>NC_057349.1:45097074-46447074 GCF_016509475.1 Prionailurus bengalensis
CTAAACAAGTCATACTTAATGTTTCTTCAAGGTCAAGTTCAATTGAAAATAGGACAGGGTGATAGCTCCTTAGATTTGTACTAATAACTGGGTGTTCTCAGCAGGAGCCTTTTGGCAGGAGAGCAAAGTTAACTTATCAAAATGCTTAAGAAAGTAAAATTGCCTGCCAGGTAGGAGATTCAGAAGTTTCAGGGCCCAGCAGAGCTAGATTTCTCTTTCTTTTCCACTAATAAGAATGAGCCTGATGCTCAAATAGTAACACCGTGGAAAGTACGATCTCAGATGCAGAGCAAAAATGTTCTTCCTGGGCTTTTGTAATTTTATTTTGGGTGCCACCTTTCAAATGGCTTTAGGATGTTTAAGAAAAATTATGAGAGAGGCCCGGGCTTTTCAGCCTGATGGCTGTTGTTTGAGTGACACCTCACGGCATATATTCAAAAGACCAAGTGGCTCCTCCATTAACTTTCCTCCACCAACCCTTCAATCATTCTAGTCACCTGTTGTGACCTGTTAGTCAAAGCCTGGAAGATTTGGAAAATTGATCCTGGCTGCCTGTAGTTTCAAGAGCATGTACATATATTCACTTTAACTCGCGGGTGTCAGACAGGGACTCACATTTTCACAACTGGTCATGATTCTCAAAAAGTATAGCATGGTTAAGAAAATAGCGTTGGGCGTCAGCTCTGGGTTCAAGCCTCAGCTCCCCGCTTTCCCAGATGTGTCATCTTGGGAAAGTTACTTAACCACTCAACCCCAATTTCTTAACCAGAGAAATGAGGGCACGAGTGGTGTTGACTTTGTGGTGTGTTTGTGAAGATTGAGATGAGATGAGACGGGCAAAACATTTCACCCAGGGACTGACGCATAGTGAGATCTAAACCGGAGGCAGTTATTCCAATATAATCACGAGCTACAAAGAGAGAAAGATGAAAAGTGACTCTCAAGTTTTGAAAGAAATATTTGAAGATTTTCTTCTGCTTTCATAGCCCCTGATTGTTTTATAATCTGAAACCAAATGTCCTTCTATAATAAGTACAGCATCAAACCCTATTAATGCATTAATAGCGAATGTAGATCTAAAAAGAAATAAATGAAAAGAGGGGATATGGATGAAAAAATGATGTGTGAGAAAGAACTTTCCTGGTAGATGTTAGGATGTTCAAAGAGAGCACAGAGAAAAAGCCTTTTTGGCTTTGAAGTGCTGAACTAATTAGATCTGCATATTAGATCTAGAGAAAAGGTGGAACTCATAAAAGGGAGCATCATTCCAAGACATTCAGAGGAAAGAACCATATGTAAGAGGGCCCAAAAGTTCAGCATTAGTCCTCAAAAAGTGAGTGGCAAAGAGAATAAAAAAAAAATTGCAGATTAGTTTACACAGAATGTTCTTTCTTCTCTCTCTCTTGACTAATCCTTTTTTTTCTGGCTCCAGGTCAGTTTCTACCTCACAAAGGAACCATCACATACTACATTCCAAAGTGTTTGCCTGCTTTTCCCTCTGAAGGTCCATGGCCCTTGGACATTGTCATTTAATTTGAAATTTTATTCTGTTTTAATATTTGACTCAGGTTGTTTTGATTTAGGTGACTAGGCTGCCCATATTTGATTCTCTGCCACCCTCATGGGCTTGATCATGTACACATTTCCCAGTATTTTTATTTACATATATCTGTGTGTGTATATGGGGTGTGTATATATTATACACATGAATAATATATATATTACGTATATTATGTATACATAATATATATATACTTGTGTATATATATACTTGTGTATATATATATATATGTATTATATAATACCTATACACACACACACGTGTGTGTATATATATATATATATATACGTATTATATAATATGTACGTGTGTGTGTATATATATATGTATTATATAATACGTGTGTGTATTATATAATACATATATGTGTGTGTATATATATATATACGTGTGTGTGTGTATATATATATATGTATATATATTATATGTGTAAATACACACACACACACACACACACACACACATTACACTTCCACAGAAGTAATTCAGGCTCAAGGAGTTTCAGGAGTCTGGGGAGGTCATGTCGCCACGCTTTCTCTGTCATCAGCTATCAACTGGGTGTTCATCTCCCACTACTCTGTCCAGCCCCTAAACTGACCCAAGGTCCCAGGCTCCTCTCTTCACTGGTCTGTGACTTACTGATTTCTTTTATGTTTGAATGGTTCCCAGAATCCTCCCTCCACATCCTCACCTTTTCTTCAACCGGGCTTTTCTGTGAAAACAGGGCAGTCTCAAAGATTCTAGTTCTTTCTCGCATCATAGGTCAAGGTCAGAAAATGGTGTAGATGTATCCTTGACTGCTGCTTCCAAGCCACTTCTCTCCTTCTTCAGAACAAACAACCCCCCCCCACACACACACAAAGACCCCCTTCCTTTGAAATTGAGTGCATTCAATATTCTATCTCCTTTTTTATCCTTGCTGCTGACTACTAGCAAGAGACTCCTTGTCTCTCCTCCCTTCCAGTGGAGGCTTTAATTCCTGGTTTTTATGTCCACCTCTAGTCCTGTCAACAGTTATGATAGCACAATAATCCCATGCTTCACAGTGGAAGAAAGTTAGCTAAGGATGATCTGGCCATGAAACAGCTTTGTAGCTAGAGGTCAGGGACAATGTTACAGTGATTTGGGTGAACTCAACACTTCAAATAGGAACAAAGAATCTTGGTGGATATCAGGATGTTTTACATAATTACTGAGTCACACCCCTTATGCCCATACACTATTTAAATCCCAGCCCATCTGAGAAATCAAATGTAAGCATTAGGAAAAGAGTAAGAATTAGAACTGACTAACAGTAAGCTCCCCTCACTTAGTGGAGTGGGGTCCTAGAGCAGAGATTACGTTCTGCTGTAGAAGATTATAGGAAGTTGTGTTTCCTGTACAACAATGCCGTGAGATGAGATTTGTACCCACCTAATTCACTTTCCACTTTTTATTTTTAAAGTCCTTTGTTTTGGTTTTGTTCGGTTTTGTTTTTTTTTTTGAGATAGAGAGAGAGAGAGAGAGAGAGAGAGAGAGAGAGAGAGAGAATCCCAAGCAGACTCCATGCTAGGCATGGACATGGGGATCAATCTCATGACCATGAAATCATGACCTGAGTTGAAATCAAGAGTCAGAAGCTAACCTGACTGAGCCACCCTGGCACATCTTCATGTTTCCACCTTTTAAAATGACCACTTCATACTTTCTTCTCCTCAAACTTCCATGTCTCCTTCTGTCTTTTCTGCACACTCTTCACTGAGGAAATATAAACCCAAAGAGAAATTTCCTTATATTTTGAGCCAGATCTACACTTACCATATTTTTGTGCACATGTTCCTAGTTGTTCCCGCGCCTTTACAACGTGTGAAATGCCTCTGTGTCTATTTTCTTCTCAATGACATGGCATTGGAGTTGTACTCACTCTTTTTGGGCATCATCGCCTTCTCCCTTTCTCCTGGAGATTCCCCATCGGCATAAAACTTGGTATTTATATATCCTGCTTCCCAGATTGCACCCCACCTTGAGCCACCACCCCCTTTCTCTGCTCTTTGTCACAGTAAAAGATATTGAATGGCCTTGTCTCCCTATATGAAAATATGTTTTCATATTTTCCAGTGACTTCCGCATTGCCAGATGTTGCAATAAACATGGTTCTCTCTGCATTCCATTCAAGATTTTAAACTGCATGACACCGAAACAGAAATCCCTTTTCTTCTCTTGGCTTTGCCTTTGGGCACCTCATTCCTCTTGCTTTCCACACATATCTCACCAATGATCCTTTTTTCACTTTCCTTTTCTGGAAACTCCTCCTTTGCCCAGTTATTTAATATTAAGAAAAAAAGAGTATGTTAACCATCAAGATAAAACTGTTGGGTGGGTTTCCACTGTATTTGGAATAATATCCATACTCCTTAAGGTATCTTTTTAAAAACGATTTATTTATTTATTTATTTATTTAGAGTGTGCATAAACAGGGGAGGGGGAGAGAGAGAGAGAGAGAGAGAAACGGAGAGAGAGAATCCCAAGCAGGCTCCATGCTGTCAGCTCAGAGCCGGATGCAGGGCTAGATCCCACGAACCATGAGATCATGACCTGAACCGAACGAAATCAAGAGTCAGAGACTTAACCTACTGAGCCACCCAGGTGCCCCTCCTTAAGGTATCTTCCCCAACATTTCTGACATCATTTTTCTTCTGCTCCCTCTGCTCCAGCAATGCTGGCATTGCTACCCCAGAGTCTTTGCCCCTGCCATTCTCTTTGGCTGTAACTTTCTTCCCTGATATTTTGTGTGACTGGCTCCCTCAGAGGCCAGGTCAATTTTTATCTTCACAGAGAGGACTTTCCCAGTTCCTTTCCAAATTCCTCTCTCGCACCACTCCATTTCCATTTGGAGGATTATGATGATTACTTGTTTTCGAAATACATTTCCTCATTTAATGTCTCTCTCCCTCCTTGGATCTAAGCTTGATGAGGGAAGAGATCTGTCTTATTTTTTCATTGCTGCATCCCAACTGTCTGGCACAGTGTCTGAAACATAGTAGGTACTCATTAAATAAATATTTACTGAAGAAATGAATGAAGTAGGTGGTATCAGAACTGACATTAAAACTAGGTTTAGGAGGAAAAGGGGGGGGATGGTGCCTGGGTGGCTCAGTTGGTTAAGCGTCCGACTCTTGCTTGATTCTGGCTCAAGTCATGGCTCGGGTCATGATCTCATGGTTGTGAGATCGAGCCCTGTGTTGGGCTCTGTGCTGGACACGGAGCCTGCTTAAGATTCTCTCTCTCTCTCTCTCTCTCTCTTTCTCTCTCTCTCCCTCTCCCTCTCCCTCTCCCTCTCCCTCTGCCCCTCCCCTGTTTGCACTCTCACACTCTGTCTCTTTTTCAACCCCCCCCCCAAAAAAAAACCTAGGTTTAAGGATTCCAACTGCCATGCTTGCTTTGAATACTAAACTATAATAATTTTACTAATGTAATTCTTGGATCAGAGACCTTTTTTGATCTTCAGGGGAAGCTGTTACCACTTTTTGGAGTAGGGGTAGTCAAAACAATTAAGTTCAAGGTCTCAAACTTGACGTTTTTGCTTTCCATTCCTACTGCTTTCCTACTAATTTGCAGTAGATGGGTCAGTGTGTGAGAGTTACAGAGCTGGGGGTTAATGAGCAGCTCCCATCTGTGCAAAACAGTCTAGCATTGGACCCAGTAGGAGTTTGAGAAATCATTTTACCAAATGGTTCAAGCCAATATCTTGAAACACTACAAAATCAGGGATTGTGTCCTGTACATCTACCAACTCCCTTTTTCCCCCCACACCAGAGGACCATGTCAGATAGGTCTTTGGAGGGTGTCCCACAAGAATACTCCATCCTTCCCCTTTTTGTGCTCTTCCCAGTCCTCATGGCTTCCCTATAGTTCTTTCTTTTATCCTTGTTCCCACCGTTCTCTGTTCCCACCTCCCATGGCTTTCTCATAAGACAAAAAGCCTCTCAATCCAGTCTGGGGTCCTGCACACTCCATTCTTAACTGTCTCAACTCCAACTGACTGCAGGCTGGGGGAAGGGAGAACTGGGCTGTTAGAGAATGACTGGGTGTGGGCACTCACACAACCAGCTGGCATGTACCTGCTCCTTCAGTCCTGAAACTGTCTAGAATTCTGTGGCAAAAATCAATGTGTTTCTCATTGGTTGTCTTCCAGTCTTGGTTTGCCATCTTTTTTGTCTCCTAAATCGGCTCTCAGATTTCCACCTGGTTTTAAGCTTCCCAAATTTTGTCTATATTCCTATCTGCTGCTGTTGCCTGTCTAGTCCCACTTGCCCTTATGGGTATATGGCTTCTTTATACTTTAAATGTCTTCTTTATTTGATTTTAGGGTTCGTGAGGAAAAATTCATAACCCGGTATGGTAAATATGCCTTGTTTAACCTGAAGTGTGATCTTTTATTGTCTCTGATCTTCTTTATGAGTTCATGCCTTCCTGCAAAGCAGTACACATTGACTCAACAGGTCAGTATTTTCTGATTAAAACAGCCTATTGGGGTCGAAAGTCTAGTAATTTAAATATAACTCCTTATCGTCCTCATAAGTGAAGTCATATATTTGTCTTTCTCTGACTAATTTCACTGCGGATAATACCCTCCAGTTCCATCTACGTAATTGCATTGTTGCACTATATGCTAATTTGGATGTAAATGAAAAAAATAAAATTAAAAAAGATTTAAAAAATTAAAAAAAATAAATATAACTCCTTATCAGTGTTCGTTTGAATAATCTCTTTGGGATCATTTGGTTTCTTTCGGTTAAGCGCTCAGGGTTTGAGATGTTTCTCTCTCTCCTTCCTGGCAGTGTGGCCTGTGAGTATATGGTGGGAGAAGGGACTTTGGATTCACACAGTGTCATTGGATCCTCTTGGATCCTTGCAAGGGAGCAACCGTTCTGGTTTGGCTCTTGGACTGGTGATTGTTGTGGTGCAAATCGTCCCATCCGATACCGACTGCCGAAGGCTGTGGTCCTGGCCATTTGCTACAAGTAGTGAATCCTGTATGTCATTTGGGCCTAATTTCCAGGTTCCATCAGCCCACTGGCTCTCTCAGTGTCTCCTTACCTCATCCTCATGGGCCTCAGCAGCTTCTCTGTCTCTACATGCCCCGGGCAGGCTGTGGGGAACAAGAAGTTTATTTCTCTCGTCATTTTCCTGAGCTGCTCTGCCGTGCGATAGTGCCTCATATTGGCTTTGAGTCAACCATCCCAGCAAGCTCTTCCAAGGTTTCAAAGTAGAACAGAGAAAAAACTCCTTTGCTTTCAGTTTTCCCCAAGCCTATATAAAATGCTTTTCCCAACTGGGATTCCGGTACAAAGAAGAGGAGTTGAGACACATGTTTCCCTGACCTTCCTTAACTTTTGCTTCTCTTCACGCTCCAATTAGCCTAGAAAGAACAGGTTTCCCCTGATTCTACTTTCTGACAGGGTATTTCCCCTTTGTCCCAATTCTTTCTTGGGAACAGTAAGCTTCATGGCTTTGCCTGAGGGTGAAAAAGTATTGACTTGAAACTATGTGATAACAACTTCTGTCATTTTTGGCTTTGATATGGGTGACACAGAGCAGGTGGTAACCATGGATCATTGGGGTCAAAAAGGAAAACCAAAATATATAAACAAAGAACATTATTCCTTTCACAAATGTTTAACTAGACTCAAAACACATCTTGAAGTATTTTGGGAAGGAGAAGAATTTAAATAAGTGGAAAATGTTCCAGAAGACAAGAAGAGATATAAAAAATGGAGACAGCCAATGAAAAGATCCTAAATAATGGAAAGGAAATACGGAATTATATATGTTCTAGTTGTGTAACTTCTATTGTCTTGACAATAGGCAAGTCACTTAATTTCTTTGAGCCAAGTAATTCCATTTATAAAGAGTAAAAGGCGGGGCGCCTGGGTGGCGCAGTTGGTTAAGCGTCCGACTTCAGCCAGGTCACGATCTTGCGCTCCGTGAGTTCGAGCCCCGCGTCAGGCTCTGGGCTGATGGCTCGGAGCCTGGAGCCTGTTTCCGATTCTGTGTCTCCCTCTCTCTCTGCCCCTCCCCCGTTCATGCTCTGTCTCTCTCTGTCCCCAAAATAAATAAACATTGAAAAAAAAAATTAAAAAAAAAAAAGAGTAAAAGGCTACCTGGGGTGCCTGGGTGGCTCAGTCCGTTGAGCGACCGACTTCGGTTCAGGTCATGATCTCACGGTTTGTGAGTTCGAGCCCCGCGTCCGTCTCTGTGCTGACAGCTCAGAGCCTGGAGCCTACTTTGGATTCTGTCTCCCTCTCTCTCTGCCTCTCACTCACTCATGCTCTGTCTGTCTCTGTCTCAGAAATAAATAAACATTAAAAAAAAAAAAAGTAAAACACTACCTTGATGGTCTCCAGAGTGTTTTTAAATACTGGTATTATGCCTTTTATGGTTTCAGATATTATTACAGTGTAATGGCGTGCTGGTTATTTATTACTGCATAACAACCACTCCAAAACTTAGTGGTTTAAAAAACAATAATTTATTTTTTCTCAAGAATCCACCATCTGGGCTTGCATCCATGGAGAAAGCTTATTTTTGGCTCCAGCTGCATCATCTGAGTTGGCTTGACAGGTTTAATGCAAAGATTAAGTTGAAAGAAAGGAAAATTCAAACTGAACTTTTGGAATTACTTAAATTATTACCCATCGCAACAATTGATAACATATTTTATTTCCTGATAACTGATAGCCAGGAAAATCAGACAATCTGTAATTTAATCAATGAGAGGCTTCAACTCCCCTATTTCCACAAGACAGTGATATTTGGAGTTTGGCTTATGTCTTCAAGATACTGAGGAAAAATTGTTCAATAATTAGTAGAATGTTGGTATTAAATCAGAGTCGTTATCTCCTAACCCTTTGAACCTATGAGAAGAGTTAACAAATTCAAGCAGTAATGAAGTTCAATATACTTGGTTTTCTCAAGGTTGAGGCTGAGATGAACAGAGCAGGAAAGACAGAAGGAAAATCGATTGAATGCATACAAGTTCAAAGCTCAACAGGAATAGATTTTCCACATAATGGAATTTTTTATAAGCCCTTTCTCAAGAATAGGAGAAAGAATAAAATAGTAATAATGACAATGGCTTATTCAACAGTTACAATATAAACTCTATATTAAGACTTTCACATTAGGGGGTGCCTGGGTGGCTCAGCCAGTTAAATATCTGACCCTTGATTTTGGCTATGATGATCTCATGGTTTGTGAGATCAAGTCTCACACTGAGCTCTGTGCTGACAGCATGGAACCTGCTTGGGATTCTCTCTCCCTCTCTGCCCTTCCCTTACTCACCACTGTGGTTTCTCTCTCTCTCTCTCTCAATAAATCAATAAACTAAATAAAAGTTAAAAAAAAGACTTTCACATCAATTATTTTGAACCAACTTATGACCATCAGTCTGAATATAGGGAACACATTTGATGAACAAGTGAATAAACAAATAGTAGATATTAATCTCTCCATATATATTGTTGAAACATTGCATTCACATTTGAAGAGATTAGGAAACCGAAGCAATGAGAGATTAAACATCTCTCCTAAGTTTACACTCAAAGAGGTGAATGGCAGATGTAAGATTTGAAATGAATCCAGATGGAAGTGTGACCACTTTTTGAAAGTTTGTGTTATGCCACTTTGCCTTTTTTCCCCTTCCTTTACACCACTTTGCTTTTATGAAAGATTTACAATAGTACCTGCCCCACCGTCTGCAAGAAATCCTTAGGGGATGTTTGCCTTTAGAAAAAAGTGCAAAAAGTGAAAATAGCATCCAGGGTTTGTTCTGCATTTGTTTGTTCAGCGTTTGTTCTGTACCCTGAGCAGAGAGAGTGGCCCTGCCAAGCTCCTTCCCTGGGAACCACACCCAGCATCTCGGCATCAAGGCATCACAGCCTAGAACTGTGTCTGTGAGCATCCGTGCTTTAGCTCCATTTAGTTTGTGTACCCTTGAGCAAGATGTGTCCTAAGGGATCAGGAAAGCCCCAGAGATGTTATTTATGGGGTCTGAGAATGCTCACAAATTTTTCTATATACATTAATGGTAACTGCTTCTTTGCTTTATGCCACTTGGGCTTATGAAAGCTTTCATAGAATGTTCTACTATCATATGGTAGGGGAGACCCGCATTTCAAATTTCAAGCTTCATCCACCTAATATCTAGGCTATTCCTAGATAGCACACTGCCGCAGAGGGTTAAGTATTGGAAATATGGAAGTGAGAGATGCTGAAGAAAGAAAACTTCTGTGAGGCAAATTTTCAGTGTTATTCAGTAGCATATGATAAAGTAAACACACGTCTTCTGAGAGTTACTTACAAACGTCCAATTGCCCTGCAAGGTGGGTCGTCCCTGAGGGCCGGGACGTTCTCCATGTGTCTGTGCTTGAAGGAAAGCAGATGAGTTTGGGGGACGTGGCATAGAGATGCATCATTGCTCTCTATGACAAAGAAGCGAAAGATTGAAAAGGCCTCAGGGGAGACCACAATTTGGGATGGGGACCCCCTCGGGGAATGGCTGAGGAAGAAAACCCCTCCCGGTGAGCAGCTCTAATATTGCTCAGGGCGTCACAGGGTTATGGGCTATGACGGTGCGAGTGTCAAACAGTCTTCACCCCCTTTTCTAAATCTCCCCTCGGTCCTGTTACTCATTAATGTTTGGGATGCGAGTAGATTTTGTTTCTTCTGAGGAATGGAAAATGCGGGGAGTCCTACTTCACACTTGGTCTGAGAGGGGACAAAGGAAACATGCGGGGGCGGCTGACATCCAGGAATTACTTGGCTTTACGTTGAGGGACAGATGACGGCCAAGGCACTAGATTCTGTGGTAGCCGGAGGGAAATATCCCTCAGACCACAAGATTTCCTTACCTTTGAATCCAAGCTCACTGAAGACAAGTCTTTCTTTGGAGGTGTCTCTCTCTCTCTCTGCCAGGGGGCAAGGTGGTGAGGGTGGAGAGGGGGATCAGTGTCAGTGGCTACACCAGGGTTGCCCTAACTGGATCCTGACTGCAGACGATTGTCCAGACTCTCCCTGTGAGAAGAGTCCCAGACTCCACGTGTTCTTGTAAATCTCTCTTTCTCTCTCCTTGTAACTTTGCCTGGAAGTGTGACACACATATCTCAATCTCCTTTGGTAACTGAACCTTCTGCTATGCTCCAGGGAGTACAATAGCAAATGAGACAAAACACGTCTCTCTCCTCAGAATATATGGTCTAGTCCAGAAACATTTTCTGTGAAGTCTTTTCCACGGCCCACCTCCAAGCAGGTATAATTGAACATTTTTTTTCCTTAGTACTCTTCCATACTTTGTGCAGACATTAGCCAAATATACATTATTCCTCTTAGTGCTTTTGGAAAGAAAGCATGTTGGAGTCCCTCTGGTAACATGTATGCTACTTAGGGCAGAGTGTTCATATCTTATCCCAGAGCCTATCATGAAGTAGGTGCTCAGTTAATGACTGATGAGTGTAAATGGCTGAAGGAAGACGGGACGAACATTTCAGGGTGGTAACTCCATGGGCCAGGGGAAAAGGGAGCAGTTCTGGAAGCTGGCCTACTGGTGGTTGTAGTATGTATCCACATCCTACAGCCCCACTGTGGCCAAGAAAGCCGCAGAGGGGCTCTGATGGAAATGTCTGAAATCACAATAGAGTGTCTTTAGGGTGTGAAGCCTGTAATGACGTATGTACATCACCTGGTTAAGCTTCACTGAGAAATAAAATTCTAGGCAGCAGACAGGAGGAAAGAAGTAAAAGAATGCTGAGTTCTAGGCACATAATTATTAATAACCTATTTTTATTTGTGAGGAGCAAGAAATTCAGAGAGGTTAGGCAACTTGCCAAATATCCCATGACTTGCAAATTACAGAGTCAGGATACGCTCCGAGGTCTGGGAGAATCAGAAGGCCAACATGGGCAAGGCCTGTAATGAGAAGCTTTTCGCATATGAGATAGGAGATGACCTCCTTCAGTATCTCAGAACAAATCCCACTTCAGATCCCACCTTTTCTGTTTTAGATGCAGCGGGCATGATATGTAACAACTATTCCCACGAAGAAGATGGCAAGGGGCCCATAATTCAGTAGTGCTTCACGGAGAATTGGCCGAATGTGCTGTGATTTTGTAAACGTATATTAGAAATAGAAGGTGAGATTTCCCTAGTGCTCGCTTTCTTCTACAGCCTGGACCTTATGAAGCGTTTGTTCAAATCAGGAATTAACACCCCGAACATGGAAGGATGGGTGAGGACGTCCAGTAAACTCTGGCTGCCTGAATAAATGAATGACTCACTCCTGATAGCGCTGCGGGCACTGAAACTGCTCTCAGGTCAGTCTTTGAAGGTCGTGACATAGGATCTGAGTCAGGGAAGCTGGCAGGGAATAGCTTCTCTCCTGTGGCTAGTGTTGGCTTCTCAAGAAATTAGGAGCTCACTGTAGCGTGGCTACCCAGGGCTTTCCCTGCCCCATTTCCTATCAGTAAATCACAGAGGAGTGGGTTCCCAGAGTCTCGTCAGTATGAAGGTAACTGAAGAGCTGCTGAGAAGTACTAAGGCTCTGCTCAGGTGGTAACGTACCGTGCCCGTGCTCATAGTGCGATGCGGCAGCTGAGACAGCTAATGTAACGTCAGGCTGCATCAATGGCCCCTAATAAATGGCCCCCCTTACTGTGTAATAAATGGTTCGTCATACCGCAGCTGAATTCTGTGTCCAGTCACTGATGAGCGGGGACATGTTCAAACAGGCAAACCAGCATAATGAGACACCAGCAAATAATGTCCTCTGAGCAGCATTAGAAAGGGCTGGTGATTTCATTTTATTTCTCTGGAAGGGAAGAGTCCTCAGGGGAGCAAGAAAAATCTCTCCAAACAGTTGAGGATCTGTTATGTGAAAGATTGGGTAGGTTTCTTCTGATTGGGCCAAAGGCGGACATAGATATTAGATCAGTGTAAAGAGAAGCTTTCTAACAATGATCTAAAGATAGAAGGTGTTGGCTCACAAGGGGGCCATTATAAAAAGTGTGTGAGCAGAGGCTAGATGTTTGCAGAAAGGATGGCAAGTGTGGGTAGGAAGTCGGGCAATCAATAGTGTGGAGTGGCTTGTGTGGAGTGTCAAATGACCGGAGAAAAGGGTCTCTCTTTTTGGCATAGTTCAGTCAGAAAGAGTTAAACTAACATATGATAGTTTTCATTTGCCAAAGTTGCAGAGACCATACCTGTAGGGACCAAAGAGGGAAGGAGCCTCAGATATCATTAACGCAATCCACTCATTTTTGAGACAAGGCCAGCCATTGTCATTCTACCACATCGGGGCAGAATGAAGGAGATTCTCTGTGTTCTCATCTACCGATGGTTTTCAGATTTTTTCAGGGGGCTTGAGGGCTTGGAAGCAGAGTGGTAGGTGTGACAGGTTCCTGGCCTCAGAGCTGCTGTGCTCATCTGCGCCGTGGACGTGGTGTTTGCATTGATCTTTGAAGCGAGGCTTCCACAACTCAAAGTTCAGGAACCTTGGTTGATGCCAATAGCATCTCTTTCTCCCACGGTCCTCATGACAGCGGAGATGAAACTCACTCTCTGTCTCTAGAAATGCCATCGGTTGCTTTTTCAAGTAACTACAACTAGCACCACGAGAACTGCCCGAGAGTGAACAAGTGGGACGGATTTTGGGCTTACTGGCTCACGGCTATTATTTTCCTCCTAATTTACATCACCACTGTGTGTCACTGCTGTATTTTTCTTGAGGCGCGGATGCTGCTTTCTCTAAGTGTTCATCTAATTGCTTCCAATCTTTCCTCTCATTCTTGAGCCTTTCAATGGGTCCTCAACTTTTTGGGGAATGAAAATGGCCAACCTTCCATTTCAGTGGGATATAAAAACTATTTGCATCTCTCAATTTCGTACTGCTTGTCCTCTCAAATAGCCCTGGCCTGTTTATTTCTTATAAATACTAAACATGTAGTCTCAACTTGCTTTCTCATACCTGTGTTGAGCTCTGTTGGCTTATCTACTGTTTTTATGTTTCTGCCAACACCCCCACCTCCCAACCCAGGTTTCTGGTAGATTTCCCCGTGTGTTTCTCTACCAAATTCATTTGAGTTCTTTAATGCTTGCATCCTTAACATCTTTATGCCTCTATTTCTTGACTTTCTTCCCTTGTGAGATTCAGGAACACTGACTGCTTTATTATCAGTTGCAGTTGGGTTTATCAGTTGTTCTGAATCAATAATGAAGCCTTAAAGTGATGCTTGACTCTAGGGGCTGTAGATGACACCTCCCTTCAGCAAGATTCATTTCTGTTGATTTGGTGATGCAGTCAGGCTTGCAACCATGAGAATGTGCAGAGCCCTAGCAATTTGCAAGTACGATGTTGGCAATATTATCTTGCAGGTTTTCTGCAAGTCTGACTGTAGGGGCATAATTGCTTTTCTGTTCATTTTCTCTTTCATCCTGATTTTGATCATTTCTGTCAATGTGTGGTCCTCATAGCCTACCATTTTATTATTAATTAAGTAATTAATACTGAAGTCTAGTTGACACACAGCGTTGTATTAGTTTCAGGCATACAACATAATGATTTGACAAGTTTATACATTATGCTGTGCTCACAAGTATAGCTACCATCTGTCACCATAAAAGGCTATTACAATACCACTGACTATATTCCCTATACTGTGCTGTCATAGACTCTAAGTCTAAAGTTCTCTTTTGGCCAGCAAAAGAGCGGATGCAGGATTAAAATGAGAGACCGGGAAAAGACAAGAGTCCCGGATAAGGACTTATTTATTCAGATCAGAAGGCTTAGAAACGTGTTGGGCACAAAGAGACAAAGAAACCATGAACATTAACTTGGGGACATGACGGGGGGAGAGGGGGTTTTGAAGATATACAGTGTTTGGGTCAATATATTACATTTCTTTATGTTTGAGAGGCAGAGAGAGACATAGTGCGAGTGGGGGAGGGGCAGAGAGAGGGAGACAGAATCTGAAGGAGGCTCCAGGCTCCAGGCTCTGAGCTGTCAGCACAGAGCCTGACACGGGGTGAGATCATGACGTGAGCTGAAGTCAGATGCTCAACCGACTGAGCCCAGGAGCCCAGGAGCCCTGGGGTTTGGGTCGACAAAAACCAAAATCTGGGCACCGGGCAGATGGGCAGATGGTTGTTAACAGCAGACAGGAGGCGCCGTGCCTGTTTATCTCTGCCGGCCTAGGGGATGAGACAGATAAGGGGGAATAACCTCAGGGTTAACAAGGCACCTTTTCTTTTGTTAATCCTCTCTGCTCCGGGGTTGCTTTGCCTGCAGTGCAGTGGTCCATAGTCCAATTCACCAATTTACTTACCCTGGCCCTATTCTCCTGTGAAAGCAGGTTTTCTGCTATAGTACTAAATTGGGGTGCTTCTATCCTGAACATCTAATCTTGTTAGTCCTATGTATTGGGCACCTTTGCACCATTTCTATTTCAGGCCTTTGCCTCTCCCTCCCTATTTTTGGGGGCTGTGCACCCCTCCCTATTTTGGGGTGCCTTTGCATCTCCCTCATCCTGGCACCTTTGTGCCTCCCTATTCTCTGGGTATCTTTGCACCCCTCTATTCCTGGAGTGCCAATCTGTTTTACCCAAACTTGGGTGTGACCATTTTATGAGTTTGTATTTCTTTATGCCTTGTTAACCCATTGGTGTAAGCCCGGGGGATTCCTAAGCTTATCCCCCACACTGTGCCTTTTATCCCCATGGCTTATTCATTCCATAATTGGAAGCCTGTATCTCTCACTCTCTTTCACCCATTTTGCCCCCAGCCCCCAACCCTCATGGCTCTTTGGCTCTTTTGTGACATTTGGCTGACATATTTATTAATTTTTTCTTTATTACTAGATGTATATTTCACCAAGCTATAATTGCTACTTTACTGAATAGCAGTTACCAAGATCTTTTTCGACCAATAGGCTACTTTTTTCCCCTGTGCTACCAACTCTCTAAGGAAAAAGTCCATTGGTCTTGAATAGTAGGTTACCAGCGAGCCCAGTTTAGCCTAAGTGCTCACTGTTGATGATGCATGGGTTATTTAGTGTATCGGGGATGATGTACAGACCCAGAGGTTATAAACTGAGGGTAGAAGTCCAGAAAAATAGATCTGGGCTTCTGGTGGGTGATAGTGGCTTATAGCTTGAGTAGTGTTTTCTATATTAAAATAGCTACCTCACAGCCCATTGTGGCATATAATTAAGCCGATCTGGTTATTTTGAGACAGATAACTTGTGTTGAAAATACAATTAAGTGACATAAGAAAAAAAGGAGTTCTGGACTTTGGTAAACAAAGGAGGGGGGGGTGAAATGAAACTCTCCCTAAGCTCTCCTTTTAGAACTGTAACACATCATCCCTCCGGTATTAAAAACAAAAAAAAAGGAACTCTCATTTTTGCTAACCCCTGCTAAGGTGCTAATGAATAAAGAAATAACTAGCCCGTTAAGATTTACCACTATTGATTTACAATGTCATCTTTTCCAGAGACTTTTGCATCTTGATGGGGAATTCTTAAAAGTGGTTACATTTTCAGGGTCAGAAGTCAAAGGAGTGAAAATACAATGGTACCTGGTCCTGAAGTTGGTAATTTTGGAGATGGTCTTCTTGACTGTTTCTCCTATGATTTATCTCACACAATTTGTTCCCAGCGAGTCAGTAGGGCAAACTCCTTGGAGAAGAAAAGTTTCAACCAAAAGCTATATCTGATAGTATTTTCCTTTTTAGTTATCTGTTTCATAGGAAGTTTGGCAATGGCAGTGCTAATGTGTGCAATTTCATGCTTGTCTTTTCTTACAGTTGCTCTTATTATTTCCTGGAATAGCAGGGATTTGAGATGCAGTGATTATGTTCCTGATAACAGCAAATTTCTTCATTTGGGACTTGGAATGGAATAACTAAGGCTTACAAGTGTAGAGATTTGACCACTTCGTTGGAGGAGAGGATGACGATGTTTAAGATAACATGTTAGCCCTTTCCCCAAAATGGGAATAGGTAGGAAAAGTGACTTGTAAATTAATGTTGTTAGGCCTCCCAGACGATCAGCTTTGAATTGCATGGACTTCCTGGTTTTAGCTTTTTCTAATGGTATTCAGATATGCATAAGAGTATTTTGGTTTGTTTTTCCCTGTAATGGAAATTTAAAATAGCCCCAAACCGGGTGTGTTGGCTGCATACGGTTTCATTTGCATACCACATAGAGGAGGAGAGAAAACCTGGACAATATTTTTGGCATCTTAATAATATGCCTCCAAGGAAGGAAAGAGCCACACAATTCATTTTCTTTGACAAAACTTTAATTAGAAAACCAGACTCCTCTGATTATAAAAATTACACAAGCTGATAAATCTTGGTAAGTTATAGAGAGAATAATTTTATGAACATTTTATACCTAATAAAAAAGTTAAAATAATTAACAGCATTCATCAGATTAATTTTGTTTTCACGTGGTTTTCTAATATAAAAAAGCATATAGTCATCAACCTTTATATAAATCCATATGTGTTTGTAATAGCTTTTTCATGAGAAGGGACAATATTCGTATTTAAATAATGATATTAATAATTGGTAATGAATCAAAACTGCCAAAAGCTGAAGCATGACAAAAGTTATGATCAAAGTTGCTTAGGGAACTTTTGAGTCTTCTGGATCCAGCAAAAATGATCTTTTGGAGAAAACCTAGACACAAGACTTCATATTATTATAGTATTGCCCCACTCGAAAAAAATTCCATATGATCAGCGTTGCTTCATATTCTGTCAGAACAATGACTTTTTCTTTTCTCTCAACAGTTTTGTTCCAGAGCGGTGCTAACCATGTGCTGGTGTATTTCTCTGTCTACAGGAAACGGTGTTTGATCAACAGTAAACTGTAAATCTTTTTTCTCCCCAGACCAGTAAGAACAGATGCATGTTGACAATATAAAGTCTCATCTGAACATGTAGCTTCCGCGGGGGCTAACCCGCGTCCTGCAATACGACATCATTTCAAAATCTCTCGCTTCTTAAAACTTCTGTCCTGGAGCAAAGGCAGCATCACATGGACTTCTGATTGCCTTTGGGCAAGATAGGAGAATTCTCGTGTCCAAACAATAAACGAGGAGTCTGGGTAGAAAGTAGTCACATGTAGTATCTACATTTGTTTATTGCATTCTAATTTTCTCAATATTGCATTGCAATGCTGACCCAATTTCATACCATCATCGAACCCCTTTAACCACGTTTCAGTGAAAAGTGCGTCTGTGTCTCTGCCACAGTGTCCAAACATAAGAGCTGTAAACTGTTAACAAACGACTTAGTTTCATTTGGGGAATAGCAATGAAAAAGTTGTGAAGTAAATCCTCTAGGAAGGATGGCACTATGCTGAGCACACAGATATTAAACGCACTAATAGTTGCCATTAAATATTCTTTCACAACCTGGTACTCTAACACATCCCAAAGCTAATTTAATGATACAGGTTTTGTAGCAAACTGTAATTAGAAATAATTTGATATCGGTACCTTGAGGACCGAGGATAACACATTTAAGGATGCCATTTGTTTCACATCTCCTACTCAAATCCAAACACAAAGATTGCTGAAGCATATTAGATCATTTAGCTTGTAAGCTAAAGAGAGGCAGAACCAGACTGTCGATGGACATTTAAACTTGAGTGCTGTCCATGCAGTCTCTTATTCCTTTCCTAGAAAGAGTTTTGCTAGAAGTTATACCAAATGAGAGCCCTGAATGAACACTCCAAAAATTATAGGAGAGGAAGTATTCTCAGGTAGAAATATACTTGATTTTGTAGCAGGCACCCCCAATTTTGGATTAGGAGGCAGACTTAAGAAGAAAACCTGATTTTAGTTGATAAATATTCATCACCTTCTTCCATAAAATAATTTCCTTATGGAGGACGAAGTGATGTAGATGAAATCAAATCGGGTATATTCAGCTTACCTCAATGTCAAGTTCAAGTGGATAAAAATATTAGTAGCAATTTCAGCTGAGAACAAGGCAGAGATGAAACATTAATGGAAATGAAATAGCTATCACATCTCCCAAGCAACTTCGTCTATGAGATTTAAAGAAAACTTTGTATATGCTGAAATCTATGTGGTATAATTAATAAAGCATTTTCTGGCATAAATACCGCAATGCTGCTTCACCAACATAATAAACTATGTTATTTCGGAACAATTCTAATAAAGATAAACTAAGTCATAAACAAAATGCAGTAAGAAATTTGGACAAGCAACAAGCCATCTGAGTCAGAATTTCTGTGGATGGGATTGCACAATAAATCTGTTGATGTTAAAGAAGCTAAAACAAGTTCTAAACTAACAAAAATTTAGAAGATGAGAAATTTCTACCAGAAAAGAAAACAATATAGCGAATATCACAATTGTACAGAAAATGCTTCCTATATTCCTCCCTGAATTAACTTAAACTACAAACTTTCTTAATTCTTTCAGCCATTAGAGTTAGCCATCACTAGTTAATGATGTTACAGAACCTGTGTCTTAATTACGAGCATCTGTTTTGGAGACTAATAGATGAATCATTAATGTGAGCTTGGAAACAGCAGGTAGAATACCAATAAATTATTCATTTGGGGAGAAGAATGAAATGTTCCCAAGCATCAGATGATAGATTTTACTTATGCTTATGCCAGGCTGGCTTTGGGTGCTCATGTAATCCTAAAATTCCAACTGAAAATGGCTTGGGGAAGTGTGTTTGAGTTTTTTCACTAAGAAGAAATAGCAGAGCAAGTGCTCCCACTCAAATTTGTGGCTGCCATGATGGTCTTTCACATTTTGAGCCGTATTTCTTCTTTCTTTCTCTCTCTTCTTTCCCTTCCTCCCTCCATTCCTCCCTTCCTTCCTTCCTTCCTTCCTCTCTCTTTCTTTTCTTCTTTTGTTGTTTTTTCTTTTTCTTTCTTTTCTTCTTTCTTTCATCCATTCGTTTGTTCGTTCATTCCATTAACAAGTAAGGGCAACCTATGACAGTCTCTGTTGCGTCAAAGGAAATCACAGCTTTTGTTAAAATTTAAGTTATAGATAAATATTTTTAAAAATGAAAGGTTAGATGTTAATATTGCCTGGCAAGGCATTCACAGGTAAGAAATTTCCAATTTATAAGTAAGTCTACCCTGAATTACTTACTAGACCATGAGATACATCCAACGGCTTTGCAATCGAAACATCTGAAGCTTTCAAGATTCTCCTGAAATTGGCCCCCACTTTGATCTTATTCCTTCCCTCCCTTCTTTCCTTCCTTCTGCAAATATTTATTGAATGCCTAATGTTTGCCTGGAACTATTCTGGACTATGCAGTTTTAGTAGTTTATAGAACAGAAAAAAAACAAATCTGTCATCATAGAGTTTTCAATCTACTAAGGAGAGACAACAAACAAACAGCAATGGAAGGAAGAAAGGAAGGTAGGAGGCTTACAGTCTGGTTATGGAAGGCCTTTCTAATGACCTGATATTAAGAAGAAATGTCATGAAAAAAATGAAGAAGACTTATGGCTAAGGGTGGGGGGAAAAGAGCCTTCAGGGTGGTGAGAACAGCAAGTACAGGAGGACAAAAGTGATTGTGGCAGGAGAGGAGGTAAGAGAGCAGGAGACAAGGGACCAAATTTGCTACGGTTTCCGCTTTTCCACATCTCCCACCGGAAGTAATGGTTGTGCAGCGCTGGATGATTTACATGAACAGATCCCGTGCATTCTTCAAGCACGATTTAAGTTGCGTTTCCTTCCTACAGGGTTCCCCTGATACCCGATTCTTTTAACTCTAAAGGATGAACCATGCAAGTTGTCATCACCCATTTTCTGTGTTTTATCACTTATGATTGTTTCCTCTGTTAGTGTCTTCAAATAGATCCCAAGCAATTTAAGGGTAGAAACTATGTAATACATTTTCTCCATCCCTTACAGTGCATAATACTGAGACTCATGGTAATTAATAAAAGAAATTGTTAGTTAAGAAAAAATAGAAAAATCCACAACTCAAAAAAATTCAAGGAATGTTGCCATGAAAACAAAAACAAACCTATAGGTTAGAACTCAGTGGATAATACACGTTATCTTCTGGTTTATCTGATGATTTATGTCATCGCCCATTCTACTTTAGAGATTATCTCTGTATGTTTGTAGACTCCTTCTTTCTGCCCTGTAGAAAATGGGGGCCCCATCTATGCAGGCTTCTTTTATTATAATAGTACTACTATCCATTCCCCTTAATGTCTGCCTTCATTCATGAGATTTCTTTCCGAATCTATGTATCCAATTTCGCAGCATATTGTTACCTAGCAGAGTCAGGGCTATCGGTGGAGTGGCAAATTATAAATATATCAGAAACATAAACTACAGGGTGAAAATCCACTAGGCCACTAGTTTATTTGAATCATTTGCTTGAGGTCACCTAGTTAAGAAGAAGTCATGGATGGGGGCACTTGGGTGGCTCAGTTGGTTAAGTGTCCAACTCTGGTTTTCAGCTCAGGTCATGATCTCACAGGTTCATGGGTTCAAGCTCTGCCCCCAGTGTAGAGCTTGCTTGAGATTCTCTCTCTCTCATTCTCTCTCTGCCCCCCCCCCCCCGCTCATGCTCTAAATAAATAAACTTAACAACAACAACAAAAGAAGTGGTCATGGATGAGTAGTGGTGATACAACACTTTCATAAAAATTATTTCTCTTACAGTAAGGTCTTTATGATTTTTAGACTTGAAATTATCTTTTACACACTGTTCATCTGCTCTCTGCGGAAGACAGTATAGTCCAACTAAGGAAAAAATGTTGATGTGCTCCATGCTAAATAGGACAAACAAGAAGAGAAGGTTCCACTTGATGACTCTCAAATTGTCATTTTAGAGAAACATATCAATCTCAGTCCCCCTGGGCAAGATCTTACAGTACATCCAGAACTAAATTTTAAACTGGATAAACACTTGGGAACCCAATGTTAAGGAGCAAGATTGTATTCTTCCTTCCATAGATGACTCTTTTTTCTTTCCCAAGTTAGTCATGATTTCTCCTTCCTTTAAGCCATACTTTTGAATATGCCTTAGTCATTGCCATGCTAAATAAAAGTGAGAGGCGGTGACAACATGGCAGGAAATGACTCCTTATTAACATTCTTTTCTGATGTTCTTTCATAAAATGCTTTTTCCTTTTTTTTTTTTTTTTTTCCTACTCTGTCTCAATTCTGGTCTGAGTGGTCTGTTTATCAGTGTTTCTTCCCTTGGGTCAAATTATGAGTTTTGGCACTTGTTTGTAGATGTAGTCACTAACTTGTTTTAGTGTATTAATATCAAGCAAAATGATTTCTTCCCTTAAGGTTTTATCTTCTGCGTTGTCAATAACACTAATCAATTGCCTGTCCTTGCCTTTCTACCTTACCATTTAGTTCAAAACATATCTAGCACGCATTGGTACTTATTTTCAATAAACAAACACAAAAATAATAGAGTAACTGCTCTTTATATTAATCAAAATTTTTGAACAGTTTTTAGATTAGGTTAACTAATAACTCTACTTTCAGTTATTCTCATAACGTAACTATTTTCAGTTAAAGAAAATAATGTCTTCCATCTTTTTATTCGGCATTAAGATGTTTTTCTGAATTATTTGAACATTGCTTTGTCCCTAGCACAGGACTTGTTCCATTACTTGGCACACTGTAAGTGCTTAATAAATGTTTGGGGGATGGATTAGTGAAGGAATGATATGGCTGGTTCATTATGCCCTTTTCCTTTCCTATTTCCTTTCCTATGGGTAATTGCCCATATTTCTAGTTGCTGAAAAACTTCTTCCAATCAATAATTATTCTCTACCATTGTCAACCTTTAGTTGGGGCTCTGATTACTAAAAGTAACTGGGTGCTCTAAGTATTTTGATATAACTCATAAAGAAAAACTATTGGAATATTTGGGAAGAGATTGATGACCCCTAGAGGCATTTTGTGTACAGCTCTAAAATAAGTTTCAATATTCCTTCTTCTACCTGGATGACCAACGTGGCTTTTTGAGGGTCTGGTGGTGGTGAATTTTTCTGTCTTTTTTTTTTTTTTTAAACAAATTGGTGTTTGTCAACCGTTGATTTTGCTAGATTACGGCTTTTTTTAAGAGTGTCTTTGGTTTGGCATACATCACGGTATAAAAGCTGTGATAATGAGGACAAAGAAGGCTTACATCCATTTTCAACACACATTACACACTGTTTTTGGTTGAAAAATTTCCCCTTTTCTACTTTATAAAGTTCTCAAGAAATAACCTTTCTCAAGTGTTTCATTCACAACCCAAATTTCCCATTTATACTAGAATGTCATTGCATTTTTCAAAAGGATGAAAAAATAACCCATTCATCTAGGCCATTTTGGTAATGTTTTTCCTTCATATTTCACTCTTTTTGGTCTTTTTCAACTTGGTTTCCATTTATTTACTTTGACTTCTCTGAGTTTCTACTAAAACCAAAGGGCAAAATCAACTCTGTATTGTTTTAACTAAAACCCAGACTCTGAATGCAGTTACCATGTAGATGAGTCATTTTTGTTTAAGTATTCTACTCTTCTGTGAGGACATAAATCCCTTAATTATCTAGATAGTAATATTATTTAGCAAATAAGAACTGGTTTGTATACAGACCTATCAATACTGCTTCTTTTATTCTCTAATAAGATAGTTTCCAAAGTTTGCTCCATGGAACACAAGTTTTTAAGGTGCTCCATGAACATAGGGCCCCATAGCCAAATATATTTGGGAAATGTAATCTTCTGTCTACCCTACTGGGAAATTAATTGCAACATCTAGGGTAATTTGAAAGGTAGGCTTCATTTGGCAGAATTGAAGCCATTTGTACTTCAAGAAGCTCCTATTGGAGAGGCAGGAATAAAAAGATCTCCTAATAGTCTGGACTTTGATTGTACTTAGTATTTTACCTCGGAGTTAATATTTACCACCATCATTCTGTTTTACTTGATATTTGTGATAGTCTCACATGCAGAGGAAGATCAATATTTTGTGGGACCTGAAGTGTGTACAATTTTGGAGTCCCTTTGTAAGAAAAGGAATACAACGTTATCTTACTTTCATGAACTTTATATAAACCGATGATGATATGAACACACCGCCGGAGACTGTTCCAGGGCCTTGGAAAGTCTCACTCGAGCAAAGGGCCCTGAAATTTAAGCTTCATTAGTTAGGTGCTAAATCCGCATCATCCCACATGAAAAACAATATTATAAAATAGAATTTATATGCTTTATAATAACATTTATTATATTATACTTTATAATATTGTTTTAGCCTCACTCCTAGTCATTCTGCCCACCTGACACATACCTTACATTCTCAGCGTTGACAGATTTGAGAAATAAAAATATGAAATGCCCAGTGATATTTAAATTTCAGGTAAATAAGAAACTTTTTAGCATATCTCAAATGTTGCATGGGACATACTTATGCTAAAAAGAAGTGTTCATTGTTTACCTGAGATTCCAACGTAATGGATATCCTATATTTTACCTGGCAACCTATGCCTTTCAGTCAAAACACTCCATCAGAACTTTTCTGAAAATGATACAGCCTTTCATACTCTATGACTTGGTTCAACGTCTCTTAAAGTTTCTTCACGACAAGGCCTTCACGGGGGACCTGTTACAAATATAGACGCCTAAGCCTAACCCCTAGTGCGTTCAACCAGCTTTCCAGGTAAGTGTTATCAATAGGCAAATTTGGCAAACACGGCCCTAATTCGGGGGGTTTTGTTTCCTCAGGCTGGAATGTTTTTGCACGCTCTAATCATCCAAATTCTCAGGCCTAGAGATAAGGCACTGCCCCTCATCATCACCCCCTTCCCTGGGCAGACTTCATCCAGCTACTCTCAAACGCCTACTGCTGTTTACAGACTTCTACTGTAGCAATTTTCCAAGTGAAACTGTGGTTTCATATGCCAGTAGCATCAGCATCACCTGGAAACTTAAACATAAACGTTGAGGCCTCATTCCAGACCCACTGAATCAGCAGCTCTGGAGGTGGGGCCCAGCAATCGGTGTTCTAACGTGCCTTCCACATGATTCTGATGTACCCTTCAGTCTGAGAATAATTACTCTATGTTAACGCCCTTCACTTTTGTTGTAGTTAAAGGTAGCTGTCTTGCCTCTAGTTGGATTGTCTAAATTCCTTGACGGGTAATAGCTGATTGGATTTTTCTTTGTATTCGTTCTCAGTGCCTGGCACATGGAGAGTATTTAAAATTTGTTAAATGAAAGATTTGATGAGTAAATGAGTCCATAGGTAATTATGGTTTGTTGTTGTTGTTTGTTTTTCAGTAAGCTGTCTAGTAAAAGCCATAACCCACAGTGTACATCATAAAGCTGGGTGGATGGTAAAGCTTTTCTGGGATCCTATTGTGTGGCATGGGGGCTCCAAGGCCCAACTGTTCTTACATTTTCTCAAGCTACCATTTGCTCCTTGGTCCTTTAGGCATTTCAGTTCTATAAACTGTGGAAGAATACAAAGAGTTCAGATGAATTACCATCTCAGGTCATTTTATAGACACATGCTAATGTTAATAAGCATGTATCTATAAATGCAAAACGTTTGGTGGGACAATTATTCCATGGAAAAAGTACTGAGTTAGAGACAGGCCAGCTACGAGATTATGCAAGTGCTGTATATGAGGATATGCTGTGAAAATTATATTTTACATACATATGCAGCATTAACCAATGCTGATGGTTAAAAATGACAACATCTGTCTTTATGATGAGGTATATATATGTGCCTATACAAAACTATCTGAGCAGATGACTGAAGACCAGCTTTCTAATTATGGGAGGAACAGTGATCATGTTTCTATGCATAGGTCACCTGAAATGTTAAATTCCCTGAAATATAAACAAATTTCAAGAACTGTTTGCTAATTAAACTGATGTTTTCATCTGTAGATTAATCTAAATATTGTCGTGAGTTCCTTAGGTAGGATGCATACATGTAGATAAATGTCGTATACTTGAATATCCAGCAATCTAACATAGAGAAAAGCACAAAAGATCAGGGGTACCTGTTCATTTTGCTAAAATTTTCTGTTTCTTCCTCTTTGACACATCTTTCATTATGTCAGTAACGTGAACCAATTAAATCCATTTTTCCCCAGGCCAAAAATGTGGAAAACCAAATCAACCATTCCATCAAGAATGATTTCCTGACATTCGGTGGTAACAACAGCTAATTTTGCATATAAGAACCACACAACATGATTATTAAAATATGAATTAGAATATTAGAGTGAATAGATCATGCAAAGAACGAGTGACTGGTTACTGTGATACCCTATCACACCCACTAACGTGTTCAATTATAGGGTAAAATATGCTAGTGTTTTGACAACTCAAAAGTTCCTGGGTGTCCAGGCTACCTTATGGATGCCGGTTCCACAGAATTAGTTGCATTCATTTCTTCCTTTCTTATCTTCATGTCATTATTTCATGTCATTATTTCATGTCATTATTACCTTTATCCTTGGGGACTATATCATCTTCCCAACACTTTCTTTGGCCCAAGTTTCTCATCTCCAATCTATCTTATGGTTGTATCATTGCAGACTAATGTTTCTAAATCCTGACTCTAATAATAATTTTAAAAAGCCATTCAAAAGTCCATCATATCAAATATGAATTGTCCAGTATGACATTCACAGTCCCTCTGCCAAACTTCTGCTTGTACAAATTAAAATCCTCTACAGGAAACATAACACTTAAGCTAAATTGAGTTCATTGATTCAGGAACACAATCTGTGCTTCTGTTGCTTAATTTCTTTGGTTAGGCTGTGCACACTACCTGGGATGCTCAGGCCAAAAATTTAACCTCACCTGACGTGCTGTCTTATATAGAATGAACGTCTTCCAGGTTTGGCTTTACTAGAGGTAAACTCTCTACCGTCTAGATACTCTTCGTGGGATTCTTTACAAGTTCTTGCTCGTATTTTAGTTATGGATGCCATAGATACCTTTGTCTTGACGTTTATATCTTCACTCAATGTAAGGGCTCTATCAGCACTAGTTGGATTAAATTTGTGGACTTGGTGGTCTAAGCCACTGCCTATTACATTTAGCTGTACGCTGAAATCAATGGGGGGAATGTACAAAAATACTGAGACCTGAGTCCCACTGGTAGAGATACTGATTTAATTTCTCTGGGCTTTGAAATAAAGAAAAAAATATCTCTAGGTCACTCTGATACGCAGAAAATTTGAGGATCAATGGCTCTGCTGATCCTAGGAGTACCCAAAATGTTTTTAGGAGTGTGCACATTGTCCACAGTCTCCTATGGCTACTTGGTTGGTAAAGTTATGTCCCTATCAACTCTGTGAAAAGTTGAAACCTTCAGTCAGCTCCAAAATGTGGCTTCCCCAGACCAAGTCCAATCTTATCTTTAACTCTAAGCCACATTATTGGGAAATGCTTACTTAAGGTTTAAAGGTTGGGGCGCCTGGGTGGCTCAGTCGGTTAAGCATCTGACTCTTGGGTTTGCTCAGGTGGTGACCTCACGGTTTTGTGAGTTTGAGCCCTGCATCAGGTTCTGGGCTGGCAGTGTGGAGCCTGTTTGGGATTCTCTTCCTCTCTCTCTCTCTCTCTGCCCCTCCTCCACTCACACTGTCTCTGCCTCCTCAAAATAAATAAATTAATTAAAAAAATAAGTTAAAATATATCTGTCCAAACTTCCTTCTAATCCCACTTGCTAGTTTTTTGGGAGCACCAATCATTATTGTAATTAAGACACTAATTATAAAAAAAGGAAAAGGCTAGTATATAAATTGAATAGTTTTAAACTATGTACACATATTACACTTTACTGTGATCTCTGAAGTAGAAGTGAATCTTAAGCATATGATTTAAAAATAGTTTTAAGCAGGTTAACCAACGCATGGTCTTAAATTTTGTATTTAGAAAGGGGCAGGGTGGGGGGAGAGAAAAATCTTCTATGCAGCTGTTCTTATCACATATAATTTGTATTTGTATGACTTTGTACAGGTACTTTTTTATGCCTGATTTAGGATGAAAAGATGATATATTGTACCATGGGGATATAGTGCTTGTTTATAATGTTTTCTTTCGTAAAATAATCTATAAAGCAGGGGCAACAATACCTACCCTACTGGGCAGATATTTGAATTGTAACTAAAGCTAATAATTTTGACAGAGATGGTTAGTTTCACTGTATTAGTTGGAGTTGTTTTTTCTGGAAGGTTTTATTCCAACTGGTCCATGTCAGCCCTTTACTCTTGCACAGTGAAGGACACTGGGTGTTTCTGAGGTGACCAGGTGGCCACAGGTATCTATGACAGAATATGGATGGTGTTCCACTGTCAAGAGAATCAAACTCATGCCCTAAACTGGCTCTTGCAAATACTATAAACAATAAAGATTAGAAATTTGCATGTTGATGTGAATTTTTGGATCCTAGGAAAAACACAGAAAAGGGGACTGTGGTGTTTACACTGTGTCAACCTTTCACTGCATTCAAACCTGAGAATATATCTCAGAACAAGCTGTCTCTTCATGGCTCCAAGTCCAAATGCAATTCTGGTGATCCTTACTTTCTAATATCCAACTGTGACCACTCTCCTCTGGGTTGCAATGACCTCATCTGTGATACTCTTCACAACTTTGCTTTGCAGTCTGTGTGTCCTTTTGTGTATTCCGTATTCTTCCAGACTGTCTTTATCTATTAGAAACTTATCCAAGCATCAATGTGGATATTGCATAATGGCTTCCGTGAACTTCCCAGGCAGAAGTTTCCTTAACAGATTATACGCGCCTTAAAGGCAGGGGTATGGATATTGGCATTTTTCCCTGAGCCTAGCACAGAGACCGATATAGGGGTTCCTAAGTATGTGCCAAATAAATGCATATAATCTCAAGCAATCTAAGAGTGCTCCAGAAACCTACCCACAGTAAGGCTTGCTCCTAAAATACAACTGAATTTCTGGTTCTATTTCTTCAGGGCCTAATAGCCAATAAACTTTTGGAGATTTAGATTTGTCAACATTTGTTTTGACCTCTTTCAATGTGTTTATTATTAAAAAGAAAAAATCAAAATAGGGGAGCCTGGGTGGCTCAGTTGGTTAAGTGGCCGACTTCAGCTCAGGTCATGATCTCATGGTCCAACAGTTTGAGCCCCGCATGGGGCTCTGTGCTGACAGCTCAGAGCCTGGAGCCTGCTTCAGATTCTGTGTCTCCCTCTCTTTTTGCCCCTCCCCACTCATGCTCTGTCTCTCTGTCTCTCTCAAAAAAATAAATATTAAGAAAAGAAATACATTAAAAAAACACAAAATAACTAAACTAACAAAAACCAAATAAAACCAGAAACGTTTAGTTCAGTGTTTATTTTCTTCTTCAAGTTTTTCGTTTTTTTCTTTTTCTTACTGATCTCTTTTTTTAAAAGCATCCCTGTCCTTTGGTATTTTTTTTTTCCATGTCAGATCACATTGCCTTTTATTTCCCTGTCAAGATGTGTATTGTGCCAGGTTCTAGCATCCCAAGTTATTGGCAAGGACAGTTAGCTTCATCATAGCTGAATTTTATTCTTCATATGGGGCCTTCTTCCTGTGTAATAACTGGTTTTAAAAAATAATCCCACAAAATAAAATAAAACAAAACAACCACCAAAACAGCCAAATATAGGTCTCACTGATTGTTAAAAAACTCATAGGCATGGGTCACAGGCAGACAAGTCAGAGGAAGAAGGATTCCTTAATTTATTTCATTAAATAGGTACTTGCGAGTGTCTAAGTGGTAGCACCTTAGCTTGGCATTATTAAAAGCAAGTAAGGAGTTTCAGCTTGCTGCCCATATTGAAAACAATGAATAATACTTTTCCAAGACTTCCATGCTTGTAAATATGTTCACCTGTCCAGGTGAATCTTGCTAAATTTTCTTATTTCACCCCTTCCTAGCCATGCTCATTCTTACCTAAAGGAAAACTATGCTTTAGTCACTCTAAAAAATTATTTTAAAATGAGAAAGACTGAACATATTAAACAAAGGAATGAAACAAAATAAATTAATGACAAAAATGTTGAATTTAGACAGGAAAATGGCTATGGAGTTAACTCAAACATTTCCATTCAAAATTCTGGGCACTTTTGTTTGAAAAAATTTAAAAACTATATATAATAAAATGTTATCAGACAGAATTCTTTAGTTAGTCATGCAAATAATGTCAATAATGAGCTGACTCTGAAATGACAGGTTTCTAACGTGGATTGTGGATTATGAAATTGTTTCAGTATAATTTTGGCATCAGGTGCACTTAAATCCTGTGAATGTTGGTTATCTATGTATTCCTTGTAATTACACCACATTATTTATCAGAACACAGAGTGAACTCGAGTATTCAAAGATTTAACATTCTGGGTTTCGATGACTTAGAAGTGGTGCTGACAGCTCATGAATAATTTTGCTCAGACTTGGAATTGTATCATATCCATAGACGATAAGGGATGTGCTTTTTGAATGAGCCTGCGTACTGCATGAGAGCCACCAGTCTATTTATTATTGTCTTCATCTCTTTAGCTCTCACGTGATGAGAAAATTGTTGCTCCAAGCACCTTTGCAATTTATGTTCTTATAGTAATACAATGTAATGGTAAAAATTTTTAGGCAAGATTTTTTTTTGAGCTGATTATAAAACGCGTTAGACATGAAGTTAATATCATGGAGGTCATAAAGGGCCATCTAAATATTTTAGTAACACATTAGTAATTTACATGTTGTAGATATTTGTGAATTTAAAGATTAAAAGATGTCTCAGAAATGCCAGGGTATTTTGCCTTTGCTTCAGAATGCCCTATTTTAACCATGTAAATATAACTAATATATATTGTCATGGTATTTTTTGAATGAATTTATTCATCAATTTTTAAAGGATAAAATTTATAAGTTTTGGAACTTGTGATTCTATAATGGACTAAAGAAGTATACATTGTTATGTTACATTGTGATGACATGAGATATTAGGATTAAGAAGTTGAATTGTAGTCTAGAAGAATCTTTCTTTAAAGGATAGGAAGCCCAAAGATCCCAGTGACATTAGATGAAGAAGTCTTGTAGTATGATATTCTGTAAGGCATTTAATATTAATAGGAAACTACAGTGAATCTATCAATATCCTAGTTTGCAGCATTTGGGATTACAATCTAGAAAGAACTTAGCAAAGTCAACTGACCCTAGGAACTAAAGGGTAGCCACCAAATATCACCTATCATTGTTTTCATATGCTAACTGTTCCTTATTATAACTAATGGACATGGATTTTGGTTGTTGTTAAAATAAAAGGTCAGCATAGCCAGAAATACTGTAAATAATTTTGCTTAGTGGCATTACAGTAAATATAACTGAGATGACATTTTTTTACAAACAGCTAAAACTTTATTGTTATTTTTCTTGAGGTTTTCACCTTTAGACTTTAGATCATAGATTTTTTTTTTTACATCATAGATTTCTTAAATAACACAATGGTGAGAAATTAACTAAAATTATTATATCTCTATGTATCCAAAGTATGAAAATAATAATGAAATTAAGAAGGAACTATCAACAATATAACTTCCTTGATTATGTTATGAGATTAATTACTAATTAAGTATGTTTACATGTGTAAATCTATGGAAAATAATTTATTTCTCTATTTTTATTATATTAGGAAAAACCTAGTTTATAATTTTTTTTTTGCTTATAGAGCATAGAGACAAATTTTGATAATGGACCAAATTCAGGTAATTTGGAAATTTCTGAAGGACTCTTATAAGAACATTTGCTTGTTAGTAAGATCTGATATGGGTGGGCACTCTGACAGTTTCCTCCTTTGAAGATATTTTGGGATGAAAATATAACTTCAGCAATTTTTTTTTTTTTGATATTGACATTTTTGTTCAAAATTCTTTTTCAAGTGTTCCTTATAAGCAGCTTTAGTTTTATAGTGCAAGGTACAGAATCACAGAGCAGAGAGTTTAAATGGTGTAATAGTGTATTTGCACTATTTTATGAGAGATAAAATGAGGCTGTTTTCATGAATGAGATGTGCTAAGAAACTATATGACATAGAACATTAAAAAAAGAATATTCTTACAGGGAAAGACATCTGAAAATGGTGGTTTGCTATGAGGTTTGTACTGATAAGACACTGGGTCTCATAATACCATACATTTTATCATTCTTCTTTGTTAGAGAAATTAGCATTCTGTTTATCCAGGAGAGCACCTCGGCTTTTGGTTTAGGATAGCGAAGGAAATAAAATGCTCAACTTCTACTTTCATTTCTGCAACTTGTCTATGCCTGGGTGAAGATCTTTTCCTCCTGGTAGTTTTCTTCTCACTGATTCTCATGTTTCCCAAGGTGACCTGTGTTTCAGAATCCTAATTTAGTCAAAAATGATAGTGATCATATCCAGTGGAAAAGAAAACCTAAGTAAAATGCCAAATACTAGTAACTTTGTGTCTTTCTATTTGCTTAGGGTAAATGAGCAAACAAACAGATTGAATTTTCCCTCCATTGATAGGAAGTGCACTTGAATTTTTACTGAGTTACTCACAGATTATTTGATTGTGCACCTCCCTAGGTAGACCACTGCCTCAAAGCCAATGTCAAGGTATTCTCTTTCTGAACCGAGTTTCATGTTCGGAGATGTCTGTAGAGAGACAACCAAAGAACAACTCTGAGAGCTTTCACATTAGTGAACATCATGTTAACCGGAATGCAAAGGAGGACTGCCCAGGGGGTATTCCCTTTACATCTAGATCATCTAGACTTAGAAAGTGAGGGAGATGAGATAATATTGCTTTGTGGCTTTAATGTATTGCCATTTAATCAAAGGTTGCAAGCCATTTCATCTTTAAATACCCTTATGAGGTAGCTTGGAGAGATCTCTGCCCTTTTCAAGCTGTGATAGATTTCCTGTTTAAGAGCAAGAAAGTCGATTGCTGAAAAATACGTCTAATTAACGTGAAAGTCTAATAAAGTTGTTGATTAAAGTCTGCTAAAACTTTGGGATATTTGCATTGGTGAGTTTAAGGTCTAATTTATCAGTACCGAGCACTTTTATGTTTGAGAAGAAAAGATGCCAGAATTTCCCGATTCTCCCTCAAAATAGATGCTGCACATTACACCAGGGTATGGGGGGATATAAGAGTTTGGCCTTTTTCTAGCTCTCTCACTGTGGCTACCAAATAATCAGTAAATCCACTAACTAGAACGATGGAAGACCAGTTTCCAGGTGGATACTGTACTGGCCATCTTACATTAGATGACTTCAATGCTCCCCACAACATAGTGTAGACTGCCTCTGCCCAAATCCAAGTTAATAAATCTACACAAGACTGGAAAACAACACACTTGCCATAAACCCCACTTGTCTTTTATCCATGGCAGTCTCTCCTGATTCCTCCTAGAGTTCTGATTTCTTCACTGTTTTGACAGAGCCCTGTGGGTAATGTGGTTGCTCTAACAATTATGGAAATGGAAAGGAGACCATACCGTTCCTCTATCTGGCCATACCATTAGCCACGTGGGAATCCAGAAGCCAGTTACAAATAACTTCCAAAACCCCCTGTTCAGATAAGTATAAACATGGGACGTGGAGTAGGAATCACACACAACCAGTAGATATTCTCACTCCTCTGTTTCTAAAGTTTCCTTCCGATTTTTAAGACTTCATAATTAGCATGACCTGTGAACACTTTCTTAAAACTTCAAGGGGGGAAAAATAGTAGTGACTTTCTGTAATTTATAAAAGTGCAAAATTAGCAATGGTTTTGTAATAAATACTTTATATTAAAAAATATCTACCTTATAGAGGTTCTCAGTTTAAGATATAAGCCCATTTAATTTTGATGGCATCTGTAGAGGTGCGGAAGAGATATTATTATCTACAGACCAGTCATCCATACCATTCTAGTTATGTGATTTTTTACCATATATATATTTCTCTCTGAATAACTTTCCATTTTATAAGAAAAGCAAGTGACTTCTCTATCAGTAACAGAGAGGACCTCATTAAGTACAGAGGAAACGTTAAAAAAATTATTTGTTATGCCTCAAAGATGGACAAAATCAAGGAATGCCAACAGCCATCTCTAGGAATGAATAATGCTTGCCTGGGGGTTTACTTGAAGACCGCCTCTGCCCAAATCCAAGTTAATAAATCTACACAAGACTGGAAAACAACACACTTGTTGTTTTCAAGGAGGCTCCCTAGTGCCCCACTCTTCACCCACAAAACTATCTATGGCTCTGGTTCATACATGGAAATTCAGAAGCAATTTCCTTGCAAAGATCAGGTTATGAATTTGACAAATAAGAAGACAATCTTCAAGTGAAATATATTGGCATACGACCAATTTTGCTAGCAGTTAAGAGTCTGTAGTTTTGAGGAATGGTGCAATTCTCTGTGCATTATCCTAAACTCTAATATATGTGGAATTTCCCCCACCTCTTCTATCACACCTACTTACCAACATCTTGATTTCTGAGCATGTGGGCTCATTTCCCAACATTCCTTCACACTTATTTCAAATGTTGCCTGAGCCAACTGCACAAAACATTAAGCACAGAACACCACCTCTTTCGTTTCTAACTAAAACATCATGGTGGGGCAAACCTTGGCCATTTAGTTTACAATTCAAAACAATTTACCGCGGTTAAGCCTACATATAGTTCCTCCCATGCTGGACCTGATGCAAAGAATCTTTGTTGTTGTCATTATGATTTTGCTGCTTTCATTTGACTAAATATATTTGCAGTCATGATCTTGAAGACAAATCATTAAAAAAAAAATCTAGCTCATTTCCCCTGTACAATATATTGGCAGATCATGGCTTAAAAGGGTTGGTATAAATGCCTGCACCACAGTGATGATGCTGAGTTTTATTTTAGATTCAAGATGGGAAGATTCCAAGGGCATACAAATTCAGCTATAGATAGGTTTTGAGTCAATGTCATAAAATTTGTCACAAAATTGTTTTTTAACACAGAAGGAGCAAGACATATTTTTTTGTTTCTTTGTTTTGTTTTTAAAGGGAATAAAAGTGCTTCTAAATTACTTTGAAAAAAAAATGACAGTTTTCAGGCTCACATTTGAAAAGATTATCAATACCTTTGGCAAACACCAACAGAACAGAGAGATCTCTCTAAAAAGAGGTTGAGCCAATCATTGAGTTCTCCAATTCACAGGAGACAGATCTAAATTTCAGTCGCAAGGTATTGTACTCTCTGGTTCACCGTGAGATCAGCAAACATAAGAAATTAAAGTTGGAATAATTACTGACTAACACAGAATCTGCTATGTTGTTTACCTGGAAGCCAGATTTAGCCTCTAGGATTTTTCAGAGGACATTCTAGAAGAGGTTGCTGCTATTGACACCCAGGGAAGGCAATTTTTAAATTGTCCCCCTTGGGATGAAACTTTCTGTGGACTTTAGGCCGTTGGGACCAAAACCTACACGGCATTTATGAATAGCTGATATGAGAATTTTAATAAAAGTTGCAATAACCATGAAAATAGTGTTTGTAAAAATCTATGTACTATTAGTAACAATGCATGCATAGTGCCAGGCATTCATAACTATTTGGTTATAAAAATATGTGACTGTAATTATGGTATTTACAGTCAACTTATAAAAATACATGTAATTCTGATGGCAATAGTTAATCCCTAGCTCTAACCACAAGCCTAGAAGGATTGGAAGATTATTATGGGAAAGTGCATGGGTAATTACAAAATGGACAAAGCTCTCAGCCTCTCGAATTCAACATTCAAGAATGGTTATTATAGCTTCGTAGGAGCTTCATTTGTCATAATTCTTCTAAACTCACAAGGTAAAACCCAAATTCTCTGGAAATAAATAGGAATCAAATAGGAAAGAAACATTCACATGATACAACCATAGGGAAGAATAATTCTTTCATGGAATATTCATGCACACCTGTCAGAGAGGTTCCCGATCCCTGGAAGAATTCATGGGGCGACATTTAAGCACACCTTTCATTTAAAATATTATGCATGGTCTAGGTTAACCAAATCCCTTTCTGCAATTTAGGTGAGTACCTCTTTGGAGCTTATTAACCATCATGGGGAGTGGAGTTCTTACAGGACTTTCTGATTCAAATTTATAATCTGTTGGAAGAAAATAAATCCACATTGCAGTTTAAATTCAGAAAAGGTGTGTTCTTTCCTTCTTTCTTTTCTTTCTTTCTTTCTTTCTTTCTTTCTTTCTTTCTTTCTTTCTTTCTACAAACTTTAAAATCTCTTGTTTTAAGAGAAAACCACATTTCAGCAAAGTACAATATTCTACATATATGACATATTTCCCACGGGTTCATTTCTTCCAGGGTTGATCAGTCATCTTTTAGCAGTAGATGGGTTCCCAATTTGAACGCCATGAGTATTTCACAAATGGACAAAAACAGTGGGAGTAAACTAGAAAAACTTGAGAGTTAGACATAAGCTATTGAAAAAGGCAGAGCTTGGGCATTACCTACAAATCATGATCTCATATGTTAGGATGTATCTTGGCATTGAGTAATCGGAATATTTGAAAATATCTGTTGCACAGTGAGGTTGGGAGGTCAGATGATGCTCAGTTAGATTCTTTATGGGCTTAAATTACTTCCTAGGACTGAGCTAGGGCATTTTGGATGGTATATTAACTCTTCCAGAACAAGAAATTCCATTTCAGTAAATTATTGCTACAGTTCATTAATGAATATCATGGTATCCTGGAAAAGATAACGACCCTTCCAAAATCCAACCCCTCTTGTCAGTTGAGCAATGAGGAATTCACATTTATTTTACTCACTGTGATCCTTGAAGACATAACCTAAAAAAGAACTGTTTTCCTCCATCCACATAGAGACTATCTAGATGCAGGTAGGATACTCGAATTGTCCTGGTGGTGTGGCAATAGATGCCAAACTGTCCTCACATGCATTTGGCAACTGGCATGCTTCATTCGTTCTTTAGAAATCAGACTGCCAATCTTCTTCATATATGGAATATGGAATTGTCTAAGGTAATCAAGAAAAAAAATGACCCAAATAGGCAAGCTTTTTAAAAATTGGTAAATGAATGGAGAATGGTACACCTTGGGCAAACAATGGAGTAATAGTTAATGGGATGTCTCCATTGATTATTTCCCATCTTTTGAAAGGGATGTAAAACAAATATTCACAAAGGGTGAGTAAACTATGTCAGAAGAATCCCCCTCCTTTCCCTCAAAGCCTAACTCTTCAGAGACTTCTACTTCAGATATGAGATCATGGTCTGCAGGTCTACTAGTATCAAATACCAGTTCATCCCAGCAGAGCTGTTCAGGAGGCAAAAGGCTAGGGTTATCTGTGATGTGAATTTCACAAAGAATAGGAGAACAATAGCTGTGTATGTTTATGTCAATTACTTTGCATACTTGATCTACTGCTATTGTGCCCACATAAACACAAGTGAGAAGACACGAATCATTTCTAATAGAAAGAAACTCAGTAACCTCAAGGTAGGACAAAACAAACTTCACATAATAAAATAAAATTTCGTTAAATGGTTTTCATTTTAGAGACAGTTCTTCTTTCCCTTAATATCATGGTAAACTCCTTATCTGGAAAAGTATACTTGTTTTATTGTTTTGTTACTTCATTAATCTATCAACTTATTTCCAGACTGCAACCAGAATGGAATGGTTTGTATCTCTTTTCTGAACTTAACTGAGTCCAAGAGGTTTTTTTTTTTCTCTTTTCTTTTTTTTTCCTTTTTGTTTCCAGATTTTAATATTTGAAATTCAATTAAAATATACAACTGAAGTTGGTGGGAAACAGTAGCTCTCTTCCAGGTAAAAGAGCTTACTAAATGTTTTTATCATCACTGGACATTTGTTCAGTCCTACCTGAAAATTAATTTATTTTACTGGTTGGCATGGGAAAAGGCATTTTCTAGGAATTTTCTGTGACAGGAAGCACAGCATTAATCCAAGTAAGCACCCAACAGACTAAGTGTATCTGCTGGGGAGCAGTTTTAAACGTTAACTCAATGAAAACATTTACCTCGGTACTTGTTCTGAGAGAGAATTCAGCAGCAGTTACAGTTAACATGACCCGTGGAGAGCTACGAACACCCCAGGGGGTGGGCCAGCTGAGGAGCACTTTCCAGGGAACAAGAACAATGATATCGCAAGAAGCTACAAAACGATATTGCGGTAGTTATAGTGACCACTACTATAGTGATCGTGGTCTGGGTCAATGTTCCAAATATTAATGCAAGGAGCACACTAGACTTTATAGGATTAGAATATTTTCCTTACACTAAGAACCAGTTGATGGCGCATGATGAGTGGTGATGATCCATTTACTCTGTTTCGTTCTACGACATTTCTTAGTTAGATCTCCTTTTTCCTATGTTAATTATCTATATTCCATGGCAGTATATATTTGTCATCTAAAATGAGAACACTGTACCTATGGTATACCTCAACGGTCTCACACACACGCACACAGACACGCACACACACGTGTACCCTATACATACATGTATGGACAGTTTGTGTAAAATGTTCATTTGCAGTGGGTAAGCTCTCTGAAAGCAGCCAAACCAGCCTTCCCGAGTATAGCGAACCATTAGACCTCAATGAAAAGCCTTATCAACTATTTAGCTCCACCATGAAATTTTAACCCTTGTCCATGTGGTAATTGGTTTAAATGCCTTTTGTGTGTGTATGTTTTTTTTTTTATTTTTTATTTTGTTTTTTTTCTGAAGTCATCCAAAGCAAGAATCTCCAAGACTGACATGACATGTAGAATCTAATGGACTCACATCTCTGTTTATTTTGCTTATCACGCAGTTGTGTAATACTCTTTCTGTTGAAACACTTGAGTTGTTTTGAGTTGCCATCAATGCATCTATATTTGGCTAAGGCAGGTTTGACTTTCTAGAGAAAGTCCAGCCCATCTGCAAATGGACAGCTTCTTCTACACAAACATCAATGTTCACTAAAGACAAATCTAAGTATATGTATATATGGCATATATACATATATATGTACACGTAAAATGGATTGGGAAGTCCTTTGGTTTAGACGGGATTAAATATGTACTTCCCAAGTGCATAGGTTTCCTTTGACCAACCTGTTCAAAACACAAATAAGAAAAACGCCATGGCAATTTTGACATTTACTGTCTTTTCCCCTATTTAGAGGCCCCCTTTCTACTCCTCTCCATCCTTCTTAAGCATTTTATTTTTAAAAGCAGTGAGATCTTTTGGCCTTCCAACGCTTCATTCGTTCGTCCATTCCTTGGAAGAGCTCTAAGATCACATCCCCAAACTTATCTTTAGTGGAGAACAAGGTTGTAAAGAACATTTCCCTCTTCTTTGATTCTCTCTTCCCCCCAGGAAGCGGACACCTTGATGTGTCATGAACAATTCACTCTTGATCTGACTTTCCTTGTTACCCCTGGCCAGCCCAAGCAGCTGAGGAGTGAGCTTTACTCTCCCTGCATCATTGTGCAATACTGGAAAAGAAAAATAATCCATTTGTCTACACCCTTCAGACTGTAGTGACATGATCAGGGTTCTCTTGAATCTCTATGCATTCAATTTCCTCTCTCTCCTTCCGTTTGGCGCGTTTCTTTTTCTTGTGGTGCTTTTTGGAAGGGGGGAAAAAGGTTAGGAACACGGGTAAGATAACAAAACAGTGCAGAAGTGTGCAACCCCCAGTGAGCAGCAAGCATTTGAACAGTGTGAAGGTCAGGTTTGAAGGCACAAATAGGAGGGGGACCAACCCAATAAGAAAAGAAGTAACATTTTGCAAAATGGCTGTCCCATGCTCTTGTAGGGAGCTTTTTATACATTGTGTTCGGGTGTGCTCAGTTGCTAGTACAAATGTGTAAAGCAGTGGTGCACAGTGGTCAATGGCAAAATTTAAAGTGTAGATAAGGCACAAGATAGAAATGCAATCCATGTCGACGTTCCATAGTGTCATTAAGCCCAGAACGCCCAGCTCAATTGAGGTGACACTAAGAATTAGCCAGAAGTTTCCCAGAGGGTGGATCACTAGGAAAAAAGTCAGGATTAACACCAGGAGGACACCAAAGCCTGCAATCAGAACAGGCACCGTGACAGACAAGCCATAATGATCCGTGAACACAAAGGAGGGGTTGAACACGATGAATCGGATGCTCTTTGACAGGGACAGGGGCCTCAATTTTTCCAACACTTCTATGACTTCCTTCTGCTTGTCTCTGCTAGTCCTGGCCACCAGATACAAGCGAGAAGCGATAATATTGTTTTCATCCCCTGCTTTGGAGAAGATGATATCATTTCGAAAATGCTGGAATTCTGGCTTTTTTAAAAATGAACTTTGTAGGACACTGATAAAGTCACTCTTGTTACTGGCACTGATGTTGCTAACTTTCAGGAACTGGTAATACTGCTCCACCCAGGACACTGCAGTGAACCCACTACAGAGCCTCCTCAGATCCTCCTGGACGCTGCTGTTCCAGTACTCCAGCGGCTCGTAGATGTAGAATCCTATCACCGGGCTATAGTTGCTGAAATATTTCTGCTGAACCATGGCGTAGGAAACACTCGGAGAATCACTGGCTAGTAGATTGATGATGTTGGCCCTGTCGCTGATCTGCAAGCACCCCATGAAGGAGAAGGAGGCATAAATAAGATAGAGGATGACGACAAACGGCTTCACGTAGATATTGGTAATCCATTCGTTGTAGTGTTCGCGTAGGAAGTGCTGAATAAAATGGTGCTGGTAGGGGTTCGTCTCATGATGGGATGTCTGTTGATGCCCGTCACTCATCACCGTCTGGAACCACACAGGTTTTCGGTCCAGGTACTCCGCGGAGGGGATCTTACAGCAAAAGATGCTGTGGTAGCGGTTTTGCTCTAGTTGGCCCGCGAAGACCAGACAGGAGCCAAAGAATGAGAAAATGTAGAAGTAGTTCAACAGAATGGAGACACACATGTTCTGACAGAAGACCTTCACAGCCTCTATGTTTGTGAATGGGCTGGCACCCATGCCAAAGGTAATGAAGTACAAGGAGCTGGTCATGGTATAGGTGACCATCACATCAGAATAGGCATCTGCAACCCTGTCTTTGAAGGGTAAATTCTCTCTTGTTCTGCGCCATCCGGACAGAAGCTCAAACACTCCTTTAGTTCCATGACCTAGTTTTTTTTAGAAAAGAGAAAGAATCATTGTTTTTATTTCCTCCTATGGCTCAAGTGAGCTCTTTATAGACTATCTATGCTAAGCAGCACTTTATACTCTAATCTTCAAAATGCTATGATCCTCGTATCAGGGTCTCAAAATCTGAGTTACGCAACAGGATATAGTTAGTCTGGGTGTCTATTTTAGCGAAGTCCAAGTTAATCGGTGTTCTGGATAAAATTAAACATGTACTGTCTGTCTTATTAATTTTACAAGTCGTAAGTATAATTGACATTATTATGTGATTCCCACCCCCACGCCCCCGCCCCAGACACATGCTGTCTCCCTAAGTGGATCGTAAGTTGTAAATGGCAGGTACTGTTATTCATACATCTTCAAATGCCCCACTTCAATTGACGGCTCGATCAATTGATGTATTGACTGACAGTCCCTAACCTCCATTTCAAGCTGACTTATGGGCTGATTTAGGAAATTATAAGATGATTTTAAACACTTAAAAATCACTTAAAATTGATTTTGCAATGTTTAATAATCTGCTTGGTGGCCAAATGGCTTAGAAACCAATTCTTATAGATTTGATTAATTAACATTGGGTGTGAATTGAAAAAATCTACCAGGTCGCATAAAAGACAGGGGAACCTTCAGAGAAGAGATCATAGCAAGTATTTCCTTTGGGTTCCTCACAGAGCTTTTATTCACACAGTATGAACGCTAACATTTACTTCCTTAAAGTGGATGTGGAATGTTTATTTTTAATCAGCTTCTGTGCATTCTTTAATAGGCGTAAATGAGCAAAAGCTTTATTCCACAAATATTACTTGAGCACCTGCTATGTACCAGATACTGTTAGATATTGAACTGCCACCACCCTCTCCGCTCCCCACCTTGCCTGCTTCTTCACCCACCCCAGGCATTTAAGAGCTCTGAAGATACCACCACTTGCTTCCTTACCAGCCAAAGCAGAAAACAGCTGGGAAAGCTGAGGGACTATGCTATACCTTCAATTTCCCTCTTTTTCACTTCCCTGAATTAGCTCTGTCAATTACCATCCACAATGTACCAATTGGTAACTTTCTGACTGAGAGAAAATCTTCATGCATCACTCTTGCCCTTGTAGGCAAAGCAATACTACACACAAACCTTTTCTATGAATGGATACAAGCTGTGCTTGGGCTCTTCTCCAAGAAATCCATTAGAGGAGGATGTAGCTTAAAGGCACAAAATGACCTAGTTCAAGAAAACTTGGAAAATGGACTTTGTGGGACACCTAGATATTGGAGCAACTCACCTAGCAATGCTTTAACAAACATAATGGCTGAGGTCTTACTATAATCACTGATCTTGTGTTGTTGATAGAGTTGCTAATTGGCGTACATAATTTTCCCCTTTGTTACTTTTATTTGGGACTACAATGGGCACAATTAAAAACCATTTCTCAGCCTACCTTTCAACTCGAGGTGGTTCATATGATGTATTTCTGGGTAATATAACTGATAGTCACCTAAGGATGCTTATTAGAAAACCAGAGGCTTTGCGGTAAATGGTATCATGGAGCCACCAATAAGAGCCATGGCCTACCGTCCTTTCTAATTATCTTTATTTTTATTTTTTTACATTTATTTATTTTTGAGAGAGCACTAGTGGGGGAGGGGCAGAGAGAGAGAGAGAGAGAGAGAGAGAGAGAGAATCCAAAGCAGGCTCCAGGCTCTGAGCCATCAGCACAGAGCCCGACATGGGGCTCGAACACAAAAACTGTGAGATCATGACCTGAGCTGAAGTCAGATGCTCAACCGACTGAGCCACCCAGGCGCCCCTCTAATTATCTTTAAAGAGAACCCAATCTCTGCTTATCTAAGCCACTGTAAGTAAGGTTATCATATACAGTTGAACTTTTTCCTAACCAACAAAGCTTTGTAGGTGAGTTAACATTTACTTAGACCTCTTTTATGAGGAGCTAAGAATTCTTGCTTTATAGTTAATTTGACTCTAGTATTTATAGGTTTAAATATATATAATGCTAATATTTGATTAAAAAAACATTGGTTCATCTCTTTTGGGAGTTTTTAAAATTAATTATTAATTGTTACTGCATTGGGGTTGTTCTTATCCTAAATATAAATCTAGTGACTCTCCAAAGTTCTCTCTTCTGGGTCTCCAGTCAGAAAAGATAAATTTATCCTAGCAAATAGAAAAGATTAGGCAAATTGCATTTATGTATAAGGTAAGTTTTTTTTGTTGTTGTTATTTTGGAGGCAATGATCTATTACTTATTACATTTAATTACTAGCTCAACATGTGTGTGCATTGCATTAGGTCTATAACTCTTTAATTTTTTAAAAATGTTTATTTTTGAGAGAGAGTGAGAGAGACAGACAGACGGAGTGTGAGTAGGGGAGGGGCAGAGAGAGAGGGAGACACAGAATCTGAAGCAGGCTCCAGGCTCTGGGCTCTAGGCTCTGAGCTGTCAGCACAGAGCCTGGCATGGGGCTCGAACCCATGAACCATAAGATCACGACCTGAGCTGAAGTCAGATGCTTAACCGACTGAGCCACCCAGGAGTCCCAAGTCTAATACTTCTTAACATCATTAATTCTTCATTTCTATCTTCTGCAAGACTCCTTGACAAAACAGAATACTGGCTCTTTCATTCCCTTGACAAAAACATAATATTAGAATATTAGCTGAAGTAATTAAAAGAATTCTTTTAATTAGAGCACTTCTCTTCTGAAATGAGGACTCTTGCTATCTTTGTAGTTATAAGGGGGAGAAGGCTACATGGGGCTACAGCTAAATTTGGCTTTCCTTTACTAATGGTCACTTTTGTGAATATTAGGTACACTATGTAGGCCAGATTGTTGCTTTATATAGTACAAAGGTCTGTATGTGTGGGAAGATGATGCTAAACTATATTAGGTTAACTAACCACTTTAAGTGTGATAAAGTGAAAACTGAAAACATAATTTCCAAACTTTGTTTGGAGAGGACATTTTATCCCATTCATAGGTTTGGATATTTTACAGACTATTCCTACGGGTAGGAATCATTTGATTCTCACCATAATCTGGCCATTTCCTTGCTGGTCTAATCTATGACCTGCTTCAGCTAGGGTAGTCTTTCTTCTCACCATGAACCTGCCCATGATCGGTCTTAAGTTCTTAGTTTTATTCATGCTTTTTTCTCTGTCTTGCAATACCTTCTCCTTATCGCTGGTCATATGGACGTTTTGTCCATCAATCTGTTAAGTGTCAGCTCAGTTCTCTTCTTTGCCAGGAATTCATCTCCGACAATTCCAGACATATTGATTTTTTTTCTGTTCCTTAAAGTCTTACTGCACTAATTAGTTACTCATTTTGGCACAAAACCATGTGCTGTTCTGCTCTGGAACAAAATGGTTTTCCTAGGATATGTTCTATTTCTTTGGTTAGACTGCAAATTCTTCAAGGTCAGGGAATACATTTTATGCTTCGCAGAACAATCTGGCAGAGTTATAGATGCCCAGAAGATGCCCACTAATCTCTTATTGAATTAAATCAATTCTTGATTCTAGATGGGTCATAAAAATGTATTTTTTCATTACTTATTCTAAGATTTATTATGCATCTTTATATCTACATTGTGTCCAGAAGTATACATTTTTCATTCAATTCAACCCAATATGTATTTATTTTGACTTGTTACACATGAGTACCTAAACTAGTCAATATATAAAACATAAAGGTAAACAAGAAACACACTATTTTCCAATATCTGTCAGACCAGAAGGTCATTTTCACTTGGGTAATTCTGAGACAGAGATTATAGATATGAATTTTATAAGCTCTCCTGAAGGATGTTCAGAAGAATTTCCTGACCTCTACTAACTAGATGTCAGTAGCACACTCCACAATTGTGAGAACCAAATATGTCTCCAGACATTGCCAAATGCTGACTGGGGGACAAAATTGCACCCAATTGAGAATTACTGGTGTAGTTAAAAAAAAAAAAGTACACACACAAACACACACACACACACACACACACATATGTATTTTAATCACCTTTTCCTGATTGTAAAAACAGGACATACTTCCATCAAAAAAATTGGGAAAGATGGAAAAAATAATGGTTCAAAGTTATTTTATATTCCTGCAACACAGATAATTGCTGTTAACAATTTCGCATATTTCTGCCAGTTTTGCATGTATACAAGTATGTATTAAACTTATCCATCCATCCATCCATCCATCCAGATTGGTAACTACTTAATTATCTAACAGAACAGGGCTCCTGTAAAGAGAAATTAGAATTTGGGATTACTCTTGTCGCTATCCAGTTGTCCTGTCAACTGTGGGAAGCCTGTTTCCAAACCTCTGCAGTGTTTTCTCTCTTGGTTTCTTACTTTTGACTTTGGGTTCCATTCTGAGGCTAAAACCATTTTTTGAACATCTACTCACTTGAAAGAAGCCCAGCTATTTCCCATAGCTTTTTAAAAGTGTGTATTCACTAGTTTTCCACACTTGCCAAGGGTCCTATTGCAATTCAGACAAGATACCTGAAATTAAAGAAAGTGACCTACCATCACAGATGATGATGATAGTGTGGCTTGCCCCACTGGACCACGACCTGAACTAATTCTATCGTATTTCCTTTTGGTGCCTTAGTGCTGACAGTTTGTTGTTTCTCTCCCATTCCTGCACAAATCCTTAATCTCCACCTAAGGCCTCTGCTTTATGAACCACTCCATTCGAGTTGCTGACTGGTGAGAGACATAGACGTGAGCCGTTAACTGGATTGTAAAGAATAACCGGAATTCTTTCTAAGTGGAGATGAATGCTATGGACTGTGAAAACACACCTGGTTCTTTCTGAGGGATCAGGGAAAGCTCCAAAAGTTTCTGACACATAGAGGATGATGCAGTCTAGACTGATGGAATAACATGAATTCAGGCACAAATGCCTGTAAATCAAGAGGAGGTGGTTGTGGTTTGAATATTAGCTTGTTGGTATAGCCGGTTATGCCATTGCTGGAACAATGCATTTACTATTTCAGGAGATGACTGCCAAACTTTGATCATGATTTCCTTCAATTATTAGCATATATTTGCAAACTATATTACAATACCATAATAAGCGGCTCGACTGGGATAACTAAGCTTTCTCTTGGCAAAGTTTCATGAAAAAACAGAGAACTCTTAAAAATGCTTTGGACAGAGTTGGAACCGGGAGGACAATTCAAGGAGGGCAATGAAATAAAAGATTTGAGTGTATGTGTGTATATTTAATACTCCAAAAGTCTTCAGCAATGTTGTTGGAGACCTCTTTCCGAATGAAAGCAAAGGGAAGCCTTGTGCAATAACAAGTGAAACTTACATGACACCTGGCTAAAACAAAATCTGGATATTGAACCAGCGTTTGATTAGTATTAGGAATATTACTCTATTTGACAATAATTTAACAATTTCTCCTATTTACAATGGATAAATATGACAAAAAAATGAAGATTATGTGGATTCTTCTTTTGGTCATGGTATTGTAGGTCAGCCAGAGAGAAAATTTTGAATGGTTAAAATTTAAGAACATACACTTTTGTTACCAAACAAAACTGATTTCAGTCATAAATGAGCTGAACAATATTCAGAATGGGTTGTAATTCCCTTGAGCCCGAAGTAATCACTTTACAGACAACTAAACAGGACTTCTAAAGTAAGACAGATGTTCTCTGAGAACAGATTCCTTCCCACATTTAACAACATTTCTCTAAACTCTTGTATTCCAGTGTAAATTTCCATACTGTGATTGTACCTACAGTGACTTAGGAAAACTCTGGTGACAGGGCTAGGCCTCAAATGACTTCCTTCAAAGGAAGTATTGTTCATCAGTAAATGCAATACAAATTTGACAGTTTCCATGTCAATCCCAAACCCAATCTCTCCCCAAACCAGAATTCCAAAGAAAATACTTTTAACAAGGATCAAATCTAATCAGAACTAATTGTAACTGATTCAATTAGTACTCCCTACTGGGCTTTTCTTGATATATTACTTTAATAAGCACCATCTGTGGGCTTCTAATTCTTTCTAATCAGCTGAATTAGAATTCTCTTCATTTGCCTCGAGGAGATGTACTAGTGGGCCTCCCTTTATACTTGAATATGTCAAGCCTTCTTCAGGTCATGAGAGTTTGATATCTCTGGTTTCAGCAACATAAGAAATAAGGCAAAAATAATATTCCTTCTTATGATCTGCTCCAGAGAAATCTTTTTATTTCTTTAATCTCATTTATTTATTTCTTTAATCTCATTTATTTCTGCTTTGGTTGGCTATGTTTTCAGTAACTGTGTTTGTGGAAATCACCCTTAAGCTCAGGTGGAAAAGCATATTTTGATTTTCTACTGGGCTCTCAGGCTAGGTGACTTCCCAATACTAATCAAATGAATAAATAATGAATGAAAAAAATAAAATCCAGCCAACTGAGCCAGTAAAGCAGCTAACAGCAGCAACAACAACAACAGCAACAACAATAACAACAACTCCACCCCCCCCCCCCACCACCACAAAATCTGGATATTGAATCAGCATTTTTAGTTACCATTCACCTGTTCAGCATTATATGGGATACTCATCCATTGTTCCTTCTGTTAGTTGGCTGTTCCCGCTTATATTTTAAAGATACCACTCAAACATGATCTCATCTCTAATATCTTCTGCTTGCCCTCTTCATCCCTAATTCACATGCTTAGAAGCCTCTCTGCGTTCCAACACATATGGTAATGTCAACTAATAAAATTATCCATCGGTGTGCCTGTTTTTTTTTATGTAAGTCTGTAAGGCCCCGACTGTCTAAGGTAGGCACTATCTTCTCCATTTTTATATTTCAATTATTTGACACTAATTGGCGCTCCATAAATTTTTGTGAAATTGAATTGGCCATGATCTGTGTCTAGTCTTAAAGATATTCTTAAGGGGCGCCTGGGTGGCTCAGCCAATTAAGCATCTGACTCAGTCTCAGGTCATGAGTTTGAGCCCTGTGTTGGGCTCTGTGTTGACAGCTCAGAGCCTGGAGTCTGCTTTGGATACTGTGTCTCCCTCTCTGTCCCTCCCCAACTCACACTCTGTCTCTGCCTCTCTCTAAAGATAGATAAACATTAAAAAAGATATATTTTTAAGTGTGCTTACAGTGATTATTACTAACAACTCTATATTTAGCATAAGTGTCTGTGAAATAGAAATTCCCTCATTTTACTGAGAAGGGCACTTGAGTGTTACCTTGGTGGTGATTCTATGGCAGAGGCAATGATAGGTATCAGTGACGTTCAATTGCAAAGTAGCATGTAATTCGTTAATTTGGTTCAGCGTTACAAATGTCTGAGAAATGGAATATCAAATTAAAAAGCTTGTTCTAAATTGTTATTTGGCAGGGTAGAAATGATTTTGTAAAGTACTCCTGCTCCCTAAGAGGTGGATTTTTTTAGACATTTTCTAATCCTCATAATCTCTCACCTGGAGGTGGTGATCAGTGTGTATTTTAGACTGACTACTTTTAATCAATGTTCATCAGAATAAACAGGTGATTATCAAGCTCTATACACAAAGGATGGCCAGGGCTCTTGCCTTTTGATACCTATATAGCCTAAAAGACATAGAGTAGGATGTTATTTAACAGGAATTTTTTTTTAAAAAAAAATGTTTAGTTATTTATTTATTTTGGGAGAGAGAGATAGAAAGTGGGCAGGGGAGGGGCAGAGAGAAAGGGAGACAGAGAATCCCAAGTAGGCTCTGCACTGCCAGCGTGGATCCTGACGCGGGCCTTCAATAGGCAAACCAGGAGATCATGACCTCAACTGAAATCAAGAGTCAGAGGCTTAACAGGTTGACCCAACCAGGTGCCCCTCAACAGGAATTTTCTTTTTTCTTTTCTTTTCTTTTTTAAATATGAAATCTATTGTCATATTGGTTTCCATACAACACCCAGTGCTCATCCCAACAGGTGCAAGCTGCTGTTGCCAGGGGCATATTTGATTGTTTTACCTGAAACTTGTGATGGTGTCGTGCAATGGGGGTGGGGCTAGCTTCATATTACTGTTAACCAGGAAGTGACTTCTCTTGAAATGTCCCCATCCAGGCTAAAACGCATGGTAAAGAGGCACCATATTGCAATGAAAAGAGGAATTAGAAGGAATCTGAACAGCCACTCTTAGCACTTAGTAGGAGGTTAGAGGATTTTATTAGGTTCCTAAGGAGGAAAAAAATGGAATTTAGTAACAGATTCTTACTGTATGTTTTTTCAGAGCTGTTGTGTATTTTATACATATCCTAATGTATAGAAAAGGGCATATAGTCTCACTCCAGAGTTGCATTCCATCATTTTTGCTAATTTATTTTGTAGTTCTACATAAAGTTGAATGTAAAGAATCTAATAAGTGTGTGTGTGTGTGTGTGTGTCCTCACATACACATGTGAGTATATGTAGATCTCAATATACATATGAGAGAGAGAGAGAGAAAGAAGGGGAAGGAAATAGCAATAGAGATAGGGAATGGGATTGTTTCAAAACCTGGTGACTATTGCAGCTAAAGTTTTAATACTCAGAGTGGGCAAAACTAGGTAGACAATGTGGTTACTAGCACATCCCCAGAGTTAGATTGATTGAGTTCAAATCTCAGGACCCTTTCTTCGTAGCTCTGTGACCTTGGGCAGGTTGTTTTTTTTAAACCGCTCCATATTTCAGTTTCCTCACCTATAATGAGATAACAATGGGGGCTACATCATAGGATTGTTATCAGTTTCAGATAAGTTAACATATGCGCTTGGCACACGGTAAGTGCTCTATTGAATGGAAAAATTTGGTGCTGGCAACAGCAGGTTGTTTGCATCAAGAACATTCCAAATCATTTGCCTTGGAACGCCACCTTCTGAATGCAGCTTGGTTTTTGCTATCTTTACCACCACAGCTGAGTTGGCTTTTGGGGGGGGATCCCCAGTGCTCTCTTTTCAGCTTTTCTTGCTGTGGCGCCTCCAGTGCTGCCAGAAGCTGAAGCAATCCTGCAGAGCCAGCGTGCATACGATGGCTTGCTTTCTCGTCCTCTCCCTCTTTCTGGTATTCCTATTCAGGGGAAAAAAGACTACAAGCAAGCTATTTGTTTTTTTCTCAATGCTCTCCATGTCTTTCAAGTTCTATGAAATGAAGATACATTGCTTTTGAGAAAGAGAAAAGCAGCTGTCAAGTTGGCCTTGGGTGTTGCCAGGCCCTGGTCTGGCACCCACAGTTAGGCTTAGCGTTGACCACAGACAGTCTAGTCTAGCAGAATTGCATCAGATAAGACCAGTCTGACTGAGATGAATTGAGATAAAACAATACCACCTCATGATTATGACCGAATATAAGCAAAACATAAAAACAAAACCAAAAAACCGCCATAAAATGGACCAAACACCTTCTAATGTCAAGAATGGTAGGAGTGATTGCTGTTTCTTTGCCAATCACAGTTTAGTCTTCATCTCCTGGTCTTTAGTCTGGTCTTCTTGCCTTCTAGGTGTCAGTATTATTAAGATAACTGATCACAGAATTATCCTCTTTTCTTGATAGTGACCAACCGTGCTGTCTTGAACCCTCTTCCAAATCACCTAACACATGCAAAAATCATATAAGTCCATTCTAATACCTTATTCCTGAATTGTTCCACAGTCCCCAATGGTATGTGTTCTTCCTCAATGTAATGAGTTGGTTAATCCAAATTTCTTCATTTATAGTAGTATTCCTGGTGGTCCTTGACTGGGGGGGGCATTGGCATATTATTATGAATAGGTGTTTTTGGAAAACAAAATAAGTTAAAGCTTTTGTTGTTGACTTTAAGTTGATTTCTTTGAGTTTAGGAGTTAGAGCAGGAGTACTGAGTCAGAGTTAAGCCCTGGAGGATTTGAATTTCCAAATCAAGGGATGGCTTCCTGGTGGAAGAAGTATTTTGGTTGTGTTCTCAGTGAAAAAAGAATGCCAGTTGGGTATATAAATGGGAAGATGTTCTGAGGAAGATAACACAGATATTAATACAGGAAAAGCAAGGAGCAAGCAGTCATGTGATACTAAGAAATCATTGTTTTAAGCAAAGAAGAGCAATTAATGGAACAATGAGTGGTCAGGCTGAAAATCTTAAAATTGTTAAGAGAAGTGAGTTTGCAGTTTAGAAACTAAACACAAGCATATGCCTAAAAAGTCAAGACCTAGACTAAGGAATCATATGGAAGAAAATAATAAATACAAGAACTTGTAAGAATGAATGAAAATTAAGATATAGTGTTTATTGAGCGAAAGACATTTAAAGAACAAAAATTAGTTAGAAGAATTAATTCATTCATTTGGAGGACATTTCCTGAGTGCCTCCCATTAGGAAAATATGGTCAAATGTCATCTTTCTGAAGTTTAATAACTCCCATTTGTCCCACTTGAAAACCATATCACATCCATGTGTCTGAATTTATCAGTTCATTAATTATAAGCTTTGGGGATCATCTATCCTATAAAGAGTAAAAGTGGTGATAAATTAGGATTTCTGTAACACCAAGATCTGGAGAATGATTTCAAAATGCCTGATTCAATCATTGGGAAACATGTTTGAAATAGAAGTAATCTTACTTAGCAAACCTAAATTACGCATAGCTTTAGTTTCCTAATAAATATCACTCAAAAGAAATCTTCAAAGTTGTAGCATGAATTCTTGAAAGAAGTGTAATGTTTCAGAGGGCAAGTTTTCTGGGAGCATCCTTGAGTGTTTTGTGACTTTTTTTTTTTTTTACCAATGAAGATGAAATAAAATATCCCATGTGTTGGAATTTCTCTCTGAACAGAATGGCTCAAAGCCAGTGGAAACTCAATTAACCAGAAAGCCCAGAAATTGGATCATTTGAATAGCCATTAAATTAATCAACCAGAACTTCCTTTTTGATTCAACTTTTATTGGTTGATTAACTTTATTGGAGAAAATCTTTCTAAAATGCATTAGACTTGTATTACTCTTCTGTGTTCTGTCCTAAAGAAAGGAGGGAAGGAAGGAAGGAAGGAAGGAAGGAAGGAGGAAAGAAAACAGTATGTGTACTCTAGAGTAACACATTTTGGTTCCAGTTCTGGCTCTATCACTGTGTGATGTGTGATGTGGAGAGAAACAATTAGTTTAACCTCTACATGTCTCATTTTCCTAGTCTAGAAAATGGGGATAAAAATGGCACCTATTTTAAGGGGCAAATAAGAAGATTAAATGAAATAGTAGCTATAATGTGCTTACAGCAGTGCCTGGCACACAGGAAGCACTCAGTGAGTTAGCTATTGTTATTTATTGAATAATACTCCACAGGATCATCATTTCATTATGCGCAAAAAATCAGGAGGCAGTATTGCATATTGGTTAAAGCATTACATGCTGTGTGGGTTTGAGCTTCCTCACTACCATCAACTAGATGTATGACCTTGAGCAAATTAACTCCATGGCTGGATTTGGCAATCTGTAAAATCAAAAGCATAACAGTAGCTGCTTCAAAGGATTGTTATGTTAAAGGAAAAATAGACCCATGGAACCCTTAGTACAAATATCTGGCACACAATTCGTGCTCCCACAAATGCTAGCTATTATTGAAGAGTATTATGTAGTTGTAGAAGTGTGGGAGTTTGGATGAATGTGTACCAGGCTTAGAGAAAAGTTTAAAAGTTCTCTTCTCTGATTTTTATTTTGAAACTTGCCTCTTTTTTTTTGTCCTTAGAAGTTAATTGTGGAAAAGCACTGATTAATAAAGGGTTTTAGTTAACTAGATTCAACTGATTGTGGCATTCCTTGCGTGAGTGTTCTTATTCAAGGTTGCTAATAGAGTTGCTCTCATTTAGCAGGAGGGAAGCTGAAAGGGAGCTTTCCAGACACTGTGTGTTTCTGACTCACAGAGGGAACCCCAGTCATTTCCAGAAGGAGAACACAGCAGAGCTGCTGGACAGATGCCTGAGTTCCATCAGTCCAGAGAGCAAAGAGACCATTTGCAGACGGCCCTAGAAATGACAGAGCTGATATTATTTGAATGTATCCCTGATGAATACAGCCTTCCTTTTCAGCTGAGAAGGAAGTTTTCTAGTACTTTCTAGTACTTTCTCCACTTTTAGTGGTCCACAGCTTAGCTTGGCTTTGTCATAGCATGAATTTATAAATAAGAGTTACATCTTTTCTGCTTCTTATTATAACACTTTCTTGTTAGGTGTTAATTCTCAAAGGCAGGGATAGAGGACTGTGGGTCATGTGGATAGTAGCCTGGCAGAGGGGGTCCTGAGTATAGGCTTTTGTGTTCATGCATAGCTTCAAACTTCAGCGATGTTATTCCCTAACTGGATACCTCCATGGATACTCTCCATGTTGGCTTTCTCACATGCAGAGCAGAGAATGTAAGCACCTACCTGACAGTGTTGCTCAGAATAACAAATAACAAATAACAAATAATAACAAATAAGGTAACCCACATAAAATGTTTACCACAGTCCTTGGCACATATCAAACACTCAGTAAATACTAGCATCACTTTTTGCTTATGGGTAAGCGTTCGTGTGGGGCTTAGGCTTTGTGTTCGTTGTTCACTACAGCACATGGCTGTTTCATTCTTGAAGTTATCAACAGAAATGACAGTCATGATAACACGGCAGGCCACTAAACATAGCTTCAGTGAATGAAAATTGTAGGAAACACTTATTGCCTCTTGTGATAAATCTTACTCCTTTCCATCTTGATAATCCCTATGGACTTTGTCCAGCCCATTTCCATTAGGCAAAGATTCATCAAGAAACAATCATGAGAAGAACATCTGTTCTTCATGAGAAACAGATGAAAATTCACCCGGATTGCTATGACTATAAAACAGCTAACTGGACTCTTGGGGAAGGATGAGTTTTGGCCATGTGACCGTTAGAAAGTTTAGGGAGATAATCTGAAGGTTTCGAGCTCTTTGAGGTATATGAAAACTCTAGGGCTATTCTAGCATTTATAAAAAAAAAAAACAAAAAAACAAGCAGGCCCACATTATTTATTTCCAGACCATTTTCACTTATAATTGACTGACAACAATTCAGGGCTCAGAAATAGTACATAAAGAGCTGATGAAAGAATATCAGCAGCTTGCAAAATTTATTATCTCTGACACCTTCTGAGATTTTTCAAGAGGTAGACTCTATTAACACTGGTAAGGAATCTTCAATAAAATAGCACAGCTCTCAAAGAAATTGATCAACTAATCAACAGATATAGAGGAAGGACCTACCATATTCAAGTTGTGGTGCTACACGACAGCACACAGCTTTACCCTGATGAGTGTATCTTTCTACATACCCAACAAGTGAACATCCTGTCCAGATACTTTTTGAAATTTGGAAAGTTCCTCCATATTTAGAGTCGATGTTAGTCACCCCAAAATTTCCAAAATCTGCTACTAATTGTATACTTTGGAACATATGGCAGTTGTTCTGCCACATACGCAATAATTCAAATATTGGAGACGATAGCATGGAACCTTCCGTCTTCTCCAGGCCAATCATCCCATTACTTTGACTCTTCCTCTGATGACATCTGCAGAGGACTCAATTTGAAGAACTGTATAGCAGTAAAAGTGCCTTGAAACCAAGGACCGTGTCTTCATTTTTGTTTGTCCCTCGGTACCTACCAGTGTCATAAATGCAGCAAGTACTTAAAGAATATTTTTTGAGTCTTGTGTTGTTAAAGTTTTGTAGCTAAACATGTGAAGTTCAAAAGCAGGCTGAAGCATTACAGGGAGTGGCAGATGGTAAGTCCTGTGATCATCCCTTAATTACAGTTCGGGAACACAGCAGAGGGATTGATATCTACATGTTGTCAATTATTACACGCATTCCATCTTCTGTACTGTAGTGGGTGATGACATTCTACTAAGTTGATGGCAAGGGTGATTTTTGTAACAGATGTGGTCAAGTCAATATTGTACAAAGCCTGTTTTCACCAACTATGGAGGTGCTCAAAGGCAAGATCTATTTCTGTCTCATGAGGCAGAGTATCCTAGGAATGCTTCTTGGATAGGTTTACAAGATCGGCAAATAGCTAATACATGTAAAAACAAAACAAAACTAAAAAAGACAGATTTTCCATACTAGCTCACCATGCAGCATGGCAGGCCTAATTTGTCAGTGGAGTTGCTTGACATTTTAGATTTATACTAGGAAAAGGAAGTTAAGCTTCATGCAAATCTACAAGTGGAAATTATTTCTGTATTCAACTTAAGGAGTTAGTCTTCTATGAAAATAGAAATGCTTCTGGGAAGATTTACCTTGTAAACATAGTGGTTCTTCATTCTTTTGGCTGAATGAGTTTGTCATATCCTTTCCTAAAACAGATATGTGTTGACAGAATAGGCTGGGTACAAAGGAAGGAGCCACTGATGAGCAGATGTGCACAAAGGGGATCCTGAAGAGTATCACTGTATATGAATTCCACGAACCCTTCATTTAATCATTAGGAAATGGAGTTTCTGAAGAATCCATGATATACAGCATTTACAAAGTGATTTTGGTAGTCAGGACCAGAATCTAAATCTTTGGTAGTCAGGACCAGGCTAAATCTTTAGCTTCTCACCCCAGTGTGAGTAAACTGATCTCGAGAGCAGTGACTGTGTTCTTTGGTTCTTTGATTCTTATGTAACCATTTCCCAAGGCACTACTTGGCACTTAGTAAATATTTATTATAAAACTGAGGACTCAGTGGGTACCTCTGATCTTCTAAGATTTCTGGTGTTCTAGTGTGTTGGGGAAGGGATACTTACACTTCATGTTTCCAAGAAGAGGTAACTACAATCCATTCTAATTTGGATAGCGCTGGAGAGAGTACTTGTATTAATAAGTAAGGAGGGTCAGAACTTGCCCTCAGCTTTCTCATTCCCTACTTTTCATGTTCCCATGCGTAAGTGGCTTCCATCCAATATCATTTGGATAGTGCTGAATAGTATATTCCATTTCTTCCTTTTATGCTTTAATCATTCCTTCAGGTACTGGGAATAGCTGATCTGATGGTTGGAGCCTGATGATAATGTACCAGTAGGTTGGCTGCTATTCCTCTAAAACAAGAAATAAGCTGAACCCTATTTCTCTACCCTGCACTACTTATATTAATGAATGAGTAAGGAGGGTGAGGGCTTGTCCTCAGTTTTTCTTTCCATGTGGAAGCACTCCTGGCCTTGTTGTTCTAATGGGAGGCCATTTTTTTTTTTGATTGAGAGAGAATCATTTTATTTTATTTTATTTATTTATTTTTTAATATATGAAATTTATTGTCAAATTGGTTTCCATACAACACCCAGTGCTCATCCCAAAAGGTGCCCTCCTCAATACCCATCACCCACCCTCCCTTCCCTCCCACCCCCCATCAACCCTCAGTTTGTTCTCAGTTTTTAACAGTCTCTTATGCTTTGGCTCTCTCCCACTCTAACCTCTTTTTTTTTTTCTTCCCCTCCCCCATGGGTTTCTGTTAAGTTTCTCAGGATCCACATAAGAGTGAAACCATATGGTATCTGTCTTTCTCTGTATGACTTATTTCACTTAGCATCACACTCTCCAGTTCCATCCATGTTGCTACAAAAGGCCATATTTCATTTTTTCTCATTGCCATGTAGTATTCCATTGTGTATATAAACCACAATTTCTTTATCCATTCATCAGTTGATGGACATTTAGGCTCTTTCCATAATTTGGCTATTGTTGAGAGTGCTGCTATAAACATTGGGGTACAAGTGCCCCTATGCATCAGTACTCCTGTATCCCTTGGATAAATTCCTAGCAGTGCTATTGCTGGGTCATAGGGTAGGTCTATTTTTAATTTTCTGAGGAACCTCCACACTGCTTTCCAGAGCGGCTGCACCAATTTGCATTCCCACCAACAGTGCAAGAGGGTTCCCGTTTCTCCACATCCTCTCCAGCATCTATAGTCTCCTGATTTGTTCATTTTGGCCACTCTGACTGGCGTGAGGTGATACCTGAGTGTGGTTTTGATTTGTATTTCCCTGATAAGGAGCGACGCTGAACATCTTTTCATGTGCCTGTTGGCCATCCGGATGTCTTCTTTAGAGAAGTGTCTATTCATGTTTTCTGCCCATTTCTTCACTGGGTTATTTGTTTTTCGGGTGTGGAGTTTGGTGAGCTCTTTATAGATTTTGGATACTAGCCCTTTGTCTGATATGTCATTTGCAAATATCTTTTCCCATTCTGTTGGTTGTGGGAGGCCATTTCTTAATGTTGGTCTCCAGTACCCTCTTCTGACAGCAACTGGATTTGTGAGGAAAACCACAGTCTTCCATGCAATTGGCTGCTAAGGAAATCTTAATGGGAGTGCCTTAAAGACCTAATTCTCCTTATAGGAAGGAGAGGGGGAATCTAGATTTAGGATTCGTTAGGCAGAGATCCCCACATTAGACTCTGGTACAATATAAGGTCTCCATTCTTTGGAGACTTTGGGAAATACCATCCCTCCATTTATAAGGATGAAAATTTGACTCTTGTTAGGCTCCTTGGGTATATATTCTCCACTGCATGGAACCCAGCAGTGGGGAAGGTTGATTGATTGAGATGACTGATTTCCACACATTACCTATGACATGATCACTGAAAGAATATATCTTTCATTTAATAGTCTGGTATTAGTTATACAGTAGGCATATCATAAACACTCATATCAAGGCTGCAGTTTTCTTTCTTATTTGTTATTTCATCCTTCCAAAATGGCATTTTATTTTCTAATTTTTTTTTTTTTAAATTTTTTTTTTCAACGTTTATTTATTTTTGGGACAGAGAGAGACAGAGCATGAACGGGAGAGGGGCAGAGAGAGAGGGAGACACAGAATCAGAAACAGGCTCCAGGCTCTGAGCCATCAGCCCAGAGCCTGACGCGGGGCTCGAACTGCGGGACCGCGAGATCGTGACCTGGCTGAAGTCGGACGCTTAACCGACTGCGCCACCCAGGCGCCCCTATTTTCTAAATTGCATTTTTATTTAATTTTTCTTTTAAGAATCATAGACTGAATGCAGGACAATTGTGAATTAAGCACAGGTTCTTTTTTTTGATGTTTATTTATTTATTTTGACAGAGAGGCAGAAGACTCAAAGAGTAGGGGAGGGTCAGAAAGAGAGAGAGAGAGAGAGAGAGAGAGAGAGAGAGAATCTCAAGCAGGCTCTGTGCTGTCAGAGCAGAGACTGATGTGAGGCTTGTTCTCACAAACCATGAGATAATGACCCGATCTGAAATCAAGAGTCAGATGCTTAACCAACTGAGCCCCCCAGGTGCCCCTAAATTGCATTATAAACCATCATAACCCTGTAGCTAAAATTTTTGGTAAGTTACAGAGTCTTTTTGGCTAATATTAATTTTTAAATATCTCTGTAAAGAGTATCATTCCCATTATTTGACCTGACCCCATGCTTTTCAACTATTTCCTCTATTCAGTAATTAGGCAAATCTGTAAAGCATAGATTATGTCTTAGGAATTTTCCTCATTGAATAAGAATGGAAGCATGGGGGGAACATGGGGTTAACTCTACGTTTAGCAGAAGAACTTCTCAACAGTAGTGCTGGAGATTCAAGGTCAGTTCAATGTGCACATGGTACCACTCACATTTCTTTCCAATGGCTGTTTAAAAAAGAGTAAACACAAAGACCAGAGCGAAACAGCAATGAATTCATCAGCTTGCTTAGGATACCAAAGGCTTCTACCTTTTAACCCCATGTAGACATCCTTCCAGTTAAAAGCAAAGTCACTTCAGGAAGGCATGCATCCCTTGCAAGAGGAAGGAGGGCATGCCGCTGAGGGGAAATAAAGAGGAGTAAAAACAAGGGAAGAAAGAAAGGAAAGAAGAGAAGAAATAGGGGGAACAGAAACAAGTTTCCTTTTTTGGTCCCTACTGGTACTGGGGCCATTGGACATCAGATTCTCCCTATTTCTCCAATAAGAGAGAAAAATCCCTGGAGAAAAATCCAGTGAAGGGTTTGTATGAATAAACAGAAATATTTCCTCCTAGATTTTTTTTTCTTCAGGAGAAGACTAGGAGTATCCATAAGTGGAAGAGTTTTTGCTCCTACAAGAGACAAGAGATTAAGTCCTGACAAAACATCAAAGTAAATACAGGTCTAGAAGGGCCTCTCCCCCTTTATAGCAAGGCTATATAATACTATATATGACACAAATCCTGGGATTGTCAAAGAGTTTCTCCCATGTAATATGCATAAATACTTTTTATTGCTTCTCTGTTGTTCTTATCAATTTACATATTTTGCCAACTTCCTGAAGCAATATCTGACATCTCTTTGCTCCTCAATACCTGAGCTTTCACTCTACTATGATCATTATAGGTACTTAGGGAACATTGTTGACAAACTTGATGATCAAGTACTTTTCCTGATTGCCACCAAATAGGACGTTATTTATGAAATGGCTGTGGAAACAATTGTAATCTATCATGCTCCATAAATGTAATGTAGGCATAAAAGTGTAAAGATACTAAAGATTTCTGAATTAAAATCCATCCTGTTGGGTACAGAAAATTAGTCTGGGATCAAACATTTGCTGAAATAACTTTGCATGTTCTAATGGGGTTTCCAAATTAAGTAGAAAAAAAAAAAGAAATGAAGGCGAACCCCTCCTTGTAACAACCTTATTGAGATATGTTTCGTACAATCCACCCACTTAAAATATACAATTTAATGATTTTTCATGTATTAAAGAGTTGAGCAACCATCACCACAATCAATTTTAGAATTTTTCATCACCCCAAAAGAAACCCCATACCAGTTAGTGGTCACTCTCCATTCCCCATCTTCTCCCCCTAAACCCCTAGTCCTAGGCAACCACTAATCCACTTTCTGTCTCTATAGATTTGTCTATTTCATGTAAATGAAATCATATAATAATTTAGTCTTTTGCAACTGGATTCTTTTACTTAGCATAACGTTTGCAAGGTTCATTCATATTGTAGCATGTATCGGTACTTTATTCCCTTTTATGGCCAAATATCATCCCACTATATGGCTACACCACATTTTATTTATCTCTTCATCAGTTGATGAGTATCTGCTAATATGAGTCAAGCTGCTATGAACATTTGTGTGCCAGTTTTAGTGTGGGCACACGTTTTCATTTCTCTTGAATGTATACCAACGAGTAGAATTGCTGGGTCATAATTCTATACTTAGCCTGTCAGGAATTATCAGACTCTTTTCCAAAGCACAGACACCACTTTACATTTCCACCAGCAATGTATGAATGGTTCCAATCCCTTACAACCTCATCAACATTTGTTATTTTGTTATTTGTTACTGTCTGACTTTTTTTATTTTGGCTATCCATGTGCTCATTGTGGTTTTGATTTGCCTTTCTCTAATGACTAATGATGTCAAGCATATTTCATGCTTTTTGGCCATTTGTTTATTTTCTTAGGATAAACATCTATTCAAATTCTTTGCTCACATTTTACTGGGTTATTTGTTTTATTATTAAGTTATAATAGTTCTTTTCATATTCTGAATATATGTCAGATCAGATATGTGATTTGGAAATAATTTTCTCCCATTCTGTCAGCTGTCTTTTCACTTTCTTTGTGGTATCTCTTGAAGCATGAAGTCTTTTAATTTTGAGAAAGTCCAATTTATCTTCTTTTTGTTGCTTTTGAAATCATTTCCAAGAAGACTGCTTAATCAAGGCCATCAGAAGTTACTCCTATGTTTTCTTCTAAGAGATTTATAGCTTTAGCTTTTCATTTATGTCTGATCTATTTGAGTTAAGTTTTACTTATATATAGTGTAAGGAAGAAGTCCAGCTTCACGATTTTTCGTGTGGATATCCAGTTGTTCTGGTATCATTGGTTGAAAAGACTGTTCTTGTCCCACTGGATTATCTGGGCACCTCTGTCAAAAGCCAAACCACCACAAATGTAAGAATTATCTCTTGAGTCTCAATTCTATTCCACTGATCGATTTGTCTGTCCTCATGCCAGTACCTCTGTGTCTTCATTACTGCTGTGTTATAGTCATTTTCCTGATCTACGAACATGGAATGTTTTGCTGTTTACGTAGGTCTTTTAAAGTTTGTTTTCAACCGTGTTGAATAGTTATCAGAGTACAATTTTGCACTTCAATTCCTAATTATTTTATTCTTCTTAATGTTATTATAAATGGCATTGTTATCTTAATTTCATTTTTGAATTGTTTATTGCCAGTATGTAGAGATAGATTTGATTTTTATATATTGATCTTGTATCCTGCAATCTTGCTTAACTCATTTATTAGTCCCAAACATTTTTTGGTGGATTCTTTACAATTTTATATGATGAAATCATCTTATCTCCAAATGAAGAAGTTTTGCTTCATCCTTTCAATATGACTGACTTTTATTTCCTTTTCTTGCCTAATTGTTCTTCCTGTAACTTTCAGCACAATATTGAAATGATTTGGTGAGAGCAGACTTCCCTGTTTCTGATCTTAGGGAAAAAGCATTCACCATTAAATACGCTGTTAGCTTTGGATTTTTCATAAACGCTTTTCATCATGTTAAGGAACGTTTCTTTCTATTCTTAATTCGTTGAGTGTTTTTATGACAAAAGGGTTTATCAAATGCCTTTTCTGTGTGTATTGAGACGATCATGTAGTTTTTGACTTTTATTCTATTGATACGATGTTTTACATTAATTGGTTTTTAGATGTTAAACCTCCCTTGCATTTATGGGATAAGTTCCATTTGGTCATGGTGTACAATCCTTTCTATATGTTGTTGGATCTTATTTGTTAATATTTTGTTGAAAAATTTTGCATTTATTATTATTATTATTATTATTAGTTTTCTTTCCTTCTGGTATCTGGTTTTGGAATCAGGGTAATACTGGCCTCCTAGAATGATTTGGGAAATGTACCCTTCTCTTCCCTTTCACTTTCTTAAATGCAAAAACTGTTCCTACCTCTCATGTCTTGCCAGGACAACCTCCTTCATTTTGTTGATAAATTATAGCATATCTAAACTTCCTCATCAGTCAGTACGTAGGAAAGTACCTATGTGATTTGAACCAATTTATTCTAATCACCAAACAGTATTTATAATGCTTCCACATGATTTAAACCAATTTAGTTTTCCCACGAGAGAAGTCAGGTGGGAGATAGAGATCGAGATGGTGTGCATTGCAGATGTGTAGCATTAAGCACTGGGAGGAAAGAAATGCCTGGAGCAGACTTGCCCTCTAAGAAGCAGATAGATCGGTTCTAAGATGAGAATAAAATCTCAGGATTTCACAGATCACTCTACTTGTGATTAACACTATATTGTTTCCTACCTTTTAGACTCTATGAGAGGAATCTTCATGTTTAATCTTTGAAATTGTGCTTTAGTTTCCTCCTTCCTAGCAGAGGATCCCCCCACCTCCTTCCTTCCTTCGTTCCTTTCCTTCCTTTGTTCCTTCCTTCCTGTCTTTCCTTAGAACTGCATTTCTAAACTCTTGTAAACTCAGTGGCAATAACTCACTGATGGCTCAAAAATAATACAAGGAGTGCTTGGGTGGCTCAGTCGGCTAAGCATCCAACTCTTGGTTTGGGCTCAGTCATGATCTCACGGTTTGTGAGTTCGAGCCCCTTGTTGGGCTCTGTGCTGAAGGCGTGGAGCCTGCTTGGGGTTCTTTCTCTCCCCCTCTCTGCCCCTCCCCTGTGCTCTCTCTCTCTCTCTCAAAATAAATAAACTTAAAATAATGATAATAATAATAACAACAACAATATGAGCAGGTCAGGAACTACAGTTAAAGTGTTATTTTCTTAGTTTAGCTCTTATTTTGACTTAACTACTTGAAGACATTGGGGAATTAAAGATTTTAAAAACAACAAGAACATGACCAGTAACCCAACAACCTGTCTGATTCTTGATGAATTAACATTTTCTGGCTCTCCTCTTGACAGTAGGTTTTACTGAAATGCTCAATGTTAAATGCTGTAAAATTATTATCCTTTAATACCTAAATATCTGCTGCACATTAATGTTTCTTTTTAAAAAATCAAGTTAACAAGTAGTTAGTGATGGTAAATGTTGGGGTTTGGGAGCTAACAGTCAAGAACGAATTCTTGTAACATCTTCGGTACAAAACGGTGGTTTTATTAAAGCATGGGGACAGGACCCATGGGCAGAAAGAGCGGAACTGGGGTTGTGAGGAGTGGCTGATTATACACTTTCTTTTTTTAAAAATTATTTATTTATTTTTTATTTTTTAATATGAAATTTATTGTCAAATTGGTTTCCATACAACACCCAGTGCTCATCCTAACAGGTGCCCTCCTCAATGCCCATCACCCACTTGCCCCTTCCTCCCACCCCCCATCAACCCTCAGTTTATTCTCAGTTTTTAAGAGTCTCTTATGGTTTGCCTCCCTCTCTCTCTAAGTTTTTTTTTTTCCCCCTTCCCCTCCCCCATGGTCTTCCTTTAAGTTTCTCAGGATCCACATAAGAGTGAAAACATGGTATCTGCCTGTCTTTCTCTGTGATTATACACTTTCAAGTTGAGATAGGGTTAGGGATAGCATAAGTCTGTAAGGAATTTGAAAACAAGATTTCCAGGACCTTGAGGGGCTAGCTGTTGTTAGGAAAAAGTCATTTACTGCTGTCTGGTAAAACCTTATTCTTGAGACCCTTCAGATGTGTACCCGTGGGCCATATGTTTAGAGGATGGTCCAACATATGTCTCGGGGAGCAGAGATAAGGGAGGATTTTTTACAGATCCTCAGGATCCTGGAGGTTGGGCTAAGTCAAGCTAAGGTTGCCTTTTGCCTCCAGCAAAGCATTAGCATGGAGGCAGCTAAGCTCCTTGAGGAAGGTGACTCTGCCCGTCTCAAGTACTTGTCACTGGGCTGTAAGTTTTTAGGAAGTTTAATTTTTCTTCTATATTTCTTTTGCCTTTGTTCTCTACATCATTTAGTAACTTGTATGCTCTGGGTATTGAGTGATTAGAGAGGAAAGTAGGTTTAGATGCCTTTTTTATTCTGAGGGGTTTATGATCTCATTGAGTGAAGGCTATATATTTAAGAAATACTTAAATAAGAATTCAAGATGCTTTAATCCAGGCAAGCAGGCATTTATTTTTTACCTACGGTGTTCAAGGCACTGAATATCATTTAGAGGTGAAACTATTGGAGCCCAGGGAAACAAATACATGGGGAAATTGAAATGAAGGGAATGATTTTAGAACTCAGAAAATGATGAGCATATTGGCCGACAAAGAAATGGGAGACATTCATGATTTCAGCCTGAATATTAATTAGCAATCGTTTTCCCTTCCATTCAAAGAGAGCAGCCAATTAAAAAAAATGTCAACTACTTTGATTTCCTTTTAATCACATATAAATACATTCAAATGCTATTCTTTCTTTGTCTCTTTTGATGGGGCAATCGTCAAATATGTCTTAACTTGAGCCAATTTCATATGCTCAAAAGTAACCCACAAACACTTTTGAATCTCAAAAAACCTCAATGTTTTCCTTTGTTCCAAAGTACAAACGAAACATACTTCATATAGTGCTTTCTGTTTAAAATTACAGAAATGAATTGTTTTTCTTGGAGCTCTAAGAAAAGTTTTTCTGACATTTTTGTGATCCATGGGAGAAGGGTCTGGTCAGAGCATTCACAAATAACCACAGAATTGAAGCAAGACTTCTCCATAGCCAATTTCTGTGCATGCGTTTAATTGAAAAAAAAAATACATCTGCTTTTTGAGTTTTGCAACCTAATTTCCCTCCCTCTAGTTCTATCCAGGCAGTGCAGACAGACAGTTCAGAGGAAGTGGCTAAAATGAGACTATGAAGCATTCTTAATTTGAGCGCAGATGAGCACAATATATGCAAACTTTTTCAGCTCAAAATTTGACAAGTTTTCTCACACACACTCAACAGGAAAAGAAAAAATTACTTGTGATGGTGTTTTGCTTCGGCGCAGAAGTACCTATGAGGAAAGAGGGCTTGCTAATTTATTCATTCTTTTAGTCAATATATATTCATTAAGTGTATAAAATGTACTAAGCACTATTACAGGCATTAAGGATACAGCAGTGATCAGGGCAGAGGAAGTCCTTGTTCTCATGGGGTTTATATTCTAGTGAAGAAGACAAATAGTAAATAAAATAGATAAGCGCAATATATAACATGCTATATGTTGATGAATCAGGAAAAACTTAAGCAGAAAAGAGGGGTTGGTTAGGTGTGTGGGGTGGGAGATTTTAGATAGGATGTCTAAGAAAAACCTTACCATAAAGATGACTTTTGAAAGATGTCCAGAAAGAAGTGAACATCCTGGCTGTATTATCTTCAGGAGAAGTCTATTCTAGGCAGAGGAAACCTTGAGTACAATGGCACTGAGGCAGGAACCTGCCTGACTTGTTCAAAGATAACATCTTAAGGCCAATGTGGCTGAAGTGGACCGAAAGAAGGGAGGATTGATTATTAATAAACTCAGAGAGATAGATCATGGTGAGGGACAGACAGAGCCTTGCAGATCACAGTGCAAACACTGGCTTTTATGTGGAGCAAGATGGGGGACCATTGGCAAGATCACCTAGAATTCTGGGATAAGAATAGAAGGCAAGGGTGCAAGTGAAAAAAACCCAGTACCAGTTAGGAGGCTTTTGCAATAATCCAGGCAATAGAGATGTGTTATCTAAAGCAGTGACTCTGATCACTCAGTACAGGGGTTGGCAAGCTACAGCTTGAGGGCCCAAATCAGTTTGCTTCCTGTTTTGGAAATAAATGTTATTGGAACACAGTCACACTCATTTATTTACGTATTGCCTATGGCTGCTCTCCCCCTACAACAGCAGAGTTGAGTGGTTGCAACAGAGACCAAATGGCTAGAAAAGTAAAAAATATGTAGCATTTGGCCTTTTACCGAAAGTTTGCATATTCTGACTTAGAATCTCCTAGGAGGAGGATTATGGCAGTGAAGCTGCCTTCTGGATATGCAAAACAGCATAGGCAAGAACCATTGTTTCTCTTCATTACAATTCTGTATAGTGTATGCACTTTGCAGAAGGTGGAGAGAAGCATATCTGGGGGTTAGTAATGAGGCAGTATGAAAATAAGATTAGTCGGTCAATAAAAGATAATGAAGAATATCCTTCATTCATTCACTCAAGACATATTCTTTGAAAATGACATTTATCAATCACAAAATTTAATGAGCTGGAGAGACATCAAATAAATAAACACACAAGTAAATCTATAATTACAAAAGCACTAAGTGCCATGAAGGAAAGGATAAAGGACATACTTTATATTAGGAGAGTTCAAAATTTTTTTTTTTCAACGTTTGTTTTTATTTTTGGGACAGAGAGAGACAGAGCATGAACAGGGGAGGGGCAGAGCGAGAGGGAGACACAGAATCGGAAACAGGCTCCAGGCTCCGAGCCATCAGCCCAGAGCCCGATGCGGGGCTCGAACTCACGGACCGCGAGATCGTGACCTGGCTGAAGTCGGATGCTTAACCGACTGCGCCACCCAGGCGCCCCGATATATTAGGAGAGTTCAATGGAAAGGCCATTTGAGATGAGACCAGAAGGACGAGTGGGAGAGAAAAATAGAGGAAGGATTTCATATCAGAAACAGGATGTACAAAGGTGGCAAATGGGATGCACAATTCAAAGAACTAGGAAGAAAGCACAGAGACAGGCACACAAACACATACACCCCAGGCACACACACACACACACACACACACACACAAATGGCTGAACCTTTGACAGCAATGAGGAGACAGTCATGGAGTGTGGCTGCAGATAAAGAATGAGTTGGAAAATACAAGGCTTCATAGATCATATGGAAGAGTTTTGATTTTATTGTAAGTCCATTGAAGGACGTCAGGCAAAAATAGTCATGATACGCAGAACTCTGGCCCCATGAGGAGTATGAATTGAAGGGGCCAAGAATTCAAGGCTAGCAACCAGTTAGGAGCTAGTCTGCAAGTGACTCAGGGGAGAGATATTGATTACATGAAGCTGGTGTCTACAGTTTCATTCATCAAGTACTTACTATATTTTTACTATGAACAAAATATTATTTTTGGTTCTATATTGGTGGAGCAAAGATAAATGGTAGACCGTTTCTGCCTTCAATAAACCTATAGCTCTGAAGACTAGGAAAAGTATATGGATACTTGTTCTATGTAGTTGGCTATGATAAGTTCTAAATTCTCTATGACGACCTGATAGAGTACTACTGGAGACTGAGGGAAGGAAAGTTTCTACTGGCTTGATTGGTGAAAGAATCTTAGTCACCACCATATCCCCAGGGCTAAGCACAGTATCTCGGTACCTCATACATGACAGAGGCTTGGGTCTTGAGGCTTGAGACAATGACTTAAGTCATGTCTCTGGACTCCTGTCTTACTCATTGTTTCCAAACACACTGATTTCAGTGACTGGATGTGCCAATTTCAGCTCCTTCTATATTGCTCTGTTGCTACAAGCCAGCCTAGTCCTTGCCACAGACCTTCCTTATGCCATGATCAGATAGCCTGCCAAACCACGGTGTTTCTCCCCGTGCTAACAGCTTGCCTGCCTTTATTCGGATTACAGCCAGTTGTTGTGTTTGGCCTCACCGTGTGAAAGGGAGCCAAGGATAAGAGGCAAATACGCCAAATTAAGTTAAAATACTTTATAGAATTCGAGGACCTAACAACCTTATCCTACGCTGCGACCAAGAGCTGTTTGATTCCGCTGGGATCTATAGGAGGGTTGTGGGGTTCTGCCCCTCTGAGAATGCCTTGCACACACTTTAATACACATTAGTTGATTCAAAAATACAAAGTAAGCTGTGATGAAGTTTCAGGTAAGCTAGTTCATAACAGTCATTCCACACAATGAAGAATATTCCAGGGTCTTTTTCTGCTGCCAAGTCTGCCCAGCCCTATCCTTTCCCTCGCCCTCCAAACTGGAATCACTTCCACTTGTGGGGTCAGACCCATCCAGGATGAGCCAACTCAGAGAATATATTACAAACTTTAATCTCACCAGGACACGCAGCCTGAATTAAGCCTCAGACTATGGTTCTTGAGGGAAAGGTAGAATACTGACTAAAGCCAAGTATTTGGAGACTAGTTTCTCTTATTCTTTTTCTTTACACTGCCACATTCAGCCTGTTTGACGTTGGGCAAATTTCTTAACTTCTCCGAATCTTAATTTCTTTATTTATAGAAGGAAAATAATGAAATCTTCCATTGAGGGTAAAGCCCTTTGTATAAATCCTGACACGAGATCAGCATTAGATTAAGTGGTAGCTGTGGTGAAATCCCTGTGGTGATGTGGCTCACTTTGCAAATTTTGAATACAAGATTGGCAATTTCTCCTAGTAGGCTCACCCTTGTCATTTCATTAACTTTATTATAGTGTGACCTTGACTTTTGCGGACTTCACTTAGAGAATTATGGTGGGTTTTCCTGTTGTTATCTATTAATCTACAATATTATTATTCATGCAGAAACCTGGTATTAATCGTAAGTCAGTCTCAGAAAGAGACAGAAACTTTCAATTCTGATGTGTTGCCTCCCATCTTTGTTTTCCAAAGCAGGGCCACTTTGAATGGCATACGTTATTACAATGCCTGTATTTTGTTCTTTCCATGTAGAGCACCCTTTGAAACAAACATGCCTCCAACTTCTGGAGGCAGTTACAGGTCTCTAGTGGCCAAGTGGAACCGGTGGGAAGGAATTTTAGAGATGATAGTCTTTGGAATTGAGACAACTTTTAGCAGTCAAAGACTGTTTTCTTGCTCATGGAGTCAATAATATTCCTAAGATTCTGCCAGCCAAATGGTCTTGGTCTTAATTTACATTACTTCAGGTTCCCAGGAGTACTGCCACAGACAAGAATCAGTTTTGCTAATGATTATAACAAGTAATGTTATTGAACTGAGACTACTGGACTTGGATAAGATAGAGAAGACTCATTTCTTGCTATATCTCCTCTTAAGTATAATTATAATATCCTTGGACATAATACAACAGACAAGCATAAGAAGACTCTGAAAGGTGGAATGAGGAGGGCATACTAATTAGGGACCTTGGGATTTTGACAATGTGGGATGAGTTCCCCACACTTTCTTTTTCTTCTCCCATACATCCCAGGCCAGCTGCTGGAGAAGTCCTGGCCGGATTTGAAAGTTCCAAAAGACACAAACCGTAAAGATCCCCCAAGAGTGTACTCTCTCTAGCTAAAGAACCAGAAAATGGGGGGTCCAGCAGGGTGGCAATGTTTTTGACAAAGCCCACCTTACTACATTCCAACATCGTGGAAGGGAACATATCCCCTGTGGTACTGGCAGAGATTGAGTGGAGAGCCTGGATTTCCAATTCCCCCTGGGAATAACCCTTGGCAGCCACAGTGGTCTCAGCAGGGACTGAGGGGAAACCTGATCTCCTAGATTCCTACCCCAAGCTGCTCTCCTCCCCTTACCAATTTACAGAGAGTTGGGGTGGATTTTGGAGAGGAGGGAGCTGGAGAAAGAATTTCTTTGCCTTTTGTGGGCAGATCCCTAGTGACTGATTAGAATTAGCAGTTCCAAAGGTCTGAGATAGAAATACAGTATAGAATACCGCCTAAGTGTTCATATGGGCCTCTGAGCAGTCCGCAAACAAAGCAGACCAGAATAGCACTGCATAGGCTGTGACAAATAAGTTGTCATTGGTACTACATCCCACAAAAGTAGGCCAGGACCTGCATGATGAGCCAAAAGAGGAACTCTGCTAAAAACAAAAAAATAATTAGGATCCAGAGCCTTATCACATGATGCTTCAAAAATCCACTTACTTTTATTTGAGTGAGCTCCGGACACTCTGATGGCCATCCACCAATGCTCAGCTTTGCCCCTGCTCTTCAACTCTTGCTCATTTGATCTGATCTATGAGTTGCGATTTTGTCTTTTCCTGCCTAGAGCTCAGAGCCCTGATTCCAACCTGCACCTCTGGGACTTTGACTGACATTTCCAGGAGAGAAAGCTGATTCTGTTCCACACGCTCCCAGTAATAAATAGACTCTTGTGAATGGATCAATTGCATAGAAGTATAATGCTGCCCTGTTTTTTGGGGGGAGTGGCTTTTAGATACAATGCCCCAAATTGCCCTTGAGCTGGGTCAGTTTCCCTCATGCCACTCTTTGACATGGTTTTGGCCAATATTCTCCTAAAGAAGTATCATGGTTTCTGTCAGAAATGAAAATTTAACCCACCAAATCTTTTATTCATATCTAATTATTCCAGGAGTCTATAAATTCAGCCACTTAGGACCTACAACTTTCTTACTAACTTCGATTTATAAAATATCCATTTTAATAAAATTTCCCCCCCTCACCCGAGAGCAAATGTAAAACTGTAGGTGGCTAATGATCCATTTGAGGAGATTACAATATGTGAATAATGAATAATAATAGTGATGTAAACAGAGAAGACATTATGGTTCCTTTATTTTAAAAGCCTCCCTCATTTAGGAACGCTTCATGAATTGAAATCTACCTAACAGGGTGCCTGGTATACAGTGGGTGCTAATATATATTTACCAAAATTAAAACCATCGGTTATGTTTTGAAGCAATTGTTCACACTAATGGACAGTCCAAATGCTACTTCAGTCATGATAGTCATAGGAAATCTAGAAGTGAACTATAATCCCGAGGTAGAGATTATCACTGTAGTTTGAGGCAGTGACCCTTTGAGGAAGTGATTTAGGTATCAGAAAATACCTATGAGACACCTGCAGACCACAGAGTTTGCAAAGCTATCCCAGGTCTGTAATTTTGGGGGGACATTTACTTAAATATCTCGTTCATATCATCTGAAGCAGATTAATAGTAAGTATTGCTTACCAAATGGGGAGGCTGAAAGCGTGTGCTCACATGGTACTCTACTGTAAGCCACTAGGAATTCAATAGGCATTTCCTTAGTATATGTACATTAAAGACAATAAGCATGTGCTCAAAATATTATTAATAAGAAATAAAACTTAAAAAAATTAATATTGTCTCATGTTAAAATGCAGTATTCTTTGGTTTGGAGGTCAGGGTTTTAAAACTAAGAGAAGAGGGGCATCTGGGTGGCTCAGTCAGCTGAGCGTCTTACTTCGGCTCAGGTCATGATCTCACAGTTTGTGAGTTTGAGCCCCGTGTTGGGATCTGTGCTGACAGCTCAGAGCCTGGAGCCTGCTTTGGATTCTGTGTCTCCCTCTCTCTCTCTGCTCCTCCCCTGCTCATGCTCTGTCTCTCCTCTCTTTCAAAAATAAATAAACATAAAAAAAACAATTTAAAAAAAGCTAAGAAAAGAGTTATTATAAGCCAAATGACAAATATTTTTGTTATCCCCAATTGTCTAATAATGATTTATTTCGCTTCCTGTTCAAACTCAATTACTACACCATTCTCACTCTTCATTATTCCATCTTTAGACTCTTTGAAGCGAGTCGGTAATATTATTCCCTCTTTTTACACATGAATAAACAAGGAGCAACAATTAACTGATTGGGCCAGGAGGTTAACAGTGGAGATGTAGATGAGTAATTGGACTCTGTAACGTTTACCCCTGCTGGGTTCTCACGTCTGCTGCCTTGCCGCACTGCAGGCCTAGCACATGTGTCACACCAGGACACAAAAGAGAATCTGATTCTTGGAATATTAGGGGTGCGCCATCTCTCCACATGGGCGACATGGCTACGACAGTAGGAGGATCTGATTCAGCATCCTCCTCGACTTAGGAAAAGACTGCCCTACCTCTTTCTGGCCACAATGGGATGCAAGTAGGCACTTCGCTTTTTTGACCTTCGATTTTCACATCTAGAATTTTGCACTACTTGGTTTGTAAGAGCTCATCTGGTACTAAATTCTTGGAAATGGCACCAGAAGACAATGGCTTCCTTTGTTTTGAGGGTTTCTTCCTTTGAATGGAGGAAACTATTGAGAGCCTGACAGTGTGGTTAGAAGAGTAACTGAGATGTCAGGGTGAGGTCTAGTGCACTGTACAGGCAAGGATGTATACACAGGCATGCATGCATGGACACACACACACATACACACACATTCCAATTTTTGGCCAGGTACTTGGAATTTGGTTGGGAGACAGAGATACATGTTGTGTTTATTTAAAGATGGTGCTTTGCCTTTTATGTTAAGCAGGTTTTTATTTATTTGTCAACAACCTCCTTATCTTTCCATCAAAGACATGCTTTGATTTGAGATGAGGTCCTGCCTGGAAGCTGAATAAAACAAAGGCAACTAACACCTGATTTTCTGATATCAAACATTCATGTCAGCTTTTTGTTCAGGATGGGCTATTCCATGATCACCTCAGAAACACCCACAACACCAAACAAAGAAGTCAAAACAGAGGCTGGGGTCTCATTCCTGGCATCCATAGATTAATAACAACTGGAGCTGTCCGTGACAATCTCATTCCGCCACTTAGGATCACTTATAGTCACTGTGTTTAAAGACCTCAGCAGCAGAAGAACAACCATAGCCACTCCATCCCCTCTACCATCAACCGATGGCGGGTGGAACTCGGACATCTCAATACTTTTTTTTTTCTTTCTCCATTGATCTGCTTTCCCTCTGTAATCCATTTCCTACTTTTCCCGGTTTTATTTTTTCTTGCTTTTAACTTCTTTTTATTTCCTTGGACAACGTTTTTCTCCTTTTTTCCTTCCTTCCTTCCTTCTTCCTCTTCTAATTCATGACATTAGGATATTACAGGTTGTGATCATTATTATAGGTCAACTTGGCTGGGTGGAGGGATGCCCAGAGAGCTGGTAAAAACATCATTTCTAACTGTGTCAGTGAGCGTGTCTTCAGAAGAGATCAGCATTTGAAGTGGTAGACTGAGTAAAGAAGATTGTCCTCGCCAATGTGTGTGGGCATTAGTTCACACTGAGAGCTCCATCGGAACAACAGGGCAGAAGAAGGGTAAACCTGTCATCTTGGTTTGCAAACTGGCCCCCATACATGGAGGTCAAGGAGAGAGCAAAGAAAGAGGCAGTCCAGATTGGCAGGTGGCAGTTTTAATAAGACGTAAGAGAACTTACATATGTGTCTTGTCTTGGGTGGCCACAAGACAAGGAGATCTCTACACCCACCCCCAACAGAATCTTAAAAGTTTATGTAGAGGTCTTAACTGAGTTCAGTCACAAAAACAGCTTCGATGATCTCAACAACACCTTATTTCCTCAAGGTTATGTCCTTGAAATGACTACTAGTATGGAAGCATACATTCCAAGGACAGGGGAGGGGGTGAAGACCCTCCATTTGCCTGGATTTTGCTTGCCAGTCAACCAGCGGGTATGTTCTCTAGATGAGCTCCTCCAATAAGTCTCTCTGCTTGAGGTAAGACATTCCACTTTTCCTGACCTTAGACAAATCTTCAAACTCAGACCACCATCTACCCCATCAGTCCCTTAATTCTTGAACCTTTGGGTTTGGACTGAATTACACCACAAGAGCTTTCCTGGTTTCCTGGTTTTCCAGCCTGCAGATGGCAGAATGTGAACATACACTCCACAGTCGTGTGAGCCATTCCTATAATAAATCATATATGTATATATTATTGATTCTGTATCTGTGGAGACCCCTGACTAATATACAGGTCCTAGTCCCCCAGCTCTGACCTGGCCTGGGAAATGCCAGGTTTGAATCTTAAGCTTATGTCTCCAATGTTTTGGGGGCATTATGAAAGAAGCTGCTATGACAATGTAAGTAAATGCTTTTGAAATTAGCTGCTTTTAGGAGCTAATTAATAACGAATTGCTATTCATGAAATCTGACCGGACGCAGTGAGCCCTGAGTGGGGGATAATTAAGATATTGGCACTCCTACCATTGCTCTTTACCGACTGTGCAAAACACTTCCTTTTTCTCTAGACTTTTTGGTTGCAGATTTCGGCAGTGTGTCATTTTGCTTAATTAACTAATATTTGGGGTTTTGTCTTTATCACTTATTCACTTTATGATATTATGGGCTAGCAGAGGAGATACCTTTCACCTCCTGCCTCACCCACCCAAGATGTCTGCTGCCCTCTGGAGTTACTCAAAACCCCCTCCACAGGACGGTGAAGTAAGCAGTTCAGACTTGAGTGTGCCAGTCATCTGCAGTGTGGACAACAAGAGCATAGAGGCAGGACATATTGCTTGTGAATATTTATGTCCCTAAGAGGAAAGCTTTATTTCTCATTTGTCAGAGAGTTTATTTTCTTTCCTACTTCCCCCTAAATAATCTAAATCAAGCTTTTTACTTGATAAAGCCCTTTAGAAAAAGCTTTCCAGTCTAAGTCAATTTTCTCTCCCTACATGTTGCTCTTCCATGTGTGTGAAAATTACATTCTTTTAGTTGTACTAGAAATTCTTCTCGCTCTCTAAAATAAGATATCCCTTGTGAGCTGCAAACTCATTGTGATTCTACACGTTTTCTACTTTCTAGTACGGCTTTATTCACAGCCTTCTCTCTCAACCCTTAGTCTCCCTTCCCTAAATATCCCTTATGCTAAGAGATATGTAGTCTTCTCTCTTGGTCAGGGATAATCATGTGCTTCATGATATTAAGAGGTTTTGAAGAAAGAGAAGACCTTCATTGAAACTTTGGATAGAAGGGCATGTCCTAAATGTTTTGATTTAAAAATAACCACCCTCCACTTACGTATAAGTATGTTTTCACAGTGCAGTGTTCCAGAGAACAAAATTGACAAATTACATCTTCTTATTAAGCTTATGTTCTAATGGGAAAGGCAGACATTTAACAACAACAATAAGTAGTTCAATGCACCAATAAAGTCAAGTAGTGATTAATATTTGTGGTGGTCACTTGTTCACTGCTCACTGGTCTTGGGTCCATTCCCAGTCCTCCTTCTAGAAAATACATTTCTGAGGGTCCCTTGTCCTCTGGCTCTCAGCTGGCTTTGGGCAGAGGAAAGCTCTGAGAAGAGAGTAGAGGGCAAGAGGAAGGGAAAATCCATGTCATTTCTCCTGTCTTTTCTCTGTTTTAGGCAAAACAATGGCTGTATCTCTTTTATATAAGCCATTTCTCTTCTCTATGTAAGTGACTTGGGGTATCTCCCCTTTACCCTGTATCGTCTTTCAAGGGCAGCTCTTAGAGGGCTCTGATGACACCATCTTCTTACTTTCTTCCTCCAGCTCTAAAGGTCTTGCAGTCTGATCTTCCTAATCTTTGTGCTGCCTCTTTCAACAGCTTTGATCCTACTTCCTTATATTATAGTTCTTCTTTTGGACCACTTAGTGTGGGCCTCTTTTCCCATGTTGGGCCTTGGCTGACATAGCACTATAAAATGTAACTGGTAAGGGAACTAAGAGGGAAGAGGACGCTGTTTTTGACATAGTGACCAGGAAAGGCCTCTCTGGGAAGGTGGCTTTGGGGAAAGGGCTTGGATGGAATGAGGAAGTAAACCATGATAATGTCTTAGGGGAGAATTTTCTGGGCATAGCATTTGCTTGGGGCTCCAGGTGGGAACACGCTTGGCATATTGGTGTAACAGCAAAACGACCAGTATTGTTAGAGCATGGTATGGGGGAGAAGAGAGCTACAGGACAGTCAGTCAGAGAGTTAACAAGGGCCAGATCATTTAGGCTGTGTAATGTCTGATAGAGATGATCAGAATAATTGGACAGAATAACCTGAGTTGATGACTCTGGGAAGAGTGTATGCAGGGAACCCAATAAGAAGGCCATGGCAGCAATATGTCCACGTAGAATACGGTAGTACTTCAGACTAAGATGAGAGAGGTAGAGATGGTGAGATATGGCAGATACAGAGTGTTTGTGAGGGTGAAGCCAACAAAATTTGCTGATAAATTGGATATGGGGTCGTGAAAGATGGACATGAAGGTTTTGAGCCTTGCATAATGATGATGCTGAGTTGAGAAAGACATGATAAGTCTGGAGGAGGTTCCCTGGGTGGGCAGAAATTGAGTTTGATTTTGGACATGTTAAATTTGAGATACCTAATAGACATCTGAGTCCAGTGCAAGGTAGGCATTTGGATATGTGCATCAAGTTCGGGAGAAAAGACTAGGCTAAGGATTAATTCTAAGAATAATGAATATATACATGGTCAAAGGACTAAATGGGATCTGGGGAATAAATACAGAGAAATATCACAGAGATCCTTGGACTGAACCTTGAGGTAATTCAATACTTAGAAATCAGGCAAGCAAGAATTCTATTACTGAACAATCCATGCTAACAGCCTAAGTGTCCGTTGATGGATGAATGGATAAAGTAAATGTGGTTTGTGCATAGATCTAGATGTGGATATTTAATGGAACATTATTCAACCATAAAAAGAAGAAAATCCTCCATTTTCAACAACCTGGTGGACTTAGAGGGTATTATGCTAAGTGAGATAAGTCAGAGAGAGAAAGACAAATAGTGCATGATCTCTCTTATACATAAATATAAAAAACCTGAACTCATAGAAACAGAGGCACTGGTGGAAGGATGGAAAGCAAGAGAAGGGAAGAAGTGGTTTTCTTCTTCCTTATGGTTTCTGGTGGTTGTTTTCCAGTAGTAGAAGTGACAATACAGAAATGGTTACAGAAATGACAGCTGTCAGGCTGGTTTCAAGCAATAGTTTCAGCCATGATCAGGGTGGAAATTCTGGGAGATCCAGGATCAACCATAATAGCACCTCCAAAGTGTAAGCTTGTGGCTACAGCCCAGAAATAATAGCAGCCTCTCATCTCTGGGTGTCACGCCTTCCTACCTTTTGCCCCTCCAGTTTCTTCCTTCTGCTTTTGAACTTCTAGTTTTTCTAGGATCTTTGTACCTAATGCTCTGTATTAAATTCCCTGTTTGGGGGCGCCTGGGTGGCGCAGTCGGTTAAGCGTCCGACTTCAGCCAGGTCACGATCTGGCGGTCCGGGAGTTCGAGCCCCGCGTCAGGCTCTGGGCTGATGGCTCAGAGCCTGGAGCCAGTTTCCAATTCTGTGTCTCCCTCTCTCTCTGCCCCTCCCCCGTTCATGCTCTGTCTCTCTCTGTCCCAAAAATAAAAATAAACGTTAAATTCCCTGTTTGAGATATTTAGGTAGATTGTACTGGAGGTGATATGATTACAAAATGTCTCAAGTGCAATTCCATTTATTGTCTATTTAGAAATTGTTACACACATTTAGTGACTTACCAAGAATTTCTGGGCATGACCTTCAGTCATATTTAAACTCATATTTCATATTTAAACTCTTATATTTTATCATCAGTTGCTATAATTTGGGATGTCTCTGTTCTGTAAATTTTCCAAAGAAGGGCAAGCAACTTTGCCCAGTAGTGAACTAAACCTCAGACTCAGCAAGCACAGTTTTGCAAAACAATGGCTTCTCCAGTAAGTGATAATTAACTCAGTTCCTGTCTGTTTCAATGAGTTTCCTTTCTTCTACTTGGCACAAGTAGACTTTATTATTAGTGGAGGATCCTGGTGGTATATGTTCCGTGAACTTCATTTTATGATGCTCCCCACTGGGACACTGTTTCTTATGACTTTCCCCACCAAGGAAAATCTTACTCATTCTTCTAATGAGGACAAGTATTTCACACTATTTAGCTTCTTTTCAATCTAGGTGACCTGTAGTCCCAATTCTCATTTCCAAAAACTGAAGCAATGCTCTGCTCTTTTTTTTTAACAACTTTTTTCTTTTTTTCTTTAATAAAACAGAAGAATTGAGAGAAAAGGTTTTGCACTTTCATGGTGAACTGGTGCTTAATAAGATGAAATCATGACTCATCATGAGGAAAATGTTGTAAATTCTGGACAAGACTGGTAAAGACAAAAATAGAAGAAATCCCTTTGGTCTGCACCCCAACACCCCTAAACCCTGAATCATCCAAGGATCAGCTGTATCTATATACTGGTTTTGTTTCTTTGGCGAACCCTGACTAATACAGTCATGTAAATCAATAGAAGAAAGAAATAAGGAAAAAAAAAGAAGGAATACTGCACCAACCAGTTTAAAGAGAACATGAAAATGATACATTATTTATCATGAGGTTCTTTTCTCTTTCTCTTCTCATCAACTTTGTCAAAATTCCTCAAAGCAACTTCTTAAATCTTTATTGGAATTCATTTCAGATTTGGGGCAATAAAATTTATCTGCCTAAGGTAGTGATTAAGCATCCATATTAAAAGGTCTACAGGTAATTCCATGGGAAAGAAACCTAATTAAATGTCACAGACTTTTTACTACTTCTCTGCTTAAAAAGTAAAACCATGAAGAGGGTTGCCTCAGGCTCTCTAAAACGCTTGTCAATATGGATTTTAAAATCTGATGTTAAATCTTTGAGCTCTTATTTATTCAAGAAAATGACATATCTAGTCCCTTGTCATCATTTTAAAAATTATTAGGTGTGTTGATTTGTGTATTAGGTCTATATTGTAATAGTTCTCATTCTTGAAGCATAGTCAGAATTCAATTGTATGCCAACACAGAAAAATTCTTTATGGAGATCATGTCAAGAGGATGACAATTTACATTGTTTCATTTACAGAGGACAATGATCTGTTGGCATTGAGAGTCCTAAGCAGCTTTCATAGTGGCATCATCGTTACATCATTTCTAAACTAAATTTGTGGTAAGTTTCCAAAGGGTTCTGAGTTGGTAGAGTAGACTCATGGAAGACATAAGGGAGGTACTTTTTACATATAGGAAAACTAAAGTCAAAAGAAGAGTGAAAACTGAACGGTGCACACAGGAAGTCAGGCTACTATGCGACACATTTGATTTGTAATGAATCTGATAATAAAATTATAGCACCCGGCCGTTATAATTATAGTTGACCCTTAAACAACAAGGGTTTGAACTGTGTCGGTCCACTTATATGTGGATTTTTTTTTGATAAATACAGTATTGTAAATGTATTTTCTCTTTCTTATGGTTTTCTTACTAACATTTTCTTTTCTCTAGCTTACTTTATATGTAGATAGTATATAATATATGCAACATACAAAATATGCATTCATCAACTATTTATGTTATTGGTAAGGCTTCCAGTCAATAGTAAGCTATTAGTAGCTAAGTTCTGGGGGAGTCAAAAGTTATACATGGATTTTCAACTGTGCAGGGGGTCGGCACCTCTAACCCCCATGTTGTTCAAGAGGCAGTAGTACTATGTTTGTTAGAAACAAAGATTGGGACTTTGCCCGTTGCCTCCAAATTGCTCTGTACTGGAACAAAGAGGCACAAAATACCCTGAAATCCGTACTAACATACAATACCAGTCACAATGTCTGAAAGAAGACAACTGAGTGTCTAAGCTGAAGAAAGAAAGTGGAGAATTTTTAGGGGTGGGGTGGTGGCTGGTGGTTTTCTAAAGGAATCCTTTACACAGACCAGCTGGAAGATTTCAGAGCCGAAAATCCTGAAGTCCATTCTCATGCTCTCATCCAGTGCATGGTGAGAGGTTTCCTAGGAGAGTGTGACATGTGCATGTCCTGCAGTTGTGAGAGTGAACAAAGAGCTTGGTGGCTGTGAATTCCAGAAAGTGCTGGAAGGCTGCTGGAGTGGCTGACACCAGCAAATGACATGGGGCTGAAGTGTAATGTGGCTTGGGAGTAAAGGGTTGTGGCAACTTCCTGTGGGTTCTTGTAGCTCCCTGAGTAGGTGGAGACCTTAGCAATTTCTCTAGTTCCATGGAAGGTGCAGGATGGGTAATGGAGGAGGCAGGACACAGGCAACCTATGCATAAACTGGTCAAGGGAGATTACAGCTTACCTGGGAACCTATTCATACGTGAGACTGAGGGGAGATGCTGTCAACTTTCTTTGAGGTGATCCTCAGCAAATCACCTCCATAATCTGTGTGGAGACCCCCACAACTGTGAGTACCTTCAGCAGCAAGTGGGACCATTCTGAGCCACAGAGCAAGATGTCTTCCGCTCTACCACCCACATGTAATTAGTTGCTTAAGAGGATCTGCCCCTCCTAATTCCTCTTCTCCATTCCTATTATGGAAGAGGGAGAAAAAGCAGGTATCTCTGCACTAAACCTTCTTGCCCACCCCCCATCACCACACACACACACACACACACACACACACCCTGAGAAGTTAGAAGCAGAAGAGTATGCCACGCCCCTTCCCACAATTGGTAGATGACAGCTAATGGGACAGGAAATTAGAGATTTATAGTGAAACAAGCTGAATTTTAATACCTAAAATTGATCTGAAATCATGAAATCTGTCCAAAATTAAGGCTCAAGTTGACATCACTAATTGGAGAAAAATATAACCACTTTGTATTTGTATTCTCCTGGGTTGGCATTCCTCCACATATCATTTGAAGAAATTATCTGATTTAAAAATAATTGAATTTAAATAAAATCCAGTTGTTTGTAGAATAAACAACTAAGCTAAAACTACAGTATAAAATAACAGATGGTGAACAGCTCTACTTTTAAAACCCTGAATATATTTTTAAGAATTGTTTATTCTAATTTTTTCTATGATACTACTTTTGGGCAAAACAGGTACTACATTTTCAAAGAGTTAGGATAAAAGAATTAGTTGTCCCTTCCAAAATGCCTACGCTACAAAGAAGTTAACTCAATTGCTCAAGGTCATGTTTTAAGCTTGCATACATCAACAATTGACCTACATAGTCCAAATAACAAAGCCAAGCTGATGAAAATGCACCCGTGAAACAAAGGCTGTAACAAACAGAGATGAATGCACATGATCAAGTAGGCAGATGTGAGAGAACACACAATTCTATAAACTACAGTGTTCTGGGCTTGGAAGGTTTTCTTGTAAGACTTCCTTCTTTAAGGATGCTATAACCCTTTGAGATCATCAACCAATATTGAAGCAGACACTTGATTTTACTACATATATTCTGTTATAAATTTTCTCAAACTTAAAAAAATGGATACCTTTGTTGGAGAAAAGAGTTTCAGAGGCTTCCAAGTGCCAAAGGAATATACAGTACATATATGTTTTATTTTATCTATTCTATTCTATTCTATTCATTTTTAAGTAGGCTCCATGCCCAATGTGGGGCTTGAACTTATGACCCTGGGATCAAGATTCAGATGCTCTATTAACTGAGCCAGCAGAGGGCCCCCAATACATGTCCTTTAAATGTAGTTATTGGAAGTTTGAAAAATTTATCTCCAGGGATCTCATCCAACTTTTTTGAAGACAGAAATGCCTGAAAATTTATTTCCAATAATGCTGAAGCCACTCTCGGGGAAGAAATAAGTAAATCCAAGTAACAAGATGGTAATACAGTTGCAACCATTAAAAATGTACATGAAATAGAAAAATCAAGTTGAGCAGAATTTTATCTCAAGGAGTGAATTTTAAGTTGCTGCTGCAGTAAAGACAAATGGTGACTGGGTGTGGATGGGGTGGTGGACAGGATCTAGACCAGAGGGAGATAGGAAAAAGTGAGTGGAGGAAAGAACTTCACAGCATACTTTTAGTTTTTTTATTTTAGAGAGAAAACAAGAGAGAGCATGAGTGGGGGAGAGGGACACAGGGGGAGAGAGGGAATCTTAAGCAGGCTCCATGCTCAGCATGAGCCTGATGCCAAACTCAATCCCACGACCCTGGGATCATGACCTGAGCCAAAACCAAGAGTTGGACATCCAACTGACTGAGCCACTCAGGTGTCCCCACAGTATACTTTTTCTAGCCTGGACTCAACCTAGAGTTACCTTTTCCACACCAAGTCCAGGAACCCTCTCTGCCAATAGGTGCAGATGGCATCCACAGACATTTGGAGTTAAGAATGTTCATACATGGGGCTCCTGGGTGGCTCATTCAGTTAAACATCAACTTCAGCTCAGGTCATAATCTCATGGTTCATGAGTTTGAGCCCCACATCAGGCTCGCTGCTGTCAGCCTATTGGTGCAGAGCTTGCTTTGGATCCTCTGTCCCCATCTCTCTGCCCACCCCCACTTGCACTCTCCCCAAAATAAATAAATATAAAAATAAAACCCAAGAATGTTCACATTTGTGTCAGAAAGACACTCTTTCAAATTTTCACCTTGGAGAGGTTAGTGCATCTGCAAGGAGGAAAAGAAGTAGCTAAGACAGTGGAAAGACCATTGCCGGGGGTAGGGGGTGGGGTGGGGGAGGATCAATGTAGTAATAAAGACACAGTGCTTTTGAATTTCAAAGATTCAACCTGAAATTGAGAGTTTTTAATAAGTGGTTCATTAGTTCTAAACCAGAAAGATCCAGATCAGCCTAGGGAAATAACACTGTGTGGGATGCAGGAGTGAGCAAGACACAGGAACCAGGGCAACCAAATGCCAGAAAAGTTGAATCAGAACTGGGACAGAGATTGACCTACACTGATTTTGCTAAGATATTACAAATAATTAGATGAAAAGGGATTTTTAGTTAATGTTAGAATATTTGCGCAATTTTTGTACTGGGCTAGCTATAAATATATTTAATTGTTGCAAATATTATAGAGGTCATTCCTTGCTGAAGGTTCAGTTCTTTTTGGTGGAGTTTTTTTTTCTCTCATGAAATTTGAAATGGAAAAAACAATTACTTCAAGTATTATGGCAGAGATTTTTAGTTTTCTTCCAGTGCATCTCCCCTTTTTCTATAATAACAGAACCCCAGTTTTGCATGTTGGCACATAGCTACTCAGATTAAGTGTGCATTTTTCATCTACTCTTACAACGGGGTGTGACCGCAACACTACGTTTGGGGCAATGGAATGTAAGAGGAAATGGTGTGTTCAGCTTCTTAGTCTGGATGTGAAAAGTTGGATCCTATTTGTTCCCACCTGCTGGCTAGAATTCAGAGTCATGGTGGACCACGTGGATTAGGACAAACCCCTAGTACTACCAGATTAACAAGGAAGAAGGGATCTGGGACTTTGGGAAGCTGGCATATTAAATGCGTAAGTACAAGTTGCTACACCTGAATTATTTACTTGTGAGAGAAATAAGGTCTAATCATACTTAAGCTTCATTATTTTGGGTTCCTCGTATAGCTGCTGAACCCAACCTCATCTCCAAGTGAAATATGTATTTTTTCTTTCATTCGTTCAACAAATTGATATTTTACGCATATCCTAAATCAGTCACTGTTCTAATGATGGATTTGCCAGTGAACAAAAGATACCAGGTCCCTGCTCTTGATAGAGTGAAGAGCCTCAGCTAATAAATAAATTAAATAATGTATAAGGTAATATCTCATAATTATAAATGCCATAAACAAAATGGCACATAGTAATCTATTAGTCAGGTGTTAGTTACCAGGAGGGTATGCTACTTCTAAAGAGTTAATGATGGACAGCCTCTGTGAGGAAATGACAATTAACCTAAAATCAGAATGGTAAGAGGTGGTTAAATATCTAAATATACAGAAGAAGAGGGGTCTAGTGGAGGAGGCCAGCAGTGTGTCAAAGCCCCAAGCTAAGAGGGACCTTAGAGTTGCTGAGGGCATCAGAAAATAGTAAAAAGAAGGAAGTGTTGAAGTATCCAAGGTCAGAGAGACGTACAGGTATCTGATCACAAGCGATTCTGGAACCAGGGTAACAAGTTTGAGTTTTGGTGTCATCGCAGTGGGTGGCTATTGGAAAGCTTTGAACAGGGCAGGGATATGCTCTGACTTCTAACCCACTTGAAAAGATGCCCTAGCTGTTGTAGAAGCAGGAAATAGGTGCGACTAAACATGTTTTATTTTCCTCCTGGTCAGTCAGGAAGTCTACATTACCCAGTCTCCCTTGCAGTTAGGTGGGGCCATGCAACTGCCTTCTAGCCAATGACATACGAGTGGAAATGATGTAGGCCACTTTAAGGCCTGAACCTTAACGCTTCTGTGAATCTCCATGAGTTCTCTCATCTCTTGTCTGTGGTTGGATGATGCACTTAGAGGGCTTTGGTGATGGTGGAGCCACCACTTGAATGAACATGGTCCCCAAATGACTGTACAGAGCAGTGTCTCCCTACCAGAAATAATCTTTTATTTGTGGTGAGCCACTGAAGTATGGGTGTTGTTTGCTGAAGCAGTCAGACTAACCTGATTGACACAGATAGCTACTGTGGTGGTCTGAACAAGAAATGACAGTGGCTTGGACCAAAGGTACCACTTGGAGGCAGGGTGAAGTGACTGGATTTGGGATATAATTAGAAAGTGGAGCAAACAGGACTTACTGATGGATAGAATGGAGCTAACAAGGATATAAACAAAATGAGAAATGACTAGGATTTTTACTTGAGCAGTTGTGTGGCTCACAATTTCATTAACTGCGGGCGTTGGGTGGGGAGATTGGGAGGGGGCAAGTGTATGCAGGGTGGGGGAAATCAAGCATTCTATTTTGGCTAGGATACGTTTTTAGATATCTAATTAGACACTGAAATGGAAATGTTGGATACATGAGTCTATATCCCAGAGGAGAGGGAAAGGCTGAAGATAAATTTTGGAATCATCATCCAACAGATCATATGGACTTAAGCAACATTTGCATTCATGGTACTTGTCCACCGAATAGGTTGTTTCTCACATGCATGCCCACTCATTACCAATGTCTTCTGTTGGGATTCACAACACTTTTAAAGATACACACACACACACACACACACACACACACACTCACACACACACACAATCATGTCAGAGAGGAACATTAGGAAGATGTGAGCCTGGACAAGGAAATTAACACAGAATTAGACCTTGGGTAGATACATAGGTTTTAGCTAAAATTCTATTCCTAAGACAGTGATGGCTCCCACCCAAGTGTCAAAGAAAAGAACAGGACAAGAGGACTGGGAGCATCTGAAGTACAGCTAAATAGGTTCTGCTGATTGTTGTTGAGATTATAGAAAGAGGAAAGAAAAAAGGTGATCACTGAGGTGTAATTCCATTTACCACATTGTCAGTTTAGGTTCACTGAGGTGAGGACTAAAATAGTCTGTTGCAAAAGTTAAATGAAGAGGAAGAGTTAAAAAAAAAGTCTAGCTAACATTTAAAGAAAAGATTATAATTGTCACTACTCTGAATTTCAGACAAGCTCTTCTGAAAAACAAATTATTTGTAGTTCCACTGTTCCAAGATAATTATTGTTAGCTATTGCACTTCTCTATAAATTACTTAGCAATTTTATTTCTTTTTTGGAGGGTTAATTTGATAGGAGACAGTGTCATTCCCCTGTTTTAATTTACATTCCTTTAAAGTATAGTACATTACACTTTTGCCCTCCTATTTTTTACCCAGTTATATTCTCTTCTGCCAATTTTTCGTATCCTTGGACTTTGTTTTCCAGCATAAATTTTGGTCTGTGTTAGAGACTACTATTTTCCCACCCAAATATCAATTTTTCCCCTCTTCAAGCCCCTAGCTTTTAGCAAAGCATTAAGCCGCTTGAAATAAGACATTTCCTGGCCTCTCTTGTAGCTAGTAGGAGACACATGACTAAATTCTAGCCAATGGGATATTGGTGGAAATACAGCATAGCAGCTTCTGGGAAATTTCTTTAAGAGGCAGTGACATGTACTCCTTACCTACTTTTTCCATCTTGATGCTTAAAACATGGATATGATAGCTGAATCTCTGTCTTGGGTCATGAGAAGAAGGGTATCTTCTGTACCTGACCCCGTGGAAGCAAAATGGGTTCCAGATGATGGGACAGATGACAGTCTGTGCCAGCCCTGGACTGCCTGCATCAAAACTTTTATGTGAGAGAAGAGTAGATTTCAATTTTTAAGTTGCTATTTGACAGACTTCTGTCACTCAGCTAAACTTAATCTTAACTAATGTGGATACTGAATCCAATCTTCATTTTCAAAAGACTGTTAGCTTGAGAAATCCCTTCAATGCAAGAAACTATGAAAGAAACTTATTGAAACAGAAATGCTAGATTTCGTATCTTGACTTGATCCCTTCCCCCTGACTCTTTTCTCCCCCCATTTCTTTTCCATTCTACCCCTCTTCATCCTTCTCTTTCCTTACCACCACTTTCCTACTCTGGGTATATGTGTCCACTTTCCTTCCCCAGGACCTTCACTAGCCTAACTGGCCCCACTGTAGGAATTAGAAAGACGTAATCCTCAAGGTGGCTAAAAGTCCACTGGTTCATGACTGTGGGAATTAGAAAAAGGTACCCCTTCCTCTGCTGGATCCAATCCCACACAGAGCATATGGTTTGGCAGGCAGAACCTGGGCTGGGTTTCAATCCTTCCTTACTCCTTTGGCTGGGTGCCCTCATGCAATGAACTTCATGGCCGTGTTTGCAGCCAGCGAGTCCTTTGCTAGCAGGCTCGGCTCATCTACAATAGGACTCTGAAGCAAAGCCATAGAAGGGTCCCCCAAATTGAGAGCACCCTTAGACTTAGTGTTAAGTGCCATTCTTGTTACTGGCTTTCCAGCCTAAACAAGGATTCTTTTTGCTTTTATTCCTAATTACAGTCGAGAGCCCTACTGACATTCATTTGTTACCTGCATGTATCTTGATTACTGCTGACACCATTTCTGGTAGTTCCTATTATCTGTGCTTTCCTATCTAGTTATTTGTTTTGTTTTTCTGAACACTTAGTACTGTTTGGTTCTTATTGTCTCAGTTCTCAGTTTCTTCTTGTGCTGCTGTCTTCTGGACTGGGGCTGGCCAAAGACATAGAGGGGGAAAAATACCAACAAAATTAGCTGGGAAATTAATCAAATTTATGGATTAATCCATCAGCCATTAAGAAAACATTTTAATCACAGAAATGGCATTTAAAAAAATTCTTCGAACTTAAAGTTTAAGGGAGGAAATAAAAATATTTGATATAGAGATTCCTCTGTGTACTTTAGTCTTATTTTCTGTACAGGCCTTCTTCCCCCTAATTTCTGGGAATCAGTAGTGCATTATATGCTGTATTTTATTAGAAGTTCTAGTTGTCTTTACTACTCTTTTCACCAACATAACCTAAGATCTCTTGTCCTTACCCAAGTTATTGTATTTTTTATGTCTTGTTTTTTTTCTAGATCCTCACATATAAACTTAACTTGCGCCATACACAACATAAAACAAAAACAAGCTGGCTAATGAAACTCATGCTAGGATTATTTTCTCCACATTTCATAACCATACAGTGTTGTTTCTGTGCCCTTCGCCTGATAATTTTTCTGGCCCTAAGTGAAGACGGCATAGATGATGTCAAGTTTGAGGTCTATGTTTCACGATAAAGACAACTGTGACTATAAAACCATCGCAAAAGGTGCAAGTTCCTTGTTAGGTTTTCCTTGTTTTCACTTGTATTCATTGGATGGAAAAATGAGTGTGAAAATGTATAAGTGCCTGACTGCAAAATTCAAGGGGTTCCTGGCAATCAGCTCACGGGAACCAAGTCACTAGAGTATCCTTAGCATGTGTCCCCTGCCCCAGCCAAGGGCAGTGATCCCTGGAGATCCTCTGATTTCTGAGTGACCCTTCACAGTGCTGAGCTGAAGGCTAGCACCATGAATAAAGTGTAAATGGAGAGCAAAAACCAATCTCTGGGTGGTCAGAACTCTTCCTGACATTCTGAGTTCTTATTGACACTGTCCTAAATATTTCTATCTATCTAGGTTCTGTATTTTGCCCACTAAATCCTTTATTCCCTGACTGATCTCTACATGAAATTCAATCTCATGGTCAACGTCACTTGTTCTTCTGAGCCGCACCCCACTCCACTTGCAAGGCCAGATGGTCGATCCAGGCCACTCCCAGTCAGTATTGCCCTATTGCCCACCCAGTACGATGGAGTCCTGACTATGTGGAAAAAAAAAAACCAGAGAGAGAAGCCTCATTACAAAATGAGTTTGAGCTGGAGGGAGAAAGAGAAGGACGTCTAACAGGCTGTTTCAGGTTATAGGCAAAATGAAGATTAAGATGATGTTGAAACCCAGTGGTACAGAGGCATTCAAACTGAGGGAGGGTGTGTGGAGGTCACGTCAAGTGGACAGACTGAGGACCAAATCTTCGCCCGCCACTTGCTTTTGGGGACCTCAGGCTGCTGTCTTAACCTCATGGGTCTCAGTTACCTCATCTGTAAAATGAAAATCATGACATCTCCCTTGTAAACCTGTGAGGATTACAGGAGATAGGACCTTGACCCACTTAGCACCGTGCCTGACGCATAACATGCTTTCTGTAACTGGCATTTTGAAAGAACAGGTTCACGAACCCGGTCATGCACTTGCAAAGAATTTTCACCCAGGCTTTATTCCAAAGCAGCTGAGAGCAGATTGTAACATATTTTCAAGTAAAGAACACAAACACAGTACTTTGCCTCTAAGTTTTTCTTTCTTTTACTCATTTAATTCACATCTCTGCTCACAGGTCACCTTCTCGAGAAAACCCCTCGGCCTACCCCATGTAAAACAGAACTGCTCATCAGTTTCTTTCCTCTCATCTTGACCTGTTTCTTTGTACAGTACCTGTAGCCAGACATTTTGTTAAGTATGTGGTGTTTATGTTTTGTTACTGTTAGTAGTAATCTCCTTACCCTGTGTTTAAGCTTCAGGAGGGAGGAAACTTTGTTTGATTTATTCCTGTTTCCCTAGCACCTAGAAAAATATTGGGGACAAAGAAGGAATTTAATTGAATTCACTTGTTAAGTGAACTATGATATGTTACTTTTTCTGATTTCATGTTTATCAAGCTATTGTTTTTATGGTTCATCTCTGCAGCCGCAGTTAGAGGTATAGGTATGATCGGCCGCACGTTTTCATAGTATTCTTAGTTTTCTTGGCCATCAAAGTTCTTCTTTAATACATAGCACCAACTCATGCGATCAAAGCAAAGTGTTTGTAAAAAAAAAAAAAAAAAAAAAAAAGCAAAGTGTTTGTTTCCCGGAGGACTTGAAGTCCCTTTTGGACCTGCTGCCATTCTGAAAGAATGCCAGAACATGACAACTCCTTAATTTTTTTGCCAGTCTCATCTCTCTCAGCCCACGGCCCAGTGTCACTGTCCACGAAGTGGGGAATTCACGGGCATTTTCTCTGTTGGCTCGCTTTTAGTCATTCTCTCCTTTCCAATAAACTTGCACAGGTTTTCCTTCCCATAGGACTCAGTACTGTGCTTATTCAGCTTTCAGTCTCAGGGGCAATTTATCAGGGCTGGTTTCCCAACTTGCTCCCCGTTTCCCATGCCTCTTTTATTTCACTGTTCTTCAGCTGAGCAAAGAACAGGTCCTGGGGATTGATGACTGGAGCTTTCTGCATTAATGAGCAATCTGTTGTGCAGAGGCTGTGGCTCTGCCTGCGGGCTGATGGAAGGGCTTCCAGGAGTCACACATATGACTCCTGTTCATCTTCCTCTTTCCGTAAATCCCCGTGGCCACCAAATACCACGCTGTATTCAAAGGTGCTGGGGCTCACTTCATCTGGGCCACGAAAGGACATGTGAAGGACATCTTCCCCTCAACAGTGCAACTACAACTGTAGGATCCTTGATGGGCGCTGGGCTGAAGGTCACTACTGGAGGTTGGGAGGAAAGGTGGGTTCTCTAGGTTGAGAGTGACCAATGAGCATATGTCTCTCTTGACACTTGGAAGCTTCAGTTTTTAGAATGAAGTCTGTCAGTTTGTCATATACATATATTAAAGATATATATATTTTATATATATATATATACACACATATACATATACGTGTAAAAGATATATACACATAAATATGAAATATATAAAGTCTTTTCCTCAAGGAGCTTAATGGTATACAAATGTATTATTGTAAAAGGATATGCCTGCTTAAAAATTGCTATTTATATGATAAAAATGAGATACAACTATTCTTTATTTCTTATTGATAGTATCTCTAATTTTCTAGAACTTAAATCTCAGAGAATGAGGGAGTTAGACTAGGCTATCCATAAGACACACACACACACACACACATATATATATATATATATATATATTTTTTTTTTTTTTTTGAGAGGAGAGAGTGAGCAGGGGAGGGACACAAAGAGAGGGAGCAGAGTATCCAAAGTGGGTTCTGTGCTGACAGCAGACAGTTCGATACGGGGCTCAAACTCACAACAAATTGTGAGGTCATGACCTGAGCCGAAGTTGGACACTTAACCAACAGAGCCACCCAGGCATCTCCACTTTATACTTTTCTGCTCGAAGTGTGGTCCTGGGAGAAACAGCATGAGCTTGACTTGGAATCTTGTGAAAAATGCAGGGACTCAGGCCCCACCCAAGATCTACTGAACTAGAAGTTGCATTCCAACCTGCTCCTGGAAGGTTGCAAACCTACGCTGCAGGTTGCAAAGCACTGATTTTCAGCTCTAATATTTTGGGGTAGTATGATTACATTTCAGAAGCTAAATAAGATAATTATCTAAATGCCAACAATAACGTGAAGTGCAAAGGACATAGATGTGAATTTGGATTTCAGCTCCATTACTAATAATCTTTGGGAAAATAACTTCAGTGTTCTAATTCGTAATGTGGAGAAGGTGGCATCTGCCTTGAGATAGATGTGGGGATTAAAATTATACATGTGAAGGACCAGCACATGTAATTTCTGCCACCAGAGCATAACTATCCTTGTTGCTTCATTAAAATCTATACAGCTAAGAGATTCTTGAAAGTCTTTCACCCATTTGAAGTTTATCCTGTGGAAGGCCAGTAGCATTGTTCAATGAGTTCTCTCCAGATTGTCCGTCACTGAGCTCCATAAGGGCTAGAGAGCCCTTTATGTCCCAGAAGGGAGGCTACACCCAATTCGACTTTTTAGGGGACCGAGGATCCCAAGCTTTCCAGGTGTTGGAAGCCATCATCTTCCAGGACTATCTTGGCACCTAAGCTCAGCTCTTCGGATCCTCAGCCCAACGTGTTTATATACTGTCTACACTCTACCCCATATTTTCCCTATTAAAAATGGAGAACTACGGGGCCAGGAGTTCCCCATGAAGCCAAGTAGTCTCTCTGTGGCCTTTCTGTAAGATACTTAACTAGCGGGGGGCTCATTCACTGCTGGGGCTATTGCCGTGAGTTCCAGCTTGCTCCAAGCGACACTACTCACATTTACCTGAGCCCTTTGCCCTATATTATTTGGGTAAAGATTGAAGAGTGGCAGACAAAAATCTTTTAACCTAAATGGTAAAAGATGTTATGACGTAGGGACCAGAACTAGATCTCATACAAAAAGAAGCAGGAGAAAGAACATTCTACTGGGAGCAAAGATGCAGTCTAATTCCATATACAATTAGCTGGACCATCTCTCCAGTACATTTTATGAATGTAGGCCTTGGATTTTCCATTTTAAAAATGAGAATACTGAATTAAATGATCTTTCCACTTTAAAAGTCAATTGTTACTTTTTTTCTTATTTACCTCATATGCTTTGAGATGAAAAATCCAAAGATTTTTGTGAAAATTTATAGATTTCATAGCCAGTTTTCATATAGTAAAATCTTAAACTGGTTTGATTAAAAAGTCATTAATCTTTTGTTTTGCTTTGTCTGTAATTCTTTTTTTTTTTTTTTTTTTAAAAATTTTTTTTTTCAACGTTTATTTATTTTTGGGACAGAGAGAGACAGAGCATGAACGGGGGAGGGGCAGAGAGAGAGGGAGACACAGAATCGGAAGCAGGCTCCAGGCTCTGAGCCATCAGCCCAGAGCCTGACGCGGGGCTCGAACTCACAGACCGCGAGATCGTGACCTGGCTGAAGTCGGACACTTAACCGACTGCGCCACCCAGGCGCCCCTGTAATTCTTCATATAAACAATTTGTGGCCCATGTGAGGTTTAGTGGCTGTGTTTTTCTGCGATCTTTCTTGCCTTTCCCAAGCACACACATATTTGAAGATTTCTAGGTAACTGAGTTTAAAGAACTCCTCTGGTAAAAAAAAAAAAAAGTCTACCCAAGTAATTTTGAAAGAGCATTCCTTATCCGATGAGCAAAAATGCCTTCCAAGTTGGACAAGGAATCGTTTCTGCAACTGGCATGGACAATTATTTCCATAAATAAGTAATTCAGTGAGAAAGAAACAAAGAAATCTAAAGAAATGCTTCATTTCAGTGGATCTGAAGGCAGAGACCAAGGACTGGGCACCAAAGTCCAAAAAGGTCTTTCTAAACTGAGGAAAACAAGTCTAAAGTAACTTAGATTTTGTTTAGTTTTCACCGATTTGGATTAAATTATAGCAGTGGATAACAGGCCTACCATTTAACACACATCTTCCTTTTTAAGAATTCACCCGAAACAATGTCACCTCCCTCTGTCCTCCCAATCATCAAGAATCTGTCCCTTCTGTCTTGTTATTGCACTATGCTTTGTGTATTACTATATGCTATTGTATTATCATCACATTATATTCACATTGTATATCATCACATTGTATTATCATCACATTATAGCGTTGCTTTTATTGCATAGCAATTCCTATTTCCATTTCTGCCTACTCTACTTGATTGTGCATTTCTTGAGGACAGAGACCATGTCTTGATCATTTTTGTCCTCCCAGGGCTAAGGCAGTTCTTGGTGCAGTTGATACTCAATAAATGTGTTTTTAATATTTAATGAAGAAATTAATATGCATTGTACAAATATGCAAAACTTATTTTAATGGTGTTTGAGAGAAATATTATAACAAATTGTGTGCTCTCTGTTTCGCAGTGAAAATTTCTAAATAAAAATAATATGTGATTTGAATCTAGCCACATTTGGGGTAAAAAGGATGTTCTAAAATAATAAGGCTCTAAATGGAGCTGCATTTAGAATGAGGCTCTCATTAAGATTATGAATTGGTACCTAACACATAATTTTAATATGTATTCGTTTTAATGTAGATTTCTATCAAGTGCTATGTAAGCACCTTGATATCCAACATCTTCTTTATAAACAGTACTAAATGAAGACAATTGGCAAAGCAAGTAAAGTAATCCATATATAAAAGACAATTTACATATCAAAATGGAAATGCTCATTTGAACTAAGGTAAGGATTTGAACTCAGGAAAATGTAACAGAAGTAAAAAAGTATTCCATTTAAAAAAGAAATTCAGATAGGTTACTGAATATCAAGAACCCATTTGCACCCGTAGCAAGTTATTATTTTTTAGTCCTCATATTTGTATTTAATAAAACCATAACAGGGAAGAGTATCTGATAAGCCCAAAGGGATGCTTCTGCAGCAATTCTTTGTAATTTTTGCTCCCTGAATCTTGCAAGCATTTTGAATTTCTGCCTATTCTGAAGCAAACATAACTTTTGCTGTTTTTGTCTTGCGGTAGGTAAAAAGGTTGTAAACTCTGACAAATCAGCACTGCAGTTTAGGTTATTGCACCCTGGTGCCACATATGTCCATAGATGTGAAATTGTGAATTTCCAGAGGGGAACTTGAGATGCTCTCAAAGGTCTGAATCATTGCCTCGGAAGTGGGGTCTTTCACGCTCGGATTCCCATGATTTATGGACTTTCAGAGTATATGACATCTGTACATAAGCCACCATGGCAATCCTGCCCACTACCAACTATTTGTGGTTGATTGTGGCCTCTTTCTGGTCTCTTTTGCTTTTCATTTCACACAGATGGGAGTGCCCTCTGCTCCTTCCAGATTGAGTTGGGAGCCATACCCAATGAAAGTAACACCTTCTGCTTTTTGCTCTATAGCTTGCAACAGCTTCTTAGATTCCTATGCATAGTCTTAGGGAAGAAACTTGTTTTGACTAGTCCATCAACCTCCATGCCCTGTAGTTGAAACTGGGTCAGCATCCTTAAATCAGCTGTCAGAAAATAGTGGGCTTTTTCTTCTTCAGTTGAAGTACAGTTGACATATAATGTTACACTCGTTTCAAGCACTGCATAGTGATTCAACAATTCTATATAGTATGGAATCTTACCATGCTAAGTGTGGCCACCATCTGTCACCATACAAAGTTATTACAGCATTATTGACTATATTCCCTATGTTGTCCTTTTCATCCCCATCACATAATTGTTTTATCACTGGAAGTTTATACCTCTTAATCCCCTTCATCTATTTCATCTATCCCCCATCCATTTCCCCTCTGGCCACCACCAATTTGTTCTCTGCACGTATTAGTCTGTTTCTTTCTTTCTCTTTCTTTCTTTCTTTCTTTCTAAATGATTTTCCTAAAGTGGATGGGAAAGAAGGACAAGAGGTAAACGAAGAGAGTGGGAGGTGAAGCAGTACATTGGAGTCAGTCCAAAGGCACACTCTGAAAGGGCAAAAAAAGGGTAGATGGTTTATAGACGTAGAACGATATTTTGCGTCTTCACATTCAACTATATTAAAAAAAATCCAAGGATCCATTCCAAGCACATCCAGGTAATTGGATGAAAATTTTGCTTTGCACAGAGATGTTTGGAATCTCAGAGAAAGACTGTCATAGAGATGTGGATTTTTAAAGTAGATTTTCCCCATATAAGGTTTTTTTACTCTCCACAACATCAATTCTTGCAACAAAACCTTAGCTAGCTATTAGTGTCTACTGGATCATCATATTTTTATATATTCCCAGGCACATACTCCCAGGGATCCATGGCACACAGTAAAAAAATATTTTTAGGAGATTTTCTTCACAGAAAACCCAAAGGGAAACATTCGTGAGGGCTGTGTATGCCCTCATGTAGAAGGTACACAGAGTTCTATTGAAATGTATATTTCAAGTGATAGTGCTGTCTCGGAATTAGTGTGAATTAGCGACTTTATATTACATAAGCAAGACCCCGGAACTGTTTCTGCTTCCTTATTATAGGCATGCCTCAGAGACATTGTGAATTCGTTTCCAGACCACTGCACTGCTATAAAGTGACTATCCAAATAAAGTGAGGATCACAATAAAGCAAGTCACATTAAATATTTGGTTTCCCAGTACATATAAAAATTATGTTTGCAGGGGCGCCTGGGTGGCGCAGTCGGTTAAGCGTCCGACTTCAGCCAGGTCACGATCTCGCGGTCCGTGAGTTCGAGCCCCGCGTCGGGCTCTGGGCTGATGGCTCAGAGCCTGGAGCCTGTTTCCGATTCTGTGTTTCCCTCTCTCTCTGCCCCTCCCCCGTTCATGCTCTGTCTCTCTCTGTCCCAAAAATAAATAAATGTTGAAAAAAAATTAAAAAAAAAATTATGTTTGCACTGTGCTATTAACTGTGCAACAGCATTATGTCTAAAAAAAAGTATGTACCCTAATTAAAAAATGCTTGATTGCTAAAAACCGCTAGCCATCATCTGAGCTTTCAGAGAATCGCCACCTTTTTGCTGGTGGAAGGTCTTGCCTCAATGCTTGATGCTGATGTCTATTGATTGACCAGACGGTAGTTGCCGAACGTGGGGGCGGCTGTGGCAATTTCTCAAAATAACGTAACAATGAAATTCGCCCCATCAGTTGACTCTTCTGTCGTGCACAATTTATCTGTAGTATATCATGCTGTTTGATAGCATTTGACCCACAGTAGAACTCTCAAAATTGGAGTCAATGCTTTCAAACCTTGCTGCTCCTTTCTCAGCTAACTGTATATAATATTCTAAACCTCTTGTTGTCATTTCATCTATCTTCACAGCATCTTCATTGCAAGAAATGAAATTTCAAGAAATCACTTTCTGTACTCATCTATAAGAAGCAACTCCTCAGCTGTTCAAGGTTGATCGTGAGTTTACAACTATTCAGTCCCAGCCTCAGGCTCCACTTCCGATTCTAGTTCTCTTGATATTTCTACCACATTGGCAGCTCCTTCGCCCACTGAAGTCTTGAACTCCTCAAAGTCATCCATGACAGCTGGAATTCCAAACTTCTAGGAATGTTGATATTTTGACCTCTTCCTGCGAATCATGAATCCTTTGTAATGGCATCGAGAGTGGTGACTCCTTTCCAGAGGGTCTGCAGTTATCTTTTCCCAGATCCATCAGAGGAATTGCTACCTGTGTCAGCGATAGCCTTATGAAATGTATTTCTTTTCTTTTCTTTTTTTTAAGTTTATGTATTTTGAAAGAGAGAGAGAGAGAGATGAGAAAGAGAGAGAGGCAGAGAGAGAGGGAGAGGGAGAGAATCCCAAGCAGGCCCTGCACTGTCAGTGTAGACCTCGATGCAGGGCTCAAACTCATGAACCGTGAGATCATGACCTGAGCTGAAATCAAGAGTCGGACGTTTAACCGACTGAGCCATCCAGGAGCCCTGAAATGTATTTCCTAAATAATAAGACCTGAGAGTCTACAAGATTCCTTTATCCATGGGCTGCAGAATGGATTTCTGTATTACTTTTTATCCCAGTTATTTAAAACTGATGAAACTCCGAGACCGAGAGCAGCAATTACTTGTGTAACTCAGGACACACTGCTCTGGTCTGCACTATTCAGAGAATTCAGGCAAACACAGACATAATTTGACTTTTTCTTTTTTCCACTTCCATATATAACGACACGAGGCACTTCTTCCTCTTTAATGGAGCATGTCACTGACGATAACCAGCCAATATTATTTATTACATGTGTGTCATGTGTCCTCTTAAAACTGTGAGTTCCTTAAGGAGGGGAACATTGCCTTTTATCTATTCGTGGGCCCACCACAGAGCTGGACACAACTGCTCAATAAATATAACAACAAGGGTATTATTATAATACTCCTAATACCTAAAATACTCTACTAGGAACATTTTTTTCTTACGATAAACTTCCCCCAAATAAGTATATATTAAACATGTGTATCATTAGGTTGTGTTTCTTATGACCAGACAAAGGGAGTTCAGTTCTCAAACCATGAAGAACAATGGGTCAAATACGCAACATTAAAGGCATATATATCCAGGAAAGTTGACAGAGGGAAGCACCGATTAGGGTCAGGTGTGGTGCAATGGGGGAAGGCCTAAGAGCTTCTTCTGTATAAAAGAAGGACTTCCAGGAGGAGGCATGACCGGCCGCAAAACTGGATAAGGCAGGCTGTAGTCCTAACAGAGGAAGTGACCAATGGATAGGATAGGCTCTTTTGCACATGCACCCCAATGTTTATAGCAGCACTATCAACAACAGCCAAATTATGGAAAGAGCTCCAACGGCCATCGACTGATGAATAGATAAAGAAGATGCGGTATACACATGAAATGGAATATTATTCGGCGATCAAAAAGAATGAAATCTTACCATTTGCAGCAACATGGGTGGAACTAGAATGTATTATGCTGAGCAAAGTAAGTCAGTCAGAGAAAGACAAATGTCATTTGGTTTCACTCATATGTGGAATTTAAGAAACAGAATAGATGAACATAGGGGAAGTCAAGGAAAAAATAAGATAAAAAGAGGGAGGGAGGGAGGCAAACCATAAGAAACTCTTCAATACAGAGAACAAACTGAGGGTTGCTGGAGGATTGGTGGGTGGGGTGATGGGCTACATGGGTGATGGGCATTAAGGAGGGCACTTGCTGGGATGAGCACTGGGTGTTATATATAAGTGATGAATCACTAAATTCTACTCCTGAAATTGTTATTACATTATATGGTAATGAACTTGGATTTAAATTAAAAAAATAAAGGCAGGGAAAAAAAACCAAAAAAAAATTAATTAAAAAAAGGATAGGCTCTTTTGTCCTTAGCAATTCTGGAGACAGAGTTATTCCTTAGTTGGAGGAGGCTGGATGGGGTTCCTGGAAGGACTCCATGTCCTTCTCTATGTCTGGGCAGATTACAGACTGTAACCTCTGAGCCACCCACCTTTGTCATCCATAAACTGTCAGGTTCCTTTGTGGGAGGCCTTAAGTGGGTCTCCTTTGATTTCAGAGATATCTGTACCTCAGCTTCCCAAGACCTTCATCTCTTTGCTGATACCTAGAAAAATACCTTTAAGAAGGTGTGTGAGTTACAAAGAGAGATTTCCTGATGGGAATTAAATTGAAACTGAGATAACACTGTAGTGTGAATTGATTTTAGTAAAAATTTAATTGGGTCTGTCGGTCTGTAAATGCCAGGTTACCAGGTCCTTCTGGGTGTGGATACTGGGAAGGGACATAAGTCTAGTAATTTCTATCAAGGAAGAATGTGCATGGGGCCAGAAAGAAGAGGCTGGGGTAAAAAGAGAGAGAGAGAGAGAGAGAGAGAGAGAGAGAGACAGTTTTGAATATCTGATGATTTTACCCTGGAGAGACCTTGTTTCTCTTCAATTGAGCAAGACATACAGCTGATGTGCATTATGGGATTTTTGTCAGGCTACTGGAAATGGCAGCATCCTTACTTCGCAGGATTTATGAAGAGTATTTTGGTTTATTTGACACTTACTTTATATAAGACAGTGCCTCTTTCAGAAGGGTCATTAATCAACTCTTGAGGTCCCTGAGTGCGAAATCTGACAGTGCCCTGTTGAGTCCTCCCAGTCTACCACCACCAAGGGGCTGTATCTGCATCTAAAAGTTCTGCCAGCCAGTGTCACTCCAGTCAGAACCTCCCACGTCCCCACACCATTACCAGCCAGTTGGCAGATTTTTGTTTTTTACCATTATGCATGCAAATTTCACCAGAGTCCAATGAAAGTTGCATATAAGCACTTGGTGCTTTTTCTTTGATGAGTTTTTCCATATTTGGAAAGAGAAGCGTTTCTAATGGACAAACATGGCATTGAAGATGAGCAGTTCAGGCCAAGTGTTTCAAATGGCAGCTGAAAGGCTACGAATTAAATGCATGAATAAAGGAGCACATTTATGGTGGTAATTTTAGATGGGAAAAAACAGGTAATTGTATAATCATTACTGTTTGACTGAAGAGCAATGAAATGCATCTTTTCCTTGCTGTTAAAATGTTATTTGCTTTTAAGCATATTCTCCAAGTAGGATATGAAGAAACAACAAATGATTATTTTCACTTGCACTGTATACTCTTTGAATAAATGTACAGATTCTTCTTTTGGCCTGAAGCTGATAAAAGTCACCAAAAGCATAACAATGACATAGCGAGGGGCACCTGGGTGGCTCAGTCGGTTAAGTATCTGACCCTTGATTTCGGCTCAGGTCATGACCTCGTAGTTCGTGAGTTCCAGCACCGTGTTGGGGTCCCCACACTGACAGCGGGGGAGCCTGCTTGGGATTCTCTCTCCCTCTCTCTCTGCCCCTTCCCAACTCTCTCTGTCAAAATAAATAAACGTAAAAAATTACATCCCAAGCTTCCTGGGGGAGAGAAAGAGCAGCCAGTATCATAGTGATTTTATTAGTGGGAAATGAAGGTCTAAAGGTGAAGTGATCCAAGGACTAAGGGGCTTTCCAGGGACACCCGGACACTATAGAAGTCCATACGATGCCACAAATATCCAAGAATGGGCCTCAAATTCCATGCAGCAGGGGAACCACTCCCATTTAGCCCTCTACGCAGAATCCCCCTCCTTCAAGAAACATTCTCTTGCTTGCCTACCATTATACCTCTTTCTTCCTGTTTGTTGCAGAAGCTTCCAGGCATGGCAATTAAGAACATCAACTCTGAAGCCACGCTGACTGAGTGTGAAAGTCCATTCTGCTCCTTGCTGGCAGTGAGACCCCACACAAGTGACCTATCCTTTCCCAATCTCCATTTCCTCATCTGTAAAGGGATTATAATCAAAGCTACTTCAGGGGCTGTTGAAAAGATTCAGTGCTGATCTGCATAAGGCATTTAGAACAGTACCGGGCCCATGCCAAGCCTTATGTGTTTGTTAAGTGAATAAAATCACCCATCACTTTCTGCTTTCCCTAGCGTTTTATTCTCCAACAAAAGCAAACTGTTCGTTTACTTTTGTAAACTTACCACACAGTAAATTTACTTGTATGCCTTTGTTCCTGATGTTTCCCTTTCTGGAAGGCTTCTCCCTCTCAGACAAGACCTCTTCTGTCCATGGCTCCCATAGCTGACTGGCCACAGTCCTACCGGTATTCCTATTGGAGCATTACTTGTGCTGCAATTCTCGGCAGAGTGAAGCCAGGTGACTACTGGCACACGTTGGGACTTCCATTATACCCCTCTTCCAGTTTCCTCCTTTCTTTTTGACCAATTCATCTTAGCTTCTATTTTGGATGCCTTTCCCCTACCCCCTACCCTCAGGGCTCTGTTCTAAATTCCTCTCTCTTCTCACTAGATGTACTTCTACGCCTCAATGCTGCGTTCACTCCTCTGACTGTAAAGCCATTTTACTGACCACTCTAAACCTATTTCCAGGTCTTTCTTGGGAACTTCTGACCCATATTATCAAATGGTTACCACAGTGTCTTTACTTACATGTTCCAAAGGCACCAAAAGTTCAACATGTTCAGAATTGCGTTCCATCTTCCCCCCCGCATCAAATCCTCCCCCAGAGAATTGTCACTTACCCTGGTATTTCACTGAAGTGCCCCATGACCAAACATTACCCCTCTTTCCTCTTGTTCTCTCACTTTCCATCAAAACTCTGGTCCCCTTAGCCAAAGCTCAGGAAGGTCTTAGGAAAGCTACCTATTACATAAGTTGATAGAATCATGTAATAGGGGCCCTTTCTCACTCCTCATAGGGAGCGTTTTCTTTTTAACACAAATGAATTACTAATATTGGGATTTGGGGTGCTGGGAGAAGCAATTCTCTTAAATTATATAATCCGGTTGACTCCAGTAAGGCCCGGACTGGATGGTTTGTTCTAGGATTCCTTTGTTTATTATTAATTATAAGCCAGAAACCAGAATTTCATCCTTTTCTTTCATCTCTCTGCTTTCCAGAGCTCCTTCCTACCTCTACCATCTTGGAAAGGGCCCTGTTCTATATCATTCATTTCCTGGCCAGATGGAACTTGACCTTCAAATTTCCCCATCTCCTTTCAGCTCCTGAATGCGAGCCTAAAGTCTCTTGGACACCTCTACTGAAGAAGGGGTATCCTGGGTGGCCGTGAGCTTGGAGATGAAAAGTGTATTGAGCCGTTACCTATAGCTTGTTGACCCTAAAATGCTTTTTGATGAGACACAAGTATTAATAACATTAGCCATTCACTGGAATAGCACATAATCTTTACAGAAAGAACAACTAAATCACGCCCTCTCACACAAACTAACATTCCCATCAGTACTAAGATTTGTTCGTTTGTATTATGATTTGTTTTCATGCTTGCTCTTAAAAATGCATTTGAAGTTATTTAAAGAGGCACAAAGAATAGAACAAAGGAGATGGATGTAGGAAAATAAAGCCGACTAATAGGTAGGGTCAGTGCACAGAGTACTGAGAGGGTGAAGAAGAGGGATAGAAGTGGAGAAAAAAATTAGGTTTGGAGCTTTCCAGTGGCTGGAATAAAGGGGTAAACACATTTATGAGAATGAGATTAATGGTATTCATATGATAAAAGCACAGCTTTTTTTGGCTTGTTTCTGACAGCTGGGAGAAATTTCTTCCCTAAAGGGTGCCTGGTGTGGTGTAGTGAACTGTGTCCAGAGCAATATTTTTCAATAAGTCCCATGGTGAGTTTCATAAGGCTACTTCTTCTTCTTATTCTTTTTAAAAAATTTTCATTTATTTTTGAGACAGAGAGAGACAGAGCATGAGTGGGGGAGGGGCAGAGAGAGAGAGGGAGACACAAAATCTGAAGCAGGCTCCAGGCTCTGAGCTGTCAGCACAGAGCCCTACATGGGGCTCAAACTCGCAAACTGTGAGATCATGACCTGAGCCAAAGTTGGAGGCTTGACCAACTCACCCACCCAGGTGCCCCATCATAAGGCTACTTCTTAGGATGGTCCTCAGTACAATAGATGGATCATTGCCAAAGCAAAGCTAGAGAAAGGCATAATTTTGGGGGGGCCCACACATTCTGGTACAAGTGCATGGCCAGCTGTGCATGGTGTAGTATAAAAGTTAAGAGTATGGAGACAAAATGGCCTGAGTTTGAAATTCAACTTTGTCACTTCCTGGCTATGTGTCACCCAACAATTTAGGCCTCTGGCTCAGTGTGGTCATTCATAGAGTGGAAATAATAATATTATCCACCTCATCGGTTTATTCTAAGGATTAAATTAGTTGATAGGTGTGAAGGGCTTAGAATTGTACCCTGGTACAAAGTTTAAGCTATTATTAATCAAAGGAAAAAAAACCAGAAAATATCTAGAAGAAAGATTACCCACAATTTAAGCCACACACACACAATAAATAACGTTTCTTACTAGTGCATTTTTGATCAAAAAAGTGAGAGTTTGAAATCAGAATTTCTGACACAAACCTAGACTGCATATATTCTATATGGAAGAATTAAAGGGAGAACCATATGCTCTGATAATCAACCAAGTGGAGGGCTGTGTTGACACCTGCAATGAGAGAGCAGGAGCCCAGCTGAACACTTGGCAAGTGGAAGACCATCCCTCAACTATGAGCAGGGCTACCTATGGAGGAATCCAAACAGTTCTCAGGAAAGAATTCTGAGTCTATAAGATACAAATGGATCTTCAAGGTCCCTAATTCTGTGCAGTAGACAATGCTTGGCTGAAATAATTTTAATTAATTTTTTTTTCAACGTTTTTATTTATTTTTGGGACAGAGAGAGACAGAGCATGAACGGGGGAGGGGCAGAGAGAGAGGGAGACACAGAATTGGAAGCAGGCTCCAGGCTCTGAGCCATCAGCCCAGAGCCCGACGCGGGGCTCGAACTCACGGACCGCGAGATCGTGACCTGGCTGAAGTCGGATGCTTAACCGACTGCGCCACCCAGGCGCCCCTGAAATAATTTTAGTTTGGAGAAGTTTCAAAGTGAAAATGAATATTTACCCATCCATCTATATATCTCAGTGATGAGCCAGCAAACATTTTAAGTGCTTGCAAATTCCTGATGAGTCCTTAAAGATGAACTAGATTCAGATATACCTTTAGGTAACTGAGTTCAAATTTTCTATGCAGGACAGTAAGACACAAGTCAATCAAGAGTTGAAAAATCATGGTCTTAGCATCCCAGTAGTTGACATTAATTAGTTCATCCTTTTGAATGTCATCAGTATGACTTAGCTATTGAGGCCAATCCTCACATATAAGGGGAAAATGCCCTATCTATAAGAATAATGACACCTCCTTTTTACTCCATTTAAAGCAACAAAAATTTACCTGATGATTATATTATTTTCCTGAACTTTTAATGATTTAATTATGACACAATATAAAAAAATGACTTACTCATAAAATATGTAAAATAATTAAGTCATTATGACTCATTTAATTTTTATACTCAACAGTTAGAATGCTGTCTTTAAAAATTCTTTGTAGAGGGGCACCTGGGTGGCTCAGTTGGTTGAGCATCTGACTTTTGATTTTGGCTCAGGTCATGATCTCACGGTCCTGAGTTCGAGCCCCACATTGGGCTCCATGCTGAAAGTGGAGCCTGCTTACGATTCTCTCTCTCTCTCTCTCTCTCTCTCTCTCTCTCTCTCTTTCTCCCCCCACTCCCACTTGTGCTCTCTCTCTCTAAAAAAAAACAAAAACAAATTCTTTGTAGATTAGCATAGTCATCTGTCTGTAACTTAAAACGTTGTTGTGTACTATATGTAAATATGCACCCAAGTCACCAAGTTCCTCACAAGACTACTACACTGAACACTATTACATGCACAAACTTTTTGAATAGTATGTCAAGAAAAAAGAAAGATTAATATGGTGCTGGATTTCTAGAACATTTTACACATCTAAATCTAGTAACTTAATTTTAGTATGTGTGACTTAGTTTGCTAAAGCACATATGAGCAGTTAAACTTGACCAGTATGACTTTGAGTTCCCTTTTTTTTGTTTTATTTTAGAGGGGCTGGGGGAAGGGCAAGGGGGGAGAGAGAGAGAGAGAGAGAGAGAGAGAGAGAGAGAGAATCATAAGCAGTCTCTACACTCAGTGTGGAGTCCCATGCAGGACTCGATCCCACAGCCCTGGGATCATACTCTGAGGCGAAATCAAGACTCAGATGCTCAAATGACTGAGCTACTCAGGTGCCCCCTTTCAGTTCACTTTTAAAAATTCTTCTTAATATCTTCCTTCAACTCTTTCTAAACCTGCATCTTCTTCATAGAGCATTTGGGACTGAACTGAAATTAAGCGGCAGTTTTCACTCCATCACTCCCCTCCAAAACACAAATTTATATATTCATTCACTCACTTCCTCCGTCCCCCACTTTCATTCTGTTATCTTCATCTTTTGGTGAGGGGTATAATCTGTATTCCAATGTAAAATCTACATGCATTTTGAAAAGATAAATTTTAAATAAAGATTTCCATACTTCTAACTCTTTTAGACGATTGAAATTATTGTGTTACTGTGTTATTTAACTAAGACTTTAAATATTTCAATCCACCTAGGCCTAGAATTCAATAAGGCTGTGTTCGTGGAGCAGAGTACATTCAGCTCAAAAGGATATCATCTCACGGCTTACTTGCTATTGTTTACAATGAGTATTTCATTTCTAGTAAGTGGTTTTTGCGCGACAGAGTCACAGCTAGAAATCACGGCTTTTTCAGGAGTCTCTCGTCATTGAATTAAAGCCATTTTCCTTTATGTCGTTCTCATAACCTCCCTGACGAAGGCTGTTCTTAGGTTAGATACATAAATTAAGCTATGAAATCAACTGTGAAGTCTAGCATCCCTATGCTCTTCACTGGTGGCTTTAAATTGTATTTTGAGGTTTGTTCTTAGAGTGAATATAAATTAGGAAAGGAATTAATATGTCGGATTTTTTGGTTTTTGAAGGAGAATATGCTGTGGGGCACTTCTTATTGTTCAGATGTCTGTATGAACTCAAGTGGAGTAACACCAGCTGGCATGCCCTGTGCTTTCTGCCACCTCTCGTTTCCGTCACCACCAAGGTTGTCTCAATATTCTCTTCCTCAAGTAGCAAATCACATCAAGGGGGGCCCCAAACACTGTGAACATATTTTGAGGGAAATACATCAGAACCAATGCATTCACCTGCCCTGGCTTGGTTGTTATTGCTTTAAATAAGCTGACTTAGATCTGATTTGCATTTAACAATGCCCTCAATTTCTTTCACCCATGCATTTATCCAACAAATATATAGATGGCTGATTAGGTGCCAGGCACTGTGTTAGGCGCTGGGACATAACAACAGAAAAACACTCTTCTGGAATTGGTATTATATTCCAGTGGGGGAGGCAGACAATAAATACATCTTTACAAAGCATATAATGTTAGATGATGATAAATCCTATAAAGTAAAACAAAGCCAATAAGGCAGATAAGGAGGGTAGAAAGTGCGAGGGGCCGTGTGGTTCAACGGGAAGACTTGTCGACTTATCATATCGACTTATCATATCGTTGACAAAGGGCTATTTAAGTGGAGAGGTGAGGGGTATTGAGATATGTGAATATGTAAGGGCAGGAAATTTCAGGCAGAAAAAAGTAGCAAGTACAACGGCCCTGGGGCAAGAGCATCTGTAGCACACTAGAAAGGCAGCCAGGAGTTTTGTTGGAGCAAGTATGGGATGGGACTTTTTTCATAGGAAAAAAGTCAGAGATATGATGGATTGTGTAGACCATACTGAGTGGTTGAGGTATTATAAGTGAGAGGCGACACCCTGCATCAGTTGAAGGAGAGAAGCGACTTGATCTCATTTATATTTAACTGCATCAGTTAGGGTGAGCTGGGGAGGACACTTCATAGGGAAAAAGAGAGGACAAGGCAGGAGGCTAATGCAGCAACCAGGCAAAAGATGATACCTTGGGCCAGGGTAATGGTGGGGTGATGATGGGGAGAATTATGAGATTCCAGATAAATATATATACTCATATATATTTATAATATTTAATATATATTTATATATATAACATATATATAATACACACACACACACACACACACACACACACAGGCACACATACTCTAATAGAAGGGTGGGAAACTGGGGCAAGGGGAGTTGTTATGGGTTATTCCATGCTAAAGTTTGCTATTGGCTTAGATAGGGAAGACGGCTGGGAAGCAGATTTGTGGGGGGAAGATCAGAAACTACCTGCTGAGGTTGTTGGGAGCTTAAGTGAATTAATGCTCGGATAGTTAGGGCAGGATTGATACACGGGACTCACTAAACTCAACACAATTGTTCCTGCCATTTTTTCATTTCCTTATGTGCTTTGTTGAAATGAGATCTCTTGAAATCCCCAGTCTTGCTCTGAAACTGATCTTTTGCCTCTGGTTTGATGCAGCACTCTATGCATTTCTTTTTTTGTTTCTTTCTTTCTTTGTTTTCTTCTTCTTCTGTTTGTTTTAATGTTTATTTATTTTGAGAGAGAGAGCGTGCGCATGAGCGGGGGAGGGGCAGAGAGAAAGCAGAGAGAGAATCCCAAGCAGGTGCCATGCTGACAGCGATGACTAGGGGCTCAACACGGGACTCAAACTCATGAACCACGAGATCATGACTTGAGCCGAAATCAAGAGTTGGATGCTTAACTGACTGAGCCGTCCACCTGCCCCTATGATTTTCTTCCTCTTATTTGGAATTTTAAAATCTGACCCACTATGACAAATTGAACTTGAGGTGATTTAGACATCTGTTCCTTGGACGTACAAATGTTGTAAAGGACATTGACATAACATGAAAGCACTGTCACTATCCAGATGTAAACTATAATTATAATCACAATTGTTTTATTTGCCGTGCAGGTCTCTCACTCAGTGTAGAATGGATGTGACCACAGTTCTTTTGTGACCTTTTTGTCTCGGATCTCATATGTGATCACAAAGAAAATCATAAACCAAACTCTATGGAAATACATAGAAACGTTTCAACTGGGTCTTTAAGGTCATTTTATAATTTTACTGGACAGTATGACAGCTGTAACTAGTCTGTATATTGATTTTAAAGGGTCCATATTGGGTTTCCTGCATTTTGCCCCATGCAGCGTAGTTAGAAAGAAGTATTAGCTAGCCATCAGCAATGCTTGGGGTGCACATTGCCTGTATATTTTTCCCCTAGTGGATGACTTTCAAAATAAAATCTCGGAGAGAGAGGGAGGAAGGGAGGGCGGGAGAGAGAGAGAGAGACAGTGGAGACAGAGAGAGAGAATTTAACACATGACTTTTTTCATCTCCAAAGGGAGTTACCCAGTCATTCGGCTGAATATTTTTCAAACTTTATACCATAAAGCCTTAGCCTTTCTAGGTCACCGTACTGCATCTGAGACTAAAATTAAAACCATAAATACTTAAAGCCTTAACGCCTACACTCTTTAAAATCCGGTAAAAACAGGCATTTCCCTTTGCCGCTTTACTGTGCTTATTTATATGAGAAATAGCACTTTGAAAAACATGGCTTAAAAGCAGAATCACACAGAGCATAAGGGAAGAGAAAAGCCAATTTACATGTTTCCATTTTTCTTTTCCTCCAATTTATTCCCTCCTGCTTAGTTTCAGGATTCATATCAGTCTCTATCCAATTTCAGGAGGGAGGAACTCGCCACCCTAAGCTAGTAACCAAATCAATATTAAAATATGGAAGGCGGTTGTAAGTCTAATATCTCCCAGAGCACCTGTTCCATTGTTGCTCAACAACAGGGTAGCTAAGAAATACTGGCGTCTGTTTTGCTCCTTTGTGACACTGCATCTAACTTACAGACCTTTTATGATCTGGTCTGCCTAGTGCGCCATTATGTTAATTGTTTTGGAACAAACCTTCCCTGACTTCCAGTGTGCCTGTCTGTTGGCAACCTAGTGTCACTCTCCCACTGCCCACCTCTCCCATCCAAGGCAAGAGCCATATCCCTGGGGACCATGTTTTCTAGAAGCATGTACCTTTTCGAGACACCTGGAAGGTGGAAGAAAAGCAGGAAATGTTCTCATGTTCTTTGGCAAAAGCCAAGGCCACATGGGCTCCGGCAGATGCGAGATGTGCAGTGTGGGGGCAGATGTGGCAAAGCTGACTTCCTGCAAGCTTCCTGTGTGCTTGGTCTCTTCTGAAGCTCCCGATTCCCTCTATTAAATCTCTTCTGGCTTGAGATACCCATTTTTCCTGCTGGAAACTGTATGATACATGCAGATGGAGACAAGGAGATGGACTGGGAGACAGAGGTTCCCTACAGGAATCCACCCTGCCTGGGTTAGTCTTCTGGGAAGCACAGCCATAAAGTAGCAAAACAGACGCCACGTAGAAACACACTGAATACTCTGGAACCGGGAGCTGACCTGAGTGGGAGATGATTCAAACTTATCGCTCACTTGCTGTTTGACTTTGAATAAATTGCTGGACCTCGGTTTGCTCATCTGTGAGATGCCATTAATGGCAGTACCTACCCCACAGAGTTTTTGTGTGGTTTAGTGAATTAATGTTTGTAAAATCTGGAGGAAAAGGAATGGCACATGGTTAGTACTAAATGAGTTTTGCCAAAGGAAAAGTTAATTTAAAAACTAGCTTAAAAGTGGTCTCCTTGGGAAGTTAGACTTGAACTCCAGTGCTCAAAATATTCCTGGAACGTGGACATTTAGGGACTTGTACCGACACCCCATCCAGCAGCCGCATCAGAAAACTGTGATTCTGACCCTTGTCCATTCTTCTGCCTGGTGCAGGAAGTGCCCAAGCTCCTGCATTTCTCCCTGACCATTCATCTCAGCGTTGGATGAAAAATTGTATTATGCAACCTGGCCATTCGCCTTGTTCATGTGGTTTAGCTCTGAATGATTTAGGACTGTTTATACAAAATCAAACACACTCTCAAAAGATGAAGCATTGCTTCCCTCAAAAATGTTCAAAACAGCAGAGAATCCAAAGGGATTCCAGCTGAGCAGCTGCAAATGTGTCCTAGACAATGGCTCTGTGACCGGCATAAGCTTAGAGCCTCTCAGAATAACTCTTGAAAACGGGAATGAGCTCTTGGGTTGATATATTTAAAGACAAATAATTCTTCTCTCCATGCATATGTGGCAGTTACCCTTCATAAATCCTCTGGGATTGCAGTGAGAATGGAGAATAATAAAATACAACACAATTAAAAAAAATTACAAAACAGGGGAGCCTGGCTAGCTCCGTTGGTTAAGCGTTCAACTCTTGATTTCGGTTCAGGTCATGATCTCACGGTTCATGGGTTCAAGCCCTGCATCGGGCTCTGTGCTGACAGCATGGAGCCTGCCTGGGATTCTCTCTCTCCCTCTCTCTCTCTGCCCCTCCCCTGTGTGCGTGCTCTCTCGCTTTCTCTCTCTCAAAATAAATAAACATTTAAAAAAAGTTAAAAAATGACAAAACAGCTTCAAGGACAGAAAATGTAAGTTGCAGGGTCAAGATGATCTTTCTCTGTTCCTCTTGTAACAGCTGGCAAAGGTGGCCAAGGTTGCCCTAACCATTACCTACAGAGTTAGATACAGAATTAAATTTGGAAGCTCCAGTTGGGGAAAATCTGGTTTCAAAAAACAAGCAGGGATCCTTATTTTCCAGCAAACCAGTGTTTGCCCTTCAATGCTTTCCCTTGCATTCATTACTCAGTTTTGCAAAGTGAGACATACTTTTTGTTACTGGCAGATGTCACCCGGGGGAGAGAGAGGAAAAAATAATCTCTGTCTTGTTTTTTCTCTCAGGTGTAAAAATTTTCCCTCTAGTTCCTTAGTGTCTCAGGAATCCGTTGAGAAATGCAGCAAGAATATGTCAGATAAGCTGAAAAATATTTTTCCAGGTATTCATTTTAACATAGAATGAAAGCATTCTGTGGCAATCCTGGAGGCTGCAATAGCAGTTTGGAACTGGTTTATGAATTAACCTTTTTTTATATAGCTTCATGAGAATTGATCCACTTAATCCATTTCGATCGAGCTGAATGCAGATTTCAGTAATTTATCAAGACGAGTCTTTAGGACGTGTCTCATTCCCTAATCCTACCCATCGCAGATTAAGGATTGCAAAGACCTCATGTATTTTAATATTTGAAAATACCTAGAAATGCTGATCCGAGATTTACGCATTTAAACACATACGGTGCTATGCATGCTTAATGTATAGTTTATAAAGTCCTGTAGGTTTCTTTTTTTATTCTTTGACGATTATCCACAAACGTCTTTATTTTTGTGATTTTCTATACTTGTCCTGAGCCTACCCTCATTCATTCGTTCATTTACTCATTTCATTTCATTTCATTTCATTTCATTCATTCACCCAACGCTGAATAAATACCTACTGTGGTTTTAGCACTGTGCTTGGCCTTGGGGATATGCAGCTTGGAATCTGGAGGAAATCACAATCCGGAGGTGAAAAGGGAGTGTGGCAGTTAAGTGTATTAATTATCAAGTAACTGTCAATTATAATGTGTAAATTTAAGTAAGCTTCTCAAGCTCATGCAACCTAGAAAATGACAGTTTATCAGGGGTCTGAAAAGTACAGGCTTTAGGCCAAATCTAGTCCGCTGCTTGTTTTTGTAAATTAAGTTTTATTGGAACGTAGCCAAGCTCATTCATTGATGTGTATCTACAGTTACAAAGACAGAGCTAAGTCTTTGCTAAAGAGAGGATTTGCAAAACCTAAAATATTTACAAACTGACCCTTTAGAAAAGAAGTTTGCCTTCCCCTGGTTTAGACATTACGGTTACAGATCAGGTGTTTGAATACCCCTCTCTCTGGCTACGAAGTCCCTTCCACCTTATCTTGTCAAATTTTTAGAATCATAGATATCTTAAAGATTTCTCTAATAAATTTCTATTTTTTGTTCCTAGTAAACATTTTCTATAAACTCCTCCAACAACGTTTTGTAATAAAAAAAGTTTTTGATGTTGGACGGTTAATCTCCACCTCTGGAAAAAAGTCAGTCGTCAGAAACAGTTTCTACTTTTGTCCATATTTGTTCAGAAAGGGAACGGCAGAGCTAGGAAACAACAGATAAAACGAGACAGTAGGACTAGATTGTCTCAAAAGAGCTTTCCATCTCCAACATCCCAGAGCTCTATATTTCTATAATAATAACTGCAAGGCTAAAATTAAACCTAGCGTTGCAGCTGGAGGAAACACACAGCACAATGGTTTATGGAAATCAGTTAAGGACAGATACAAACCTAACTGTAACCGCACCATTAAAAATCCCAATCTTCCAAATTTTACTTCGCAAAAATAAGGACAACCCCTAATCAATAACACATAAGAACTCTCAGAAAACGTCAATGAAAATAACTCGGCAGGACCCTCGATCCATCTCTGACATACATTAGATTCAAACAGGTGAAGATGATGTAAAAGAGTGCCCTTGAGGAATAAAAGACAAAAGAAATTAATAAAAATCAGCCTGATGGCAACAGTTATTTCCTCAAATGACCTAGTCTTAATGATCCATGAAGACACATAGTTAAAGCTTTGATGTGGGCTTCTGGCCTGAGAATGAGCTGAACAAATCTATATTTAGAAGGCTTCTGGAAGACTCACATTGAACTAACAAGTACGTTCTGAGAGGAAAAGAGAGGGAGAGGGAAGGAAAAGGGGACTAGCCCTCAAGTACTTCTTTAGGCTGCTGCAATTATATGTACGCTTGCAAATGAAACTTGGGAACGTATCTGTTGTCCATTCATCCATTCAAGAAACGTTTATTGAAGAGTCTGTCAAACACTGAGCTCCGTGCAGGAAATGCAGTGGACAGTGAGGCAAACTTGCTCCTTGCTTCATGGTGCCTATGGCTTAGTGGGTGAAGAGAGGCATTCAGCAATTATAATACGATATGATGTACAAGTGTGTGCAGGGGAATGTAGAATCCTACAAGAATGTGCCTGGCACATCTGACGTGGCCGAAACTAAGGTATCAGAGTCCTCCCTGGCGGGTCACCTCAGGCCAGAAGAGAAGTGGGAAACTTCCAGCTCCTCCCTGCTCCTTCCCTTCCCTCTCTTCACAGTCTGACTTCCGACCTTGCCTGTTTACATCTGCTCAAAATCCAAAGAAGGTAATTGACCTAGGAGCCATTTGAGAATGTGGATGAATGCAGGGTCACGGATCTGGCAGGAATCATCGGTACAGGTAAATGTTGAGCAGGTAATAAAAACAAAGTGACAAATCTAGAGGTGACAGAATCCATTTACTTCTGCAAGGCAGTGATATGAAATGGGCAAAAGACAGAGCAGAACATGTCTCCCAAGGAAACTGGGCAGCAATGCCTTGCTATAATTGTTGGGTACAAGACTGATTAGCTGGAGTATGCTAAAGAGTTTTAAACATCTTTAAGTAAAATGAATTTTCTAATAATTCACCTTATTCATTCTGTGAATCCATCCCTCCCACGACAGGTTAAGGTTCAGTCATCCAATTTGAGAAGTACAATTTTCTTTAAAAATGTTACTGGCATGTATAACCTATTTGTTCTTTTTAAAGAGGCAAATAAAATAAAACTAACCCTCCTGTACACCCCACCCAGCCTAAGAAATATATTACAAATACCCTTTCCTAATTTTTCCTCTATTCTATTTCTTCACTTTTAACAAATCCTTTAGATGTTAATTTCTGTAAAAAAAAACAAAAAAGCCTGAAATTTATTAATATTTTTATCTTTCTACCAAACAATTCAAAAACATTTTATATTGGTAATGTCACTCCCCACATATATACTAATTTTGTTCAGTTATTCAGCTCTGTCCTGATAACTTTATGCATCCTTCCCCTCTCCTGACCTCTTCCCAGAGAAAGTAATCATTTTCTTTAAAATATTACTAGCACAGGGGCACCTGGGTGGCTCAGTAGGTTAGGCGTCCGACTTCGGCTCAGGTAATGATCTCATGGTTCATGAGTTCAAGTCCTGCGTTGGGCTCTGCGCTGAGAGCTGAGAGCATGGATCCTCCTTCGGATTCTGTGTCTCCCTTTCTCTCTCTGACCCTCCCCTGCTTACACTGTGTCATCTCTCACTGTCTCTCAAAAATGAATAAGGGTTAAAAAAATAAAAAAAATTGCTAGCATGAATAACATTTATTATTAGACATTATTACCATTTTATATAAAATTTACCATAAAGTTGATATTTTCTGTTTTCACATTTCTTTGTGTATCTTGCATCTTCTTTTTGGGATCATTTACTTTCTTCTTGAATTACAAAATTAGCTGTTCCTTGAGTGTTAATTATTTTTTAGCTAAATTCAGTAGGTTTTGATTCCTTTTGTGTTCACGTGTTTGTTTTTGGTCTGAGAAGTCATTATTTCACACTTATTTGTAAGAGATGCTGTTTGCTGGGCATCAAATTCCATATTATTTGCTATTTTTTTTAGCACATTAAAGATAATTATGTTCTACTTTTATAGTCGTTGAATTGCCAGTTTAAATTTCATTCCACTATGTGTTCTTTTGCTCTCTGATTGCTTTTTTGATTTTAAAATCTTCTCTCTCACTTTTTTTTAATGTTTATTTATTTTTGAGAAAGAGAGACCACAAGCAGGGGAGGGGCAGAGAGAGAAGGAGAAAGAATCCCAAGCAGTCTCCATGCTGTCAGTGCAAAGTCCAATGCAGAGCTCGAACCCACAAATCATGAGATCATGACCTGGGCTGAAGTCGGACCCTCAACCAACCGAGCCACCCAGATGCCCCTAAAATTTTCTCTTTGAAAAAAATAAAATAAAATAAAACCTTCTCTTTGTCTTTAAAGTTTTGTAACTTCAACATAATGTGCTATGGTATGGATATTTTCTTATTTATACTGCTTAAGATCTTTAGGATTTTTTGACTGAGAAATGGAATCTTTTATAAATTCCAGGATATTGTTACCTTATTATGAGTTTTTACCAGTTCACCGAAAAAAAGATGTCACCCTTTGAGGGTCTGGTGTATGTGTGAGATCCCATTTCTGTCTCCTACTCCTGTCAGGTGCCAGGCTTTCCCTTCTGTCTTGTCAGGCATGACCCACTGAAACCCAAGCCTTAGGCTATGGGGTTCACCAGCTCCCTTCAGGGCAAACACTGGCTTTAAGGCACAGTTACATCAATGGATTTGTGCTTCCTTGTCATTTGTAACCTCTGATTCTTTTCATTACTTTAATGTCAGGGCAGCTTCACTCTAAAAAAGATTCTTACAAAATGTTTTATTTAATATTTTGTAGGTGTTGGTGCTAAGTAAAGTTTTCCCGAACATCCAAGCTGCCATATTTCTGGGGGAAAAAAAAAAGAAAGAAATGATTTGGAAATGAGCAAAGGGCTGATTCTGCAGATCTGATGCCAATTTTCCTAGAGCTTTGATGGAGAAATCTGTTTTGGGGACCTTAGAGTGACTAGACATACTCAGAAGGCAGATCACACGCCTGCTATTAGAACAAGGAATGTGAGGAATGATTAATGAAGCACTCTCTAGAGTTTAAATTTTTTTTTTTTTTTTTTTGCTTTCAAACATTCTAAAGACAGAAGACAATACTCATTGGAGAAAATGCCGCTTGGGTTGGAGACAAGTGGGAGGGGGTAAAAAAAAGGGTTCCCAAATCAGAAAGGGTCTAAGACTGGAAAAAGTGCAAAGAAGACAAAAGAAAAATCATGGGGGTGTCATCCTTCAGTATGCAACTGCCTGGAGCTCAGCAGGACCCACCTGGGCTTGATAAGAACAGCTCTTCTCCAAGCAATGACTGTGCATGTGTCTACAGGAGCCAGATTCTCCGGGATCTCTGCTCCTTGTCTCTGTAATAGAACGTTAGACCAGAGACCTTAGGACCCAGGAGCTTGCTGTAGTTCACTCTTTCATCCATCCATAAATATTTTAAATCGATGTATTTTTGAGTGACTACTCTCTGCCAGGCGGAGCTAGGCCTGGGGATACAGTGTGGAACAACGGACATGTTCCCACTACCCCTGGTATTAGGAAGCTTACAGTCTATTTGGGAGAGATAAACTCCAAGCAAATACCTGAAACCTTGTTTTATTACAATTCTGATAAGTACCATCAAAGAAAGTAAACTCCAAACCAAGGGTGCAGATACCAGGCCCTTGCTAGCCATTTGCAAGGGCCAGAAATAACAGTCTCTAGTTACTAGCCTGGGGTAATGATCCATTAGCTGTGATTTCCCCACATTCTGCTCCTACTATTGAAAACAGTTTCTTTTTTTTTTTTTTTTTTTTAGATTCTTTTTTTTTTTTCAACGTTTATTTATTTTTGGGACAGAGAGAGACAGAGCATGAACGGGGGAGGGGCAGAGAGAGAGGGAGACACAGAATCGGAAACAGGCTCCAGGCTCTGAGCCATCAGCACAGAGCCCGACGTGGGGCTCGAACTCCCGGACCGCGAGATCGTGATCTGGCTGAAGTCGGACGCTTAACCGACTGCGCCACCCAGGCGCCCCGAAAACAGTTTCTTTATCAAACTCTCCCCCCCAAACCCCAGTCTGAATATACTGTCTCTTTCCTCTTTCTTGTCTCTTTCTTTACGTGCAGTATGGAACTTGGATTGTTTTTCTTGGCAACTTCCGGAGGGTTGGAAGCAAGGAGGATGCGTGATCTGAATTACATCTTGAAGATAACCCTGCCTCTCATGTGTAGAATAGAAGCTGGGAGAGAGCAAAAGGCAGAACAGCAGTTGGAGGACATTACAAGGACTCAAGCGAGCAGTGACTGTGACAGCCCCAGTAGTGTGAAGCAGTGGAGATAGGAAGTGTCAGATTCAGGTACATCGAGATGGTAAGAATGACTGAGCCTATATAGAGATTGGATGAGAAGAGTGAGGCCAGTGGGTTCCAAAAGGACTTACATTTTTGGCCAAGGCAAAGAGGTGAATGCTGTAGCTATCACATGAGAAGAGAAGCAGGTTTACAAGGAGGAAAAAAAAAAGATTCTGATTTTGGGGAAGTGAATGCTGTGATGCTTATTTGACATCTAAATGGAATGTCCATTGAGAAATGACAGCTAGAGGGTTGATGAAGGAATAGACAGATAAAGAACAGAGCTATAAATGTGGGAATGTCAGCATATAGATGATATTTAAAGCTGTAGGTATAGATGAGGCCACCTACGGAGTGGGTAGATAATAAAAAGATAGACTTTTTGAAGGTGGAAAGATGAAGAAAAACCATAAAAAGAGAATGAGAAATGGTAGCTTTGTTAGGAAAACATCCCAAGAGACTGGATCCTGGGAGCAAATGAAGAAGGGAAAGGTCAATGTGTCAACAGAGTGGATTTGACAAGATGGAGTTCATTGGTGACCTTGTCAATGTTTGTGGAGTGATGGGAACAGAGACCTGTCTGGAATGAGTTCAAAAGAGAAACCTGCAAGGAATTTTGCTATACACGGGAGCAAAAGAATGTAACAGTGGCCCCTGCAGGGGGATAGGGGTGAAGGGGAATTTCTTTCCAAATGGGAGATAATGTAGCATGATCCCCTTTGCCCACATTTGTATTTAATTCTTCTTGTCCTTTGAAACTTAAAGATCTTTTCCAGAAACTAAGTGGGAGCAGGATGTAGGGAAACCACCAAGTCTAATAATAACAGCTCATTACTGCAAGGCTTATATGTGAGAAGCCTTTATCACTCCTAGACCCAAAGAGGCACCAGGATATGTGGCTTCTGGATTCTAGGTAGGATTTGCTATCATCCTAAGAGACTATGGCTTTGCATGTTTATCATTCTCAGAGCCAGGCCCACAAAATTGAAGGCTGTATGACCAGTGCTGGCTACTAGCTAGGCGATTTACCCAATATTCATTAATATATCATCATAGGGCAAAAATATATCATTGCAGCTGTGTGTGTACCAGCCTTCTCTCCCCCACTCCTTTTTCTATCTTCTAAGGAGCTTCCTGTGTTATCCTGACCACCTCCTGAAAACTTTTTATGTGAGCTGCATTTGGAGTAAGGAGTCAGAGGGGAGGGTTAACTGGGAAAGTCAGCAAGAGACAGATTGATTTTCATTTGTAGGGCCAAGAGCTAGCCCCTTTTCAGGAAAAAAAAAAAGACAAGACCCCAAAAATGTAAAGAGGGGAGAGAAAAAGATCAGTGTGGATGAGTTTTGAGATACTGGTTTGATGAGTTCTGAGATTTTAGGAGATTAAAAGCGTTTAGGGCAGTGTCTTATTCTGTTTAGGCTGTTGTAACGACGTACCATTTGACTGCAGAACGCGGTTCTGGAGGCTGGAGGTTCGAGCTTCCAGGGTGCCAGCATGGTGGGTTCTGAGCATAAGAATTTTGGGGAGGGCACACATATTCAGTCAGGGTTCTCCAGTTGGAACAGTGAAAAGAAAATAAAACAAATGAAATTCCTAACTTTCTCTATGTAATTTTTTTTTTTTATCACTTTAGTGAAAGACTTCAGTAGACATTTAAATTGCTCTTTGGTGCTTTTCAGATGCCAGAATAGTGATTCTATTGACTGTGAGGCTGTGCTGTCCAGATTGATTTATTCTAAATTATTATTAATGCAATTGTCTGTTTACTTGTCTGCTTCCTCTGTAAGGCCCTGATCTCTTCCTAATTTTTTTGGTAGTCTGGACACTTAACTGTGCCTTGCACATGACATATGTTAAGACATTCAGGAGGGCACTTGTTGTGATGAGCACCGGGTATTGAATGTAACTGATGAATCACTGAATTCTACTCCTGAAACCAATGTTGCTTTGTATGTTAACTAACTAGAGTTTTAAAAAAAAACAAGGCAAGGCCATCCTCATGGGACTGTTGCCAGCATAATCACACTGGGCCTCATGCAGAGAAGAGCCTTATTTGGGTTAATGCTTTGCTCTTGTCATTTTGAAATTCTTAAGTTTTAAATAAGGAGGCCCAGATTTTTATTTTGTACTGAGCTCTGCAAATTATGTAGCCAGTGCTGCACTCAGTAATTGTTTGTTGAGGATAAGCCATGCCCAGAACTAGAAAGCTAGACATGGAAATTTTTTTCCATTTCTTTCAGTTCTAAAATGATACTTCCGTCTTCCTAAGAAGATCCTTGTTTGCATCCTGGAAGAATATTTAACCGGATACCAGTCTGCCAGGAAAAAGTTAACCAGATATCAGTCTTTCAGAAAAAGGAGACTAGACGGGTGTTAAGGAGACAAGGGTGGACAATGATGGGCACAAAATAAAAACTGATTAATTCGTGTGTAAATATATGACACTGATCTTTAAAACGTTGCCCGAGTCAGAAAAGGACAAACAAAACAAAACAAAACAAAACAAAACAGGACAGAGATGTTATATAACATAGAAAGATGGTATACCAATGATTAAAGTTCCCAAAATTTATAGATGAGAAGATATACTGCATGTCCAAGAAAACTTTAGTATAAGGACAAAGCCACATTTATGCTCTGATTATGCTATAGCAAAAGATTTTTTTTAAATGTTTATTTATTTTGAGAGAGAGAGCAAGAGAGAGAGTGAGTGTACAAGCAGTGGAGGGGCAGAGAGAGGGAGAGAGAATCCCAAGCAGGCTCTGCACTCACTGTCAGAGAGCCCAACTCAGGGCTCAATATCAAGAACGATGAGATCATAACCTGAGCCTAAACCAAAAGTCAGACGCTTAACCTACTGAGCCACCCTGGTGCCCCATATAGCAGATTTTTAATCTTGTTTGTTAAGTATGGGAGAAGATGCTTAAGGGGCGGGGGTTTGTGCATGTGTTAGAAAAATATTAGAAAGAAATGGCCAGAAATGCATCTTCGAGAATAGGGGACAATGAAATGGGTAGTGATAGCGGTAGGGATAATTTGAGTTTATTGACAAAATATTGATATTCCATCTCTGCTGGAATGTAAGCGTTTAGTGATGGAGCTCCCCCAAGAAGGAATTCGTTGTTTCCTGGGTTGTGCTCCTGCAGCATTTACTTATCTGTATTGCTCTCCTGGCTTGGTACTCCAATTACTCTATAATTATTTGTTGTCAGTCTGTCAACACCAAAAGATATGAGCTCCTCCAGGGCAGATTTTAATTTTTATTCTTAGCTTCTAAAAGAGTGTCTGGCACAAAGTAGATAGTCAGTGAATGTTTGCTAAATACACACACACACACACACACACATAAAATTGGTCTTGGAAATCAAACAATATAGATTCATGTACTTTGAAAATTTTGAACTACTTTAGAAATACCCTACAATGACGGTGGTGATGAGGCCAAGGATGATAATGACAAAGTCAATGATAACTCATATCCTCCAGAACCAAAGAGTGTACCCCTCACTTCTGAATAATGAATGCTGTCCTAGGAGTCTGTGACAGGTTTGGCACTTGTATATAGACATATTATGATTATGTGCATGTGTTTGTTAGTTTTTCCTCTGAGGATGAGATCGTTATCTTTCACGAGCATTTCCAATGGTTAGGTATTTTCATTTATTTTTATTAATTCATTTATCTTTAATGTTTATTTTTGAGAGAGAGAGAGACAGAGAGAGAGAGAGACAGAGTGTGAGTGGAGAAGGGGCAGAGAGAGAGAGACACACACACACACACACACACACACACAGAATCTGAAGCAGGCTCCAGGCTCTGAGCTGTCAGCTTGGAGCCGATGTGGGGCTCAAACCCATGGATCATGAGATCATGACCTGAACCAAAGTCGGATGCTTAACTGACTGAGCCACCCAGGGGCCCCATAACATTTTTAAAAGGTTAAGAATTCTGCTTTGTGGGAAAAACCATGCACTACCTGCATGCTAGTGCAGTGATTTATTTCTCAGTTTGGAAAAGATTTTAATCAAGAAGTGATCCTGTATCCTTTAGGATATTATTTAGCATGGAAGTAAAATCACTTCTGCACTATACATCCCCCCTCCCCCCCAAATCATTAGGTTAAATGATCTGAGATATCCTTACAGGAGAGATTCTAGGATAAACAAGAAATGTATCACATTAAGTGATATTACACTGAAATGAGGGTAGTCATTGAAAAACTGGAATCAAAGTGTAAAACATAAAGCACATTAAGTGTGTTAATGGAGAAGTAGAATGAGGCCAAGTATGTCTTGTCTATGGTGCTTTGCATGTACAAATATTCCATTAAGAAAAAAATATCGGGATGATGTATTGACGTAAATAAAGGCAATGAAATAATTTCCCAGGAAAACACTAACTGCTTCAATGATAACATTACATAAAACACGAGCTGGTCTACATTGGAAACTTCCTTCAGTTTTGAATGCTGTCTGCCAAAATGGATTGCAGGAGCAGGAGCTAAACATCATAGTATCTTCTAAATGTGCAATTCTCCCCCACCCCTCCATCATTTCCTGTAGGAAAAACTTTCCATCCTAATTCAATCTTTAAAAATAATTCTACTTTCTCTAAACCGCTAAATGTTTTCTATTATGTATGACACAATCCTTTCCACTTTGCTAGTGAAGGATGGCTAGTCATTAGAAGCTTAGTAATGAATTACAATGGCCCTCAGCCCAAAATAATCCACATGCCAAAGTGGCACATTTTAGGGTGGCGTATTCTACTCTTTCAATATATCATATTATCCTGGTTCTTTTAGGTGTAATGATTCACACGTGAATTATTGCTGTTAATACAACAAACATGTATTAATTGCCTATTCTGCCCTAAGCTTTGTGCTCGGTTTTAAAATAAAATATAACTAAGATACAAATCCTACTCTCAGGGAACCTGTGTCCAGTGAAAGAGATGGCCATGAAAACCCGGAAGTAGACTCAGTTATCACCAGAAGTATGTGTTAAGTATTGTGGTATTAGTATTGGGGTTGTAGCTTTTTTTTTTAATTTTAATGTCTATTTATTTATTTAATTTTTTTTTAATGTTTATTTTTGACAGAGAGAGAGAGAGAGAGAGAGAGACAGAGCATGAGCGGGGGAGGGGCAGAGAGAGAGAGAGAGAGGGAGACAGAATCTGAAGCAGGCTCCAGGCTCTGAGCTGTCAGCACAGAGCCCAACGCGGGGCTCGAACTCACAAGCTGTGAGATTTACCTGAGCCGAGTCAGACGCTCAACTGAATGAGCCACCCAGGCACCCCTATTCATTTATTTTTGAAAGAGAGATCACAGGTGTGCACATGTACGAGTGCAAGTAGGGGAGGGGCGGAGCGAGAGAGAGAGGGAGAGACAGAATCCCAAGCAGGCTCTGTGCTCCCAGTGCAGTGCCCAACATGGGGCTCCGTCCCCACAAACTCTGAGATCATGACCAATCAAGATCAATATCCAATCAAGAGTTGGATATTTCACCAACTGAGACGCCCAGGAGTCCCTTGGTGTGGTAGTTTTAATCTATGGCATTACTAGTATTTTGTGGCATTAGTAGTAACGTTAAAGTAGCACTGTGGTAGATATTCAAATATGGCAACAGCAGTATTTCTGGTCCTACATGATTTTCCAGAACCTTGTCACTCCTACAGTTTTAGAACGATCCTCACTCTCACACGCCTTTTACCTAAATTGGACTCTGTTTAAATAATTTATGAAGCATGCTTCTGTTTGAGGGGAAATTTTAAATTATATTATAAAGACTTTTTTATAATATGTAGTTTCATTATAGACTAGTTCTTGACATCTGAGCATGCATCTTGTTCCTCTTTTTTTTGTTTGTTTTTGTTACTTCTACTTCCATCCACGTTATTTCTAGATGAATAATGTAACATTGGGATATGTTCTCTTCATCAGGAGAGACGTTATTTTTTTATTTTTAAAGTTTATTTATTTATTTATTTTGAGAAATAGAGAAAGAGAGAGAGACCACAAGCCGGGAGGGGCTGTGAGAGAGGGGGAGAGAGAGAGGATCTCAAGTAGGTTCCGCGCTATCAGCACGGAGCCCAAGGCAGTGCTCAGACTCATGGACCGTGAGATCATAACCTGAGCCGAAATCAAGAGTCAGACACTTAACTGACTGAGCCAACCTGGCTCCCCCAAGAGAGACATTATTATACATGAGTAGAGAAAAGCTTACCAATCTAGGATGTAAGTATTCAATAACAAGATTTTGGAGTGATTTACAACCTACTGTTGCCAATTCTTTCTTTAAAAGAATTCATAATCCAAGAAACCAATTATATATTGGTATAGTCCTTTTGGAAAACAGCATAATATACAGACCCTTTTATACAATAACCCCACTCTGATACATAATTCAACAGAATCAGAGATACATATATGAAGATTTCTTTGTAGCATTATCCACAACCCAGTGGGCATTTAGAAGTAACTTGAATAAAAATTTGGAATTCATTCAGTAAGCTACAAGCCTTTAAGATGACAGAATGTGACCATCAAATAGGTAATTATGAAGAATCTATAGAAATATGTAAGTATCTATACGACAATGGCTTAAATTAAGTGAGTGCTTATTCTGTGGCAGCCTCTGTTTTAAGTATTTTATAAATATGATTTATTAGAACTTCAAAACATCCTCATGAAGTAATATTCTCTACATTATCTAGATGAGGCACAGAGATATAAATAACTTATCCAGGATCAAAGAGCTAGGCAGTGACAGGGCAAGGATTTGAAGCCAGAGAATGTAGTGTAAAATCCAAGTTTTTAACCACTGTGTTATATACTCTTTGGTTTAAATTGTGCACACACACACACACACACACACACACAGATAAGGATTGGAAGACAATAAAAACATTTGAAAGTGATTATCTTAGGACAGTGAGAATATTAATGCTTTTTCCTGTTTTTCTAGATTGCCTATAATATATGAAATGATTTTTAAACAGAAAAGAGAAGACGAAATTCAAAGAATTCGCTGGTTAAGAGTAAAAGTAAGCATAGGTTCATTCAAGAAAAACTGACATTGACTGCATAGGACATGAATTCTCAAATCCCATTTTGAGACTTACTACTTAAGCTACATCTGTTATTGCACGTAAAATTTCCATTATTTGTAAGACCATGAAGAAATACTATTGCTAAATCTGTGTGTTCTATTCCTGTTATGAATTTTCAGACCAGGTAGCATATGGTGCATCTCTTAAAAAGTTTAACCTGAATTAGTTAGTCTAGGTTCCCACCCCACCTCTTCTAACCCAAGCAATACTGTAAATGTCTTTCTACCATTCGAATGTAAGACTAGATTCATATATTTTCATGGTAAGGGGACTGTAGAGAGCCAAATCCATGTTATTTTTCAAAAGTGTATTACGTAGAATTCTCGTTATTTAAGACAGTCCTCTGTCTAACTACTAATAGAATACCCTAATGTCTTTCTGTAACAAGAAAGGCGAAGTTGTTTCTAACCACCATGTTGTTCAAAAGTCAAAGATGGCTTAAATTGCTGTGTATTTTATTTTTGTTTTATTTTTTGTTTTAGTTTTTTATTAAAAAAATTTTTTTAACGTTTATTTCTTTTTGAGACAGAGAGAGACAGAGCATGAACGGGGAGGGTCAGAGAGAGGGAGACACAGAATCTGAAACAGGCTCCAGGCTCTGAGCTGTCAGCACAGAGCCCGACACGGGGCTTGAACTCACGGACTGCGAGATCATGACCTGAGCCGAAGTCGGCCACTCAACCGACTGAGCCACCCAGGCGTCCCTTATTTTTGTTTTAAATAAACAGATACTTTGTTCATGGCCTAATTTTGAGATAATGCATATGAATTACTCAGGATAGACTGGATTGTTTCATGGGAACAAATTAATTTTAAAATCCCAGAAGTTTAGACTTCTCCCTCTGGCCAAGATAGAGGCACAGGGAGCAGACTTACCATCTCCTACCCCACTGGAAACAGTCAAAACAACTGGACAAATGATAAGAAACAATGGCTTGCAAAGCACTGGACAACAGACAGTTAAAGACAGTAAGACCTGAGAGATGGGAAACAAATGAGATGAGCCCCACTCTTGCTTCTGGCTTCCCTTCCCGCCTTGAGAGAGTTCCTAGGCGACGGCGCAGAGAGGCGGAACCTGGGCACAACCCAGTGGACTCCGAGTTGAGATGGAGCTGAAAGTGTGGGAAATCCAAGGTGGCTAGAGTCTGCAGAACAGAATACTGGAGAGGAAATCAAGCTTCATGACAAGAAATGCTGCAGATCTCCTAAAGGCCCCCCTCAAGAATTCAGGGTAATACTGATCTACACATGTGGGCTACGGAAAGAATCATTCAAAGGTAAGAGTGGGAACAGGATCTGGTGCTCACAGAAGGACTAGAATAGTGCCCGATATGACCAGCCGGACTGGAAAACCTCTTATTCATGAGGCACTGAGTAGAGTGCACAGAAGAGTCTTGTCTCAGTGGTGGGAGACGATCTCTGGATTAACACTGCTCTGGTCTCACCTAACAAAACTTTCATGCGACACTGAAAGAATCAAACAGTTACCAGGTAAGTATTCCATGACCGTGCTGGAGGGTATTGTGTAGCTTTAAAAATAGCACATGAGAGTGGCTCTTTTTTTGGAATCAAACTAGCTTCTGGAGTATGACAGCATAATATCGGTAACTGTCATCACACATTTCTGGTTCTAGTGGAGCCCCGGCCTGTCATTTGTTGAAAAATACCTGGCCTTCATGACTGTCCATCTACGCATTATCCCTCTCACTCTTCTGTGGCTTTTCGATGGGATACTAAATGAAACAATATTTTTAAATAAAACATGTCCCTCGATGTAATTTCTCTTCAGTCTGAGTGCTTCAATAAGTAAAGTTGAATGCCTTGAGTATGTGTTAAAGTAGGTTGATTTTTAATTAAAACTCATTCGAATATATGTGAAGATAGATAACTTTACATGAAAACCAGTTGCAAAGGTATGGTATCACTTGCAGGTGTGCAGGCTGGAAGTTGCAATTCATAGCTCTATTGTTCTTGAAGTCTTAAAAGCAGCTTTGTATCCCTTAAGGGATCAAGAGAAAGAAGTATTTCCATATTACTCTCCCTAAAAAGGTCTCTGATTAACTTAACATATTACAGACAGAGTGAGTCCCCAGCTTTCATGGAAGAGTAATAATCTTGATTAATTATTAAAGAAATTCAAAGGAAAGGGACTAATATTTACTAGGAGACTGCCCTCTGTAAATCATAGTGTGGATGCCAGTCATAACGCTTAAAAAGTAAAACCTATGATTTCATGAAGTTTTGGTGTGGGTAACTCAATACTGTGCTAAGAAGTTCCCATCCCTGAGGTGCCTGGGTGGCTCAGTTGGTTGAGAGCCCGACTTCGGCTCAGGTCATGATCTCGTGGTTCTGGGGTTCAAGCCTCGTGTCAGGCTCTGTGCTGACAGCTCAGAGTCTGGAGGCTGCTTCGGATTCTGTCTCTGTCTCCATCTCTCTGTCCCTCTCCACTCATGTTCTGTGTCTCAAAAATAAATAAATGTTAAAAAAAATGTTTAAGAAGTTCCCATCCCGAAGTAAGTACGTTTGGGGAAATAAAAAGTGAAGGAAATATAAGTATGTGTCATGTAAGTGATAATGCTGCTTCTTGCTTTGAGGACTTTTCAGCATCTCGAACTTAGTAATGAGAAATGTCTGTCTCTGGGTACACAATGAAAGGTAAAAGATTCCGTTGGTCGTATCTGTGAATAACTTGTCCTCCACCCTGTAGGCCAGTGAAGTACGTGCTCTCCTGCACCTTCCACTTCCAATACAGCAGCTTTGGTACCGTACAAAGATGGTCTCGACGTTATTGATAATGTTTGAGAAGGCAGGAGGGTGGATGGAAAAAGATGTCCCGGAAACCCAAAGGAAGAAAAAACTCTTCTCTACATACAAGCTAGACTCTAAAGACGAATCAGGGAATCTATTATAAAGAAAACCCCGAGACAGAGGAGAAGCAGGAGAAAGTTTGGGAGGATATATGTTATATTAAAGTACCCAAGAAACTCGTCCTGTCCTAACTCCCTAGTGATTTCATTTATTTCTTTGTTAGATTCCCTGGGCTGATTATCTTGCAAAATTTCTATCAGTAAAAAGGCAAAAACAGTGTCTGATATGTCAGATAAACTTCTTAACAATTCACAGCTATTAATCTCTCATGGTTTCAACTCTAGGGTAAGACTCCTTGCTTTATAAAACTTCACTGGATCTTGAGGGAAACTAAGACAGGACAACTCATTGAATTTAGACAAAATAAAAGAAACTAGGCCTTCTGATCATCTGTTTAGCCCCTAAACTTCAGAATCTCAAGAGTACAAAGGGAGCCTATTTTGTTTTCACATACTTGCTTTTTCCTCTTGAATACTTTTACTAGTGACCTGCTTATGGTGCAGAACCAAAAACAGGGCCTGAAATCTGACAAGTATGAATGTACTTGATGGGATCCATTTTGCACTCATCGGTGCAGATAATATCTTTGAGCATCTAATACTATCAGGTATTACACCACAAATTCTGAAAAATGTATCTGTTATATTATTATGGGTTGATCCTTAAGAAGATTAGTAAAAATTTACACTCACTACCTATCATAAATATCTTTCTATGTAAAGTTGGAAAATTCTATTTAAACTCAAGAATTAGTAAATTTAAGTATTAAAGTTATACATTAAACAGTTTAGATTAAATTTTTTCCAGAATTACATTTTTTAACAATAAAGTAAGAAAATAAGTAAAATTGCATAGCTATTTAAAGGAGCTTCTTCACAGAGCTTGAAAAGTTGTCTAGTGGGTACTTTTCATTTTACCTCAAGCTAGGATACATTAAAGTTCAGGTTAAAAAAAAAAAAAGAGGGGCGCCTGGGTGGCGCAGTCGGTTAAGCGTCCGACTTCAGCCAGGTCACGATCTCGCGGTCCGTGAGTTCAAGCCCCGCGTCAGGCTCTGGGCTGATGGCTCAGAGCCTGGAGCCTGTTTCCGATTCTGTGTCTCCCTCTTTCTGTGCCCCTCCCCCGTTCATGCTCTGTCTCTCTCTGTCCCCAAAATCAATAAACGTTGAAAAAAAAAAAGAAAAAAAAAAAAGAAAAAAAAAGTTAGGTTATTTAAAATTCTCAGAACTCAGAAATGAGAATTTCAATTGCAGGTAACATAATGCAATTTTCTAATCCAATATTCTTCTTTGACATCTACCAATATTAACAGAAAATAAAAATCATAAAAAAATTATCCTCAGTGGAACAAGAACATATCCACAATTCAAATGATAAGCTATCATTCAAATATTGTCAAGTATAGACCAAAAAAATGAGCTGATAAAGTTGACACACACCTCCTTTCAAAAACTTCAGTAGGTCACCTTGGTCCCTAAAGGTAAGAACACAATCTAGGCATGAATGTGTCATGGGAGGTGAGAGAACTATTCCCATAAAAGAGAAGTCATCTGCCTATGGCTGTGTCCACTGTCTATGACTTTGTCCATTATGTCCATTATTCTAGCCTCAGTAAGCCACTAGGTGAGGGAGGGGGGAAGATAAAGAAGGAAACAGAGATTTCTAATAAAACAAAGTAGACTGAATGCATGCATTTATATTTACTCCCACCTGAAGCCCCATTAAATGACATAGGTGTTTTGAACAGGTATACACTCTATAAAATTTTTTGGAATAGGGTCAATAACAGATAAAGTGTTAGCAAGTGGGGACAATGAAAAGCAAGTGGCAGAATGGTAATTAACTAAGCATGGGGAAAGATGAAACCTGTGTGCCTGAACAGAAGAATGCCAATAAAGATTTTGGCTGCAGAAACCTTAGAAAGATTCAATAATTGGAGGCAATGAGCACCTCAGAAGGCAGGAATTGGTTGGGCTGAAAAGATGAAGTCCGGTTGAAATCTCTACAAGGTACAGCAAGACCCTTAAGTAGGATGAGCTTTACTTTCTGATGAAATTATTAGAGGGACTGTAACTTGCAAGACACTAGGTACAATGGAGATCTGGAATGTTACCTCCAAATTTTTTACAAATGCAAATCCTCAAGCTCTACCTACAGAATCAAAAAATCTGAGGGTGGTGCCTAGCAATTAGTGTTTTAACAAGCCTTCTAGATGATTCTGAGACACTCAGTTTGACTCCCAAACTCAGATTTGGGAACCACTGCTCTTGAATGCTTGGGTACCAACAGATCAGTCCACCATGAAGCACGCCAGTTAGCTCTACTCCAGCATGCACAGTGAACTTCCAACATGCTTTTTTTTAAAGAATCTGACATAGAAGAGATCACAAGATATCTAAGGAGGATCATGAAGAAGGAATACAAAAACTGAAACAAACAGGAGAAAAAAACAAAAAAACAAACCAAAAAACCAAAAAAAAACCAAACCAAAAAACCCCCCAAAACCCTGAGATGTGTGATACTGAAGAGAGCAGAAGAAACTTCAAAAATTATAAATGATGTCTTCAGAAGGTTAAGGAAAGAGACTGAATTCATGAAACAAGAAACGATGTTAAAGACAAAGGAACAATGGGAAAAAAAAGAAAGAGTTCTTTGGAAATGAAAGTATGCTTGCTAAAATTAAAAACAACAACAACCACCACAAAAAACCTCCGGAAGAGTTATATGTGGAGGTCATCCAAATTGAGATGATCCACTGTGTAGCCAACACGCACACAAAAAATAGCTGCACCAATTTGGAACTTGAAGTTTTAAAACAGTAGGACTTGTTCAGAGAGGTGAAAAAAAGTTACATATAAAGCCTGGGGAATCAGAACAGCATCTGGTAACTGCAGCGGCCACACTGTGGAACATAGAAGACAATGGGAAAATGCCTTCAAATTTCAGAACGAAGTTTCTAAGTAAAGCTCAGCCAAACCATTAAGGTATAAGGTTGGAATAAAGATATTTTCAGATATACAAGATCTCAGAAATTTATTTCCAAAGGTCACTTACTGAGAATGTACTCTATGTAAAGAAGACACAAGATTTGGGAAGAAGGGCCACAATCATAGGACATGAAGGTAGGGGATCCTTGGGATCAAATCCATGGGAAGACCTAAGGGTGACAACAGTACAGCAAACTTAGAGAGTGGTCAGTTGGCTGGCTCAGGAGAATAGAAGGCTCTAGAAGCAACATGTCTAGGAAGCAACCAATTAAAGAATTTTGACATGTTGGAAATCATACTAAATTTGGAAAGAATTAGCAATATTAACATAGAAAAGCAAAGCAATTACTAACTTTAGGGAAAAAATGAACAGGTAAGAAATGTAATCATGGCTCCAGCACTGACCATTAATTTAATAAAAATGACTCTACAGCCATAATGAGAGGATATGGGGAGGGAAGTACATATGGCTGAGATGGTATAAGTGGGTAAATTCTCACATTCTATAATAGGAAGTTAGGAGACAAAGTACAATTGTTAAATCAATCATTAAACAGCAGAATAATTGTGTATGTATTCAGTGAAAAAGGCCTGGACTCCATTTAAATGTAGAAATGAAACTAACTAGATGGGAGCATAAGGGTCATATGACAAAAAAACTATACAATAACTAACAAAGGTCAGGAGCTGGGAAAGAGGGAGCCATAAAGGAAATAAAATATGTTTATTTATTTAGAAGTGTTTCACTAGGGGAAGAAATAAGGGTGGCTAAAAAAGGGGAAACAAATATTTAAATGTTTTTTTTTAATGTTGATTTTTGAGAGAGAGAGAGAGAGAGAGTCAAGGCGTGAGTGGGGTAGGAGCAGAGAGGGAGGGAGACACAGAATCCGAAGAAGACTCCAGCCTCTGAGCTGTCAGCATAGAGCGCGGTGCAGGGCTTGAACCCACGGACCGTGAGATCATGACCTGAGCAGAAGCTGGACACTTAACTGACCTACCCACCCAGCTGACCCAGGAAACAAATATTTAACAAACTTTAATTCCTAATGTTTGGCATAATCTTTTTCTCTGATTGACAGAAATTCTAGAAATGAATATCTCTTTAGCTTTTTGAACTTTGTATAAAGTGCACCAAAATTTCAGCTCCAGAAATTCTTTTCCTTTTTAAAAATTTAAAGTAAATAAAATATAATCACTAGTAATAAAATACAGCATAATCTCATTTTGTTTTTTAATATATCCGTGTATTTTATCATCCGTCCATCCATCCACCCACCCATCCTTATGTCTGCATAATTGCATTAGCACTATCTAGACCAAGCAAAGTTTACCAATTGTTAATGATGACTGTTCTGAGTAGTGAGGCTTGGAGTTATTTTTTACTCTTTGCTTTGTACTTTTTGTATTGATTGGATTTTTGAAAAAAATAATAATGATGTCAGTACTAAGTCACCTTAGTTTTGAAATTTAAGGGATCTCTTTTAATGAATTTTAGTGCTGAAAAGTTGAATGATGTCACGCATTTTTATTATGCTTCTATATTATAATCTCTCATGATAGGATTTTAGCACCCTTATAATTAAACCACTTGTTTCATGTTGCTCTTCTCATTTACTAATTTTTTTTCTCCATGTAAACATCATTATATTATCCTTTTTATCCCTTTGAGTCATACAACTGTGCTTACTTTATATTTATAATTTTTATTTATAATCCTCTGCATCTTTTACATTTGAAATGGACACAAATGGGGCAGTCCCATTTTTGCCATGGATTTTTCCTGGATCCTGAAGAACAATATTGTAAAAGATGAGGTTGTGGCTTTATCTGAGGTTTCTGTTTTCCTCGAAACGTTAAAGAAGTACCCAAATATCAAGGAAAGGAAGTTTTTTGCCTACTTTTACTTGTTGGAATCTAAGAAGACAGGCACCACCTCCACCAAGGATGACAGTAAGAACAACCTAACAATAGTTGTAGCTGGTGACACAGTCAAGACAGTATGCAAACCATGTAGGAATGAGGGAGGGAGGCAGTTGGGCTAAGACAATCAGAGCAGAAGCTGCTGGAGTTGGAAAGCATCTACTGGGGAAGGTATTAATCCTGCAGTTGCTGGATTGTGGGGAGACAGAAAAGGGTCTGCAGGGGGGCTGGACAACTGGAGATGATGGTGAGCATTCAGGAGGCTTAGGGCAGCAGTTTTATATCTGCGAGTGTAGAAATGTTCTAGTACTTGAATCACTATCAGTGATTAATCACTACAGTCAGTACTGTAGCCAAGGATGAAGACTGAACTTGGTTAGAGATTCTTTGGGTTATAGAGTGAGTTTACACACACATTTATTCCTCAAGAACAAAGGCCAAGTTAAAGTCATGCTTTGAAGATCTCTAACACGTCACTGCTTGAAATCTCACCATCATCAAAAACTTTGGGTTAAACACTGACATCTTTCTTTTTAAGATGAAAATACAGTTAACAAGTAGTAACGTCAAAACTATTGTCAGCTGTTAACCCTGACGTGGAGTTCTCTCAAATTGCTAAGCACAGGGTACCAAGAGATGGGCAGTTTTGGAAGAGTGGGGAGACACAGGGAACAGTATAAGTAACGGGACCTTTTATGGGTGAGGTGATAACACACAACGAGAAGACAGAGAAGTAGAGGGTAGAAGAGAAGTAGCCCCAATCATGACAAGAGGTAAGTTAGGAGAAATGCCACAGATGACCATTGTCTACTTGTTAATTTTTCCCAGTCTCCATTCTGGAAAGAAAACAAGAAAGAAGTTGGCTCCAACATTTCATCTCATTTTTTAGCAGCAGGCAAATGGCTAACCCTTCTCTGTATCCTCTGTTCAGGAGCCAAACTCCACTTTCTCCTCGATGTTTCCTACTGTATTTTGTTCTACTGTGGGGCCCAATACATTCATTGCAATAAAAACATAGACTTTGGGAGCTAAAAGAGTTCTAAGGGTTTAAAGATAAAACCATGTTTTGCTGATCTATGCCAAATAAACAGAGACCCTAATTCCCTAAATCCAGGATTTCTCAACCTTATCACTAGTACATTTTGGTTGGACATTTCTTTGTCGTGGGGACCATCCTGTGCAATGTAGTGTTTATCAGCATCTCTGCTGCTACCCATCAGATGCCAGTAGCTTTCTTACTGTAACAATAAGAAATAAGACATTGCTGACTATCCCTTGGGGGCAAAACTGCCCCTAGTTGAGAACAGTGCAATAGCCTAAGAAAATATTTAATTTTGGAAGGCATAGTGTTTTCATTTCTTGCGTATTTTCCTTTCTAATTATATTTTATGCAGGCTAATATTAACATTGACTTTTATTTGCTGACCACAAATTACTGGTGAGCAGGGAAGTTGGCCAATAAATGTACAACCAGCATCCAGAAATCAGTCTGGGATTTAGAACACTTTGTACTAAACCACAATTTTATAATCAAGCCATGGCAGCATCATTCATTCATTCATTTTTCTCCAACAAGAATTTATCTGCTACACACCATTCTAGATACTGGGGATTCAATGCTAAAAACAAAGTTGATTCTGGGTTCTCATGGAACTTCTATTTCTGTGCCTGCACACAAATATTCCAGCAAAATTCTAAATATGCTCCAGCTGACATTTGACTTTTATGTCTCACTGTACCCAAATCAATTCTAAAATAACATTCAAGAATGTAGTTACTTGGGGTCATGCCACTAAAATATGATTGGTGCTTGAAATGTCTTAAAATCGAATCAATTTTGTACCCACTTCCATTTCCAATTGCGGGCTGTCTTCACACTGAAATACACAAGGTTTCCAGAGTGCTTCGAGCTCTCTCTCACTACATTATTTTGGTGCTTGCTGCTGCTGCTTTCAGGAATTTACTCCTCAACTCTCCTCCCTCAGCTCAGCTGTGCATTCTGCCTGGTCCATCATCACAACTATCCTTATTTGTCTCAACTCTTCTTGGAAGCTTCATCACCCCAAGGCTGGGTTAGGCTTCCCCGCCGAAACTCCTTTAAAATTCTCTCTTGCCAAAGCATAAGAGACTCTTAAAAACTGAGAACAAACTGAGGGTTGATGGGGGGTAGGAGGGAGGGGAGGGTGGGTGATGGTATTGAGGAGGGCACCTGTTGGGATGAGCACTGGGTGTTGTATGGAAACCAATTTGACAATAAATTTCATATATTGAAAAAAAAATAAAACAAAATTCTCTCTTAATTACATCATGGCTTTTGTACTCTGTGGTAATTATTTGCTTCTTGAAGTTATAGGATGTACCTTGTTAACTTTCTTACACTGAGTAAGTAGCATATCCGATTATCAGTGTAGTGTTATTGAATAAACAAATTCACGACTAATCCACTTGGAAAATGCTTCTTGGTATACATTCTAACATTTGTGACCCATTTTTTTAGCTGAGGTAGGTGTTTACCCTAATAATAAGATATCTCTTTGTTGCTTTATGCTAGTATTTTATATTATTCCCAACCTTCTTGGTTTCCACTGATTTCCCTGTTTTTATGACAGCTTGCCAGTTACTAATCTTGCCTTGCCTTTGGTGTATCTTTTTCACTCTGTGAGATTCATCTTGATTACTCTGCTCCCCCACCAGTCATGGAGGGGGGAGCAGAGACTCTCCCTGTCTCCCTTCCTCTATGTGTCCATTTATCACTGTTGTACCTATCTAGGCCTTTTCTTAACTGTTCATTCCTTAGTTAAACTAGTAATATTTCTCAGGTACCTATTATAAATTTGGCATGGTGCTTACTTAGCATTCTGCATACAAAGATAAACAAGAATACTCCTGCTCTTGGAAAGTGCATAGCGTACCATACGCTTCTTCAACTTTACAGAGACATCCTGGGCCATTTGTACACAAGATGGATGGTAGAGGGTATGGGTCATATTTTTGAGACTGATCCCCAAACAAGCCTTCTACTCCTCTATTCTCTGATCTCACATCTGCCCCCTTTCAGTCATCATTTCAGCTCTCGGATGCCTTATCTGTCCTGTCCTTCCAGGTAGAAAATACCATTTTGGGACTTTTACAGGCCATGCCACTCTCCAATTTCTTATGTTCCTCACTTGGATAAAGTACTTCCTGAAACTACTATCCCATTTGATACACCTCACTCAGCTTATTGCTGGAGCCCCCAAGGCCTTGAAAAAAAAAGCTCTTATTAGGTATGGTTCATTAGGGAATGAATGCCTTCTTGGCTACCTTTCAAGAGTGGGGTTAAAAACACAATTCCACCTTCCCAGAGAAAAAGTGATGACTTCCTCAGGGACTTCTCAGCTCCCTGTTCCCATATGGGAAGTGAATTCTTTCTGGCTGAAAGTTTGCCAAACCCTCACTGCATCGATACCTCTAGAGGCATTTACATTGTAAAAGTAGATAGCTACAAATTAATAATTCAAATAATATGCCCCATTTAAAAATGGGAAAAGTATGAACTGTAATTCACAGAAGAAGAAATTTATATTACCAATGAGGAGATTAAAAAAGTTCAACCTCTGATCTAACAATTCTACTTCTGGGTATTTATCCAAAGAAAATAAAAACACTGACGTGAAAATGCATCTGCATTCTCCATGTTCATTGCAGCATTATTTACTTACAACAGTCAAGATCTGGAAACACCTACATGCCCATCAACAAACGGGTGAACAGCTAAAGAAAATATGGCATACACACACACACACACACACACACACACACACAATGGACTATTATTCAGCTGTAAAAAAGACTGAAATTTTGTCATTTGTAAAAACATTGATGGACCTTGAAGGCATTAGGCTAAGTAAATAAGTCAGACAGAGAAAGACAAATACTATATGACTTCTCTTTTATGTGGAATCTGAAAACAAAACAAAACAAACAAAACAAAACCCATGAGTTCATAGATACACAGAACAGATTGGTGGTTACCAGAGGCAGGGAGTGGGGGCGGGGGGTAGGTGAAATAGGTGAAGGTGGTCAAAAGGTACAAAATTCCACTTGCAAAATAAATAAGTCACGGGGATATAATGTACAGCATGGTGACTACAGTTACTAACACTGTAAGGCATATTTGAAAGTTGCTAAGAAAGTAAATCTTAAAAGCTCTCATCACACATACCAAAAACTCTAGAACTACATGTGGTGATGGGTGCTAACTACAATTATTGTGGTGATCATTGTACAATATGTACAAATATCACATCATTATGTTGTGCACCTAACATAATATCATATGTCAATTATACCTTAATTTAAAAAAAAAGGAAAAAGGCTCAGCCTTATTGATAAGGATATACAAATAAAATAAAAATATAATAGCATTTCTTGCTTTTCATCTTATCATCATAAAGATGAAATTATCCACAATCAATGAGAGTTTGAGGAAACAGACACTGTAATGCTGACGATTAACATAATCTTGTTGAAAAGTAATTTGACAATGTTATTAAAAGCACATGTATCTTTTGACCTGGCAATTTCATGTTTAGGAATTTATCATAAGGAAACAGTTAGAGACGTGAATAAAATTGCATGCCCAGTGATGGCCACAGCAGCATTTTATTAATTGAAATCATAGCGAAAATAATGCTGACCACGATAATAACATTCACCAAGGGCTTACTATGTGCCGGGCACTGTTCTCAACTCCATGAGGAAGGTATTATTATTAGCTCCATTTTACCAATGAAGAAACGAAGTTGTAAAGACATTAAGTAACTCTCCAAGTCCTCACAGATATTAAATGGTGATGCCAAGATTCCACCCCAAGTAACCCATTTCCAGACTCTATGTTCATAATCTCTAAAAAATAGGTGCTGACAGTATTACCACACAGCCATATTTTAACTAACTTAAAACATTTGGTTACGTTGAAAGATATTCACAATATATTGATGATAAAACAGGCCAAAAAAACAAGTTTTACAGTCTGGTATCAGTTCTGTTAAGATTTGAGTATATCTACTGTGGTAGGTAGACTTTAAAGATGACTTCCAATAATCCCCACCTCCTGCTAGTCACACTCTTTTGTAATATGTCACCTTTGAGTGTAAATGTAGTGACTTACTTTTAGTACATAGAATAAAGCAAAAGTGATGGAATTCCAATTCTATAATTACAAAAGGCTGTGACTCCCATCTTGCTCGTAGCCTCTTTTGTGGCGTTCCGTGAAGTACTGTTATTCTGAAGAATTCTATGACACAAGGCAGTGAGAACAGTCTGGCCAGCAGCTCGTGAGGAGCTGAGACCCTCAACCCAACAGTCTTGAAGAACTGGATCCTACCATCAATGACTGAATGAGTTTGGAAGGTTAAAAGCTAACTGCAACCTTATAAAAGAACATAAAGGGGAAGATCCAGCTAAGCCGTATCCAGGTTCCTGATGCTCATAAACTATTGATGATAATTGTTGCTCTTTTAAGCTGGTAAGTCTTGGGGTAATTTGTTATGCATCTGATAACAAAAACATATATTTATAGAATTTTACAGCATTATCTTTGAACAATATGATTATGATAACGAGAATGACATCTTTTCAATTCTGCTTTATTGCATACTTTGAAGTTTTTCTATGAGTAGCATATTTTATTTCTGTAACCAGAAAAAAACACCCTTATATTGAAGGAGAACAAAAAGTAAAGTTAACAAAGTAAGTATCCTTTGGCTAATGGCTAATAATTTTAGAACTTCCATGCCCCCTCAAGTAACATGATGAAGCCTATGAGGGGAAAACTGCTTTGGCCCTCCACATTGAGAACAACCGTGTCATGTGACCTGGGGAACTTCCAAAACTACACTTTCCTTTACGTAATGAATTTACTGATAGAACTAGCAACAGGAAAATTAAGAAATGATTAAAGTTGGCCTCATTGCTGCCTCATCCCTCTTCCTCCTCTTCCCCTTCTTCCTTCTCTTTCTCTACCTCTCCCCTCTCTCCTCACCCCACCTCCTCCTTTCCTTCTTGTCTTTTTTTTCTTTTGAGTTTTTTTGTGTTTTGTAGAACCTCCTTTACTAATTCGGTTGGAGGCTTGGTGCCCTTATATCCCTTTCCGTTTCTGCTAATATAATTCTACCACTGCTACTCCTACTGCTACTGACAGTTTTTTCTCTACTACCACCCCCCATACCTGTCCTCTACAGAGCACCACTAAACTGCCAAGAAGCACTATGGCTTGGTGGTCAAGAGCTTTCTGCTTGAGTGTCAGCTTTGCCCTATCACTTAGTATGTCTTCTGGGGAAGTAACTTACACTCTCTATATTGCAATTCCATCGTATCAATATGAGGATGACAATAGTGTCTACTTCATAGTTTGAGTATGGCACCACTAAACTGCCAAGAAGCACTATGGCTTGGTGGTCAAGAGCTTTCTGCTTGAGTGTCAGCTTTGCCCTATCACTTAGTATGTCTTCTGGGGAAGTAACTTACACTCTCTATATTGCAATTCCATCGTATCAATATGAGGATGACAATAGTGTCTACTTCATAGTTTGAGTATTAAATCAGTTAATTCATTTAGAACAGTGGCACATAAAGGCTAAATAAATGTTAGCATTCATTATGATTACTGATTCGTATTCATGATTGACAGATTTCTAATCATGGTAATAGCTACCGGTTATTTAATCCTTCCTATTTTTCAGGTATTATGGTAAACACTTTACATACGATTTCTCATTTATCCCACACAATAATTATCACACTGTTATACACATTATTATCACAATGATGGCTGAGCTAACTAGGGCCAAGTAACGTTAGGTAACTCATCCAGCAAGAACAATGGGACAATAAAGTCAGGATTCAATACTGTATTTTTCCATGTTTCTTCAAGTGTGGGAGGTGTTACACCTAAAGGTGTACTTTAGGAAGTACACAGGCTCATCTATCTGTTGTTGTTGTGGCTGTATCAATATTCTAATGCACTTAGAAATAACCACAATATTCTATTCATGTTTACATTCTTATCACAAATATTAACATTGAGCTTATTAACATCAAAATATAAACTCGTATATAGATGGTAGTCAAAAATATTATCACCCAGTAAAAGAAGGCTTCTACCAAAAATGACTATATGAGTCTATTTCCATGAGGTTCTGGAAAAGCAAAACAAATAAATGGTGAGGTATAATTTGACTAGTTGTTATATCTGAGGGCTAAGTGTAGGGGTAAGGATTATGGGAAGGGGTATGAGGGAGTTTGCTGGGGAGATAAAATGTTGGGGTTAATTTTTTCTCAAAAGTTAATGAATAATATAACTAAGATTTGTGCATTTATTGTATATAAATTTTATCTCAACAGAAACAATAAACTGTAAACAACACTGAACTCTAGTAAATGACATGCACCCTTTAGGGATGAAGTATAAAATGCACCAAAAATAAGATGGTTGATATAGATAGAGGATGGATAGATAGGTGAATAGCTATGTGATAAAGAAGTGTGGTAAAGGTCAATTATAAAATCCAGGTGGTAGGTATAGTTCTTTCACTTTTTTGGTATGTTTTCAAACGTTCATAATAAAAAGGCAGCAAAAAGTAAGCTCTTAATGACAGAAATGTGCAGGGTTTTTATTGCCTAGTAAGCAAAGTATGTTAGATATTCAAGAACTTCACTCTGTATTTCTAAATCTGTATGTGTGTGTATGTGTGTGTGTCTGTACAGATTTAGAAATATAGAGTGAAATATGTATCTATGGATATCTATAGATATATAGACATATTGGAGAAAAGAGTTATCTTTAAGTAAAGCACTATAGAAATCTAAAATCTTCTAAGTTCATATTTCCTATAAGTTTATAAAATCAATCACTACCATTTATATAATTCTCATGGCTGTATTTTTGAAAAGAATAAAGGGAATTTTACTTATTAAATCTGCTCTCTTCCAGGAAGTAATATTATATTTAAAGACAATAGTCTTGTTTATACTGACTTTTAAAATATACTGTATCTTTATCATTCTTCAACGTGGACACATCAATACACCTGATCCTTTTAGGACCAGACCAATAAGCGTATCTGCTTATATTCAACATATTCCATGCACAAAATCCAAAGTGTTTCCACACAGTATCTTTACAAATCACATGCATGTTAAACCATGAAAGGTAAATAATTCTATTTTTATGTATAAAAAATTAAAACATGAAGGAAGATGATTTCCTACAGTACTTATATAGAATAAGGATAAACCCATGATCCTTAGACCACAGAACTACATTTTTATATTCCTATGTTGTAATGCTACAATTTTTATTTATCATGGAAAAATCCATTGCATGGTATATTTGGATAGCTACATTCAAAACTTCATATTCCTTTCTTCTTTCTCTGTGTTCTTAATCCCACTTAAAAAGTTTTAACCCTTATTTTTTCATAACTGCTCATCTTGCATAAAATTTAAAAATACCCTCTATTCTTCAGTGAATTTTCAAAGAAATGAGATTTGATTATATAAAGGATTATTTAAACATGTTTTACATACACTTGTCTCATATCAATGACAATTACTGAATTATTTTGGTAACTGAGTGCAATGTCCTCATATTGTTTTCTTTAAATAAGTTCCTCAAAATAAATTACTAAACTTCAGGGGTGCCTGGGTGGCTCAGTTGGTTAAGTGTCCCACTTTTGATTTTGGCTCAGGTCATGATCTCATGGTTCATGAGACTGAGTCCTGTGTTGCGCTCTGTGCTGGCAGTGTGGAGCCTGCTTGGGATTCTGTCTCTACCTATCTGTTCCTTCCCCACTTGCTCTCTCTCTCTCTTTTTCTCAAAATAAATAAACATTAAAAAAATAAAAAAATAAATTACTAAACTTCATATGGAATTCTGTTTATGCCTATAAAGTTTGTAGATAACCTTCTAAGTAAAAATGATAAAAATTATGGAAATGAAAGTATTAGGTCACTATTTTTTTTTAATTTCATGTTTCAACAGTAAGCACTCTCTATGTATTGCCCACTATGAAAGACAAGAGGTACACATAATTCTTTCCTGCTCCCCAATTTTGCTATTATACTTTTTTTTTTTTACATTTTTAAGATTTATAATAGTTTCATTCTATTCTATGTCTGTAATTCTCAGAATTGGTAATTTTGTTCTATATTTAAGTAGCTTTATCACGGTTTCTCCTTTCTGAGTTTTTATTTTGATTCCTTTTCTAAATGACATTTTATAAAAGAGCTTCTTTTTTCGAGGGGACGTATGTGCTATATTCCCTGAGCTATTACACACAGGAGATCATCTATCTTTGTTCTTAACGCCTGAAGGACAATTGGGGTAATTATGAATATTTTATTTCTGTTCCATATTCCTCTATTTTTCCTCAATCACAGCTTATCATTATGTTGATGCTTTTGTCTCCATTTCAATCATCCTCTCTCTAATTACTTTCCTATTTTTGTTTTTTTATTTCCTTTTGTATGATTTATTCAAGTCTGTGCTCTATGTTTCTAAATGTGTTTTCATTCTTTTATATTTTATATTTTGTTGCTTTCAAAGTAGCCCATCTCTCTGAAAATGGTTTGATTTATTTCCTTCAATTATTTTCCCCTGAGCTCTGCCAGTTTATTTTTCCTCTTTTTGCTGCCTCTTCAGTTTTTCTGTTTTCTTTTGTGTCTATTTTCCACATTTTTGTAATCCCTAGAAAAGTCATGGTGTTTGTATCTTCTATGGAGAATGTTTTGAGGTTTCTCCATTTTCTGGGATAAATTTCTCTTTGGGCAAACTTTTCTAATCTTCAGTTTGCTTATATTCTTTCCTCCTTCATTTTGTGTGCTGGTGTCTCTCTAGTTATGGCACGCAGGTGATTCTGTCTGGAGCAGCTATTGCTGAATTCTGAGGGGACAGTAGCCAAAGTGAGGTGGGTTTGCCTTCAAGTTTCCATTTGGGTTGGCCATCTGAGAATCACCCTCACAGAATCCTCTGCATCCTCTATCCTGGTCACGCATCTCCATTTAGCTTTGACATTCAAGAATAGCGCTATAAATTGTCAATAAATGTGTTATTGGAAACATATTTGCATGAGTAATGTTTCTCAATAAATATATTTAGACATTGATAATTACTATTGATTTCATCATTAATGATGGCTGCAAAAATTCAAGGATTCCTGCTTTTCTGTATATGAAATTAAATATTAGATATATTTATTTAAGGGTAACTTTATATTAAACATAATTCTTTCAGATAGGAAAGTCTATTTCATAGAAAGGTTCAGTGCGGAACAATAAATACTCGAAGAAAGTACATATATGAGTACGGTTTCACAAGCTATTTGCCAATGATTATGCATCCAAAAGGAAAATAGGGGCGCTTGGGTGGCTCAGCTGGTTAAGCGTCATACTCTTGATCTTGGCTCAGGTCATGATCTCACAATTTGTGAGTTTGAGCCCATTGTCAGGTTTTGTGCTTGTGGTGTGGACCCTGCTTGGGATTCTGTCTCCCTCTCTCTCTGCCCTTCCCCTGCTCACTCTCGATCTCTCTTTCAAAATAAATAAAAAATAAAAACTTTAAAAAAAGGAAAATGTTAGTATGATTTCATATTAATATTATAATATATGCGATCATGTTGTGTATGATTAAATACCACACATAGGATTTAGTGTATAGCTTAGGACACAGGTAATTTGTCAGAATTGCACTCATGATCTAAAATAAAATAAATGTGCAATATAACTTAAGTTGGAGAAATTTCAAATGTAGGGAAAACAATTACATAATTTACAAATCAGGATTTTCTTTAAGCTTGTGACTAAAGGCAAATTTTCGTATCTTCTCTTATGGTAGCTTTTCCCTATGACTTTAATATGAGTATAGGGTTAACTCAGTTCTTTGCAATGTATAATGTATAATATGGGAATTACATATTGTAAATGTATAATATGGAATTTCAAACAAAAGTTTGACCATTTCAATACATTTTCATTTATTTATGAGAACTGAGTTTTATTCATAAAGCATAATGTGTCTTTTCATATGACTCTTTGGAATTATTCTCAGAACCTTCTTATTGACTGCTGCCTTCTTTACGTATGCTCCTATTTTTAGTGCTTCTTCCAACTGACATAGTTAAAAGAATTATCATGCTGATAGGACTGGCTCTTTATGCCTTAAGTAAAAATTGCAAAAGGGCACATGGCACAAAACAAAGAACATTTTAAAAACCTATAAATGGTACAAGGACGGACATCAGGGCATATGGAACTGAGCGGAATAACTAGCTAGAATGGTCTAATATTTTTGGATAGTAATAAAATGATTAGCAGTAACAAAGCGTATGCGTAGATAACAAGGCACTGTAAGAAAGCCACTTATTTAGTCAAAATATTTTTAGCATTATAAAGTTAGAAATATGTAAAAGTAGAGGAAGAATAATTTATGATATAATTATTCCCATTCAACTTTCTCATCTTAGAAGAAATCCTTCATTTAATGGAGGGTGAAAAAAACTAGTTTTAATTAAATAAGAGTCATGCTGATTCAATTGCTATTTATGTTGTATATCCATATTCAGATAACTTTTTATTGCTGTGCTCTATTTTTCACTGTTCACTTAAGACATAGAAAGCCTAACATTTCAAAGATTTTCATTCAAATACATTGATATTTTTAGTAATATGCATGGAGTCTATATTGCCAAAAAACCCTGTGATGACATTATTTTATACTGAAGTGAGTTTTTCTTTTTCAAATGTTGTTTGCTTTTTTGGCTTGTTTGGTTTTTCAGTATCCAAAGTATTTCTGAATAGAGGCCAAATCAGCCATGCATCATGGTATAAATTTCAGTCTATATTGAACTGGGTAATTGAATGTGTGTATGTGTTTATAATTATTGTATTAAAATCATTTAATATTACATATATTTTTCCTTTTCTCTGATGGCACGGACGTCGGCGTTTTGAGAGAATCTAGTAGACAGTATTAATTTTGTTTACAGAACTCAATCAGTCTGATAGCTACCCACAAAGACACGGAGAGTCAATATGCTTAGTGGAGAGATTTGGTGAGCCAGAGTTCCTGTGTTTATGCTGTAGCACCTTCACATATTAGCCGATATGACCTTTGGCCAATTATTAAAACTCTCTCTCAGTGTTTTGATCTATAAAAAAAAAGTTCCTTTAATGGGTTATCGGGAGGATTTAAGTACATTAAACCTGTAAATTACTATCATGGGGACATTCTAAGGTGCTGAATACAGTTTAATTATTATTCGATCCCTTTTGTTCATTTTCCTGGCTCCCTGACCATGCAGTTTGGCTTGCAGAAGTGTCTTACATGGGTAATGCATTTTTCAACACTAAATTTCAATGCTTTTTGGCAGTGTATATATCCTATAATGACAAATCCTCAGCATTCTCTACTTTCCTATATCTACTGCACATACCAAGTGTAAGCAGCCTTTCTATGAGGCATTTGAGTTCAGAGTCTCTGGTAAAAGGATTTATATGTGCTGCTCTTAACTGTCTTCACCCGATTTCCAAGAATTTCTTTATACCCTACCATTCTCAGATCATTCGATCCCATTTTCTCTCAACCTGGTCTAATCAAATTAGAACCCAGAGCACTCCAAGGAATGATATTTTGGAACTGTAAGCTCTAAGAAGCGCCATAAATATTATTTGTTTCCTTTCATAATGGATATCCAGTTGTAGGCTAAGATCACCAAAATAGTTTAGTAATACAGTGGTTAGTATCCTCTCGACATTCTGCACTTGACATAAGAATAAGTCCTTGCAAAGGGAAATCATTGGTTTAAGCTCACACTTTATACTGGAAATGTGGTGGTGTCACACTCTGGATAAAGCCTTTTTTTCTTAAGTCTATTTATTTATTTATTTGTTTGTTTGTTTATTTATTTATTTTGAGAGAGAGAGAAGAGAGAGGGAGAAAGGCAGAATCCCAAGCAGACTCTGAGCTATCAGCACAGAGCCTGATGTGGGGCTCTATCCCATGAACCATGAGATTATGACCTGAGCCAAAATCAAGAGTTGGATGCTTAAGTCACTAAGCCACCCAGGCACCTGGATAAATCATTCTATTGCACCTTGCATTCTGAAGAATTTTGCTTCTACATTCAAATTAAAGTCCTCATAGTTGTAAACACTTGCCTTTCAGAAGGAAATGCCAATGTTTTGAAAGTAGTAATTGGTCTGTAGTAAAAGAAAGTTTGAAAAGGTTTGTATTTAAATATTATCTATTGAATTGGAAATTTAAGATAATAAGCAAATTGCTACCTAAGAAATTATGTGAGAAGCAAATCTGGATCAGAAGATAGTTAATATGAATATTAAATATACAACACATACATATCAAGCAAATATTCAAATGATGATGGCTTAAATACTACCCAGAATAATATCCAGGAATTAAATGTGCTACTGCAGCTGCTTCTGATTCCTCATTTTACAGGATGGTTATTCGGATTAACCTACTAGCTGAAAATTAGAAAATAATGGATAAAAAATAAAGCTCTTCATCTGAAAAATCAATGAACAGCCACAAATATAACGGAGAGCCTTAAGGACAAATTTTGGGGGCCATACTGAACCTAAAGTAATAAGCAGAAATTCATAGGAATTCCATTTCTTCCTTGAGGGTTTTATTTAATTATTATTAATATTTTTTTACAGTACTGCACCCTTGGGCTTCAAGTCAGCAGCCTGAAAGGATGAGAGGAGACAGAGGTCTGCTCCATGGGCTAGGAAAGGTGAGATGTCTTATTGAGACACCTTCTTCACCTCAAGCTGGGACCTCAGAGGCCACAGATTCAGAGCAGTGACACACCAGAACTACCCCCCACCTCTCACTTCAAGTCACAGAACATTTTACAGAAGCCTTTATCTGTGCTGAGTACAGCAGAAGAAAAATAAAAGGGAAAAAGTATCTTAAAAGTTGTGTGTATGGGCACCTGGGTGGCTCAGTCGGTTAAGCTTCTGACTCTTGATTTTGGCTGAGGTCATGATCTCACAGTTTGTGGTATTGAGCACCAAGTTGGGCTTTGCAGTGACAGCACGAAACCTTTGGGATTCATTTGGGATTCTCTCTCTCTCTCTCTCTCTCAAAATAAATAAATAAACCTTAAAAAAATGTTGTGTTTAATGGATGGGTCTTTGTGTACATTTACAGACTGGACATCATAGTCTGGGTAGAGCAGGGAACCTCAGGCTGTGAATTACATTTGAGATGGTTTCCAATTACTAGTGCCCTCAGGTGCCAGACAGAGACAAACAACCACAGAGACCTTTTAGAAAAAGAATACCATCATAGGAATATGAAAACACCCATGATTTTTTTTTTTAAAGAATTTTGCCTACCACACACTCATACAACTAAGCACACAAGAAAACAAGGTGATTGATTTAAGACCTGCACAAATAACAGACAGTGGAAGAGGGATAGAGACCTCAGATAACAGAATGTTTATAAAAAGTTTAGATTATGCTTCCTGTGTGAAAATGTATATGGTCTTGAAAGTATATTCAGATAATAGCAAACAGCTGTAGACAATAGGAGACTCAAAAAAGAATTAAATCGAACTTTTAGACATTTAAAAAAATCTAATACTAAACATTAAAAAAAATTAATGGGTATCTTAGAAATAGCTTAGGTGTAGTGTTTTAGTCCACTGAGGCCACTATCACAAAAAATACCATAAGCTGAATGGCTTATAAGCCACAAACATTTATTTCTTACAACTCCGGAGGTGGGGAAGTCCAAGATCATGGCACTGGCACATTGGGTGTCTGGTGAGAACCACTTCCTGGTTCACAGGTGGCCCCTTTTCATTGTGTTCCTCACATGATAGAGGGGATGAATAAGTTCTCTGAGGTGTCTGTGATAAGAGAACTAATAGCAGCCATGAGGACCCTGCCTCCTACCCCTGGTAATAATGGTAACATTGACCATTACTGTGGGGGTTAAGATGTCAATATATGAATTAGCAGGGACACAAACATTCAGACCAAGCATTCAGCAAAAGGGAATATTAGTAAACTGTCTTATCAAACAGAGGACAATATTTGGAATGTAGCACAGAGAGACAAAGGGAAAATACAAAAAGGAAGGTGAGGGACATGCCAATTATAACATATGTTTGTGGAGTTCAAGAGAAAGAAAAAAGAATAAAATAAAAATAGTATTTAAATAGATAAAGGCTGACAGGTTTTCAGAATCTATAAAAGACAGTAATCCATGAAATAATGAGGTTCAGTAAATTGTCAGTGAGATAAATACAAAGAAAGCCACATATTGACATATCCGAGTGAAACTGCAGAAAACCAAAGACAACAAAATCTTAAAAGCAGTGAGGGGAAAAAAAACCAATGGAATAAAGATGATGGAGAATCATCATTTTCAGTGTAATGCAATAACTTCATACCCCGCAAAAATAACTTTCAAATATGAGGGGAAAAACAAAAAACTGAGAGAGTTTTTCTACCAATAGAACATCTCTCAATGCATTAAGCAATTTCTGTTAGAAAGAAGAAAGGGATTTCAGATTTAAAAAAATTAAGATGCAAGAAGAAACAATAATAATAAAATAGCAGGTAAGTATGTGGGTAAAAGTAAAAGACCATGAACTATATAAAGAAAAAATGATAATGTCCAGTGAGTTTACATAATAGCATCAAAATTAAAGTGCTGGACAGCAATAACATGTAAGTTAGGAGGGGTCTCAATAGAGTTCATGTGATCTCCTTTTTTGTATAAGGAAGACAAATGAAGCTATTGATAAATTTTACATTTTGGTAAATGAAGTATGACTATACTCTGATTTCTAGAGGAATCACAATATTAGAAGTTTCAAGGTGGCAAGCGGAATGAAATGAAGTAATAAAACATATTATTTCATTCCAAAAGGTGGTCAAAATGGGAGCAAATATATACATATATATGGGTAGAAACATATGGGCCATATGGGACAAATATAAAACACAAATAAAATGGTAGATTTAAACCTGAAAATTTCTGAAATTGTATTAAAAAGACTGAAGGGACTAAGTTTTCCAGCTAAAGGACAAAAATTGTTAAGCTGAAGAATATCCACATTTAACTATATGCAATTTACAAGACACATGAGGAAGTCTGAAAAAAACAGAAATGTTGATACTGAAAGAATAGAAAAACATATGTAACAAATATGAGCAAAAGATTCTGATGAGCTATCTTAATATCAGAAAATAGGCTTTAAAGCAAAAACCATTTCTAGGGATGGAAAATCAGTTCATACTGATAAAATATCTGGTTCACCAAGAACATACAATAATATATGTTTGTATACACATTGTAACAGGTGAAACCAAAAAGAAAAGCTAAGAGCTCATTACCTTAAAAGTCAGGATAATGGTTATAAGGTGGGGTACGAGTGATTGAAAAGAGAAACTCAAGAGGCTTTTGGAATGCTAGTTTTTAATCTGAGCAGTAATCACACCAGTGTTAACATATAACTGTTAGAAAAAACAGTACATATACAGGTTTATATAACTTCTCCATATATGGAAATTCCTGATTTATTAAATGAAAAAGCAGACTGCGGGGCGCCTGGCTGGCTCAGTCAGAAGAGCATGTGACTCTTGATCTCAGGATCATGAGTTTGAGCCCTACGCTGGGTATACAGATTACTTAAATGAATAAAGAAGAAGAAGAGGAAGAAGAAAAGCAGGCTGCATGACAATATATAGAGAGATGTTTTGTTTTATAACTGTACATATTTATCTACCTACAGACACAGAGATATAGTCAAAGGTACAGTTGAAATTTTTATCAGTTATCTCTGGATGGTGGTTGTACACTTTCTTTCTCTTTTCCTATAATATGCATTGTTTTTGCAATAAGGAAAAATGAATAAAAAAAAAAGTTACCACTCAGGAATATTAAGTAACGTTTCTAGAGAGAAGAGAGGTTGGTAGAAGGATGTGTATCAACCTTGAAAATGGAAAACGAATAGCTTTGTGGAAAATGAGACATAGATGCTCAATGAGAAGGAAATACTTGGAAAGCAGCAATACTGAAAAGGACTTTAGGATGAGTATGGACAGCAAATTAGATAGAAGCTTGCAGTGTAATGTGCCAGGAATGAGCGCCAATGCTATTTTCAGTTGCAAAAGCACAAGCACCATGGCACAAAACAAGGACAGGAAGCCTCTTTTTATATATATTTGGAAAATCTGACTATAAGGCAACAATTCTATATCAAGCTACTTTTAGCTTAGACTAGGTACAAGGAAGAAAATAGCCACCATGACCTAAAAATGATCACAGTGATATGGAACTCTCGAATGAAATAATTTCTCATTCTTGCTTCATAGAGGGCAAAGCCTCTATTAATGCCAGCCCCAAGTTTTACCAAGGTAAAAACACGTATGTTTGAAAATTCTTCTTTAGGGTCTTTCTTAAAAGAGACATATCAAAATAGCCATGAAAGATATAAAAATAAATCTGCATGGGAAACTCGTATGCCTCAAGACTTCAACTTGTTGGAGAAAGCAAAGTACAAGAATTATAAAAGTAGGAGAAGTGAATCGTGACACAAGACTGGCATTTAAATGGAGATACAATGCACACTCACTGTCCAAAGGAAATTGTGAAGTTAAGATGTCCAAAATGGCCAAATATGGCAGATATCTAGCTATCTAATGATAACCAAGTTCAGATGGGCAATGCAGACTGCTCCTAGATCCACTGATGGTCAGGAATTGGTTGGTAGAGAGTAAAATCCAGTACCCTTGAAGAAGACGATTTGTTGGCAAGAATTAGCCAGCAAATTAAGGGAAGCAGATGGACTTCAGGGTAGGATTTCAGATCCACTAAGATATTGGATGGCTGTATGATATCTAGCAAGAGACGGAGAAGCTCGGAAGGACATAGCAATCCCTTAGACAGTATAAATACAAAAACCTTAATTGAGAGACTTACTTACAAACCTATGGTCAGAGCCAAAAACCAGGGATGTTGAGGTATCTAGAGACGAGCACGAGCAGGAAGTTGTTATTACTTTTAAGCCTAAAGGAATAAAGGGAGGAAATAGTACTACCGGGGTCTAGTAACAGTTGTAGATATGGAGTGGCTGCCTGTCGGAGGATGAACTTGTCAGAGAAATACTGTCAAAGCAGAGAAGGAAGAAGGAAAGACAGACCTTGACCTCTTTCTCTTTCTGCCCTACTATCTCCTGGTGATGCCTCTTACTGGCCAAACTCAACACAAAGCAAGGTGCCAAGGGAGCCTTGGTGGAGCAATCTACAAAAATTAGCCTTCTAGAACAAAGATCAAAGAAGAGAAGGATAGAGAAGAAAATGTGTTGGTGATGATAGGGAGGGAAAACAGAAAGTAACCAGCACAAGTGCTATGTGAGGAACCCAGGGTGGTGGCCAGTTATATACAGGGGGCCAATATGGCAGAGCTGGCCTTCACTGAGTCAGTCCAAAAATAATTTTAAATTACTTCCTATATTGTGGTAGGCCCATTACTAGTCGCTGAAGATAAAAAACAGTAAGTTGATCCTTTCTCTTAAAAAAAATTTTTTTTAATGTTTATTTATTTTTGAGAGAGACAGACACAGAGCAAAAGTGGGGGAGGGGCAGAGAGAGAGAGGGAGACACAGACTCCAAAGCAGGCTCCAGGCTCTGAGCTGTCAGCACACAGACCGACATGGGGCTCAAACCCACGAGCCATGAGATCATGACCTGAGCTGAAGTCGGACTCTTACACGACTGAGCCACCCAGGCGCCCCAGATCCTTTCTCTCTTTTTTAAAGTTCATTTATTTACTTTAAGACAGAGAGACAGAGAGAGAGAGAGAGAGAGAGAGAGAGAACATGTGTGCATGCACACGTGGTAGGGGCAGAGAAAGAGAGAGAGGGAGAGAGAAAAGAGAATCCCAAGCAGGCTCTGCACCATCAGCACAGAGCCCGATGAGGGGCGCAAACTTGTGAACCATGAGACCATGACTTGAGCCAAAATCAAGAGCCAGACATTTAACTGAGCCACCCAGGCATCCTGAAGTTGAAACTTTTCTAATGAAGGCTTTGCAGTCTAGTATAGAATTGAAGACAGGCATGTAAACAAGGGCACAGAGAAGGCAAAAAAGAAAACCAGTCATTCTTGGGTTTGGAAGTCAGTAAAAAATAGCATAGAGCAACAAACATTAAAGGCTCGAAATTCAGAACAAGGGAGATATAGAAAGAAATTTCTGGAGAAAGGAACATCATGAGACAGGAAATGGCCTTGTGTGCTTGGATATACAGCAGTTTCATTTTGGTCAGAGAAAACAATGTGAAGAGATTGGAATTGGAAGTTCATAGAGACGAAGCCCATGGACTTCCTTTGACAGACATCTCTCCCTTGGCCAGACTGCTCTAGAAACACAGCAGTGCTAAGCTATGCAAGTAGATGGTATGTTGGTAATGGCATTTGAGTAGGATGAAAGAATAAAGGAATTCTCACATAATGTGCTACTAATTTAGGGTTTTCATCTTTCAGGATAAGATTAGGAAGAATTAGCAGAATGGGCAAAGAGATAAACAGACTGGAATAAATAACACAACCAAAAAGAAAAATATCATAGAAAGTTCCCAGTGGAAACAGAAGGGATGAACTTCAAATATGTGGAAAACATAAAAAGATGGGGACTGTCTGAGGATTAAACTTATTTGATCAATAAATAATCTAAGAAGAAAGAATGTCTTCTAGTCCCAGCAGAAACACTATTGACTTAGTGCATTTATTAACATAGTCGGTGATATGGAGTCATTGTATAGATAAAGCTTATCAACCAAAGGAGATAGCCAGCATAGAATGATAACATCTAACAATGAATCTGTATTGTGTACATAAAACTTTTCAGGCAAGAAAGACACCAAATCTGGAAGGACAGAGTGGGCAATTTGGCAGCATTCAAATTCATCAGATATCATTTTTTCATTTATGCTCATCACAAAGCCTTTTGAGTAATAATTGGTCTTTTTCATATATCTTAAGAAAGCTTTGTTATGTGGTATACTAGACCATTTTTTGGAAAGGTTACCAGAACAGAGCTGTTGGCCATTATCTCTTTCCAACTTAGTAAATGGGATCCTTTCTTTGAGAGTCTAGTTTGCCACTGTGCCTTTACAATTCAATTTTTTGACCTGTAAGACAGACAGTCTAACCTAACCCTAGGATACAGTGAAGTTACAAATAATTCTACCCTTTGGAGTCTCTTTGCAGTCTTGCTCAGTTTCCTCTGGCAACCATGAAACCTCATTGCCTCCATCCCTTTGGATTTTCTGTATCTTAAAAATAGGTTAACTTGTCTACAGGAGCGAATGTTAAAGTCTTAAGTAGAAATCACACTTCTAGAAATATTTCAATAAAATAACTACAGCAAGCATGTAGATATAACAGTTGATCAAAGCACAGCCACCCAGGCTGTAAAATAAATTTAGTTCATCTCAAGTTCAGTTTCTGCCTTCCATAACGTTATGAAGGAGGAGAATGGTAGAGAACTGGCAGTTTTCAAACATTTGTTGGTTTGTTTTTTGATCCACAGGAATTTCTCCACAAACTAAATCTTTATGGTAACTTGCCATGTAAAAAATACCAGAGCGAAATTCATGGGCAGAAGCAGAGAGGAATAGCCAGAAATTCTGCTGGCTCAATTCTTTCCAAGGCCCATAGTCTTAATGCCTCCCAAGGAGTCCTCGGGGCTCAGTTTGAGAACAGACAACAGAGTCAAGGAATCTGGGAGAAAAAAAATTAAGTAATACAGGTTTTGATCTTGGCTTCAAAACACACTTGAGAATCGCTCTGGTGACTTTTATTTCCTTATTTAGTAGAAACAGGTGCCCACGTATCTCTGGGAAAATAAGGAAGTCATCTTTATGATAAAATGGCCATGGGAATATTTTTAGGTTGCATGAAGCACCCAAACAAATAATAAAACATTTAGACTAAACTCTTATATTTGGAGATCCAAAATCCCTTCATTACATAACCATTTTCAATGACTTTGTTTAAAGATCATTATTCCCAGAATTTTAAAAGAACACATGGAATTTCATACATAGATATCCATTTCTAAAACAATTAAGCTTTATCTTTGCTGTGAGGTAGGAATTAAAGTCATTCATTCAAGAAATAATTATTGAGCACTTATTATTTCTGAAACATTGTTCCAACACAGTCAAGTACATGAAGTTGCCCTGACCCTTGACCAACACAGTGGAAAGGAAGGTAAAGGGGACAGAGTTATAGAGTAAATCCATTAATTTATTGTTGAGTGTTATAATGAGTCATTATAGTCATCACAGTCACTCCCAAAAATCTACAAATTAGGTGCCTTTAGTAGTCTTTCTTTGTGTGTGTATAGGTGATCTCCACTGGTTTTCATTCAGTGAAATGAGCCATGTAATGTGTTTCTCCCATCTCCTCCCCCCCCCCCCCGCTAAAAAGTAGCTTAACCTGTGAAAATTAGTAACGGGAAACCCCACTAAAATGGAATCAGAAGGTTTCCGTGAGGAGAGCTCTCAAACCTTGCTATTCTTAGTCAATTGCAGACCCAAGAGGAAGAAGTGGACTTGACTATGCACATGGACACAACTTTACTATCCCAGCTAAAGAAAGAAATGCTTTCCTTATCTGCCCCTCTGCCATAGCTAAGCCAATGAAAAGTCACCATGCTTTCAACTCCTGGTTTACTCCAATGGAGTGTAGTTTATAACAGCCTTCCCAACTTACAATTTTCTCCTTCAGAAGCATACTTTTCCTTTGTTTCCAGGATTTGTCTCTGGTTTTGCCACAGGTTGTTTGTCCAGGATTACAATTCTCTTTTATTCCTGAATAAGCCCATCCATTGCTGGTAAGATAAATAGTAGTTTTTCTTTTTTAAGGCTGAAAAACCTATTCTTGTACCCACTTCTTTCTGACAAAATTGTCTCCTTTTTTTTGGTGTATATTATTGACTATTATGGTTATACTCCATGCTTTTTATTATGTGTTCTCAAATACCATTAGTAAATTTTCTTAAGTAATACTTTACTGATTTATATTATTAAATACAATATTTAATTTAGGATGGAGGCATCTAGGTGGCTCAGTTGGTTAAGTGTCTCACTCTTGATTTCTGCTCAGGTCATGATCTCACGGTTGGTAGGATAGAACCCCACGTTGGGCTCTGTCCTGATAGCATGGAGCCTGCTTGGGATTCTCTCTCTCCCTCTCCCCCACTCACTCTCTCTATCTGTCTAACTCAAAATAAAGAAATAAACTTTAAAAAAATATTTAATTTAGGATGTAAACAATTACTGGAAATATCACTGGCCAGGACATAGTCTTATTTGATTTAGGCCAAGTCAGGAAGCACTAGAAAAAAATGGCAGCATCTTCTTCATATTAAATTCAAACTCAGCATTATAATTTCTCTAAAGGTACACAGTAGGATCTAGAAGATGAAGCTCAAATAAGTTTTGCCTTGGTCTGGGTGAAGGCATTGCTCTGTCATTACAAAAGAAATCAGCCACTATGACACATATATCGGATGCATACATAAACCATAGTGTTCCAGGAAGGCAGGTGGGAATCAATGCATAGGGATTCTTCAATTCTTAGAAGCCTAAGCGTCGCCACTAGCATCCTCAAATCAATACAGGAATTATCTCATCCTTCTCTGCTAATTGTCTTTTTTTTGTTAGATGCCTGGGTATGAAAATACTGGCTTGGGAAAGAATTGAATCTAGAAGGTAAGTGTCCAGATTTTAAATGATTTTTTTTTTCCTGGATAGGGCTTTGTTTTTCCTCAGAAAAGTAATGGCATAAGCCTTAATGCATTTCCACCATTCAAGTTTCGAGTTAAATTGCAGCATTTACCCTGATACAGCACTGCAGAAAATCCCAATCTGGTTGGTAGCCGCAGCTTTCGGGCACTAGGGATATTTTTTTCCTTGGAATGTTTTGTCATGACAGTTAAGTCAACTTCAGTTAATGAGAATCGTTCAGATTGCTTGTATTAGAGATGTACTTGAGGAAGGCTTTGGAAGTCCATGCTGGAGAAGCGATAGTACCTGACATAGTAATAGTTCTACCATGTGCTAAATAAATTCATCTTTCACAATTCCCTAGCTGCTTAATTACTCAAGACTGATTGCTACCTGATTCAAGAGGTAAAAAGCAAGAGCAGAGTGGATTAAGCAGCATGAGGTATATTTACAAATCTTTCCATTTTAAATGTCTAAACTAGCTTCAGCTACCCTTGAGATAAACAGTATCACCAAAATGAGTCCATATGCTTCTCACCCTGAGTAAAATTGTGTTATATAATAGTACTCTTCCTCATTCCAAACCTCCAACTATCACTGGAGGAAGCTTGTTTGCAGTAAAAAGTGCAATATGGAGGTGGATTCCAAAGAAAATGTAGAATCTTAAGGAGTCAGGATATAATTACTACTAATGTTGGACAGTGCTATACAATAAAAAGTACATGCTACCTGAAATGCTTGGCACAAAATTCAACTTCTTACTTGTTATGCCAAAAATCTGTTCCCTTCCCACCTCCTTTAAAAGGTCTACAAAAACCAGCTAGTGAGACGATGTTTTAACTTATTAGAAACTTACGTCTCAGAAAATCCATCTCAAAGCTACAAAAGAACAGACATCAATACAAGAAAATCGGAACTAAAGAAAAACAGAAGAAAAATAGGGACATTAAAATACCCAAACTAAGAACAGCCAAGAGTTCAGACTTTTCTTCCTCTATGAACGTTAACGGCCACAAGAGTCATCGGTAAGTCAATGTTTGCAAAATGCCTACTATGGGCACTTTGGAGTAGACATTAGAAAAGATGCCAAGTAGACCCAGTCTAGCCCCCAGTGAACCCCAAACCCAGAAAATAACATGCCATATAGCCTAAGTGTCAAATAAAAGACTCACTGATTAAAGAATAAAGGTGGAAGGGATGTTAAAGACAAATCAGTCCAACTTCCTCACGGTATGAAAGAGAAAACAGGAGAGGCCCATAAGAGGTGGGACTAAACTGGAATCCCAAATCTTCTGATCCCAAGCCATAAACAAGGCCATCGGCCAACCCTTTCCCAAAGGAAGTAACAGTTTCTTACCAAAAGCAGGGTGGCTGCAATTAATATGGCTGGGAAAGAGCTCCAACTGAACATTCTTGATGTCATAATAATAGGCCCTGTCTCTCCCAGCAATGAGTTACTTTGGGGAGGCTTTCGATGGCTTAATGATCCCATGTAAAACAGGTCCTGTGGCAAAAGCAACTTACTGAGAAATATTTCCAAAACCATAACATAATCATTAAAAAACTTTAGCCAACTCTCAAGTCTTAGAGGGCCCATTACGTGCTAAACACTGTGCTATTTCTGGTCTAGGGAAACAGCAGTGCCCAGGAAGTAACACCTTAAATGCCTGGCAAAACCCTCCCCTTCCAAAGTACTGATCCTGCCTCCAGCAGAACTAACCAAGAGAAGCAGCTACATATGTTTCTGATGAGTTCTCCCAGTGGCCTCCCCATCAATAAATCCTCACTTATCACTATGATCTGTTTAAGACATTAGCCCAACAAAGTTTCTAGAGTGTTTTTCTAAAAATTTTGACCGGGGCCCACATTATGAAAAACATCTTCCACTGGGATCTGTTATACACATATGTATTACACTGAAACTAAAGTATTGATACAATAATACTTTACTATGTGCAATACCTTCGGCTATTTCCTATTTCTTTCTATTTTCTTTCCTTCTCCTTAAGTGAAACATAAATGTGGATCATGATATGTTAAACTGACCTAGTGACTCGAATAGAGCATAACTCATTTGAGAAACACTGAGAGACCATTCATTCATTAATTCCACATTAATTTTTAAGGCCTATTCCAGGCCAAGTACTGTTTGAAGTACTAGAAAACAATGGGAATGGAACAATGAAAATTTACGTTCTTTCGGGGCTTATATTTCATTGCTGGGAGATAGAAAATGAACAAGTCCAAAGGCAAATTGTATTGTATAGTAGATAATGATGAGCTCTAAGGAGAAAACTGAAGCAGAGAGGGAGACCAGAAGGTGAGGGTGCTTGTGGTTTGGGATAGAGTGGCCAGGGGATTCCCCACTAAGAAGGTGACATTTGCATTAAAAACTGCAGGAGTTAAGGAAACAAGTCTGCAGGTATCTGAGGAAGAGCTTTCCAGGTATAGAGAGAGAGAGACAGGCTGAACCTGAGGCCAGAGGGACAACAGATGTCAGTCTTGTTGGGACTTTGGAAATCACTGAATGTTTGTATCCATTGAATTTGGTTTAGATGGGAAGCTAGTATAGGATTTTGAGCAGGTGGGTGATATGATCTGACTTACAATGTAACAGAACGACTTTGCCCAGTGGGACCATTGGTACGGCCATCGAGCCATACCCTTCCCCTCACAGAGCAATCACAGAAGCCCATGATTCCCAGGTCTGGGAACTGTCATTCCTAATACAGTTCTGTATAACCCCCTATCTGACCATCTTCTCATCTTTCCCACTTTCTCTCTCCCCTCTGGAACTCAGTCCTGTCATCACTAAGATTCCCTACCTCCAGAATCTCTTCCCCAAATATAACCTTTAGCTTCTTGCTCTAACGAAAGCTGGCCATCCCCCGAGGACACTGCTTTCCTGGCTGTCTCCATTGGAGGCCTCTCTGTTCTCCTATTCCTCTTGTGTTGTAGGACCTGAAAGTTTTATAGGTGCTATCCTCTACCTCGTGGGAAGTCAAAGATGTTGTTCGTCTTCCTTAAAAACACTTACTCTTTTGAAGGTAGGCCACGTAGTATGCAAATTATTCCTTTTTTTAAAAAAATTATTATTCATTTACAAACCTCAGGATCAGTCTCTCTCATTTGCTAAAGATTTAACATAGGATTCAATGTGTCAGTGGCCATAACAACTCTTGTCATAATTTTTCATGACTTCAGATTCCACAGAGAAAATCCCTTCTATACTCAGGTCCTTTGAACTCATAATGTCTTCAATCCTACATTTGTCTCCCAGCTCAAAATGATCAAATCATGGTCATTTTCATTAGTAATAATCTCTTCTCAAGACCTTGATACCACGCATCTCTAGAATCCATCTCTTTCTTTTCCAGCTCACTCCCATTATGATTGTGTGGCAGATCTCTGTTTCCAAAGATGGCCAGAACGGTCGCTCCCATTCCACCTGTTCTTCTGCAATGTGACTCCGCCTCTCTCTCAACTCTCTGCCACTCTCTGAAGTGGTACAGTCTCACTGCCGTCCTCTTGAACCTGAGCTAGCTTTTGTGAATGGCATGAAGTCAACAGCATATGGCTGATGTGATGCTATGCAACTTCTGTGACCAGGTCAGCCCTGCAGTTTTGCCTTGCTCTCTTGCAATACTTTTTTCTTGGAGCCCGAGTCACCAGATTAGAAACCTGACTACCTTGAGAACACCATGCTGGAGAGGACACATTTAGAGGCCATCTTCAAAATTCTAGGCTGAGGGGCTCCTTCAGAAATCCCAAACTTGGTACCAGTCATGTGAGCAAAGAAAGCATCTTAGAAGTGGTTGTTTTAGCCCCAGCCGTCCCAGCCCTTGGACATTCAAGTGACCCTGAGCCGAGGCTCTAGACATTGTAGAGATGGGAGAAATTGACCTCACTGTACCCTTTTTAAATTACTGACCCACAAAACCCATGAGCATAATAAAATGGTTGTTTTGTACTACGAAGTCTTGTGGTGTTTGTTATACAGTAATCGATAACCAGAATAGACTCCAACCTCAAACAATTTTCTGACCTCACAGAAAATCCTAGTATTTTGACCCTATCACTTTTTTGCTATGATGATGATGGGAAGTAAATCCTCATTGCCCTTTTTGTTTGACTTAGTTTATATGAGAGAGACAGTTAATAATTCATTAAATAATCCATTTACTCTCCTACATTTTCCGTACTTCCTTTAGCTAACTTATGGCCATGTGTCTAGTTCTGGCCAATAGAATATGATGAGAAATAACTATCAATTCACGTGCAAGGTAGTTATAAGTTGGTGTGGTTTCCCTAACTATTCTCTTTTCTGTGTACACAGCTGGGACCACAAACTCTGAGAAGACAAGATGTTGCATGGCAGAGGCATCCTCGACCCCTGAATTTCTGCTGGAGAAAGAGTTCCCAAAGAAAGCTTCCTGACCCACACTAAACTGTAGTATGAGCAAGAAATCAATCTTTGTTGTGTTAATCCAACTAGATTTAAGGCATTATTTGTTATTGCAACATGGTTTAGTTGACCCCAACTAGTAAAATTTTCATGATCTGTCATTATAGTCATTCTTCTGCATACACTATAAACCTTCTTTTTTTTCCCCCCCTGTAAGGTTTTTTCCAATTAAATTCATGTCATTGCCTACTCAACCCCTCCCCCAAGCAGCTATATATGGCTGGAGGTGGGGCACTGACTCAGCAACAATGCCAATTGATTTCTTTTCTAAATCCGTAAACGCGAACTTCAAGTGGTTCCTTGGGCTTCTTAGCTGTTCACCTAGCTTTTTTTTCTTTAATTTATTCTCCAATTTCCAAAGCCACTCTTTCAAAATCTCTTCACTTTCCTCAAATCAGCACCTCCTCTCCCAAATTTATTCTCAGCTGATAACTTGCTTCATATTTTACTGGCAAAGTTGAAGCCACAGAAGAGAATTTCCACACACTCCCACCCCCACATGTACCAATCTATCTGGATCTGTCCGTATATTTTGCTTTCTCTTTTCTTAACCGGAGATGAGCTGTCTGTGCTCTTATATAAAGCCCATGACTCTAGTTGTGTTCTGAATCCAGGCCCATCTCTCCTACTCAATGACATTGCTTCTGCAGTTTCTTCCTATCTTTGCTTTACTATGAAGCTTTCTGTACTGCGCATCCCAATTAGCGTACAATCATTGTTTCTCTGTGATGTAACACTCCTTGGAAAAATTATCATTACTCACTGTCTTCACTTCTTATGCTCCAAGCTCTACTCAACCTCTTTGTTACTCGCAGCACGCCTCCAAAGCAATTCTTGTCAAAGTCACCACTGACCTTCAAGTTGCTAAGTCAAATGACCAAGTCTCAGTTCTCATTGGACACAACTTCTTAGCAGCTTTTGAAACAGTTGATGTCTAGCTTTTTCAGGAAACACCTTCTTTACTTGGCTGCTGGGACACTATTATCTTTTGATTCTCCTGCCATCTCACTGCCTGATCCTTCTTAATGTCATTTTTCTAAATCATCTTCATTTTCCCAATCTCTAAGCATTGGAAAGCTTCAGGGCTCAGATCTTAGACTTCTATTTCCTATCTATATTTATCTTTCCAGTTGATCTTGTCAGATCTCATGGCTTTTATTATCAGCTATGCCATGATAAATCCAAAATTTATATTTCCAGCTCCAACTTACTGATTTTACTTCTGAACCTGATCTACATACTGTCTTAGCCCACATTTTTCCCACTTGGATGCTTCATAGGTATATCTAACTTACCCGATAGAAGAGTAAATTCCTAAAGTTTTCCTCTACCACTGATTCCTTCCATAATCTCCTTATGACAATAAATAGTAAATGCTTTCTATTAATTATTCAGTCCTGAAAGATTGGGGTCATCCTTGACTCTTCTCTTTCTTACATACCACATCCAATCCTGCAGCAAATCTTGTCAATTCTATTTTCAAATATACATCCTGAGTCGAATCCCTTTTTACTACTGTCCCTGTTCTCATGGTATTTCAAGTCACCACAATTATATCCCATAAATTTTTGTGATAACCTCTTACACAGTCTCCCTATAACCATTCTCGATCCACTGCAGACTAATTTTCACACTGTAGCCAAAGATGCCTTTAGAACGTAAGTCAGGTCATACTCTAATGTCTCAAATGCTTCAGATAGCTTTCCATCTAAAGTATTCTCAGTGCCCTACATGATCTGGCTCTTTACAATTTTCCTAACTCCATCTCATAATACTCACACAGTTGTCCACTCTGCTCCAGCCACACTCCCTTTCTTGCTGTTCCTCAACTTTACCAAGAGAAGCCCATCTAAAAGACTGCATTTATAATTGGCTTTGTCAGAGACGTTCTTCTCAGGTTGCCACATGGATACTTCTTTACTTCATTTAGCTCTCTACTTCAATTTCTTTCTTTTTGTTTTTTTAGAAAGTCTTTTCTCTTACCACTTATGCTCTTTATCCCTTATCCTGCTTTATTTTTGCACTTTATAGCACTTATCTTATTTGTTTATTGTCAGATGCCTCCCCTTTGCAGGCCAAGAATGTAAGATCCATGTGGGCAATAACTTGATCAGTTCTGTTCAGTGCCTTTTACTCTAGAATCCAAAAATACCTGGAACATAGTAGGTGCTCAATAGATATTTGAATCCATTAATAAACAAATGAACATGGAGCTCATGAACACGGAATTTTGAGCGTGGAGTTTTAGATGATGAATGAGGTCTTGTAGATGGAAAGGCTGGCTTCCCCTGAACAAAACAAGTCAGGTACATGTGTCCATCATCTTTACTCACTATCTTCACTACCTATTTTTTAAGCTCTATTGAACTTTAAATTAGTCTCAGTACTGCCACAAAGCAGCTCTTGTCAAAATCACAAATGACTAAAGTAAGACTCCTGGCGTATAAAACGAATTCAGGATAGATCGCAAAAATAACAGTGAAGCAAGGCTACTAATGTCTTTGGCAATTATCCACAGAAGATCAGCAAGGAGGAGCCAGGTTGGTACCTGTATGCAATATTAGCCCATATTTCTCCTTCCAGAAAGAGGAAACACATTCACACAAAGCAAATGAAGTAAAAAAAAAAAAGGCTGACAATGAGTTATAAATTAAATTAGTGACATTCTTATTGCTTTATGTTTGCAAAGAGAAAAGATGTTAAGCTGGAGTTAAATAGGGTCATTTTAGTCATAATAGGTCATTCCAGAGGTCATATATATGCCTATGATCATCTTTTATAAACCTAAATCTGGAACATACAATTTGAGAGACACGAATTTACTTACAGACAAAATATAAAAATTGGTACAGGTTTAAAAAATGCAGGATAGGGGTGCTTGGGTAGCTCTAGCTCAGTCAGTTGAGCGACTGACTCTTGATTTTGACTCAAGTCATGATCTCAGGGTCATGGGACCGAGCCCTCTGTTGGGCTCCATGTAGAACACGGATCCTGCTTAAGATTCTCTCTCTCTCATTATCTCTCTCTCTCTCTCTCTCTCTTCCTCTCTCTCTCTCTCTTTCTCCTCTCTGCCCCTCTCCCTTGCTCATGCTCTCTCTGTCAAAAAAAAATGGCAGGATATAAAAGTACAGTACATGTGCCTCTTAAATGGCACCAGGGATATTAAGTGGGTGAATGATCAGAAAAAAGAACAAGGCAGGTGCAGTCTAGAAGGAAGATACGTGGTCAGAAACAAGATAGCTGAAGAGCAGAACATCATAAGTGACATATTCAGCTTCAGGGATAAGTTCTAATGAACACAAAAGGTTTGAATCTTGAGAGGCACAGTGGAGTGAATATTCACTACCTCAGATAAATCCTTGTGAGAAGATAGGAATAGAAATAAAAGTGTGCCAGAAGAGTTGGGCTTCTTTGCCTTACACCCAACTAACTTCATATTATGCAGTTTGGATACCATATACAATGTAATCAATCAAAGGACTACTTTCAACCAATGCCATCTGTACCCCTAGAAGATATAGATCTGCCAATTGAACTTACTGATGCTCAATAGCACATTCCACCTCATCACCTTCATGGAGTTGTGCTCTGAATGCAAGGTTGTGGTTTTTCTATCTAAAGCCTCTCTCCCTCTCTCTCTTTCTCTCTCTCTTTCATATGTACACACACACACACACACACACACACGCACGCATGCACACACACACACTAGAAGTCAACAAAAGAGAATGGAGATTAGAGGTTGGAGGATAACGCATACCTTACATGACATTAGAAAGGAATGATTAAAGGAATGATCTAGCTTCAGTAGAAAATGAAATAAATAGGGGTGCCTGGGTGGCTCAGTCTGTTGAGTGTCTGACTCTTGATTTCGGCTCAGGTCATGATCTTGCAGTTGGTAGTTTGAGTCCCACATTGGGCTCTGTGCTGACAGTGCAGAGTCTACTTGGGATTCTCTCTCTCTCCCTTTCTCTGTCCTTCCCCTGCTCTCTCTCTCTCTCTCTCTCTCTCTCTCTCTCTCTCTCAAAATAAATAAATAACTTTAAAAAAGAAAGAAAATGAAATGAATAATATTGTAGGATCTTCAAAATTTGAGATTGAAAAGCCCAAAACTTTCATTTAATATATGAAGAACTGGGACAAAGTTGAATAAAACATACAAAGTTAGTGGAAAAACTAGAATGAAAGCCCAGATTTCCTGGCCCTGTAGGATATTCCTTTCATTTTGCTAGTTCTTGATCTTGGTATCTTTATCATTATGGATCATTTTACAAACAGAACAAAGCACAACCAACAAACTCCCTCTTGATGGAAAAGATATCTGAAATAAGTATTTATTGGTAGGTTTATTGTAGTTATGTTTTCAGAACATACCAAAAAAGTTTATTTCAGAACATTTTAAGGACTGAATTCTATGAATCCTGAAGAGTAACCAGTCACCAGGCTTCTTAGAGTCTGCACCTACACTGTCCAGAGTTGAGTTATGATCTTAAAGAACACTGACAGAGGAAAAAAAAAGTGTGAAAAGTATGTGTTTCAGGGTCTGGGCATTTGCTTCAGTGCTATGGCTTTACATGTTATTATTTCCTTAAGGAATGAAAACACCACTTTGATTTTGTAGAATTGATACTACAATTCAACACCACTGGAGACAATTTTTCTCCTTATTTGTATTGAATATAGAATTCTATATAACATATAATTTTCCTGATAAATCTTTCCATTACCTACTTAGATTGCCACAGTTTTAGGTATCTAATTTGTCATTTTGAATGAGCCATGCTGCATTTGTGAATCATGCTGAATGTTCCTTATGAATTTTATATTGTTATTTCAAGTCAAGAGACTGAGCTCAAAAAACAAGTATTAAATGGTTCAAATCTAGGCTCATCCTTATCACTGGTACAAACAAATTTTAATATAGTTCTTTGGGAAAAAGAAAAAAAACTTTTGTTAACAAGATGAACATGCATTTAAAGACGATATGCAAAATCCAGGATGACTTTCAATTTCTTGAATCTAAGGGCTGTTTCCTATTGATCATTGAATCCAGCTCACTTAAAGCTTGATAAGATTTACAAAGCATTTGCTGTATGTTCTAAGCTTTAGGTGTATTCTACTCCATTCAAACAACAATTATTTGAAAGTGATACGATTATTACCCTTATTTTATATGAGTAACCTGAGGCTTACTGAGATGAACTGACTTACTAGGGGTCACAACGAACTTGGGTTTCCAGATAAAGAAGTTTGACCCCAGTACCTACACTATAAACCTGTTTTGCGGTATTCTCAAAAATGTTTGTTAAAGTGAAAACAAAAAGGGTCTGGATTACCTGGAAGACTTTTTGGCCACATACCTGTGGGGTTTTTTATTTAGTAATAAAATTGTAATTCATAGCTGATTTTAACATTTACTTTACAGCTCAAGACTCTCCTGTTCATGTCAGTTCACCTCGTAGAGGCCATTATTACAGCTCAACCTCCAAATCACTGAATGTGGGGAATTATATCATATCTGACAGAACTCTTTTGTAGTACCACAGATATCACCATTATCATGGCTTTTCTGATGCACTCCATCAGTCTCGTTGCTGAGCCATCACTCACATTTCTTCCCAGACTTGATCTTCTTTTTTTGTGAGAACAGACACACACACACACACACACACACACACACACACACTCATAAAGCATTTTCTAGACATTTATGTATGCCTAGGAGAAAAGTTATAAGAAGGAATAATCTTGAGTGAAGATGCTCATTAATTATTTTTACCAGAGATGTAAGAAATTGGGGGAGACACCTTTAAGCAGCAGCAGGAAGGTTTAGCTAATATGGAGGTAAGTAAATGAGTATAATTTCTGGAAAATTTTTGAAATGAATTAATAAGCCAAGATTAATGAAGGAGTTTTTCAGATTAGAACATGTGAGTGGTTCTTTGAATTTTCACCCTACGCTATTCACTCTTCACCATCATCAACTTGAAGATGCCCATGAATACGAGCCACGAAAGTTTGTTCAGACTAAGTGTTGGGTTTCCTTAGCTCCGTACTCCATTATCCCTGGCCTATCATTTTTGAAGAAGCAGAGTACAGAATTCCAATATTGTATAATTTAAAAATACCTGACAGCACTCAATTCCCCAACATAAATGGGAAGATGACTTGGTCAGCCTAAAATTTCCAAAAGGCCCAGTAAGGTTGAAACGGACACCACCCCAAGTAAGATTTTACATAATCACACAGACACATCAGTGCAAAATTAAAACGGATTTCTGCCTGAGAATTCAAGAAATATACTACCTTGCCCCATATCGGTAAGAATCCGATTACCACAAGGATGGATAGTTACCCATGGCGAAGAATGGGATTCCAAGCAGGGTGGAGTTGTACTTTCCATCGGTGATGAAGAAGATCCCTGCTGCTGTGATGATGGAGATGCACACCGTGAGCACCCCCAGGAGGCCCAGGAAGGGCTTGCTGCGCAAACAGTCCTTCATGGAGCTGGAGAGGGTGGCTGTGGTCAGGATCAGCACAAGGCTCACCAGGACCTTGCTCCTGGCCAGGATGCTGGTCTTATGAAAGTCTCTCCAGAGGCTAAAGGATGCTAAAGAGTAGAGCTGGAAGTCCTGGTGCTCCTCCTGGAGCTTCCTCATAAGCTTACAGAACTCATTCTCCCACTTCTCCCCTATGAGGTCTTGGGTGGCAGAACCATAGGTCTGGAGGTAGTAGGTGATTTGAATGGCTCTGGCTGACTTGACCCGCTGGTCCTTGCTGTTTGGCACTTCCACTACCCCGCCCAGTTGGTGTCCAATAAAACTGTTCCTCCCATCCTTGAAAACAGAAAAAGGAGAGACTACAGTTACCAGAGGGATGCACATTCCAGACAACAGATTGTTACTCTAAGTGAAGGAACACAATGAAGGCAGAGGATGGCTCTTGCAATCGTGGAGCTGATGTGGGTGGAGTGGCATGTGAGGATTTTATATTTAACCTTTTGGAGTGTCATGGGATCCCATGCAAGATGAACAGGATTAGAAAGATGCAAAGAGAATTACGAAGCTATGCAAGACTCGCCACATGCATAGGGAAATGATCCATCCCGTCCCTACCCCCGTTCCCATCATTTCTGTCTGTAGCAGTCTATTACAACTCCTTTATGCAGGATCAAGTCTTACGATTCAGTTTCAGCCAAAAGTTTTCAGCTTCAGTTTCATGAAGCATGGCATGAGTTAACATTTCAAAAATTGGAAGAATAATCCATTTAGTAAATATACACTAAGCTTTTCAGGGTTAACACACACACCTACACCAACACACACAAACACACATGAACATTACAAACATCTATACTCTGGGGCTCCTGGGGGTGCAACGGTGCACTGCACACCAGATAGAAGATACTATTTGTTTTGTTTTTACAATTAACACAAGAGTGTTGAAATGTTTCCTAAATATGAGGTGAGCGCCTGCTCACTCATCATGATGTTCCCTCCAAACACCTGCCTCAGTCATAGGTTGACCTTTTCCCCATAGAACACAGTGGACAACCACCCCCCGCCCCCCCCCCCCCCAATGAAACTGATAAGATTTCAGGTGGGCTTGTCAAAAGTCATTGTGATTTTAGAATTTCACATGAAGTAGAGCAGACAAGGTCATAGGACTAGGATATTTATGAGAGAAGTGATCACTCCTCTTTAAGGTACAAGTAAGGTAGATACTGAGTTGTTTATTTACTTATTATTTTAAGTTTATTTATTTGTTTTGAGATGGGGGCAGAGAAAAAGGGAGATAGAGAGGATCCCAAGCAAGCTCAGCACTGTCTGTGTGCAGCCTGATATGGGGCTCAAACTCATGAACCATGAGATCAAGACCTGAGCCAAGATCAAGAGTCAGAGGCTTAACCCACTGAGCTACAATGCACCCCAGATATGCAGTTGTTTAATTCAGAGCAGTAATTATCAACCAGTGTGCCTTAACACTCAGAAAGAAGTCCCTGATGGCCATCACCAAATTTAAATCAATTTGGATATTTTCTTTTTGCCACAACTGTCATTTACTTCAGTGGCAATGGTGGTCAGATGCAATACTGAGCCCAATAGCAGGTCGCAAGACAGAACATGGCATTGAAAATGTGCTGCAGGTACCACGTGAAATGCAGGCACGAAGGTACTTAGTGCCAAGAGGAGAATCTGCACTTGCTACGTCAAGCAAGATATTTATCTCACAAGGATATAAAAGCATAGAAGCAGAGCAGGAAACAATTCTTTCTAGAAAGGTAGTGCAGAAGGGCAGCAAACCCAAACAGTCTGCTAACCGTGGTTGTTATCACAGAATTGCAGCGCACTCTACCCTCAAATAGACACCTGTAACCAGTTATTATGGACTCATTTAGTCAGACTCTATATCTGAGGTACTTGTTGCTATTTGTATTTTTAACATGCACTAAAGTAACTGTCGTACTTGAAAGTGTGTTGCAGGCACAAAAAAGTTTGAGAAATTTACAGCAAGTACAAATGTTGTTAGTGGTGTCATTAAGATTTGTGAGGAGGAAATTTCATAGTCATTTCACATACCCATTTGCCCCTATACGTTAAGTAAAAGCAATTTTTCTACTTAATACAACCTGACCATCTCTAAATGAACAATTTATTTCTAAATAAGAATTGGATTTGAGGTTTTTTTTCCTTCCTTTGCTTGGAAAATCTCCCCTTTCCAAGGCATCTTTGTATCTTTGTAAACTTTCCATCTTTTTTCATATATATATATATATATATAAACCTGAAATTCCAGCTGGAGTTTCCCCACTCTCTCTTTTTGAAACCTTGTGGGCTTCTCCGATGAGCTGCAAGTGAAACAGTAGGAAAGCTTCAAAGGAGTGGGCATCTTGTCCCAGCACTGAGAGACTGGAATATGGTTTCCACTCTTTAAAGAATTTCCACTCTTGCTCTCAATTAGGCTTGTTTATTTTTGGTTTAAGCTTGGTATAATTTTTAGCTCCACCCTGGTTTCTACTTCTTTGAAATCCTGCCTGTGATGTTGACATGTGCTTTTGATTATTTGAAAGAGAAAGTATTTTAAAAGCTATATTTATTCACTTAAGAATGTGCAGTTCCATCTGTCTTTACTCATTCTTGTCATCAAAAAGATTTCTCAGGGATCTTTAACAGCGGAACAAAGATTTATGCGTCCCTCAGGCCTCATTTGGAGATTATAGTGGATCAAAGAGGGCACTGATAATGTGCCTGGACAAAAGTCAAAAGTCTACAGATTTTTAAACAACTGATCTTTATTGAGTTTGGCTAACTGCTCACCCCCCCTTTTGAGGTTGTCTAATTGCCATTTCTTACAAAAATTACCTCATAAGAGATACGCTTTCATCCCATTATATTTAAATGGATGTAACTAATAGAATGAATTTCTCTCTCTTAATTTGTTCTAGTCCATGCACCAGAACAAAATAAACAAGGTCTTTAGACGTCCTTGAACAGAAAGCTGTGCTGAAAGTTTCACAGTTTGTACAAGCCATTGGCCCAGTCATCCTATATGATCTTGAGAAATCATCCCAATGTTTCTCAGAACTATACTGAGCATATTTTTGTAAGGCAAAATTCTACTGTTTTGTAAGGGATGGTGGAAGAGTTTGCCAGTTTCCCAACTTTAACAGTTCATTGGTAGGAGAAATAGAGAATGAATAAAACATGTATTGTAATTATCCTCTGGGCAGAACTTCCCTGGACCTGTAAGCAGTCAGGGGGGGTTAGTGGCAAGAACGCCTAATCAGAAGTCCTGTGACCTGGCCTGCAGCACAGGTCTCAGGCTAACTGGCTAAGAAACCCTTGGCTGGTTCATTTCCCCTTGTAGGTTTCCATTTTCTCATCTCTAAATGAGCAGATATGAATATAGGAGTAAATGTTTACATAATGTTGAAGATAATTTTCAGCTCTATTATCCTATGAAAATACTACCTATAAAGTCAGATGTGAAGGTCAGAAATGATATCATTATAATAAAGCCATGAATTAATTATTTTTATGGCATAACAAAATCTTACCAATCACCAGGTAGGACATTTGTGTTTAACAGGTGAGTAAATGTAGAGGCTCAGAGAAGGCAGACCTGTTAGTCAAAGTGATGAACCCAGGGTTCTAATGCAATTCTTCTGATTCCAAATCCAGAACTTTCTAGAATCCTGTGGGGCTGACTTCAGGGAGGCCACTTTGGTTCCTAGTCCCCACTAACTGTTCTTTTTTTTTAATGTTTATTTATTTTTGAGAGAGAGAGAGAGAGAGAGATAAAGCGTGAGTGTGGGAAGGGCAGAGAGAGAGGGAGACCCAGAATCTGAAGCAGGCTCCAGGCTCTGAGCTGTCAGCACAGAGCCCAACGCGGAGCTTGAACTCACGGACTGTGAGATCGTGACCTGAGCCAAAGTCCGATGCTTAATCGCTTACATGCATGTTGATTCAACTTCCTCCTTTTCCAACAAAACCTCTTACGCAAATTCTAAAATTCCTTTAAGTACAGAAATCACATTTGTCGGCCCGAAGATAAACCTTAAAAACATGACAAAATGGTAACACATCACTTTCAATGCTCTCCTGTTTCAGTGTTTCACTGAATTGAACAGACATCGCTAACAGGAGATGAACTGAAGTTCCTAACTCCACATCCTTGTGTCCGCTTCTGCTCTTCTTGTGCCCACTTCTGCTCATCGAAGCCAGAGCCCACGTGCACAACTCTAAATGAGATGACACCACTTATGCACTTATAACCTTCTACTTGCTTCCACTTGCACTGGGAAGAAATGAGAATTCCTTACCAGGTCTGTAAGGCTCTGCATGTCCCACCATGGGCTGAGCCTCAGACCTTGTCCCCCACCAGTCTTCTCCCCATGAATTCTATTCCAGCTTTCCTGTCTTGCTTCCTATTCCTTCAACACACCAACTTTCACCACATGGCCTTTGCACCTGCCATGCCCTCTGCCTGGAATGCCTTCCTCTACTCTTCTATGGCCAGGGCTACTTCTTCACAGAGGTCTTACCTTTAAAGAGAACATTTGAACCGCATGCTCTAAACTAGACACTTCCTTCCCAGCCCTCACTTTATGATATGCTCCTATTTTGTCTTCTCCCTACAAAGGATTTCTGTCTGAAGTGATCTTATTGAACCATTCAAATGTTCCTTCAACTAGCATGTGTGTTCGCTGAGAGCTGACACCTTTCTTATCTTGCTCACTGACAATTTCCCGGGGTTTAGAACACAGCCTGGTATATAATGAACATCCCATAATATTTAACTCAGTTCACCCTGAGGTGTATATAACTAATCATACGTTATTTTTTTTTAATTTTTTTTAACGTTTATTTATTTTTGAGACAGAGAGAGACACAGCATGAATGGGGGAGGGTCAGAGAGAGAGGGAGACACAGAATTGGAAGCAGGCTCCAGGCTCTGAGCCATCAGCCCAGAGCCCGACGCGGGGCTCCAACTCGCGGACCACGAGATTGTGACCTGAGCTGAAGTCGGACACTCAACCGACTGAGCCACCCAGGCGCCCCATACGTTATTTTTTTTTTAATGTTTGTTTTTATCTTTGAGAGAAGAAGAGAGACAGATCACGAGTGGGGGAGGGACAGAGAGAGAAGGAGACACAGAATCCGAAGCAGGTTCCGGGCTCTGAGCTGTCAGCGCAGAGCCTGACGTGGGGCTTGAACTCACAAACCATGAGATCATGACCTGAGCTGAAGTCAGATGCTCAACTGACTGAGCCACCCAGGTGCCCCCATGCATTATTGTTATAGACACTATTTTATTAAGAACAGGAAAAGCAAGAGACAGCTCAAAGTGTCTGAGGACAATAGGGTCTCAGATGAAGAAAGGTGTATATAGAAATTGGAGGCTGGTATAGGAAAAAAACCCATAAATTTTACCTTTTTTTCCAGTCCCTTTACTCTACTGTAACATTTCCCTAAAATATGTTTCCTCCTCTATTTTCATTGCACACCAAACATAGTCTAGTGGCAGGGGGACTTAGTGAGTACTTGAAAAAAGGATTTGCATGCAGGTCTGGGGGCAAAGGGCAGCCAAAGTGTTCAAGGAACTGAAGGAAAAGATGAGGTCTGAGGCTAGAGAGCAAAGCAAGGTCTTTTAAGTTTAAGAGCCAGGAAAGCCTTATTAGGGAGCCGGAGTTAACTGTTCTGCAGTAAGAAACCACTGTGAGTTTTAAGCAGGGAACCACACACTTTACTTTTTGGAGTGCTTTCTCAGTGTACCATGGGAGATGATTTAGGCAGTAAGGGTGACTTTAAAGGAAAGAGTTCCATTAGGAAGTCCCTGCAGTATTTCAGGTTCTTGATGCAGGATGAAAAAAAAAAAAAGTCAGCCCAGGCAGTCTGTGGTAGGTAAATTGTTCCAAGGTGAATCAGTGCATTTACAGGTCATGATGCTACCTCACAGCCACAAAGCATCTCATCATATTCTCTCTCCAGGAGCAGTAATGTCAGAAGAAGAAAAAAAATATCTTGAATTCTTTAGGTCTTATTCAGTTTACAGTAACTACTGAGTAGCTTTTAAAAATTACCACCCAATCCAAAGCTCTACAGTGGAAAAGGCAATTAAGACTCTCAGAGACAAGATCAAAGAATAAATTCTTCAAGAGATAGGAGAGGAAAGAGACATTAATGTCACAAACTATTGGGCAGAGAAAAAAAAATTACTCAGTGATGCTTTGAAATTATAGGGGAGTAAGTGTCATATCTGCTCAATGTATGTGCTAGGTTGACATCAAGATACTTTCTGGGATTGCAAGATAATTTAGCTGCAGACCTCTGTCCAAGACAATTGCATTTCAGATTTCACTGATTTTTGATGAGGTAGACACTGCAAGGATATTGGAAACTTTTAGATTATCAGTTGTCTCGTATTGCTGAAAAGAAAATCTTCCCATGTATAGAAGACAGTGATATTTCTTCTTTTTTAATTTTAATTTTTATTAAAAAAAAAATTTTTAATGTTTATTTATTTTTGAGACAGAGAGAGAGAGAGAGCATGAACAGGGGAGGATCAGAGAAAGAGGGAGACACAGAATCTGAAACAGGCTCCAGGCTCTGAGCTGTCAGCACAGCTCGAACCCACGGACCGCGAGATGATGACCTGAGCCGAAGTCGGACGCTTAACCGACTGAGCCACCCAGGCGCCCCCTTTTTTAATTTTTAATTTTAGAGAGCAGGGGAGGGACAGAAGGAGAGAGAGAAACTCAAGCAGGCTTCCTACTCAGTGCGGAGCCGAACACGGGTCTCAATCCCATGACCCTAGGATCATGACCTGAGCCGAAACCAAGAGTCAGATGTTCAACAAGGCAGTGATATTTCTAACAAAATGGTAAGGTTTGTTGTTGTTTTGTTTGCTTGTTTGTTTAAATAAGATTCCCCTCCTATTTATTTCTGAACTTATGTCTCTTTGTTTTATTCTCAATATCAAATATTGTAGAATAAACTGCCACTAAATGAAATCCTCAGCTATCTTGGATTTCCTCACCAGAGTTTCATATTTAGTAGAAACAAGCAAATAATGAGAAAGAAGGTTCCTATAAGGTATTTAAAGAAAAAAGAATCAAAATGCTACTCCTGAAACCATTACTACACTATATGTTAACTAACTTGGATTTAAATAAACAACAATAAAATAAAGTAAAAAAAAAATAAAGAAAAAGGAATCAAAACTTATTTTGAAATGACTTTAAAACATTGAAATGCCCTAATAAAGAACAAATTAAATTTTTTATGTCATATTACTAAGCTAGGGTAGTGCACGTGTGTATTTTTTTTTTTCAAATAGCAAAATTAAAAAAATAAGGTTTGTATTGTTGAAATGAAATATGAACTTTAGCCTACCGGAATAGAAGTTTAAGAATACAGTCTAGCATATCACTTTTTAACACACGAGGCAGACTCAGTTTTATGACTTAAGAACTTTCTTTGCATTATCCTAGGTCATTTTATGAGAAAGTGCTTTGCTGGAGTAGCCTCAACTCACCAAAGAGGACACAGGCTCGTAGCAAGAGGAAGGAATAAGGTTCTATTAAGTGGCACAGCCAATCACTTATTCCTCTTTCTGACTCCGTCAGGCATATTCCTAACACAGCTGCACCTATGTTTGAATAGTTTAAGAATACATTTGAATGAAAGGAAGTATAATACAGCAGTTATGTACAGACTCGAGAATCCAACCGTCTCACTTAGAGAACCAGTGTCAACATGGACAAGGTGTGGAGCTGTCTGGATGTCAGTTTTGTTACTGGTTAAAGTAAGAATCGTTGGGGTACCTGTGTGGCTCAGTCCATTGGGTGGCCGACTTCAGCTCAGGTCATGATCTCATGGTTCATGGGTTCGAGCCCCACATCGGGCTCTGTGCTGATAGCTCAGAGCCTGGAGCCTGCTTCGGATTCTGTGTCTCCCCTTGCTCTCTGCCCCTCCCCTGCTCACACTCTTTCTCTGTCTCTCAAAACTGAATAAACATTAAAAAAAAAATAAGAATCATAAGGCATTGTGAGGATCAAGTGTGCTAATGCATATAAAGCATTTAGAATAGTGCTCAGAAAGTGTTGGATATTATTCTTATTAAAATGTTTGAATGATGCTGTTTATTCACTGAGACATCTAATATTATTCTACATGTCCCAGCAAATATCTGTAATGTGATGAGAGAACACAGGGCCCAGAATCCAAGTATCTGACTCCAAGTTCCAGTTCTGCTACTATACGGCAAGGTGACAGGGCATGACTTCTCGGGATAGCAACTCCATCTCAAAAATAAAAGGCTTGGCTTATATTATTTCTAAAGGTTTCATTAGCTCTGTATTTAATGATTCATCTCTGGTGAAGTCATTAGACACTCCGAAGTAGGCTAGAAAAATCTACCCTAAGGGAAAAAGAAATAAGAAGGAAGAAGAAACACAAGATGACCCATGTTCATTTCCATAGAAACAAGAAGCTTTTTATCTTCTTTAAAATCTGGACCCAGTAGCTTTTCTCTCTTGGAGTAATTTCCAGAGAGAATGCTTCTCCAGTGGAAAAAGATCAAGAGTTTGCCCGATTTTACCTAGATGCAAATCATCTCTCAGTAGCCTAGATGAATTGATTTCTTATTCAGTAAAATTCATTTTCTCTTCAGCTCTCCATGTCATGAGTACCCTGTCTTCAGTTATTTATTTACTTATCACAAAATTGGATAAATACACTTAATTTCTCCTTTACTGATGCAAAATCTGTACACAAATTTATTTTAAAAGTATGGAAGTAGAGTTAACATGTACATTAAATGTGAGGCATATAACAAAGAACTTTTTGTTTTTTCTGTAATTCATCTTAGTGACCCTATCCCAAAAATTTCAATTGAAACCAATAGGACTGTTTTCAGTGAGTCTCTCACAAAGGCATCAGTATAACCACTCATGGGCAAGTGTTCCATATCAAAGGACATTTAGCTTTGATGCAACTCTCCATAAAGGAAACTGGCCATCATTCACAGGGGAACGTTTGTGGAATGCACAAAGGCCTCAAGTGCAATGCCCCCTTCAGGAGAAGGATTGAAAGTCCTACTCTTGCCTTTCTTTTGGGGGAAACTCTCTCCCCCAAACACTCTAGTTTACAGTCACATGCTGTATCAGGAGGATGACATCTGAGTCATTAGCACCTCTGAGTGGAAAAGTAGATCAGACGAACAACCTACAGACTAACAACCTACTGGGGCAGAGTAGAGCTCCAAAGATCCTCACAGAAATGGGAAAGAGGAAGGGTCAAAGGCAGAGGTATTGCAGGTAACTACCTGGGGCAGCAGTGTGGTGAAGTCTTGGTGTGCTCAAGGACATGACACACGCAGGGAAACAGTCAAGAAGGGTAGAGTCATTCATTCATTGAAGACACGTTCAGTGAACACCTGCTCTGTGTCAGCCAGATGTTGAGGTTAGAATGGTGAACTGCGACAGTTCCTCTCTTCAGAAAGCCTTTGGGGTGGAGTGGGAGAGGGATACAAATGAGCAGAAAGGCATTTAAAAATATATAGGTATTAAGGAAGCACTGAAAAGCAATTGTCTAGCCTAGCAGGGACTAAGAAGACTTTCTGAAAAGGGGTGCATCTTAGCTGAGCCCTGAAGCATGAGTAACAATTGTCCAGATGAAGATGGGGTGGACATGAGGAAGGAGAATCTTCCAGGCAGAGGGAACAGCATATGCAAAGGCCTCGAAAGGAGAATATGCATGTTGTGTTCCAGGGACTTGGAGAATGACTGGAACTTACAGTGGGGGTGGGAAGGGCGATGCAGAAATGAGTACTGGTAATGAGTATGGAGATTTGCTTTATTCAAAAGCTCTCTTTGACAGCAGTGTGAAAAATCAGCCTTAGGTGTGCCTTGGGATGGAGACAGACACTAGAAAGGGAGCATGGGATTGTTTTCTTGCCTTCCTCACAGCTTTATTTAAGCCAAGACCTACCTGATTGTACGAACATTATTTTTTAAAAAAATTTTATGGAATTCACACTATTCTGGAAAATAAGTTTTCCCCACACCTGGGTTTTTTCCAAAGAACCATGTCTTCCCGAGTGCTAGAACTTCTTGGAGAAAACCTTCCTTCCTAGAGGTGCAGGAGTTGCTAACGGTGATTTACTTCTAATGGTTCCCATAAATCTCACAAATTCAAACAATATATGCACTGAGTGTCTGGGAAGGCAAATTGCTAGTGTGTGCAAGAAAACAAGATAAGGACAAATACACAGAAAGAAAAAAGTCTCTTCCTTGGAAGAGTTTGTACTTTTGTTATAGAAACAAAGCCTATAAGATGGCGAGAAAATAAAGCAGCAGAGAAAATTGGAACTCAGAAGACACTGCTGAGGAATGCAGATAACTGCTGAGGGCTGCAAAATTATATACATACAGCATGATCTCAACCATGTAAAAATAAATATGCATGTAAAAATATTCAAAGGAAATCATCAAAACTTAAACACTGACTCTTATTTGGTATGAAATTATAGATCACATCTGCTTTCTTGGTTAGTTGGGCTATTATATATATATATATATATATATATATATATATATGTATATATATATATATATATATTTGAAAAACTATGGACTCATCAACAAAAATAATAAAAAATAAGTATGTTAAGGGAACTGTATAAAGGGTAGTTAGGAATGGGAAGGATAAATTAGGTTTGATTTCTGATAACACTTCACTTAGACAAGCAGTGGAAGAGGAGGGAGGGCCAAGAAGCAAGACACTTTTATTTCCGGGCTCAAGTCTTAAGCAATCTGTCTTGTGGCTTCTAAGTCAACTTACGTTACGATGGTTCATTCTTTTCCCTGAAGGACTGTGGTTTTGCCCACTGAAATATAATGAACAACAGTGGTCTACTTAAAGTTACAGTTAAATAACAACAGATTCCTGGCTTCTAGGGTAGGGTATAGTGCTAACTGTTGGAGATGCAAGAGAGAAGGATCAAAGGAGAAGACTTCCAAAGGGAAGGGCTGGAGAAGGTGCAAGGCCTTAGGACGTGTTTACACAGCTGAACAATGCACGGCTCATAAGGAATGCCTAGAGCCATTAACATTGTCCAGGGCTGGATCCTCCTTCACACCTGACCCTTCCTAGTGTTATAGAAACCAATTAACTCAAAATTCAACCTTGAAAAGCTAAACCATTAGATTGAATAACACACTTGCTTAGCTGACTTTATGCACGTAGTCTTTAGCAATTATCCTAATAAAAGAAGCTTCATTCTGGAGTCAGGGCCTCATTCCCACTCGACTATGAGGACCTTCACTTCACTGCACTTTGTTTGAGGACTCATCTTTTGCGACTCCGGCCATACTCCCTGCAACAGCTAACACTCAAACTCTCAAGCTGATCTGACCTTGCACTGGTGCTGTGGTATTTTCTTGGCAAAGAAAAGATCATGAAAACCTTGGTGGCTTAATGTCACTTTTCTTCCTTTGAACTTGAGTTCCAAACTGACCCTCATGAGGTTCTTTTTAATTTTTGTCTTTGTATCATTCCTTCCCATGCATTTTTTAATCTGAAAACAGAAGCCAAATTAATTGACCCATTATGTACAGGATTTGCTGTACATAAAACAACACTCTCAGCAGAAACTTTCCTTCTTTCTTGAAATATCTAGACCATTGTAACCACAGAGGTCTAGACTATGAGGTTGGTCAAAACTTCCAGGAAATATGCTGTTGATTTATGCAATGTGGAGATAGCACTGCCATTTATGAACTCCATTTTTCTAATTTCTTCTAATTTCTATTTTTCTTTGTTTTCCAAGATTGTACAAAATTTTCATTCAAAGGGGCCTCTACTGATGATTCATACATGTTGCCTTTTACCATTGCTCTGACTAGCCTTCCAGATTTAGAGAAGATAGAAAATGAAGGTGAAACATTTCTCAAGCTAAAGGAAATGAATTTGGGGCATGTATTTCAAGGAAAGGTAGAGGAATTGACATATTGTGAAAGAATGTGAAACGGAAAAAGTAGCCTTTATTTGCAGTTGTGTGGGTGAGGTTAGCTGTGTCCTTTGATAAAACAAAAGTAACACCCTTGGGTGTCTACCGAAGATAAATCAGATCTTGATCTCTCATTGTCTTATATGAACAACCTCCCCACCTCTTCCTTGCTCCATTTCCTTTCTCTTCTACTTCTCCTGCTTCTTCTGCTTTTTTCCCTCTCTCTCCTCCCCTCTGAGCCCTTTCTTTCAGTTTTCCTCCCCCTCCCTCTCCCATCATTGTCCTTCCTGTATTTGAAAGACAACTACCTAGAAGCCACAGTGAAGGATAATTATTGAACTATGTCAGTAAAATGCTAGATAAAGAATACAATGCTTGCTTAAGTCCATTTTATCTTCACTAAATTACCTTTCCTTTTTAATCCCCAAAGGACAGACATGCTTTGAAAGTATCATGTGTGATACACATTCTAATGAGATCCATGAAATTGTTCTTTACTACTACCAAGGTATCCAACCTCAAAGATATTAAAATAATTGAAAGCTTTTTGATAAAGCTAAGAAAGTAAGTACTCTCCTATCTCACAGCTCCATGTGGGAGTTAAATATTCCTTCTCTCAGCATAGGAGATGAGGGTGTAATGGCTCACCTTTGCAAGGGCGTTAACATTTTCTGGGTTGATGTGACATATTTTTCTCAAGTGCATGGGCTGATCTTTGTTTTAAACTCTATATTCTTGGATATCCGTCAAAGGAGCATCTGGACGCCTTTAGGAGGTACATTTTTAAGATACCTGAGTAAAAAATTAATCCAAAAGCAAAGTGTGTGCTTTTTGCAAAAGATTATCCAAAAATCTTTGAAGACTTCGAAAATAATTTTCTGCTTGTGTTGCTTGAAAGAAAAAGAACTGCTTTTCTAGTTGTCTTTGCTTAAGGCTAATATTAAAAAATAAAAATATCTACATACAAATACTTGCCTGATATAGGAAAGAAGTAACCCACTTAAAGTAAGTTAAGTGAGGAAATAAGTCAGAAGCACATTAAGTTATGCATAATGACTGTCTAGACTTTAGCTTTAGTAAGGAAGGTAAAATTTCATGTTATTTTATTATCTGAATCAGACAAAGTCATGCAACATTCAAATATATGTGTTTTTATTTAAATATTTTTTTAATGTTTATTTATTTTTGAGAGAGAGACAGAGCACAAGTGGGGGAGGGGCAGAGAGAGAGGAAGACCCAGAATCCCAAGCAGGCTCCAGGTTAAGAGCTGTCAGCACAGAGTCCAGTGCAGGGCTGGAACTTACAAGCCGTGAGATCATGACCTGAGCTGAAGTCAGAAGCTTAACCAACTGAGCCACCCAGGTGCCCCCATGTGTCATTTTATACTCATGTGATGCTTTTCAATTAATATATTCATTATTTGATACCATATTCTTATTTTTGGTTTGGGACATATGGTGACCTTATTAAGTTAGGTGGTAGTCAATTACAGTGACTAAAAGCATATATGATGGATTATGCCAAAATGTTTTGGCAATCGAGTTACTTTTTATGCAATAGGGGTTTTTATGCAGTAGGGGAAAATACTAAGGCAGACAGTTTCATTATAATGAAAGTAATCATCACTGTAAATTTACCATTCAAAATTAGGCCAATTTTAAGGGGTCAACCCACATTCTAGCCTCTGGGAGTTTGATTGCCTCCACTACATAAACATGATTGCTGCTTCTTCCAGCCACACATAAACATCCCTCTTGGCCGTGTCAGTTCTAATATCTCCTAGCTCTATATCATGAAGTTTGGAGACAATGCTTCTCATCAAAATTGTGCTCCTGTTTCAGGTTGGTTTCAATTTATGCTGAATTTTCCAAATAGTGCCAAGTTTCAGCAGCCCCATTTCGCATAATTGGACAATCGATATATTTTTTCTTCAGCAAATCACTACCTTTCTTTCCAAAGCACAACACTTCAGCATAGAGAATTCTCTCGAACCCTATCCTTACAAGGTGTTAAGAAATGAACTGAGATCTCTTCCCCATTCTTCAGACCCACAACATATTCCGGAGGTATCACACACCACGTGTCTGGCATTAGCAGTTTGGTTTTACAGTTTGGAGAACTTGGGGTTGAGTGCTGATCTGGCTACTTAAGATCACTGTGAGTTTTGGAAAGTTACTTAGATTCTTTGAGCCTCTTTTGTTAGTTGTGAAAGGGGGCTGTCTAGCTCATAAGCATTATTATGAGAAATAAGTTTGATGGTATTTGAAGAGGGATGGCACCCCATTTGTATTTTGTAAAGGCTCTATCAAGAGTTATTATCTAACTACAAAATGACGGTTGAGTGATTCAGTGATATTAAAATGAAATAAAAACAGGGGCGCCTGGGTGGCTCAGTCGGTTAAGGTTCTGACTTCAGCTCAGGTCACGATCTCACGGTCCGTGAGTTCGAGCCCCGCATCGGGCTCTGGGCTGATGGCTCAGAGCCTGGAGCCTGCTTCCGATTCTGTGTCTCCCTCTCTCTCTGACCCTCCCCCGTTCATGCTCTATCTCTCTCTGTCTCAAAAATAAATAAACGTTAAAAAAAATTAAAAAAAAATAAAATGAAATAAAAACAGCATGGCCCTTGGCAGCAAAAACATCCCATCTACCCTTAGCCTATACTACAAGTACAGGAAGTTTCCAGGGCTCCCTAATTAGGGTATATTTAACTAAAAGGAGGAACAAAAGTTCCTAAGTATCTGTTCTAGTCCTGAGGGTCCACTCTCTATATGGCTTAGAGCTTGGTCCCAGCTTAACGCAGATTCAGGAGACAGACTGCATCTTGTATTTTTTAAATATTTTTTTAAGTTTATTTATTTTGAGAGAGAGAGACAGAGAGAGAGAGAGAGAATGAGAATGAGTAGGGGAGGGGCAGAGAGAGAGGGAGAGAGTGAGAATCCCAAGCAGGGTCCATGTTGTCAGTGTGGAGCCTGACACAGGGCTCAATCCCACAAACCGTGAGATCACGACCTGAGCCAAAATCAAGAGTCTTAATCGACTGAGCCACCCAGGCACCTCTGCATCTGGTACTTTTAGGGGAAACCTAAAATGGTTGGTTTGATTTCCCCTTAATATACTCCATATGACCCTAAACATTGGCTTTTTCTATTTTGGAAAACAATTCAATATCAGAGCAAATTCACTGGGAAACTGAGCTCATGAAATTTACTCTCCTCCGCAGCGGGCATCCCAGTGTTCATTGGGTTCAGGAATTTAGTCAGGCCTGCATGTCAGCACTGCCATCTGCTTTTATTCTAGGCACCAAACAGGTGGGCTTCTAGATGTGACAAATTCCATTGTAGAAAGAGACCCTGCAGTTTTGTGGCACTCTGTGCAGCCAAGACTACGATGGGGTGATGGAAGCAAGAACCAAACCTCCTGATTCTACAATACGGCTGGGGGGGTGGGGGTGCGCTCACTGAACTGTCCTTCTGTAACTAAGAGCACCTGGTGAAACCATGAAGGAGCCTGTCATAGCCTCTCTATTTTATCACCTTTATGTACATTTCATACATAAAATGGCAGCATGCAAAAGGCAGATGAGGTGATTCCACACTCACATTCATATTGTGTTTGCTGACCCAGTATCTTATTACCCTACTGGATTCCCAAAGGAATATAATTTCATCAAAAGAATTTGCAGCAAACTTTGATTTTAATATGTTTGTTTCACTACAACATTTCATGCTTTCTATAGATACTACCCTACACGTTCTTTCCGATATTCTTTAACATATCACAGGCATCACTGACGTTTATTCAAGAATGCCAAGAGCCCTGTGTCTATTACAGTATTAATATAAACCCAATGCATCTCATCTTCCTCACTGATAGCAGATATCTTTATTCAAATAACTTGATTATATTAAAGTGAAAAGAAGGAAAAAACACAGAACGAGAAATGTAAACACAAAAAGGACCCACATAGACATGGCTTTTAACTTAACGCACCCAACAAACTAGTGTTTTAGGGCACCTGCTACAAGTGAAACTATTTTCCAGGCACAAAAATACAAATCGCTGGTTCCTTGTCCTAAAGAACATTCACCATCACTCTACCTTACTAAAACACAGGTTAATTCCCTATAATTTTGCAAGTAGTCAGAGAATTTGAGGCTTCTATATCACGCCTTCCTTATGAATAAGGTGAGAGGCTCTCTTTTTTACACAGCTTATGTAAAGAAAACAGCCTAACATCCTTCATTTACATAGAGGTACTTTGTGGAAGCACAATTAACTTGGTAAGTGGGTGTCTGCTTTGACTGAAAGATCAGGGCTATTTGAAGCCACTGCAATCAGTTACATAAGCAGGTATTTAGGGGAGACTTTTCAAATGCATATTGCTATGTCAATGCACTGTTAAAAAAAAAAACCCAATAATAACACACAAACCGAAAACAACACTCCCTCAGAATTGGGGCTGGCAGCTGTCTGGACTACATTGGAGCTATTTACAAGGAAATACTGAGCAAGTGTCTAAAGGAAAGGAATGACAATCAGCACTGAGCTACCCAATTTGGATAATGAAGGATTCTTCTTGGTGTGGATGGCAATGAGGCCCACCACTCCCTCCAGCAGCAGGTTGTTGTTTGTTTGCATGTTTGTTTTCCTCCCACAGCAGTTTAAGCAATGATGTTTGCTATTTCTCATCCAGAACAGAAAAGAAGGATAAACCCAACAGAGAAATCAAAAGGGTCTTGTGTACCATCTGAAGGAATCTGGAAGAGTTGCCATTAAAAATCTTTAAAACAAGAAGGGACCTGATGAGATACAAGTTAGAGGTTCCCTCTGATAGCAATATGGAGACTGGTCTGAAATGCACGTGTGCATATGTGTGTGTGCGTTGGGATTTTACAACAGGGTGATTGATGAGTAGGTTCCATTATATATTCAGGTGAGAGATGAAGAATCCTTAAAATGAACAAGGGGCAATGGAGAGAAGAGAAAATGGTATTTCAATAAAAGGGTATTTAAGGAGTACAATGGATAGAACTGGGTGACTGACTGCATGTGAGTAATGAAGGAAAAATGGAAGAAGGAAATGAGGACCGTAGAATGTGGCTTAAGAGCCTGGTGTACATCAGGGGCACTCACCAACCTAAAGACTACATTTGTGTGGGATTAGGGGAACTGGAATGGAGCCCAATATTTTGAGTTTTAAGTACCTGGAAAACGTCAAGTTGGAGATACTTACAAAGAAAGAAATTGCTTAAGGCAAAGGCTAGAGATGAATACTTCACTGGTATACAAATTTAGAAGCTTGATATAAGGCCACACTTGTCCAGAGAGTGAATAATGTGAGCACACAAGAAGCTGTGGTAAGAATGCAGAAGAATAAGGAAAATAAGATCAGGAAAATTCATTAAAAGGCAACTAATGCAGAAAAATAGCAACCCATTTTGTAGAGTCTTACATATGTTGATGAAACATTTCACCAGCCCTGATGGGGAAAATATATTAAAGAAAGGAAGGGTCATCATGGATGGCAACCCATTTGCTGACAATTGTTTAATTATCTCAGAATAAATTTTTGTAGGACGTGAGCTTACAATACACTCAAATGTTCCAATTCATTGAAATGAAAGCGGTTCAGATCCAAAGAATAGTCTTCAGTTGGAATATTTTCTCAGTGCTTTAATAGGAAATTCCCGCCAGTCAAGAGAAGTTGCATCCTGTTCAACCTTTTGAGATGAAGGATTTGCCTTTTAATGAGAAATTTGCATTTCATTATAATGATGTACCCCTCTGCCCTTGACTTGGTTATTCTCTACAAAAGGAGTGACTTCTTTGCACCTTGTGCTCAGCATATAGTAATGACAGATTCCAGAAAATTTATCTCGGACATTAAAAAGAAAAGGCATAGTTAAAAGAAGTGAGTACAAACACACATACACACACACACACACACACACACACACTCTCCTCTACTGGGTTCAATATAAAGAAAATCTTTAGAGGTGACCTCACACATTTCCTGTTTCACAGCTAGGCATCTGTGAAGACAGAACCAGTCATGAAGAGTTGTGTTAGACCAGGTCATTTAATATGCTAAGAATTATTTGTAAAGGGGAGCTTGATCATCAAAGTCACCTGACTCAGTAGTATAGTTTCAGCAAGGAAATAGTTGCACGCGCTCGTGTTGGGGGGGGCATGTTGGTGGAGGAGCGGGGTTCAAAATTTTAACAATAAGGCATAGCAACACCTTGAATAGACACAAGTTAAATTAAACAGTACAGAAATAATGAAATGACCTCCTATTTATAAAGCAATAGCACATTGCAATAAGAATAACTTTAACAAACTTAACAGAAACCCATGGAGGAGGGGAAAGAAAAAAAAAGAGGTTAGAGTGGGAGAGAGCCAAAGCATAAAAGACTCTTAAAAACTGAGAACAAACTGAGGGTTGATGGGGGGTGGGAGGGAGGGGAGGGTGGGTGATGGGTATTGAGGAGGGCACCTTTTGGGATGAGCACTGGGTGTTGTATGGAAACCAATTTGACAATAAATTTCATATACTGAAAAAAAAAAGAATAACTTTAACAACTTAATACATTTGCTGCTTATAATAAAGAAATAACATGGTCAGGTTTTCAAGTTGGATCAATATGAACATTAAAGCCACAGTATTTCTGAGGAAACTTCAGAACTGTCTCAGACATGTCAACTTATTTTCAAGAGAGTCTTTTATATTTGGTAAATAAAAAGTTCCAACTTATGTAAAATTTTTAAAGAACCTTAAACTGGAAGAAAACTCCTCTGGAGTCTTATGGTATTTTCTGGATCAGTCAAATAACATTTTTAATCACTATGTGGTATTTTGGTTATTTTTTTTGCCTTCTTCTTTACTGGAAACTCCCTGAAAGCAGAATAAAGTGTTTGATATTTTTGTTTTGTTTTGTTTTGCAATTGCCTGTGATAGAGTATCTTCTCAAAAATCTATTGAACAAAGAGTGGAATGTGTCTTAACAGCTCAGTTTTTTTCTCTTTGAATTGTGTATCTTTTCTGAATAGAAATGGACAGGGTTATGAGTACATAAAGAAACCAAATGATCTAATTTACATACGAAATTCCAGAGTTTGAAATGGGCTTCTAAGCAATATAGTTAATCATTTCCCAGAGGTTATGTAGCTAAACCTCCTACCAGTATTATGGGAAGTCCTATTTGCTGGAAACTGTGTGGATCCAGAATGCTATAATTAGGGGAATCTGTTACATTCACAGCAGTGCCCCCCTTATCCACCCGGGATACCTTCTGAGACCCCCCAGTGGATGCCTGAAATCGCGCATAGCACTGAGCCCTATATGCACTATGTTTTTTCCTATGCATACATACCTGTGATAAAGTTTAATTTATAAATTAGGCATAGTAAAAGAGTAACAACAATAACTAATAATTAAATAGAACATTTACAACATATACTGTGATTAAAAAGTTATGTGAATGTGCTTTTTCCCTCAAAATATCTTCAGGTACCGCACTCCCCCTTCTTGTGATGAGGTGAGATGATAACATGCCCACGTGATGAGATGAAGTGAGGGGAGTGATGCAGGCGTTGAGACAGAGTGTGAGGCTGCTACTGACCTTCTGAGGATTCCTCAGGAGGATCATCTGCTTCCAGACTGGATGACTACGGGACACGGAAGCCTCAGAAAGTGAAACCAGGGATGGAAAGTGGGGCAGGAGGGGGGTGCTACTGTATGTTTGTGGAGATCGCCAGAAGCTGGGAGTGAGAAGCTCCCGGGCCTCTGGAAAAAAATGTGATGCTTCGTACTCTTTCCATCCTTTCTGTTACTGTTTAAAGCCTGGCACCCTCTTCTATCTGTGACTATAAAGAAAACTGGATGGCTTTGTAACTTAGAAGTCCTGTACCACAGTCTCTCTTCTCCCATCGGTGATCGGCCTCCATCCAACTTGAGCAAAAAACATCTCAAGGAGCACTGCCCTGCCCGCACCTCCCAATCAAGTGGTACAGGACTTCACTTTTCATCTGTAGAGTTAGCGTAGAGTTAGTGGAGCTCACGTGGTAAGCGACACCCCTGCCGTGTGCATGGTCTTTCTCAATGCCCGGCGGTGCAGGGAAGCCTTTAAAAATACTATGCTTTCTGGAAACTCTTCCTCCAGATGTGCGGACGCTTGGAATGCTGGCTTACCACAGTAGAGAAGAGCAACACATAAAAGGAGCAGGCAGATGGATGGGATCCAGGTAATTCGTATTTTTCTCTTTGTGGCAAAATGGTAGCTGGACGAGCACCAAGTGTATTGACGCGATTTCTGCCTTCTCTCAAATATCGTTTCCATTGATTTCCATAGCTTTGCTTTTCCTCTTATGTGGGCTGGAGATTTTTACCATGAGGTGCTGTTATTGTGTGTTAGACAACATATTGTGGGTTGGGCAACATTCCCCAGAAAATCACCTTTAAGAATATTAATTCCGAATGGGAATGATTAGTGTGGATTCTATTTCTTTCTCACTCGCAGATCAGCCCAGAACAGCAATCTGTTACCTTGGAAAGCAGAAAGCAAAGGCCTGAGAGACAGACTCATTAAGTAAGTAGGTTCTGAAGAGTCAAATATGAGGCACCCCTTGAGGAACTCTGGGCCTCAGGGAGGGGGGCATTACATTTTACAGAAAACTCTGGGATCCTGAATGTTGGAGAAAAAGAGACAGCTTAAGCATACTGTATACTTTTGACTAAAATTAGTTGTGGGATTTCTTTTGTGTGACAGACAGCTAAAATAGTCATTGTTATTCTAGAAAAAAACAAAACAAAACCCCCACAGGTTCATATGACCTGAAATGGCAAGTGTTAAGCAGGCAGATTTAGACCTCAATGAAGGCACCTCTGGATAAAGAGAGATGCAGAAGGACAGTCATTTCTAGGAGACCACGCGTGGTTGTGAAAGCAGAACCTGATAAGGTGGGGCCTCGGGCTCTGGCTTTCACCAAAAGGGATTAGAATTAAAGCCTGAACGTAAAGATCAGCGGTTGACTGATGGGAATTTTTTTAAGCTCCTTGGAAAAAATGAAGATTTCTCAGGAAACTTTTGGCTAACATCTCATAGGACAAAGCTGAGGGTGGGAAAGCATTACATTTTTTTTTTTTTTATATTTTGTGATTTCAGACAATTACATCGTCGTTAATATTTGAATGGAGGTTTGAAATTTAGAAACATACTTGAAAAGTGTAACAGGGAGAGTGCTGGGGTGGGAGAAAGGGGGTCCTCGGACCAAATGCTCTCCACTCCTTTGCTGCTTCTTTCCCTTCGGAGCATTGGCGCCCTGTGCACTTTTCCAGATCGGTCAGCAGATCCATCACTCAAGCCATCATTAATGTCGGCACCACCTCTTATCAGAATAAACTCCCTTGGCAGTCAATGAAACTCTTACTTTTCACTGACTCATCTCATGCTCCAACCAGTGATTAGAAGAACTGAGTAATAATCACATCACAAAGAACTGAGTAATAGTAAGATGTAGTTAAAGGTATCCGGGCGGTGAGCTACCTTATCAGAAGCAGCAAAGTACCTTCCTTTCTAGAACAGTTGTTGTGCACTTTCTGAGTCCACCTTCCCCCACCCCCACCCAGAAAAGGGGAGGACATATTTTTCGAAGAGTCAAACCACTTCTTCCCGATGCTGTACTATTCTTGTACCCTAAAATATGTATCAAATGCAAAATGTAACTGCTTTTTCTTTACTTTTCTTCTTTGAACCATTTTTTCCCCTTATCATCTGCATAGTAAATGACTAGCAACCTCTTCATTTTGCAGAGAAATACATTGAAATATCATTTTTCCTCATACACATAACATACCCTTGACACACTTACTTGGAAGATGGTAACCCATGACTCCACACAAACAGCTCAAACTCTACCATTTCTAATAAATAACCAAGTATGAGGACAAGTTGGGTTGTTCTGGATTAGGAAAACCAATCCCTTCAGGGGAATCTAATACTCCATTACAATGGTTTTCAAAGCGTGTTCTCTGAACCAGCAGTATCAACACCACCTGAAAACTTTATAGAATTCCAAACTGTCAGAATCAAAAACCTAGGGAGTAGGTAGGGCTCAGCAATGTGTGTTTTAACAAGCCCTTGGGTGAGTCCAACGCATGCTCAAGCTTGAGAACCACTGCCAAGAACGTCCTTCTCCTGAGCTTCAAGGTCAGCTCATTGGCAATGAGTCAAATTTCACACCAGAAACACGGCAAGAAGTTTCATATTTTGGTTGTGGTTGTTCCCAAGAAATTCAGTATGTGCATGTCAGCAGAGGATGGCTAAAAGAAGGGGATCAAGAGAGATTAACATTTAATGAGAAGAGGTTATGATATGATTATAAGACAGACTGAGGCTCACTGGCACCCAGGAGAAAATGAGAAAGTGCGAAGGTGAAGAAGTAGGAAAGCACTTAAGGAAAACCTGTCACACTGAAGAAATGTAGAGGTACACACATTCGAGAAGCCAAGGGTCCTTTTTATCACAGAGGAAGTGAGCACAAATTTGTGTCTTTTTTTCTTTTTTTTCTTAAATCTCATTCTGATCAAGCTTGGGCTTAGTCAGACATGCACTGTGAACTTCAGAAAGGAGACTTCAAGAGTTTCAAAGAAAAAGTTGACAGAAGCTATGACATGCAACTCCATAACAGAAAAAGAAAGCTCAAAGGTTGGAAAAGGCTTAAATATATCACGCAGGCTATGCAAATAGAAATCATTGCACTGAGGAAGGAAAGGGGAGAACCTACAGAAAATGAGGTGGCATAGAATGTTCTCCAATTAGGTTACCTTTTATAAGGAAATGTCCAAAAATGTAAATAAGGAGACAATTTAAAAGAACATCATGGGGATGCTTGGGTGACTCAGTCGGTTAAGCATCGGACTTCAGCTCAGGTCATGATCTTGTGGTTCGTGAGTTCAAGCCCAGCTGTCTGTGCTGACAGCTTAGAGCCTAGAGCCAGCTTCAGATTCTGTGTCTCCCTCTCTCTCTGCCCCTCCCTCATGCGCTCTCTCTCTCTCAAAAATAAATAAACATTAAAAAATAAAAAAAAAGAACATCATGGATCTATGAGAATAGTGTTCAGAAGGCTAAACTTAAAATAAGGCACCAAATGCTAAAGGTAAGAAAAAAAGTTCTTTTTGTTTGGTGTTAATATTTGACTTGTTTTGTTTTTCTTTGTTTGGACCGAGAAGATAAGAGAAGAAAGAGGTCCTCTGCTTTGGGCTAGTAATGTAGCTCTTGGTGGCTGACCAAAAAGAAAAAAAAAAAAATGAAGAATAAAGCCACTGTTTAGTTTCTGTGTTCTCTTTCCAGGAGAATGAAGGGATGGGAAAAATACAGGGAAAAAGGAACTGAAGCTGAGGAAGGAATAAAAGATGATTAAAAACATTGTTGAATGATGCCTCTAAATTGTTTGGGTTAATTACCACCCACTGTTCCAGGACATGAGAAGGAGACCCGGAGCTGCCAACAGTGATGTTGATGCAGCCACAGTGAACAGAGAGGGATCAGAAGCTTGGCAGTGGGCAAACGGAATTTGGGTTGACAAAAGGATAGGCGAATTTCTGACATGCTTCTATAAAGATCGATGTTGATTTGAGGCCTGATATTTCAGGTACTGGTGGATGAGCAATTAAGATAAAGGGTAGGGATAACGAGATGCTGGTTTGAGCTGTTTTTGTTTGTTTGTTTGTTTTTGTTTTTGTTGTTAAACAGAATCACAGGTAGATGTATCAGGGAATTGCAGAGGACCTACTGCACCGGGACTCTATCAAGGCAGCCACTGAAAAAGTCCCTTACAGGCAGTGTCGGGACTCTTACCTATTCTTTCAAAATGTAAATTGCTAGAACCACTTGTAAACTGCAAGACTTCAGGCATGATTAAGTAAAGTTGAAGATGCAAAGACCACACGCCTCTGGGATTCCTCTCCTGGTGAGGCAGCCTCGACAAATTTCGCATACATGCCCTGGGAGACATGTACACAAATATTACCTGTGGTATTGCCTACAATGGCCCTAAAGAGCAAACAACACAAATGCTTATGAGTATTAGAATAGTGAAATTAGTGCTCAATGAAATTCTATGACAGCGATGAAAAGGAACTAATCAAAACTAAACAAATCAACATGGATAAATCACCCAAATGTAAGGTTGAGTGACATTAGCATGGAACACCACCATAGAATTCCATTATAGAATTCCATTTACATAGCGCTCAAAACAGGTGAAACAATCCTATCATTTAGAAATGTATGCTTAGGTGGAAAAACTATAAAGGAAAACAAGGGAAAGAGGTTATCATAGAAGTCATTCCTTTAGCAGCTAGTAGTACTCAAGGTAAGGGGAAATGGCTTTTTGCAAGTAGCTGCCACAGGAACGCTGAGCTGCTGGCAGTGATTTATGTTTTCACCCTGGTGATGTTTACATGGTGTTTCCTTGATAATTGTGCTTTAAACTACACGTATCTCTTATATATTCTTCTGTATGTATAATATATTGCACCATTAAAATGTCTCTCATGATACTACTGCAAAAAAGATGGAGAAAACGTTTTGGATGACGATAGTTAATAATTACATGAATTTGTATTACTGAACAAGATGCTGATTTAGCCACTATATCAGATGAGGCTTGAGAGAATTTTTTTCACAGGCATATTGAAGAGTTCTGTCTTCAACCTTGTTCATTGCTTCCACGAACACTTTTTATCAGGGACTCAGATGACAATATAAGATGTGCATATCAGTTTCGAAGCTTGCATGAAAATGGGATGGCTACAGAACCTGGCCGTTGTTTCTCAGATTTTTGTGTACATTAATAATCCCCTGGGAATCTTCTGGAAACACAGATCCTGAATCAGTCAGTCTGACATGGACTCTGAAATTCTGCATGTCTAACATGCTCCAGGGATGATGATACTGTGGGTTAGTGGATATTACTTTGAGTAGCAAGAGAATAGGCAATCTTTAAGGTCCTTACCAGTCCAAAAATTTAATGACGCTAATGACCCTAATTCTTAATTTAGGAGCACGCATGAGTCAGTCTCATACAACTGAGACCACGCCACTCACAGAGTGATCAGGATGGCCTATCAATCACAGCAGACCGAATTCCCTGTTTTCCCACACTTTCCTTACCTTTTAATTTGCTTTCTTCCATTTTTATTTACAATAATTCTATTTTCATTTGCTCTGATGATGCCATAATGGGTCCCTGAGAAGTACTCATCCTAACTTTGTCCTTATAACACACGGAGTAGCAGAAAGTATTGCCGCCACGGTCCACAGGCAATTCCTTTCCTCCCTCTTTCAGTGGCACTCATAGTGTCAGTAGATCTTTTGTGTCTCATGGGAGTCAGGAACGAAAGGAAAAATATCAAGTGTGCCTTCCTTTGTCGTTCTCATAAAGAGCAAGTTGTAACGATCAGGTATAAATTTGAGGGCCAACAGGATGGTTCTAAATTATGAACAATGGCTGTTTTCTGAATAACTTTATATTTTGGAAAAGAGTGGGTCTAGAATAAGGAAGAAAAAAAACACAAAGTCTATTTATTATTTGTAGTATATGCCAGATGAGTTTGCAGGTGCTTTCCTATTCTTTAATTCCCTCCACCACTCCTTGAAATGGATATGATTTTTTTAATGTTTATTTGTTTTTGAGAGAGACAGAGAGTGCAAGCAGGAGCAGGGGAGAGGCAGAGAGAGAAGGAGACACAAAATCCAAAGCAAGCTCCAGGCTCCGAGCTGTCAGAACAGAGCCTGACATGGGGCTCCAACTCACAAGCTGCGAGATCATGACCTGAGCCAAACTTAGATGCTTAACTTACTGAGCCACCCAGGTGCCTCAGAATGGATATAATTCTTTTTTTTAATTTTTTAAAAATGCTTATTTATTTTTGAGAGAGAGGGGATGGGGAAGGGCAGAGAGAGAGAGGGAGACACAGAATCCGAAGCAGGATCCAGGCTCTGAGCCGTCAGCACAGAGCTCAATGCGGGGCAAGAATCCATGAACTGTGAGATCTTGACCTTAGCCAAAGTCAGGCACTTAACCAACTGAACCACCCAGATGCCCCTAGAATGGATATAATTCTTATTCACATTTTACAGAGAGAAGTCAAGTGGCCTGCCCAAAGCAACCCATCTCCTGCTTCACTGCTGCTCCTAGGAAGAAGCAAAATCTCATTTTGGTGAAGCATGGATGAGAGGTACCATTATTTTTAAATATCTGGAAAACTGCATCTTTAATATATATACAAAAATCCATGGTGTTGATTATGGCAGGTATCCCTTATGAATATCATTTTTTAACTAAAATCCAAATGTCAACTCATTACATGTAAATGACTAGTTTTGTTGGGTAACAGTGAGATGCACTTTGTTTTAAAAATTGGTTCTTAGGGAGCTTAGCAGTGACAAGTTCAATTCAGTGAGTAAAGGCATACCTCGGAGATATTGTGGATTTGGTTCCAGACCACTGCAATAAAGCGAATATCACAATACAGCAAGTCACATGACCATTTTGGGTTCCCGGTGCAATAAAAGTTACGTTAATACCCTTCTGTGATCTATTAAATGTGCTATAGTGTTACGTCTGAAAAACAACATACATACCTTAATTAAAACTATATTATTGTTAAAAAATGCTAACCATCATCTGACCTTTCAACGAGCGGTAATCCCTGGTCACAGATCACCATAACAAATACGATAATAATGAGAAAGTTTGAAATATTGCAAGAATTACCAAAATGTGACCCAGAGATAGAAAGGGAGCAAATGCGGTTGGAAAAATGGTGTCGACAGACTTGCTCAACAGGTTGCCAGAAACGGTAATTTCTAAAAGAATGTAGTGTCCATAACACACAATAAACCATAACACAACAAAATGAGGTACGTCTGTAGACGAAGAGGAAGCAATTCTTTTCCAGGTGATAGGTTATTTTTTTTAATGTTTATTTATTGGGGGGGGGGGGGTAGGGGTAGAGAGACGGGGACAGAAGATCCGAAGGTACTCCGTGCTGACATCGGAGAGCCTGATACGATGCTTGCGGTCATGACCCCAGCCAAAGTCGGACCCTCAACTGATGGAGCCATCCAGGAGCCTCTCTTCTCATTGATAATTTTGTCAGACTATCCCTTTTCAGACTGGGATATCAGCCCTCCTCTGGTTTCCAAAAGTGTTCACCCTCCCATACTTTGTAATATAGGACATCAGGTCTTCAGTTCCCTATCAAAGCATGCAACTTCAAACACTCTGGAATCCAACTCTTGCCAAATGCTTAGCTAAATAAAGTAACACTTGGTGGAGACTGCATAATGGACAGGCCACCCACCGGCTGTCGAGTTTGTTAAAATCTCTCTTTGCTACCGGTTAGAACACAACAGATCTACCTACCCTGGCCCTTTTGGTTTAGCCATCTCACAGAACTTTCAACATTAAAATGTTTCATTGTTGTTCTCTCAATTTTCATCACAGGTTGCTGACAGCCACAGCTACGTAGAATTTCCCCATGCGGTTGCCAAAATTGTCACTGGAATTCCTGTCCAGTATACCAATGCTTTAAGACCCAGTACTACAAAAAACTGGTAAAACCACATCATTCCTGTTGTGAAGGTCATGCTTTTTTAAGTTGTAGCTTTCAGGGGCACCTGGGTGGCTCAGTTGATTGAGCATCCGGCTCAGATCATGATCTCGCAGTCTGTGAGTTCAAGCCCCACGTCGGGCTCTGTGCTGACAGCTCAGAGCCTGGAGCCTGCTTCAGATTCTGTGTTTCCCTCTCTCTCTCTCTCTCTCTCTCTCTCTCTCTGCCCCTCCCCCACTCAGGCTCTGTCTCTCTCTCTGTCAAAAATAAATAAGCATTAAAAAAAATTTTTTTTTAAATTTAAGCTGTAGCTTTCAGCATCCAGAAAACTGATCTGAATTTGAAGTTTAAGCTTTAGCAACCATTCATTCACAACTGCTAACATACCTTTATTTTCTTCTTTTCTTCTGTTTCTTTGAACTTTTCAAAAGCCATTTGAAATTATTTGTGAATATTTTTGTAACCAGTAAAGCATGTCAGTGTTTGGATTGTTGGGGAAAAAAGGCAACTCTAAAAATACTTTTGCTGACTGGTATAGTTTAAGACATGCACGGGAAACACTGACAGATTGCTGTGCAAGGTCGTAACTGTAGGAACCAAACAAACTGGTCTCTGTTGAGGTTCACACTCTATGAATGGTGGAGATATTAACAAGAGGCCAGTGATGTGTTGTTTGGTAGAAGCACTTTGTTCTTTTCTCATGGATTAACTCCAAGAAAAGAGAAAGAAAATCTGTCACTCCTACTACCACCACCCATGTAGATCAGTTTTAAACTCGAATCCAAGCCCATCAACAGGAGTTTCCCAAACGGGAGTAAAACTGGTTCCACATAGCCTCTGACTGGGCAGAGTTCAGAAAGACAAACACCAGGAACCCGGAGCCAGAAAAATTAGTTCCCTCTTTTTCAGCTTTGTGTCCTTGGAGAAATCACTTACTTCGAGGAATCTTAGTTATTTGATATTTAAACGAGGATGGCTAATGCAAATGCAATTCAATACAATGGAAAGATAAATTCCAACCCAGGTCTGGGCTAGCTGGCCTCCAAAGGGGCTGAAAGGTGTGATAGGAATGGCAGCTTAACACTCTGGATTGAGAAATGGAGACTGGCTAGAATGAACAAGCTGGCCTTACTAACCAAATCACTGACCTCATCTTGCTTTTCTGGAAGCTGTTTGCTGGACCTCTCTTTCAGGCAACTTACCCAGGCCACTGCACTGCAGTTTCTTCCTCTCTTATTTTTCTACCCTGCAGTTCAATTTCACAGTTTCCATGTCTTGCCTTTGTCAGAACACGAGGCAGACATCTGACACCGTGGAAACTTAATAAATATTACATCAATCAATAAAGTAATTAATCAGAAACAACTGCCAATAAAATCCAGCACCACAAACAGTTGTCTGTATTTTCTCAGTTGCTTAATTTTTCTCCGAGGAATAGTGGCCAGAAAGAAAGACTGCCAAATGGTTGTCTACTCTGATTTCTGAGGAATGTCAGTGGCGTTCCTTACCTAATGTATCAAACATACTTGTTGAGTTTCTGTTACTGTGTACTCAACTGAGGGATGGTTTAGTGAATAAGTTGAAAATGTGAGGGAACAAATATAGTTGGGACAAATTGTTGAAACACAAGCACACTTATAAAAAAGCCTGAAGGCATAAGCAAACCCATGTTAAAGGCATTCACTACTGGGGAGGCAGGTACATAATCTCTCACATACATAAATATGCCACAAGCACTTTTTGTCTTTAAAGTTTTGTTTTTTTTTTTCATTTCAATAAATTTCCATATCAATCCCAAGCCTTCCCAGAGTGGCTTTTCTAACAATCATAATTTTCTGATCCAAGCTGTTCTTTTCAGTATCTGTAACAGTATTAGTAATGTCCAGACACCAATCTGAGGCACACACCTCAGGAAATTGCTAGGGGACTGTTATTCATTCCCTCCCTTAGTATTTAATAATCCTTTTCATGCTGAGAGGCAGCATTTTCTGATGTCCAAAACCAGAAGACTCGTACTGGGAATGTCAAGATTCCAGTTCCTCATCGTTTTCATCTTAGTCTCAAAGCTTTGCCTCAAACATACATGCATCTTCTGTGCATTTCTTCACTCTTCGTTTAAGTATTTAGAGTGTTCACTGCTGTAAAGCATGCTTTATAATGTATGCCATGGATAGGATCTCAAATCCAAAGTGTTACCACCCCTTAAATTCACATACATGCCTGTGTTTGCTATTCTCGCTATGTAAAATGTCTCTAAGAAATGCCACCCAAAATAGGTGCCGAGCTCATAACAATATTCACAAATGAAAAACGTGCCTCCAGATGCCAAGTACTTATAGAAGTGAGGCTGTCTGCCTCCTCGAGGGTATACAGCTTCTCAGATGCACTGTAACTGTTTTATCCAGTGCTTTCAGATTAAAAGAAGAGATGCTCTTTAACCAGGGGAGGGGGACAGAAGGACAGAGTTCTTAGGCTTAGACCCTGGAGCTCAGATCTAAAGTGAAATTGCCTCCAATGTCAGAGAATGAGAATGCAGAACTCAGGGGCTTGAGGGGGAGAGGAGGGAAAGGAATACGAAGGGGGAATCTCATTTTCCCCAATTGAGCCTGATTGCAGGGTCCAGTATTAGTCCTATTTTATGAGGGCTCACTGAAGGGGAGTTTAATGCTGCTGTTTTATGTATTTTCATTAATATTTTAATTTTTGTGCTTGCACCCTGAGGCATTTTCATGAAGGGAGCAATTTTGGATGTGGAAGACGAAAAATACGACATTTTTTCCCTTGCTGCCACAGAGTTTTAACACGCCACACACATACCCTCATCTCTTCGGGGGCTGTCTTTTCATCTTTCAGTGCCCAGATCCTTTCTAAACTGAATGCAAGTTGGTACAAATCTGCAATTCGTTTGTCTAGGAAGACTTGAGTCTTCCCAGTCTAAGTGCAGTTCTAGATGTTGCATTTTTAAAATGTTTGATGTTGTATTCTGAAGACTGAACACAAACACAGATATGTAACCTAAATTTGATGTGGGAGTGTCTGATACTCAAAAGAAGAAAAACATTATTATTTTGAAAATATGACTGCAGAATACTAAACTAAGGGTTGGCAAACTAAAGCCCACCACCCAAATCTGGCCCTTGCTTGTTTTTGTAAATAAAGTTTTATTGGTACTCATCTGTGGATGCACTGCCTGCTGTTTCACAGAAAAGTTTACTGGCACTTGGTCTAGAACGTGCATATCAGATATCTGTATGTTCCAATTTTATTTCCTTCCATGTTTTATAGTGCTTAGAATTTTTTTTTTTTTAACCAAACAAGTGACTTCTGAATTTGGAATACAAACTCAGGAAGTTTCAGGTTTAAATTTCCAAATATTTTCCACACGCTTTCCAAATGACAAAGTCCTCAAAATTCTGTCAAATAGCATTTGATTAACTGATATGCTGTCAAGTTTCAACGCAATAGCACCATAAGATTTGGAGGCTGCAATTCTAAGCAGAATTTGCAAACAGAATTTATATTATAGTCAAAAGACTGTGCAATTCCACAATGACAGAACAGACCCCATTCCTTATTAAAAATATATATATAACTGCTACCAACTTCTCCTGACCTTTTACTACAACCTTTCCATCTCTGCCATGATAGTTTATTACACGTTGTCACCTCTGCATATCATTCCCACATCAATATCCTAAAGATTTCACACCCCTGGCTCCAGTCAGCTCTGCATCCAAATCATCCAGGGAAGAAAGCTGCATGTCATACTTCTAAAAATACTTCTTTGGGGTGATAAATTTTACTAACAACCTTTAGAATTTGAAATTTTCCGGAAGCCTAATCATTTACTATCATTTAATTCTGTTCCTTCTTCTAACTCAGCAGAAAGGAGAGCAATTCCTTGATCTCACTTAAAAATATTTGTAATAGTGGTAATATTTTTAAACTTGCAGGTTTTCATTATTCCAGCAATGGTTTCACCAGGCAGGATGGTTCATTGTCATTCTTTTTGTTCTTGAGATGATAAGAGACCTTTGGTGCCCCCACTTTAGAGACCCCTACAATTTAATTGTGTTAATTTTTAATGTTTATTTATTTTTGAGAGAGACAGAGACAGAATGCAAGTGGGTTAGGGGCAGAGAGAGAGGGAGACACAGAATCCGCAGCGGGCTCCAGGCTCCGAGCTGCCAGCACAGAGCCCGACAGGAGGCTCGAACTCACAGAGCTGAGATCGTGACCTGAGTCGAAGTCAGACGCTCAACTGACTGAGCCACCCAGGCACCCCTAATTGTGTTCATTTTCAAAAATGTGTTCCTTCCCTTTAAAGCATAAACACTAGGATTTACCCCTTGCTTATTTTGGTATAGTTACTGAAAACTTGTTTCTCATTTCAATCATTCCAATGACCTACAGTTATTATCCCCACTTTAAACTGAAGAAGCCAGGGCTTAGAGAGATAACGTCATGTATCCAATATCACACAGCTAGTAAGTGACAAGGCCAGGATGGCATCCTAGATCTGTCTGATGCCAGAGATGGGGCTTTTGCCCACTGATTTCTGCAGCTTGGAGGGCAGGGATTCAGTATCATGTGCCTTTGTTTCTCCAGAGTTCAGCACAGGTTTTGATATATAGGATTGTCTCACTAAAATGTACGTTGAATGAATGAATGACTAAACAAAATCCGAACAAGGTGTTCAGAGTCTATGTAGAAACATCTGCTGTATCCTTAGCAGTCAGTTGACATGTCTTGGTATAGCTGTGCTGGAACCAGTCTGGCTACTTCAGAATTTGTTTGAACCAGACCATTCGGACAGGTAGGGAAAATGGAAAATTAAAGAGCAAATACTCACATTGACAGATTAAGTAATACCGGGGAACAAGTAAATAGAAGTTACTTGGGAGAACAAATCAGAACATAATTCTAAAACTTGCCGTCTCCAAACTAATTTACTTTAGCTAATTTCCAAATCTTTCCCCTCATTATGAGGGCCTTTTCATCCCTTATTATTGGGTCATTCATTCCCAGATATTCACCTACATTTATATATATTTATCTCACTCATTCCTATTGGAGCTGCTCCTTTACAGAAATAAAAGAATTTCAGATGCAAGCAGCTCTGATAGAAAGCTCTATTCCTGTAAAGAGTTTTGAGGAAACTTTCCCAGTCTCTTTTGAGTGGAATCCAGGCAGATTAAAAGTGCTAGTTGTATTCCTGGCACCATGATTTCATTTTCAATTAAGCCAATATACATTTAATTGATAAGATGGGTTGATTATTTTCTACCCCTTGATATTAGTTATAAACTAGTACTTTAACTGGGTTAATGATATTATCTTTAGGGATCCCTATTTTATTTTTAATTTTTTAAAGTTTACTTACTTATTTTGAGAGACAGAAAGCCTGGGCGTGTGCAGGGAAGGGGCAGAGAGAGACAGAGGTAGAGAGAGAATCCTAGACAGATTCCTGTGCTGTCAGTGTGGAGCCCAATGTGGGGCTTGATCATGACCTGAGCCGAAATCCAAAGTCAGACACTTAACTGACTGAGCTACCCAGGCCTTCCTAGGGATCCTTATTTTAAATGCCTCTGGCAACTTCCCCTTTCTTTCCACTGTGTACCTCTAAACTCACTGATACGATACTGGGACTGCTGTCTCAATTGTTCTGACTTTTAAAACGTCCTATCACTTATTTAATAATATATATCTTATCATGCAGCACAGCATCTGATTTATGATGCAAGTTGTCAATTTTCAAATCAAATAAAATGCCCATAAAATGAGGTTTCCCAAGGAAGACATCCTTGAAAAATAATAGAATGGAGCTTGTTTGAATTAACTGCTCCTTTTTAGCGTACCTTAAAGCAAGCTGTGCTATTAGGAAGCTAGAGTAGTTCAGGTTATATTCCTAACTTCTGAAGAAAACATCAGGAAGGGAAAAATAGCGTGGATGCTCATAAAAGATCCTCCGGCACCACTGTCATAAGCTGAATATTGCTTGAGATGTCTCAGATTCAGTCAGAGCATAATTATTGGGTTGTTTGGCCCCTGCGTCCAAACACCCAAATGGCTTTTTCCTCTTTGTTCTTATGAGATGAGGAAAGACTTTAACAAATGAACCCAAAGTGAGATCTCGTTTAATAGAATTCACCCTCTCTTCCCATCTCCCCTGTTCTAATGACCACAACGTCCTTTTCGAAAGAATGTAGCTGTTACAAATCACAGCTGGCCAATTTCCAGTTGGAAAGTTCAATTTTTGTCTATCTACGTACCCTGACAAAATCCCCCTGGATACAGAACCAAGTGATCATTTTAGAAATTTGTATTGTCTTGATAACTGCAATGGTTGCACACAGACATCTATTGCCTTTTACCTTTGTCTGTATTGACTCTCAGTGAAACTAATACAAAACTACCGACCCTGACCAATGGAAAAATTTGGAGTTTGGTAGCTTTGATTGCTTATACTGCATGCAGTCAACCACTCAAGCAGCATAGATTAAAACATAAAAGTTTCGGCAATCGCTGAGCATTATAAATTCTCATTAGAGTCTCATAATCAAGACATTTGGTTGAGTGGAGCATACAGGTGTAGTAGCCCACATATGGACCCTGTCACATATGAAGAAAAAGATCGTCTCTTTAAAATGTAAAACAGGTTTTCTGGTAAGAATGTTACCTCTTTCAGGACACAGAAATAAAAGCACTAGTTTACTAGATTACTAGTTACCTGAAAAAGTGCTGATACTACTGTGGGACACTGTTGCATAAGCTGTGCATTCTGGAGGACTTAGTGCAGTTTTGAAAGTATAATATGGGGGCGCCTGGGTGGCTCTGTCGGTTAAGCGTCCGACCTCAGCTCAGGTCATGGTCTCGCCGTTCCCAAGTTGGAGCCCCACGTTGGGTTCGGTGCTGACAGCTCAGAGCCTGGAGCCTGTTTCAGATTCTGTGTTGCCCGCCACCCCCCCCACCCCCCCCCCCACCCCTCCTCTCCTGCCCACGTTCTTTGTCTCTCTCAAAAATAAATAAATATTAAAAAAGCATTGTATACTATTAAAAAAAAATAAGGAAAGCAACGAGAAGATCCAAGATGAGCTTAGGACGCGTACTAGGACAGTTTGGACTGAAATAGATGATGCAATCAATAGCCAAGTGTGAGAATAGAACCATTAATGAGAAATCTTTAACGTCAAGCAGTTGTTTGAATGTCATCTATTGTCTACAAACTGCAACTGAGCAGGTGACTCTCCTGTTCCACAATTACCTTTTGACTTCTGGGGGACATATTTTCTAGGAGGGTCAAAATACCGCACTTGAAAAATGAGCTATATGCATGAGTGACACAGGCATGACTATATAAAATGTAGAAAGGCTGATTCTTCCTAACCGCATTTCATAAAATTCTCTCGGGGCAACCTATCTTTCCTGTGTTACCAAAATGGGGAAAAATCAGGTTAGCAAATAGCATTCTCTCTACAGCTTTTCTTAAAGCTGTGGAGGATGGCTGCTGTGATTTAGTAGGCCTTTTCCCTCTTTCGTGCCAGGGACTAGGTTTTGCAATATTACCTTGAGGATTTAGCATCTCAGCTTGGCTGTTTCTGACTCTCCAAAATGAGGAAGATGAATTATTTAACATCCAGGAAGCACCAGCTGTGTTCTCTCCTAAAGCTGAGCTTCCCCCACCAGAGGGATTTACAATTGAAATAGGTTTCTAATCTAAACAGGACTACAGTTTGGACAAGTGAACAAGACGAGAGAGTTTTTTTCCTAAGTGGAGAAGAGATATTAGTGAGCATTTCTTAGCGGTTTTCCCAGAGCACCTAGAAATTCCCTAGGGATTATAGAGCCTAGCATCTTGCCAAGGGGACGGAGTGCTCCTGACATGAAGGCACAACTCTGAGGCCACTAAAGAAGGGGATTTATAACATGCAACAGGAGGGATTTAGGTTAGGGACAAAGACAATTCTCTTGATGGTCGGTGTTACAGAAGGAGACGAGAGTATGAGAGAACTCTTTCCCTCAATGTTCTTAGAACCAGGGAAGTGGTTCTCAAAATTGTTCTTGAAATTTTGTACCCCAGGAGGCATTCAGCAACATCTGGACACGTTTGTTTTTGGTTGTCACAACAGGGGCGAAGAGGAAGACACTACTAAGTCTAGTGGGTGGGGAGCAGAGATACTGTTAAACATTTTATAATGCACAGAGCAGCCCCTCCCAACTAAGAACTATTAGGCCCAAAATGTCAAGAGTGCCAAAGCTTAAGAAAGCCTGACCTAGAGAATTTACACATTTTTTGAGTTCTCTCAAATGATTTTAATCAGCCTACCTGGGCCAGTTCTAGGAAATAAAATAATTCTCTCCATTTGTTTAATGAGAATAAAAATGGTTTGCCACCCAGTTGGGTGTGCTCTCAAGATGGGTTTCTCTTCAGGGAAGAGGGCTCTCTTCCCAGGGACTCTCCCTGAAGTTCTCCAGCTGATTCCAATCTTTGTTTTAGGAATTAATTTAAATCCCACTTCATCCCAAAAGCCCGAGGGAAAGACAAAGGTGATCCACTATTCCTTGAACTCCTTTCTATAGCAAGTATTGTCTGCCTACCTCATTGGGCATTTACTGCCTCATGCATTTACTGTATGTACATGACAAGACAACTGTGTTGTGAACTTATCCAACCAAGTCAACTAAAGTGTAAATTCCTTACTGGCAAGGGATAGTGTTTCTGCTGCATCAGAAACACAAAATCTATTACCAGCTTGCACACAGTGAGAATTCCATAACCCTTTATTTATTATATGATGATAGAATCCTTTACTCATTATATGAGCCACTGGGTGGCTTAGTTGGTTAAGCGTCCAACTTGGGCTCAGGTCATGATCTCACGTATTCAGGAGTTCGATCCATACATAGGGATTGCTGCTGTCAGCCCAGAGCCTGCTTCAGAGCCTCTGACCTCCTCTCTCTACCCCTCCCCCAATGGTTCTCTCTCTGTCTCTCAAAATACATAAATAAACATTAGATGATAATCAATATTCAATCTCTTCGCATAGTCTGAGGCCCCTCAGAGTGGTAGTTATTAAATAAAAGTAGAAGGACTTTGACTGCCAGTTTTCCCCAGTCTAAATTGGGGCAGGAAGAGATCATTTTAAAGTTACATCAAATATATTTCTATTTTCAATGGTTCCTATTCCACAATGCCAGGATATGGACTTTGATTTCTGGTCTTCATAAAAACTAGGCATCAGCATGACTTATTAGAAAAAGAAGAATTATTTAGGGTCATTCTATGTTAATAGAAAAAGGAATAATGAAATATCATAATAAAGAGAAATAGTTTTCTAATAGAGAAGTGTCACGATATTAGTCAGGTTTATTAGGGCTTTAGAGGAGTATTCCAAGAAAAGTGGCAGAAATTCGATCAATTAAGTGAGGTGCACATAAATTGAACTTAATAAAACTGCCTAAATTGCTTTGGAAAAAAATGCTGTAGGGAATATACTTTTATTAGTTCTGGGTGAGGGTGAATTTGATGATACAGTGAAACCTTTTCCACTTTTAATCTTGAGTTTCCCATGAAAACCATCAGGAATAACTTTGGAAATATTATGTACAACCAAACTAAAGACTGAAGAACCTGTGTGGCCAATGTGTAGTCAATGGTTTAGAAGTAAGAATGTAGGTACTGCGGTAAGAATACTGGCTCCAATCCAGTCTTACTGGACTTTGACAATTACTCAGTCTATGTCAGTGCACAACACCCTATTTGGTAGAACTGCTCCCGTGGATCTACATCAGATACGCCCTGGGCTATCCTTGCCTCCAAAGAATTCAGTTCTCCAGAGATGAAAGAGACTTCTTGACCCGCAGTCTTACTATCTCCAAATTAAAACAAAGAACAACAATCAAAACCAAGAAATAATTACTGAATTACTGAATTAATTACTGAATTAAATAAAGGAAAAATCAAAGTGTTGCTCTAGGACCGTCAGATACAACTCACTGGTTTTTCTATTCGTGAAGACTGAATTCAGTGGGTAATTTTTTTTTTCATGTATTTATTATTTTGAGAGAGAGACAGAGTGTGAGGAGGGGAGAAGCAGAGAGAGAGGGAGACACAGAGTCCGAAGCAGGCTTCAGGCTCCGAGCTGTCAGTCAGCACAGAGCCCGATGGGGGGCTCGAACTCAGAGACTGCAAGATCATGACCTGAGCCAGTCAGACACTCAACCGACTGAGCCACCCAGGCACCCCATCACTGGGTAATTATTTAATGTTGCACTTCACTTTACTAATACAAAGAATCCTATGAGAAAAGAAAAAGGCCCATTTCTATTTTATGTTTCTCAACAAGGATTTTTGGCATCCTGTAATTTCTATATACACTGTAACTCTCAGAAGCATACATTGAGCATCTTTCAATCAGTCAAAATGTGAGATATCTTTTGAAGATTATGTTTACCCATTCTGTTCTGAAAAGATTTAATGTGACCTTTTCTTAGATATAAAAGTGACTAATTTGTTTAATGGGAACAAAAATGCTGATTTACCACCCAAGTGGTCACTAAGTCGGCGACATTTGTTAAACCAGATATTACTCAAAACGAAAGTAGGAATTAACCCTTTATTCTTTGTAATCAGTAAAAATGCTCAGCATTTTAGCTGTGGTTGCTTCACAATTTCAACATCTTAGTGGCCGTTGCTTTACGATTTATGAAAGATGCCTTGTACTTGTGTCCATGCTTCATTTTTGCTGGTTAAATAATCTCATGATTATCTTAACCATTACTATACATCAGGGAGGAAAGACCTCAGGGTGGGATGATTTTTGGGGTCATGGAAAGTTCCACTATCCAACAATCTTCTGGCCAGGTCTTGTGGATGATTAATAACCCTCATGCTTTTTCATCTTGATATTTCTTGGTCCATACCCATAAAATTTTCCTGCTTGGTATTCATTTTTTAAGTCTATAACATTATTGGGATTTTATGCTGACTTCATAACCTTCAGAATAACTGATCGTAGCAAAATATTTCCTTGCTTATAGAGAGCAGCTTTCCATTGACCTCGATTTTAATGAATACATTTTGAAAAGAAAACATTTATTACCAAGTGAAATAAGCATCTCTGAAAGACTTCTCCCACCAGCAAAGAGTAATTTTTTTTTTTTTTAATAGAACCCCTGAGGAGGCTGAATCTGATATAGCACCAATACTGGCTTATTCAAAGCTCTGAATCATTTTGGACTCACCTTTAAGATTCAAGTTACCACACTTTACTGATTGCTTCCCATTTAGTTGTTTTCCTTCTTCACTAGACTAGGTTTCTGGAAAAGAGGATCTGTACTTATCTCTGTAACTCCCAGGCTAGCGCCGTGTCTGAATCAATGTAAGCATGGAATATATCTCTATTGAGAAAGGCTATTCATTGGGATAAGGCAGATACACAGAGTAGGGAGTTTGGAGCATGGAAGATGCTTGCATATCTTTATAAAGAATGCAACACATGTGTTTAAGACCCAGGACACACGTCAATTTCCCAAACTTAAAAGCCTGCTGAAAGCAAAAGGCTGTGAGGTAAAGAATGAGGTTTACAATAAGAGATTATGGAGCCAGAGAGGAAAAGACCAACAGAATATAATGACCATTTCCAAGGTCGCAGGTAGAAGATGGTTCCAAAATATACATTATAATGACCAGGGTTCTCCTTCTTCACTGAAGAAAGAACAAATAGAAACACCTATTCTAAATCAATGTGAGGAATAATTTTCTTCAAGAGAGACATTAAATAGCGAATAGGTTACTGAAAGAATGTATAAACAAGGCTTCCTGATACTTGTAGATTAGATAACCTGCCAAAATTTCTCTTAATGAAGGCTTATGAACATTTATGCACAAAACGATACTTACGTTAGACCCCTTTAAGGCGCACATGGCACAACTACTGAATAGTATTTAGAACAGTAAATAAAAGAGGAACCAAATCCCTATCTTATACGCCCCTGCAAAACATAAGAAGAGAGTGGGATACCAAATGGGATAACTTCCTTTTTGTGATACATAATTTCAAGTTTTCAGTGGCCGGGGGCACACATCCTATCATTCATGTGGACTAGGAAGACATCCTTTTATCTCATTCTATCAGGTGATTTATAATTGCCATTTAAACACAATAAGCGAGGGAGTATATGATTTGTGAATCCGCTAGGATGCTAATGGAAAAGCTCTCTACTGACCCAAGAAGGGCACTTAAATTGTTACAGCTCCTATGTAGTTGGAACTACTTTAAATATTCATTGCACTTTAATGAACGTACTTTTCCTTTAATTAGACATGGTGTTAATACTGTTTTAATCTGAATTGATTTGCCACACTGATCTGGGGAAGCCAGGATCTGTTTATGAATGAATTAGAAGTCTCAAGCTTACTAAAACTAGTAGTTGACCTTCCCAGAACTCTTATGTCTCAAAAGGAAGCATAATATTATTTCCACAGGTGAAAAGGTACAAGACATGGGGTGTATTTAGCTGAAGATTAAGTAAAGTTTGGCAAGCTAAGACTGGGAATATTTTGAAATTCCTTAATATCATGTTTTTAATTCTCAATATGTGACAATTAAAAAGATCACGAAGTCGCTTGATCTTTCATTCATTCAACACGTATCCTTTACTTCTTTCTCTGCACTTATCAAATGGACGGACTAACGATGGATAGCATTAATGAATTGGTTGCACAGTAGCAAACCGTGACCACCTCAGGATATGAAGGTATTTAGGTTATCTTGGTGAAAATTAAGGAGTTAATAACAACTTAATAAAAGTGAAGGTCTATTTCAAGTCCTGGTATTATACTTCTTTGAGCTGTCAAGATTTATTACCTTTGGCTGTATCACCATAACAATATTTTTCACGTGCCTCCAGGTTTTCTTTATTAATCTCCTTACAGAAATGTACTAAGTAAACGTGCCTTTTGAAGTGTCCGGGGATATATTTTCCCAATGACGAGTAATCCAAGACATCTTTGGAATATAACAAATTGATTAAGACATCATACTTCTGGCCAGTCAATACCAGGCTAAGGAATTATAGGAGAGGATGAAGTTGTTTATTTAGCTAAAGAGCTCCCATGGAGGTAATTTACCTGGTGGGGAAATGGTGTGATTGTTGCTGTCAAGGCAAATGCTCTCTTCTTTGGGACCTCAGAGGCTGAGGCTCAGGGGAAATAGCATTTCCCCCTTATCCTCTCATCCGTTGCAAAATTGCTGGATAGGATGGTGGGATCTTCTGGTCTAAGGTCCCTCAGTGTTTCTCAATTTGGTTATCCCTGCATTCATTCATACAAACCTTTGAAAATACCAATGCTTGGGCCCTTTCCCCAGAGATTCAAATTCAGTGGTCTGGGGAGGGGCCCATGGCACCATAAAATTGGAAAGTTCCTGAATTGTTTCTTTGGAGAATCACTGAGCTATAGCAAGTGAAAAGCTGTAACAATTACTTCATAATAGGATAAGCCACAAGGTACTCTTAGAAGCTTAATCTTGGATATGGTCCTTAACAAAGTATTCACAGCATTTTGGAGTTGGTCTACAAATAAATCTGGTCCTTCTAATTTTCATCCAGGGTTTTTCTTGGACACCTCCTCCCCTGGAACTTGTTGACCTATATTTGTATCTTGTTTTTGTAAGTGCATATACTTACAAAAGAGACATCTTAAATCATGGAAGAAAATGCTCTTTTCCTATAGCTTCTATTGACAAGCCAGAATATTTTGCTTTCTTCCTTAAGCCTATTAAAGATAGTAAAAATCAGTTCCAAAAACTCTGCCCCAGAAGTACTCTAAAGATAACAATAAATGAACAATTAAGTAAATTATGTCGCAGTCACTTGCCAGACTTTTGAAAAACCGATAAAATTATAATTATGAAAATGCTTGTGAAAAAATGAAAATAAATAGAATCAAAAAAGACATATACCATATATGGCAACTGTGTATTTTATAGTTAAAGACTAGAAATAAATTGTGTATAGAATTGGTGAGTGGGATTGTGAGAGATTTTTCATTTGGTTTCCTAATCTTTCCTTGGTGTTGTTATAATGTTGATTTATATTAAAAAATACCTATAATTTATTAAGAAACTACCAGGTGCCAGAAATTTTGAAACTCTACAGAAAGGATATTAATAATACGATTTTTAACAGAAAAATTGAAGGACAAAGACATTAAGTAGCATGTCTGAGTCATAGAGCTAGTAAATGACAAGATCGGATTCAAAGGTTTGTCAGTTTCTTTTTTATTACCCTCTTCATCATTATTTAAAAATTTTAAAAGAGGGGCGCCTGGGTGGCGCAGTCGGTTAAGCGTCCGACTTCAGCCAGGTCACGATCTCGCGGTCCGTGAGTTCGAGCCCCGCGTCAGGCTCTGGGCTGATGGCTCGGAGCCTGGAGCCTGTTTCCGATTCTGTGTCTCCCTCTCTCTCTCTGCCCCTCCCCCGTTCATGCTCTGTCTCTCTCTGTCCCAAAAAAATAAACGTTGAAAAAAAAAATTAAAAAAAAAATTTTTAAAAGAGAGACTCAATCAATAAGACCCCTACCTCCCACCTCAATAAAAACATTTGTTACTTTAGGTTAAATGGACTGGATTGTCCATGCTTATATGTTTAACATCATCAGTAAGTTTTCTGGATACTAAGTTGAGGGAAAGATGAAAAGTGAGAATCTCTTATCAGTTTAGTTATCAATTAATGAAATATTCTTCTATCATGAAAAAGTCAAGGAGGATAACATCAAATTAATAAATAACTTTTTGAGGGGCATCTGGGTGGATCAGTCAGTTGAGTGTCAGACTTTGCTCAGGTCATGATCTCACAGTTCATGGGTTCAAGCCCCGTGTTGAGTCTGGAGTCTGTTTTGGATTCTGTGTTTCCCTCTCTCTCTGCCCCTTCCCTCCTCACATTGTCTCTCTCTCCCTCTCAAAAAATAAATAAACATTAAAAAAATTTTTTTTGATTAAAAAAAACTTTTTGAGAGAAGTTAACTAGAAATATAAACTTGGATATTGTTTAGTAAGTTAAGATGTGATTAGTAACATACTGATAAGATGTGATTAGTTAATAAAAAAAAAAGTCTAAAGTTTCTCAGCCTAGAAAGGATCCAGTTCCTTAAAAATAATCCCCAAGGTAAAAAATGGCTGGAAAGAATGAGATGATAATAAACGTTAAGTTGCTAATACCAGTTTTATGTGCCATTCCCTTAGAGAGATATGCTCTATCTATGAAAAGGGGTCATTAAACTAGTTCAGACCCTGGGCTTCTCAGGGCCCTGGGAGCTCCAGCAGGGTGCGTGTCTGTCTCTGGGGACACTTACTGGTGCCCCACCATCCCTGTCCTCATGCTCCATTACTCAGGCTCTGCCTCCTCCCCCCAGCAATTTGCCCTAAAGAGATTATCCCACAAACTGCACTGTGCAGGAAGATCTGGTTCCTGGGAAGAGAGAAATGAAAAACTAGAATTTTCTCACATTTCTTTTAAGCTAGAAGTGTGAATCAGATATGATCCCTGCCCTTAAAAGTCTTATAATCTTGAAGGAGAATAAGACAGATTCTAAATAGCACATACACTCCTTTGTGCTGTTATACGCATGTTTAATAACATGCTTCATCTCGGTTTCTAATGCAACATTTCATACATGGAAGGGTAACCTATCCTGTCTAGGAGTTCATATTTTGGTTTGCTAATATTCCCATGCAACAGATTTTCACTAATTTACATCCATCATCTATTTTCTTTCATTAAAATTTTTTCTTGTGCATAAGTATTTTTCATCTTAAAATATAAAACAAAAGACTACTGAATGGAATCTTTAGCTTGTAGACTCTTTGGATAAGTTTCTTTTCCTCATTCAATTTTCATTTCACTAGCAAATAAACACTTGGAACTATTAAAACAGTACTTGGGTTTCCTATGGACGGAATATACAAATAAGGTTGTAGTACAAGAGCTTAAATTTCACTTGCTTGTATCTTCACTTTAAGATGGGAACTCTGGGGGTGCCTGGGTGGCTCAGTCGGTTGGGCGTCCGACTTCGGCTCAAGTCACGATCTCATGGTCCGTGAGTTTGAGCCCCGCGTCGGGCTCTGTGCTGACAGCTCGGAGCCTGGAGACTGTTTCGGATTCTGTGTCTCCCTCTCTCTGACCCTCCCTCATTCACGCTCTGTCTCTCTGTCTCAAAAATAAATAAACGTTAAAAAAAAAAATTTAAGATGGGAACTCTGGCCCCTGAAAACTTTTACCCTTACATTTCTGGGAATCTTTCTGCTCTCTTTATTATTTCCCAAAACACTTTCCATGGTCTTCCTCTCCAGTCCCCTGGTTGATTGCCATTAACGTGAGCTAGCACTGGCACTGGTCCTGACTCTCTGAAGTTGGTGCTGTGGTCTTCAGATGTGATTCTGTGAATTCTCTTACTGCTAGGTTGCCATATAAAATACGTGGCACCTAGTTAAATCTGAATTTCAGATAAGTAAAGAATGCAACATATAGGATGCATTTCTACTAAAAAATTATCCTTTGTTTATCCAAAATTCAAACTTAACTTGGTGCCTCGTATTTTTACTTGCTAAATCTGACAGCCCTACCTTGTGCCCAAGCCATACCATGCCTCCTGCAGTCTCTCGTGAGCTAAAGTCACATGTGTGCTATATATAGGTGGGGAAAATGGCTCTCTTTCCCTCTTCTGATGGCCTTTTGTCTCTTTATTATTTTTAAGTTCATTTATGAGACTTATTTACTTTGAGAGAGAGAGAAAGCATGAGTGAGGGAGGGCAGAGAGAGAGGGAAAGACAGACTCCCAGGCAGGCTCTGCTCCATCAGTGCAGAGCTCCACATGGGGAGTTTTTTGTTTTTTGTTTTAAATTCCCAATGCCCATGCCACTTCGAGACTAATTAAATCAAAATCTCTGGAGATGAGACCCCCACATCAGTATTGTCAAATCTCCGCTCGTGATTCTAACACTCAGCCAAGACCGATCACCACTATTGCAGAGCAGGAGTTCTCTCACTTCCGTAGGAATCAGAGTCACCAAAGGGCTTGTTGGGCACCATTGCCAGAGTTACGGCAGATCTGGAATGAGGTCTGAGAATTTGCATCTTGAACAAGTTCCTAGGTGGTGTGGGTGCCGTTGGTCCAAGGACCATGCTAGCAGGACTTCTGCGGTGGAATGATCAGGACCTAACAGTTAATTAGCTATTACTATGTATATGTCTTGGCTGGTTGGGGGCAGGGGGAGAAAGACTTAATTACAGGTGACTGAGATTCGGAGCCTGAGTAAATGGCAGCATAAAGGTGCTATTCAACAGTCATAGACAGTGGAAGAAAATAGATATTGGGCTTGAATGAGAGAGAATATGGAGAGAAAAGACAACGAAAAAGAGTGTTTTATGGGGGGCCATTATAAAAGTGGGAACAGTAAGAAGAGGGAGCCAGTAAGAAGTAGAGAACCATCAGAGACACAGAAGGAGAACGAAAATGTCACAAACACCTAGCAGGGAGAAAGTGGTCAAGGCTAGCTCTGCCAAGAACATCACAAAAATGTAACCTCTGAGATACTTCCAAACCCAGTGAACGCAGAGAACCAAGGTCCCACATTTTCCTTATCTGCTCTTTACTATCCTTAGCAAAGAGAGGTCAGAATGATAACCCTGGAGGCAGCTTAAGGTCTTTAGTGCAAAAAACAGAGGGATCTGCACTTACTAAGGAAATAAGGATGACGACCATATGACAGAAAGATTTTCAGCTTTGAGGGTTGAAACAAAAAGGGCTTTTCACCTAATCTGGCTAAGGGCAGAGTATCAGTGCTCATGGAGTTAAGCCCCTAGCAGCTGTTAAGAATTTACAATGAACCTGGTGCTGTTCTAATGCCGTATACGGCTCTTGCTCACAGTGGGGTTCATGGATCAGTGGCATCGGCATCATTTGCTAGAAATGCAGACTTTCATCCACACCAGACCTCCTGGAACTGAATCTGTATTTTTGAAAATATCCCCAGGTAACATTTAGAGCTTGAGGTAACAATTAGAGCTTGAGAAGCACTGCTTTTAGGTATCATGAACTCATTTAGTCTACTCAGTGCTATGAGGTAGGGACTATGAGGAGGGAGCTGAGTTCTGAAGAGGTTACAACATTTGTACAAAGTCATACAACTAACAGGGCAGAGCAAAGATCTACACCCAGATAATCTAGATCCATAGACCTGGATCTGACTTGTGTTACATCAATGCTCAAGAAACTCTTACAATGTCCCTTCCCATCGTCACCGTACCTTCCCCCGCGGTGGCTCTTATCCAATGCTTCTAAGGTGCCTGTCGTCCCCTTTGTTCTCTTGTGTCTACCATCCAAGCCATGCACGTTAACCTCCTCACCCCTTAGATCTCAGCTCATAGTCACCTCCTCAGAAGGCAGCAGTATCCAACACCCCAAGACTTGGTATTCCACTCTCACAGTGCCATTTTTCTTCCATGATAATCTGTAGATGTGAATTCGTGTGATTTTTGCCTTTTTTGCCAGGCTTAAGCACCTGGAGGGCAAATGCACATCTGTTTTGTACCTCATGGAATTGCCAGGGACCAAGATGGAGCCTGGCACAGAGTCGACACAATCGTTACCTAGATGAGTGTGCACAGGAATGACTTTCAAATCAAATGTGCACCTTCCCCACATTAGCGTGAACTATTGTGCCAATCAGAACTGAATACTCTTGGGGGCGCCTGAGTGGCTCAGTTGGTTAAGTGTCCAGTTCTTTGTTTTGGCTCACGTCATGATCTCACAGTTTGTGAGTTGGAGCCCTGCATCTGGCTCCACTCTGACAGTGTGGAGCCTGCTTGGGATTCTCTCTCTCTCTCTCTCTCTCTCTCTCTCTCTCTCTCTGCCTCTCCCTGCTCCCTGCTCGTGCTGTCTCTCTCAAAATAAATAAATAAACTTAAAAAAAAAAGAATACACTCTCCCTCCAGGTAATTAAGAAACCTGGTGAGGTGAAAGAACAGACTTGAAGATTCAAAAGAAGTGTAAACTTTGAGGCTGAACCTGATCCATCCAGGCAAGCCTCCACCTGCCACAAACATTCAGGACCTCCTGAGGCTATGAGAACCCTGTGTATGTACAACCACTTTCCAGAATCCAGAGCCAGTAAGTACTCTGCCTTCAGCCTTTGAGGCAGCAGAGGAAAGTCAGAGTGGCCCACGTGAGCCCTCCCCGTATTGGCAGGGTAGCTCTGGAGGGAAAACATTGGCTGTTCTAACACAAATCCTATAACTAAACAGAGTCCATTCATTCTGAGTGCTGCTCATCAGGTACCTTTCAGAGGTCCCGAATTTCTCTGAATGACAGAGAATAAGCCTTGATTTCAGTGAATGGCTCTGCCATAATAATCGTGAGAAAAGCATGGATTGCAACGTCACTTTAAAAATACGCCCCACTGTAATTTCGTGTCTCATTTTCCCAAATACTCTTGCTCCTATGGATAGTTCCTATACCTTGTGTTCTCATATTATATTAACATAATTAGGCTAACTAGGCCTTAATGTTGCCACTCTCGTGAAAAAAAAAAAACTGCAAAGGGCCTTGAGAAAAATGCTGCTGATGTTTTTTTCTTAAAGAGATGGTTAGATTTAATTTCAACATTTTTGGAAAATATTGAACGACAGTAATCAGCTTTAAGCTTAACCAGGTGACAGTTCCCAACGACAGCTGATACGGATGAGGGTTTCTCCATGCGGAAGAGCTGCTTGCTAATTCTCCAGGCATTTCCTCAACATCTCTATCACGTGCCTGAATGATATGGCTATAGGCTCAACTACTCAATTTTCTTAGGGTGTTCTTGGTCTGAATTGACACGTTATTTCAAGCTCAGCCATGAATGAGGAACGCAGAGGTCCACCTTGTGTCTTAGACCGGAGCTTTTCAAATGCTCAAATGCATGAATCACCTAGGGGCTTTGTTAAAATGCAGACTCCTGTCAGGTGAGATGCAGGAATTTGCATTTCTAATAATGTCCCAGGTGATACTGATGCTGCCTGTCCATATGTAACACTTTAGGGAACAAGGTCTTAGAAAACAAAATGAAATTGATTTTGTTATTTACAATGCAACTTGGCACCCTTTTTAACCAGAAGCATTGCCTAAACGTTTCTGCGTGCCAGGGCTGGGATAAATGTAACCCTATCGACCAGCACAGGGGCAGAAACAATCCAGAGAAATGAGTTACTCCCAGGATTCCACCCTGGGGAGGGGGCCCCAAGGTGATCTGTTTGACTCAGGGAAGAAACAGACTTGCTGTTCAATCTAGAGCCGTCTTACACAAATCTAGAGTCTAGGAATTTCCAGACTCCTTTTTTAAAAATATTTATACCAAGCACATACAGAAGTGCTTGGAAGTATCTAGAATAGGCTTGAACATATGCTGATCACTCTAAAATTGAATTAAAAGCAATGTGGTCCAATAATGATGTAACAGCTATTGGGTTAAAATGGAAAATACTCTCCAAACACAATGTATTTTGAAACGCAAAATATAATAGCTTGTTTCAGTTAAATAATGTCTATAATAGAAAAGGCTGAGAAAATAACTGTTAGAGCTTATCATTGCTTAAAGTGGCATGAGAGGCAAAGGAGTGGTTTCTTTTGGAGGGGGGAGTGGCCTTAGTTCTTCCTGCACTCCCACCATGTTGTGTCTCTTTGACTTCTTTTCTCCACCCTTACCCCAAGCTCTTGGTGGTCCTGCACCACGGAGGGAAACACCAGCAGATCAACTGAGAGTAAGAAAAGAAGAATGGAGAGAACCATTTCTGTTCCTTTTTTTTTTTTAAACCATCCCTTAATCCTTGAATTTCAAACATGAAGAGAGTATAAATAAAATTATGAAAATTATTTACTTTAGTTAAAAATAGGTCTTTGTTGAAGCCAAGGAGAAGGAGATAGCTCCCCCATCAAGCAAGCCTTTTGCCCATTTGGATGCTCAGTGTTGGAGGAGGTCATTAAGAGGACATGACCTCTGATTGACCCATAAGCTTGACCTGGGTAATCAGAGGCTCCTGACCTCTTCCCCTGGCCTTGAAATATACATACTGTCCATTATTCTCACAGTGAGAGATGTTTTCAAGGATGCAGCCCTGAGAAAGCAATGTGTTGTTGAGACCATCTGGACGGTGTATGTAACTGAACACAGGCTTCTATACAGACTTTAAAGATTCTCACAAGCACGTATAGAGATCTACTCATCTTGTGGCTGCCCAGGAAAAGCCTCATATAGAAGTTCTCTTGCTCATTAAACCTTGACACCTACCAATCTAGGGTGGCCTGCTTCTTTCTTTGGTCTCTCTTTGCCTTCTTTGTATGGAAGAACAGTTTTGTTTTATTTTGTTTTTTAATGTTTATTTGTCTTTGAGAGAGAGAGAGAAAGAGAGACAGAGCATGAGTGGGAAAGGGACAGAGAGAGGGAGACACAGAATTTGAAGCAGGCTCCAGGCTCTGAGCTCGGCACAGAGCCCAACATGGGGCTCAAACCCACGAACCATGAGATCATGACCTGAGCCAAAGTCTGATGCTTAACTGACTGAGCCACCCAGACACCCCATATTTTATTTTATTTTTTAAGTTTATTTATTGTTGAGAGAGAGAGAGAGAGACTGCAAACAGGGAAGGAGCACAGAGAGACAGACAATCCCAAGCAGGCTCTGCACTGACAGTGCCCATATGGGGCTCGAACTCCCCAACCGTAACATCACGACCTGAGCTGAGATCAACCGTCTGACGCTCAACCTTGACTAAGGCACCCAGGTGCCCCGGGTACAAGGAACAGTTTTTAAACCAGTCAGAAAAATTTAATAAACCAACTTATCCTGACTCAGTGGTTAGGAAATATATATACAATAACTTCATTAGGAAACCGTGATTACCATTATTGAACAGCATAGTTCAGATCTAACCAAACACATCTACTTTATTCCATAGGAAAAATATTCTAGAATATATTCCCAAATCCACCGTAACGATAGTCATCTACTACCTAGTGGAACATTACATCAGAATACTAGAACTTGAAGTCCAGATTGGTGATGGGATTTGTCCATTAACACACAACTGATCTTTAAAGAACTGGGCTTAGAACTTAGAGCTCCTGAACATTTCCCAATTTACTCCCCATTGTCTTATCCCAACCTATATCATCAATTATTTTTCCTGATGCCAGTTTAAGACAAAAACACCCAAGCTTGTCTGGGACAAAATACCCTGTCTGAAAACTGTAGACCACACTGTAGGTTTCCCACTTGCAGTTGATCATGGAGCCTCGCCATGGTTTGTTTTGAGTTGATGTGAAATGATATTAAAGATGAAATCATTGGCCAGTGAGGCATTTGCTAAACAATTTGTAGCAGGTTCCTCGGTCAGCATACAGTAGGGGTTTGCCCAGACTGGAAGTTTCACTCCCTTATGGATGAATAAGAGAAGTGAAGCTTCCTTTCCCCATCTTATGAACTAGTGGATCTGAGTGAGCCAGCGGACAACTGTGAAAGATCAGTAGTGGTCTTTTAACGCAGATATGAGATGACTTGGGAATTATGGCACGAGATTTTTCTTAGTACAAAGGCCTGTTGTTACAAAGAATGGCGCAGAGCGTGATGGGACCTAATGTAGTATTGTGATTAAGAATTCAGTATGGACACCTGGATTCAAATCCCAGCTCCAACGTGTACTATCTCAGGGACCTTGTACAAGTCATTTAACCTGGTCGTTAGCTTCCTTACCTATAAAATGAGAATAAAAATACTCCCTTGACTCACAAACTTGTAACAATAATATGCTATGTATAAAGCACAATAAATCTGAACATTCAGTAAGGTAGCAATGTTTTCCCCCATCAAGAGACAGAATCAGGAAGGTAAGCTTAAATCAAAATATCCTGAGAGAAGATCCTGACATGGATGTCTTACAAGATTTTAGAATAAATTAGGGAAAGAGGTCTGGAAGAACCAAACTTTCTTGGAAATCTCTAAAATAATGTTGGTCCTCACTTTCCATGTTGGCTTAGGCTGCCCTTCCATTGAGTCTGGAATGAAATAATCAATGGCAATATCTTCCAAACCTGGAAATGTCCCCACAGAAGTGCTGTCCTTTATTAAGAAACAGGAAGATCTTTCTTTGCTCCTGTTCTTAAATATGGTATATAGAAGCACATACACTTCAGTTCAACATCTATTCATAGGTGTGGGATTAATGAAATTTAGTGGGAAGGACAGGCTGCAGGGGAATCAAATCTGCTTCATTTCTTTCTCACCATTTGCTATGGACCCCATTTGCCTGCTTCTTCTTTTTACTTGTGCATTTTACTGTGGCCAGAGTAAAGATCTTGGAGTCCAGAGTGGTCCTTGCTTAAGGATTTTGAGCACCTGATTCATTTTATTCAAGAGACTGGGTTCGGCAATGTGTTATGTATTTAACTTAGAAATTCAGTCTAGCCACATTGTATTAACTTATACAATATGTAGTTTACTAGGTGGGAAAAAAAAAGGTCTCTAAACTATTGGGGCCAAAAACACTTTATAGAAATCTGGAGAATGTAGAGACTACCTTTAAAAATAAAATTATGCCACAGAGGTATGAAAAGTGATGATAATTTTGTGATATTACAGTACAAATGTACAAATTAATCAACAGACTAATCAATGATGTGAATACTATCTATAAAGAACTGAATTAGGTTGGGGGGAACGTAAATAGCATAGAAGGAATATAAGACATGACTTTGTGCCTCATCTGGAGTATGATAATGGATATAATAATATAAAGATTTTAATTAGAGACACCCTTATAGAGTTCCTATCACGCAGGTGTAGGAATTGCAGATTTGGGCACCTTTTCCACACAGTTTTTGAAAATGTGTATGTTTCATTTCTTCTATAGTATTCTAAGCTGACTCCTGCTTTTTTCATACCAGCTTTATCTGAGATTCTGTTACCAGCCAACTTTCCATGTCTCTGCTTCTCTGGATCACCTTGGCAAGATAATCGTGTTTATCAGAAGTTCTAAACCATTCTGTGGTCAGGACTACTTGGGTGTCTTCGTGATATTTGGAAGATGTCCTTCCAATGGTCAGAACTGTTTCTGGTCGCTTCTTTCTGTCAATCGGTGTTTCTACATCTTCAGACTATCTCTGAGAACTGACCTGCTGCTTCTTCCGTGTCAAGAGATTGCCAATCCCTGCTCAAATTGTCCAGCCAGTGTTATTTATTTTGCATTTTCCCACAACTCCTGCTTCCCTGCCTATCAATGGCATCTTCCACCATGAAAATTTTCCATATTGAGTTGGGAAGAGAGGTGACCCAAGTATGACAGAGGAAAGCAAAATGAATTAGAGGGCCATAAAAGGTAAGTACAAAATTTCCCCTCAAATCGCATACACCAGAAGTTCTCAAACTTTACCATGCATCAACATCCCAGGGACACTTCTTGAGAACCACTGCCACATGTGAATCAAAATCATCTCCAAATAACATGTAATCAAAACAAGAGGCCATCTCATTTTGCTCTGTGACAAGGAGCTCTTAACCTACACATCCTTGGAGACCCTTTGATAGGATTCGAGCTCTCCACGGTACTCCACAAATTATATTTTATCTTACATTAGCATGTGTGAGATTGCATCCGGATGCTTGAGAGGACCCACTGCTCTCAGAAGACACTCAAAGGATGCGTTTTCCCAAACATTATCTTCTACAACTCCCACTGATGCCATGCAGTGAGAGTCAAGCCAGCACATGTGTGGAAGCGTTGACATTAGAACGGAGCAGAATAGGGCTTTACAGTTTATAGAGCCAAGGTGTAATTTTCCTGTTCTTCTTATGGTTAATAGAATAATTCTATTAATACTATTACACTGGCCTTTGTAATCAATTATTCCATTCTTTCATGATTATACACTGACTCCTACCAAGATGTAGATCCACCAGTCAATCAGCCAAAAAGTTAGATGGAGCGCCAATGATAGGCCTAGTATGGTGTTGGCTCAGTGAGGAACCCAAAGATTGCAGAATCCCTGCTCACAGGCAACTCTCGGTGAGGATACTGACATACACTACTTGTAAGCCTTGTGAGAATAAGAACCTTGTTTTTCTGACCCCAAATTCTGTCTCATGTGCCTACAAGAGTCCCTAGCAAATCACAGGAGCACAGCTAAATATTAAATGAGTGAATTAAAGACCTCAGGGGTTTATACTGTAAATGTCATAATGATTTTGACGGATAAACAAAATATTGACAGTGGCTGATTGGCCAACGCTCTTACACCTGGAGAGTACTGCTGAATAAAGGAAATAAGGGACCCAATTAATAAGGCACGTTAATAATCTGCAAACTTGCCTCCACAGGGAAAACAAATTGAAACTTAAATATGACACAGTTTCAAATGGCTTTTTACACCAGATGTCCGGCATAGGTAAGAACTCAGTTAAAAGATTAGGCTAGAAGATCACCTCTCCCTCCACTGCATCCTTTCCTGTAGCAAGTGATAATGTTGATGGCAAAGGATTCGGGTAACAAAAAGCATGTTGCCCAACCACATATATTCATCATGCTTCCTTCGATAAGTGTGAAGCAGGCAAGCCCTTCCCTACCTAGATTTCAAGCTGATGAATCATCTGTCTAGTTTCAGTAAACCCCAAGGGACTGCTCAGCTTTGTAAAGCTGAAACCCTGTCAGCCTCTGGATGCATTTAAACAAGGACAACGTGTTAAAAGGAGGCAGGTTATGAGGTTTCCTGAGGAATCCCTAGTTTCTAAGCGCACAAAACTCTCATTCAATGCACAATAAAGAGCCTTTGTATCTAAAATAACCGCAGAAAGTTATTTTTAAATCGTGTATAGATGCTGACTATCTCAAATACATAAAGAGAAATATTAATGATATTCGGCCATCCATTTACCCAAACGAGGTCCCTCCTATTCCATTATCTCCATGGAAGCACACACATAGCCTTATACACGTTAGAAGAAAGAAAATTCCTCTTTCTTGGGAAACACCTGTCCTGGGAGTTCTCCGTTGTGCAGGTTCTGAGCACACACAGGGTCGAGCATACAAATGGTGCAGTGACTCTTTTGGAAGTCACATTTGTCCCTGAAACTTCAGTCACCTGGAGACTGCATGCCTCATTGCCTGCAGCAGCTCAATCCTGACAGTGTAGGATGAGTTTAGAAATCTCATTTGAGCAACAAAATTTGAATCGAGAGTTCAAACAGCATAATATGTTTAATGCTGAAATAATCTTTTTTTTTTTTTTTTTTTTGCAACTTCTGCTGACTGTGGAATTTTTCTTTTTTCTTTGCTATTGGGCTATCATCTTGGTTTGGTTTGGATATTGTGACGGGAAAGGAGGGTAACAGGACTCAGTCTACGGGAACATCTGTTACCTGCACTTCCCCATTTTTACACATAGAACGTCTCTGCTTCTTTTGCTATGCTAACACACTTACACATAATTCCTGAAATCCCTACTACATTCATATCCACTGCTTCCAGACACACACTCACAAGGCACCAAAACACAAAATCGCTACATGTCAAAATCAAACCAGGCTGAAGATGTAAATAGGTAGGTGAACATGGCACCAGGTGGATGTGTAATCAGTAATAAGAAATACATCGAGCCCCATAATGAAAAGAAATCCCCCAAATTGTTTAGGATTCCCCCTCCCCCTTCCATTCACTGATTTATTAACCCTGAACAAAGATGTAATTGCAGGGTCTCAGAAACAACTTTTTTTTTCCATTTTTTTTTTCATTTTTTGGCATTTGTTTTGTTTGGCTTTGAATTTCTTAATATCTAGTCGTACCATTCATTGCCTGTTTTCTTCACTCAGTTGCCCATCTTTCCCCCTCCCCCCCAAAATGAAAGAAGCATTAGCTTCTGAGTCTTAAGGATGAGACCTCTGCATTTTCTTTGCTTGTTTAGGGCAAGAAATGAAGTGCTGCCTCTTTAATTGGCAGAAGCATGCAGGAGGAGCGTACCTTTAATTTAGTGCTGGGATACCTCACTTGCACCCTGGCTGTTGTCTTATTGGAGACGGCAGCCTGCCTGAGATCCTCTAGCACTGAAATAATATCATCCAGCACGCATTTCTTATCCTGATTTTTCAACACACACAGATGGGAAAAAGTATAATTATAGCCCTTGTGGTTCACCTTCATTTCCAGCACGGCTCGGTGGGTCTGCAGGATCCCCTCAGCCTGGAGCAAAATATTGTCCCCGGGTGGGGAGAGGAGGATCACCCTGCCATACCTCCCAGGGGTGTGTAAGTCCGAATAGAGCTGGCTTTTGGACTGGTCCAGGGGGAAAAGGCTGCTGGCCAGGCTGCGCTCGATCTTGGCCAGGCTGTGGCTGGGAGCGACCAGGCGCTCCAGGTCGCCCTCGGGCTGGAAGCGGTTGAGCGCGCTGAGGCCGAAGGTGATGGTCAGGACTGCGGGCACGGTGAGGAAAAAGACCGGGTGCCGGCTCACGCACAAGCCCAGCCTGTGGCAGCACGACTGGAGCCCTCTGCGAAGCACCTGCCGCAGCATCCTCCACCAGATCCAGCTCGCAGGCGCTCCCGGCCGTCTTAAAAAGCACATGTGACATGTGTAAGCGCCGGGCCACCCCCCCCCCCGCTCCCCCATCCCACCCCCCTCCGGGCCAGCCCCCCTCCCCAGCACCACCGCGTCCCCACCCCTCCGCGCTCACCCCCAACCACTCCGCCTGGTCTTTCCCCGGCCCCACCTCCATGCGCTCCTACTACTCTTTCAAACACTGCAGCAAGTTGCAGCAAGGCGGGCAAATATCGACAGCGCGCTGCGGGGGCACCGCGGGGCCCACCCCTCCCCGGCCTCCCCGTGCCCTCGCCGCCTCCCGCGCCCCTCTCACCGCATGAGCAGCGTTCCCTCGGTCTAGCCCTTCATCTCGGTGCTGCAGTCCCCCGGCCTCCCTCGCTGGAGGTGGTTCCGTGCGGAGCGTCCCACAGATGTGGATTTCCTCTCCGTCCTGATGGGGTTCGGTGCCTAACTGGAACCATGTGCCTCGGTGTTGTAAGAAGCAGACATGTGCCCCAAAAGGGGCGGAGGGGGGCGGGGAGGAGAGAGACTAGAAGGGAGGGAGCGAGGTGGGGGGGGGGGGCAGCTAAGCTTTTTTTTAAAGATGCTGGCAGTTATTTTTAGAGTTTTGTTTTCCCTCTTCCCTCCTGGCTGGAGTGAATGGAAGAGGAAACTGGTGAAGGTGCTGCTGGCCCATTGGAGCAAAGGCAATTAGAGCCTGCGGGGGGGAGAGGGGGTGTACGGGGGGGGGGTGTGGAGGGAGGGAGCTCGAGGGCTCCTGGAGGCCAGCAGCCGTTTTGCCCCTCCAGTTTCCTTGTGCCCTCGAAATCTGCTTTCCTGCCGAAGGAAAAAGAGAGCAGAGAGGATGATGCTGCATTTTTAACATACCACAAAGCATGCAAGGGATTTCCTTGCAACACCTTCCCGCCGTCATTCCAGACTAGTAGGCTGCAGCCGAGGGCTGCCAGAGACCCCATTTGTGGGTGGTGCGTTGGGCCTCTAGAGATCCCTTCCTTGATCTGGTGATTGGAGAGGAGGCATTTGCCAATAGCAGTCGCCTGTGGCTTGGTGTGTGTGTTTGTCTGTGTCGCGGGTTGGTAGTGAAGATCCACAAGCAGTGTGTAGTTTCCCATAAAATATTACGTTCACTTCCTGTACTTTTGAAGTTTAGGACAAAAAGTTCTTAGTTTCTGGTTTCAGTTCCCTTTCCCCATTTTCCCTTCCATCAGATTTATTCTGATATGAAGTAGACCCAGAGGCTATCTAGTTTTCTCTTGTGAGTGGAATTACAGAAACAAACATTTTGGGACACTCATCACGTAGGTTTTGCCTCAATAAAGAGGGTGACAGGGCTAGGAGGAAATACACTGGAGTCGTTTAATATGTAAAACAGTGAGTCTCCTTCACCACAGAGGAGAGAAAACTCCCACCAGGTACAATTCCTCCCTGAGTACCTAACCCTGTAAAGATGAGAAACTCTCACCTGCAGATCCCATCAACTTCAAAAACTTTACTATTAGTAAGTGGATGTGTGTATTTTATTTTTTTGCTGATTGGGCCTTTCACAAGGCCCAGTGTTCTGGAAAGAATGTGAAGAACCCTTGAAGACAAGTTCCAAGTTTGGTTGTGAACTGGAGACCTGCTTTCCAAAGTTTCTGTTCTTTTTGCACTGACTTCATAGAGAAAATGGGGATTCAAAACATGATTCATTCACACTTTCTTAATCATAGTAAAATGACCCACTCTTCATCAGATACTTGAGATATGCCCACGTGTGCATACAAAAAAGCTGAAAAATCTCATCCTCTTAATAGATGAGTTTTATTTTTCCTAGTGGAATCAGTTTTTCAGTTAGAAGACCAGAGAGACTGCAGGCAGCTCAGAAACAGGGGCAATGGTTAATTAAGGGCAACAGTTTAAAGGTGGTGTTATATAGAAGATAAAAGAAAAAATTCCAGCCTTTAAAATTGAAATTGACCTTGAAGACCAGTCTGTTTGCAGCACCCCACCCCCTACCCCCAGGCCAATAGCTTCTATAATATCCCTGATGGTTCTCCACCCAGCCCTTGCTCCTGTATGAGATTTCTATTCTTCTATTCTATTCTATTCTATTCTATTCTATTCTATTCTATTCTATTCTATTCTATTCCATTCCATTCCATTCCATTCCATTCCATTTATTTAATGCTTTTATATCAGCATGGGTTTAGGGGTATTTATAAATATTTCTCTTGTGCTTGGATTAGAATTCAATACTTTGTTTCCTTTGTTGCTCAGATTGGTTCCACTTTGCCCACTGGGTGCTCTGTCTCCCTTTGACATATCTCATTATTATTGGGTCCTTAAAAAAGAAAAAGTATTCTGTATTTTCCAGCACTAAAAGATATTCCAGGCTTGTCTTGTATCTTTTCTGTCTGAGTATCAGCCATTTCTCGAGAAGTCCTGGTTTGTCTATTAGACAATGGTATTAGAAACAAAGATCTGGATGCTAAGTGTGCTGCTTGCTGTTGGGGTGTCATCACTTCTAAACCTTGGCCACCGACAACAAGGAAATACATGGGTGTGCAGATCTTCCTCAGCTGATAGTGGGGTGATGTCCTAAAAACCCATGGTAAGTTGAAAATATTGCAAGTTCAAAATCCATTTAATACACCTAAACTACCAAAACCATAGCTAAGTCTAGCCTACCTTAAACATGTTCAGAGCACTTACATTGGCCCGCAGTTGGGCAAAGCCGTTTAACATAAAGCCTATTTTACAGTAAAGTGTTGAATATCTCATCTAAGTTATTGAATATGATATTGAAAGTGAAAAACTGGTTGAAGGCATATGGGTTGTTTACCTTCCTGACTGCATGGTGACCTGGAATCTGTGGCTTAGTGTCACTGCCTAGCATCAGGAGAGATGATCCTACTGCATATGGCTTGCGAAATTCAGAGTATGGTTTCTACTGGATGCACAACAACATAAAGTTGAAAAATTGTGTGTCGAGCCATTGTAAATTGGGGACTGTCTGTATACTAATCTGTGCATGTGTATATCTATAAATAGTTCTTTATTTAGCTCTTTGTATCTAGATTAAACTAAACATGGGTTTATGTATGTCTCCAACCCTAATCTATTGCCACATGGGTCATTGAAGCCTCTTTCCCATGCTTACCTGTAACCTCCTTACCTGTCACTTCAACAGTGACAAATTGGCTCAGTGGCTGATCTTTAAATGATTTTTCAATAATAAAAACATTTTTTTTTTGGAAAAAATTGAAGGAAAGAAAATTATGGCTTCTTAATTTTGATACTGTAAAAAGCTAAGGGCAAATACTATTATGGGTTCATTAGAAAGATAAAGCATATGCTCAAAAGAAGGGGAATGTTAGCAATATTCCAGATTAACCTACAGGATATTAATTTGCACTAGAATATTAGTGGATATCAATCGCATGATAATTTTAGTAAACCTGATTGAAAATAAAGCTTAAAATAAATCTGAAAGTGGTGCATTTAGAGGCCAATCAGTTACAACACAAATATCTGTACTGGTTTGTTCATATAGGATTTGTCTTTTCTGATGTGTGTTGGTCAATATCAGTTTTCAAGACGTGGAACCAGGTTGGCATTTATCCACTTGGCCTTTTGTGGGTTAGGACACCAGAAGAACATGAACTTGGACCCAGAATAGCTGAGTTCTAGGCCAGCCCCTCACGTTACTTCCTGGGTGTTTTGAGCGAGACACCTTATCTATGAACTTGGATTATGTTCTTTACCCTCTTGTCACTTCATTCATAGCAACATTCACCAAAGCCCTGTAACTCTGTCGTATTAACCAGTGCTATAATACTCGTGATCTTAACAAATAAGCCTCTAAATTTTAGCGGTGTAAAACAGTACAAGTTTATATCTTGTTGGAGGTGAACGGTCCATTATGGGTATTCCCGTTTTAGCAAGAAAAGGTAGACCTCAGTTCCACAAGTCATTCATCCATCTTCGACTCCTGGCTTCCAAGGGCATTCCCAAGGGAGGCCATTTCCTGGCCAGTCAGCTAAACGTGGGAAAGAGCCCGGAGGAGCCCGCTGGGGAGGCGTTTACGGCTCAGTCTGGAATGGCATATGTTATTTCCTCTTACATCCTTAGATAGAATTTAGTCGCAAGAGAGGCTGAATAATGCAGTTTCACGCAGATCTCCTTCTCCGTCCCACAGGCAACTTGAGCAATGTTGGTTTTGGGAAAATGCTCTTTGAGCTTCTTCTGTGGTGGCTTTAAGGAGTCTGACCTCTTAGGCCTGTCGTGTCCAGGAAGGGCACGTCTGAGAGATACAGTTTTAGAGGCAATGTCGGTCTTTATCATTTTGGATGTTTCCAGCAACTGGTTTAAACAATAAGGGCATTTCTTATCTGTTAGGATGTCCTTGGAACCACAGTAGAGGGGACGGCCATCTCGCCAGCGCAACCCAACGAAAAGCCCCTAGTAGCTGCCAGAACGAATCACAGGTCAACCAATCGCCAAGCGACAGCATGACCTGACGCGAAAAAGGCCCACCCGGACCTAAACCCGGAACCGCTGCAGCTTAAAAACCCCGCCCCACCACACCTGGGGGCGACATCCCTGACTCCTCCCTCTCACTCTCTCCCTGAGTCAGGGAACCTTGCCCGAGACCTTAGTTCCCAAATAAAGCCTTTGACTGCTAAAATTTTTTAGCCTCTGACTCCTATCTTTACCCTGCCTTATGCCTGACCCTAACATTTGGTGCCAAAACCCGGGAGGAGGTAGTAGCTCGCCTCCCTTGGCTGAGCTCCCTCCTCGCCAAGCCAGAGGCCAACACCCTACTCTCAAGCGCCTACAGGAGCCGGTAAGTAGGACAGACCCCTCCTTCCCTCCTCCAACTACGGCTGACACCCACGAGAGACGTCTGGCAAGTCAGTCTCCTTTCCTCCGCACGCCGCGAGGCCCCTTATTGCAGCGCCAGGGACGCCTCGCCCTGCCACGCCAATGGGGAGTAACGAGTCTAAACCGCCTCCATCTCTTACCCCCCTCCAACGTCTGTTAAAAACTTCCGGCTCCTGGGCTTACAAGGCAAACTTCGTCTAACCGGCTCTTCCGCCTTCGCACTGTAGTCTGGCCTCAGTACAAATTAGATAATGATTTTCCATGGCCACCCGAGGGGTCTTTACAATACCAAGTTTTAACCGATCTGGACACTTTCTGCCCTCGTCGGGGAAAATGGGGAGAAATACCCCACGTCATGGCCTTTTGGGACCTCAGGTCTCGCCCCACCCTATGTTCCTCCTGCCCCTCTGCACGCGTGCTCCTTGCCCGCCCGCAACCCTCCCCCCCCCCCCATGACCCCACCTCACCCACTTCCCAGATCTCCGACCCGTTGGAGGATCTAGCCACGCCGCCCGCCGGCCCTCGCCCCTCTCCGTACTCCCAACCCCCAGCCGTCCCGCCCTCGCCTCCCATATCATCCGGAACTCGTGCTCAGGCCCCTCCCAGCGAACAGACCCCAGCTGCCATCTTACCTCTCCGCGAGGTGGCAGGGCCTGAAGGCCTGGTTTGCGTTCACGTCCCCTTCTCCCTCCAAGACTTATCCGCCATCAAAAAGCGGCTAGGGTCATTCTCGGCTGACCCCACCCAATACATTAAGGAATTCCAATACCTTGCCCAAGCCTACAGTCTCACGTGGCATGACATCCAGGTAATCCTCACCCCTACCCTCACCCCTGAGGAGAGGGAGCGCATCCAGGCCGCTGCCAGGGAACATGCAGACCAAACCCACATGACCGACCCCACTATGCCTGTAGGGGCCGATGCTGTCGTGGCGGCCGACCCCAAACGGAGCTACCAACATGCAGGCAAACCAAATGTTAGGGTCAGGCGTAAGGCACTGTAAAGATAGGAGTCAGAGGCTTTATTTGGGAACTAAGGTGTCGCTTGGTGATTGGTTGACCTCCGATTCGTTCTGGCAGCTACTAGGGGCTTTTCGATGGGTTGTGCTGACAAGATGGCCGTCCCCTCTACTGTGGTTCCAAGGACGTCCTAGCACTAACATAACAGTATCCAGAAGCATGACAGTTATAGAACTTGTTAATTTCGAGGTTCAAGGGTGTCCTTAAGAACCTAAGTCCTCTTCCTCATTCTCTTTTGCTCATCCCCAGAGCATGAGCGTTGTGCTTGTGTTTGGTCACAGGCCACACAACCAGGCAAAACAAGATCCTGGGGAAGAAGGAAGCTGCCTCTTTCTGTGCATCTCTTTTAAGAGGGAAGAAACCTTTTCCAGAAGACCCCCAACAGGTTTCCTCATAAGTCGCATTTCTCAGGCCCGTGTCCGAATCAATCACTGGCGAGAGGATCAGTAATGCAGTAATTGGCTTAGACCAATCTGGACTCACTATGGGGCTGGGAATGGGGCCAGCCTCTTCTCAGAGAACATTGTCGTGTGGGAGTTTATGTGGGGTTTACTTTGTCAGTTTGTTTTGTTTTGTTTTGTTTTGTTTTGTTTTGTTTTGTTTCGTCTTAAACAAAAGTTTCCTTAGGAAGAAGCATAATGTGATGGCAGGGATGCTTGGATGTTGGGTAGCTGACATTAACCTTGGGTGTTGAGTTTTTCTGCTGGAGCAAATTAGTTTCTGGAGACCATACTTTCTGGATGGAAAACAAACTCAACTCATAAGGAATTGTTTTTCTGGTTTTAATCCATTTATGTTAAAAGCTTTATAATACCACACAGGGGAAGTCCAAAGGTATTTGATATATTTAAAAAAATTTTTTTAATGTTTATTTATTTTTGAAAGACAGAGACGGAGCACAAACAAGGGAGGGGCAGAGAGAGAGGGAGACACAGAATCTGAAGCAGGCTCCAGTCTCCAAGCTGTCAGCGCAGAGTCCAATGCAAGGCTCAAACTTACCAACTGTAAGATCGTGACCTGAGCTGAAGTTGGATGCTTAACCCACTGAGCCACCCAGGTGCCCCTTGCTAAACACACACACACACACACACACACACACACACACACACATATGTATACACATTATATATAAATAAATATATATATAAATTGTTTTGATGTTTATTTACTTTTGAGGGAGAGCAGGGGAGGGGCAGAGAGAGAGTGAGACCCAGAATCTGAAGTAGCTACAGGCTCCGAGCTGTCAGCACAGACCCCAACACGGGGCTCAAACCCACAAACCATGAGATCATGACCCGAGCCAAAGTCGGACGCTTAATGGACTGAGCCATCCGGGCACCCATGAGATATTTGATATTTTAAAAATTACCTTTATTTCAATAGGGTACAAATATGTGAGTATTATCTTTTGGGGGGAATCCACTATCTCTGATCACTGTTTCTGTATGAGGAGGAGATGACTGACTGGTAATGACTGAGGAGTGTAATCAAACATCTTGACTTAAAAGTTATGGGAGGGGCATCTGGGTGGCTCAGTTGGTTAAGCATCCAACTCTTGATTTTGGCTCAGGTCATGATCTCAGGGTTCACGGGATCGAGCCCCGCACTGAGCTCTGGACTGACAGCGTGGAGCCTGCTTGGAATTCTCTCTCTCGCCTTTTCTCTCTGCCCCTCCCAACCCCTGTCTCTTTCTCTCTCAAACAAACATTAAAAACAGTTATAGGAAGTTTAGATAGGCTTTGCATTACTGATAACCTAAAATTCATCATATATAAGATTGTGCATCAAATGTGGCTTAGAGGTTCAGTGCCACTGTCCTCTCATTGCACCCTGCATGCTTACCACTGAAAATAAGCACCATTTTCATTCCCATTGTAAAATAGCCACACTATGTACTCAAAAGAGGAACAAACCAGTGTAGACATCCACTAATATACCATTTATAAATAAATCATCAGTACTGAATTATTGCCCAAACTGGTATTTTCCTATGGTGGAATTTAAGAGTAAGTTTTGGAGAAGATTTGAAGCAATCACTTTTGTCTTAATCTTTAGTCAGGTTCTCCTCTTGCTTCACCACTGTTTATCACTTTGGTGAGATCATTTCAGTGTCCGTAGGCCTTAGATTTACATGGGTAAACTGATACAAAGTAATAAAATTGAAGTAGGTGATCGCCGCCTTGTCCTGCCGGGATTCCGTCATCTTCTGGAAGTTGCTTCCATGGGGTTCCTTTGTGAGGTCTGCCACCTTTTAACACGTCATTCCCTGTTCAAGTGTCAGCCTTGCTTTCCTGTTTACTCTTTGCACGATATCAAACAGAGAGTCACTGAGGGTGAGGACTGGTCCAGCACACAGGAGAACGCAAGCTTTGGTGTTGGTCTGGAGAAAGATAGAGAGGCTGGAAAAATACTCAGAATATTGTGGTCACAGGGGAATAGCTGGACGGAAAACGAAAGACTGCTTGCCAAAATGCAGTTAAGTGCTGACGTTTATCGGACAATGCACTAAGACGACATGCTGCTTTGTACACATTCCACTTTCAACTATTAAAATGAAGATTTTCTAATTTGGGAAGAAGTAAACCACACTTTTTTCTTAAAATCATCTTAAATTTTTTTGTTTAATGTGTATTTATTTTTAAGAGAGACACAGAACATGAGTGGGGAAGGGGCAGAAAGAGAGGGAAACAATACGAAGCGGGCTCTGGGCTCCGGGCTGTCAGAACAGAGCCCGATGCTGGGCTCGAACCCACGAACCGTGAGATCATGACCTGAGCTGAAGTCAGATGCTTAACCGACTGAGCCACCCAGGCGCCCCTTGAAATCATCTTTTAATTTTTTTCTGAAATCCGAGTGTAATACAGGTCTATCAGTTGGCCCTACAATAAACCGAAGGATTTCCTCCATTTTTTTTTGCCTTCTCTCCTTCCTTCCTGTAGGCCTTCCCTTCTTCCCTTCCTCCCAGTAGTATTTTTTTTTTTTTTCCAAAATGTCCCTAGCAAGGCCTTCTTGAAATTACTCTGAAAAACATCTCTCTCTTCTGGATAAACTCAGTAGTATAATTCTCTCAAATTGTTTATTTTGAAGTTGCACGTTTTCCAAAACGCACGTCCTCATCATCAAATCCAGTGGTTGGTTACCGATCCGGGATTTTAGTGGTGTTCCTGCAACCGCGGAGAATCTGTGCCTAAAGGATGAGTCGCTCATTAAGTTCAGGCCTGACCACGAAATTGCACATCCTGTTTCCTGACAAGACAGTTCTCCCATCGGATGCTAGAAAAGAAAAAAAAAAAGAATTTTATGAAGCCAATTGTTGAGTGGGAGCGAGCGTCAGATTTACCGTAGAAGAGATACTCGAATGGGAAAGCATTAGGGATGTCGCCCTGTGTTAGAACTCCACATTCATTGCTAAGTCATCAGACACCAACACTGATACCATTACAAACAGCAAAAGAAGAGAACAACACTCCTCAGCTCTGGTAACGGTAGCCCTTGCCCCCTTAGGGTCAGGGAGAAAGAGAGCTGTAAGTACGGAGAAGAGGACTTTGTGGGGAGGCAGAAGGGTCACATAAAGAATGGTCTAACCCAGCTTGGAGGAGGATTATACGACTGGCATTGTTAAAATGACAATGCATGGGGATAGTAAAAGAAGAGACCAGATTTTACTCAGTTTTATCATTTCTTTAAGGTTTCTACGGCCAATGACATTACTGCCTACACATTAGGTGGAGTGCTCCCACCACCCTGCCTTCTCCCCACACCGGGTACACCACGGCTCCCAATAGTTTCAACTGTGATTTCTGAGTAACTTCACATTCTGCATATCCAATGCTGCATATGGCTGAAAAGATTTGGGTGGGTTTGCAGCCAATATGGAATCACAATATGAAAGACCGAGTTGCTTCGCTCCTGTGATTATAACCCCTGCCCTGTATAAGGACTCCCTCTCACCCCACCCAAAATGGTGTCACCATTGAGGGGAGAAAAAAGGGAGGGCCTGACCCCTGATGTAGCACCTGCCTATTACTTAATTCCCAATAGAGTTTTCTTGCTGAGGAAAACAGATTTCTTCAGAAAAAATGTAAGTGAAATGGCATTAGACAACAGACAAACTCAGACTATTTATAAGGGTGCTTGACATTCAAAAATTTGGCCTTCAGTCTGTCAAACGAGGTGAGGAATTTCACCGTGACCTTTGGGAAATGTTCAGCCTTTTAGCCAGGAACATCAGTGTAAACAAAATGAGTTAATATTCAAATGGAAAAAGTAAGAAAGCTTCCTATGACCATTCACATTTGTACGTAAACAACACATCTCCAGAAAACGTGTAGACTAACCATCTGGAGATTTAGTTATCTTGTTGACATAGGCGAAATCAATAGGCATTTACAGAAATTGTGATGAACCCTTTCTGTGGGCCTTCGTCTTTGGCACAGTGCCCCCCCCTTTGCTGAGCAGCTGTGAAACTTAGGGAAATCTTTATCCTGTTGTATTGAACTAATCTCTATCTTCCTCCTACATAGCCTGCAGTCTTCATGAGGACAATGCCTATTACCCTCAGGTCTTGTACCTTCAGTTTCTAGCAGGATAACTAACGTATAATAAACATACAATAGCATAATACACACTTAATTCATCCCCGAATGGCCCTCCTAGTGTGATAGAAGTATAAAAAAACGAAAACAAAAACAAAAAACAAAAACAAAAAACAACAACAAAAAAAACTAAGGAAGAAAGGAGAAATATAACTGTCACTAAGGATAAGACATAACAAATTACTTTTGAGCCTTAGGTTTAGTCCTTGTGGTTGGTGACACGGGTCTATGCTCCCATTTGCCTTATATCCATTGCCCTTTGTGGTGGTTGTTCCGAAGCATCTCTTTGGCCCTTCCGGCTGCCCTATTGCCAGCCTCAGCTCTCCTGGGATTATCAGATTGTCTGCACCTTGGAGTAGATCTTGCTCATTCTCAGTGCTGTGTGTTTCTGATCACTGATTGTCTTTTTGATGATTTTCAGGACCTAAACAAAAAGTTTATTAGAGCTGGAGTGTATATTCAAGGGCAGGAATGGCAAAAGATGAGCTGATAGAATGAACAGGTGCATGAATATAAGGAAGCCTGGAAACCAGTTTCCTTCAACACGCTAACTGAACAAAGACTTCTTGAATCACCAAAATGTGCAAAGCCCTCCTAGGCAAGCTGTACAGGGCTGCTACTTTCATGGAGCTTATACTGTAGGGGGAATTAGAGAGTTGGAGCACTTTCCTCAGAGCAATGGGGAGTTACTAAAGTGCTATAAGAACAGATTGGGTTTTAGAATATAGCCATGCTGCAGTGTAGTGAATGAGCTGGAAGGCGTAAGAGTGAAGACTGAGTGATCCTTCAGGAGGCTGAAACAGTTGAGCCATGACAAGAGCAGCCTGGACCGGGGTACTATGGACGGGGATGGTAGAAAATGAAAATATTCGTGAGTTACCCGCAAGTGAAAATAGAAATGATGCGGTGATAGAGTCAATGTGGATATGTAGGCTAAAAACAGATAGTGTACCTCCTGAATGCATTTACAAAGATAAGCATGAAAGCAATGACAATAATATTTCTGGGTGATGGCGATACACCATAACAGATTATCTGGACCCTGGACACAGATACAACTATTCAAGTCCCTCAGATCCCTACTCTGTCACCTGTGAATGGCATTAGCTTGGCCAACTTATTTAACCACTGTACACTTTAGCCTTCTCATCTGTATAGGGATAAGATGGGACAAGAAAAGCTCACACCTTGCAGGCTATTGTGGGGATTAAGTGGAATACATTAATAGAAGCAGGATGCATATTGTATGGAGTGTTACACAAGATTTATTAGATGTGCTTCCTGCTTTCAAAATAGCTAAAGTGAAAGGAGGTACATAATTACTTGAAAGTAAAACAGAGATAATTAACTTAAATTAATTTGCATATATTTAAAAGCTGTACCTAAGTATATACAGATATGCTTAGATATTATTCATATGATTATAGACACTAAAAAGGATACAGTTTGGGGGGAGAAATTTACAACACTAGGCAGAAAAACTTAGCTTTGTTGAATGTTTATCATAAGCTAAATATTATGCTTGTGATTTTATACTCATTATTTCATTTAATTACTAAGGAATCCTGTGACATAGATATATCTTACTCACTATTACTGATATTAGAACTGAGACTCAGAGGATTAGGAATTCCTCGAATTTGAAAGCAGTCCTACCTACTTGAAAGCCTCACTTGATTCTGCTATTTGGACTGCTCTGTCTTTCTGTGTTCTTAGAGTATCTTGGATATTTCCTTGTTATGAAACATTATCTATTGACTTTTCTTACTTTGCCTATTCGTGTATCCAGGGAAAATATTCCACTGCCTATGTCAGCTTTGCCCCTGGAGAAAAAAGGCCTTTGCTTAATGATTTCCCTTCTCTTGGTGGGAAGGGAGGTCTTTGTATAACCAGCAAAATTCAAAGGCCTTCTCTTCAGGAAATGAATGTAGAAGGAAGACGTTAGAACATGAGACTCAAAAGGAAAAACATGGGGGGCCTGGGTGGCTCAGTTGCTTGAGTGTCTGACTCTTGATTTTGGCTCAGGTCATGATCCCAGGGGGTTGGGATCCAGGCCTGTGTCAGGCTCCACACTGAGCGTGGAGCTTGCTTGAGATTCTATCTCTCCTCTCTCATTGTCTCTCCCTCTGCCCCTCTACTCCCACCTCTCTGTCTCTCTCTCTAAAGTAACTTAAAAAATTAAATTACGTTAAAAAAAAAAAAAAGGAAAAACATGGCCTACAAAATATTGTTTTCAGGTCTTTTGAGATTTCATTCAATTTACATTTCATTCATTTAAACTCTGGCCTGTTTGGTCAGAGGGATCAAACTTAGCAACCAGCTCTACTCTCAATTTCTCAGTCATTTCTTGTTTTGTGGAGTATAGTGCTTCCCTGATGACAAGACAGCCTCAGCATATATTTCTTTTACAAAATAAACCACACACACACATACACATGCAAATTCCATATTTTTTCACTTTTATCAAAGCGGAATCAAATGGTGCATAGACCTTATGATGAAAAGCAAAAATCCCTGCCCTACCTTTTCCTGCTCCCAGGCTCACTCCTGAGGGACGACCCCCGTCATTTCTTCTTGAATATTTCTCCGTATCTCTAAATGATATTTATAGAGCTCTATTTCAGGATTACCCACATTAGACCAAAGTCTCTTTTTATTGCTTCTTTAATGGTCCCACAAAATTAAGTCAATTTGTTTCATAAAACAACTTTTAATTATAGTTATCTCTTTAAAATAAAATAAATATATGTTATTAAAAATATTAAAATGTATATAATCAATGGCAATAAAAATAGCTACCATTTACATTAATTATAATATAATTTTAGTGCTAAATGGATTTACTCAATTCATTTAACCATCCCCCACTGGTACATACTTGGCCTGACTACAAATTTCTGCCTTTGTAAATGATGCTGAATAAGCAAAAACTATTGCTAAATTTGAGTGCACACATACACTGTTTCCTCGAAAAAGTTTCTGGTAATATAATTCCTGGCACGGTTTTTATTTTAATTTGTTTTGTTTATTCTTTTTCATTTTAGTTTCTGAAACATTTTGTTAAACTTCTGTCCAGAAAGTCTGCACCAACCTATTTTTCTTCCATAACATAAATCAGCAAATTTTTCTGTAATGGGCCAGAAAGTAAATATTTTAGGCTTATGGGCCAAAAGGCAAAATTGAGAATATTAGTCAGGTTTTTGTATAGCAAGAGAGGAATATACATTTCCATACATTTTTAATTAATAGAATTCAAAATTAATGATAATAATAATATAATTTATATAACATGAAGCTACTAATGAAAAGAATGAATTTTTTTTTTTGGGGTAATAACATTTTGCTCAATTGGATATGGTAGGAAAAATAAAGAATGACCCTACAAATATGTCCACACCCTAACCCTTGTGTCCTTTAACTATGCTGTATAGCAAAAGGGAAGTTGCAGATATAATTGATCTTATGGGTGTTAATATAGGGATAATGGCTTAGTTTATCCAGGTGGGCCTATTCTAATTAAATGAGCTCTTTTGTTATTTAAGTTTATTTACTTATTTTTGAGAAAGGAGAGAGAGAGAGAGGCAGAAAGCAGAGACAGAATCCCAAGAAGGTTCCATATGGTCAGTGTGGAGCCCAGCACAGGGCTCAAACTCACGAACCATGAGATCCTGAGATCATGACCTGAGCTAAGTCAAGAGTCCAATGCTAAGAGTCCAATGCTCAACTGACTGAGCCACCCAGACACCCCTTAAATGAGCTCTTAAAAGCAGAGAGAATGCTTTAGGCTAAAGTCAGAGAGATGCAGGGAAGGAGAAGTAGAGATTGGAAGTGTGAGAGGGAGCTGACCTGTGGTTGGTGGCTCCTGTGGAGGGGCCACATTGAAAGCATGAGAAAGAATGTGGAGAGTATTGTGGCCCCTGGCTGATAGTCATAAAGGAAATGAGGGCTCCAATTCCACACCCATACAAACTGTGATTGACCAACAATCTAAATGAGCTTAGAAGTGGAATCACTCCCAGAGTTTCCAGAAAGGAACATAGCTTTGCTGACATCTTGATTTTGGCCTGTGAGATTTGCAGCTGCAAATCTGACTTATAAAGCTGTAGCTTATAAAGCTGTGAGATAATAAGTGAGTATTATTTTAAGTCACTAAGTTGTGGTCATTTGGGGTTTCAGATTTAGTGTTCTCAATCATCAAAACTGATTGCACATGTCCACCTGTTAATGTTGATCTGTAATGAGATTTTGTGTATATTTCCTCTATGAAATGCGTTTTCCCAAAGAGAGGAACTGATACTGATGACCATCCACAACCACGTTATTTTAACGCATATAGTTAATCTCTTGGAAGGAATTGATTGATTCTATTAGATTCTCATCTTGATATTTACTTTACATCATTACATTGCAGAGGAATCATGTCCAACTGAAGGTTCTATAGAAGCTCCTCATTTGCACCATTCAATGGATTATAAAATATGTGCATTTCCTTTGCACATTCATGAAGGTAAGAAAAATGCTGTTGTAAGCTTACTTTTAGCCCACCACCAATTTGTATAAAAAGATCTAGCTTATTGTTTTAACTTATGACAGCACAGGTCTTCTAAAGCACTTTGATATTACTTGTGATTCAAACAACATCAGTGTTGTGGAAATAACTCCGTGCATATTTTTGCCACCATCAGTTATAACACATCTTAGCAGATTCCACTTCAGGTTGTTGTAAATGAGTGTTTACTCACTGTGTTTGAAAATATTCTCATCTGTATTTGCTCTACACAGATTATTTACATGGGTAATTTTTCAGTCACTTCAAACTCATCATTGACTTCACTAATAAGCAATAACCAACTAGTATTGTCAGTATCTTTGGACTAATCAAGAGCCAAGGAAAACCACTTGAGATAATTTACCTTGTTTTTAATTGACTATTTGCTTCCCATGTTTTCAATTTTTTGAGCAGCTGTTCTTGGCAAATAGTTGACAATGTTAACTACTTTCTCTGGCTACATTTCTTCATATGATAAGTCAACATTGGTAAGTGTGTTCTCTTGATTGGCTAATAAATGAGCTGCTCAAATATTTAATTGCAGCCTCATATTTTTTTTTTAATTTTTGTGAAGAAATTCTGTTGTAATGAGATATTTTAAACTTTTCTTTTTTCTGATTATTGCTTTCCCATCATGGGAGATGTGATAAGTGCATAATCTAGAAATATCAACATTTATTAGTATTGTTATAGTGTTACTGCTTAATACAAAAATATTTTGCCATCTAATTTGATACCGAAATAATCCCTTTACTGTACCTTAAGACTGAGTTAATTATTCAGGGGCGCCTGGTGGCTCAGTCAGTTAAGTGTCTGACTCTTGATTTCGGCTTAGGTCATAATCTCAAGATTATGAGATCAAGTCCTGCATCCAGTTCTGTGCTGAGTGTGGATCCTGCTTCAGATTCTCTTTCTCTCTCTCTCTCTCTCTCTCTTGCTCTCTGCCCCTCCCCCCCCTAAAAAAAAAGACTGAATTATTCAAAGTCTAGTTTTTTCTTCTCTTATTTTTATATTGTATATAATCGTAATAAAACAAATGTTATAGTACAGCAATGTGCATAACACCAGAAATGTTGTAGAATAATAATTGTGATTTATAGTGAACCAAGCAGCTGTGCAAAGCAGTGAGCAGGCAGCATATGGTCTGTATCACAGCTACTCAACTCTCCTGTTGGCACACGACAGTAGCCACAGGCAATGTGAGATGACTGTGTGCCCATATTCTAATAACTGTAATTAGGGTCACTAACATTTAAGTTTCATAGAATTTTCACACACCATAAATGACTGCTTTTCTTTTGATTTTACTTCCACAGTCAAAAAAGGAAAAACTCATTCTTAGCTCATAATCTGTATAACAACAGATAGAAGTCTGGATTGGACCTTTGGGCTGGAGTTTGCAGACTCCTGTACTAGAAGAATATCTTTTAATAAAAAGATCAAAATTTTCAAGTAAACTGAAACCACTAAATATTCATCATCTCTTTCCTTTCGTGGTTTACGTCAGTAGGAAATAGCAGGGAAGAATGGGGACTTTAGAGGAGAAAGGAAAAGCTATGTTCACTTTTTTCTCAGGGCAAGTCTCCTTACAAATGAACAGCCTAGTATTTAAATCATTGGAATGGGACACATGGCAATTGCTGTCAATTCTACTTCCGTCACTTACTCACCTCCTTCTACGTCCCTCCCTGTTCCCCTCTACACCTGCCCTCATGTAGTGATGTAACACTGTGCTTGTGAATGATGTTAATCATAATAAGTAACATTTACCGGGACCCCTACTAAGAGCCAGGACCTTTGAATATACTGTTTTACTTAACCCTCACAGAAGTCCTGGGTGGGCAGTTTTCATTGTTACACATTTCTAGAGTAAACTGAGGCTCCAAGAAGATATATTACTTACTTAAGGTCTCATAGCCACTAGATGGCAGAGCCTGGATTCAAATCCAGATCTACCTTGCTTCAAAGCCCATATAATGATTCTAAAGAGAAAGGGGATAAGGGAAATGAAAAAGTCACAACTATCTAAAAAGAATTAGCCTGCTGTTTTGTGACCTATCATTTCCTTCAGCTCAATTATTAATGAGTTAAGCATCTAAGACAACTGTCAGTTATAATGTGTATGTATTTCTACTGTCAATGGAACTGTTATATGGTAGCCTCTTATGAAGTTAGATCTCAGATAAAGTATATAATATACAGAACATAATGATGCAACTCCTTTGTTAAAATATAAATGCTATTTTACAATATGTAACCCAGTGGGCTGCAATAAATTGAGAGTACAATAATTATGTGTGTTTCAAAATCAGAATAATTTTTTGAGTGGGCATATTAGGTTACAAGACTATCAAGAGAAAACTCAGGATCCTGAATGCCTTGTCATCTCATAAGAAATTTCACAGGGAAGAATTCAGTGTTTGGTTGATCAGATAAAACATGAAACAATATTTTTTATATTTTTCGAAGGTCCCCATCGATAACATTTCCATGTCCCCCAGTTGGAAGGTTGGGTCTCTCCAGTCAATATTGATTGATTTGCCTCATTTAGCATAGTTTAGCTGCTCAACAAATATGTCGATTTGATTTAAGAAAATCTATTTTATGAAAACCCCAAGTTCCATAATGGGTAAGTGATTTATAGTTTACAATGCTTCCTTTCTTCATAAAAGCAATTGACTTTTTGGCCTCTGTTTAATGACTATCATTCAATTGCATTAAAGATGACCATGCAATGTATCGAACAGAATCGATGCATATAATGAATACTCATAAGTCTGGATGATTGTATAAATGTGAATATGAATTGTTGAAGATGACTTATTATTTCAAAGCCGTAATCAAAAATCCAGTGAAGTCCAACATATCCTGTAAGAACATCATTAAGTGTTTGAGATACTAAACACTCTATGGTATTAGTGTAGTGGAAATGTATGTATTTCACAAAGTCAAAAGTACCTGTATTTACTCCAAATATATAGGCTTTACCCAAATATCTGGCTTTAAAAAAACATGGGCAGCTATCACTCCGATGCAAGTTTGCCCATGTTGAAGACAGAGCTGTACTAATGCTGTAATAGGATGAAATCAATAGTAGCAAGGCCAGATAAGGTGGAAATTTCCAGAAGACTAATATTAACTAAATGATAATGAAAGCAGAACAATTCACAATGTACTTATTCTGGGACAGACATGGTTTTAAGGATGCTCTAAATATTATTTTTTTAATGCTGTCCATAATATTAGACTCTGAAACTCTGGGAAGTTATTTTTACTAATTAAGTGGTGGATCAGTTGGTCTCCAAAAAACAAGGAAGAATCACTACTATCTATACCCAGGTAGAACTTATTGTTTTAACAGATTCTAATGATTTGTAATAAAATGTCAACACATTTTAATGTATTTAATCATTGTAAAGACAACTAATAATCGTATTTATGTAAGATATGATTGGAATTCAGTGAGAATGAACATACAGATTATTGGTTTAATTTTGGCACTCATTGTCATAACCCCCTTGTTGAATTGTGCTTTTGTGTGAAATTTTGTAATTTTTTTGTTCTCAAATTTGAATTTCCTTCATCTGCAAATAGAGTAGATATCTCTAAGTTAGCAGGTTGAGAAAAATCTTTTCATTGTGACAGCCTTCAATGCATTTATCAATTGCATTAGTAATTCTTATTCCCAATGTATAAATTACAATTTTTTGTCTCATATGTATTCCATCTTATGCCTTCCATGTTGATTATAGCTTATTACTTGTTCACATCCTGCACTACCACAAGATTACTTCACTTCTCTTTTCATTTTTATGTGTTCTCTCTCTTTTTTTAATATTGTCCATCTGCCTTCTTTGATACAGAAGTTGTTTAGGTTGAAGAGTCAATTTTATATATCCTTTAATGTTTCATCACTATTTTTCTGTAGTTTCTCTGAGTTATTTCACAAATTTTAGTCTATTTAATACCTTGTAGCATATTAAACTTTGACTTAGTTAATAAATATCCAGAACCTTTACTGTTACTATAAAAAATAATTATCTTTTTTTTAAATTATTGTCTGTTTAAAGTTAAAATAGGTAAAAAGTTAGAAATTGCAAACTTACTTATGAATGATATTAAGTAAGTATGCATTCAGAAATATACATAAATCTTATAGTTAATACCCATTGCTATCTTTTGTATCGATATTTGTAAATTAACAAGAGTCATCTTTGCATGATCATCGAATATTTGATTGGAGGGAAAGTCATTCCCAGGAAAGCTTATGAAAATATTGTTCCTTCATAGAAAATAGCTGCTGTCTTCAAAGGCTACTTAACTTACATTGTCTTTAATCATCATAGCAATCCTGCCAAGCAAGTATTTTTAGTGCCATTTTGCAGCAGGCTCAGAGAGGTCATCCTGTAAGAATTAACTATGTGAGGATTTGACCTGAGATTTGCCTGATGTGAGAGCCTATGATTTTTCTGCACTAGGATGCAAAAAAAGAAAAAAATCTCAGAAAGGGAAAAAATAACTATTTCATGAGAAAATCAGGTTGCCAGGGGCTGCAGAATCCCTATCTCTCATCATCTGTCTGCGCATGGGGCTGGCCACTCAATAAGGCAGGCAATAAATCATAACACAGAATGGGCATTGGTACCTAACTGGAATCTGTAAATGTTTGAACTGTTAAAAGAACTCCTGTGTAATATTCTTCAACTGTCCCACTTCAGCCTTGCCTTTGATTGCCTTATTCTTGACAGAAGTGGTCATAATAGTGTGTTCAGCCATCCTTTAAAAGAGCATTCTCCCATAGTATTTAAATACAGTCAATTTTCCACAGCTTTAATTCACACCAAATTTTCAGTTGCACACTCATTATATAAACAAGTGTCCAGCATAACCACTTTTTCTATTAAAATTTTCTTGAAAATTGTGCAGTAAGCAATTTCTGATAGTGCCTGTATTAGGAAAGTTGGCCATCTCCTTTTGGGTTGACTGTATCCAACAGCAAGATAAATCTGGGCAAAATTATCATTTAGGACAACTGAGATGAGAGAAAATGTGGATAAACAGAATCTTTATATTTTAGCACATTGTAGTTACTTGATTTAATCTTTTAGAATTTTGGGAGCTTTTACTATCCTTCACCTAAAACAAAAGCATTATTATTTTTTGCATTATTCAACATCTGGTGATGTCCATAATAAAAACGAAACTATACGAGACATGCTTCAGAGTATAGAGCAGTGGTGCTCAAAGTATGGACCTCAATCAGTCAGCTAAGCATTACCTGGGAGATTGTTAGATGTGCAAATTCTCAGGCTCCAACCCAGATGGACTGAATCCGAATCTCTGCAGCGATTCTGGGGCGGGGCACTGGAATCTGTGTTTAACCAAGCTCTGCAGGTGATTCTGATGCATGAGGGGTATTGTGGAACACCATTACATGAGATCCTTAGACTCGCGGCATCAGCGTTACCTGAGGCCCACACTGCAGCCTACCGAAGCAGAAATTATATTTTCTTTAAAAAAATTGTTTTAATGTTTATTTATTTTTGAGAGAGAGGGAGAGAGTGGGGGTGGGCGGCAGAGAGGGGGAGACACAGAATCTGAAGCAGGTTGCAGGCTCTGAGCTGTCAGCACAGAGCCTGATGTGCAGCCAGAACTCACAAGCAGCGAGATCATGACCTGAGCCAAAGTCAGACGCCCAACTGACTGAGCCATCCAGGCACCCCAGAAATTATATTTTAACATCACTGTGTTACCAGTTCACACACTAAATAAAGACCTAAATAATATCGCACCAGACAGCTAACTCCAATATATCCCATACATGTCTCCTGTCCTAAAATTCCTGATGTTCTATCTATGGTGAACAAAATTGACTCTCTCTGAGTTTGATAATTTTAATTCTAATCTTGCCATTCCACATATATGGAAAATGACCTAGAGGGGAATTAAAGTAGTAATCCACTGATGGGCTAAGTCTAGTGACAACGGTTCTTCTCTCTTCTGTAGATGGTGTGGAGCTCATACCAGCTCTTCCATATTGGTGTACAATATTTGTGCCATTGACCTTGCCAAGTGCTAGATTATCCACTTCTTTTAATCTTTTGGAGTAAAGCATTGAAGCCTTTGTCAACGTGCAGCCAGGGAATTCATTACTTCTCCATCAGTTAGCATGGAGACTAGAATTAATATATAAGATAATAAGCTGTGATGAAAGCATCATTGGTTATGAGTCACAGGTCTACTACTCAGCCCTGGTATAACTACGCATAATTTGTGATTTTTGAGAGTCCACAGGCTGCTCTGAGGCTTACTTTATTGGTCTGAGAAATATGAAAAAAAAAGAATAATTTAAAGTTGTCTTGAATTCTAACTCAATGGTTCAGTAATCACTTCAGTTACTTAGATGACTAAAATGAGGTCATCAAATAGGTTTGCTTGGATAAGGAGTCAGGCAAGGAAAGATTCAGTGTGAAGGGGAAGTCAGTGCAGATACACTGTGCAGGCAGGTGCCAAGAGACGGCACCAATCCTCTTTCCTGGCATGTGAATGGGCTTTAATGGGGCCACCAAGGCGAGATCCTTTCATGGACTCTTCTGTAAGCACTGGTGTTTGTGTGCCTGGTTTCCGCTTCCTTGTTTGAATTTTGGGACTATGCATACTATCCACTCACCATGATTTCTGGCTCTGTTAGTGGGATTCATGCTCTCTTTTCCCCTTTCTGAGATGTGTTGGGCCCAGGCAGTGCTGGGGACACTGAAAGCAGCTATCCCCAGGTGCAACAGACTTCTCTGGCTTGCTTCATTTAATAAAAATCGTTCTGGCACTATCATAAAACCTTTCATCCTTGAGTCTTAAATTATTTCACAAACATTTATTCTTATAGAATTCCTGCAAGGCACACATTATAGAGTCACAGATTGATGCAGACTTGGAGATAAAGAACTTCAGAGATCATTCACTTCAAATCACTTCATTTTTCAGGTGAAAAAATTGAAATCCCAAAAGGTGAAGTGACTTACCCAAGCGGTTCTCTTTTTTTAAAAATGTGGATATAAGACAGTTAGGTGGATAAACCCCAAGCCATAGAATGCATTTTGAATTATTGTATACAGTAAACTTCAAATTTTTATTTACTAGCCTTGGGAGGAAATTCACTCAATCTTTTGAAAGGTAGCCCTAAGGGTTGGACAAGTGGATAGAGATGGGTTACTAAAATGATGTGTCAGTAATGAATAATGCTTATTTATTTTTATTTGTTTTTAATGTTTATATGTTTATTTTGAGAAAGAGAGGGAACAAGTGGGGGGAGAGGGACAGAGGAAGAGAGAGAATCCCAAGCAGGCTCCATGCTCAGTACAGAGCCTGACATGGGGCTCGATTCCATGAACCAGTGGGATCATGACCTGAGCCGAAGTCGAGAGTTGGATGCTTACCTGACTGAACCACCCAGGTGCCCCATTAATGAGTGATGATTTAAAGTAGTATATTAGTGAGCAGAAGAAACAACGTTATCGTTACTCATTTAATTTGATGGTACAGAATAGGAAAAACTGCTAGAAATGACTCTCTCTTTATCAAATCTGACAACCTCTTCTCCTGTCTTTAATCCTAGAGAGAGCCAAACACTTCTTACTCCTTTGTCACCCCCTCTCCCCCCTCCACATATTAATCATCTGCCACTTTAAAGGATGAAGGGGTTAGGATGGAGAATAAAGAAATTGATCCAGAAACAGACCTACTGATGAACAAGATAACTGCAGAACCCTTTGTACCTTTTCAGAGAAGGGAAAATGACACAAAAGCTATTGAGATAATATTTATCCCATGGGTGCAGGGCATTTTCAAGGATTCAAAGCTGTCATCTGAGAGTTCACAGACAGCAGGAATATATCTTATGTATACTCATGCCTACCCCAAAGTTAATGACACTAAATGCATGATAGTGGTGCAAATGAAGTGCTATGGAAGCACAGGGAAAACATATGGATTTGAGATGGATGGATGGCTTTGGGAAGACTGGGGAAAGAATTCAAAGTGAAACTAGAAAAAAAATGGTAGGTAAAAATGAGATTGATAGGAAAGGGCATTCCAGATAAAAAGGAATCTATTTTACTAGAAGCATCATTTTTCTTCTTTCCTGAAAGACAAAAACAAGTAGAAGAGAGTCCCAGGGATGAATGACAGTATGATGATAGAGCCAAAGGACTAATTTGTGGAAAATAATGCAAGCAAATGAAGATACAAATCATGACTAGTGACAATGAGAAAGTTCCACTTGAGTGAACCTATTTGGAGCATTGGGGGAAATTTTACTGCTGGATGGATGGATAAAATGAAGAAGGGAAATAGGGTTATGTTACAGAGAAAATGGACAAATACTGAGAGTAAGTAGAAGACAGGAAGGTTGCAAAGGTCCCACTTAATGTTGTGTAATACAATCAACTAAGAACAGCATTGACAGAACATTAGAAGACATATGGATTTGCCCAAACCGTAAAATGATTTTACCTGTCTAAATTCTTAGGACTACTTTTTTAAAGCTGTCTTTTCCAGGAGATATGATTGAATCTAGAAATGTGTATCTCAAAGGATAATACAATTGAAGAGATCTGATTGATGGTCTAAGAAAATGAGAATTAAGGTAATATGATAAATCTGAGTACATGATGTAATATTTGAAGATAAATGTGGCATTCCCCACCTTGAAATCATAGCCAGTTAGAGCAAAGAGTGACTTTAGGGATTTTTACTGATATGCATAACAGCATAGATGAGTCTCAAAATAACTATATTGAGTGAAAAAAGCCAAACCGCCCCTCCCCCACCATGAAAGAGTACAGACTTTATGATTTAATTTTTGTAGAACTCTAGAAAGAGCAAACTCTAAGAACAGAAAATGGATATGCTTGGGATTTCTTGGGGATGAGGGCAGGGTAGGCTACATTATAAAGGCACATAATGAAACTTTTGGTTGTTACGGATGTATATGTTCAGTGTCTTGGTGTATAGTTTAATAGGAGTGTGTGTGTGTCAAAGCTTATCAAATTGTACACTTTATACATGTGCATTCTCTTGTATGCCACTTATGCCTCAATAAAGTAGTTAAAAAAAAAAGAGATAGTATGAATGACAGGAGATCTATTTGCACCCAGAATATATAGTAATTTGGCAAAACTTTCCTTGGATAGCACCTAAGACCATATGCCTATCTGACAATATCTCTTCTTCCTGCGGAACGGGGGAAATTACTAGTGATTTTTTAAAAAGGAAATATGCCTTTTATATCTCTATAAAAATAGAGTATTTTTGCAATTCATTTGTAGAGCAGGAAGGCCCAGGACCTGTTTTCAAGATGCCTGTTCTCTGATGCCAGCTATGGCTCTGACTTACTCTGGATTTTGGAACTTAATCTCATTTTATGACGTGCAAAATGGAAATTAAAATATCTATGCCATACTTCACAGACATAAAAAAGATGAAATTATTTAGAAATATTTAGAATATTTTTGTTGGTACTGTGCAAGCCTATAGGGATACAAAGATAAATAGGATAGGTTTCTTTTTCTCTAGATGCCTGTATTTTCTCCTCCCGATAGATGATAGATAGAGATGCAAATCAAGTGTAAGATACTCTGAATTTTATAATTATGTTGTGAACCGAATACAGGAGAGGTACCGAGGAGGAAGGATCTAAATATCTGAGGGTCGAGCAAGTAACATCTCAGTTGGTCTTGAAGAAATAGTTTAGCGAATAGAGATTCCACGAAGAAGCATGTGCAAAAGCATACAGACATAAGGGGACGTAGGACTCAGAAGATGTCTTTGAAGTTCAATTTTCTTGGAGGACAGGGCAAGTGTGAAAGGCTGTTGAATGATGAATCTGAGGACAGTGGAGAGCAATATTGAGATGGCCTTTCTGTGCTACCTTGGAAAATGTAGAGAATTTAGACCAAAGGGAACCAGTTGAATTTCTAGGCATGAGAATATGTAACCAATATAAAAGTAGCATAAATATATTTTGCACTAGACAGGTAAAGAATAAATAAGTGAATATGCTAAAAAATCAGTGAAAAAACAATTTATTGATTAAATATTTGACTTTTCCTATGGATACTTTTGGAGTTATATAAATAAAAATTGATGCATGAATGTAACAAAACTGTCCACAATTTTATTCCCTGTTAAGATGCTTTTGCAGTATAAATCTAGATTCATTCTTAACAACTAGTTAAGTGATTATTATATTTCTTTGTTTTTTAATTTAAAGGTTTGATAGTAGTGACTTACCATAAATCAAAGACTGTTTTCTTAGGAAAATATTGACTAAATTTAGTTTTCTCTTGGGAAATAAAGGCTTGTAAAATGTAAGTGTGCTGAAGAAATGCAAGCACAGTTAAAAAAGGAATGGTATTAATGACATCGTAACCGAGAAAATGGCTTATTAAAGCAAAGCAAAATAATTAATAGATCTTTTTCAATTGTATGCAGTAGAAAACTGGATGAATGGTACTCTTACTGAAGTCAGTTCTTTGCTTGGCCTTGAAAGTTTCCAGCATTACTTATGGAAACAATATTTATATCTATTTTCTCAGTTTCCTAATGACAATGTTGCTGTTTCAGTGTGGACTTTGGTGGTCGGAAGGACTGAATTTAGCCCATATCGTGAGCAATTCTTGCTGGGTAACTTTAAGCAAATTATTGGACCTCTCTAATGCTCAATTTCTCCATTGTCGAATGAGAATAATAATATTCAAGTTACAGGGTTGTTACAATGGTCAGGTGAAACAAGGATTCTAAGATACTTAGCATAGTGTTTGACTTATAGGAAACCCTCAGTAAAAATTAGGTGTTTTTGTTGTTCTTGTTATCTGGACTGTTGGGACTGGCAGATCAATATGGGACCAATTTTCCTGTTTATACTGAGTACGTGTATAGCCCTATGGTGAGTGGAATAAAGCACCACATTGAAAATCGGGAAATCTAGCTCTTGCCACAGCTCCGACCTTAGTGAGCTGTGTGACTTTGAAAGCGTAATAGGATGTCACTGATTCTTTTCATGTACAAGATGAGGGAGCTGGACCCTTTATTAGATTTTAAAAATGCATTTGAATAATCTAGAGATTCAGGGATTTCCTTTGTTGACGCACACTGAAACGGAGAAAAGGGAGAGGAGAACAGATGGGATCCAACTATCCAGCTTTGCTTCAATATCTGAGTTAACTACTGTTTAGTTTTGGATCACCTGGATGGATTTTGCTTGAACAAAGCATCCCACAGCTATGAAAGTTTGCAAACCACCATATTTTGTAATTTCAGATGTTCCATTAGCTGTATAGTTTTGCAAATGTGTTTGACTACTTGTAAGATCTGAATCACTGACAAAGTCCAAAATGTTTCCATGCTAAAGATGGAAATAATTACATTTTCTTGTTAGGATAGAGAAATCAATATATGTGCCAAATATGATGATTAACAGTTTTATGTAAATTTAATCCCTATAAAAATCTTGTAAAAGAGGCATCGTTATCTCATTTGAAAGATATGACAAGGAAACCAATACCCAGGAAGTTTAAATCATACCATAAATGATCAATTTGGAATTTAAACTTAAATATAGGAAACTCTAAATATTATGATCATTCCTTTGCAGTTAGTAAATCCCTAATGAAAAAGTCAATAATACAGTAATAAATAGCCCAAGGTATCATTCAACCCACTTTTAAGAAGTCCACCTTGGGTCTCTGAATTGTTAATTGAACAAGTTTTCTCTGAGCACTTACTCTGTGTCTAGCACCTTAGAGCATAGGAAGATAAGTAGTTCAGAGCTCCTGCCCTCTAAAGGCTTATAAATTAGCCCTTAATACAAAGACGGGAAGATAGGCCCTTAATAGGAAGCTAATATAAGAATAAACACAAGTATATGGTCCAGTTTAGGTTCGCTGGGAAAAGGAAAGATCAAAGATAATAAACACAGAAGGTAAGTATAGTTCATTTGCAAATAGTAACAGTTCATCTTTCTAGGTATATGTGAATAGGGTGAGTCTGGCCCAGTCCTGAAACAGGAGAAGGGGCAGGTAGCTAACTCAATATAAATTTCAGAAGGAGAAGGTAGTGGCGAGCAGAGAAGGAGCTATGTTAACAATTTAAGTCATTGGTTAGTAACCTGCCTGTGATCTGGACACCAGACCAGCCAGGTCTTAGGGCCATGACCTGCATTTCTTTTTTAAGGCTGCCAGCTACCCTCACCCAAACTGGAGTTCACAGACATGGGGAAAAGACCAGGAGCAAACACACACTGAGGACATCTTCAAGTATCAAGTATCCCACGGCTTCAGGACACATGGGTGGCTCAGTCAGGTAAATGTCCGACTCTTGGTTTCAGCTCAGGTCATGAGCTCATGGTGTGTGGGATAGAGCTCCGCGTATGCCTCTGCACTGACAGCTCAGAGCCTGCTTGGGATTCTCTTTCTCCCTCTCTCCACTCCTCCCCTGCTCTCTCTCAAAATAAATAAATAATCTTAAAAAAAAGAAAGTCACGGTTTCACACTAAAACTATCGCAGCAAGAAGGAATGAAATTTTGATGCAAGGTACAAAACAGCAAACAAAAGAGTTGCTTTGCTTCAAAGGAAAAAAAAAGTGCAGGCTAAATAGTCAGGTGAAGTAACTGGAGTTTCATGATGATGAAATTGATGCTTCCCTTGGCCAAATTACACTTATGTCCGATGCTATCTATTGCCACCTGGTGCTTGCACAAAGACAGTGACACAACCCTTTTCGACACAAATCCTTTCTCGGTTTGGAGAAACTCTAGAACTGTCCTTATTCTATCTGAGTGGCTTTGAGAGTAAGAACATTCAAATGATGGAAATAAGAATTACTCTAAAATATAACCAAAGGTTGAAAGTGAAGTTAGCATTACACCAGAAAAATGAAATCATTTCAGATGCTCCATGGAAAGCATATTGGATCTCGTGTTCTTTTTGAAGACTTAAGTACCTAGAGTACTTAAGATTCCTTAAAATGAGACCAAGCTCTGTACCTCTACATCAATTTGCTTCACATTAAGTAGCATTTCAGCTGTTTTTTGTCTGAAATTGGTATGATAAAGTAGCTTCTTTATCTTCTTTTCATTTGAGAAGCTACTTCCTTCCTGGCAGTAAGAAGGTTGGCATGGTTGATGCAGACCTGATCCAGATTTCTAATGCACACTTGGAGAGGGCTTCTCAAACTGTAGGAGCCCTGACCATGGTCGCCAGTTGGCACTGTTCCATTCCTTAAGGGGGCACCTGCTTCCTGCATCAGGGGGAGCCTTGTGCATCAGGCTGGGCATGTGGTAAGGAGCCTCCAACAGAAGCAGGCCCTCCGGACACACCTGGAATCTCTACTCTTCTGGAACTTGGCATCGTGACTGTTTGCACTTCCTGTGTCATGGAGGTAACCCCACCTTGTTTTCTCCTCTTCTGCTCCATGTCTTGGGTACGGGGCACCAACTACACAGCTACACACACATGAGACACATATGAGAATAAGTTCAGCTAAAAAGGAAAACCATTGCAGTGGAAACGTAGAAAACAAATAGCAAGAAGTCTCTACCAGTTATCTCAGGACCCAAGAGCAAACTCCTTACTTTCAGCCATGTTTTCTTCGCTATAATTCAACTGATGCATTTGTGGATTCACAAAAAAAGGAAAAACAATTATGACATGAGGTTTGGGACAGAATCCCTGAGTTCCAGAATCTCTGAGCCACTTCTATCCCTACCTCACTGGATATCTGAGGTAAATCCCTTGGTGTCTCTGAGCTTTATTCTCCTTGATGGTAAAATGCAGACAAGGGAACTTCAAGATTCTTTCATCTTCTAAAGTCCTAGGATAATATGGTTTTACTGATAATCTATCATGAGAGATGTTTCAACAATCACAGAAATGATGAATACAAAAGGATTTACTCCTGGGCGCCTGGATGGCTCAGTTGGTTAAGCATCTGACTTTGACTAAGGTCATGATCTCACTGGTTCGTGAATTCCAGCCACGCATTGTATCAGGAGCTCTGCTATCAGAGCAGAGCCCACTTCAGATCCTCTGTCCCGCTGTCTCTGTCCCTCTCCTGCTCGTGGTCTATCTCTCTCTCGAAATAAATAAACATTTAAAAAAAGAGTTCACTCTTCAGAAAAAAAACAAAACAAAACATTTCTTACGTAGTGAATACCAATATATAGATAGATATAATAATACCTACAACACAAGCTAATTTCTCTATATTGGGGTTTTACTGTTCACTGATGTTATATTTAAATGACATTTGTTTTAATGTTTATTTTTGAGAGACGGAGAGAGGCAGAGTGCGAGCAGGGGAGGGGCAGAGAGAGAGGGAGACACAGAATCTGAAGCAGGCTCCAGGCTCCGAGCTGCCAGCATAGAACCCGAGGGGGGGCTCGAACTCATGAATGGTGAGATCATGACCTGAGCTGAAGTCGGATGCTCAACTGACTGAGCCACCCAGGCACCCCTTAAATGACATTTTTGATCGGTGATCTGTGTTAACTCCAATGAGGTTTGGTGGTGGTGGTGGTGGTGGTTTTGGGGGGTTTTGTTGTTGGGTTTTTTGTTTGTTTTTGTTTTTGTTTGTTTTTTGTATTTTTGTTTGTTTTTCAGTGATGAAATAACACAGATATTCTGAGCAGATACTCTCCAGTGATGACTTATGGTTAGGGGTTCATTTGGGAAATTGTCTGAAACTGCCCAAAAGGCCTAGATTCTAAATTCCTAAGGTAAAGCTGACTTAGTGGTTGGTGAATGGCACTATCATGCTTTTTCCTTAATCTTAATGCATCGTCTTGCTAAATGAAACAATTTTGTAGTTAAACTTAATAGCGTAGCGTCATAGGATCTTAGATGTACAAAGTGTCTCAAGTATACCTTACAGTTTCCAAGATGTGCTGAGCTTTGATGGCATAGGATGAAGGCTTCAATGAGATGATTGCCTCTGGAATTGGGTCTGAAGTTGAGTTCCCATCTCTTTCACTGGGTAAGGCTTGTCTTATATTTGCATTTTTACACACTTTGTCTTATTAAGGCTGATACATTATAGCCCGCTACTTAAATTCAATATGTCATTACATCTTCCTCTAGATGTGTTTCTAACCCATTTTTGTCTTGATAGAAGTCTATTTGTTTCTGGGGCGCCTGGGTGACTCAGTCAGTTAAGCGTCTGACTTCAGCTCAGGTCATGATCTCACTGGTTGTGGGTTCGAGTCCGGCCTCAGGCTCTGTGTTGACAGCTCAGAACCTGGACCCTGCTTCAGATTCTGTGTCTCCCTCTCTTTCTGCCTCCCCCCTTCTCGTGCTCTGTCTCTCTCTCTCAAAAATAAAAACAAATTAAAAAAAAAAAAGAAGTCTAGTTGTTTCCTTTAAAACTTTTCTTGGGGTGCCTAGGTAACTCAGTTGGTTGAATATCCGACTTTAGCTCAGGTCATGATCTCACAGTTCATAGGGCTCTCGGCTGTCAGAGGGGAGCCTGCTTCGGATCCTCTGTTCCCCTCTCATTCTGCCCCTTCCCTCCTCAAAATAAATAAACATTAAAAAAATAAAATAAACCCTATTATTCCACTAAACACTATTGTGTTAGTATTATCTTATTCAATATTACTGTATTATCTGAGGTTTTCAAGTGCATCCTTTTAGTTTAGTTTCTTCGCTTTGTTTGGGGATTTATTACTCTAGGCACAGCACACCTCTATTATACTCTGATGTTATGTAATGTGTCTCTGCAAATTGTTCCTGCTTGTTACACTTTTCTGATTAAGGCACTATCATGTTTTTCTTATACTTGATGTATTTTATTGATAAAGAAAATGAATACATTGTGAAACATGATAGTGTGTTATCATAGTTCTTTAGGCTATTAAAATTTTTAAAAAATTTTTTTTAATGTTTATTTTTGAGAGAGACAGATAGAGTGTGAGTGGGGCAGGGGCAGAGAGAAAGAGGGAGACACAGAATCTGAAACAGGATCCAGGCTCTGAGCTGTCAGCGCAGAGCCCGACACGGAGCTTGAACCCACAAACCATGAGATCATGACCTGAGCCAAAGTCAGACGCTTATCTGACTGAGCCACCCAGGTGCCCTTGGGCTATTAAATATTTTAAGAATCAATCTGGATTAATCCTCTTCTAATATTTATTTGAATCTCTCCTCCCACATCCTTTTAATTGGTCATATATATTCCATATTCTGAATTTTTTTAAGTTCATTTATCTAAGTAATCTCTACTACTCAACATGGGGCTCGAGCTTACAACCCAAAGATCAAGAGTCACATGTTCTTCTGACTGAGCCAGGAGGATGCCCCTATATTCTGAATATGTTTAAGAATTCTTGAGGCGCCTGGGTGGTTCAATCAATTAAGGGTCCGACTTTGGCTCAGGTCATGATCTCATGGGTCTTGGGTTTGAGTCCTGCCTTGGGCTCTCTGCTGACAGCTCAGAGCCTGGAGCCCGCTTTGGATTCCGCCTCCCTCTCTCTCTGCCCCTCCCCTGCTTGTGCTCTGTCTCTCAAAAATAAATAAACATTAAAAAATTTTTTTTGAAAAAGAATTCTATAAGGTTCTGTAACTGTAAACATCATTTGGTTTTATTAAAAGTTTATTCCTCAAAAAACTAAATATTGATTTACTTGTATGACCCATCAATTCCACTTTTAGGTATATACCCCAAAGAATTAAACACAGGGACTCAAATATACCTGTACATTCATGTTCATAGGAGAGTTACTCACAATAGCCAAAAGGTGGGAAAATTCAACTCCCCATCGACAGATGAATGGTCAACAAAATATGATATATGTGTATAATGTAATATTATTCAGCCATAAAAAGGAAACATGTTCTTTTTTTTTTTTTTTTTTTAAATTTTTTTTTCAACGTTTATTTATTTTTGGGACAGAGAGAGACAGAGCATGAACGGGGGAGGGGCAGAGAGAGAGGGAGACACAGAATCGGAAGCAGGCTCCAGGCTCTGAGCCATCAGCCCAGAGCCCGACGCGGGGCTCGAACTCCCGGACCGCGAGATCGTGACCTGGCTGAAGTCGGACGCTTAACCGACTGCGCCACCCAGGCGCCCCAAAAGGAAACATGTTCTTAAACATACTACAACTTGGATGAATCTTGGAAACAATATATTACATGGGAATATATAAAAAAGCCAGATACAAAATGACAAATATTGTATGATTGCACATATATAAAATATCTAGAAGAGGCAAATTAAATTCATAGAGCAGAATAGAAGATACCAGGGATTGTGGGAGAAGGGAATGGGAAATTATTGCTTAATGGTTAGAGTCTCTGTTTGGGGTGAGGAAAAGTTTTGGAAATAAATGGCATGATGGTTGCACAACATTGTGAATGTAACTAATGCCACTGAATTGTATACTTAAAAAAGGTGGAAATGGTAAATTTATGTCATGTATATATCACTACAATAAAAACAAAATTGTTTTAAGTATATAATGTGATTTCCTGACTCTTTGGAATCTATGTTATAATTCTTTTAGGTCAGCAGCTAGCTTGAACATTTGCTCTTTGGCTATGCTGTGAGTAGAGCTTTCTGAAGCGGGCATTCTGCTCCAGAACTTAGAATATAATTTGCTTATATGCAGATTTAATGTACTCCAGAGTGTTAAGTGCATGTTAGTATGCAAACAAGTGTCTGCAGAAGTGGATTTTCTACTAATAACCTCATTGGAGATGTCCCATGATCAATTTCTTTTAGTGGCCATATTAGTGGAGTTCAACACCACCTGCTGGGTTTGGAATTTTCAACATCAAGGTAAATGCAGACAAAATTACTATTATTAAGGATAAATGGGCCAGGAAGAGCATAGTTAAGCTAAATAATTACTGTAACATGGCTTTTTAAAGTTGGAAACAATCTGGGACTTTTAATCCTCCCACGATATCAACATGACAGGTGGAAGAGGGAATGTGAAATCATGTTTAACATTCTGTTGCGTTTAAAACTTGGATAGAGATACTGGAAAAAGAAATAGATATAAATATAAACATTAATTAAAATATGTATTAAATAATAATGTAAGTCACTAAGATAATGAATATAGATTGTAAAATGTCTAAACTCCTAGAGAAAATTAGACTGACCCCAAAAGAGCGGAGCCTGATGGCAATAGGATGTCTGTCTTTGCATGGCAATTCTTTCCCCTTCCTTCTATTAATGGAATCTCAGAATCTCCAGTCACCTTGACCCAAATCCCAAGAAACATCATTGGTCTGACTGCAGGCACATGATCAAAACTATGTCAATCTGAATCCCTTCCTGCATCTTGAGGACAAGATGGAAAGAATTCTTTTTTTACCCTCTCCAGACTGAGTTACAAGACTATGAGACAAAGTTATCACTGTTCAAGTAGGAGCAAAATGGAAGAAAAGCCTGAAAGATGCCAACAAAGAGAGGACGTGAGCTTGCTAATAAGAATGTGGAGCGATTACCTGATGCTGATGAAGCCTTGATATTCTGTTAACACTGAGGTCAACTTCCCTTTTGCTGGCCTGTTTTGCTGGTTTCAACCTATACATAAACACACATGTACCTTCTTATATTAGTTTGAAGCATGTATCTATCACTTGGAATAGAGAATCCTGACCAGAAGCTCAGGAAAAGAACAACTGACGTCATAAGTTCACATGGTAAATTAACAACCCTGTTTAAATTTCATTATACTGAAATGAATAAATAAAAATACATCAAAAGGAATCAAAGTAGATATGAAGGCTTATATTTTCCCATGAGGCAGAGATCATTGGGTTGGGTAAAAAAAAAAAAAAAAAAAAAAAAAAAAAAGTTAAACAAAGAAGCCCAGAATAAAAGCAAATAGACCAGGCAAACAACATTGTTTAAATATTGTTTTCAAGAAACACACCCCAAACAAAATGACACCAACTTTTAAAATGCAGAATGAAAAAAAAATACCAAGGAAAGACTTATTTTAAAAACTGCTGTGACGATATTAATACAAGAAAAAACCCAGAACTTAATGTGAAGATTTATTTTGGATAAAGAGGACTATTTTATTATGGTACAAGGTGTATTTTAAGAACTTACAACCATCAGGGATCTTTGGTTTTCTAGTCATATAAGTTTAAGATATGCAAAGTAAACCGGAGGGAACATGTAAGGACTAGTACATAAAAAAGTAACCAAAATAGGAGATGTTAACACTTCCTCTCAAAAATCATCAGATCAGGCAGTGCAACCACAATGTGAACAAACATGACTCATGGGATGCTGTCATAAAGGGACTCTATTTTGCATCTCACGTCCTTTTGCATTTCTTCAGTGAGCCTATTTTTTCCTTTTTCCTGGCTCTGGTTAACTGGGTAGCTACATCATTTACCCTAAAAAAAAAAATAGTTCCTGTTTATTTTGTCAAACACAGTCTCAATTCAGCCATTAAAGTGCTCAGTCCCAGGCCATCATTAAAAACTCTAATCTTGATGTAAGGCATATCCCGCTCTTCATGCCGGGAGCTACTGCGGGCAAACATCTAAGCAAAGGAAACTGGTTGGCTTTTTTCCTCCCCTGTTTCTTCTACTCCTTCTCTCTTCCTGGCTAACTGACGCCTCTAATTAACTGGGATGGGTGGATGACAAACCTCAGGCAGGCCATGTTGTCTGGTTCATGTAACTGCAAGCCTTTTCCTCGAGACTTTGGAAGAGCAGTTTCCTACCAAACTTCAAATCACTGCTTTGCTCCCACAGAGGTCACTTTAGCCAGTATGTTGTATTCAAGCTTCCCCAACTTGACTCAGGCCCCAATGTACCGCTTTTGCCCTCAGACTTCAGGGTCCACAGGTTACACTCTGAGTAGCCACCTCCAATCCCCCTTCCAGTGATGGAGGCTGGGGAGTAGCATACTCCCCACTATTGTTTCCTGTGGGAGAAGAGGGGTTGTGACTCAGAGGGGGGTCCAATCTAGAGGAATGTTCCTCAACAGTTTTCTCTAAATTCAAATCTTGACATGTTATATCCTAGATGTGTGGGTGGAACTGGAGAGCTGTCCAAAGTTTCATGTATACTTCCCTTGAAAATTCTGCACTGTGGGTCTGCCGCCTAACCTTGAGATGCAGTTTCTAGCAGGTTCTAGTATTCACAAGTGTCAGCCCCAACTTCCATTTTAATAACTTCTGAAGTAAGATGAGATGAAAAGTATTTGAATAACAACTTATTCCCTGACTCTCTCTCCTTCTCAATTGGCTCTCAGAGGAACAGTTACAGACTTAAGTGCATTTATTAGAAAAATGAAATAAAAAGTTTATTAAGCCTTTAATATGAGATGTTAGAAAACAATTGCAAGAAAAGCATGGTGAGATAGAATAAACAACGATAAAGCCAGGCTTCCTAATACAGATAATTTTTTTTAAAGGATATGTGATTCCAAAGTAAATTCTAAAAAGGTTAACAAAATATTACAAAGTCTAGCAAGTCAGTTTAACAGGAAAAAGAATTTACTAAAAATCAATGTTAGGGAAAAGAAACAGGATAGAAGCACAGATGTTGAGGAAGTGAAAAATAAAACACTATGTGCACATTTATAGCAACATATTGGAAAGTCTAATTGAATTAATCATTTTCTAGGAAACTATGAGTGACAAAAAATGACTGAAGAACTAACAAAATACCTCAAGATACCAACCAAAAAAAAAAAAAAACAGAAAAAGGAAAAACTATCTAAAATAGCACTGCTTTAAATGACATCTGTCTACCTTGTGCATTCAATCAAATCATCCTATTAGATACTTAAGAATTGTCTATAATTCCTGTTATTTAAGCTGTTTTCAAAGTAGAGAGGAAGATTAAAGTTGTCTTACTTATCACCAGGCTACTATAGCATTAATCTAGTAATGCAAGACTATCACACAAGCCTGAAAATAGTTCAGACTCACATATGAACATAACTACAATTTTTTAAAGCAGCAAATTAAGTCATTTATTGTATTAAAAAACTAATATAACCTAATCAAGTCTGTTTATTTCAGAACTGCAAATATGATTTGTCATTAAGGAATTATGTTTAATTTATAATAGAAATGGTATTTCAAATGGGGAAACACTTGCTGTTTAGTAAATGTATAACAATTGGATACCCATATGAGAAAGATTAATGTTATAATTCTATCACTCATCATATACTCAAAGAAACTCCATAGAAGTCAAATATCTATATTTAGAAATTCACAGGAAAAAAAAAGTGTCTTTATTTCCCTCAGACAGCAAAGGGCCTCCCAATATGCTATAAGCTCAAAGCCCATGAAAGAAAAGATTGAGAAATGTAACTCAGTAAACATGAACATGTACTGTAGAATGCAAGAGACCTTAAATAAAGTGCAAAAAGACAAGCACGACCCTGGAAGAAAGCATTTATAAAAGAAAAAAAAACTTATATAAAAGATAATTAGCCTTCGTATATTTAAAAATTTTTTTTTACTATTTATGTTTGAGAGAGAGAGAGAGAGAGAGAGAGAGAGAGAGAGACCCAGTGCGAATGGGGGAGGGGCAGAGGGAGAGGGAGACACAGAATCCAAAGCAGGCTCCAGGCTCTGACCTGTCAGCACAGAGCCCATCATGGGACTCGAACCTACAACCTGTGAGATCATGACCTGAGCTGGAGTCTAACGCTTAACTGACTGCCCCACCCAGGAAGTCCCAGCCTTAGTATATTTTTAAAATGTTAACAATTAAAAAGAAAAAAAAAAAGCAAGCAATCCAATTATGGCAAATAATTCATGACAATTCATAGTAATTGCTAGTAAATCTAGAAAGACATGCTCAGTGTCACAGGTAATCAGGGGACCACATATTAAAATAACAATGGTGTGCCATTTCCTGCTTGGATGATTGGGGAAAAGGAATGAGGTAATAGTGAGATTTTCCAAGGGGGAACCTGGCACTCTTGTTGGTGAGCATGTGAATTGGTGCCATTTTCTGGAGAATTATTTGACTGAATCTATTAAGTTAAAAAAAAAAAAAAAACGCCTCTCCTTTGACTCAGCAGTTTTATGTCTAGGTATCTTTTCCACAGAATTTCTTATCTACGTGCATGAAGATGGATGCTCAAAAAAATTTGGTATTGTTGGGAATGGCAAAAAAGAAAAAAAAAGGAAGGAAAAATTGGACACAACCTATAATGTTCCATCATTAAAGAGCGGTGAACAAGTTTATGCTATTGATTTATTTAATGAGGCGATATACATAAAGCACTTGGAACAATGTCTGGCACCTGATAAGCACCAGATATGTGTTAGTTACATTGTCCTCCCACCCTAGAATTATAAGCTCTTTGAAAGCAGCATGTTTGTCTGTTTCACTCATTACTGTGTTTCCCTGGGCCTAGAACAGTATATGACACGTAGCAGATCCTCAGTCAGTATATTTAAAATGACTCTTGGGGCACCTGGGTGGCTCAGTGGGTTGAGCCTCCTAGTTTTGATTTCTGCTCAGGTCACGCGTGATCTCACGGTTCTTGAAATGGAGAGCCCTGGATCAGGCTCTGCACTGACAGGGTGGATCCTGCTTGGGATTCTCTCTCTCCCTCTCTGCTCCTCCCCACTTGTGTTCTCTCTCTCAAAATAAATAAACTTAAAAAAAAAATGACTCACATACGTACAATGCTCTTTTGCTGTGATTGCCCCTCTATATCCATTTTCTGCCTTGCTCTGATTCCTAGGAAGCTGACTCGGGGTTCCTTTACCCTCTGGCTTTTAGTTTGCAGCAGCCCACAGAGGCACAACAGCACTGGGGAGAATGAAAGGGTATTTCTTCTCTGCTATACTGTGGTAGGTAGTGATTTCATCCCTCTAACTATGGCCAGACCTCCCAGTGGTTAAGTCTGGAAAAAGAAACCCCACTCCATTCTACCCACCTCCCACCCATGGTTACAGCTCTCACTAGGTTCCAGTAACAAGGAAAATTCTCTTCCTGTTTCTTCAGCCTCAAGGTAGTAACTACTTTCTTCTGTTGCTAACACCTGGGGGCATTACTGGCCCTTACTGGCTCCCTTGCTGGCCTCCGCGTATTTCCTGTTCAGACCACAACTGATAGACAAGCTAAGCAATATTATGCAGCTATTAAATAGTGTGAGGGAGACTAAATGTACTGACGTGAAAACAATTCCACAGTGAAAATGTTAGATTTAAAAAGGCCAAACAAAGATACCCATATAGGTGTCATTTATCCACAGTCAAGATTTGCCATGTTTTGGTTTAATGCTATTTTCAACATTTAGATATTTCAAATCCATAGTGCACTATAATAGAAGAAAGATTTGAATATATAATACACACTTGGACAACTCAGTGGTTTAAAAAGAGCTTTAACTGTCTAAATATATACATGACTATGAATCCCAGACAACATATGCCATTCCAGCAATAATGCTGGGACGATAATGCTACCCCTTCCTTATGTTCCATACCCCGTGTCTGTGTCACAGAGAGCAAGGATTCCCTGGCAACACCTACTGGTCATTTGTGACACTATCACCAAGCATAATGCATGATACAGCGCAATAGCATCACGTACTGTAAGTTTTTGAATTGTTATGGCACTTTGGTTTACAAAGGAATGATCAAAGAACAGACCATAACATCCTAACACCTTTTTGGTGTTTAAACATCCATACTTAAGTGCTGTCAGTTCAAAACCTCAGGAGTTTCCCCTTTCATATTCAAGACTGGTCCCTAAACCTGAAGGGCGAAGAGAGGCTGAAGAAAAAGGCAGACAGGCGACTCCAGATTGGAAGATGGCAAGGGGACTTATGTCCAACGCTTTTCTTTTTTTTAGAATTTTTTTTTTCAACGTTTATTTATTTTGGGGACAGAGAGAGACAGAGCATGAACGGGGGAGGGGCAGAGAGAGAGGGAGACACAGAATCGGAAACAGGCTCCAGCCTCTGAGCCATCAGCCCAGAGCCTGACGCGGGGCTCGAACTCCCGGACTGCGAGATCGTGACCTGGCTGAAGTCGGACGCTTAACCGACTGCGCCACCCAGGCGCCCCTGTCCAACGCTTTTCTTGAGTAGCTGCAAGATGATTGGATCTCTACAGTCGCCAGCCTGAATCTCAAAAGGTTATACAAAGGCCTTACCTGGGTTCAGCGCGTGTTCAATCTAGGTGGTCTCGAGAATACCTTACTCTCAAGGCTGTGTTCTTGAAACAGCCCCCACTGTGAGGATGGTGGGTGGAATGTGTGTTCCAAGGACTGGGGCTTGAGGAGTCTCTAGTTCCCCTGGTCAGCTTGCAGGTAACAAGCAGTCATGTCGTCTCCATGGCTTTCCCAATTAATATCTAGAAAATGCTATTGAAACATCAAAGTAGGAATGACAGCTACCTCTGGGTATGTAATGGGAACTGGTATGGGCACAGGGGAAATTTATCTTTTTTTTTTCCTCTAAACTTCTGTATTATTGAAAAATCATTTTACAGCGAGCCTACGTTAGTTTTCTAATTATGGAAGCATATTTAAATAACATTTGATACAAAAGAATGATGGGATCTTCTAGAATGAAATTTTGATAAAATTTTGATAATTGTATGGAAGAGAAACAGAAAAGAGAACAGTTTGACTACACACAGAGCTGTCTGATATAAGCATTTAAAAGAAGACATAAGGGTGCCTGGGTGGCTCAGTGGGTTAAGTGCTGACTTTGGCTCAGGTCACCATCTCGCAGGTTCGTGAGTTCAAGCCCTGCATCTGGCTCTGTGCTGATAGCTCAGAGCCTGAAGCCTGGTTCGCATTCTGTGTCTCCCTCTCTCTCTCTCTCTCTGCTCCTCCCCAGCTTGTGCTCTGTCTCTCAAAGATAAATAAACATTAACAAAAATTAATAAACACGTAAAAACCAGGAGGAGCTGGCCCAGAGAGGTCACCAGGATCACTAACCTGGGAGTGGGGATGGAAGTCCTAAAACAGAGCAGGTAGGTCTGCAGCAATGTGGTCAGGATAGCCCAAAGCCCAGACTGGCTTGAGATCTATGCGGAACAAAACCCTCAAGACAATACAAAATAAATATGTTTTTGCTAAGAACAGACAGGAACAAGCTGAACAAGAGAAGGAACTGTTTAGGGAAGGTGCACACTTTTACTAACCTGACAGAAACGACACACTCACTCATCTATTATTTTTGTTTTCTTTAACACAAAGATACAAAGAAATGGTGTTGGGGGAACTGAAACTCAATACATGAGAGAAGATATAAAGTGAACATCAGCCCGTTAAATGATATTCAGTTTTCAGACCCGAAAAGATTATATTCTAGTGTAATAAAAGGATTTATAAATGTGATAAGAACGCTCTGAAGAAGAAAGGTTTAAGGAGGTGAACCATGTTCCAATGTTTCAAAATAAGAGACATATTATGAAGACTCACTTAAATGCAATTCCTTTGTGTGTGTGTGTGTGTGTGTGTGTGTGTGTGTAGTGATATTTTATTTTCTTTAATTCTATCAATATCTAATTTGTGCAGAGACACTGTGTTAGTTTACTGGGGCTGTCATAATGAAATCACAACAGAATGAATAGCTTAACAGAAGTTTATTTCCTGGCATTTCTGGAAGCTATTAGTTCAAGACCAAGGTGGCAGTAGAATTGGTTTTTTCTTAAGGCTTCCCTCTTGTCTTGTAGGTGGCCACTTTCTTCTGTCTTTACATGGACTTCTTTCTGGGCATGTCTGTGTCCTAATCACCTTTTCTTATAAGGATACCAGTCATAATTAATTAGCTCCCCTGACCCAATACCTCATTTTACCTCTTTAATGACCCTGTCTTCAAACGTAATCACTTCAGAAGGGAATGGGGGTTAGGGCTTCAACATACGGAGTTTAGAGGGATAAATTTAGCCCATAAGAGCTACTTATCACCTTTAACTGAAATTTAATTATTTTGGTGTATATCCTGTCATTCATATGATTATGTAAACTTAAATGATGGAATGCGAGTTTGATGTGTTTATATCTCGTGGCATCTTTAATTATCAAGGAGATCAAGTTTGTGTTGAGGGAGAATGACTGACTGACTGAATGAATGAAAGATACATATTGTGAAGCAATGCCTTTCTCGTCTCATCTTTCTAATTCAGACTGTAAGCTCATGTGTGAACATTGTTGCTGAAGGGAGAGAAGTTAGTAAACAAAAAGCTACGGTGGCTTCTGTTATAGCCATTTGACAAAGACAGTGAGAAGCAAGTCATGACAGGCACAGGGACAGCTGTTATGAGGCCCTTCATCCAGCTCACAGAGTCTTTTCTTCTGTCAACAGGATAATGCCAACCCCAGTCCCATCAGCACAGTCTCCCCTCGGGAACTCACATCAAGAAGGGAGATAAGGCTAGTTCAGTGAGGTCCTGGCTTTTATGAGCAGAAGAGGCTGAACCAAAGTGGAGGACTCCTTCCTCCCAGAAAGTAGCCTCCCGCTATTTCCGAAGCAACTGCCCTTCAGAATAATCTCTGAATTGTTGCCTATTCTTTGTGGCATTTAGCATCTTTTTGAGTTCTGACTATATACCAGGGCTAGGGTATCTTTCCGTAGACATGGTAGTTGGATGATTTTGAACTTGGGAATTGGCTAGTCTCAGTTCTGAACATTCTTCACAACCCTTCAAACCTCTTCAAACACTCCTTCCATTAGTCTGCTTGGTCCTTCCCAGTGCTGATCCCTCAGTTGTCAACAACTAAGAGTCTTTACAATACCAACCATGCCAGGGAGCTGATTTATGCCTAAAACAGGCAATACCATCTCCACTCCAGCATGGTAATGGAGACTTCATGCCTCAAAATTCCACAGCACTGAGTTAGATACATGTACATTGAAGGCTGCCATTCTAGAAAGTTCAACATAAATTAACCATTTCACTTATGGAGAAGTATGCTCAGAGATCCAAATCCCTGACTCCTTTTTTTTTTAATGTTTATTAATTTTTTTGTGAAAGAGAGAGAGAGGGAGGAGGAAGAGGGGGAGGAGGGACACAGAGAGGGAGAGAGAGAATCCCAAACAGGCTCAATGCTGTCAGCACAGAGCCCAACGTGGGTCTCGATCTCATGAACTGTGAGATCATGACCTGAGCCAAAATCAGAAGACCGATGCTTACCAGACTAAGCCACCCAGATGCCCCTCAAATCCTTGACTTCTAAATTAATTTTATTAACGTGTTTTCAGATGAGGACTGTTCACAAAAGTGTTTTTCTAGAGCAGTCACAATTTTTTACATTTAAAATTTAAAGGGGCGCCTGGGTGGCGCAGTCGGTTAAGCGTCCGACTTCAGCCAGGTCACGATCTCGCGGTCCGTGAGTTCGAGCCCTGCGTCAGGCTCTGGGCTGATGGCTCGGAGCCTGGAGCCTGTTTCCGATTCTGTGTTCCTCTCTCTCTGCCCCTCCCCCGTTCATGCTCTGTCTCTCTCTGTCCCAAAAATAAATAAACATTGAAAAAAAATTTTTTTTAATAAAAAAATAAATAAATAAATAAAATTTAAATTTAAAATTTAAATTTTCTCACTTCATTTCATTCTGTAAATAAGAGGCAAAGGGGAAAAGTGATCACCTTCTTCCTAATTTCTCAGGACCTGTCCCAAGTGCACTTTTATAGATATCTCTCTGTTTGGGCCTCAGTCTGAAATGGGATAATGGTAGGTGATGAAGTACAAAAACAAAGATGGCAATTGTAGTCTCTCTTCAGATTTCCAAATTAATAGGTGCAAGTTCAACTTACTAAATTTTTGTAAAAATATCTTTGTAAAATATTTTTTGTAAAATTATTTTTGTAAAATTTTTGTAAATAATTTTTGTAAAAATATTAAATTTTTGTAAAAATAAGTACCATTAGACTGATGAGGGCAGTATTTATTATCTTTCTAATATGGAATATTTGTGAGGCAACAATGTTTATTAAAGAATCAGGCATCCATAAACTTATCTAAACTGGTGAATGCAATTTGATAAAATTAAATCAGTTGGTCAACTATTAATTTATTACAAATTTTTCTTTTTAAAAAATTGAGACCATGTACAGAAATAGTGTACTACTTAATAAATATGACTGACAACTATTATCGAAATACATTTTTTAATCCTTTCCTGGTGTGGTACCTATGGTTTCTCCAAACATGAAAGGAAATAGAACATAATGATTATGAGGATGCACTTTGAAGTCACACAGGCCAGAATTTTAATCCTCACTCTTTCACTGACTAGCAGTGTGGTCTTGGGCCTAAGTTATTTTTATCTTCTAGCAGAGTTAATGATATCTACCTTATTGGGATGAAAGAAACCATGTATTCCAAGAAGTCCAATGTAGTGCCAGTCACACAGAAACACCTTATAAACGGTACTTATTATTATTATTCTTGTGCAGACTTAACTAAATTTCTATAAATGCTGCAAGGGCTACAAAAGAGACAATATGTTTTATGAGTGCATTGTATTGTTACCCACATAAAAAGGCAAATAATTACAGTGCATACAGCACATTTTTCTGACTCATAATGTTTTCTCAATAGACGTCACTTTCCTTTCACTGACTTCCTGTGCCCTGTGCTTTTCCTTCAAGTGTATTGATGACCAAGAGTTTCCTTTCGTAATCTTTACTTGATTAAAAGAAAATAAAGAAAACAATCACAATGGAAAATTTTATGTAAATTGTGAGTAAACATACACTTTGAGAAATCCTTTTTGGTCGAAGACCCTTGAAGCGAGCCATGTCTAAGTGGAAAAACGATATATTCTGTAGTTGTTGCTCTGATTTGCTCAGAAAATCTGTAGTTGCTCAGAAAACTGCTCTCAGTTTTCTCTGATTACTGCTGCTAATGGCTAATAAGAATTTGAAAAGATACCAGGACAGCTCTTGAAGTTCACTTGGTTCAAGTAACGTGATCGTTTCTACACACTCTATAGAAATTCATTTCTATACTCATTTTTCATTTGTTTTGCTGATCCTTATACACGGATTCAGGTAAACAGAGGATGTAAATCAAATAACTATGGTGACTTTGATTTTTGTTATTGTATTTGTATTTGTCATTCTCAAGGATCTCTTTAGCATCTTTTCAAATTTATTGTGACAGTTCTTATACTTTCCTATTTACTGCAGATATCTTAAACTATGTCTGTTAGTTTGTTAAGTACAACAATGTTAAAGAAAAAAAAAACACCTCTGCAATTGTTAAAATGTAAGGAAGACTTTGCTCAAGACTACCACAACAGGGGAGGGACATCAGTCTTAACTCTGGATGTAGCAAAGACAGCTGGGGATTTATAGCCAACAAGCAGAGCGAAGGGGTCCTTGGACGGAAGAGTACTCCAAGGAGATATGAAGGGCGGGGACATTCTTGTTAAACTGACCTAACAAGATTCCTGCTAAAGACAGTTCAAGACTTTATCCACTAAAGGTGGGAGATGAGGAACTGGGTCAGATACCAAAAGTGTGGGACTCATTACACTGAGCAGGATTCTTGCTAAAACTGGGCTCATCAGGCCACAGACAAGATGAGGGCTAAGGCTGAAGCTTAGTCAGAAACAAGGCTCAGAGAAGCCTGACTGAAGTTTTGTCAAGCAGAGTTTTGTCAGTAAACACCATTGCTTTTTCGTCTTTGTCAAATGATTCTCAGGCCTGAAGACTGCAGTTCTGTTCCTTAGATGATTGTTTTCTCTGGTTCTCATATTTCTTCCTTTGCTTCTCTGGGAATGTGTGTGGTCCATGGGGCTTGAAGCCCAGCATGAAGGTATCTTTCTCCAGAGATCTGTGTTAACTCCTCCCAAGTGCCTGGAGGTTCTGTCTGTCCAAAGCTACCTGACACCAAGTTCAAAGCCTCATGAGGTAGGTTAAACTACTCCTGTGCTGGGGAACTTATAACCTACACAGCAGTGTGAAGGTCAATTCAGTTCAGACTCACTTTTACTTTGAGGATGTATCCCTTTTATGTTTCAGATTATTTTGAAAAGTTGTTCTACTAGAATCTCCATCACTGTGGATCCTCGGTTTTGATTTTTGTTCCTTTTTCTCTGGTTGGCCATCAAAATAAAAATTCAAGTGTGACAATATTTACAAATACCCTCAAGGCAAAAGCAACTTCCCTACTCATTTATCTCTATGATTTCATTTCACTTACACTGCAGCCTGGTAATTCCTTAGTACTGTATACTTTTCATGGAGATAACTTTTATATTTTGCTATCACATAAGAACTTTCAGGAAATTTTAATTTAGTTTTTTTTTCTTTTAATTGGGTAAAGATAAATCCATAGGAGCAAAGCATGATAATCAGGCATTTTTAGGCAACAAATGATCAATAACAAGATAAAAATGAACAAGGTAAAAACTTCAATGTCAGGTGAAGTTCAATAATTGACTAAGGGATTTTTCCTTTACTTCTTTGAACTGTCATTTTGCTATTTTGTTGTTGAGTCCATTTGTATATATTGATTATTGATTACTAACTTCAGAACTGTCAGTATCGGAGTCATATGTTTAACATAAGACTGTCCCTACTCTTTGAAAATAATCCCTGTGCCAGTGAGATTGTCCACTTGAAGTAAATTGTACCATCCTTGCCTTTTGGAATAGCCAGATGTGACTACCTCATTTGTCCTTAGTTCCTAATCTTGATGTTTGATGATAATTTTGACTTTGGTATTTATTTCCCAGTACTTTGCATCATCCACCTTGATACTTAAAAACTTGATGATTTCTTTGTCATTTAACTCCACCTTCAATGGAGTTTTTTTAACCTTGGTCAACTAACCCATCAAGTCCAAACCACAAGAGCAGAATAATCTAATCTAATCTAATCTAATCTAATCTAATCTAATCTAATCTAAATACTATGGAAACAGTCTCTGAGACATGAAGTTGCATACAGAAGATTTTTGGGGAATACCCTCTGGAGATGTTTTTAAGGAAGTGGAGAAGACAGAACAGAGAAGAGGCAGGAGCTAGTCCACTAAAGGGATATAACTGAAACCTTAGCTGCTATTAGCTCTCCAGCTGGGATGGCCTTTCGGTGTTGATCCAAATTGGAGCACGAAGGCTTAGCTTTTGTATTTCCACATCAGCCAGTCATATGTCCAAGATGGAGCATGAACTTGGGTGAGGCAGTTCCCTGCAGCCAGCTGAAGATAGTTCCCACTGAGGACACAACTGTGATCCATCAGGCTGTGACATGGTATGTTGGTCCTGGTGATCTTGATACAATGCCCAGGCATCCACTATAGCAATTCAAGATCTAGGAGGAAATAAAGTAATAGGAAATGGAAAAATATATGAGAATCATGACACTGCCTTGCAGTTACCACATTTCTAATGTCCCAGATACAACCCAGGAATGCATTATGATGATCAGCTCTTACTGTTTGACTCTTTAGTGGGGTGTTGACCATGTGTAGTCCATGGAGTTGTCCTCTTTATCCATCCATGTGTGCCCCTAGTGAGGATATAGCTGTCTGCTTTACACTTGAAAATTCTTTGAAATTTCGTGCTTTCACATAAAAATTTGGTGAATTTTGTTTTATTCTCTAAAAATATTTGTGATTATTTTTTAAGGTTTGTTTGTGTATTTATTTATTTATTTATTTATTTATTTAGAAAGAGAGAGAGAGAGTGAGTCGGGGAGAGGCAGAGAGAGAAAATCCCAAGCAGGCTCTGCACTGTCAGCATGGAGCCCAAAGCGGGGCTCAAACTCATGAACCATGAGATCATGATCTGAGCCCAAATCAAGAGTCAGACCCTTGGCCTGTTGAGCCACCCAGGTGCTCCGATACTTGTGAGTATTTTAACATCCAAGGAAGGCTTTACAGAATTTATCAGTTTAATTACTTGATTTTTGTTTCTCAAATATTCTAAAAAACAAAACAAAACAAAACAAAAGCCTAGGGCTTATGCATACCCCTGACATACCTTGTAAACTTTCAGAGTTTTCGAAACGAGAAACAGTGTAACACAGGTATTACCGGGACAGAGTCCAGACCTAGATCGATTGTGTTACAATCCTGGTTCACCCACTCATAAACTGGTAAAGTCTGGGTAAGTTACTGAACCTTTCTGGGTTTCAGTTTTTTTCATTTATAAATTGTGGCTCATAATAGCCCAACGCACCAGGTTGTTTTGAAAATTAAAGGAGTCGATGTTTATAAAACGTTTCAAATAGTGCTCTCACAAAGTGAATACCATTTACAGGTTTGGGTGGCACACTATTTGCTTTATAAATAACATTATTTTAAACACGATTCCATACTGTTTAAAAATAAACACTACTTAAGGTTAACTAAATAAATATTTCATTTGATCTTTAAAGGAAGGCTGCTGGGAAGAGAGGAAATTGAGTCATAACTCATGGATGGGGATAATGAGAGGTGATAATTGAGGTCATTGCACAAGCTCATACAGCCTAGCTAGTCAGTGGAATATTTAAGTAGAAACTCTGTTTCTTTTTATTTTTAATAGAATATGTTGTCAAGTTGGCTAACATAGCGTATATGGTATGCTATTGGTTTTGAGGGTAGATTCCCGTGATTCATCGCTTAATCCGAATTCCTGTCTGTTTTTGGAAATCTTGCTTTTGAAATACCCACTGCACACTTACTCTGATAAACCTGGTAGAAAGAAGGGGCCCTCCTTTTTAAATTATGGTAACAATGTATTTTATCATGTAATTGTCAAAGCAGTACTCCAGACACTGAAAACATTTGGCTAAACATAATAAATGTTTTACTGAGTTTAATTAACTTCAAGGGAGTAGGAAGATGAGAGATAAAAAAAAAGTATCCTTCTTTTGCTAGAAAAGGAAACATAGAAATAAAAATGTTTCTGTGTATAAACTCCAAAAAAACCCTTTGTGGCTTAGAATAATAGATTTTTTTCCCCCTTTTTTAGAACTGGAGGGAATGTCAGACGTCCAATACCTTAGTTTTATTCAATACCAAATTGAAGCTCAGAAAAGTAAAATAAATTTCCCCAAATTATGGCACTAATTAGACACAGAGCTGGCATCTGAAAATATGTAATTTTTATTTCCGGGATAATGTTCCTTTGCTACAGGAATATTAACTGTATTATCTCTAGTTTTTCTGTCTAGGGAAACTCTTAAATCAGTCTCTGTTTAAGACCAGAAAACTCCTACACCTGGAGCCCAAGTGGATAAACGCCTTCAAAAGGGGTCAGTGCAATTTGCTGTTTCACATTGTAAAGTCAGATTAAAATACAGGTATGGGTGTTAAAAGGAGACTTCTTTATTCCTCTCTAATTCACACAATGAGACAAAGTTGGATCATTTACTGTGTCCTCCTTTTTCTTACAGTTACATGGGCTGACCATACTAATTGTGTTTAAGGAAAGCAATTACTGAAAAGTTCCTTTAGACATGCAAATCTAATGGCCTATTTCTATAGTGCATAAAAGAAAACTCTTTGTGGAATTATAATGCTAGTGTATTTGAAGTTACCTTAAAAGAGCTTGCAATCTGCCTTCCCCTTTTAAAAATATGTGGAACAGGGCATTTGAGCCAGCTCCTGCTGAAATAAACAACAATTTCTCCCTTCCTAAAATATTGCCACCGACATACTGCCTGTTCCATTCCCAACATGAATCTACACCCGACCAAATTTATTTGCTTGTATGCATTGATGCTTTGGTTTAGTGACTGAGAACTAGAAACAGAATTTGTCTCAGGTGGTTTGTAGAGAAGTAAGGGATTAAAAATGGAGAAGAGGGGGATAGAGAAGAAGGATGAAGGGGATGTGTAGCCTTTTCCCAATTGGCCCCTTCACCTGGCTTTGAACAGACAGGAGAGAGACTGAGTGACAGAGGCAGAGGCTGATGTCATTAAACTGGGACTTTGAGAGATTCTGAGCGTGGGCAGAGCTGCATCAGGACCCAAGAGACAGAGTGGCCTAGAGAGGTAGAAACTGGCCTTGTTTCTGCATGGAAGCCAGAGCCACGGAACCTAAGATCAGAAATCTCCCATGTGGTGTTCATGGCCATGGTGTCCCTATGACTGGCAGTGACTGCTGTGAGGCTACTTTGATTTGTTTAGTAGATACGTATCCAGATGTGTCTACAGATCAGGAGGGTAAGAACAGAGCAGGCATCTGGTAGTATATGCTGCTGCTAGGTTTGACTCAATATTAAGTGAGACCCGCTGTTGGTTATTCTTAGATATAACTTGGCAACACTTTGAGCGAGGGCTGCTACGCTAGAGGTGAGATACTTGAGGCAACAGCCACGTCACTGACAAGGATGTATTTCAAGTTATCCAAAGAGGTTCCGCAATTGCCTGCAGTTACTCCTTTCACAAGTCTCAAGAATCTCTATGTCATCCATCATAGAATAATAGACCCACACAGCCTTATAATTGGAAATGGATTATTCTCGTATCTGTATACTCACATATGGTGTATGAGAAATGAACACTGTCACCTCTAGGCCGATGCAGGGACATCTCTGCGGTATACCCAACAAATTGTCATTTGATCCCTCAGTTTTGTCAGCTCTAAATTCTTATTTATAGTGAATAATTTCTATTTAGGGTAAGCCCAAAGCAGTGCTCTGGTAATGCTCACCCTTGGTTTCTACTTCTGCCCTTTGCAGACTGTTCTGTATGACATCCTCGCCAGTATTTGAAGACAGGCTTTACGTACCCCTCTCCGCCTCCTGCATTTTTAATTTTCCAATCTGGCTATCTTTTGGTTCTTCAATTATTCTATGTCTGGAATCATATCTTTCACCATCATAATCAATCTTCTCTGGACACTGATGATTTACCATTTCAATGTAGCACGCACAGGGAGACTCAAGATTTCAAGGTGGGTTCCTCTTAAGGTATTTCTCCCCTTCATAAGGACCGTGTATATCTCTTCTTTTGAAAATGATGACTTTAAATAAAATTATTAAGTCACTGAATAAAGGGGAATTGCGAATAAATCATCTTATGATCTCAGCAGCTGCCTTCAGTGAAGGAGAGTGAAGGCAGGTAAGGTTGTGAATGCCTACTGAAAACTTGAAATACATCAGTAGAATAGTCACAAAAATTCCGTGGGCTATCGGTACCATCACCTCCATTGTACAGAGGAGAAAACTCAGGCTCAGAGAAGTTCCATAATTTGGCCAAGGCGCAAAGCTGGCAAATATAGAACCCGAATCTCTGTGTATATAAGTATATACATGAATGTGAAAAAGGGTTTTTCTGACTCTATCTGGTACTTACTTTTCCAAGTTCTTGCTCCTCCAGATTAGGTGATATTTTAGAAGAGAAAAAGCATCTAAAGCAGCCTCTTCCGTACTTAAAATGCTCACACATGCTAATCCATGAAATAGAAGTAGGAGTGGGGAGCTATGGCAGGAAAAATGGCTTCCATGGCATAGAAAACAATCACAACAATTCTAAGATGATGAGGTTCCAGGCCTCACTAATGTGATATTACTAGTGATGTCTCCATAGAGAGAGATAATAGTTACTTCACACACCCAGGTATTTCACGTGAACCCATCTCCTCTCTCTTGAACGTGTGCAGTTTATTTATTTGTTTTTGATAGAAACCAAATATAGATATTTAGCTCAATTCCTATTAGATTTCAACCTCTCTTTGGTGCCCATTTTTCTGGCCTGTTGATTTTGCCATCCAGTGAATTAATTCATCACTTATATCCGTATTTTGTCATCCATATATCTGGATGGTAAGCATTCTGGGCTTTCATTCAGTCTCTGAGGTAAATCTTGAAGAGGACCAAATGTAGGACAGAGAGCTTTCACAGCTTTCTATACCCCAGTTTATACATAGTGAAGATCAGAATCTAGATGATGAAAGGCTTCCCATGAAAGCATGGTCATTCAAGAAAATTCTCCCTGGAATTACTAACATCAATGTTCCTTTCTTCCTTTTACCTGAAAAAAAAATGCAGAGTAAATAAATATGGTATAGATTATCATATATATCACATATATGATCATATCTAACAATAATCTGTGTTACTTATAAGTTGACTAAATTTTATAGAATATAAATAAATGCCTTAACATCGCCAATCTAGTAAGTGTTACAGCCTGATCACAAGACTGGTTACTGATTTAGAAGTCTGTCTATTAAGTACTATTCTCTCTAAATACGCACCTAAGTTTTCTTTTAAAATTTTTTTAAATGTTTTTATTTTTGAGAGAGAGAGAGAGAGCAGGGGAGGGGCAGACAGAGAAAGACACAGAATCCGAAGCAGGCTCCAGGCTCTGAGCTGTCAGCACAGAGCCCGACATGGGGCTTGAATTCATGGACAGTAAGATCATGACCTGAGCTGAAGTTGGACGCTCAATGGAACCATCTCAGGTGTCCCAGTTGCCTAAATTTTCTATGTTTCTCTTTTGTTTCTATGTTTCTCTTTTGGACCTACTTTTTTCCTCCTTAGTCTTTCTTTCTTTCTTTCTTTCTTTCTTTCTTTCTTTCTTTCTTTCTTTCTTTCTTTCTTTCTTTCTTTCTTTTTTAATGTTTATTTATTTCTGAGACAGAGATAGACAGAGCATGAGTGAGGGAGGGGCAGAGAGAGAGGGAGACACAGAATCAGAAGCAGGCTCCAGGCTGTCAGCACAGAGCTCGACGCGGGGCTTGAACTCACAAACCGTGAGATCATGACCTGAGCCGAAGTCGGTCTCTCAACCGACTGAGCCACCCAGGCGCCCCCCTCCTTAGTCTTTCATTTAACCTTGTCCTCAGTATGGAAAGCTGGCAGTGGCAAACTGTCAGAATCACCATCACCTTCTAAAAACAGCACTCCAGCTGCCAGAAAGGAGCCCTGAAGATCCTTAAAACTTCTGCTTTATAAGGGGTTCTCCATGGACACTTTTAAAAACGCTGTGGCTTCATGTCAATGTATACATGATGTTTCCCTATACATAATTGCTACATAATTGTTTTTAAAGTTGAGTTCAAGAATAGTTCACCAGAGCAAATATCACAGAGATGTTTTCCCAAGCAGTATGTAGACAGTCTCAAGGGTTTTAAAAAGTAAAATGGCTTTTCATCTTTGGGAGATGGTGTCACTGTGTTTCTTACTGAAGCATGGAATAACTTAGCATTTCTCTTAGGCGGTCATGATTTAGAAGATAAAATCCATATCATTGGATTTGATCATTCAAGTAAAATTTCAGGACTTTTTTTTTTTTTTTTCCTGAATGCTTATACTGTTGCTAGGTGCTATGTAAGCTGCTTCAAATGCAGCAATATGATAACAAAGAATAATAAGACAAGGGCCTATCCTCAGATAGAGGAGATCCATAATCAGCACTATGTAATGTTAGACAGAATTACATACGCAAATCACAGGAACATATCCTAGATAATGAGCTAAATAGATGTTCGATAGCATAATGTGCTGGAATCCAGCATTTAAACTAGAATCCAGCATTTTAAAATGTAATTGTTTTTGACATTATTGCTGACTGAATCATTGTATTCACTTGGGGTGGCTATTATCAACAGCCATTCTTAAAATACTTTCTAATTTAGTCACTAAAATGCAAACTTAGTTTTATATTGATGGTTTTGATTGAATATAACTAAAATTTCCCTAAGAAGTAACTGGTTTTCACGGAGGGGGGCTGGGACACTACAGCATGTCCTGAGTTCATCCATGACATTAAATCATAGGATCCAACACAAATGAAAAAATGTGGTGAAAATTTCCTGAACATTTGTGAAAAAGGAAATACTAAAGAGCAGACTTGAACTAGTGTTTGAAGCAGAGAAAGTCAAGTAACTGTGGGTCATATTTGCCTTTTAAAAATCTAATTATCTTTTATTTATCTTCTTATCAAATCACAAATAGAAGAACTACTAATACATTGGACCCTTTTTAATGTGTGCCAATTTTATACCTTACTTTACTGAGTAAAGATTGAAATTTACTCTAAATTTCCAAATATCAGTAGCCATACTGGTATATATATGCCGTTATGTTATTGTCCCTCAGGTTATAATCCCAAGGAATTCCCTTAAGTATTGAATGCCCCAATTATTCTCATTATTGAGCTAGTATTCACATTACACTTACAAGTATACACTGGTTTATGCATGTGTAAGTCATGTGCATTCATAGACACATATTGTCATTTTATGGGAAAAAATTAGGAACCCTATGGGAAAGGAAGTTCAGGATTGGAATTCATATTTCTTAGTCCTTGAAAAATATACAAATGCCTCTTGAATATTGAACGACATAGTAGTTGTTTCGCCTAATTTTTATCCTTTGAACTTTCCTGAGGTCAAACACTCTATGTGATTGACTAGAGACTTCATCTGTTATATGCAAAAACAGAGGCCAGAGAGGTAATGTGACTGTCCCCAAATCACGTACCTATTAGGCACTTCAACTACAGCATTTCTAATGATAGTTGTAATCTTTTAAAGCATATATGCATTATAACTATTTAACTCTGAAAGTCATGCAGCTGGTACAATGTAGAGAAAGCATTTCAAGCCAGAACTCTAAAGCCTCCTGCTTTTACTATTGTCATGGAGGGAGAGGAAACAGCATGACAGACACGATCCTTTCCCAATGCCCTGTCTGGGAAACATTATTCCCCATTCAAAATTTGAGCATGAGAGATCTTCATTTTTATTTCTTGCTTCACCATCCCCCATCTCAGGGCAAGAAATCTATTGCATATGACAAAAAAAAATGTATTTCATTTTTTTCTTGCTTAGTTTGCTCTATTTTGTTAACATGTTTCTCCAATAACATGTCAAATTCTGAAACGGTCAGTAAGTTGGCATGCTAAGTCTCGGGAAGTCCATTTTCTAGAATTTATTTTTACCACCAAATAGTCTTTGCAGATGAAGAATCGTGACATTGAGCCAAGTTAACTGTTTGGGGGCAGATTTTTCTCATGGGTGGCATCCCATATAGTTCTCCCTTGTCCTGGTCACCCAACAGATAACTCATTGTTGCAGTAGCTAATTTTCATTGAGTTCCTACTGTGGTTGGCACTTTACATGGATTAGCTTGTGAAAATCTCATAATTACTTTTTCAGAAAGATCTTGTTATAATCCATGTATTACTTGATATCACAAACGAGGCCCACCTTTTGGAATGTTAGACAATTTTGTAATGATCACCATCTCATCTACAGATCAATGAAGAGATTATTGAGGCTTGGAACTTTCTCTGTAACTTGGCCCTCAATGGTTTCTGCCTTAGCCTACATCAGTTACTTTGGCCAATTTTCATTGCATATGAACATGCTCATATCCAAGGAAACAGGAACTAATTCTAAAAGTAAAATTTTGTCAGATTTTCATGTTAGCTATTTTATAACATAGAGGAGGAAAGCTTTCCCTTTCTCTTCTAGGTTCTTTGCCTGGTCTAATAATTAAATTAACACGGACCAATTAACAGAAGAAAAAAAATTAATTCTGTACATACAGTAGCCTAATTAAAATGATGAGAATCAAGAAAGTGACCAAAACAGTCAGTTTTATACTTTTTTATAGTTAGATAAAGGAACAACAAATTCATGAAGAATTGAGACAAAGAAGTTTGAGCTTGAGCTAGTAAATTAGTAAGGAGGTAACAAATTCATGCAGTCTTCTGGGACCTAAATTCCTTATGATCAGGATGTCCCATTTCCTCCTAAATACAGAGGCTACCTTGCACATGGGAGTTAGTACCTGCTCTCAGGAGGACAAAGGAGGGTTAGAGTGTCCTTCTTGCCCTGTCCATTTCTCAAGTAACTTAATTTAAAATATCAATATGCCAAAGTGTCATATTTGTGGTTGCATATTCTACTCTCCTTAAATAAAATGAAGGGAATGTACATTTACAAGAAAAAGCTCATTTTTATACTTATTAGAAAAAAATGCAATAGAATTTGTCTGATGTATGTTCTTTAACATCCTATCCTACTTTTTCTGTTGTTCTTCTATTTTTTTATGAGTCTTTGTTATTCAAAATGTTCTTCCAATTGGCCACATGCTGCAAAGTCATAATTGTTAGAAACAATCAAAAACAATCCCATTTTTACCTTTTGTTCATTCATTCAAGAAATATTTACTGATCATCTACAATGTTCATGGCATCATCTCTGGCAGTGAGAAGACAGTGATAAAAAAGAAACCCCTGGCTTCAAGCATACTAAAAGTTTGGGTTGACATATTCTTTGTTAGTACTGTATGCTCTATTTTTTAAATCATGATATTATGATGAATTATAAGAGATATGTAGTTGATCTTTGTCCCCTTTCTGGGACAGAGCTCCTAAACCCCTTGGAATTTCCTAAGTAATGGGAGTGTTACAGGTGTGGTGCCTTTTGTTGTTATAATGTCTAATGTCCTGACTTTTGGAATGCCCCTAGGTCACCTGAGGATGGAGACTGGTCACTGGGGGAACCAATCCTTTGATAAGAGTGTTGGAACATTCAGTTCCACTTCCTGACCTCCCAGGAGGGGTAGGAATTGGAGGAAAAAAAAAAAAATCACTGACCACTGATTTAATCAACTGTGCCTATTCAATGACGTTTCATAAAAACTGAAGGACAGTGTTCTGAGATTTTCCATGTTGGTGAACACACGGAGGCGTTGGTGCCACTCAAATCCAAGTTCAATTGACCGTCGCTGGCAATGCCAATCCTCAAGAGACTGGTTTCGATTGGAAAGGAATAGGAGCTTTATTCAGGAGACCCACCCACCTGGGGAGAAGGTGGACTCTTATCCAAAGCCCAACACTGAGGTTTCTGCCTGGTGCAGAGATTTTTATTTTATTTATTCTTTTTAAGTTTATTTATTTACGTTGAGAGAGAAAGTGAGCGCAGGGTAGGGGCAGAGAGAGAGAGCAAGAGAGAGAATCCCACGTAGGCTCTGTCTGCACTGTCAGCCCAGAGCTCTACATGGGGGTCGATCTTATGCACGTGAGATCATGACCTGAGCTGAACTCAAGAGTCGACGCTTAACCAACTGAGCCACACAGGCAGCCCCTGGCACAGAGATTTTTAAAGGGGTTTACTCAGGTAAGAGAGTACAGTAGTCTACGACGTTTCTTGATTGCGTGCAAACTGGCTGATGCCAGCTACAGAATTATCTGGGTGCTGGGAGGTTGTGCAAGACGTTCTATTTCCTTGGTGCCTGGGGTGCAGACTCGTGCAAAGGAATCTGGTTCCTTGGTACCCGGGGACAGTTGGGCGGGGATACTTTGTCCTTTGCGCAAAAGACGGCAAGGTCTACAGATGCACAAAGGGAGGTCAGTAAAGTTATCTGGGTGACCTTAAAAAAGAAAGACGTTTTGCTAAGAGATTGCTGGGCTAGTAAGAAAGCCAAGGTGGTTTCAAGCAGACTCGCTGGCCTCTGTGGCCTGGGAGAGTTCTGATCCTTCATTCCCCAAGGCCAGTGGTCTGTAAATCTCAAAGAAAGTAAATCGATTCGGTTACAGATCAAGGACCTGAGGTCAGCAAGCAAGGAGTCTGTTACTTTGAGGCTGGTTAACCCTTAAGATTGGCTGCAGCTTTTGTTAGTTGGGAGAGTGAAGTGTCTGGAGATGTCACTGATGCCAGCACCTGTTCCCATACGGTGCCCTATCCATCTTTTCTGTCTGGCTCTTCCTGAATTATATATCTATATCTATATCTATATCTATATCTATATCTATATCTATATCTATATCTGTATCTGTATCTATATCTATATCTATATCTGTATCTATCTATATCCTTTTGTAACAAACTGGTGCTCTAGTAAGTAAAATGTTTCTCTGAGTTCAGTGACCTTCTCTAGCAAATTAATCAAACCCGGAAAGGAAGTTGTGGGAACCTCTAATTTATAGCCTGTCAGTCATAAGTACAGGTAACAACCTGCGCTTGCAAATGGCATCCTGAGTTGGAGTCCAGCTCAGGAGAAGTCTTCGGAACTTCTAATTTGTAACTGGTGGGTCCGAAGCACAGGTAACAGCCTGGGCTGACAACTGGTATTTGAAGGAAGGGCAGTCTTGTGGGACTGAGCCCTCAACCTGGGGGATCTGATGCTACCTCCAGGTAGATAGGGTCAGGAAGGAGTTGAGTTCCAGGACTCCCTACTGGTGTCTGAGTATTGCTTGGTGTTCTGTGGGATGAGCCAGGTCCCCCACCACCAACCCCCCCTCCCCCGCCAACACACAGGTTGGAATTGGATCCAGGAACCCCCCAAAAGGTATTCACGACACAACTTGTATTTGCTAAAGTCTATTTTATCCTCCTACTCTTTGGTCTGTGAGACTAAGGCAAGATTTTAATGTGTCATAGAATTTTGGACTTGGGAAAAACTAAATGTACTGAGGGCCTCAAATGGGCTACATGGTTCCTGGAGAGGGTCTCATATGTTGTAAACAGACACTGAAGAAAGACTCTTGGCGGTCTTCATATATTATAATCAACCCAGAGATGCTAAGTGACGCATCAAGTTCACACAATTATTCCACATCAGAGCACTTTATCTTCAGACTCAAATTCCACTGTTCTATTCACATACACTCTGACCCTTCCCTGAAGAGGCTCGCAGTACATTCGACAGCTGGAATTTATGGATTGTGGAGAAATGTACCTACCTGGGGCGGGAGTTGAGAGCATAGATGGGGGTTGACAATCTGGGTTGAGATACCACCTCTGCCTACTGAACCCCTTGTCTCTGTTTTTCTCTCTTTAAAATTGAGTGTTAATAATGGTGCCAGATATGAGTGGTTGTTGTGGACTATATAAGTCAGCAGAAACTTAGCACCTAGTAATTGCTATATATTTGTTAACTTTAAAGATATCATGTGATTTTTTTTTAATATATGAAATTTATTGTCAAATTGGTTTCCATACAACACCCAGTGCTCATCCCAAAAGGTGCCCTCCTCAATACCCATCACCCACCCTCCCTTCCCTCCCACCCCCCATCAACCCTCAGTTTGTTCTCAGTTTTTAACAGTCTCTTATGTTTTGGCTCTCTCCCACTCTAACCTCTTTTTTTTTTTTCCTTCCCTTCCCCCATGGGTTTCTGTTAAGTTTCTTAGGATCCACATAAGAGTGTAACCATATGGTATCTGTCTTTCTCTGTATGACTTATTTCACTTAACATCACACTCTCCAGTTCCATCCACGTTGCTACAAAGGGCCATATTTCATTCTTTCTCATTGCCACGTAGTATTCCATTGTGTATATAAACCACAATTTCTTTATCCATTCATCAGTTGATGGACATTTAGGCTCTTTCCATAATTTGGCTATTGTTGCGAGTGCTGCTATAAACATTGGGGTACAAGTGCCCCTATGCATCAGTACTCCTGTATCCCTTGGATAAATTCCTAGCAGTGCTATTGCTGGGTCATAGGGTAGGTCTATTTTTAATTTTCTGAGGAACCTCCACACTGCTTTCCAGAGCGGCTGCACCAATTTGCATTCCCACCAACAGTGCAAGAGGGTTCCCGTTTCTCCACATCTTCTCCAGCATCTATAGTCTCCTGATTTGTTCATTTTGGCCACTCTGACTGGCGTGAGGTGATACCTGAGTGTGGTTTTGATTTGTATTTCCCTGATGAGGAGCGACGTTGAGCATCTTTTCATGTGCCTGTTGGCCATCCAGATGTCTTCTTTAGAGAAGTGTCTATTCATGTTTTCTGCCCATTTCTTCACTGGGTTATTTGTTTTTCGGGTGTGGAGTTTGGTGAGCTCTTTATAGATTTTGGATACTAGCCCTTTGTCCGATATGTCATTTGAAAATATCTTTTCCCATTCCATTGGTTGCCTTTTAGTTTTGTTGGTTGTTTCCTTTGCTGTGCAGAAGCTTTTTATCTTCATAAGGTCCCAGTAATTCACTTTTGCTTTTAATTCCCTTGCCTTTGGGGATGTGTCGAGTAAGAGATTGCTACGGCTGAGGTCAGAGAGGTCTTTTCCTGCTTTCTCCTCTAAGGTTTTGATGGTTTCCTGTCTCACATTGAGGTCCTTTATCCATTTTGAGTTTATTTTTGTGAATGGTGTGAGAAAGTGGTCTAGTTTCAACCTTCTGCATGTTGCTGTCCAGTTCTCCCAGCACCATTTGTTAAAGAGGCTGTCTTTTTTCCATTGGATGTTCTTTCCTGCTTTGTCAAAGATGAGTTGGCCATACGTTTGTGGGTCTAGTTCTGGGATTTCTATTCTATTCCATTGGTCTATGTGTCTGTTTTTGTGCCAATACCATGCTGTCTTGATGATGACAGCTTTGTAGTAGAGGCTAAAGTCTGGGATTGTGATGCCTCCTGCTTTGGTCTTCTTCTTCAAAATTACTTTGGCTATTTGGGACCTTTTGTGGTTCCATATGAATTTTAGGATTGCTTGTTCTAGTTTCGAGAAGAATGTTGGTGCAATTTTGATTGGGATTGCATTGAATGTGTAGATAGCTTTGGGTAGTATTGACATTTTGACAATATTTATTCTTCCAATCCATGAGCAGGGAATGTCTTTCCATTTCTTTAAATCTTCTTCAATTACCTTCATAAGTTTTCTATAGTTTTCAGCATACAGATCTTTTACATCTTTGGTTAGATTTATTCCTAGGTATTTTATGCTTCTTGGTGCAATTGTGAATGGGATCAGTTTCTTTATTTGTCTTTCTGTTGCTTCATTGTTAGTGTATAAGAATGCAACTGATTTCTGTACATTGATTTTGTATCCTGCAACTTTGCTGAATTCATGTATCAGTTCTAGCAGATTTTGGTGGCATGTGATTTTTAAAAATACAGAGACAGGGGCTCCTGGGTGGCTCAGTCAGTTAAGCGTCTGACTCTTGGTTTAGGCTCAGGCTATGATCTTGCAGTTCTGTGAGTTCAAGCCTCGTGTCCGGCTCTGTGCTGACAGTGTGGAGCCTGCTTGGGACTCTCTCTCTCCTTGTCTCTGTGTCCCTCCCCGACTCGTGCTGTCTCTGTCTCGCTCAAAATAAATAAATAAACTTAAAAAAATACAGAGACATATTAACTATGACAATAAACTAGTGATCTTGATTTCTTAATACAGTATATTTCTATAATATAGGCACTGGACAGAAGTCAGTTTTTCTTCCAGTTGGAGGATGCTACCACAGGTATGGGCATTAGGGCTGTTGTATAGCTAAGAATTGTACCGTGAACATAGAAGTTACTTATCTCCAAAATGGACATGGTTGGGGATAGAACAAACTATCTTAGAACTCTGCAGTCTGAGGAAAGAATGGGCTGAAACAAGTAACCTACTAAAAAAAACAAAACCAAACAACAATAAAAAAGAGTTATTTATTACTTGACCTGAGCTTACCTCTTTAGCAGGAAAAATAGATAAGAAAATAATGTGCGGTGAGGGTGTGGCAGAGGTAAGCCCAGAGGGCACGAAAAGCCGTGCACCTGAACTTGCTGCCCAATTCCATGATTAAGGAAATCAGGTACTAGAGTCGGGCCACCTGGCTTTACATCCTGATTCATCACTTACAAGCTGTGTCATCCTCTTGCATGTTACTTAATTCCTCTTTTTCTCATTGTAGAAATAGCTCCCAAGCATAGGTTTTTGTTTTCTTTTGTTTTGTTTTCCCCCAAATGACATTTGTTTCTTAGTTGCAGAATCGAATCCCCCTTCCCTCTGATTCCTTCCTGATAAGGAATTACTTCTCCAAGATCGGTTCCCTGTTGGTCTAGGTCTTGCAAAATTCTATCAAAATTGGCTGTATCTGATGTTGAAGGTCAGCAATCCCAGTAGAAGGCTGAGGTGGCTGAGGCCACAGGACATGTCATGTTGGATGGCTGCAACCACAAGGCTGGGACCCCTCATTGTGCCAAACATGTGGCTGATGCTACCGCAGTCGTGATTACTGAAGGGGCAGATGGTGCATCTGGTCCACCATATTCCATGGCTGCCGCCATAAAGTTGGTTAGACCCCAACCTCTGTCACATCATGGGGAAGGGCTGCTGCTTCCCAACCTATGAATGTTGATAAGAGTACAAACTTCTGCAAAGGAGCAGAGACCAAATCCATATTCTTTAATCCCAGTTGTATCTGTTCATTTTACCCATCTGATGTTTGTATCTGCATATCTCAATAAAGGCATTTTTCCCTCCCTGAGTCCCCACTTGGCAGAAGCAGCACACATTCCACTTACAGTGCACGACCTGGTCAGAGATCCTGGGGAGACAGAGTAACACACATTTTAACCTGTATTTAAATTACGTCTTTTTCTTTTTTGGCCGATTATCCACTCTCAAGCCAGCCTCAGCCACTTTGGGTGAGTCTCTTGTCCCTACTTCAGTTCCATGTTTTGTTTATTTGTTTTGTTCTTTGGCATGACAGCTTAGCATTAAGGCTTTAACACTGAGCTTTCCAATCAGTTCTATCTTCACTACGCCCTGAGAATAGGAAAATTTTGGTTAAAATTAAACTTTAGTCGCAATGGTCAGACAGCTTGTAACTATAAACTTAAGTTTTTATTCTCTCCCAAACACATCACACTTTGCATTGCTTTTTACAAAGTATTTGTATATATATGTACATATTTAGGGACAACTACCACAATTACTGGCTAAACAATAAATTGAATGCTGATAGTTCTTTTCTCTGTGTTCAATATTTGGTTTTGTGTAACTGTTTTACCTGCCCATTAAAAGAAACAACCAAAAATGTTCATTTACATTCAGATGTTTGCTATTTTCTTTTCAGTTAAACATGCAAATTGTCATCATTGGCAAATTGACTATACAACAATTAGATGGAAATCGCCTCTTTATTCAATTTTTCTAAAGCATGAGTGTCTCTTCCAGTTTCCAAATACATTTCCCTTTTCCTGTGTTTCGGGTTTTGTGTGATTTTTAGTAATCAGTTCCTTTTAATTGCTTTTTTTTTTTTTCAAATTCTCCAACCCTTGCATCAAGCTGCGCTTTAGAATTGGATTTAGATTTTGTTTTGTTTTCTTTTCCTAGGGTATTATTTGCGGAACATCAATGATGCCTTGTAAAATCCAGAATAAAAGATGTCATAAGAGAATTGACTCTTATTTTAAACTAAAATGACAAGAGACCAAAACCACTTGTTTTAGTCGAAAAATATGTCCTTTTTCGGTGATACTTGGAATATATTCACCATCTTTGCTAAGGCTAGAAGTCTGTGACTGAATATCCTCTGTGACCTTTTAAACTTTCTTTCTCTGGCTCTAGTTCTTGTTTTATTTGAGCCACGTGTTTTGAATGTCTCCCAAGTCCGGTTCCTTGGCTCTCTGCTCTTCTCTATTTATATCCGTCACTCTTAGAGCTTTCCTTTCACCACTATATATGGGTGATCTCTGACCCTGACCTAAATTCTAGCTTTACCTGTCTAAAAGTTGCTAGAATATATTTTTATTGGACATCTTGAGCTAAAAAGTCCACAACTTATGCTTGGTGTTTTATTTTTTATGGTTGCCTCCATTGGCAGAGAATGAGATAAATCTCTACAGTGCCTGCTCAAAAATATTAGTATTCCTGTTTCATTGACTCCTTTTCAGGAAGCCAGTTTGCATGCAAAACAATTTAAGCTGCATCCTATAAACTCAATTCTGAAGAAGTAAATATTATCAATATATGTTTTTATGCTTCCATGCTTTTTTATTATTTATTTTTTACTGGGCTTAAAAAGCATAAGATAAAATTTACCATCTTCACCATTTTTAAGTGTACAGTATGGTTAATTATATGCACATTGTTGTTGCCTTTTTACTCTGTTGATTGTTACCCTTGCTGTGCAGAAGCTTTTAAGTTTCATAATAGTCCCATTTTTCTATTTTTATTTTGTTGCACGTTGGTGTTTTATGTAAGGAAACAATGCTAAATGCTATGTCATGAATTTTTTTTTACCCTGTGTTTTCTTCTAGGAGTTTTATAGTTTCAGGTTTTATGTTTATCTCTTCAATCCATTTTGAATTCATTTTTGTATTTTGGTCTATTTGCCAGTACTGGACTGTTTCCATTGCTATAGCTTTGTAATATGTTTTGGATTTAGGATATGTGAGGCCTCTAGCTTTGTTTTTCTCTCTCAATATTGTTTTGATTAAAGTCTCTGACATTCCATATGGATTTTAGGACACTTTTCCTATTTCTGAAAACAATACCACTGGGATTTTGATATGAATTGAATTGAATCTGTGAATCACTTTGAGTAGTATGAACATTTTAACAATAGTATGTCTTTCAATTAATGAACATGAGACATGTGTCCATTGATTGATGTCTTCTATACCTTCAGGCATGTTTTGTAGTTTTCAGTTACAAGTCTTTCATATCCTTGGTTAAGTTTATTTATAAACATGTCATTTGTGAACAGAAATATTTTTACTTCTTTCTTTCAATGTTGATGTTTCAAGTTTTTTTTTTTCTTACCTATTTTCTCTAGCTAGGATTTTCAGTATTAAGTTAAATGGAAGTGGGAAGGGTGAACATTATTATCCTGTTACTGAACTTAGAGAAAAAACTCAGGTTTTCTCCATTGGGTATAATGTTAACCTGGAAGTTTTTCATAGATCGCTTTTGGCACGATGTAATTTCCTTCTATTCTTAGTATGCTGAGTGTTTTTATCATGAAAAAGTGTTGAATTTTGTCAAATGACTTTTATGCATTAATTGAAATGATTATGTGGCTTTATCTTTTTAAAAAATTTTTTTTTCAACGTTTATTTATTTTTGGGACAGAGAGAGACAGAGCATGAACGGGGGAGGGGCAGAGAGAGAGGGAGACACAGAATCGGAAACAGGCTCCAGGCTCTGAGCCATCAGCCCAGAGCCTGACGCGGGGCTCGAACTCCCAGACTGCGAGATCGTGACCTGGCTGAAGTCGGACGCTTAACCGACTGCGCCACCCAGGCACCCCTATGGCTTTATCTTTTAATGTGGTATGTAGCATCGATTGATTTTTGCATATTGAAACATTCTGGCATTCCAGAAGTAAATCCCACTTAGTCATAGTATATAATCTTAATTTTGCTGGATTTGGTTTGCTAGTATTTTGTGGATGTTTTTCATCAACATTTATTGGGATAAGGGTACATAGTTTTCTTTTCTTATAGTATCTTTGTCTAATTTTAACATTAGGGGTAATTCTGGCCTCATAGAATGAATTTGGAAATGTTTCCTCCTCTTCAAGTTTTTGGGAAAAGTTTGAGAAATCTTGGTGTTAATGCTTCCTTAAATGTTTGGTAGACATATTCAGTGAAGTTGTGTAGTCCTGGATGTTGCTTTGTTTTTTGTTTTTGTTCTTTTTTTTTTTTTTTTTTTTTTTTTACATTTATTTTTGAGAGACAGAGAGAGACAGAGCACAACTGGGGGAGGGGCAGAGAGAGAGGAAGACACAGAATCTGAAGCAGGCTCCAGGCTCTGAGCTGTCAGCACAGAGCCTGACACAGGGCTCGAACCAACGAACCGTGAGATCATGACCTGAGCTGAAGTCAGACACTCAACTGACTGAGCCACCCAGGCGCCCCAGTGGATGTTGCTTTGTTAGATTATTGATTCAATCTCCTACTAGTTATCAGTTTGTTTAGATTAAAAAAAATCTTTATGATTCAATTTTGGTATGTTATATATTTTTAGAAATTTATCCATCTTTTCTTCATTATCCAGTTTGTTGGTATATAATTATTCATAGTGATTTGTCCTCTGTTATTTCTGTGACATCAGTGATAATGTCTCTTCATTCATTTCTGAATTTTATTATTTGAGTCTTTTCTCTTTTTTCTTAGTCTATTTAAATTTTTTTTTAATATTTATTTGTTATTTTTGAGAGACAGAGACAGAGTGTGAGCAGGGGAGGGTCAGAGAGACACACACACACACACACACACACACACAGAATCCGAAGCAGGCTCCAGGCGCTGAGCTGTCAGCACAGAGCCCGATATGGAGCTTGAACCCACGAACCATGAGAACATGACCTGAGCCTAAGTCATATGCTTAACCGACTGAGCCACCCAGACTCATGTGTTTATTTTTTTTTAAGATTTATTTTTAGTTACTTATTTACTTTTTTTTAGAGAGAGAGAGAGAGAAAGAGAGAGAACACAAGTGGAGAGAGAGAGAGAGAGAGAGAGAGAGAGAGAGAGAGAATCTTAAGCAGTCTCCAAGCTCAATGCACAGCCTGATGTGGGGCTTGATCCCAGGATCCTGGGATCATGACCTGAGCTGAAATCAAGAGTTGGGCACTCAACCAAATGAGCCACCTAGGCAACACCTCATGTGTTTAAGAAAGATAAGTTTTTCTTTTTTTTCTTTTTTTAAAAATTTTTAAGTGTTTATTTATTTTTGAGAGAGAGAGAGAGAGAGAGAGAGAGAGAGAGAAAATGAGCAGGGAGGGGCAGAGAGAAAGGGAGACACAGAATCTGAAGTAGGCTCCAGGCTCTGAGCTGTCAGCATAGAGCCCAATGCAGGGCTCGAGCTCACAGACCATGAGATCATGACTTGAGCTGAAGTTGAACGCTTAACTGACTGAGCCATCCAGGTGTCCCTTTTCTTTTTCTTTTTTACACTGCAATACTCATTAACCTAAACATGGAAGAATATGTCACATATTCATATTTGTGATTTTAAGAGTAGAATAGAAGTCTGAAGATCCTAGGATGAGGCATTGTCTTTGTCTTTTTGGATTGCCATAATAGAATACCATGGTTTAGTTACAGGAAATGAATTGTCTCATGGGTCTGAAGGCTAGAAGTCCCAGATCAAGGTCCAGCTGGGTCAGTTTCTGAAAAGGGGAGTTTTTTTCTAGCTTGCAAATGGCTGCCTTCTGGTTGTGTCCTCATAAGGCAGAGAGAGAATGAACAAGTTCTCTGTTACCAGATCACAATCACTCTTGTGAGCTCATTTAACCTTAATTACCTCCTTATAGGCCCTATCTCCAGTTAGTTACACTGGGGGTTAGAGCTTCCAGATATGAATTCTGGAGGGCACAATTCCATCTAGAGCAGGTGTATATGGAAAGAGGGGAAATATTTTCTGGTTTTGTGCAACATAAATTTGGAACATACTTTCACCAAAAAGAAGATACTGACAACAAACATTGAAATGGACTTTTATTCTAAGATAAATTTTTCTAATTTTTCAATTTCTGCCAGTATTTTTTATATGGAATCACTTGTGGGAAGGGGCAGAAATTCACTCAAATTTTCTGGGGAAAGAAAAAAAAAACAAGTAATCCTATGGAATTATAATATAGGAATGCAGCCAGATTTCCTAAGTCCTCAACAGCTCTGAAGTCTTTCCTTAACTGTTTGGTACAATGTAAATCTTATACTGATTAAAACTTATACTGAATAGTAACTTAATAGAAAAAAGTCTATTTTAGACATGTGCTGAGCTCCATAATACTATAGAGTTTTGCAGAAACGAAAGAAAACAATACATCACAGAGGTTCAATCATATTCCTAGAGAAAAGAAAAATTTCTTTTAATGTATTTTCCTCACTTAGATTGTCCAAGGTAGAAATGAAGGGAAAAAATTATGTCACACTGTTACCTGACTCTGTTTCCTTTCTAATGAAGTGATATAGTTTCCCTCTGATAAGAAAATACTAATATCCAGTGGCCTGTTTTCTTTGAATATGAAGGATTTATATGTACATATCACCCCTTCTCTATCATTTGCCATAAATCTCTATACTACCTTGTGGTTACTTAGATGAGGCACCTCCTCCTAATGACTTCAAATAAATATTGAAATGTGCTTAAAAAATCTATTATAAAGTCCAATTTCATATATTTGATTATTTATAATCACATTTAGATGTTCAAATTCAGTTATTTTATTAAAACTCCAAAACTCCCTTTAAAGAAAAATACCAAAGGGGGAAAAATGACATTATTTAAAAGTCACTGAAAACATTAAGAATTAGATCTGGTCAGAGAAGGCAGTGATTCATAACCTGAATTAATAGTATACTTGTGTTTGTTCAATGTAGTTTTAAATGGAAGAAAAATCATATGTAAATTGTAGTAAATGCTGAAATGAAGAAGAGAAAATGAGTTCTTCCCTGAATGAAAAATGATGGTCCAGGGAAATAATAAACAAAACTTTATATACAAATGCCATGTAGGTGGATGTCCAATTGAAAGTAATAAAACTGACCTTATATTGCCTCTAAATTCAAGATGAAATTGTCAGTTAATGATACTCACTTTTCAAAGGTGATTCTAGCCATCACTTTGAATCATTGGGAAACTTATGAAATTCTTCCAAATGTTTAAAAAGATCTTGCTCATATTTCTCCTTCTTTTAACTCCTTCCCTCTGAGTTCATATTATTTTCTAGAATGCATCCAACCTGTAATGTAACCTAGAGGGTAGTCATATGGCTGTTAACAGAATTAAATCTTAATGTTGTGAAATGCATAAAGTTTGACTTTTCTGTAGGCTGTCACTTTTTCTCCTGTTTTTTTTTGCTTATTCCCTCATTCATACAACCAGCTATGTGCCAGGAATGAGGTCTTCAAAGCAGATATGACCCCTGCCCTCATGAACTAGTAGTATGAGAAATGGGTGGGCAAACAGATACTAAGCAAATAATCTAACAATTGTGTGAAATAGAGGTATGGTAAGCACTATGATTAAAAACAACAACAGGATGATGGATTAGGGAATTTATATAACATGAGGAGTCAGAACAGATGTCCCTGAAGAACGGTTATTTGATTTGAGACCTTGAGATGGGAAGGGTGAATTAGAGTTGTCTGGGCAAAGTGGTTGTGAGGAAAATATTGCAGACTAATGGAAGGCAGGCCATGTTGAAAAGACTTGATGTGTGAGACTCATGGCATTACAGGGTCCAGAAGAAGGAAATGAGGCCTAGGAGGAAGCAGAGGTGAGAAAAAAACAAAGCTTTTCAGGCATTTAAATAGTTTTGCCTGTGTTATATACAGCAGTGAAAGTCTTTGTAAGGATTTGTGGGGGATGGATAATAAGATCTTCATTTAAAAAAAGATCCTTTTGCACTTCCTCTGGAGAATGCATTGCTGAGAGCAAAAGTGGGAGAGAGCTCTTGTCAGGCTAGTGTGATAACCCAGCAGGAGATGACACTAGCTTGGACCAGGATGGTGAAAGTTTTGGAGATGGAAGGAAGAGGGTGGCGTAGAAATATTTAAGATAAAAAAATCAGAAGTAATGGAAGAGAACTATTTGGTGAGGAGTGCAAGAATCCATTTTGAGGTTGAATCCTATGGTTCCACCTTATAAACCAGACGTATAGTTTTCTCATTTGCTGAAATGGGGCAACCCTGGGTAAGAAGCAGTTTTGGAGGAAAGAAGATAACTTCACCTTTGGGCTTGATAAGTTTGCATTCCCTTTAGGGATCTCATGTGGTCATGGAGAGTAGGTGATTGGATATGTGGTTTCTGGACTCAGAAGAAAGATCCTGACTGATGATAATGATTTTGGAGTCATAGATCATCTAAGAGACTGGGGAGGATTTAATGGACAGAACACCAAGTCAAGGAATATGGGGTCTGGGAGAGGGCCTGGAGAAATGCATATATACAACAGAGGAAAAGAGACAAAAAAAAAACAAAAACAAAAACAAAAAAAACCCACCACTGATTCTCATTTTTTTTTTTTTTTGAGACTCTTGTTTATCTTTTTTTTGCTGCTACTTTTCTTGGCAGAATCAAGGACAGCTAAATTCTCTTCTCTTGATGGTTTTAGCTCCCTTCCTTCAGAAGTCCAATGTGTTCATGCTTTTCTACACTGTAATAGAGCATAGGTGGTTACCTATTTCAGGGACTATAGGAACGTCTCTGCTCATAAAGTTTGCTGGTGAATAAAATACCAAATCAGTGGTTTGTCCTTTGGCTGAAGACTTTGCTTCTGTTAATAGGAAAAACTCATTGGCATTGTATAATTTTAACTAGCAACCGTTTAGTTATCTCTTAATTGGAATGTATCTATAAGAGCATTTCCTGAGAATGCCTTAGAATTGATCACTATTTCTTCTATAATTTGATTATTAAGGAGGACAGATTAAGGATCAAATTCAACATGTGAGATATATACTCATTAGTCAATGCTTTTTGTTAATTTATTCCTGGGTGTTTGCATTTTAATAGGGATTTAAAGTCTCTTTTAAATCAAAGGAACAGAAGCTCTATCGTGAACTATGCCTTGTGGTTATCTTTTGGGACAGGTAGAAGAATCTTCTTAGAATCAGTATAATTTTATCAGCTGTCATTTAGCCTAGTAATATTCGTAAGCAAATTTCAGTGAAAAACTAAATGGTGGATTTTTTTCTGGTGGAAAATCTATCCTAAAAATTAGGCACCCTCATTTACATTTCTCTCTCCTCTCATCCCTAAATAAACCTCTATAATTCAGTGCTTATTTTTGTAAAATAGTGCTCAGCAATGTTATGGCAAAGCTATTGTGTAGTTCAAGGACATATCATTAATATTAACTTACATCATAAGGCTTTTAGCCAAGGAGATGAAAATAATTAAAAAAATAAAAAAAAACCCACTAAGTTTCATTTGAGTTCTCAGTTTCACCCTCTAGATAATCACCTTGATCCCCCTTATGTCTCCTCATGCCACTTAGGGATTATTGAGACAATTGGTTATGCAACTGTCCTCCTAGAAGTTTGAGTAAATGCTCTGTGTTCCTGTTTAGCTCTTTCCATATGTGTATAACCTCCTTGCTGTACTCTAACAGAGAGGAAGGTTTTGGGTCAGAGGGGAGTGGGGAAAATGAAAAAGAAGTCAACTTTCTTTTAATGTTCTGGAACAGGTCAAGTGGCTGCCTATTACTCTGACTTTTTATAACTTTAGTTCAGGAATTTCTTCAGTAGTTAAGATAACTTAATGATTTTTGTCCAATAGCACATTTAGTAAACACACACAGATAGCTGATTGTCTTTCACAGAGTGGATATTAAAATTACCCATAGCCTCTGCAAAAAAAAAAAAAAAAAAAAAATACACAGAGTGATGGAGAGAGGAAAGCACCCAAAATTAAGTTCTAAAATTGATGTTAATCTAAATGGATGCATGAGAAACCAACATGAGAAATGATATGTTTTACAATCATGATGATTTAGACGTTTGAGTGTCAATTTTTGTTCATCCTCTGCATTTTCTTGGTTAGGTTCCTTATTTTCATAATAACCTATTATATATGTATTAATCAATTGGCACTACAGCTTTTATTCTAATATGCAGCTCTCTCACAAGGGATGAGATTGGTTCTTAGTGATAAGGTATCTTAGCTTAGGCTGCCGTAACAAAAGGCCATGGACTAGATGGCTTGAACAACAGACATTTGTCACAGTTCTGGAAGTTAAAAGTTCAAGATCAAGGTGATGGCAGATTCACTTCTTGATGAGGGCCCTCTTCCTGGCTCATCTACAGTGCCTTTTTGCTGTGAGCTCACATGATCTCTTTGTATGCATGTGGAGAGAGCAAGCTCTATATCTCTTTCTCTTCTTATAGGGATACTACTTCCATAATGGAAGCTTTTGTGACCTCATCCAAACCTAATTACCTCTCAAAGACTCTACCTCCAAATACCATCACATTGAGAGTTAGGGTTTCAATGTATGAGTTTTGGGAGGACACAGTCAGTTTATAACATAAGGTTTGTTGAGTTTGGAGAGGAGATGAGAAGAGTCAGGTGTGGTTCCAAAAGCTGGGGAAAATATGGAAAGTAGAACAGGAAAAAAATGGTAAGGGTTGAAAAAGGAGACTATCATATCTAATGGATTTGCTCAAGGGACTGCTCTTAAATAATACTCAGCTGTCCATAACACAAATGGTAGGACCACTAATGAGGGATGTTGAAAGTAATGTTTAACTGAGAGATTCAGCCTCAGGAGTTCTATTTACTTACTTTACCTTTTACCTTCCTCTCCTGAATTCTGCAATATCATGGCATCTATATCAGTTATCTCTTGCTGTGTAACAAATTGCTACCCCAAATAGTGGTATAACAATAAACATTATCTCATAGTTTCTGTAGATCAGGAATCCTAAAACTGGGTGGTTCTTCCCTGATGTCACTCACTGTGGCAGTTAAGATGTGAGTCAGGGCTGCAGTCACAGAAGGCTTGGTTGAGGCTGGAGGGTCTACTTTCAAGGTTGCCCATTGGCCATTATTTGGTACTGGCATTTGGCAGGAGGCCTCATTTTCCCACCACAGGGACCCTTCAACAGGGCGGCTTGAGTATTCTTGTGACGTGACAGATAACTGTCCCTAGATGTCAATCCAAAAGAGAGTAAGAGGAAAGTGTAAAGTCTCTTATAACCCAGGCTTGAAAGTCACAGTCCTTTATTTCTGCTGTTGTTAACTCAGGTAAAGCCCTCTGTGGGAAGGGATTATATTAGGCATGAATATCAAAAGGAAGAGATCACTGGAGGGCCATCATGGAGGCTGTGTACCACAACATCTCTTCAAGAATAATTTCTAGAAGTCCACAGAGCAATTATTTTTGTTAATGTTTACTTATTTTTGAGAGATAGAGTGAGCTCGCACACGCACATGAGCAGAGGAGGGGCAGAGAGAGATAAGGACAGAGGATCCAAGTGGGCTCCATGCTGACAGAAGAGAGTCTGACAAGGGGCTCAAACTCAGGAACAATGAGATCATGACTTGAGCCAAAGTCAGACGTTTAACTGCTTAACCAACTAAGCCACCCAGGTGCCCCTAGATCCACAGAGCACTTAACATCTCCTCTCTTGGTCAATTCTGAAATGTTACCACTCTGTGGACAATGAAGGAGGGACACTAAAATATTTATTTCTTGCTGGACCTTGTCACTTTTTGCTAAGAGCCAGGCTTTAGAAATAATTATGAAGGAAGTAAAGCAAAACTATTTTCTCCCTTTGAAGAAATTTCCTATATATTCTGTCATTCTTAATATTCGTGTGTGTGTGTGTATGTACATGTGTGTGTGACCAGACTTTTTTTCTGCTTTGTAGTTGATGAGAGATGCCCCTTTCTCCTCTAATATTTGTCCTACATTTTTTCTTATTTATACTTCTGTTTAATATACTCTCTTTAGGTTCCTTTAATGTTAGCTGAATGCTAAAAAAAGTTTAGTCAAATTTATTTACAAAGTTATAGATTATACTTTATTTGCCCTTCTAGGTGACTTTGTGTGTTTAAAGAATGTCCACTCTCTGAAAGTATTGAAAATTGAGATGTGGAATGAGAATTAGAGTCAATTCGGACCTTTTAGATATTGCTAGTCACAATCTGTGTGGTTTTGGAGATGTCTATTTCGAGTAGGATGGAGTAATTGGTGGCATTTCAATTCTTCCTTTGGGCAAAAAATACCTTACAAAACCAAAATAAATTACAAAACTTTAAAAAATATCAGATGTTGCAGAAGCAAGGAGGACAAGAGGTATTAAATTCCAGAGAGGGGAGACCTTTCATAGTTGAACTCAGGACCCGCAGCTGTTTTTTCCTTTTGAAGACATTTGCCAATTTCGGTTGTGGGCTAAAGGCTGGGAATCTGGGCTTGTGGGAGCAGAAGACCATTGCTGGGGATGGTGAAAACAGAGAACCCAGTAGCACTCACATCAGGCTGAAGTGAAAAAAGCCCCAGAGATTCAACGGGGATCAACAGTTGGCTGGTGCCCGAAGAGCAGGGGCATTAAGAAAATGAAAGGCAAAAATTAAAATCTCTTAGAGGTTAGGGAAAAATATCAGGCTGTACATCCAATAAACTTACCAAACCATAAGCTGGATAGACTTTAAGACAGTCCTACATAGGCACATCATGATAAAAGGGTTTTTGAGGCAATGAGAAAATCATAAATGTCAGGAAGGAGGAAAACCACTCCAAATAAATATATACCAAACATCCTTACAGATACCTTAGCCCTCCTTTACTTCAGCTTCTCTTTTTGTATTCATTTCCAAGCCTGTTTGGAGGGTGTGTGTGTTTGTGTCTTTTATAGTGAAAGCATGGGAAGAATCATGCCATTAGGCTCAGATGCACAAATGAGGGGTGAATATGAGCAGGAGAAGGGTGAATTACGATGTATAAGAGAGAAAAGCCAAGGATGGTAGGATCTGAGGAATGGATTTGTTTTCAACCATTGCAGTACAGTTTTAGTCTATCCACTTGGGGGGATGAGTCCATGGTTCTCAGTCTTATGGGAGTAACTCACTTCTTTGAGGATCTTATGTAAATTATGGACAGAAAGGAAATTTCAGGTAGTTTTTGGGCAAGAGTGCATGCCATCTTTGAAATTAAGGAGGGTTCAAAACTTCAAATAATGAACATTTTAGAGACAGTAGGCCTTGAGAAGAGGGTGCCATAAAAAATTGGATCCTACTCTGTTCCGGGCCATTTAAAACATGAAGAAAAGGTATACAGAGCATGGATTTGTCATTCACAGCACCAGTAAAACTGGCATCCTCTCTACATGACAAAGTGATGTCGAAACCACAGTGGTCCTCTGGATATTAATCTATGCTAAATGAATTTCATCTCTATAATTTGTGTCCATTTAATCATGATGTTGGTATATACTTGTGTAAGACTATGGGGGTGAGAAACACAACAATGTATAGTTGATTTTAGCTTCATTTAATTTCTTTAAAGAAAACATAAACAATATGCAGATTATTGGAGGGGTTATTTGCATAAAGATGAATCAAGATTTTGCATTCTACCTCATGAATATTAGTAATACAAGTAGAGTTCTGGGAATAAGACAAATGTTCATTTTGAGAGTTGCAGATTGTGAGGTCTAGAATTAAAAATGAGGTGATGAGTGAATGTCTCCATGCCCTCACTTTACCTCTGACTATGTGGAGAATTCACTGTACAAGGGCTCTTGTCAGCTCAAGGACCAATAAAGTCACCATGACCCATTTTATTCTGTGTTTTGCCCAGCAGCTGATGTATATTTTAGCAGTTGGGACGTGGATTATACCAGTTCTAAAAGCCCATGGCTAATCTTAAACTGGAACAATTCTTTAACAACAATTGGAAGTTTGACTCCCGCCTAAGTAGTTGCCAACATATTTATAGATTCAGATTCGAGCAATGTAACTGGGAGCTCCTTAACACTAATTCTTAAAGATAAACCTCTATAAAAATTAAGTGAAAGTTTCAACACAGGTTCCATTTTCTGGGAGCAAATAATTAGCCATGAGCATCACCTGGACATAAGGTCTCAAGCAAAAGGCAGTGCATGGGAGCAGTGCTGACCCAGAGTGAAGTATCACTTTCCATACCCAATGCTGGGCTAACAGCGTGGAGCCTGCTTGGGATTCTTTCATTCCCTCTCTCTCTGTCCCTCTCCTGCTTGCACTCTCTCCCTTTCTCTTCCTCAAAGTAAAAAAGTAAACATTAAAAAAAATACAAATTGTCTAGTACAGTACAAGACACATCATTTCACTTCCTATTAACTTACTATATTTAAGAGATCAAGGGCATCTGGGTGGCTCAGTAGGCTAAGCGGCTGACTCTTCTTTCCAGCTCAGGTCACGATCCTAGGGTCTTGAGATCGAACCCCTCATCAGGCTCCTTGCTGGGCTGGCCATGGAGCCTGCTTAAGGTTATCTCTCTTCATTTCCTTCTGCCCCTCCCCACCTAGAAAGAAAGAAAGAAAGAAAGAAAGAAAGAAAGAAAGAAAGAAAGAAGAAAGAAAGAAAAAGAAAGGAAGGAAGAAGGAAGGAAGGAAGGAAGGAAGGAAGGAAGAAGGGAAGAAAGAAAGAAATCAGTGTTGTAATATGGCAAATCCAAAACCCAATATCCTGATTTTATGAGTAAAGGTTGAAACCAGGTCTAAATTCTTTCCCAACATTTTACGAGGCCACTATACATTCTATGCTATTAGGGTAACATCCTGTGATGAAAAATATTCTGGTTGAGAGAAAGGAATCTGGTGGGTAGACATGGATTCAAAGATATCGCAGAGTCTCTGGCCCCAACATGTTGTGAAGACGAGCTTAATTTTTTTTCCTTGAAGAAGAAGGCTGGGAATTTAATGGGAAAATGACAGGAAGCGGGAGCTCAGATCTAAAAGGAGATGGTGATGTAAGAGTCATCTTTTTTTTTTTTTTTAAACTGTCGAGTTGCACTGTATGAGCATGAGGCTTTTAGTTCCCTGTAGGCAGGAGGAGTATTATTGCCTTTTAATACTATTTTTGGCCTGGAATACCAATGATAAAGGAAGATATGTTGCAACAAATGGCAAAGATACTCAAAGCCCCAGGGTACACGCGACATATTATCAGAGTGGGTCTACTTTAATGAAAGGTTTTGGAGAAATGCACCGTAAGCTAAAGCAAATATAAATATCTTATGACTTGGGATGGTAATTGTATAAGGACTTTTAAATAAAATTTCAAAAAAAAAATTGCTTCCCAGGTAGACATTTTGGCTTACACTACATTTTCTATACAAGGCTATGGTGGAAATATTTAAGAAGAAATTTTCAGCTATTTCATGAATTCTCAGTGGGGACTGTATGGCTCCCAATGGGGCAAAAATTGGTTCTTGACAGGCAGAAAAATCTTAGCTTATTGAAATTCTTTGTGACCCTCTAAAAAGGCCAAAATAGATAAACAGAAACATAATATATACAATATTAATTGGAGGAATTAGGAAAAAATATCTAAAATATCTCCTTGGCAGAGGCAATAATGAAAAAAAAAAAGTTGAGAAACATTGATCTGTTCAGTCACCTGACTTTATTTTCACTGGTTGACTTTAAAACTTGTTCTTTGATGATAATTGTCAGATTTTTTTCCTTTATCCGTCCTATTCATAATGGAAGCCAGTATAGAGAGATCTTTAGGGATGAATAAAAAATGGTTGATATTGTTAATATCATTTGTGGAGATGAAGTCACTGCATGTGAATTGAACTAAATATTAAACAAACAAACAAACAAACAAACAAAAGAAAACCACAGACTCTGGAGGTTTTGTTTTTATTGACCCTTAAGGTGTTTCATGATTATGATTGCTTTACTGATTAGAAGTTATTAAGGAAAAATATTTTATTATAACTGAGATGCAATGAAGTTAACATAAATGTAGAGAGATATGTTATTGCCCATTGAACAAAGGCATTAATATTTAATTTTTAGAGGAATGAAAATGACTCCATGTTGATGAAGATAGTTAATTGGAAGGCGAACAGCCAACCCATGGGATTAATAAACGATTAAATGAAAATAAGCTAGAAGGATGCTAGGATTGGTTTTCAAATCTTTTTACCTCTTAATTTACCCCAGCTTTCTAGCATGAATGTAGCTGACGATATTACTTCTTCCCTTTTAGAAAAATATACCATTTGAAGGACTCTTAAAGATTAATTGCTTAATTCTATTGGTTTAACATGCACTAGGAGAGTGTCATACCGTTTTGCATATTATAGCCTGATGAACCAAACTGTTTTGACAACCCTTTACAAGTTCAGTCACAAGGGACTTAGCAATAGGCTTCTTTCCAAATCTTATCTTAAGAAATGATTTCTTCTCTGAAGACATGCTTTGTAAACTCGAAGTTGTTTTCTTTCACTTACTGGCTTCTTTGCTTTGTCTGTGGCCCTAGATTTAGTAGTGGGCATTGTGTATGTGTATACTTTGGTCTTTGTCCCCAGGCTGACTCCTTCTATGTCTAGCAATGAATTTTTATGGAATGTACTACAAAAAGGCAAAGGCCCATAGTCTTTTTTTTTTTTAATTTTTTTTCAACTTTTATTTATTTTTGGGACAGAGAGAGACAGAGCATGAACGGGGGAGGGGCAGAGAGAGAGGGAGACACAGAATCAGAAACAGGCTCCAGGCTCTGAGCCATCAGCCCAGAGCCCGATGCGGGGCTCGAACTCCCGGACCGCGAGATCGTGACCTGGCTGAAGTCGGACGCTTAACCGACTGCGCCACCCAGGCGCCCCTGGAGCCCCATAGTCTTATACTCCTGTTGCTTTGCACAAACAGTTGGCTTGTGCACCCCATGAGGTCCGAAATTAAGGGGTGCTCAGACAACTCAGATTATGGACTTCAGGCAGAGAATACCTTCTGTATTAGAACTGTATTCTCTTCCATATCTGATGATAGACTGGATAGCTTTATTCAGAGTTTGGTTTTCTTGTATAGCATGCAGTTGATAATGACTATTAGCAGCTGCATGTAATTTCTTTCAACAAGCTTGGATGACATGTATCTGCTACTGTAAGCATCTGAAGCAATTGTTTGGCCAAATATATTACCCTAATAAGGGTCATCTGTGTTGTAGACTACGGTGTACGTGTTCTTTCTGCCTGCTGTCTGGCAAGCTGGCATGTATATTTTGCATTTTAAGCCATATTACACTGATGCGGTTGATTGGGAAATTGTAGATTTCTGTTGCAAAACATAAGCAAATTTGAACTCGGCCCAACAGTACAAGTTAAAGAGACCCGAATGGGCATTTGCACTTGGAAAAACTTTGATGCTTCTAAGATATTGAAGAGATAAACCAATCATTGCTTTTTGCTGTGTAAGAACCTGATGCTTGAGTCTTTGCAGGATGAAGTTAATAATCTCTCTGGATCTTAGTTTCCCTAATACACTGTAAATGCCCTGAGAAGGATTGTCTCTGCCTCACTCAATAGTACAATTTCAGCATCTAGCGCATTGCTAGGGATAGTTAGGATTCAATAAGTATGTGTTCAATTAATTTCCATGTAGTGATACCATGGTTCCAAAAATTATAGGAAAGGTTAGCAGAGCTACCTTTGCAGGTCAGATCAACTCTGCCGTTACAAAATGAAACCCTTTTCTAGTTTATCGCATTAAAAAAAAATGATGGTTTGTGATCTTCTCTGTTAAACTGACAAATTTTGAGTCATGTCTTTAACTCCTCCTTTATCCTGTTTTTCCTTATCTCTCCAGTCAGTGTCTTTTTATCCTTATTTTCAGTACGTAAACACATCTGAAGCTTTTTTTTTTTCAAGGAGTCAGTTACTTACTTTTAATTTATATCAAAATAGTACATAAAAGTAGTAAAAGTAATGATAGAGAAGAGATTGTCATGAAAAGCAGCTGTCTCTTGCTCCAACCATTCTCCTTTCATCTTTAGTCGCTGGCAACAACCTCTTCCAACCGTTATTACTTTAGATCTTCTAGTAGTTACGTTCAAAGCAGGGGATTTCATTCAAAATAAACAAATAAGAGATCATCTTTTGGTAGAAATATTCTCATTTCCCCTTTCATCTTCCCAGCACCTAGAGCAGTGCCTGCACTTAGAAGTCCCTCATTAAATGTGTATTGCATATATTGAAAAAAATATGACAGAGAAGATTAGCAAAAGGAAAATGTGATATTGCCCCCCAAAGAAGCACTGATTCTTTGATGACAGAGACCACGTAGGAAGCCAGAGGACAAAGGAATAAAAACGTCCATCAGGTGATATTCCTCGGCTCCTATCAGCCTCAGCACAATTTCATGGACTATAATCCCTCCCCTTCCACAAATGTAATTATGTAACGGGAGGCAGGCTTTCCCATATTATTTTATGCAAGGCAGCTGAACCAAAAGATAGTAGCAGCTGGGCAGTTAAGATAATCTGACTGCATTGTTGAGCAGGTAGTAAACTTTTTCATATCATTTTAAAAACTGTAATGAAAAAGAGAGAGAGAACTGGAGAACTGTTTGCCCTAACCTAGTGACATAGCCCTTTTTTTTTTTTTTTAACTTTTCACTGCTTTGTGAGTAGATTCACTTTTCTTGTATGCTGGTTTCCTAACCCACCCTTAAAATTATATATCATGGCTCATATTTTCGAAATGTGGCATCCCATAACAAAAGTCAGCTTTTCCTCCTTTTAACTTCCAAACATCTCATGTCCCAGGATGTTTCACTCAGATCAGGTCACCCTCAAAATATAGTGATTAATTCTGTCAAAAATGACACTTTATTAGCAAAACCATGTCTGAGTGCATGTTCTCGAATGGACTTGAAATAGATAAGACAACAGTTGTGGTGTTTTATTTATTTATTTACTTATTTATTATTATTTATTATTATTATTATTATTTTACAGTTCTGTTTTCACTGAGCTGGTAATTTGCTAATCCTCAAATATCACCTGCTGTGTGAACTGATCCCTCCAAAAAAGAAGTAGTTTTTCCTGCGGCTCCCATTCTGATGGTTCTCCTCTGTCAGCCCTGCTAATTTTGCTTTTTCTGGTAACTTATTTTCCTTTTTGTCCCCTTCCACCATGGATTTCCATTGAAATTGAGCATTTGATGAGATTCTAGCTATTCCAAAATTTGTACTTTATAAACACAGAATATGTCTCTGCTTATACATACAGGGCATAAAGAAGCTTGAAATATGTTTGAGTAAGTTAATAGATGAATGGAAATAACACAAGAAAACCTCTCAGGTTGGAAGCAGAGGACCATGTGTGAGAAATGGGTGGGGATTTGGGGTAGGATCATGACACAAGTGTCTCAGAAAATGAGACCAATATTCTTTCCGTCACTGGCTTGCAGAGATACAACGGCATTCCTATCCGGTCACATATGGTATAATAGATAGCATACACTATGGATATAGTATGTCATTTGCATGCTATATTTGAAAATCCACTATCATGCATTGCCTCCAGCTGAGGATTGCTAGTGGGCTTGACATGGCAGAGTCTGGAGCTGGTTTTCTGTTCTTGCCATATGTTTCATAGAAGACGTCACCCTCTGTCCTGCGTTTGAAAGGATCCCTACCAATGGCTCATGCTGGTAATGGTAGAGCAGATAAAGCATACTTGTCTGCTAGACTAAGTTTCTATTTTAACTCTAAACAAGTCATGAATCTTTCTCCCACTTTGCTGAATTTAATACACACTTAATTGTGTCCATCCCAGTATGTAGGCTATTGCATAGAGAAGGTAGGGTAGTTCACAAAAAAAGCAGTGTGGGGCAGAATATGCATCAATAGCAATATTGTATATATCACAAACTGAGGGGGGAAAGCATGAAGTGTAGTAAGTACTCACTGTATTCCTTTTTTCTTACCAAACACGTGACCTTGAGAAATTCACATAACTAGCTGGACCTCAGGGTCTTTACATATAAGAGTGGAATAGGGTATTTTACTAAATATCCTTATACATATGAGAAGCCATAATTTTATAAAGGTTGCATTTACACAATTCCAGAATTGCTGGAAACCAGCAATTCTAATATTTCCCTAGTCCTAAATCCTAATCTAGTATCTAGGAGAAGACTGAAGCCAGCTAGAATTAGTATTGAAGCAGCCAATGGCAGTGTTGATTGAAAATTATATTCTCTTATTTATGAAGACAGAAAGACTGATTTGCATTAAAGTAACTTTAAAGATGTGGCAAGTTGATCCTGACTAAAGCCTTCTTGACTTCCTATTACTCTCTTAACTTCCCTGTGCGGGGTAGTTATGGGCCTTCCCCATCCACACTGTCTGGAGCTGGCCTAGGCTATGAGTCCTCAAATCAACATTCCTGGCCTCTGAGAGAAGTGGCCACAGGATCCTTCACTTTAGACTTCCTATAGAGTGCTATGATCTATATATCTCAATTTATCCACATCTGAGTTTGATTTGGATGGCTCACTTGTTGAAATTTATTTACTTGGCATCCAGGAAGGTGGTGCATAAATTGTCCAGGTCATAATAGACACTTTCACTTGGGCCTGCTTTTCTCATTTATACTTTCCAGTAGAACCTTCATGCTGCTTGAGGGGTGAGGCATCAAGAAAGCCTAAATAGCTTTTTGTTAATGGGATTTTAATTTTTGTTAATGTTTATTTATTTTTGAGAGAGAGAGACAGAGCATGAGCAGGGGAGGGGCAGAGAGAGAAAGAGACACAGAATCCAAAGCAGGCTTCAGACTCTGAGCTGTCAGCACAGAGCCCGACATGGCACTCTAACTCACGAACCTTGAGCTCGTGACCTGAGCTGAAGTCAGGTGCTTAACCGACTGGGCCACCCAGGTGCCTCTAATGGGTTTTTATTATTTATTTATTTATTAAAATTAAAAAAAATATGTTTATTTATTATTAAGAGACAGAGACAGAACATGAGCATGGGAGAGGCAGAGAGAGGAGGAGACACAGAATCTGAAGCAGGCTCCAGGCTCTGAGCTGTCAGCACAGAGCCCGACGCAGGGCTCGAACTCACAAACGGAGAGATCATGAGCTGAGCCAAAGTTGGACGCTTTGCCGACTGAGCCACTCAGGCGCCCCCCCCCCCTCCAGTGGGTTTTTAATTTAAGTTTGTTTTGCTTGGCAAAAATCACTCCCCAGTGTGAAAGTAACAATTCTTCTGGAATGGAACTGTAGTCACATACACAATGGCAACACAAACATTGCATGATTGCAGCAGCTTGAAACCTGTAGTTTTGAATATTAAAAATTAAAACTAGAATGCTCCACGATGGAGATGAGAACGATGGCTAAGAAAAATGTGCTCTCCATATAATCATCTGCCAAATAAACCCAACTTCCTGACTCTGGTGACAGGGTCCTACTGAAATTCTTGATGGCTAAACTTACCTTGGATCATAATAGAAGGAAAGTAGGTAGATCGAAAAGAAAGTTCCACTCTTCAAGGGGAATCTGTTGGGAGCTGTGTAATCCCTCCTTGTCTTCCAAATCTTTGGAGATTATTTGAAATCCTAAAACCTAAGGCCATTTAATTTCAACATGGCTGGGCCAGAGTTGCATGCATATGCCTAGCATCAACATTTGCAATTTGTATTTAGTAGAGGAAAAATCTTTCTCTGATGTGGTCAAATCTCAAAGGTTAACAATTTCATTTTTCAATTCCTTTATTTCCTACTTTTATATCACACCCAAACATGTGAAGTCTTAGGATGTGGAAAAAGCAGAAAACCTTATAAAAAAAAAAGGATGTTTTGATAAACTGTCTAATCCTGACTAGCCATACCACCTCAAACAATTTTCAAGTCGTTATGTAATAATAAGTGGAGTCCAAATCAGAGCAGGAATGAGAAATGCCTCCAAGGCATTCCACATGGGCATCGTCTGCAGGAGGCACTCAATGAGGCATTGCTTCAATTTTTGGAGCACTTTGAAAAGCAGTGTCACAGTCTGGGTTTTTCTGTGAGTTCCTGTGATCTTTCAATTCTAGCCTTCCATGCCGTGCTGTCAAACGGAGGAGTATCCATCCCAGACTATAATCCATGGCGTGGAAGAACCAATCTCAGAAACCCAAAAGCAACACAAAGTGTCAGAGAGAGTGACAATTCAAAGCCACTTTTTGCTTGTAGGGTATTTACAACAACAGCAAATGTGTCTGTGGAATCCCATAAAAACACCATCCAATGTAATATTATTGCCAAGCCTAAAAAAATACAGCTGAGGATGTGCTAATATACACCCAATGAAAAAAGGAGCAAAGGAGAATGTTTTAAATACACTTATATACTCTGCCTTTTTGCTAGCTTTCAAGGGAATTATTGGAAGCTCCCATTACTAAGAAATAAATAAATGGTCTTGTTTGGGTTCCAAACTTTGGATTGAAGAACTTTGATCTCCTCTTAACATTTTTAAAGGAAAGTCTCTATGGCTATCAGTCTATTAACAGGTATGAAACAGAAGTAGGATGTTGTACCCCCAAGAGGGTTAAAAGGATTGGTCGGTGACTGAGTTATGGATCAAGCATAGAATTGAATCTGGCTGAGGTGAGAGATGCTTTACCAGGGAAGGTCATATTCCATATCTGCTGGCAAATATGACCTTTCACTCCAGTCATGGAGTGGCCAGTGCATAGTTGAGAAAACAAAGCATAGAAGCATGGCAAGATGAAGGTGTTTACTCAAGAAGACTTACAGTTAAACTGTGAGTGAGACACAATTCGAACCCAAAGTTTTTGATTGCTACTCCAGTTGTACCTACAGAATACCTTAATATCTCACCTAATTCATTTTACTTAAACAACATTTCATTGAGGTTATTCTGGACACTGTGGGCAGAATTCTGCAGAGAGAGACAAAGTCCCTCTCCTCAGGAGGGCATCAAGAGGCAAGATAAAAAGAATATGGACATTGAATGACATATATTTAATTAAAAATTTTTTTAAAATCTTATTTTAGAGTGAGAATAGAGCATGAGTGTGGGAGAGGGGCAGAGGGAAAGAGAGACAGAACCGTAAGCAGACTCTATGCTCAGCCCAGAGCCTGATGCCGGGCTTGATCTCACCACCCTGGGATCATGACCTGAACCGAAATCAAGAGTTGGGCACTCAAGTGACTGAGCCACCCAGGTGCCCCTACATATATTTAAGATTAAATTCCACCTTTGAAACTTACGATGAGACCCTGGGCAAATATCTCAGGTATTCTGTTCCTTTGTTTTCTTGACTCATCTTTATAAACGAGGATGCTTGCAAGATTGTTTTAAGGATCAGAAATAACACAGAAATGTTCCACAAGTGTCCAGCAGTAGCTTTTCACTAAATGTCCTCTCTTATTATTAATGGAGCAAATGGCAAGGAAACAGGTTATTCTAAGGCTAGGAAGACTAAAACGAGGGCCATAGGGAGGCACAATGAGTGCCGTGGGCATTTAATATACAAAAAGGTATACTGTGGAAAAAGTGTCTGTGTGTGGGTTTCTCTTCTGGAATGAAAGAGACTGAAGAACTGAAAGAAATCCTACCACCCTTATATCATTTCTTACCACCACCTCAGGTCTTTCTTGTGCTATTTTGGCTTTTGCTACCTTACTTCTTTCCCTTATATAATTTCCTATTTATGGAGTATACATACCAGGCTCTCGGTGTCATTTCCTTGAGCTCTATGAAAATTGCCCTCACGTCGTAAGGATTTATTTGGACATATAAGAAAAACGCTAATAATATAATTTGATACAGTCTTCTTTTCCTTTTCCATATACATCTGTCTTCAGTATTATGTAGACAGATTTACTACTATTGTGAAGTATCTGTGGGATGAATATGTTCCTTGAATATTAATTTCTTTCCGAGAGCAAGCCAAATGTATAGGGTAAATTCTTCTAACGCTTTTGTAAGTTTTTATTTTGTTAAAGCAGCTGTTGAAGCCTCATGAAAGACTTAAAGCATACATTTATTTTTTAGTGCATTTCTCTATTTACGATGTTCTTTTTTGTCTTAGTGCTCATTACTAGCAATATTTGCATAAATATAAATTTCTATCATTTCAATTTTCATTTCTCTCTGAATCTTATTGCCCACACTGAGTTATAATCTTATATTTGTGGAATTACCATCAGATGTTGTGAAATCTCTTATGAATTTAAGGCACTAATGGCTATTAGGAAGTTAAAGATTTCTCAGAAGTAGATCAACTTAAAACCATAATCTTTTGTGCATAAAAAAACACTTTGAGATTAAAATTTAAATTGACTAGGACAGCATAAGAAAGCATGTATCATATCAGTAAACCAATTTTGACAGATTTTTATACCATCACTGAGCTTTATTGAAACATACCAAGATATGATAATTCTCTACTGTGCTCTGATGCGGGAGAAGGGGTCCAGGGGGCTCAGGAAACTGGGGTCCCTTGTCAGTTCTCCTTCCTCATACCAGAGACAGTGTATGGTGCTTGTTCAGAAGGGGCTCAGGATCCAAAGTATCTGAGTTTTCACCTCCACCCTGGCACCCCATTAATTACAGTCTGTGAAAGCTGAGAAAGTCATCTAACCCTGCTGTGGTTCAGTTCCCTCATCTGTAAAATGGACACAATAAAAGTCAACCTTATCATGAAGACGATTACTATGGAGATTTATATATCTATGTATATATGTATACACATATATGTATGTATGCATACACATACATATGTTTTTATATACTTACATATTCATACATATTCATTTATATTTATGTTCCTGGCACTCGCTATTCTGATATACACACATATATAAATCAGAACAGCAAACACCTGGCTTGTGTTGAACTTTCAGTGATTGTTATTTCTTTTTAACTTCCATCCTGGTGAGCTGAAGAAGGAGGGAGAAGGAGCAAGTCATGTTTCATGTACTACAGGCTTCTCTTCTTACTGAGACTTAGTAGATTTTCATCAAAGCAAAGTTTTCTCCTATGCTGTCTGTTCTTAGGAGAATTTCCAGAGGCATTACACCATTGTTCATGTTGTTTTAAAAATAATTTTCAGCGGTGCCTGGGTGGCTCAGTCGGTGAGCATCCGACTTCGGCTCAGGTCATGATCTCGTGGTCCATGAGTTCGAGCCCCGAGCCCCTGTCGGGCTCTGTGTTGACAGCTCAGAGCCTGGAGCCTGTTTCAGATTCTGTGTCTCCTTCTCTCTCTGACCCTCCCCCATTCATGGTCTGTCTCTCTCTGTCTCAAAAATAAATAAATGTTAAAAAAAATAATTTTTGCCAGTTATGTTTGGTTTACTGAGGAACACGTCTGTGGGGATTCTTAGGTTGCCATTCAAGAACTAGCAGTTTGATTTTATAAATATGTATTTGAAACATTTTAGGGCTATTACATATCTGTGAGAGATTTTGTTCAAGGCAGAATTATTAGATTCCTTCTAATTAATTTTGCACTCAGCACAGACATATTTCCCTTAATTTATATGGACCTAGAAATTCCAAATTTTGCTGAAGGCAGTTTGAAACGAGCTTTCTAACTTGTGCAAATGAAAGATTCATAACCAATCCAATGAAGTGCACAACAGACTGAATATGAATCATGTGCCTGTTACTGTAGTCATAGCAGTAGGTACACTTATGAAGATATATATTGAGAAGAGGTGTTATGGTGATACATATAATCATTCTTAAATCACTTTCAAGACATTGATTTCTGGCTTTTAATTTATAGTTTATATTTTTATTTAGTGTTCCCTTGCTTTCTGGAACTACAACATGCTCGAGGTTCTTTTTTAAAAATGTTTACTTATTTTTGAGAGAGAAAGAAAGCACGCGAGTGTGTGACTGTGGGGCAGGGGCAGAGAGGGGGAGCCAGAGAATCCCACACAGGCTCCCTGTCGTCAGCACAAAGCTCGAAGGGGGTTGTGGGAGCTCAACCCTACAAACCATGAGATCATGACTTTCGCCAAAATCAAGAGTCAGACGCTTAACTGACTGAGCCACCCCCGGTGACCCATCGTGCTTCAGGTTCTGACCTAGAATCAGTCATTTGTCTACGAAACCCTGGGCCCTTTTATTGGACAATGGTGTTAGAAACCAAGATCTGGGTGCTGGGTGTGCTCATTACTACTGGTCTCATTGTTTGTAGGCCCTCTAAACTGGCAGAACAAGGATATCTATTGTGTAGACCTCCTTTTTAAAAATTATTTTCTGCCTTATACTGTAGAGTAATATGGTAGGTTCCTATTACTTCCTAATATAGAGACAAATTGTACTGTTAAAATCATCTTTAAAATGGAATTGTACCTATGTATCCGATTTTGTTCTCTCTTATCAACTATGAGAAATTCATTCCCAGACTCAGTGCCATTCTGGATGAATTACTTACCTACCTATTTGAGAAACTAAAGGGGGAGAAATACCTTTGCTCCACTATCCCCTTTAAAAACACATTCCTCATTATTTTTACTAAAATACTGAATGGTTCATAACCAAGCTCCATATTTCTTTTCAATCAAGGAACCTTTGTAAAAGCAGAACAGCTGTGAATGGATTCATTCTTAAAGACAACAGTAATAGCAGGAAAAAAAAAAAAATCTCTGACAAAAGAGGTACCTGGCTAATGATGGTATGACAGAAGGAAGAATCCCTGGAATCAGAGAGCATAACAACAGGGGTCTGGAAAGAACAACTATTTTCATTCTTGTTTAGGAATGATCCACAATAGCAAATAAAGGAGCTTCTGCAGTGACTAGAAGTGCACGTTGCAGTGATAATGTCAGAGTTGGGAGACATGAGTGCCAAAATTGGGAGGGAAAAAAGAATATCAGTGGCCTAGATAAAATGCTAAAGGAGTCGCTACTTGTATTAGAAAATTAGCTGGATAAAATGCCAAGGGGAATGAAATGAAAAACCTCGGTAACAAAATGACTTACAATTATATTATGCTTGTAGTAAGACTCCTGTCCATTTGCCTTAAAAATAATATTTTCATTTCTTCATTCTGGAGATTAAAAAATTAAATTACACAAATGTTCACAATTTTAAGGTAATTAAACACAAAGATAGATTATTATCTCTTCCCAAATTACAGTCAAAGCTAAACTTAGCTTTCTAGGTGTTTGTGTATGGACTCTACGTATAAATCACTATAAATCGGGGTAGTTTCCCCATTACCATGAATGTATCTTCAAGACGCTTCCCAAACTGGACTTAAATAGAAGAGCGTTTTTAAAAAACAACTCTGAGTTGCCGGATGAAATAAATTCCCATTTCTGGCTTTTTAAATTGCAGCTGAAGGGCTTACTAATGTAAGTGATATCTTATCAATTATGATGGCCTCCTTTTTGGTTTCCAGTTTGCTGGGCTTCAAAGTGCATCTGAAGTGAAATCAGTGGTTTCATGAGGGTCATTAATATTTGCATTTAATGACTTCTCTTTAAGTATCAAATTTAATTTTTCCAAATGACTTTCAATTAGAAGCTCAGTGACTATGCTTGTAAAATTCCAGGGCATTTGGGAGGACAGTGGGCTCCAACACTAACAAGATACAGCAATTCTGGGTTGTGTTTAAGATGTCAGATGACCTTAAACCTCATTATCAGCTTATTCATACTGAATAAGATTTGGAACTGAGGCAGGGGGAGGATCCTTAAAATCATTTCAAAGCATATGGTTTATCTTTCAGTTAGTTATTACAACGACTTTTTCTGCCTCTTACATTGATAGGCATTGGAGTATGTGTTAAACAATGCTTGAGTGGGGTGGGGCACCAAAGAGAATTCGTTCAAGGCCCTCTACAATGTGTCACATTTCTTACATGTATTGTAACTTGCCTGCACAACCATAGTTAAAAGTAAATTTCATTATTCCCATTTTATGGATAAGGAAACTGACTCATAGAAGTTAAATAATTTACTCACAACTCTATAATGGTTCCGATACCCATTCACTTTCTACTACATACCAGTGATAGTTGAGCTCCACTCGAGTTTTATTCCATACTTTCGGCAAATAGAAAACATTTTCATACTAACACACATGATCATACTTTCGACAGTACTTTTAAGGTGATAATCCTCTATTTCCTGGCTCATAATAAAGTAATCATATCTATGGAAAGTGGATGAAGTAAAGAAGATTACATTAATAACACAAACGAGGCAAAATTACCAGAATTCCACCTTTAATTGCCTGTGTATTTTGTATTTAAACCATAGTTTAGGAAGTCATAAATTCAAACTTCAAGAGAACAGCACCAAAGATTGTTAATCTACTGTGTTTTAGCAAAAGGAAACCAATTTTTAAAAATCATCGATCCTTTTGTAAAGTCCTTATTGTCTTTGTTTTGTTTAAAGCTATTATTATAAATTTTACATGAGTATGTGAATCAACCTAGGAACTAGAACTAGCTTGTATTTGGGCAACTCATCAGCTTGTTGATAATATACACATTCTAGTGTGAAGAGAAAGATTTTTTTCTCCTATTTGGACAGAAATGGTGTAACTATTGCCTAATAAATGGATCCTTCTTGATCAAGACACCGACAACAATTGCCTGATGAACAGCATCACGCTCGAGGGAACTTCACATCCCTGCCCTTGGAAAAATTATAGCAAAGACTAGTGAAATTGAAGAATGGAGGAAGAGGGGACCTGGCATTAAGGAGAAGAAAAGCAGAGGGGAAACGTTCTCAGGGAATCCAGTTGAAGAGGAACACCTGGCAGGGAGTATTATAAAAGATTCCTAAGACTTCTAACTCTAGAATGAGAGCTGCTTGGAACTTTCAAAATGATCAATGTTAAAATTCCCAGGCCCAGGTGAAAACCTGATTCTTAAGATGTTACTTCTAATTGCATAAACACAGGGTATGTCAGAGGTGGGGAGAGACATTAACAAAAGCAGCCCCTCTTGATGTTAACCTAAATATCTGAAATGTTTTCTCGGTGAACATGGTCAAAATTTCCCTCCTTACCAGTTTTTAAGAATGTCGCAAGTTGGGCAGTCTACAAGAGACTTATCTACATAGTGAAAATGGGAACATTCTCAATTGCACGCAGGTTTTCCTGCAAGAATATCTTCCTAACGGCATCCTTTTTAGACACCTCTGTTGGGCTATTTTTCATTTTGGGACTTAATCAGTAGGAGGGCAACTTTTGGAATTAAGCTATTTTGATGAGAATTCAGGTTTTACCATTTAGATAAGTTACTCACTTTCCCTCACCAGGAAAATGATATAATTCTTACCTCCTTAAAACTGGGAAAGTTAAAAGAAATATATGTGCAAGGCTTGGTACAATGCTAGACGTGTAATTAACACTTGCTTCATGTAAGCTGTAATTATTTTTCATATTGTGGATTACCCCTCCACCCACAGGAAGTGGGAAATGCGGTGGTAATTCTCTAAGGCCGTGGACTTTTATAGATCTGGGTGCAAACTATGGCTCCATTATCTAATAATTCAATGACCATGGCAGGAACCTCACTTTCCTGGTTAAAGTTTTTCCTCATGATAAGACGGCGATTGAGGACAACCTATTTCTCAGAGTTGTCAGAATGATTGCATATGCTAATGTACTTAAGGCATTTAGCACTGTGCCTGTCAGGGAGTTAAGAGTTCAAACTGGTGGCAGTTACTGAGGCCAGTATCTACTTCAGACAGACATCTTTCTTGCCTACTTTTAAACACTTAAACCAAAGTAGCAACTCATCGCAGGAGAAGTTCCTTGATCTTTTGGCACTCTTAATATACTCTCTGTGATTAGACAAGAAAAAAAAAACTTTTAAAATACCGCAGCCTTGAAATTCTCATATCTTCTCATGCTTTTGCTCATATTCTCTTTTTCCACACTGAGAACCCAAAGGAAGGTTTTGATGCAGGTGGTGCTTAGAGGTCCTGGAGTCCTTTGTTCTGTATCTGCCATTTTTTCTCTTCGAGTAGATACCCCTTCACTGATTCCTACCTTATGTTCTCAGTAATCTCATGCCCTCTCTTCCCCCTCATTAAGCTCCGTTCTCCTTTCTTGGTCACCTTGAAGTCACACTTGATAAAACTACAAATGTTGGCCCTCTCAAAGCCACACGCATTCAAACTGGGATTAAAATCTTGAACCTAAGAAGGGAGAGTAGCTATAATTCAGCAGAGAGGTAGAATTCAGCTCTACAGCTGCAGGCCAGAGACAGCAGGACTTTGTGCTAGTCCCTGAAAATTACGTCTACGACTAAAACGGAACCTGTCTGGGAAAGTAAGATGATAGGATCAGGAGTGGGTAAAAGGAAGAGTGTACATGGCCAGAGAAGATACCAATTAGTATTATGCCTTGCCTTATTTTCTCTCTTCCAGTCTCTATTTACTTTCCATGCAGCCTGGGTCCTAAGCTTGATCTATTTCCATCACCTATTAGATGCTAAACATAAGCAAGTCAAGCAAATCATCTAATCCTCGATTTCCTTATCTGTGACATATTTATTTTTAGTGTGTGTGTGTGCAAATTATTGATGGTATGTGAAAATACTTTTCAAGTGCTAGCCTGGAATTGTTAGGACAATGCTTTTCTGATCTAACTCAGGTGCAACTATCAATCTAGACCTCGCCCTTTCTACTTAGACTCTTACCCTTCGTACTCTAATAAAAATTAAGAAAGATATTTTGTAAAGGCAGTGTGTAAACATAATTTCAGACTTAAAAAATCACACAAATCCTTATTAATAATTGAGTATAACATTTTACTTGAAAATACTGCGAAAAGTCTGACCCACTCTTTTTCTCATTTATGTTATATTTTTAGTCATTCAAAAGTGGGATCATTGTTTTCTCTTTCCTCTTGTCCAAGAAACACTAAAGGAGCTTTCGTGGTGTTACTGTAAAGAGGCAGCTGCTTAAAACTGCAGAGGAGCTTCTCCAGAAGGAGGTTTAGAAAGGGAGAGTTGCTTTTGCATTTAGCCTCTGTTGGACTGGCAAGCCCTTCGTCAAAGTGTTCCCACCTGACTTTCACTGCTAATGTATTACTCAAGTTTTGGCGTATGTATTACTAGGAAAGAGTAAGCAGATTCATGAATTATTCTCAATGTACTCGTTTAATCAAAAGAGTGACTGTTTCCTTGACTCCTTACTAGATTTTACTTCTGAAAGAATGCTTAAGTTTACATTTTACGCAAAGGAGTCCATTTTGAGTGGAAATACTTTCGACTGAGGCATTAATGTGATAATCAAATTTCAACTAGAATCAAGTTTCATGGAATTTCCTGTGCCTTTTTTTTCTTGTCATGAATAATAATTACTCATTTGTTATTTAAACAGATCTAGCTTATTCTATTCAGGTCTGATATAAGACAGTGAAGGCAGACGCGTAGTTCCTGTCGAGGATCTGAAATCACCCAGTCATGCTCCTTATTTAGCAGATGGGGGAGACGGTGCTCAGAAAAGCTAAGAAGAGAAAGGCTTCATCCAAGGTCACACCAATGTGTGCTGTTACAAAACCGTACAGCAATACTTCATCACTTTCTTTGGAGCGTTTCCTGTGGCCTCTCTTCTTTTTAATCATGTCTTCTTTGCAGCTATTGTCTGGTGTTGTCCTCAAGCTCTCTGAGTGTGCCAGTGCTACAGATGGTGTCAACACTCAGACGCTTTCCTTCCTTGGTCTATGTTACAAGATACGTGTCCCTTGTTTCCATGATATGTTATTTCATTATAAAGCACTAATGACCGATGTTGGATTGGCATACTATCGTATTTCCCAAATAGCATGGTTCAGTGTTGTAACTTTATGGATTTATGGCCCGTATATATCTCCAAATGACTTAAAATATTAACTCTCGAGAGTTTTTCATATAACTCTCAAATACCACCCTCTATGTTTCTGTTTCCTCCAGTTCCATGTAGAGTTGTCTGCATTCTCTCTAAGCTACAAAAAAAAAATTCTGCATCTCCTCCATTTTAAGCGTTTAATTAAGATGTATGACCTTATTCATAAATGATTTTTTTAATCTCTTTGTTAGTAAAGCACAATCAGGTCCCAAAAAAGCAATTAAAACACTGAATTAACTAAAATGGATTCCAGGTAGGCCATAAGTGGTAAGAAGGGGTATTCAATAACCATGTTTTACTCTACAGCTCATCTCTCTTAAGTCTTTTCCAGAACAAGTCCATGAGAAAAGTGATTCAAGGGAGGGAGGAGAAATATTAAGGATTCTTTAGTGAAAAAGGACAAAAAGGATACTATTCATGAATATTGGTGAAGATAGTAGTACCCTGAACGAGAGTTTTTACCCAAGGTAAAGTTCAAGTTAATACAAGGCATGGAATTGTATTTAGGGGAAGCAATACAATTGTTTTAACATATTACACTGCTGAATAGTTACTCATGAAATAAGTTGAATACAAGGATATAAAATGCAGATAGAAAATGTGAGAGAAAAGTGATTTTATTTACATGTGTGTTACACTAGAGTTATAAAATTCTGTGTTTTGGATTTCTACTTTTAGGGACATGGAGTAGACTTACTTTTCCCTGTGCCTCCCATTAAGTACAACTAAAGCCCCTGGACATTTCATTAAAAAATAAACATGAGAATCTGAAACATGGAGAGGGGGTAGAATGATTAGGAACCGTGGAATCTGAGGAAGAGCATGTTTGTTGAGTTCCTTGGGTTTTACTTTTCTTCATGTGCCTTGGACTTGGATCTAAAGAAGCCAACAACCAACTGGTGCATACAGAAAATGTCACCCCAAAGCCTCCTTTCTCTAGCCAAAGAGAAAGAGAAGGGGCAGTCTAGCATGACAGAACACTTGTGAGCAATAATTGCTTTACCACAAAAATAGTACCAGAGAAAAAACTATGGTCCCCACGGTGTATGTCACCTGTGCCAACAAAGTGTGATTGAGGAGCCTAGATTTGACCTTCATGACACTGTAAGGAGGTACCTAACACATAGATGTGGTATCAGGGAAGGCCAAGTACGGAGCTGGGTCCTTCATCGCTATTGACCCGTAATGGGGCACACCTCCCTCTGATGTTAGTAGAGACTGTGTGAAGAACCAGTCTGGAAGTAATGAGGGGCCCTTTCACTTCCTTGTTGGCATGGTGAGTGAGGTCCACTGAAGAGTCAGGATTTCCATCGTTGCCCGGAAGTGATGAGCACCTCACACTGTGGTGTAATGGAAGACCACCTGCATAGCTGGAAATCTCACCCCTCCCAGCAGTAACAGTGAGTTGTTTTTCTCAGGTGTCAAGGGAGACCAAATGGGGAACAAGTTCTTCTACCTCCACTAGGCAGTAAGGAGGTAGTGACCTCCTTCCCCTACCAGAGAAGTGTCAGAGAAAACCGGCTAAAAGAAATGGTTTAAATAAAATCTAGAACCTCATAATATGATACACCAATGTGCAAGTTATCATGCAAAATCACGAGTCATACCAGGAAACAAGATTTCAAACAGTATGAAGAAGAAAATCAAAAGATGGCAACACCAAGATGACCAAGATGATAGAGTTGCATGACAAAGATTTGAAAGCAGCCATATAAAAACACGATTCAATATGTACTTATAAAAATGATTGAAAGAAATAAAAAAAAAACACAGAAATTTCAGTCAAGAAACAGAAATTCCCGGGAAAGACTAGAAGATATCAATGGTAACCTAATGAAAGAAGAACAATTGGAAATAAAAGGCTCAGTAGATAGGTTCAACAAAAGAATGGAGGGGACAGAGGAAAGAATCAGTAAACTATAAGACAAACAATAGAAATTGTCCAAACTGAGCAACAAAGAGAAAATAGACTAGAAAAATGAATGGAACCATAGGGACCCATGGAACCATAACAAATAATCTAGTACTTGTAAATTTAAAATGTTTCAGTTTATAAATTAAAACCACAAAGTGATATCGTTGCACACCAGCTAGAAGGGCTAAAATAGAAAATAGTAACATCACCAATGCTAGAGAGGAAGAAGAGAGATCATATCACTTACATATTGCTGGTGGGAATAGAAAATAGTACAGCCATTTGGAAAAACAGTTTGGCAGTTTCTTAAAAACTGAAAATACAACTACTACACTCAGAAATTGTAGTGCTGGGAATTTATCTCAGAGAAATGAAGACTATGGTCAAACAAAAACCTGTATGTGAATGCATACAGCAGCTTTTTTCTTAATAGCCCAAAACTGGAAGCAACCTTCACATCCTTCCACTGATGGATTAAACATTGGTATGTCTATACTGTGGATGAATGAAAGGGAATAAACTACTGACACATGCAACAAGCTGGATGACTCTCCAGAGAATTATGCTGAGTGGAAAAGCCAGTTACAAATGTTTACCATACTGTCTGTTTTGATTTATATAAATGCCTTGAAAGAACAAATTTGTAGAAATGAAGAGCAGATTAGAGGTTGCCAGGAATTAGGAAGGGGGGGAGGAAGTGGGTGTGGCTATAAAATGGCAACATGAATAATACGTGAGGTGGTAGAAATGTTCTGTGTATTGACTGTGTCGATGTCGATATCCTGGTTGTGATATTGTGATGTAGTTTTGCAAGATGTCACCACTGGGGGGGAAACTGGGTAAAGGGTATACATGATCCCTCTGTGTATTATTTCTTATTGCTGCACGTGACTATACAATTTGTTTACAATTAATTTTTAAAAATTATTTTTTAAAATTTATTATTTACTTTTGAGAAAGAATGAGTGTGGGGAGGGGAGGGGCAGAGAGAGAGAGAGAGAGAGAGAGAGAGAGAGAGAATCCCAAGCAGGCTCCGAGCTGTCAGCACAGAGCCCGACACAGGGCTTGAACTCCAAACTGTGAGATCATGACCTGAGCTGAAACCAAGAGTTGGGTGCTTAACCAACTGAACCACCCAGGTGCCCCTAATTTTTTAAAGTTCTGTGCCTTTATATATATACCTTCGAAATTTTTCTGTCTAGGAAGGAAAATTCAGTATGTTGCATATTTTCTTTTGAGGAAATCTAAACAATATGAATAAACAATTTTAGATAGGTATGTATTTTCCTCGGAACACTTGCACATGAGAACATATTGGTCTGAGTGAGGCAGTTGATGACTTCACAAGCCTTGGAATACTGCAGTCAAATCCATTCATTTCTATTAATTACCTGTATTAAACCTGCTAACAGTTCTATCATATATGTTGAGGAACTGAAATAGTATGTTCAAGATTGATTCTCAAGCGGTTCTCAAAGTGTGGTCCAAAGATCCCTGGAGATCCCTGAAACTATTAAAGGTATCCTCTAGGTAAAAAGTATTTTTATAAACATGATTTTCTTTCTTCATTGTGCTGATTTTCCCATTGACAGTGGGTAAAACTGTTGGCACTTTAGCCAGAATCAAGAAAATAGCCCTAAAGTTTACTAGCAGTCATTACATTCTTCACTGCCATGAACCCACAGTAACAAAAGTGACAGTTACACCCTAAGAGTGCCCTTAACAAAGCAGTACAAATTATTAATTTTATTGAACTTCAACTTTTAGGTAAATGTTGTCTTTAATATTCTGTGTGCTAAAATGGGGAGTGTGCATCAATCACTTCCTATGCATATCAAAGTGTGATGGCAGTCTGGAACAAAAGCATTTGTGAGATTCTTTGGATTCTGAGGTGAGCAAGCCGCTTTTTTCACGAAACATCATTTTACTCAAAGGAACCACTGACACACAAACTTTGGTTATTCACACTTGGGCAATTGGCAGACATTTTCTCGAAAACAAACAAGGTGGGTCTGTCATTTCAAGGAAAACAACTGTCAGTGTTTGTTGCCGATGAGAAAATTTGTGACTTCAAGTAAAGATTAGAAATTTGCAGCATTTGAGTCTGCCACTGTGAGCTTGGCAACGTTCTAATACTTAAAAGTTCTCTGATGAGATTGATGGTAATATTAACAAGTATTATTTTTAATGTGTCAATATTTGGAAGATATATGTACTTAATGGACCCATATTTTACAAATGGCCAATGAGTTATATAACACAATCATGCATCAGTAAAAGAACATCTGACATACAAGATTTTCTTGTACTGGATTTTGTTGGAACTGAATAGGAAAAGTCAATTGATGTCTCATTGCAATTTTCTTTTCTCCTTTTCTTTTCTTTTCTTTTCTTTTCTTTTCTTTTCTTTCTTTTCTCTTTTCTTTTCTTCTTCTTCTTCTTCTTCTTCTTCTTCTTCTTCTTCTTCTTCTTCTTTTTTGAGACAGTGAGAGAGAGAGAGAACAGGGAAGGGGCAAAGAGAGGAGAAAGAAAATCTTAAGCAGGCTCCACCCCCAGAACGAAGTCCAAGATGGGGCTCGATCTCAAGTCTACAGGATAACCTTTTTAAAAATGTTTTTATTCATTTATTTTGATAAAGAAAGTGTGCACATGTGCAAAGGAGGGGCAGAGAAAGAGGGAGAGAGAATCCCAAGCAGGCACCATGCTGTCAGCGCAGAGCCCGATGTGGCGCTCGATCTCATGAACCAGGATATCATGACCTGAGCCAAAATCAAGAGTCAGATGCTTAACCAACTGAGTCACCCAGGTGCCCCACATTGCAACTAATCTTTAAGAAAGTATGTCTGGTTGTGGTGTGGTATCAGAGGATAGCCCCAATTATCTCAAAAAGCTGTTTAAATAATCTTCCTTTTTCCAACAATACATCTGTGTGAAATTGAATTTTTGTCATCTACTTTAAGCAGAATATATTGCAACAGATTGAATGCAGTAGCCAATGTGAGAATCTAGTCACTTTTAATTAGTCCAGACATCAGGAAAACTTGAGAAGAGTATACAGCAATGCCACTCTTCTTACCAAGTTTCTGAAAATATAGGTTTTTTTGTTTGTTTGTTTGTTTTATAAATTAGGTCCTTTAGGTTAACATGTAATGGAGCTGTTGTTAATTTTTAATAAATATTGTAATCTTTTTAGTTTAGATTTTTAACAAAGAATAAGCATAAATATAACCCACATTAAAAAAATATATTTAGAGTCTTCTACAATGTTTAAGAATAAAAAGGATCCTAGGACCCAATGTTTTAGAACCACTGAGGTAGATCATTGCTAACAACAGATAAGACAGATTGGAACACAGAACTCAAGATCACTGTGGTAGTAGCATCATTCCCTTAAAACATGGTAATCCTTCAAATAATTAAACTGTTGGTAAGACATCTATATTGAATATGTACTTGGAGAAGTACTAAATATATAATTTTCCAAAGCTGCACAAAAATTGGAAAGGAGGGAAAGTTATCTTCTTCCCAGTTGTACTTCCAGGTTGCACAGACTGTAATTTACAGCCTTTTAAGATCCTTTTAAAGTCCTTTATATATGGAATTTTTCAGATGTATATTTATTTTTAAAAGTAAAGAGAATAGTGCAGTTAAAGTCCATCGACTTATCCCATTACAACAATTATCAACATGCTGCTATTCTCTGTTCAATTATCACCCTTCCATTTTTTTTTTACTGTTAGTATTTAAAAGAAAATTCCAGACATCATATCTTTTCACTCACAAATGCTTTAGTGCTGCTAACAGATAAAGATGTTAATAATATAACCATGCGGTAAATCCAGTAAAATGAGACTCATAATGAGAATAATTTTTTGCATTCCTGATAGTCATTCTATATGATCAATTGCTCTCAAAAATGTCTTCATAGTTCATTTGCCAGTAATGCGAGAGTGTAAACCAGACCATATATATATTGCCTATGGATTATAAACTCTGTAATCCATAATAGTTCCCCTTTCCTCTTTAAAATACCAATTCTTTTTTTCCCCAAATGTTTCATAGTTCATATATTTTATGTGTTCACTGAGAACAGTGCCTATGTGTATGACATGAAGTAGATCAACAAAGGGACGTTATATTGCACAAAGGGTCATCTTCACCCATGAAAGCTATAAAGCCACTCACTGTTTTGTTTTGTTGTTGTTGTTTCTTTATTTTATTTTTTATTTTTTAAAATTTACATCCCAATTAGTTAGCATCTAGTGAAACAATGATTTCGGGAGTAGATTCCTTAATGCCCCTTACCCACTTAGCCCATCCCCCCTCCCACAACCCCTCCAGCAACCCTCAGATTGTTCTCCATATTTATGAGTCTCTTCTGTTTTGTTCCCCTCCGTTTTGATAGGATTTTTGTTCCCCTTCCTTTATGTTCATCTGTTCTGTCTCTTACAATGCCAATTATTTATTGAAGGAAATAGTCAATTGTCATATAAAATTCTCCTCTTTCTGTATTTTGCTGATAGCAATCTTATGGTATTGTTTAAAGTGTTCCTTTATCCCATTTACTTCCTATAAACTTGATAGGTAGAGAGGCTTGCATAGATTCAGATTCAATTTATTTTTTGGAGGGAGGAGCTAGAATAATTCATAGGTGGGGTTGTATATTTATTGCTGCCTTATACCAAAAGGGATATTAGTTTTAATAATATGGAGATTGATCAATGGGTTCTGGTTGTTGTAAGACTGAAACTTCATTTAAACGTTCCCAGAAATCTTTCTCTGAAAGGCTTTAGCAGATATCGATAACCATTGCCTATGCATAAAATGTCATTAGAATATTCGAAATGGTGATTTTTTGATTCTATCATTACCTCTGCTCTTATTAGCTTTGATTCTTCTATAAAAATAACATTCATTGACTATTTATAGTCTACACTGGAAAGGCAAGATAAATGCATACTTTTTTGTACTTATTTACCAAATTTTAGAACGAGTGGGTATCATAGCAACCTCCAAGAGTGACCAGTAAGTAATTTTTGTAAAATAGCATTATGGTTTTGACATATTTTCTTTAGTTTAATCCATTTCTCTCACTATTCTTTTTGATGTTCCAATTGTTCCATTTTTGACCATTGGTAGTCCCTTGTCAGCTCCTGTATGCTTTGACATTTCTGTGATTTGCCTGTTTTATGTAATAATGTGTTTTGGAGATGTCTCTACAATGTTTTCATTATGTCTTTGCTATGGTGTGTCAGGAACTTCCAGGTTTCCTCCCCCAGTCATGAATTAGCCATTTCTCCAAGGAGCTGGTACGTTTTAGGGGTAGTGATGGTACTTAGAGGTTGCAATCTGGGTACCAGGGTTTCTCATTGACCTCAGTCTATTGCTGCTTCTTGGTATTTACCATGAAGAGAGCTGGGGAACATATACTTTTTCATAAAAAGAGAAAAATAAATCGGGGCACCTGAGTGGCTCAGTTGGTTAAGCAACCAACTTTGGCTCAGGTCATGGTCTCATGGTTCATGAGTTCAAGTTCTATGTCTGGATCTGTGCTGACAGCTCAGAGCCTGGAGCCTGCTTTGGATTCTCTGTCTCCCTTTCTATCTGTCCCTCCTCTGCTTGCTCTCTGTCTCTGTCTCTCAAAAATAAACATAAAAAAATTTAAAAAAAGAGAAAATAAATCAAGATATTGTAAAATTCAATTTAAATTCAACTTTACAGGCTTTTTACTTATATGATTTCATATTTTAATTTTTTGCTTATATTGAAAGCTTGAATTCTAACAACATTAATGTGAACAATTGTTTATTTGATTCTTCAATATATAAATGTATGTACATATTTTATATCCATTTTTACAGATACATATCCAATATTTTAATATTCTAACAGTAAGATTATTGAAAGCATTTTGTTTTTCTCTGCCAAGATGTTGAGCTATTCCATATCAATATCTTACTAAACAAAATGGTTATAGACAATAAGATTTAGCTGTGGTGGGATAACTTATTTTCCAATGGTGTTGGCATTACAAGAAGTTACATGTTTATAGTATCCCTGAAATCTACTCCATTGGTCCTGTAATGCCTCATTATACATTTGGAGCTTTGCTGAGGTTCCCTACCTAGCATTCAATTTTCTACTGATATCTGGAATGCTTGATAAGGAGTTTCATTCCTGCTAGAGGTGAGTGCAGAATCTTTTTCTTTACACCCTGACCTGTGTCAGGCATTAACTTTTTCTGTAAAGGATAGATAACAAATATTTTAGGCTGTGTAGGTTATATTATCTCTGTTGCAACAACTCAGCTCTACTGTTGCAGTGCAAAAGCATGTTAAAGGATGAGTGTGGTGGTGTTCTGATAAAACTTTATTTACAAAATCCTATGGCAGCAAAACTCACTTCCTGGAAGTAATCTCTCAGCAAATGGAGCCCCTGTGCTATCACCAGACCATGATGGGACCTGGAATTGAAGTAAAATCAGTTTCAGGATCTCTGGGTGATGGCTTCTGTCTCAGGAATTGAAGTGAGAGAGAAGAGAGGGAGCTCTGTTCCTCTGAACTCCATGCCTAATTTCTCAGAAAAGTTCTGTCTGTTGGCCTTCACTCTCCTACTGAAATGGTTTCTGGGAAAAGCCAATCTGGACTTTCAAAAATGACATTTCAAGTTAAAGGCAAAGAGAAATTATTAAGTTACTTAGCAGGAGTCTCAGGGTCTTTACTGCAGCTTCAGTCAGGCTCTTGGCTGGATCCCCCTTTGGCCAGGATTTCCACCCCATGCCATATTCTTTATCTCATTAGAAGCACAGTTTTTACAAGGAAAAAGAGTACACTCAACTAGGCAGCTCGCATAGTCAAATATCCTTTATTGTTCACTCTGTTGTCCCTACAACCTGCTTACTTCCTTGTTCAGGAGATACAAAAACCTACATGGAAGGGTCAGCCTATATGGATGCGCCTTTGAGGGTCTCTCAGATGCTGTGTCGGGCGGGGTGGGGGCGGGGTATTGTTAACTCTGAGAAGTCTACTGAGTCATATCCAGGGACCTGTCTGCTGTACATGGTGTGATACAGAAGTAGGATGTGGGTGGTATGGGCAGGTGGAGGGAATTTCTGCTCTACCTAACAGTGGTTCTCCAGGTTCACTCACCCAACACACTCAGTTCCAATTTCTCTCTAGAGTTAGCATGTTATTACATGTTATTTTCTTCCAGAAAGGCTTTTCCTTGTAAAGGAGAAGGACATTTCCTCTAGGTCATGACACTGATTGAAAAACAGAATTTATAAGGAATAAAATGTTGCTGCTGCTGCTGCTAAGAAGTTGCATAAATTGTAGGAACAGAGAGGAAAATAGTGCCAGGAGCTGGAGGTGGGGAGAGGGGCTGAAATTTGGGGGGTTATGAGATGTTCTTTATCTTGATTTTGATGTTGATTACACACTGTATGTATTTGTTAAAACCCATAGAATTACACACACATGCACACACACATCAGATGATGGGCTGTATTTGGTCTGTAGGTTGACCCCTATCCTACTTCATTATTTAAGATCTTTCTGGAAGCATATGGCACATATACTCTGTCTGGAGATTTCCCACTGCAAAATCAGTTAGCAATGCCTTTTTGAGCCATGACTGAGGTCTTTCAAATAGGAAGTCAACATTGACCCTTGGAGATCACTATCTATGACCAACTTGGTTTTCACAATCTATTCCCTCTTGGATCTTCACTGAGTGTTACTGAGCCCTAGTTTACTCCCAAGGTTATAAAAGTCTTAAGTTCTTAAGACAAAGAAACCCCTATGTAAAAAGTCCTGAACAAGACAGAAGTCTATTACTTTCTCACTTAACCTCCTATTCCAGGATAGAAAGGGCATGTCCGACATTCTTTTTTTTTTTTTTTTAACGTTTTATTTATTTTTGAGACAGAGAGAGACACAGCATGAACGGGGGAGGGTCAGAGAGAGAGGGAGACACAGAATCGGAAGCAGGCTCCAGGCTCTGAGCCATCAGCCCAGAGCCCGACGCGGGGCTCGAACTTGCGGACCACGAGATCGTGACCTGAGCTGAAGTCGGACGCTCAACCGACTGAGCCACCCAGGCGCCCCATGTCTGACATTCTTAATATATGGCTTCCATCTCTAGATCCCATGATACTAGTGGCTTCAGCTCTCATAATCCCAGTTAGTAGGAAGTGAGAAAAGAGACTAGGCGATCCTATGTATGTTTCTTTTTAGGGTTCCAACACAGAAGCGGCATGCCTCACACATGCTCACTTATCATTGGCCATTTCTTAATCACCTGTTATATCAAGTATCAAGGGAAGATGGAAAATATAGTTTCTAGCTGGTCATCCATATATCCACCTAACACTCAGGAATTCTGTCATTAAAGAAGGGGAATATAGATTTTGTTGGTCAACTAGAAGTCTTTATGGGATTATGTTAGGATGAATGAATGTTTAATGAAAGAAAAGCACTTTGAGAAATGTGTTGTATATCCATAAAATGTGGAATTTTTTGAGAGCCATAATAGATTGATGATCTATTCATTTCCACATTTTTAGGATATCATTAAAAAAAAAACAAAAACACTCCACAGTCTCTATTAGGACCTAGTTCAAGATCTAGTACTGTGGCAGAATATGACATTAAAATCCCTAGAAATCACTCCCTAATAAAAAACATATAAGCTTAGCTTGAATGAAAAATGAAACTCCAGATGCCAGAAATGAAAGGGAACTCAAAATGAGAAAACAAATTGATGTTGCAATGGCTTGGGGAATTATTGAATCTGGGTAAAGGCCCTTAGGGCTTAGGGCTTGAGTTTTGTAAACAGAATATATTTGGGCTGTAGTTTTATTTAATCCACTCTCTCAATCTTTGTCTTTTCATTGGTGTATTTTGACCATTAAGCTTTAAGATAATTACTGATATGTTAGAACTTAACACTGTCATTTTATTATTTGTTATGTTTCCTCTGGTACTTATGACTCTTTCTCTTTTTCTACCTCCCTTTAGGTTCCTTGAATAAGTTTTAACATTCAATCTAGCTTTATTTATAGTGCTTTTGATTTATCTCTTTGTATAATTTTCTATGTGTTGTATGTATTACAGTACACTATGTGACTTGTCACGGTTTACTGGTATTAACATTTTACCAATTTTTTTGTGTAGTATGGAAACTTCACTTCCCGTTCAGTTCCTTTACCCTCCCCACTTTCCATATCATTGGCTGGAGTATCCAGTGGTATAATTTTTATTTCAATTTCAAATATAAAATTCACAAGAGAAACTACTGCCTATTGTACATGACCATACTTCTGCTTTGTCCATTGATCTTTCTTCCTGATGTTCCGAGTTTTCCTTCCTTTTTTCTTTCTCTCTCTCTCTCTCTCTCTTTTTTTTTTTTTTTTTTTTTTTTTTTCTGTATTTCCTTTGTGTTAGAAGAACTCTCTTCAACCAATCTTTATGGGTAGGGCTGCTGGTCAAACACAAATTCTTCCCAGATGAAATACCTTCATCTGGGCATGCTTTTATTTCTCTTCATTCATGAAGAACAGTTTTATCAAAAACAGAACGCACGGGGGCGCCTGGGTGGCGCAGTCGGTTAAGCGTCCGACTTCAGCCAGGTCACGATCTCGCCGTCGGTGAGTTCGAGCCCCGCGTCGGGCTCTGGGCTGATGGCTCAGAGCCTGGAGCCTGTTTCCGATTCTGTGTCTCCCTCTCTCTCTGCCCCGCCCCCGTTCATGCTCTGTCTCTCTCTGTCCCAAAAATAAATAAACGTTGAAAAAAAAAATTAAAAAAAAAAACAGAACGCATGGTTGACAGTTCCTTTCTTTTGGCACTTGTGACATGTTTTGCCACTTGTTTCTGACTCCATGCCTTCAGATGAGAAATGATCTGTAACATCAATTGGTGCTCCCCTATAGGTAATCAATCATTTCTCTTTGGCTACTTTCAAGACTTTTCTGTTTTTCCTTTTCAGATTTTTAATTATGATGTGTTTTGGCATGGGCTTCTTAGGAAAAAGCTTTCTTAGCCTTTTGGTCTGTTTTTGATAAGATTATAAAAGGTTTTTCTTTATATTTTTGGTAATCTGCCTAGAAGACAAAGATTCTGTGTTTTCATCGAAATAATTTCCTGTGCTTCATGTTGTCTTTATCAAGTGTTTGATTACCTCAGAAGACAGACTTTTCTCTATTAAAAGAGATAAGTTTTTTTCACAACTATATAACTTCTGTATTTGCCTTTGAAATCTTTAATTGCCCCGCAGTTAAATGGATTTGTTTCACAGTGACCTATGATCTTATTTAATCAAATGTTTTAAGTCTTTTGATATTTTTGACAAACTTTTCAAAAATCAAATTTTAAATTAAGTTTTGATCTTAAACTGACTTTGGGTTTTTTTCAGGTCTTCTGGAACAGCTCAAAAGATTTGTTATCTCTCCTTATAAAAGAGAGATATTAAAATAATTAGGCTTATTTGATATGTTAAACCACGTGGGAAGCATTGTCAAGTAAGAAATGATGCAAAGTTTTCTTTAGGTTATATTTATATAAAAGTATGTTATTAATATAAGTATCCTTGCAAAAGTGCTTCCCCAAGCTACCTGCATAGCCCCACAATAAGTCATGGGATGGTGACCCAAGATCTGTCCCTGTTCTCCTTCTCCACATCAGTAAAATGGACACATTACATCACTAATATAATGTTAATATGTGAAAGACTTGCCTTGGCTGCAGGACACTCTGCAGACTTTGCTGGAACATCTATCTGCAAGGAAGAGGGTAAGTAGTGAACCTGCAAAAATTCAAAGCTTAGGCACCACTGTAAAGTTTTGGGGCATCATATGGTTGGGTAAGTTGTGTGTTGTCCCAGAAGCTGTGATTGACAAGATGTCAGCCTATGCAACCCCTAAGAACATGAAAGAGATAAGCTTTTGTAGTGATTTTGAAATTTGGAGGAGTTTTATTTCCACCTGCCACGGTGCCTCTGTATTTCATACTGCCTGGCGAAGGAAGGGCACATGTGACTGGGTATCAGAGCAACAAGTCACTTTTCAAAGGGCAAAAATACTAGTGAAGCAGATGCTTGGGCATCTCCCAAGCAGGGCTACCATTTGAGTTAGATGTGTTTGTGGCTCTGGAAGGTATAAGTTGGGCATTGTGGCAAAGACAACAGAAGGGGAGAGTACCTCTAGGATTTGGGTCCCATTTCTGGAAGGGGGCAGAAACCAAATATATCCCCATAGAGTAACAGCTCCTACCAGTGTACCCAGAACTCCTACAGGTAGAGCCAGTCATGAAGGAACAAATGTTATATCTTGGTAAGAATCCCCTTCCTATCGAGGGATGGCCTGAGGATATGTTCCATTAATCCATCTCTACCATGACTTAAAATCCCAGCATGCCTATTTGCAGCAGAGGAGCATCATTTCTAATAGCCTAGAAATGCAGGTCCTACTAGGTTCTATAGAGTATGTAAATCTTCCAAATGCCCTTGCCCCTATTTCTGTGGTGACCCCTACAGCCCATAGAGAAGGAATGGGAGAGATTCCAATGACCCAGGGGCCTAGAACCTGTAACAAATCACAGCAGCCAGTGGACTACATTCAGAGCAGTTTGGTTGGTGATCACTCATGAGCCCTTGGCCATGAAGCCTTTGTAGTTGTAGTTGGGCCATTTGAAAGGGATTGACTCTATGATTGGACAATAGAAAGCCAAAGGGTGGGTGATCATGAATAAATGCTTGAGGGATCAGGATATGTGGGGAAAAAAAAGTTTTGGTTCACTTGCAAGAGCCTGAGGCAGTCCTCACTGTCTTCCATATCCTGGCTTCTAAGGTGCTAACAGCTCCCAGCAGTCAGGAAGCTGCCCCAGCCTGGTATGAGTCCTAGCACCATACCCAACAGTAGATACAGCAGACTCGGTGCATAGGAAGAGTCCCCACAGTGGTGCCCAGGTGGGATGGCACATTGCCAAAGATGCCAATTTCCTTTGAAATACAGTGACTTGGTTAATTCAGTAATAGCATGTTCTGTGTGTTCTAAACAACACTCAAGACAACTGCCAAAGGAGTCTGGGGCCATCCACTGGAGTTCTAAACTGGTGAGGGATTGGCAAGTTAATTGTATTGTCCCCCTTCCTCCAACTGAGGGTTATAAATATGCCTTGGTTCTTGTGGAGTGTTTGGCCTAACCAAAATTTACCCCGTCATCATGCAAACCAGGCTGCCACCATGAGGGGATTAAAAAAGTACTGTAATGCCCGAAGTTCCGAAACCTCCCACAAAAGTCCACCAGAGTCGTAAGTCAAAGCCAAGCGGCAAGGGTCGTTTATTGCAGGTTCGAACCTGGTCCTCTGCGCACTCGTCGCCGGTGATGCAAGAGGCCACGATTAGGGTTGGTACAGCGTTTTTATAGACAGAGACAAATAGCACAGGGGAGGTTTCAAATTATGAGGGGCCTGATTAGTTGATTTTAAAGTAAGGACATTTGTTGTTCTCTGATTGGGCGTCCTTTGTCTGTCCTTTGGCGGGAAGGCTTTGTCCGTTACTTGTGGCGGGAGGAAAAAAGGGGGAAGGGGGAAGAGGGTAGGGTAGGTGAGGAATGTGCTAAGCAAGCAGGTTTACAGAAGCGAGAAATGCCAGTTAGTTTATGTACAATCACTCATTCCATCACATATCAGACTACATTTAGGAAGGTTTACAACCCATTCTACTACACAGCGGGTTACATTCAGGAAAGGCCTCACAATGCTCGTAGCAAACAGCAAGCAAAACAGACTTCTCAGCAATTGTATTTCTTATCAAAGATCCATAATAAGCAGAAAAGAGAACTTTAGCTTTAAACTAAGGCAGGGCTGTCATTTGGATTTAAAGCTGTTCTTTTCAGTACCATGTTCTGATAACTTTGTTGAATAGTCAGTAATCAAGGGTCACATTTCCAAGGTCATGATGTCCTGATGTACAAGACTGGGTAACAGAACATGACATTGAATGGAGGTTCCATCTTCCTCATAACCTGCAAGCAGTAAGACTGATAGGAAAAAAATGAAAAATTAAAGCAGCAGATTAAATTATTAACAAGTAAAACTATCTTGGCCAGGTGTATTAAAATACTATCTCAGGCTTCAATACATCTGAATAATCAACCAGTAGTGCCTGTTGCCCCACATGCTAGATTGGGATTCCTGCCAAGACACCCAATACTGTAAAGATATGGAAGTCACAGGAGACAGCCATTGTACCAACTCTCACTGTGAATCAATGTGCTATGCTGCTGAGAACACGGGGCCCCATCATGCCTGGAAAAGCATTATCAACTAGAATTTGCAATGAGCTTCCCACCAGGATGGGTGAGTTACTTCATACCCCCGGTTGAGGGGGAACTACTCAATCTCCACTGGGATCCCATTGCCCTGATATAAGGTGAAGCTGTTGAAACACACCATACTTGGAATGAAACACAAACCATTGAAAGAGGGGAGAAAGTGGAGATCCTGGTCTGGCATATCCTGGTCCCAGTTCATCTCCTCGCACCTGACAAGGCTGCCTCCCTCATCTAAAATGTATGTTATGTATAACCAAGTCAAGTTCCTAAAGCTGCCAACCACCCCCCCCTCCTCAAGGCTAAGGGGCACATTTTTTTTTTCCCACTAGGACAATCATTTGGTGGCCACTTTTGTCTCTGCATTGTCCTAGAGGACATCATAGCACACATAGAAGCCCTTACTAAATTCACCCAACAAGCCTTAAATGATAGCTCTCAAAGTCTGTCTTTACTTAACACTGTTAATGTTTCTAATGAGAAAAGCTATCTTGCCAAACAGCATGGCCTTGGATATTATTACCACCTGTGCCGTTATCCAAAAAGAATGGTATCTGTTCATACCTGAAGAGTCTGCTAATGTATCACTTTTATTAAATCACATGAGAACACAAGTGAATGCTCTGAGTGATCCAACCCTCATTTCTAGGGGACTTAGTAAATCAATGGTTTGGATCTTGAGGCTCTTGGTGGAAAAGATCATTACTTACTTTGGGAATCATTATCTTAATCTATGTTTTCTCTTGCATGTGCCTGGGTTGTTGCTATAGTGTGTGCTTTCAATATAGCCTGATAGCTGCCAAATGAGCCACCGCTATGCTAATGGATTCCTTGCCCGATGGCGTAGCACACAATGTGGGAGAAGAGGGCGTGTGAGGTTATAATAACCAGTCTTGAGGGGTGAAGGTTGGGGGGAGGTCATCCAGAGGACTTGACCTCCAGCCGACCCAAGACCTGTACCAGGGCAACTGGAGGCTCCTCTCTCCTACCCCATCCTTGGAATGTATGTTCTGCCCACCATTCCCACAATCAGAGCCCTTTTACTTTATTTTAATTTTTTTTAACGTTTATTTATTATTGAGAGACAGAGCATGAGCAGGGGAGGGGCAGAGAGAGGAGGAGACACAGAATCCGAAGCAGGCTCCAGGCTCCCAGCTGTCAGCACAGAGCCTGACTCGGGGCACGAACTCACAAACCTCGAGATCATGCCCTGAGCCGAAGTTGGCCGCTCAACCGACTGAACCACCCAGGCCCCCCATCAGAACCCTTTTAAAGGACGCAGCCTTGGGAGAGCAATGCGGTCTCAGGCCACCTGCATGATGTAAGTGAGTGAACCCAGTTAAGGACTCTAGATAAACTTTTATGATTCTGGTGGGCAGGTGTGGAGGTCTATTTGCTTTGTAGCTGCTCACGATAAGCCTCCTATGTAAGTGTCCTTGCTCGTTGAGCCTACCAATCTGTCACCTACTGGTCTGCAGTGGTCTGTTTGCCTTTCTTCTGTCTTTGCATGGGAGCCAGTTTGCAAACCCTTTTTCTCTCCTTTTGAGACTTTGATTATGTGAATATTGGATCTTTGTTAATATGCCAAAGCAAACAGACTTTGATAAGTTTTTTCAGACTATTTTCTCTGTTTTTTGTTTGTTTTGTTGTTGTTGTTTTATGTTGGATAAATTCTATTGATCTGTTCTACTGACTATATCTTCAGCCATAATAACTTTTGTTTCTTTGCTGAGATTTTCTATTTTTTTGTTTGTTTCAAGAAGACATATAGTTGCCAATGAAACATATTTATGATGACTACTTTTAAAATCTCCATCAGATAATTTCAACATTTGATTCAGCTCGGTGTTGGCCTCTGTGATTGTATTTTGATAATTGTTAAGTGATTTTCCTGTTTCTTGTTATGATGGGTGGTTTTTTATTGTATCCTAGACATTTTTACTGTTATGATTAGGAAACTCTGGGTCCAATTTGAATTTTATTTATTTATTAGCAGAAAAATACCCTGTTTAGAGGTTTATCACGAAGTGACTGGCCTGATTTTATGTGCTGTGGTTTCCGATAAGAGTTAAATTTTCAGAGTCTTTGAGGTATTATTTTGGTCTGCTTGGTTTACCTGGTCCTGCTGTTTTCTTACTGTTTCCTGCTGGGGCTCCCTACGGAGGCAGAAAGAGGTTTTACCAGATGAGGCAGCTTGTTGTATTTTGGTGAGGATGAAGAGGTTTCCCAAACCAGGTGCTTGTTATTGTGATTTTTCCCCCAGCGCTCTTCAGATGTTGAGGCTTGAGTTTTGATCTTCAGTATAGGAACTTGGATCTAGAAAAAGTACATATCTCGATTTGAGATAACTCCTTAAAGTTGGGACTGCAAAGAACCATTCAGTCTGTGAAAACATAATAGAGAAACTCTGCTCCTAGTCTCCGAGAATTCTACCCGCTATTAAAGACTTAGGTGAGTTTCCTCCAGGCATTGGGCAGAAAAACATTTTTGAAAAAATCTAGCACCACACATGCACATTTGTGTCTAAATTTACATTACTTAAATGAAGGGTGAATTTCAGGCTCAGAATAAATTCCACAAACAGATCTAGCTCTTGTAAAATCCCTGATGCCTTAAGAGAGTAATTCAAGGATGCTTCTTCAAGATATTCCTAGATCGGGTCTCTCTTATCTCTGATAGAAGAAAAGGCTGAAAGTTAGAGTCATAAATCAAAACAGGAATGGAATGACCATAAAAAAGTGCCAGTGGCTGCTATAAAGAGTAAAACTGACATCCCCAAATGAAGTAAAATAGAACAATCTAAAAGAGATTATAAAATTACTATATTTGTAATGATGAAAGAGGTCAAAAAGGAAGAGAAACCATGACAAATGAAGAGGATGTTACGAAAGAAAATATATCATATGAGGAATTAGGAACATCATTCATGTTCCTTGTTACAAAATTCTTCCACCCAGGTGGTACGTGACTGGGATTGTACTTTTCCAAAAGGCACGTAATGTCACAAAAAGTCAGGCTGTGAATTAATGAAGGTAATTGTAGGCAAAGCTCTAAATTTGTCTCTAAATTGTCATCATAACAATCCTTATTGAAAAAGTAAAAAAAAAAAGAAAGAAAGTTTTACTTTTAAAGCTTTAGGTGAGAAGAATCACAACTGAGAAGAAACACTTGTGTTGTCTCTTACCTGAAGCTTTACATTTCAAATGGTGTTTAATGACCCATGAGATGGATTAAATTGAAAGCTTAATGTGTCTTTAGGTTTTGGGCATCTTATTTTTTATGATTTATAATTTTAGTTCTCAGTTTATCTGAACTCTCCTGTGTGCCAGAAAAAAAAAAACAATTTTCATGTTTGTGAAGATTCAATGACATCTCTTACGAATTGGATCCGCATCATTCAAAGCTGAATGGAGTTTTCTCTTACACACACTGTACAAGCATAATTCATACATCAAGAGGAAATAAGTCGGTAGGATTTCAGACTGGCTTACAGCAGACATCCTTGAATTTGATGTAAAGCAAAAGCTACATGGTCAAATACGTGTATTTAATCATCGTGTATGCGATATGCTATTATTTTCTTCAGGCAGCCACACAAATTAACAAGTATATGTTGTTATAAAGGACTGCACAAGGAGAAGCTTGTGCTTCTCCTATGAGATGTTTATTTATGTTAAAATGTGATTTTGGCTTGTATTTTATGTTGAAAGGTACTGGAAATTTCCATTGCTCCATTTTCTCCATCTCTGATCAGGTGACATATTATTAAATTTAAGAAGAGAATATCTTATTCTCTTATTAGGCTTAATTGGAAGTCCTTCCACTTAGTGTATACTTTTTGTCAGCATTAATCTCGCAGGTAACTGTGAAACAAGAGAAGATTTTATTTGAAGCATTGCATTTTTCTTGTCCTATCCCCCTTTGTGGACTTTCTTTCATACATGCCTATATTTCTAAAGACATGTTTTGATATTAACTGTATCTTCCCAGACATGGGTCATCCTCAATCATGATACTCTTTCCCCATCAAAACTTTCATTCCTACATGTCTTGGGTCACTGTTTTTTTACCATTGTTGAATATGAAGTTTTCTTTTTGTAACCAAATGAATATTACAAACTCCTCTCTTAGTAGCAATTGTTACCTTGATGTCCGATGAGTCAGAAATTATTATGGTGACGAGCTAACTAAATATGCATGCACATGACTTTTGAAGCAGTTTGTATTTAGTTCCACTGCATGAGACACATGTATATAATGACAGTGCATTGGAATGTAACACACTGACTCAATCTGCGAACAACGCCTGCTCTGTACTTTCATTTGTAGAACCTTTGTGGTAATTGACCCAACTATTGATCAAAATGATTAAGAACCAAAGCCTACACCTTTTTCAGGGGTAATTGCTTCGGTTTCCCATTTTCATTTCCTGCTCTGATATTATCCTCTCAGGGATTCGCGTAATAGGCATTTAAAAGATTTGTTGAATGAATTAATGGCCCCATACCTTTCTTCACGATGGGTGGTAAAGCCTTTATTGTATAAGATGTTTTCTGTTAATGTGCAAACTGGCTAATGTGTTTTTCTTTCCAGGTGACAATGTATCCAAACCCAGTTAAAGGGCAAGAATTTTATTTTGCTTAGTTTAATTTTAGAAGACAATTTAGGAATAAAGCTTATTTTGTGACCGTAAGATAGTGGAGCAGGCTGAAAAGCAAATCTCGTGTCACCTTTTCCACAATTGGGATTTATAAGTACAGTAGCCTCCCTCAGAGGTTTCTCAGGAAGATAGATTGCCGGTGCCATGTGGGTGGTTTCCATTAGGCTGATGAAATTTTTTCCAAAGACATTTTATCTCTGTTGAATGAGGATGAATAGTTTGCCTATCACAGGAACTTTGGGTAGGTCGCAGGAGATTTGACCTTAAAAAGGCAACAAGCTAAGATCTGGAAAGAACCTAAAATTACAATTCCGACAAATAAAATAATGTAGAGATTCTCCAGGGTTTATAGAGATCAGTATATTTGTTCTTAGATGCAATTATCAAGTATTTGGTGATGCACCAGATTGGGATAGCCAAAAAACAACGAAAAGCCAATTACCGCCATCTAAAGGAAGGTGAAGCAATAAAAGCAGTAAACTTTCTTCACTTGATCTTTGGTCTTTATAAAGTAACTCTATTTATGGCCTTGCTTAAAGTGATTATTGTTAACCTAAGCAGCTCAGGAACCTAACTTAAGCCAGAAGGCACTTTACAAAATTTTTGTATTTTATAAGTCAAAGGTCTCTAAAAACAAGCTAACAAAATTAGCCACCCATATCCTGGGGTTTCAGTGATATCTGGCTGTGAGTTTTCAGGCCCTCTCCAATTGATTTTATTTCTTTTTTATTTTGTTTTGAAGCTTATTTGTTTCTATGGAATGCTTAATCAGTCTTATTGGAAAATAATGCTTTCTGGTGGAAGGTAGAATAGAGTTTACTCTTATTTTTCTGGATTGAATTAGATAAAACCTTTTTCAAGGAATCTTGAACCAGAGTATAGGCAGACATAGATTAACTTTGTTCTAAGTGTTATGTGTATTTCAGCTTTAATGACTTCCTTTCATTTGTGTGTATTTTTTTTTCTGGGAGGCAAGCTATTTCTGTCTTGAAAAATGATAAAAGTATTGCAGAAATTCTCTTAGTGAAAACAATCGTGATTAATGGCTGATTATTAAATCCAAAAATTTAGTTTATATGTGGAATTACAAATATACACATGCAGTAGCCTGGCTTATCCACAGGGGATACATTTCAAAACCCCCTGTGGATGTCTGAAACCAAGGATAGTACCAAATCCTCAATATACTATGTTTTTTCCTATACATGCATACCTGTGATAAGATTTGACTTATAAGTTAGGCACAGTAAAAGATGAAAAACAATAACTAATAATAAAATAGGACAATTATAACAACATATTGTAACAAAAGCTACATGAATGTAGTTTTTCTCAAAATATCTTATTATGCTGTACTCACCTTTTAATTTCACGTGATGACGTGAGATGGTAAATGCTTATGTGATGAGATGAGGTGAGGGGAATGACTTGGGCATTGTGATGTAGCATTAGGCTACTATTGACCTTGTGACCATATGTCAGAGGGAGGATCATCTCCTTCTGAAGTGTGGTTGGCTGCATGTAACTGACAGCAAAACCGAAGGAGGGGTGAACTGTGTAGAGTTCTTATACTGCAGGGTTCTTGTTATGCACACATAGCAGTGACCAAAAGTGATTTAAATAACACCCATTCCTCAATAAAAAGGTTTCTATTTCAGTTACCATGTGACATTAGCTAAGAGTAATCACATGAATTTCAGACTTTGTTGCTAGATCATCAAATCCTCAAATTACTGAACGAATAACTAATGTGCATCATGATTGGTGACCAATCACATCACTTCTGTCAGATTCTGCCCACGACCGGTCACTGCACATCTGTTATTCAGTTCACACACAGACAGCACAGGTGTAGTTGTGTTGCCTTCTCATTGCCCAGTGGTAAATGCATGTGATATTTTAAAACATGGATAATCCAAAAAGGTAACTGACCAACCAAGGTGAAATGCAGCAAAAAAAAAAAAAAACCCACAAAAAAGTGATGACACTGGAAGTAGAATTCAATTACAACAAATTATGTATAGTTATAGAAGTTATGTATAGCTATAGAGGAAATAGTTACATATAATTATAATATATATACATATATGTATATATATAGAGAGAGAGGGGCAGAGAGAGAGAGAGAGACAGAGACAGAGACAGAGAGAGACAGAGAGAGAGTTAGGGAAGAAATAGCTAACCAAGGGAATGTTGATACTTTTGGCATTCCAGAGACTCTACATATTTATCCAGAGGAACTTAGTCAAGGAAATCTATCAACATAAATGAGGTTGTAATGAAAAGGATGCCAGCAAAAATCTTAGCAATAAGAGAACTCTCAGAGATATTTCATAAACTGAAAGAACAAAAGATAAAATGTTGGAAAATGATCCAAATTTAAGAATAAGAGAATTCTCTCTCTCTCTCTTTCTTTCTCTCTGTTTCCTTTCACTCTTACTCTCTCTATATTTTTTTTTTTTTCAGAACTTTTAGAAAGTTGCCTATGGAATACCACCTTTCACTGTAAATATTTGCTCATTTTCTAAGAACTAGTACAGTTTCTCACAAAATGATGATGCAGCTATCAAATTCAGGAAATTTAACATTGATAAAATAGTACTGTCTTATCTACAGTCTATATTTCAATTTTGCCAATTGACCAAAATTTCTTTTATAATGCTTTTATTTTTCTTGGTCCAGGGTCTAATGCAGAACCATGTGTTGTGTTTGATTGCTGTATGTCTTTCTTTAGTTTTCTTTTACCTGGACCAGTTCCTTTGTTTCCCTTTGATGAGGTCAGTGACTTTGTAGGATACTCTCCAGTTTGGATTTGTCTGCAGTTTCTTCATGATTATATTCAGGTTATATATTTTTGAGAGAAATATTTCATAGATTATGTTATCCTCCTCTTAGTGCATGACATCTGATTGCTTATGATGTTGCTTTATCCCATCATTCCTTATGTGGTGGCCACCTGTTCTCCGTAAATTTATTATCCTTCCTTTGTAATAACTGTGCACTGTAGGGGGAGGTTCTTTGAAACTGTGTAGGTCTACCCTTCCTCATCAGGTTTCCACCCACAAGTTTAGATTTCATTTTTTTTTAATTTTTAATGTTTGTTTATTTTTGAAAGAGAGAGAGAGAGCAGAAGGCAGAGAGAGACAGAGACACAGAATCCGGAGCAGGATCCAGGCTCTGAGCTGTCAGCATAGAGCCTGACATGGGGCTTGAATCCATGAGCTGTGAGATTATGACCTGAGCCGAAGTTGGATGCTTAACTAACTGAGCCACTCAGGCACCCCAAGTTTAGCTTTCTTGTATAGTTGTCTTACTGACACCAAGATGGTGTGTATTTTTCAAAAATAACTTGTCTAATATTATGATTTTGTAAAGAATTCAGCTGATTTTTAAGAAAAACAACTTTTTACAAATTTTATAAATATATCATATGTATATATACATGTGATATACATATTTACATATATATAATATATATTAAAGCGGCTCCTTTTGTTTCATTATAATTTATATTTTTAAGTAATCTCTAAGCCCAACATGGGACTTGAACTCAAGGATCCCAAGATCAAGAGTCACCTTCCCTACTAACTGAGCCAGCCAGGCCCCCCTACAAATTTTGTTAAAATGAGAAGTACCTCTAAACAGGAAAAGTGGTATACACCACTGATTCTTGACAAACAGACAACTCAAGATTGGGAGAAACGAAGGGAAAACAAAGTAGACAACTAGTTTTGCACACTCAAGGTGTAGTAGATATCATTCAGTAGTTTTTAAAGAAAAAAGGGAGAGTGTTGGTTCATCCCACAAGTTGGTTAGTTAGGGATCAATAAATATATTGTTTGTATTTGTCAAAATTGTTTTCTTTGAATATAGCTTTGACTTCGTTACATTGGTTTTATTAAATAGTATTTTCATGGGCCAGGACTTCATGAATAATGGAATAAAAAGATTAGTAAACTATCTTCCCAGCAAAACAACTTTAATTGTTTGAAGTTTAACTTTAACCCATTTTAATTGGTGGATATGAAAAAAAACAAAACCCTACTTAAGGCCACATTGGAATTATTTTGTAAGCATGCAGAAAATGGAGAAATATTCATTCAAGAGAATTTGCTAAATCTTAGAAACGAAAAATTCTGTGGCCTTGGAGCTGTCTCCTCTTCGTTAATACCACCCAGCTCTATGCTATAGAAGCTCTATGTGAGGCATGTGTAGCCAAAAAGGCAAATGCTTACTCTCCACCGAGTTCCCATTCTGGGATTAGGCTTCCATACTGGGAAAGGCAGGTTTCTGGTGTTTCTCACCACCCTCCTCTAGCCTCACATTGCAGAAATTCTATTTTAAGCAGCTGTAGCTAACACAATTTTGCAAAATCCTGAAACTAATCCTGAAACCCATCTTGAAACCCATATGAAAGTACAAAGGGTGCCAGAAAGCCAAAACAATCTTGATAAAGGAAAATAAACTTGAAAGACACATACTTCATAATTATAAACTTACTACAAAGTTATAGTAAACAAAACAATATGGTACTGCAATAAGGCTATGACATATAGATCAATGGAAGAAAACTGAGAGCGTAGAAATAAATCCTTGTGTTTATGGTCAAATAATTTTAAACAAGGATGCCAAGTCTATTCAATGGGAGAGTAATTAGTCTTTTCAACAAATGGCATTGGGACAACTGACATCCATACACAAAGTCATGAAGCTGGATTTCACATCATGTGCAAAAATTAACTCTAAATGGATTGGAAACTTAAATGTATGAGGTAAAGCTATAAAGTTTTAAGAAAAAAAACAATTAGTTACTGTTTTCTTACAGGTGACACAAAAAAGGCAGGTGACAAAAGAAAAAAAATAGTTAAATAGAAAATCATTAAAAGTAACAACTTATGTGCTACAAATGATACCTTCAAAAAAGTGAAAGATAAATAACAAATTAGTAAAAAAATATTTGCAAATGATATATTTGGTAATGGGATTATACCCATAATATATAAAGAATCTTACAATGTGACAATTAAACAAAAAAAAATAGCTCAATTTAAAAATGGGCAAAGGATTTATATAGACATTTCTCCAAAGAAGCTATACAAATGAACAATAAGCACATGAAAAGATGCTCAATAACATTAACATTTGGGGAGTGTAAATCAGAACAATAAACTCTAACTTTATATCTACTAGAATACATATAATAAAAAAGTTAGGCAAAAACTGAATTGGCAAGGATGTTAAGAAATTGGAACCTTTATACATTGCTGGTTGGAATTTATTATGTTGTAGCTATTTTGCAAAACAGCGTTAAAGATAAAAAATAGAGTTATCATATGATACACTTCCAGTCTCAGGTATATACACAAGAAAATTGAATGCATATGTCTGCACAAAACCTTGTACACAAATGTTTACAACAGTATTATTCATAATAAACAAAGTGGACTCCAATGGACAGCTCAAATGTCTATTAACTGATGAACTGATAAATAAAATATGGTATATCCACCCAAATATTATTTAGCAATAAAAAAGGAATTTAATAATGATAAATCCTCTAACATGGATGAATCTTAAAAATATTATTCTAAGGTAAAGAAGTAGTTTCAAGGGATTGAATATTACATAATCCTTTTTATATAAAATGCCCTGAATAATCAAAGCTGTAGAGACAGAAAAAATATTAGCTGGTGCTAATGGGTAGGGGCAAGGAGTGGTTTGATGGGGGGTGGGAAAAGGAAGTCACAGTTAGTGATTAGATATTTCACTTAAGAGAGATGAATATACTGTACAATTAGATTGTACTAACAGTTATATAACCCTGCAAATATACTGGAGAATAATGAATTATACCCCTTAAATCAGTGAATTACATGGCATGAGAATTGTATCTTAGTGAAACTTAAAAATTTAAGTAATTAATTAACTAATTAACTTTTATTTAGAGAGAGAGAGCATGAGCAGGGAAAGGAGCAGAGGGAGAGAGAGAAGCTTGTTAAGTAGATTAACATGTTGGTCATGGAGCCATCCCACAACCCTGCGGTCATGACCTGAGCTGAAATCAAGAGCTGGATACTCAACTGACTGAGCCACCCAGGAACCCTGAAACATAAAAATTTAGATTGTGTGATTGATTTTATCAATGGTCTAAGAATTATTCAAAAGAGGGTTTTTTTTTTTGTTGTTGTTGTTGTTATTTGGTTGTTTGGTTGTTTTTTTGTTGTTTTTGTTTTAGTTTTTAAATTGTGATTATTTTATTATTTATTTCTAGGATTATATTGTTTTCTAGTCAAATAATACCATGTTCACTCTTCATTGAGATTTTTTGTGATTATTTATTTAGGCATCACACATGGTTGATTTCTGTTTCATGGATATTTGATTATAAGATGCATTCTTTCTATGTGATATATATTTGGATATATATTTATAGATAGTGGATCTCGGGATCACTATCATAGCACTGAAGTCACACTTTTATAAATTTTTATTACATAGGCCTCTACCATTTAAATGAAATCCTTGGTAATTCAGATGCAACATGGATTTTGAGAATTACTCCATTAGGTCAGTTTTATTAATGGCATTATTTGCAATATGTCTTTTTTTTTTTTTGTCTATTTGGTCTATGAATCACAAATTTCTGTTAAATTTTCTCTCTACTGTCTTGTTGGGTGAAAGATTTTCCTCGGAGGATTTTTTATGAACTCTTGTTGGGACAGGTTCTTTCAGATTGGGGCTCACCCTGTTCTGTGGGAAATGTTTTCTTTCTGTACCTTCTGGTGAGAGGGTGAGTTAAGGTGATTCCCAATGGGTCCATAGTTTTTAGTTGATTGGTGTTTAATTTACATTTGGGCCTGCACAGCTGTCTAGGGTCTGTACTTTCAAAATACGCTTGCCTCTCAATCTCAGCCATTACTTTGTATACCAGAAAAATTGTGTTACTTGGCCACACAACTTACTTCATTCTCTGCAAGTGGTGGCCTTTTCCAATTTTCAGCACGAGAGCAGGTTTGATCCTTGTCATCCACACAATTTACCCACATAGCCAACTACAGCTTTATTTAACATTATTGGAATATGCCTGATTTTCCCCTATTTAATTACGGAAACACTTAACTGAGTCCAAGAATTTCAAAAGTGTTTTACTTCTTTTATCAACTTTCACTCTGGTTGCAAGAAGTTTTTTAAAATTGTGATTTTTCTGGCTCCTTTTATAGTTATAGTTATAGTTTATAGTTATAGTTATATATAGTTATATATACTATATAACTATATATATATAGTTATATATATATAGTATATATATACTATATAGTTATATATAGTATATAGTTATAGTATACAGTTTGAAATTTTCATACATTCAGATAGAATTTGATTCATTATTTTGATCTTTTCCTTTCATGTAGGCATTAAAAAGTACGCAGAACTTTTTTATCAAATGCATTTTTGTAAGTTATCTCTACTGTTAAGTATTGGTTTTTTAAATTTCTTTTTGTTTAGAGGTTTAATTTGGATGGGATTCAAAAAGTGGAGTTTCAGATAAAAATGACGTAACAATGGTGGTTTTGAAGATGTTTTCTGTTTGCTCATATAATTAATATACACTTACGGAGGCATTGGGAAATAATGCATAGGACGCTCATCAGGACCATGTAGTACAATGGGGCAGAAGGAGGCACAAGCGAATGTTAGAAGTTCCATCCAGCAATTGAATAGAGTGAGCATTTTGGGAAACCTAACTAGAAGCAGGGAAACTGACTAGAATCCATTTATTACAAGTATTATTACAATAATCTAAGCATGATCAGAGAGAAAGAAGCAGAGGCCAGAGATGCTGAAGAGGTAGAATTGCCAGCACTTGGTGGCTGTTTGTATTTGGGGAGATTGAGGAGGGAAATAGAAGGAGGAATAAGACATAATTCTCAGTGCTCTACCTGGGCAACTGGCTGGACAGTAGAGAAGACTGGAGAAAGCAGGCTTACAGTCTCAGAGGGCATTTGAGACACCAGAAGAGTTTTAAATTAACTTGATTGAACTTTTTGTTGCAAATCAGAAATCTGTACCATGTATTTATGGATGAGTACACTCTTTAATTGAATTAAATTACCATTCTTGGCCTTTGAGGCAAGAGGAAACAACAAAGCCTGCCTTCTGCCTTCAGCGGTTTTCTGTGCCCAAAACTGAAAACCAAGAGACAAAACATTGTCCATAATTGAAGTGAGGAAACCCTGGCCTCAGTGACCCTAACATTGCAGCAATAGGGAAATGATTTAAAAGTTCTTTGTGGAAATGTTGATTTACAATGTAGAGCTAATAAAGATAGACTAAACTGCCCCCATATGTTCTATAAAACAGTCATCCATAACCCCCGAATTCTCCCTAATTGTGTATACTTGGAAGACAGTCAGTGCTATTTTTACCCATTGATGCATTTTTTCCCCCCTCTTCATTGTGATTCATTGTGTGCTTTCCTTGGAGCAAATATAATCTGAGATTGAAACAGCCCCATTGGGAATGCTCACATTAAGCATGAGCTATTTTTTGATGCAGACTATCTGTTATAACTTAAGTAGAGTAACAGTTTTATGATCTTCATAGGCTTAGGGAGGCAGAGGACTTAGCAGGAAGGACAGTTGAACAGGTAGACTAAAGCCTGTGATTCAATAAGGCTGGATGGAGTTTCTAGAAGGAGGCTCTTTTGTGTATCTACTTTAGCTACAAACCATTCATTGTGAATAAACATGCCATGGACATTCTAAGAAGTACTTTCCCCTCTCCTCACTTACTTAAATCATATAAACGTTCCAAATTAAGCATGGTTTACTCTGTAAAACCTATCCCCGCCCCCCTTTTTTTTTCTGTCAGATTTATGTGTCTCTGCCCTTGACTCAAAGAACACTTCTTATTTGCCTCTTTCATTTGGTCTTTGGCAAATGCTGCCTTGTATTGGTGTTACTTTTTAAATTCTTGAATGTGTTGTGTGTGTTCTTTAGGTTTCCTTCATGTGATCTTTTTAATGTTTATTTATTTATTTTGAGAGACAGAGAGACAGGGAGAGAGAGTGAGAGAGACTTTTGTGCTTTTGTATGAACAAGGAAGGGGTAGACGAAGTAGACAAAGAAAGGTTGAGATACCTTTGAAGAGTTCACATGGTAATATGCAAACTTAGAATTAAATGAAAAAAAAAATCCAAAGGGATAGAATAGAAAAAATGATGCCTTTTCCAATTTCAACACATTTAACAATACTTAGGAAGGAGCAATGATAAGTATGGAGCTCATACGTGATGGGGATTTACAAACTTACCAATAGAAATAAAACACATGAATAAATGAAGATAGATACCATACTACTGGAACTAAAGACTAAATTGTTTCAAGTATTCTTTCCAAACTAATTGTGTTTTAATGTGATTCATATCAATGCCAAAAATAACTTTTAGCCAGCATTATGAAACTGAAATTTAATCGTAAGAATAAACAGAGAAAAACACTGGAAAGTTTTGTAAAGAAAAACTGAAGGGTAAATTGCACCCTTCAGCCATACAAATGACACAGTCTATCATAATTAAAGCAGCATGGCAACTGTTGGGAAATAAAACAGGTTATTGGACCAATCACCAGGTCCAAAACTAAATATGTAACATAAAAGTAGACATGACATTGAAGGAACAATTAAAGGCTGTACTATTAAATAGACGTTTTAGAGATAGTCAGGTTAATTATTTAGGAAAATGAGTTAGATTCTAAGGAGTTCAGCTCCTGACCAGAAACCTGCCTGTGATCTTGATGGCCAGACCACAGGTGATTTCGAAGGCTTTACCAGGTGGGCCTCCTGGGGGAAGCTGTCCTCTCCACATCAGAGTTGGTGCACAGCAAGACACTGAGGCCTCTGAAGGAGGCTCGGCAAGGACTCATTTGCCCCTGTATGGCTAAAAGTCATGCAGGTGTTTTTGAGGCACGTATACATTTTCTTAAGAAATATTATAAAAATATAAAACATATTTTGCAACCAGTAAGGGAATCAGCACCATAGCATTAGTAATAAAGGTAGGGGCCAATACCACTGTCCATAATACAATAGAAAATGTACATGGCCAGTAAACACAAAAATGCTTATGGTCTCACTGGATAAGACAAAAATCAATTTTAAGGCAAGTGAAACACACTGCATTGGTGGGTGGCTTGAGTGCCTGTGAGTCTGAGGGGTGGGGCTAGAGCAGGGCCAGGCCCCCGAGTCTGTGCCTGCAGGGTGAGGGGAAGAGTATCCTGACTGCCCCAGGGCTGGGCCTTCCCTGGCAGGCCTAAGCACTGGCTTCCCACCCGCAGTCCTATATAGGAGTCTGCAGAAGAAGAGTAACTAGTGTTGGGCTCAGAAAGGAGGGTTGGAGGGTATTCTACTAGGGACTCAAGGGCCATAATCCAAAGCAGGGACTGCAAATAGTTGTAATCCTCAAAAGCCTGTTGTCTTTAGGGTTTACAGGAAGAGGAACCTCAACAAAGCATCATTTGATTTTTTCTAAATGTCGAAAATGTCTCATTTTGGGCTATTGAGTTAATGATTTCCATATTCATTGAGAACATATACAATGCCATTTTCTTTGAAATTCCTGAAGATTTGGTTTCTGGCCTACTATATAATTTTTAAGATAGTCCCTGTGTACTTAGAAACCATAGGAAGGTTCTTTAGAGGGAGGTATGTAGCTCTCTGTGTATACATTTGATAAAACACATTAAATGTGTTATTTGACTATTATGGGATTGGCTTAGTTTTTCAGCTAGATAAATTTTGAATAAGTAATATCAAAACATTTAGTATAATTATTTGTTCATATATATTTTCCCATACTACTGTTACTGTTTTTAAATATTTACATGCATATTATGAGTATATATATATATATGTATAACAACAACATATTAATGAATTCATTAAATATGTATATATTGCTTCCTATGTTCCACAGGCTCTACTAATAGTTACAACAAATTCATTTAATCCTTGTAGCAACCATATGAGTTAGACTATTTTTAGACTTACCAGCCCAACTTTTCTTGCACTCATTATCAGTTGTTTTCATGAGCCATTTCTGGGCCATCATAAAAGAACAAATAAACATTTGGAATCATGATAAATCAGGGAAACTGAAGATATTATTGTATATGGTGGTGCCATATACATTCTGCATGTTGCACCACAGGGGAGTAGATTAGTTCTCTTACAATCTTCTGTCCAGTCCAGGTGTTGGCAGAAAGATGGTACAGTTTCATTAAAACAAGAATTTAAAAGATAAAGCAATTTCTAATGTATTTCAGAAATGTTGTGTAAATGTCCTATATTTTAGCACATTGCAGTGACAGTATTCTATTTATTTGTACTTCTCTAAACCCAAGGAAACACTCTTAAATAGGAATTCGGTGAATAGTCATGATTGGCCAAGGTATCATTTCTTTGTTTTCTCAGACCTTCCGCTTTGTACCCTAACTCACTGCAGAGATGTAGTCTAAGATTATCAGGACAAGCAGAAATTTTAAATGTGTTGAGCAGAAATTTAATTTTCTTCCAGAAATTGTTGGTTTTTGAAAAAAATTATTCTATCGAAACAAAGTGTAATTTTCCTCTTTACAAATAAATAAACACCAAATGCTTTGACTATGATTACATGGCGTAAATGCATTCCAGGAAGTTATATTTAATGACATAAGTCCTTGCTCTATGTGGAAGAATATACTCGTTGGAAACCACTTCTTAGCAAACAAAAGAATTAACTTTGAAAATGCAAACTGTAGTGTGTCACTGAAATTTTGGAAGATTTGCTTATTTATAAATGCATGAAAAATGTGTTGTCATTATTATGGCTTTTAATTAATTTGTAGGAACAATGGTTTACAGATACTGCACATAGGAAACTAAACAGATATTTGGAGGAAACACTGGGTTAAAATTCAGTTCAACTGTGACCTAATCTCATATTTGTTGGCAAGTGGCTCTATAATTGAAACATTTGTTTTCTTATCTGTAAAATTGGGATAATAGTTCAGACCTATTCTAATATATTTTAGTTTTTACAAGTAAAGTTTAATATAATAGGTAGAATAATGAAACATACATTTGTGAATACGTGTGTGCATGCATGAAGATGCGGTCATGAGGTAAACCACTGAAAACATAATTTGTTACTTAAGGTATGTGAGCATGCTGTCAAGACTGTAAGCGTGTAATTATAAAGATATTACTTATATTTGTTTTTCTCCCACGCAATAATATTCACGTCTATGGTTTGCGTTGGTAGGGATACCCATAGTACCGATTCAGTAACAATTTGTATGATCCCGCAACCCAGTGGTCCTCCTTGGTAAGGAACCTTGAATACCTTGATATTGCTTTCAAATTGAAGAGGAACTTAGGGAAAGGAAAGAATATGGAAGAAGCAACCAATAATTTGTCTCTCAATTTCTTACCCTTGTCACACTCTTGTTATATATTTACATGGCAAGATTAGCATTCTAACAAATTTCATTATGAAAGATTACACTTTTTGTTTAAAATATCTCCCTTTATCATACTCCCTTTTCATTTGCATTCCAAACAATTTCTATTTATTATAAAATTCAAGGAATCCACACTTCCACAATTTCTACCCATCTATCTACTACTATGGGAAGAAGCAAAAAATCCAGGCGGATAGGTCAACACCCAGGTCTTAAAGCAGAAGAGTCAATGCAAGCACCCCTTTATAGCTTAATCATTGAATAGGCTTCCATTCAGTTGTCAGTTTTTATCAACATTAAAAACCACCCAACATGGCTCTTTTTTTTTTTTCAGTATCTAGGTTGTTTAATAAGTCCTACTTGCTTCAATGCGGATTCTGTGCCTAATCTCTAGAAAAGACAAAGAAATTCAGAAATGTTGACACATAGAAGGGAGCTACAACAATATATTGATTGTACAGTCAGTTCTCCTTATTTCTAGTAGGTATGGTCTATAAAGTTGCTGTGAGCACCAAATTAGGGAATACTGAACCATTGCTCCTAGGAAAAATACAAGGTTAGGGTCTGTGAGCCTATTGTCACATTTTTGTCAAGAAATCAATGCATGACTTTGTTTTATATGTGTTTCTCTTTATAGACTTTATTAACATATGTTGACTCATTAATGTTGAACACCCAGCCAGTTGTATCTTGCCTAACTAAAGTTTATCTGACCGACAGCAAATGGCTGAAGCTTATCTAGTACACATCAGGCTGTAAGACACATCCCAGTCTTCTTGGGCTTAGAAACTCTAGACAGTGCTTCGATACTACCCTTTGGGGCCGTGTTAAACTGCCAAAACAAAAGCACAAAGATGTAAAAAATGTGGCACTGAAAAGAGCACAAAAGGAACATCTGTTTACAGTATGAGAGCTGAAACAAGAAGGCAGAACACCACCCTGTGGGACTTCAGCTGGGAACATACCTGTTGGGCAACTCAGACTCTTCCCGGCTCCGTGTGTGTCTGTGAATGACTCTAAAATCACAAGCAATTGTCGATTGGGGGAATTATTGATAAATTCTAGCTAGCAGGTGAATTTGCAAATATGGAATCTGCAAAAAAATGAGGTTCGATTGTATCTGGATGGTTAACTGAGATGCTGAGTTTTCCTGAATGAGTATGGAAACTTGTCAGCAGTTAATAGTTGGCTGAATTCATGAAGTTTTCTCAAGTCACCTAAGGAAAGGTGAATCTTAGTTACTTTTCAAGTACTACTTCTGAGCATTCTAGAGATCCTCAAGTGGCTCTTCTAGGGGGTCAGGCTAAATTAGGTAGGAGAGGACAAGGGAGCTCATGTCACAGATTTATCTCTGAAAGAGAATGTGGTTTTGATGGCGGATGGTGAAGGTGGAGTAGTGGAAGAGAATAACTCATCCAAAGAGGATAGTTACCGAACAGCAAGAGAGAATGGTTAAGTGGATTGCCATAGGACAATTATGACCAATGTACTTGTCCTTCCTTTCTCCCTCCCTCTCTCCTTCTCTTCCTTCCTCTCTCCTTCTTCCTCCTTTTCTTCCTCCCTCCCTCTTCTCTTTTCTTGAATGCCTTTTTTTTTTACTGACCATTCTTTTTGTCCACTACAAGGTGGCAATCAGATACCTGCTAGCTTGAAGCAGCGTCTTCTGAGACCCTTGGTTGTTGGTAATTTACAAAATATCACCTCCACTGTGGGACAAATAATTTTCATGGCAGTCACTTCTGCCCATATATATTGCTAAAAATAATCATCTTATGCCAATTAATTAACACAATAAAAGCCGCAGAGCTTATGGGAAAAAAATGGGACTGGCTCATAAGACTCAAAACTTTAGTCAGTGACACATTAGAAAAGAGAGGAGCCTAATTAAACCAGTAGCACAGTTTTACACACATTAAATGGTAAAGAAATATATAAATTTCTTACAATAAAGGTGGTAGTTTTCCTGGATCAAAAGCCTTAAATTCTCTTGTGGAAGTGGGCATCCAAACGGTTGCAGCTTTTGGTACGGTCAAGTGATGGAAGGAAGGTTACCTGAAAGCAGATGGAATGTTGTAATACCACGTATTCATGGATGTACTCTCAACACACAGCCCAGGCAACGAGTTGAGGTAGCTGGTAACAAGTTTGAGGTGTGTGTGTTTTGTGTGCTCTTGCCTGGCTCATTCAGCTAGGGACAGTTTTCTGCATTCATCTGGTGTTTCCTGTGGATGGAGTTACATGTAAGCAAATGCAAATATTCTTTATCTTCAGATCCAATATATCAATATAAAAATAATGTTGGATGGGGCGTCTGGGTGGCTCAGTCGGTTAAGCAGCCGACTTCAGCTCAGATCACGGTCTCATGGTTTGTAGGTTTGAGCCCCGCATCAGGCTCTGTGCTGACAGCTCAGAGCCTGGAGCCTACTTTGGATTCTATGTCTCTCTCTCCTCTCTCTCTCTCAAAAATAAAGAAACATTAAAAAATACAAATAAAAATTATGTTGGAAAAATTCAGGTTTGTGTCACAGGTTTTGTCACAGAACTGACTGTACAACATTAGTAGACTGCCGTGTGATTAAATTTTTGTTCAAGCTGAACTTCTAGATTCCCCCAGAAATATTCACCAGTACTTAACAGAGCAGTTGAATCATGTTTTAGGTCCACCCTTACATCTCCTGAATTTATACTTCAGAGGTTTTGCCATCAGTGCGTGTATCCACTCAGTACTCTGTTCTTTTCTTTCTGTTTCTACTCACTGTGGCTTATTATATTCTCAAAACAGCGAAGAAGGAATATGAGACTACACGGCAGGGGAGAGATCAGGTGATCTCCTTAAGTATATGAGGCACTGTTGTCTTCATCTAAGCAATTCACTCAGCCTGTATAATTTCACTGCCTTTGCTGGGCAAGGGTTTTTCCTAATACAGCCTCAATGGACTGTGTGGGTCTGGATTTTGGCTGAGGCTCAGCATATTTCATCAACACTGTGATTTCTGTGGATGCATGCCAAGATGACAATATCGAAAACATTAAGAAGCAGAGACACGCTTTCAGTATTAAAGCAAAATGACAAAACTTCCTTCAAAGGAGGAGTCCTTTTGGAATTAGACTTTTATTTAGATACTTTTTCCTTCCCTTTGACCTAAGTTTACTCACCCCTGCAAGACTCGTCCTGCCTCCTCCAATGATTCTTGAGATGCTATTTCCACCCTTCTTGTTTTCACATACCCCACATTATCCATCAGATCTAAGTTCATTGCTTCAGTCTCCACATTGCTTCACAACCCTAGACTCTTTGAAATCTGCCTTTCTCTTAGAGGTTTGTAGAGGGCATAGAAGGCATACCTGCCTGGAGCAGCACGCCTACCTTAGTGAGAACCTTCCTCTTCATAGTGTCCCTTGATTGAGTACATTTTCCCATGAGCTAATTAGGAGGAAATTGTCCTTTAGTTGTTTCACCTTTAATAATTTGTTCTTGGGGCGCCTGGGTGGCACAGTCGGTTAAGCGTCCGGCTTCAGCCAGGTCACGATCTCGCGGTCCGTGAGTTCGAGCCCCGCGTCGGGCTCTGGGCTGATGGCTCAGAGCCTGGAGCCTGTTTCCGATTCTGTCTCCCTCTCTCTCTGCCCCTCCCCCGTTCATGCTCTGTCTCTCTCTGTCCCAAAAATAAATAAACGCTGAAAAAAAAAATAATTTGTTCTACTCAGCTGACTTTTTGGTTTCAAGAGTAAAAGATACCTAGCAAAGTTGATTCATTTACTAGACCCTCTTAGTTTTGTAAAGACTCCTAAAAGTCAGCCTTGCCCAACTGCTCGTCAAACTTATACATATTTTTGCCAGTGAAGAGCTTACTATTTGTCGAGGCAGCTCACTTAGCATTTAGAGAACTCTTTAATAATTTCTTTCTGAATATGGCACTGAACTATCTATTAAGAGTATTCAAAATGCCATCTCGTAAGGCCCTCCTGGAATAACACACATTTTTGTCTCCAAGAAAAATTTTAAAATATACTAAGAAAGCCAACTTTCCCCACCAGGGCTGAGTTCATTTTTCTTTGGGCTCATGTTCAGTTCCTTAAACTGATTCTCAGAAAACACAGACATAAGTCCTTTCAGTGGTCATTTCTTTGAATTTTGAAGTGAGTCTATTTCTTTTTTTAGACCACAGCATCCAGAATCATACCTGAAGGTTGTTTTGTTTTCATCTTTCACAATAGTTGGTACAATGTTAAGGCAATAAGGAGATGATCGAAATATTGATTATTTGAAGTAGATTTTCTGTATGATGGATTTTAGAATTGCTCTTACAGGAGACTTTTTTGAGAGCAATATTTATAGATGACTTGAGTAAAGAAGCACACAATTTTCAAGAACTTTTCATCCTTTGCTTTTAGGTAACCCTGAAGATTCTGCAAGCTCACAGCAACTTCCCTTGCAACATCCTTCTCTTTTTATTCGCTTGCAAATGTCTAAACTTAAGTGTTAAAATTGCTAAAACCATTAAATGCCTCTTGAAATTTTGTCATTTGATGATATAAACCATGAGAATCTCCCAGTTGGTTTCGCCACATGAGGAGAAGTTACACACAAACACCCCCCTATAGCCCCAGGTCAGATTTCTGGAGTCCTTGGCAACCTGGAATATATCTCAGTAGAGAACTAACAGATTCTCACCAAGTTCATTGTGATGTCTGATGATCTTCGATGTCAAGTAATTTACCCCCTCTCCAACACTCAGAAAACCAAAAATACATTGAAATTTCTTCTGATTGATATTGTATGTTTGTTTTTACACTACATCTTTTATTAGCAAAGGAATAGACATTCTTCAGGCCTGGTCTGCACAGTATTGAAAGGAAGAAACCCCTAAGAAAAATATGTCTGTATATGGATAGAATACCAGTCTCCTAGAATGAGAAGAGAAAGTGGGAAACCAGGAACATTGAGGAGAGAGAGAAAGAATATCCAAATTTTTAAGTAGAAAAATGTGGGTAGGTAGCATATTTAAGATTACTTAAATCCTTATCCACTCAGGAAATGATTAAGCAAAAAAAAAAATTTTTTTTTTTGCCTGAAAGCATGACGTAAAATGTATGGTCACTATACAAAAGAGAGAAATTTTCCACAAATTCATTACTACCAGCTATGGAATAAAGTATTTTCTCTTACAAAATCTTACTTGCCTCTCATGAGGGGAACCACCACTAGACATATTACCTGGCTCACTGATAACATGTGTATGATTGAGTTATGGTGATTCACTGGCTAGATCACCGGCTTTTCACTATCTAGCAGGCTAGTCTAGGCTTATTCACATCATGGTGGTCACAGAAGTCCCAAAGTCAGCAAAAGAGAACAAACTCCGAAGCACAAACACTCTTCAATCTGTGTTGTATCATATTTCCTTTTGTCTCACTGGCCAAATGAGGCAAAGCCAGATGGAGTAGGGGAGACTGACTCTGCTTCGTGGTGGAAGAAAAGAATTTGTAGTGGCTTTTGCGATCTATAGTATCCAATTCAACCTACCACCATTTATTGAAGAGACTTTCCTTTCTCTGTCATTCTTTAGTGTTATTAACCACAAAACAAACATTCTATAAGAATGGGTATCATATTCTCTTTATTTTAAAAATATTTGTAGGTTGTTGTCATGTTCCATTTTTCATTCATTATATTGATTATTTTACTTTCCTCTCTTAATGTCTCACCCATGTCTTATCAATTTTTTTAAGGAGGCTTTATGCCCAGTGTAGAGTCCAACATGGGGCTTGAACTCACAACACTGAGATCAAGACATGAGTTGAAATCAAGAGTTGGATGCTAACCATCTGAGACATTCAGATGCCCCTGTCTTATCATTTTTATTAGTCTTTTCTGAGAACCAACTTTTAACAATTATGTATGAATCTGTGGATTGTTTTCTATTGCATCTTATACTTTTTTTGTTTCTCATTTCTTCTACTTTCTTTAGGTTTAACTTGCTAATATTTTTTAATATAATGTTTATACCTATCAGTGTATGCTGTGTTATACTATTGTAATGAGCCTCCAAATCTGAGTTGCTTAAAACCATAGAGTTGTATTTCTCATTATTACTTTGTGCCCATCATGAGTCTTTTGATTTTTCTTCAAAAATCATTATTCACACTCTGTGCCTTCAGTAACTGAAGGGTCAGCATATCATAATTGTAAATTCTAACTTTTTCTGAGATATTTAAATTTTTACTGAGATCAGAGCCTCAACCAAAATCTGTGAATGTATAATTGTCAAAAGTCAAATATCAGGAGGGATTCAGGATAAAAAGCTCAGAATTTTCCCTAAATACTCAAAATACTTATCTTATGATTGGGACATGCCATATATAGCTTGTGCAAGTTTGTTTACTTTTTAGACTTAGTTTTAAGGAGAATTTTAGATGGCAAGTACCTGGATTTTTGTCTTCTATTTTTTCCTATGTATTATACCAGAGGCCTAACAGTACATTTCTGCTCCCTAGAAAATGTCAGCCATGCTCCATGTGATTTACAAGGGAAGGATTTCAGAAATGGTAACACACCGAGACGACATTTTTCACAACCACTGTGTGAGTCCCTAAGGCAAATTTTCAGAGGACTGTGAGCCCGATAACTCCTCTAGGAGGGGATTCTATTTTCCAGAATCTTAGGTAAAATGCCTGAAGGGGCATGGCCTTTGTAAGATGTAATTTGGAGGTTGTAAATTAGTTTTAACAAAGCGTGTAGGGTTGCTGAATCCAGTACTCTCCACATGTTGCAAAATTAATGCTTTGGGGCTTTTTTTTAAAGCTTGGATAAAGCTGGGTACAGATTGGGTTTTCTTCCATGCAGGACATCGTCATAACAATTACTTTCTGTTCCGACTTGTCTGGAGGGAGAAATTGAAGCTGAGGGGTGTGCCCCAGGCCATTAGGCAGTTTAGAGTCCTTGCTGGGGCACAAGATTCATCTCTTGGCTTGTATACTTTATATGAACTACTTACTTAGAATTTCTTCCTAAGTGTGCCTGTCTAGATAAAATATCTCAAGACTTGAGATATGTCTATATATCTATATCTAGATCTAGATCTGTATATGTATCTATATCTACCTATATCATCTATATATATGTCTATCTATATCTATATCTTATTTATCTATATCTGAGATGTATATGATACATATATCATACTAAAGCCATCTTGGGTATACATACCCAAGATGGCTTTAATATGCCCCTCAGGTTTACTAAACTTCAGATATTCTCCTTCTTGACTATAGGCCACTGATCTTCCTTCCCTTCTTTAAAAAAGTTTTTGTTTAAATTCCAGTGAATTAACATACAGTGCAATATTAGTTTCAGTGTACAATATAGTGATTCAACACTTCCATACATCATCCAGTGCTCATCACAGCAAGTGTTCTCCTTAATCCCCATCCTCTGTTTCACCCATCCCCCCTTTCATCTGTTAACCATCAGTTTGCTCTCTATAGTTAAAAGTCTGTTTCTTTGTTTGCCTCTCTCTTTTTCTCCCCCTTTGCTTATTTGTCTTTTTTCTTTAAGTTCCACATGAGTGAAATCATATGGCATTTATCTTTCTTGGACTAACTTATCTTGCTTAGCATAATACTCCCCAGTTCTATCTACATCATTACAAAGGCACTATTTCATTCTTTTTTATGGCTGACTAGTATTCCATTATATGTATATACCACATTCTTTATCCATTCATCAGTGGATGGACACTTAGGCTCTTTCCATAGTTTGGTTATTATAGATAATGTTTCTATAAACATCAAGGTGCATGTATTCCTTTGATGCAGTATTTTTGTATTCTTTGGGTAAATGCCTAGTAGTACAATTGCTGGGTCATGGGTTAGTTCTATTTTTAACTTTTTAAGGAACCTCCATACTGTCACAGTGGCTGCACCAGTTTGCATTCCTACCAACAATGTACAGGGGTCCTTTTCCTCCACATCCTTGCCAGAACCTGTTGTTTCTTGTGTTATTGATTCTAGCCATTCTGACAGGTGTGAGGTGATATCTCATTGGAGTTTTGATTTGTATTTCCCTGATGATGAGTGATCTTGAGCATCTTTCCACATGTCTGTTGGCTATAGCTATGTGTATGTCTTCTTTAGAAAAAAATTCTATTAATGTTTTCTTGCCATTTTAAAATTGGATTATTTGTTTTTTGTGTGCTGAATTGTATAAATTCTTTATATTTTTTAGATACTAACCCTTTGTTAGATATGTCATTTGAAATACCTTCTCCCATTTGGTCAGTTGCCTTTTAGTTTTGTTGCTTGTTTCCATTGCTGTGCAGAAGCTTTTTATTTTGATGAAGTCCCAATAGTTTATTTTTGCTTTTATTTCCCTTGCCTCAGGAGACATATCTAGAAGGAAGTTGCCATGGCCAATGTCAAAGAGGTTACTGCCTGTGTTCTCTTCTAGGATTTTTAAGATTTCAGGTCTCACATTAGGTCTTTAATCCATTTTGAATTTATTTTTGCATTTGGTGTAAGAAAGTGGTCCATTTTCATTCTTTTGCATGTCGCTGTCCAGTTTTCCCAACACAATTGGTTGAAGAGACTGTTTTTTTCCCAGTGGATGTTCTCTCCTGCTTTGTCAAGGATGAAGTGACTATATACTTATGGGTTTGACCTTCCTTTTCTTAAAGTATTTACTTTAGAAAACTTTCAGTTATAAATTCTTTCTCTGCTCCTTTGAGATATAAAACTTCTCCCAGACTCTTTCCAGTTTTGCAACCCAGGAATGGCTTTCTTATGGTCTTGGGAGCCATCCCTTTGAGATGTAATCATCAAGAAAGGCATTTTTCCCACCTCCCAGTCTCTGTGAGAGGGTAGGAGTCTAATTTCTATAAGCAACAATTAGGAAACGCAGATGGCCTAATCACATTAATCATCCTTCCCCCTAACATCCTGTAGTACTTTTCCATAGCCCACCCTGGTGTTTAAAAACACTCCAACCTTTTGTGTCAGGGAGTTAAATTCAGTCTCTTTTCCCTATTGCAATAGTCTTAAATAAAGTCTCTCCTTCCTGTTTACTATTACATTTTTTCACTGACATACCGCATTACTATTTTGTATCAATGAATGTCTTCTGAGGACCTATAATAGAAAATCACCAGCCCTTTTGTTGCTTGGTCATAGAGATATTTGTTAGAGGAAACATGGTGTGTGTGTGTGTGTGTGTGTGTGTGTGTGTGCAGATTCCTTTAGTTCTGGGTGGAAAGTCATCATTTTTAAATTTGTCCCACAATTATCCTGTCTGATATGTATCATCTTACTCTCGTTGGGAATGGAGCCAGGGCTTAGATTTGAGTGGATTTTTGTTGTGCTTTGCAAAATCACTCAAGTGAATTGTTGCCAGATTGTGTTTGTATAAGGTAGGCTAGAGGCCTATCTTATTGATTATTAGATTTAATTCAAAGTGTACCCTAGATGTTCATAAGTTTTTTCAGCCAGTGAGTAGTAGGAAAATCCTATACAGTATCTCACTTGTCAAATTGTAGACTCAAAGGTTGGACAAAGCGTCCAGCATCATATTTTACTACATATGAATTTTGCAACCAATTCAATCTACATTTCCAAACTTATTTTCTATATCTTTTAGCCAAAGCAAGGCTCTATACCTGCTTATAAAAATCTTTGCTGATGTTGGCTCACATCATTTCTAGTAAACTTAGGGAGTTTATGCTACTTCTCATTCATTTAGTTTACATACTTGTGATGAAAATACTTTTAAATTTGGGTAAATCATATGGTTGGTTAACGAGCTTTAATAATTATTTATGGTAGAACTGCTCTATACCTGTGGAAGCTTGACTTCAAGATGGTCACCAGCAATTTCTTCCCTCTCTGGATGCATATAACCCTATGAAGAGATCAAGTCTATTGCTTTTTTTTCCCCTTGAGTCTGTACTGGATGGAGTGACTAGTGTAGCCAACAAGATACGAGAAAGTGACATCCTTCAATTCCTAAGGTTAGGTCATAAAAATCTTTGCAAATAACCTGGGTTCCCCTTGGACTGTTTGCTCTGGGAAAGCTTACTTTGGGGGTAGTAGCAGCCAGTGCCATATAAGGGCCTGTTCATGCTATGAGATGTCCAAGTTACCTGGAAGGGCCAGGTATGTTGAAATACCAATTACAGAGAGAGAGAGAGAGAGAGAGAGAGAGAGAGAGAGAGAGAGAGAGAGAAGAGGCCAAAGGCAATGAGATACCAAACATGTGAGTGAAGAGACTAATTATAAATGGATTCCCCAGCCCCAGTCTCTGCATGGGATGCCAAGTCGGCTAGAGATAAACTGTTTGGGTAAGCCCTTCCCAAATTTATAACTTTCCAGATCTTTAGAAGAATAAAGTAGGTATTTTAAGTATCTGGGTCTTGGAGTAGTTTGTTATGTAGCAATAGATAACTGGGACAATATCCATGTTTCAATTTTAGATTTTAGAGCACAAGTGTCACTGCCATCTCTCCTGATTCAAAGCTTTCTACTCTTTTCCCTCCAATCAACTCTCCTTGAAGTTTCTCCAAGGGAGGTCAGTACCAAAAGTTTGGTGCAAGTATTTTAATAAAGTGAATTCCTCTCCTTCTATATCTCATTTGTAAAGGAACTTTGCAGATATATATAGAGAGAGCCTAAACATGCTCAGGAAAGTTAGATTTTTATTACAGCATTTAATAATATTAGATAATTGCCTATGAGAAATGAGTGCAAACTTATATGCCATGCAGAATGTATTCAGGATCGCAATCCCCTAAAATTTATATATTTGATAAGAAGGTTTTGGGGGCTGGCAGGCTTCAGTTTAAATCTTAACCCTCCCAGTTATCTAGAGAAACTTACTTAAAATCACTTGAAAAAAATCACGTCTTCATCTTTAAAATGAAAATAATAGTGCTTTGGAGTATTGTAAAATAATACATCGAGCACCCAATAGATGTTCAACAAATGCCATTCTCCTCCCCTCATTTTATCCTTCTGCTCCAGCTATTCATCTCTCTCTCTCTCTCTCTCTCTTTTAGTTTAAATAACACTGTCATTATTAATTTGTAGATAACTTTCCGCCCTTAAAGTGTACACTCCAGGGTACAAGGCTATGTATCCCTGCATGTCTAGATAGCCCACACCTTGGCATACAAAAGATACTTGAAAAATATTCATAGAATAAAACTATAAAACACTTCCCTTGTATTGTCTTCCCTTGAAAGGCTTAATTTCGGGGCGCCTGGGTGGCGCAGTCGGTTAAGCGTCCGACTTCAGCCAGGTCACGATCTCGCGGTCCGTGAGTTCGAGCCCTGCGTCAGGCTCTGGGCTGATGGCTCCGAGCCTGGAGCCTGTTTCTGATTCTGTGTCTCCCTCTCTCTCTGCCCCTCCCCCGTTCATGCTCTGTCTCTCTCTGTCCCAAAAATAAATAAACGTTGAAAAAAAAATTAAAAAAAAAATAAACGTTGAAAAAAAAATTAGGAAAAAAAAAGAAAGGCTTAATTTCTACTGCTCTCTATTTTTTTCTAAAATTTAATAAAACAACAAGTTTACCACCTGTTTCATTCTTTTGGCCATCATAAGTTAGACTTTTTGTTTTTTTTTTTAATATTGATTTACCATGGGTAATTTGGGTTTTCTCTTATAAAATCCCATAAAGCTAGTTGTAAAGTCCTTTTCTTTTCTTTTTCTTCTTCTTTTTTTGTTTATTTATTTATCTTGACAGAGAGAGAGAGAGCATGGGCTTGAGCGTGCAAGTGGGGAAGGGGCAGAGAGAGGAGAGAGAATCCCAAGCAGGCTCTGTACTGTCAGTGTGGAGCCTGATGTGGGTCTCGAACCCACGGACTGTGAGATCATGACCTGAGCTGAAATCAAGTGCCAGATGCTTAAATGACTGAGCCACCCAGGTGCCCCGTTGTAAAATTTTTCTATGAAATGTTTAGGTATGTGATTTTACTAGTCCAACCTTGCCTTAAAACATTGCCATGCCCATATATTTTGAATGGATACAAAGAGAAAGGGTACAAGAGGAAAATAAAAGGTCATGGACATTCAAGTTTTATGGTTTAAAATAATCATGTTCTCTCCTATCCGTTAGGAACTTATAGTCTTAACATTAGAAAATATTAGGTGTCTTTAGTTTGGAGTGGTTCAGTCTCATCCATAGCAATTTAAAATGATTAAAGAATGGGCCAGGGTATTCTAATAGGAGATCAGTCTTGGAAAACTATCTGAAAAGTGATTGCTCTTTAATTGGACTTGTTTACAGTCACAATCCATCTTTTAAACTATTTTAGGATTCGAACAAGTGAGAACAACTTGAACTCAAGAAACTCATTTAGCCATGAAAAAAAAATAGTTGTTTCCCAATGTTAAACAGAAAATTGAACATTCATTTATGCTGAGGGAGATTAGAAAATCATTTTTTTCTTTAGGAAAGACACAACATAAGAGCAAGATAGGCCCTTTAAGAAGGAAAATAATAGATTTATATTAACATCCGTCCCAAGAGCAAACGTTGATCTAGCTGTTGACCAAGCAGGCTTGCAGCTTTGGTTTGTTCATTGCAAAGCTGTTGCCATCAGAGAGACTTCAGAAAGCCAAATTCTTGCCAATGACCATGGAATTTGTCCAGTCCATCTGCATCTAATTATTTGTCTAAACTAGGTTTTGCATTTCCTAAGTAATTCTGCCCTTGGAATTTCTCTACGGGCACTACTCCATTATTTAGTTAATCACGTTGTCAGGAAGCCATTAGAATTTTTTGTAGAAGTCTTCTATCTGCTTTTTTTTCTTTTATGTTCCATTTTACTTATCTAAATAATTCTTTTCCCCTTGACTTATCAGTCTGCCACAGTGTTAATATGTTCCATCTTCTTTACAACTGAATGTATCTATAAAACCAATTTCCTTTCCCCTCACTTTCACACATTAAGTTTCCATAAAAACATAAAAAATGTTTTTATTTTATTTTATTTTATTTTACTGTATACCCCTAAGGAAGTGACCCAGATTATCTAGCAACAAGATAGTAGGTTTTTTTGTTACAAAATTACTCATGATCACAGTTCATTATTTAGATAGTTGTTTTGTTCTCTCCAGTAGGTTTGCTATGGTTGGTTATTCATTTTAATGCAAAATATATTCATATGCAGGAAAAAAATGAAAAAAAAAATAGCATATAGCAAAATCAATATGTATTTAAGGGGAAATGAACAAAAATATTAAAGAAAATGGCAAATAAAAGCAAAATACATTCATACGCAGAAAAAAATGAAAAAAATAGCATATAGCAAAATCAATATGTATTTAAGGGGACATGAACAAAAATATTAAAGAAAATGGAAAAGGGATCCTCATTCAAGCACTTAGCTGATGGTTTTAAATTAAATTATTTATAAATACAGATTGGCATAAATAAAAATCAACCCATTTGACTTCTAATGAAAGGTATTAAACTAAGATATATTAGCAGAAAAAATACCCTTATCTAGAATCAAAGGAGAGGTGTATGTTTTCTTTTTATTTGATGATGATACCTATCATATTACATTTTGGGTAGGTAAATTGTTATCATTTACATTTTTTTTTTCTGTAGTCTCTCATATCTTTCACCCAAATGCACACAAACTAATATAAAGGTTAAACATTCTCTAAATTTTGGTTGCCCTATTTATGATAGCATAAATCAACTCCTACTGCAAACAACTGTGGAGTCCCTGCACAAGCTGTAGCCAATCCAATGTGTACTTTGATAAGTAATATTGATAATACAGCAGTTAAGTCTATCTTTGCCTACTCCTTTAAAATTCTAATAAAGGGATTTTGATATTGTTAAGTCATTTGAATATTACAATGCTCTACTGGGTTTGGATTATATTCTCTATTAATTATGGAAACTGAGACATGGACAGCTCAGTGGCTATGGTCAAGATCGTATGTCTAGTACTAAGCTGAACTGGAATCTGACTCAGAGATCCTCAATCCTAGGGCTTTCTCAATTATATTATGTCATCACAATATATTGAATTACTAAAATATAAATTAGCATATTTTTTTTATAATGCTTGATGTCTGGACTGAGATACAGAATCGAAATATATACACTCACATTTCTTACTCTGGGGACTGTTAATTTTTTATAATAGATATAAAACTTAGAATTAAAGCTTTTTGTTAAAGTAAATTTCATCCAGGCATAAATTACATAAAATCTATCCCTGGCTACTGTATATTTTGATGTGTTTTGAGAACTGTATACAGCCAGGCAACTCCCACTACTATTAAGACAGAACATTTTCATTACCCAAAAATTTCCTTCCTAGTCAATCTCATCTCCCCATCCTCAGTCTCAGACATCACTGACCTGCTTTCTGCTAATGTAAATTGTAATTATTTTTCTAGATTTTCACATGAATGACTCAAGAGTATCTGCTCTTTGTGTCTGACTTCTTCCTCTCAGCATGTTCGTGAGATGATCCATGTTGTGGAGTTGTATCTGTATTTTATTCATTTTTATTGCTGATTAGTCTTCAACTGTATGATATTACAACATGTGTATTCATTTGCCTCTTGATGACTATTTGAGTATTTCCCAAATTTTGGCCAGGGGGAATAAGGAAGTTATACGTGTGTGTACAAATCTCTGTGTGGACATGTGTTTTCATTTCTCTTGGTCAGTATCTAGGAATGAAATTGCTGAGCCATATGGCAGATATTTTTAAATTTATAAGAAACAGCTAAATTGCTTTTTTAAATGGTCGCCATTTTACATTCTCGTAAGCAATGCATGTAAGTAACCAACTGTCAGTGTTGGAATTGTCAGTCTTGAATTGTAGGCATTCTATGAGGTTTGTGTGTTATTTCATTACAATTTTATTTTGTATTCCTGTTCATTGCTAGTGTAAATATCATCTATATCTGTATCTTTATATCTATATCAATCTATACCTATATCTATATCTATATCTGTATCTATATCTATATATATCTATATCATATATATCTATATTTAATCTATTTATAGCTATATTTAATCTAGATCTGATATCTTATAGCATTTACTAGCTTACTCACAAGTTGTGGTAGTTGTTTTGTATATTCCTCAATGTATATGCAGATATACACTTCTTCACGTGTCACATGTGAATAAAGACCGTTTTAATTCTTTATAATCTCCACACTTTTTAATTTTTGACTTACTGAATGATCAATGGGAATCATTTTCTTTTTGCTGATATTCAAAGAAAAACATTTACTCTTTTACCATTAAGTGTTATTTTAGCTGAAAGTTTCTCATAGGACCCATTATGAAGTTGAGAAAATTCCCTTCTACTTGCGAATTTGCTGAGAGTTTTGTTTTGTGTTTTTAATTTATTTAATTAATTAATTTATTTTTATTTTAAAAAATTTTTAATGCTTGTATTTATTTTTGAGACAGAGAGAGAGAGACAGAGCATGAGCAGGGGAGGGGCAGAGAGAGGGGGAGACACAGAATCGGAAGCAGGGCCCAGGCTCTGAGCTGTCAGCACAGAGCCCAACGTGGGGCCTGAACTCACAGACCACGAGATCATGACCTGAGCTGAAGTCGGACGCTTAACCGACTGAGCCACCCAGGCGCCCCAGTTTTATCTTTTTTTTAAATCATGAATGAATATTGATTTTTCTCAAAGGCTTTTCCTGCATGTTTTGTGCTAATTATAGTTTTATAAAAGCCTATTAATTTGGTAGATTATACAAGTTGATATTAAAATATTAAACCAACCTTGTTTTCGTACAATAAAATTAACACACCTTTGATGCATCGTATTTGCTAATATTTTGTTTAAGAAACTTGTCTTTTCATGAAGATATTAATTCCAAGTTTTATGTCTTTGAAACTTATGTTTTGGCTTTTGGTATTAGGGTAATGTTGAAGAAAGTTGTAGAGGAATAGTATCATTTCTTCATTAAACTATAGATTTTAACTGTGAATGTGTGTGGGGCTATGTGTTCCTTGTCGTAAGGTTTATAAACTACAGATTCAATTACTTTTATATACAGGACTTGCCATATTCATGCATTTTTTTTATCTGAAAAAGTTTGTTTAGAGTTTGTTTATTTATTTTGAGAGAGAGAGAGAGCAAGAGAGAACAAACAGGGGAGGGCAGAGAGAGAAAGGGAGAGAGAGAATCCCAAGCAGGCTCTTCACTGTCAGTGCAGAGTCCAACACGGGGCTTGATCTCATGAATGGTGAGGGTGTGATCTGAGCAGAAATCAAGAGTGGGAAAGGAGCTTAACTGATTGAGCCACCCGGGTGCCCTTGAAAAAGTTTTTGTTGTTGTTGTTTTGTTTTGCTTTGTTTTTTGTTTGTTTGTTTTTTTTAGTTTGTTTTTCAAATATACACTGGGTATATATAGTCCTGTTTTTCAGCACTTTGAAGATGTTGCTTGCACAGTTCCTGATGGGTGATATGCAGCCACTTATTTATTTATTTATTTTTGATACAATTTGTCTCTTTTCTCTGGATACTGTTAAGATTTTCTTGTTGTCACTGTTTTTTAGCAATTTTATTTTGATTGTGTTTTGTGTTTTGTTTTGTGGTTTGTCCATCCTGTTGGTTATTGAACTAGTACTGTAGTTTTATTCAAATTTAGGAACATTTTAGCTTCTGTTTCTTCAATTCTTTTTTGTTTGTTTACCTCATCCCCACCATTTTTGGAATCCCTATTCCATGTATGCTACACAATTTCATTTTATTCTGTAGATTTATAATGCTGTTTTAATTTTACTTTATCCTTTTACTTTCATATTCAATATAGATTCATTGCTAAATCTGTAAATTTACCAATATTTTCTTGGGTAGTGTCTAATCTGTTAATTTGTCTAGTTAAAATTTTCCTTTAGACATTTTTTTATCTCTACAATTTCTATTTAGTTCTTTCTTTGAAATTTCCATTGCCTTATTTATTTTGTTCATATTTTTTTACATATCTTTTTACTTTTTTAACATATTTTTACATTTTATAACTGTTTAATGCATTTGCTAGCTTCCTCATTTATGTCATTTATAGTTGTATTTCTATTGATCATTTTTCTCCTGTTTTGGGCTGTATTTTTCCACTTAACATAATCCGTCATTTTGATTTTACGCTAAACCTTACAGATATGATTTTGTTAAGAATCCTGGATTTTTTTCGTCCTTTAACAAGTGTTAGGCTTTGTATTGTTAGACAATCAAATCCTTACAGATCAGTTTCATCGTCTGAGGTATTTTTAAAGCTTTCCTGGAGCAGGTCTGGAGTAGCATTTGTTCAATTGCTTGTTTGCCCCCAGTTACTTACCCAGGGTCCCTTCTGACAAGGATTCACTCTCCTAAATACGCTAAAGGATCATCAAGGACACTCTACTCTTGCTGGTTGCAATTCAACATATTTTCCTAGAGCTTATCTGGTACAAGTGCTGGGAATTTTGACTTTACAGATACCTGATTCTTCTTTATCAGGCCTCATGGAGCTTCACTTTATGCTTACATATCTGAGTATTAAGCAAAGATGCAAGAGAACTCTTCGTGCAGATTTCTGGAGCTCTTTTTCTGCAAAACTCCCTCTTTTCCAGAGCTCTTCCCCTACCATTTCCAGCTGCCTCAGCCTTTACTGCCCACCATGCATATCCTCTCCTCAGTGTGGTTGGTGGATTTTTTTTCCCCCCTTGGTTGTATGTCTCTGTTCTTGAAATTGTGTTTAGATAGCAAGCCGGAGCAATTATAAGGCTGGCCTCATCTATTTATCTTCTCTTAAGGATCACAGGTCTGAGGTGCCTTTAGCTACTGTCTGTTTTCATTTTTTTGTTTTTTGTAAGTTTATAGCAGAAAGGTAAATCCAGTCGTTCTTACATTAGGGCTAGAAGCTAGAACTACAAGTATTTTTAGATATTAATTTCTTTTTATTATTTATTATGTTTTCAAGTATTTTTATAGCCCAGGCTACAGCCACGTTCAGAGATATAATTACAGATTTTTTTTTTAACTGCTGAAAGAGAAATAGAAATTTGCTGAGAAATTCAGTATTCTATTAAATACTTATTTTTTTGGACAATCAGATCTGTACCAATGAGTTCACTTAATTGTTGTTCCCTCTGATAGAAAAAAAAAATCATTATAAGCACCAGGATGGGAAAGAACAGGAAAGATTCAGATAACCTAGCTGTGCCTAATTCAATGATGGTCTTGTGATACAAAAATAAAGAAAAATCCTCAATGTAATGCCATTTTCAGAAATATTTCAGAAGTCTTCGTCATAGGTGTTAAAACAAAAGAAAATAGACTTTAGAGCATTTTTCAAACAGTATCTTGAAGTAGTCAAGAGCAGTATAAAGAGATCCTTATCCTTTATTTGTAAATGATCACCGAACTAAAAGAAAGGAAGTAGAAAATATAAATTGGAAGGAGAAATTGCCAACTTATAAAATCTCCAAATGTGGCTGAACGTTTCAAACAGGCTTAGAATATAAATCAGCTAGAAGTGAAAACTAAATGATGGCCGTCCAGATAAAATAAAAATACCTGACCATGCCAGAAGTAAAGGAAGGTATTAAAGACACGAAATTTCAGATTTAAAATAAATAGTAAATGTTAAAGGGAAGGTGCACTTTATTTGCTATGGTGTATGAAAAACACTTAAAATATTGAAAATGTATGATAATCTTTAGTCACTTCTCATATATCATTCTGTAACTGTTCATTCGTGGATGTTATCAGAGGAAACTCATTTATTCCCTGTGATACAAATCTTATAATCTTTATATGTGGTCACCTACTTTGAATGTTGAACTTCCAGATAAAATTGATGGAAGTATTTTTTTAAAGTCCCTTACATTTCTATAAATGATGCATTTATAACCAATTTAGACACAGCACTTATACTGTGTAACTTGAGAACTAGATATCACCAAGGAATCCTAATGAGAAAAATCCACAATAAGAATTGCAGAACAGAATAATAAGAGAAGAGCCATAAAAACATAGATTAATTTTTCTTAGAATATCAGCCACTTCTGTTTATACATATATGCAAGGATTAGTTCATTTTTTAGGAATGGGAAATCAGCAACACGGCACACCTAGGGTCCAGACTGATTCTTCCAGGATTTCATAAACTTTCTCTTTTATGTATATGAAAATATTAGATTATGCTCTAGAGAGATAAACTCAGCAACATGACACCTCAAAGACCCATTGCTTATTGTAAATATGCCTTGGATCAGTATCCAAAGAATTATCCCCTTTGTCTCAGAACAACTGTAATCTTGGATACATTAATCAAAATCATATTCCAATAATCTAGCCATCTCATATGTAGTTCAGGAAGCATTGAAATATATTAACCTTCTCTTGTCCTGTTCCAATATCCTTACTGGTGAAGGTGATCTGATGATTGTGCTTCTGTACTTTGGAAAGTGTTCATACCCCAAACAAATATTTTGAATACTTCAATACCAAATTCTCATTTAACATTTTTTGGATCTTTTCTTCATTATTCATGACTAACGTTTTTATGCGAGGACCTCTCATCAAATAGAACCCATGAAAAAATTCAAGGATTCCATCATAGGTGCACAAAATTTGCTTTCCAATTCTGAAAAGAACAGATAGGAATTGTCAAGTGGCAAGAACCATGAAGGTATGATCTAAGAAAATTATGATGGCTGTCTGATGGCATCAGATAATTTCAAATAGATATTCGGTAACATAGTCCATGAGCCATCACAACAGGGACAAATTGGCCATGATTTGAAACATCAGTAGAGAAATTTTATTAGTGTGCATTTTATACTACTGCCTCTTTCTGTGGGTGCTTAGTGTATGCTAAAGGAAAGACCTGAAAGATTCAAACTTTCTTTTCCTTTTTTCTTTTTTTTGTTAATTTTTTTAATGTTTATTTTTTGAGAGAGAGACAGAGACAGAGTATGAGTGGGGGAGGGGCAGAGAGAGAGAGAGAGAGAGAGAGAGGGAGGGAGAGACAGAATCCAAAACAGGCTCCAGGCTCTGAGCTGTCAGCACAGAGCCCAGTGAGGGGCTTGAACCCATGAACTGTGAGATCATTACCTGAACAGAAGTCGGAGGCTTAACTGACTAAGCCACCCAGGTGCTTCTCAAACTGTTTCAACAAATTCAATCATTTCAGAACAAAGCTCAAGAACATTTCCAGGATGACAAAACAAACAAACAAACAAACAAACAAAACAAACATACACATAAAAAAACAAAAACAAAAAAAACCCAAAAAACAAAAAAACAAAAAGAACCCAGAAACAAAAATACCCCTCAAGCATCCCACAGGGTAGAATCCACAATGTTTATCATATATAAAATCCCAAGGCATGCAAAGCAGAAAACTGACCAATAATGAGGAACAAAATTATCCCTTCTCGTAGATGCCTATTTCCTTCTCTATTATTTTCCTTTGGCCTGAAGGAATTTCTTTATTATTTCTTATAGTTCAGGTCTGCCTATTGCCTTTAAATCTTGTTAGGCGGGACCAGGGCAGAAGTTAGCCTATGGCTTATTTTGCCCCACAATTGAGGCAAAGGTTTTCTGAGTACTCTGACATGTTGTGAATTATTAGAATTTCCATTCTGGTTGGTGAGAAGAGGCATTTGTTTTTTCAGCCCTGTGTGAACTCAGAGGATTATTGCCTTTCATCTTTCTGGGCATTTCTTTAATCAGTTTTAAGTTGTTTTCCCATGTGCATCTGCTGGTTAGTATTCAGCTGATGATTTAAGAGAAACCCTTTCAGGTTTCTGGAGTTTTCTATCTGTGCAACTCTTTTCTGTTTGGTATTCTCTACTGTAAACTCTATCAACTGGACCTCCATACTCTCCCCACTATATGCTCTCAAGCCATGGGCTCTATGTGATTTTCTTCTCTTGTGTCATCACATAGAAACTCCCTCCGGGCAGTAAACTGGGGCAATCAGAGGGTTCACCTTGTTTATTTCCCATCTCTCAGTTATTGCTCTCACTAATGTCCAATGTCTCAAAACTCTTTGTTTCATGTATTTTATTCATTCTTTGATGTTTGGGGCAGAAGGATAAATCTGATTCACGTTATTCCATCTTGATAATGAATGAACATCTTAAAAGTAAGCTTTTAAAAAATTCATGTAAATTTTAATGTATCTAATTTTTGTGGATGAACAAGAAGACATTTTTAATAAAACATAAAGTTCACATTAGTATTCTTTCTATCTCTAATATTCATTTACTGACATAAATCCCACTGGCTATGAGGCAATTAGACAGCAGATGGTTCAGTGCAAATCAATTAAATTGAATGGTATGTGCTATGAATAACTGAGACTATCAAAGTGTGTGTTCAGAAAACACTGTTCTTTTAACAACGATCCTTGTGATTTTGATAGTCCTTGAAAAGTTCAACCTAGGCTCACTTTCAATTTTTATCAAAATAATTAATCCTGGCATTCCCGTGGTCAGAGACTGAAGTCTCATGGTCAGACCATGAAGTGCTCAGAGACTCAAGCTGTATCTTAATAAGTATTTATCCCAGCATTTTTAAAGACACCGACAATATTTTTTCATAAGCAAGTATTGTTATGTGGGTTAATTATACTTTTATATTTTTTCATGTTTATTGTTGAAGGTGTACCAAAAGAAGCAATCAATTAGACACAACTTAAATCTCTGAGAGATGAAAAAAACTAGAACTCATTAAGTAGAATATTTTTATATCTCGTTTCCTTTGTAACAACAGAAAATGCTTCAAGGTTATGATTTATTTTTTAGTCTTCTATGTTTCCCCACTTCACTTAGCATGATACTCCTTCACTATATTGCCTTACCATTATTATTATTCTGTTGATTAACAGTTAATTTAATCTACTCAATAGGTATATCAGGTCCAAATGAAAAGCACTGGAAGAAATAACCACTGAACTGATATTTTACACTTCAACTTAACTTCCTCTATAAGCACATTTGTAAGTAGGGTCAATGATATCACATACTTATTGGATAGATATCAATTGAAATATGTTTAAAACTCTTAGAACAGCAACTGGAATACTAAAATAAGTACTTAATAAAATAAGTACTAAAATAAGTACAATTAAATAAGTACTTAATAAATTATAACTATTTTAATTATTAATCTATTTATAATAAAATAACATTACAGACTACTTAAATATTTTTCAGGCAGAAAAGTGTTACTGTTAGAAGAAATCTAATAATTCAGTATTAAAATAATTCAAAAATATGGGTAAAACAATAAGGCTTGTGTTGATGCAGAACAGATTGAAAGTGAAAAACAAAAATACCAATTATTTAAAAAATATCAGATTTAACTGCCTTTTAACAATTCAGAAAATATTTATTTGGAAGGTATCAAGATTAATGATAAAAATCCCTGTCTTCAGGGAGCTTACAGGCGTGTGCCTAGGGTGGTTACAGAAAGATGTGGTTTCAGCATGTTAAGTCAGTGCTATGATAGCATAAGCCCAGAGAGGGAGCACCAAGGCTGGCTTAGAGTTTGAGGAAGGCTTGCTTGAATGAGAAAATCCTTCCCTTTATTTGAAAGGATGAAGAGGAGTTAGGTTGGCAAAGAAAAGCAAGAAGAAGCATGGACAGAGGGAAAGAAGGATGAATCAGTGTGCTGGTCACTATTTCTAGAGGAGAGACTATATGTCAAGGAAATGTGTGTAAGGCTGACGACTTAGAACTCAGAGCACCTGACATCGCATGCATGTGCAAAGAGCTGGGCTTAATTTTGTAGCAATAGGGAACCACCTATATATGTCTTCAAGACTATTTTTCCCAAGACTTTGTGGAATGTATTTTTGTTTGGGGAATAAAAATAATGTCTGGCATAATGGGGAAAAAAAAGACATAAAATAAAAATCTAGACACAATTTCAAATTACAGCCATTATATGATAGAAATACAGATCTTAAGCCTAAAATAAACATTAGAGATTACTTAATTCTACTGCCTCAATTTACAAATAAGAAAGTGTAGGTCCAGGGGCACCTGGGTGTCTCAGTCGGTTAAGCATCCTACTTTGGCCCAGGTCATGATCTCACGGTTCTTGAGTTCGAGCCCCACGTTGGGCTCTGTGCTGTCAGCTCAGAGCCTGGAGCCTGCTTTCTATTCTAGGTCTCCTTTTCTCTCTCTGCCCGTTCCCTGCTTAGGCTCTGTCTCTGTCTCTCTCTCTCTGTCAAAAATAAACATTAAAAACATTAAAAATAAACATTAAAAAAGAAAAAAAAGAAAAGAAAATGTAGGTCCAGAAGCAATCAGAGCCTTGCTGAAGGGACAGAGTTGTCTTTTAATTCAGGTCTGAACATAATGCAAGCAGGCATACAAATGTCCTATGCACACTTATGCAAACATTTTAATAAAAAGCCATTATAAGGAGGTTATAGTGTTCAAATGGGTGGGTAAGATTAGCCAAAATTTTGTAAAGTAAATCATCAAGTGGATACACTGTGTCACCAATATGGTCTACAAGTGCAAGAAATTTAGCTTTTGTATAATGACACATTCCTAATCCACACTCACACGTGCATGTGTGTGCACACACACAAACACACTCCCCCCGGGAATAAGTAAGTGGCATTATTTATTCCCATGTTATAAGTGGAAAATCAGAATAAAGCATGAAATTAAAATGCAATTATTATTATTATTTTTTAATGTTTATTTATTTCTGAGAGGGACAGAGATAGAATGCGAGTGGGTTGGGGCAGAGAGAGGGAGGCACAGAATCCGAATCAGGCTCCAGGCTCTGAGCTGTCAGCACAGAGCCTGACGCTGGGCTCAAACTCACTAGCTGTGAGATCATGACCTGAGCTGAAGTTGGACGCTCAACCGACTGAGCCACCCAGGTGCCCCAAATGCAATTATATTTTAAAGAAAGTAAGTCGGATTTAATTAAATTTCATATTTGGGTGTTTCTTTACTACAGTTTTAGTGTCATAAACTCAAGAGTATTTGTTTTCTTCCTACGTTGGTTTGTACTAAAATGAAAAGTGGTAAAGGTAGAGAAACTATAGTAACCCAAAGATGGTGAATATATTCTTTATTTAAAGTACACATCTAATATAGTATTTATTAAATTATTTTGCTTCCTGTCGATCTATCTGTATTCTGTTCATTTCAAGAGATTCTATATATTTAGACATAGAAGTCAGAATAAATATTTTGGACTCCAGAATTTGGGCCGAATTAATCACATCTCTAGAAATTCCTTATTCTTTCCGCTAACTCCATCAAAGAAATCAAACTCCGGTCAGGACCGAATTCATCACTTTCCCAAACGACTTATCTCCTAGGGTTTCTCAACTCTGAGAAGGACGACACGTTCTACTGGGTTGCTCAAGCACAAATTTGGGAGATGGTCTCGACTCGTTCCCTCACTCACATCCTATATCATCAGAAGTCATCAAGCTTTCACTTCTATACCTGAGCTAGCTCTGAGTTCTATCTACCTATATTCTTTCCTACATTCACTGCGCTAGTCCAATTTACTGGTTCCTTACATTAACCCTAGCTTTGCTGCAACCCATTTCCCTCGTTCCACAACAAAAATGTGAATATCACACCCTATGTTAAGAACAAAAGAAACAGGCAAACCAACTTACATGACTTCTTTTCATCTGTAATTCCAGACTTCTTCACATAGCCTAGAAGTGCTTCACCATTTCCTTCCTCCTGTCCTCCCTTTTTCTTTTTCTTTTTCTTTTTCTTTTTCTCTTTTATTTTTTTCTTTCTTTATCATGAAACAGATATTAATTGAGGACCCAGTATGTGCCAAGCAATGTTCTCATCAATATTTCTATTTGCATTTAGAGTAAAATATAGATTTCGTACAAAAGCACATTCCATTGAGAATAAATAAAATGCAGAAAAAAATAATAAAATTTATGCTATAAAAACTGACAGGTAGTGAGAAATTACTAGGCCAATTTTAAGAGATAGTAAAAACTCAAAGGTGCAATATAAGTATTTTATGTCAGTTTTGCCAAGAGAGGAAACTAACTTATGGAACTGAATTGCATGTTTGGGAAATGGGGCCAGATATCAAAGGCCAGGCCCCACTTTGAGTTTACTAGTCTCTCTTCATTCCAACACTGAACTTGGCCTCTGAGAGTTTAGTTGTTGCTATAGACTGAATGTCTGTGTCCCACAAAGTTCCTGTGTTGAAACATAAGTCTCAATGTGATGGGCTTAGGAGGCAGGGCCCTTGGGAGGTATATAGGTTATGAGGAAGGAGCCATCATAAATGGGATTAGTTCCCTCATAAAAGAAACCCCAGAGACCTCCTTCACCCTTTCTACCATGTGAAGACATGGCAAAAAGAAGGCCATTTATGAACTAGGAAGATCCTTACCATACACTAAATGTTCTAGCACCTTCAGCTTGGACTTCCCAGCCTCCACAACTACGAGAAATAAATGTTTGTTGTTTAAGCCATGTAGTCTATGGTGTTTTTGTTATATCAGTCCAAACTGATTAAGACACTTGTCCTTAATAAAGATCAACCAGAAGTAAAATCGCATCTCTCCCCATACTTACAAGGAATTTCATGGAGAGTTTCTCTGGCTCTAAGGAGATGAAAGGCAAAAACCAGATGAATAATTTTCGCCAAGAAAATTTATCCATTGGCTGATGCTACTTAGATTTGTCCAATTCACATCCCCAGGATTTAGGACTCAGTTTGAAGTGGTCCCACACTGTTAGTGGTCTTATGTACCTAAGAGAAACAAATACAAAGTATCTCTAAAAGGAGGCACTTTATCTAGGCCTCAGGGAATCATCATAATGTTTTGTCTTTTTTTTTCACAAGCAACAAGCGCACAGTCATAGATATCAAACATACAAGCTAAAAAAGTTTCATGAAGAAAAAAACAATACAAACACCAGACAGTAGAAAGAGACTCGTGAAATCCTCAAATATTGGAATTACTCAACGCCTAGTATAAAATAACTTTCCTCACTACATTTAAATAAATAAAGAATGCATTAAACATATCTCCAGGCACAGGAGCTATAAATATGTAGAAAAGCATATTATTTAAAAATATGAAGTAGAGGTTCTAGAAGTGAATACCGTATACAATCAGTAATAATAAAAACATAAATGGGTTTAGTAGTACACTAAACAAATGAAATGCTAATAAGTAGAATAGAGTTTTTAAAAACCTAGAAGACAGTATAGAAAGATACAAAAATTCAACATACAGAAAAGAAATAATAATTATGGAGAAAAAATATAGAGCATAAGATATATTTAATTGTAGTTCTACTGGGGCAGGGACTGGGACATAAAACATTTGATGAAACAGTGGCTGACAATTTTCAGAACTGATGAAAGACCAGTCTGCACGGCTTAATTTTATTCTTATTTTTGTCCGTTTGTTTATCCCCACCTCCACCCTGTCCCCTGTTCTGGAACGTGATAACCATGGTACAGGAGGGGGTACACTACAAAAACAAACATACAAAAAGAAGAAAAAATACAAAATGACATGTTTTGAGACAAGAATTAAACTCAGATGGTGGAGTACATAATAGCTGGGTGACATTTGTTAATGGATTTGTCAGAAAACGCCTTTCTGAGGAGAATGCAAAACTTTGAGTTGTGACATAAATGATGAGACAGAGCCAGTCCTGAGAAGATAAGGGGAATAATATTTCAAGTATACAAAAATAGCTATTACAAACATTTTAGAGTTGGAAAGAGCTTGGCAAATTCTAAACAAAATGCTACTACATCTGCAGTCTAATAAATAAAGTTGGTGGCATGAGATGACTTTAGATGGATAGACAATGGTCAGGTAACCCAGGGCATTGTAAAACAAATAAGTAGTTTGGTTATATGTATGTATATATGAATATATGTATGTATTTCTTTTTCTCCTCACTATTTATTTGTAACAGATTTGTTGAGATACAATTTATATGTAGCTTTATTGAGATACAATTCACCCATATAAAGAGTATAATTCCATGGTTTTTATTTTATGTTTTGTTTTTTTCCCAGTTTCATTGACATATAATTGGCAAAAATCATACACGCATAAGCGCACAATGTGTAATAGATCAATACATCATGAAGTGGTTTTATTTCAATGTAATGGAAAATGCCTGGAGGCGAAACTGACCTACCATAATCACTAAGAAAACTCACGACTCCTACAAACATTTATCAATCTGGTCTTTAATTTGTAAGCATAAATGGTAAGCTAAAGCTCATCAGACATATGGAGACATTCAACTAATATTTTATTCTATATGTATTACATGCGGTGGAAGATAACGCTTGGGCATCCTGTGGGCACGGGGTCTACACGATCTAATTTACACTTTACAAACTTACTTTGACTGCTCTGTGGAGAGAGAGTTGAGATGCACCAGAATGGAGACTAGGAGACCAGATAAAAAGCGTTCAGGGGAACATGGCAAGTGATGCTGGTGGTCTGGTTTAGCGTGGTGGTGTTAAGATAGGGAAGTAGGGTAGATATGGGTTATACGATGAGTGCAGAGTGGTCACACCTCGCTAGTCGATTAGGTACTGGTGATTGGAAGACAAGACTTAGGGATTTCAGTTCAAGATAGAGGATTGCGGTACCTTTTATAGAGATAAGGCAGCCTAGGGAGAAACAGGATTTGGGCGAGAGGAAAGCAGAATTCCCTTCTGGCTGTTTCACACTTGAGATATTTACAGGCCACTGTGCGGATATATACAAATTGGCTGTTAGTATCTGGAGTTCTGAGACTTCGGACAGGAAATAATGGCTTAGTAATCATTACATTCAAGTGTTTCATAAAGCCACGGGACAGGATGAGGTCACTGAAGAACAGAGATGATGCTGGTCGGAGATGCATGAAGGTCCATTTTTTTGTATAAGAATTTTTCAATAATATTTCTAAATTTTAGCCCATTATTTTGATTACAGATTTTTTTCTCTGGTCTCAAAATCAAAACTCTTACTTTTCATATATAAAATATCCAGTAAGAGTCTTTCATTTTCCTCTTCTCGTCCCCCTGCCACCCATCTCATGTTGTGGCCTCTCCAGCATCAGGGCAGGGACTCTGGTCCACTTGTGGCCTGGCATTGGTGCTCTCTCAACAGGCCTATGCTCTTTTTTCATGGGACATTTTTATTCATAGCAATCTGATCCTGATCTTTTCAGATAATCCCAAATATACCAACTGGGCTTTTTGGAAATTCTCTTAATACCTAAATAAACTGTTTCTTTCAGAATCATCTGTGTGGTTTATTCATTTGGTCCTTTTTTTTCGTGCTTCTGGTTTTCTCTCTACATCCAACGACCGTTAGATGTCCATTCTTGGTTATGAGTTATGGCCACGCTGATGAATACTTGCAGGAGTCATGGGTTTTCTTTCTCGTGATTTTGTAGGTCAGTTTCCTCTACAGGCCTCTCCCCTCTGCAGTGACTGAATTGTGGTCCTTATGTGTGAGGATTGTTCATGCCGACAGCCTTGCTTCCACACAGCATGTGTGAGCAGACAGTCCAGACATTCCTATATTTGCCAAAATGAAGAGGTTTAGTCCATATGAGGAATATTTTAGTTTACTTTATTCCTCTGAAAGCTACCTGTCTTTTATGTGTTTGTTGGTTCACATTGCCCCCTTTGCATGAGATGAGAAGGTACAGTCAACAGTTAATGCAACTCACTTGCTAATACTCTCAGTGGGAGCACTTCTAAATCCTTCAGAGAGAAGTTTCTGTGCTTTATCTGGAGACTTCATCCCCTCTCTATACACAGGGAAGCAGAGGCATGACTGCTTTGCCCTTCTGGATGCATTTAGAAAACATTGTTTACTTTACATCATGGTTCTATTTCTTTATTCCAACCTGGGAGCTTCTCTGAGCCCACTTAGGGAAAAAACTACCCTGAATCTGGTTGTCTCTGCTCTGGTTTGGGCTGTGGTCCTTTCACACTGTTATCTCCAGCAAAATGATGCTCTCTGCTTTCTAGAAATTCCACTGGAAGTCCGGCCTTCTCGTGGCATCTTTAAAAAAATTTTTTTTTCAGCGTTCTTCTCTTTTTTTTATTGATTTATTTCTTTTGGGAGAGATAGAGAATGAGAATGGGGGAGGGGCAGAGAAAGACGGAGAATCTCAAGCAGGCTCTGCTTTCAGTGAAGAGCTCACGTGGCCTTGAACTCATGAAACTGAGATCATGACCTGAGCAGAAATCAAGCCTGATACTTCGTGGACTAAGCCACCCAGGTGGCCCAGCAGTGTTATTTTTTAATATATATTTTGTGTCATTTCATAAAATATTAGGAAGGAAGGGAAAAAGCTCAGTGTATAGAATTAACCATATGATCTGGAAGCATACTATTTTGAACTAAGATTTGTTGAGAACTGCTTAATTTATTCTGCATATTAGTATCTTTTGGGGAATTAAAAAAAACCACAAAATAATTTTAGGCCTGACTCAGAGAAATTACATAAAAATCTCTGGAGTTAGGGACCGGCTATCCACTTTTTTTTTTTAAACTCCCAGGCAATTTTTTTTAAGCCAAGTTTGACAGATTATGGTATATTCTCTTTTTCTAATAAAGAACAAAATTCTTAGGGGTAGAAACTTAACATTACTTATTTATGCAGCTAGTGCTTTACATATAGGCAAATAAAGGTTTATTAAATTGAATTATTAGTGCTTTGAAAAGTTTAGCATGTGGAAATTAAGGGTAATTGTTCATTTTTATTATATATCCTGGGTTTTTGGGAATTAAAAAAAATTAAAGGTTCCTGAAAATGTATTCATCTCAATTTTCTATGTAAGTAAACTAAATTAAACAAAAATCTATGATCCGTGTGATATTTTGAAAAATGTCATGCGTTTTTATGGTTTATTAATCACAGGGCACATCCATGCATACACAACCAACATTCACACCCATGTGACTTCTCCATTTGTTCTTATAGTTGAAGTAAAGTAATGTTTTCACTTGAGATGTGAATTTTTCAATTGTCAGGGTAGCAATTTCCATGACTATGTAGTGCCCAGGATTATGTTCGATGAGTTTCCAGGGATTACTTACTCTCTCATTTTGCTTCATATGCTAAGCAATGAGTTTCATCCATCTGGGATAGTGTGGCCCAGCCTAATGAATAAACTGACTACCCAGCACTGACTCTAAGCCTGGGAACTATGAATCACCAAGCTATAAATATTCTGGGAGCACCCAGAGAGGTGCTGGTAAATTACAGGACAGAACTTTTTCTGTAACATACTGCTGCATCTTGAAGGTGAGTCAATACCCAGGTTCAAAGCTTTATCTATGTTTTAATCTGAGAAAGCAATCTGTGAAATATAATGTTGAATAAAATTAATAATAAACACAAAATGCACCTTTATACTCCAGTGCTGTGTGCACTCTGAGGATCTTTTTAATCATTTAGACCAGATAATTTTCCTCTAAATTATGTCATGTTTGATCCAGAACCTTATTAAAGTGACCTATACTCACAACTTCCCTTTGATGGATAAACCCTTACAGATAGGAAAATTCCCCTGAGGTATGCTGCTGGGAGAGAAATAGGCTATTCCTACAATTAAAACCATATTTTGGGGGTGGGGGGCGGGTGCCTGTGTGGCTCAGTCGGTTGAGTGTCTGGCTTCAGCTCAGGTCATAATCTCACAACTCACGAATTTGAGCCCTGCATCGGGCTCTGTGCTGATAGCTCGGAGCCTGGAGCCTGCTTCGGATTCTGTGTCCCCCTCTCTCTCTCACCCTAACCCACTCACTTTCTGTCTCTGTCTCTCGCAAAAATAAATAAACATTAAAATTAAAAAAAAAATTTTCCTTTCAAGATGGCTGTGGTAACAATGAGTATTATATAGAGTATATATTTTCACAGTCTTATTTCACAACAAAAATGTGAATCAGAAAATTATCTTTTTATCACTTGAACTCCCTTTAAAAGTTTTCTTATCCTAGTAAAACACACAATAACATACAATTTGCCATCTTGATCAATATTTAGTGGACAAATCAGGGAGCGTTAAGTGTATTCACATTGTTGTGCAACCAATCTTCAGAACTTTTTCATCTTGCAAAACTCAAATTCTATACCCACTAAATAAGTCCCTCCCCTCTCTCCCAGCCCCTGGCAACCACCATTTTGCTTTTTGTTTCTATGTATTTGACTACTCTAGATGTCTCATATAAGTGGAGTCCTATAGAATTTGTCTTTTTGTGACTGGCTGATTTCTAAATATCCTCAAGTTTTATTCATGTTTTAGCATGTGTCAGAATATTCCATTGTATGTATATACCACATCTGGTTTATTTGTTCATCTGTCAGTGGACACTGGGGTTGCTTCCATTTTTTGGCTATTGTGAGTTATGACTGGTATGAACATGGTTTGGAGCTCACTTTAATAAAATAGTCTAATCTTCTAAATCACTTCTCTTTTCTCCTATAGATAACCATTATTTAATGGATTCCCATATCTGGGCTGATACTAATGATTGCTGGGTCCCATCTAAAACCTGTTGAATCACGTAGTCTTGTGGAGGAATTCTGGGGTATATACCTAAATGAAAAGCTGCATCAGATTATTCTGATAATTAGAAAATTTGGGAACCTAGAGCTACCTTGTCTCCTGATAATTTAGATTATACTTAAAGTTTCTTAATCACTCTCTCTCTCTACTCTTCTGATAAAAGATCATCTGGGGCTTTACCTGAGGGAGAAACTTATAAAAGAATTGTCTATAGGGAGTATTTTACAAAAGCATCTAATCTTTTCATTTCCTTTTTGTGCACTGTATTCTTTTATTTTTTAAATTTTTTTTATATTTATTTTTGAGAGGGATAGCTAGAGACAGAGTACAAGCACGGAAGGGGCAGAAAGAGAGAGGCACAGAATCCAAAGCAGGCTCCAGCCTCTGAGCTGTCAGCACAGAATTCTGACACGGGGCTCAAACACATGAACTGTGAGATCATGACCTGAGCCGAAGTCAGATGCTCAACTGACTGAGCCACCCAGGCGCCCCTTGTGCACTGTATTCTTTAAAAAAAAAATTTCTTTAATGTTTTTTAAATTTATTTTTGAGACAGAGAGAGACAGGGCATGAGCAGGGGAGGGGCAGAGAGAGAGGGAGACACAGAATCTGAAGCAGGCTCCAGGCTCTAAGCTGTTAGCACAGAGCCCGACGCAGGGCTGGAACCCACAGACTGTGAGATCATGACCTGAGCCGAAGTCGGACGCTCAACTGACGCAGCCACCCAGGCGCCTGTGCACTGTATTCTTAAATGGAGGAGGATTGTTAATACTTATGTCCAAATAAGTACTTATTTCCAAATAGAGTAAAACCTTGGTTTCTGAGCATAATTCATTCTGGAAACATTTTTTTTTTTTCCCAAAGCACTCATATATCAAATGAAATTTCAAGAACCATTGGCTCAGTTGTGATCCTGTGACGTTCGGCATCACATACTACTCGTCTTGCAAGACGTCACTCATTGATCAAGTTAAAATTTGTTAGAAATGTTTGCTTATCTTGTGGAACACTTGCAGAACAAGTTACTCGCAGCCCAAGGTTTTACGGTACTCTAATTGTCTTATCAGCATAGCCAGTTAACTAGTTGTGTCTTGAAATTTTTACTAATCCTTTTTTTTTTTTAATGTTTGTTTATTTTTGAGACGGAGACAGAGCACGAGTGGGGAGGGGCATAGAGAGAGGGAGACACAGAATCTGAAACAGGCTCCGGGCTCCGAGCTGTCAGCACAGAGCCCGACGCGGGGCTCGAACTCACAGACCGCGAGATCATGACCTGAGCCAAAGCTGGACGCTTAACCGACCGAGCCACCCAGGCACCCCTTTACTAATCTTTACTTAAGAATGCTCAAAGCTACTTGAACAACTCTTACAAACAGTTGTTAGAGGTTTTTGTTTTTTTGTTTTTTTTTAGTGCGGTATTCTTTATCAATATTAGAAATTAAGATGTTAATAAAGAAAACATCAGGAAAGTATGAAAAACTATTAACGGAACACAATATTTACAAAGATTTAGAAATATCTTTTTTTTTTTTTAATTTTTTTTTTCAACGTTTTATTTTATTTTTGGGACAGAGAGAGACAGAGCATGAACGGGGGAGGGTCAGAGAGAGAGGGAGACACAGAATCAGAAACAGGCTCCAGGCTCCGAGCCATCAGCCCAGAGCCTGACGCGGGGCTCGAACTCACGGACCGTGAGATCGTGACCTGGCTGAAGTCGGACGCTTAACCGACTGTGCCACCCAGGCGCCCCTAGAAATATCTTTTCATTTGTCAACTCATATTTTCATGAATAATCCTATATAGATTATTCATGTGGAAAGTTATTTGATTGTTTCATTTTAACAAGCATGTCCACATTTTAATTTAAAACCTCTGAATTGTACGAGTCTTTTTTTTGAAAGATGAAAATAATATTAACTTAATTTTGCTATTATTATGAATAGTACTTTTTTTTTTTACATATTCAGAGTCTATCCTAGTCAATGAATTATGTTTTAATCAAAACTTAAACTTTTCAGTGACATACCATACTTTGAGTATATTTGTTTATGTTGCCAGTGACATTATTTTAGTTAAAAACTGTGGAAGTTCCTATTGTATTGTATACTTATTTTTCAATATACAAAAACACACCAAAAGAAAGCAAAGAGGCTGAAGTATTAAGATCTGGTGATGAAACAGCCAGTGACATGTCCAGTATTTTTGCCAATGGAACAGTGCCTTAACCAAAACAAGGTGGTAGAATGACAGTGGCGAGAGTGGACATCCCTGTCTTGTTCCTGACCTTAGGGGGAAAGCTCTCAGTTTTCCCCCATTGAGGATGATATTAGCATTGGGTCATTCATATATGGCTTTTATGATCTTGAAGTACGATCCTTCTATCCCTAGTTTCTTGAGTTTTTATCAAGAAAGGATGCTGTATGTTGTCAAATGCTTTCTCTGCATCTATCGAGAGGATCATATGGTTCTTGTCCTTTCTTTTATTGATGTGATGAATCACATGGATTGTTTTGCAGATATTGAACCAACCCTGCATTCCAGGTATAAATCCCACTTGGTCGTGGTGAATAATTTTTTTTAATGTATTATTGGATCCAGTTGGCTAATATCTCATTGAGAATTTTTGCGTCCATGTTCATCAGGGAAGTTGGTCTATAGTTCTCCTTTTTAGTGGGGTCTTTGTCTGGTTTTGGAATCAAGGTAATGCTGGCCTCATAGAAAGAGTTTGGAAGTTTTCCTTCCATTTCTATGTTTTGGAACAGCTTCAAGAGAATAGGTGTTAACTCTTCCTTAAATGTTTGGTAGAATTCGCCTGGAAAACCATTTGGCCCTGGACTCTTGTTTTTTGGGGAGATTTTTGGCTGCTAATTTGATTTCTTTACTGGTTATGGGTTTGTTCAAATTTTCTATTTCTTCCTGTTTCAGTTTTGGTAGTGTATATGTGTGTAGGAATTTGTCCATTTCTTCCAGATTGCCCATTTTATTGGCATATAATTGCTCATAATATTCTCTTATTATTGTTTTTATTTCTGCTGTGTTGGTTGTGCTCTCTCCTCTTTCATTCTTGCTTTTATTTATTTGGGTCCTTTCCTTTTTCTTTTTGATCAAACTGGCTAGTGGTTTATCAATTTTGTTAATTCTTTCAAAGAACCAGCTTCTGGTTTCATTGATCCGTTCTACTGGTTTTTGTTTGTTTGTTTGTTTGTTTGTTTTCATAGCATTGACTTCTGCTCTAATAATTATTATTTCCTGTCTTCTGCTGGTTTGGGTTTATTTGCTGTTCTTTTTCCAGGTCTTTAAGGCTTAAGGTTAGGTTGTGTATCTGAGACCTTTCTTCCTTCTTTAGGAAGGCCTGGATTGCTATATACTTCCCTCTTATGGTCGCCTTTGCTGGGTCCCAGAGGTTTTGGATGGTGGTGTTATCATTTTCATTGGCTTCCATGTACTTTTTAATTTCCTCTTTAACTTTTTGGTTAGCCCATTCATTCTTTAGTAGGATATTCTTTAGTCTCCAAGTGTTTGTTTTCTTTCCAAATTTTTTCTTGTGGTTGATTTCGAGTTTCACATCATTGTATTCTGAAAATATGCACGGTATGATCTTGATCTTTTTGTACTTGTTGAGGGCTGATTTGTGTCCCAGTATGTGACCTATTCTGGAGAACACTCCATGTGCACTGGAGAAGAATGTATATTCTGCTGCTTTAGGATGAAATGTTCTGAATATATCTGTTAAATATGGAGACCAAACAGAGGATTACTGGAGGGGTTGTGGGAGGGGGGATGGACTAAATGGGTAAGGGACATTAAGAAATCTACTCCTGAAATCATTGTTGTACTATATGCTAACTAACTTGGTTGTAAAAATATATTAAAAAAAAAAAAAAGAAAATTCAATCTGAAAAAAGAAAAAAAACCCAAGGTGGTAGATGATACGAGGCAGACAATAACAACAAAAATAGAGTAAGATTGTTTAGCAGTGGTGGGTCTTCAGTTGAACATAATGACTGTGAATTTTTAGAGACCCCAGTCTGCCTGTTTGCCTTTGTCCACAACACTTGTTGGCTTAAGTACAGGGATGCAGAAGACAAATGGTTAAGTTCATTCAGTGGTGGGAATTTGTCAGATTGAATTATCAAAAGAAGAGAAAGACAAGAGATTTGGGGTTGTTCGCATAAGATTTATTGGCATAATAAGACTTTTTAAAAAATATTTTATTTTTATTTTAGGTAGGCTCCATGCCCAACATGGGGCTTGAACTCACAACCCTGAGATTAAGTGTTGCATGCTTTACCGATTGAGCCAGTTGGGCACCCCGGCCTAATAAGACTTTTATTTTAAGGGGAGATATAAAGAAAGGAAGTGAATAGTGGAGACTATTAAAATGTAGGGAGAGAGTATTAGAGTCATTAGGTTGGAAATGTCAGAGAGGCTTTTAAGGTTAGAAGAGCTTTGCTCACTCCCAGAGGAAAATTTTGTTAAGAAAACCATTTAACTTATTTCAATTTTATACCACTTCCTTCTTTATCTTTGGCATTATCATTCAAGTACATTGTACTTCAAATGAGAAGAACCTACAGTTTGTAATGTGACAGGCAGCTTTGAGGACACCTAAGAGGATGCCCAAGAGAGGCTTATGTTTTCTTTCTCAAACCAGATGACTACAGGTTGGATAACAGGTAAAAACTCTGAGAAGGAAGAGAGCATAGCTGAGAATTCATGTCAAATGCCCACCTATTTCTGATAGTACGTGTCTCCTGGCAATGACTTGTTCTAGTTAATTATTTTAGTTTCCTTTTTCTAAAAATATGCTTGTTTCGCTTTCCTTCTTCAAGAATTTTTTCTACTGGATATACTATTTTCAGCTAAGGATGTTTTATTTTAGTACTTAAGAATTCTTTTCTATTATCTTTCAGCCTCCATATCTGCAAATAGAAACTCCACTTTCATTAAAATTGTGGTTCCCCTGTACATAATGTGTCATTTTTTTCAGGCTGTTTTCTCTTTAGTTTTTGGCACTTTGTGACATATTCTCTTTATCTTTTTAAGGATTTATTGGTATTCTAGATCTTGTATATTTATATCTATCATCAAGTTTGAGGAATTTCTGGTCTTTGTTTCTTTAATATTTTTTCTTCCACATTCTTTCTTTCTCCTCTCCTTCTGAACTCCATTTTACATATATCTTTTTCTATTACTCCACCGTTCCCACAAGCTCAATTTTTTTTCAATAATTATTCTTATTTTTCATTTCGATTGGATTATTTCCGTTGATTTATTCTTAATGCATACCAATTCTTTTGTCAATTCCATCCGTTTTTTAGGTCTATGTAGTTAAATTGTCCTTTTTCAGATATTGAATTTTAAATTTAAAATAAAAAAAATTTGTTTAAGTGTGTATTTATTTTTGAGAGAGAGAGAGAGATGGGGAAGGGCAGAGGGAGAGGGAGATACAGAATCCAAAGCATTCTCCAGGCTTTGAGTTGTCGGCACAGAACCTGACATGGGGCTTGAACCCACAAACCATGAGATCATGATCCTAGCTGAAGTCAGACGCTTAACTGACTGAGCCACACAGGCGCCCCATAAGTTTAAATTTTTAAATTTATTTCTCTTTTATAGTTTTTATTTCTCTGTGAGTATCTTATGCTTTTATTCATTAGGAGTATATTTTTATTATATCCTACAGAATAACTATGATGTTTGTTTTGTGTGTCTGTGTTTTATTTTTATTTATATACTAATATTTATTTTTTTAAGTTTATTGATTTGAAAGAGAGAGTGTGTGTGAAAGAGAGCAGGGAAGGGGCAGAGAGAAAGGGAGAGAAAGTATCCCAACCACTGTGCTATCAGCACAGAGCCCAACATGGGGCTCGAACTCCCGAACCATGAGATCATGACCTGAGCTGAAATCAAGAGTCAGACACTTAACTGAATGAGCCACCCAGGCACCCCTGTATATTAATATTTCTACTAAAGTATAGGTGATACACAATGTTATATGAGTTTCAGCTGTGCAGCATAGTGATTCAACAACTGTATACATTATGCAATGCTCACCGAAGTGTAGCTAACATCTGTCACCATACAACACTATTACCATACAATTAATAATATTCCCTACGCTGTACATTTCATCCCTGTGACTTACACATTCTATAACTGGAAGGCTGTACCTTTCACTCCCTTCACCAGTTTTGCCCATCCCTCCACTCCCATCCCTCTTATTTCTCTTTCATTTCGGGTTTTATTTATTTGGGTCCTCTCTTTTTTTTCCTTCCTGAGTCTGACTAAAGTTTTATTAATTTTGTTATTTTTTCAAAGAAGCTGCTCTTGGTTTCATTGATCTTTTCTATTTTTTTTTTGTCTCTATTTCATTTATTTTTCTCTGATCTCTATTATCTCTTTCCTTTTACTAACTTTGGGCTTTGTTTATTCTTTTTCTAGTTCCTTTAGATGCAAGGTTGGATTTTTTATATGAGATTTTTTTTTTGTTTCCTGAGGTTGGCCTGTATTGGTATAAATTGGTATAGAACTGTTTTTATGGTGTCTCCAGTATTTTAAACTGATGTATTTCCATTTTCATTTGCATCCAGATATATTTTGATTTCCTCTATGATTCTTTATTTACCTATTGGCTGCTTAGTAACATGTTGCTCGGCCTCTGTGTATTTGTCATTTTTTCCAGTTATTTCCTTATAATTAATTTCTAGCTTCATACTGTTATTGGAAAACATATTTGATACGATTTCAACCTTCTTAAATTTATTGAGAATTGTTTTGTGGTCTAACATATGATCTATACTGGAGAATGTTTCTTTTGTGCTTGAAAAGAATATATATTCTGTTTTTGTTGTTGTTGCTTGTTTGTTTTTTTATGTAATGTTCTGTATATATCTCTTAAGTCCATCCTTTTTAATTTGTCACTCAAAGATCCTGTTTCCTTATTGATTTCAGCCTGGATGATCCATCCATTGATGTAAATAGGCTATTAAAGTCCCTTACTATTATTGCATTACAGTCAATTTCTCCCTTTATTTCTGTTAATATTTGCTTTTTGTATTTAGTGCTTCAATGTTGGGTGCATAGATATTTATAGTTGTTATATCCTCTTATTGTATGGATCCCTTTAATATCATGAAATGCCTTTGTTTCCTGCTATCTTCTTTGTTTTAAGGTTTATTTTGTCTGATATAAGTGTGGCTACCTCAGCTTTTTTTTTTTTTTTCAACTTTCAGTTGCATGGAATATCTTTTTCATCTTCTCACTTTCAGTCTGTATCTTTACATCCAAAGTGAATCACTTATAGGACTCATATAGATGGGTCTTGTTTTTCCATCTATTCTTTCCACCCAACGTCTTTTTTTTTTTTTTTTTTTTTAACATTTTATTTTATTTTTGGGACAGAGAGAGACAGAGCATGAATGGGGGAGGGGCAGAGAGAGAGGAAGACACAGAATCGGAAACAGGCTCCAGGCTCCGAGCCATCAGCCCAGAGCCTGACGCGGGGCTCGAACTCACGGGCCGCGAGATCGTGACCTGGCTGAAGTCGGACGCTTAACCGACTGCGCCACCCAGGCGCCCCACCCAACGTCTTTTTATTAGAGCATTTAGACTCTACATTTAAAGCAATTATTGATAGTTATGTACTATTACCATTTTGTTAATTGTTTTCTGGCTGTTTTTGTATTTTTTCTGTGTTCTTTTATCTCTGTCTCTTTTTCCTCATGATTGATGACTTTCTTTAATGTTATAGTTGGCTTTCTTTCTCTTTATTTTTTGTCTATTATAGGTTTTTGATTTTTGATTCTCGTGAGGTTCATATATAACATCCTAAATATATAGTAGTCTATATTAAGTTGATGGTTACTTAAGAGTGAATGCATTCTAAAAGAACTTCATTTTTACCCCCTCCTCCATGTTTTATGTATATAATGTCATATTTTACATCTTTTACTTTGTGAGTCCCCTTACCTACCTTTTTGGGTATAATTGATTTTGCTACTTTTGATTTTAGCTTTTATATTAATTTTATAATTTATTGCTCTAGTACTTTTATTATATGTTTGCTTTCAGTCATGACATTTTTTTTCTCTCATCATTTTTGTATTTCTCATAATGGCTTTTTCTTTTCCCCTTAAATAATTATCTTTAATACGTTTTGTAAAACCTGTGTAGTGTCAATAAACTCTTTTACTTTATGTTTGTCTGGGAAACTCTTTATCTCTCCTTCAATTCTAAACACTGGCCTATTGGTAAGAGTATTCTTGGTTGTGTTTTTTTCCTTTTTACAGACCACTCCCATCTTGCCTGCAAAGTTTCTGCTGAAACATCAGCTGATATCCTTCTGGGGTGCCCTGTATATGTAACTAGTTGCTTCTTGTTTGCTGCTTTTGAGATTCCCTTTTTATCGTTACTTTTTCGGGTTCATCTTGTTTGGAACTCTGTGCTTCCTGAAGCTGGATGTCTGTTTTTTCCCCAGGACGAAGAAGTTTTCAGCTGTTATTTCTTCACCTAAGTTTTTTGCCCCTTTTTCGCTTTCTTCTCCTTCTTGGATCTTTATTATGCAAATGTTTGTTCACTTGATGTTGTCCAAATGATCCCTTAACCTGTCTTCATTTGGTAAAATTCTTTTCTCTTTTTGTTGTTCAGCTTGGGTACTTTCCATTACCCGGTCCTCTGGATTGCTGATCCATTCTATGGCAATTTCTAATCTACTGTTGATTCCCTCTAGTGTATTTTTCATTTCAGTTATTTATTCTTCAACTTTGATTGTTTTTTTTTCTTATGTTTCCTATCTCTTTGTTGAAGTTTTCACTGTGTTCATCCACTCCTCTCTGTAGTCTAGTTAATGTCATTACAATCATTACTTTGAACTTTTTATCAGATAGATTGTCTCCATTTTATGTAGTTCTTTTTTCTAAGGTTTTGCCTTGTTCTTTCATTTGGAACATATTCCTTCATTTCTTCATTTTGCTTGACTTTCTGTGTTTGTTTTTATGAATTTGGTGAAACGGCTCCTTCTCCTAAACTTAAAGGAATGATCTTCTATGATTGTTGCATATGTTCCTTCTATGGTTGTGTGACTGTGTGTGCCTGGTGACTTTGGCAGGCTGGAGCTATGGCTGGAGTATACTAGGGGTTCTAGTGTATTCTGTTTTGGAGCCTCCTGGTCAGATGGCTACAGCTGAAGTGGGCATGGTTCAGGGCAGTCCTGAGGCTCTCCATGCAGATGGCAGCTTGGCAGGATCGCTGAAACTGAAGTGGGTGCAATCTGGGGGGATCTTGCAACTCTCCACAACACAGAGGGCACGTTGGCAGGACAGCTGATGCTGAAGTGCATGAAAGCCAGAGGGATCTTTTTTTTTTAATTTAATTTATTTTTTTAGATTTACATTCAAGTTAGTTATCATATAGTGCAACAATGATTTTAGGAATAGATTCCTTAATGCCCTTACCCATTTAGCCCATCCCCTCTCCCACAACCCTCTAGTAACCCTCTGTTCTCCACATTTAAGAGTCTCTTATGTTTTGTCCCCCTCCCTGTTTTTTTATTATTTTTGCTTCCCTTCCCTTATGTTCATCTGTTTTGTATCTTAAAGTCTTCTTATGAGTCAAGTCATATGATATTTGTCTTTCTCTGACTGACTAATTTCACTTAGCGTAATACCCTCCAGTTCCATCCATGTAGTTGCAAATGGCAAGATTTCCTTCTTTTTGATTGCCGAGTAATACTGCATTGTATATATATACCACATCTTCTTTATCCATTCATCCATCAATGGACATTGGGCTCTTTCCATACTTTGGCTATTGTGGATAGTGCTGCTATAAACATTGGGGTGCATGTGTCCCTTCAAAACAGCATACCTGTATCCCTTGTGTAAATACTTAGTAGTGCAATTGCTGGGTCATAGGGTAGTTCTATTTTTAATTTTTTGAGGAACCTCCATACTGTTTTCCAGAGTGGCTGCACCAGTTTGCATTCCCACTAACGGTGTAAAAGAGATCTTCTTTCTCCAAAAACCAGGGAGGTCTTAAGAGGCTTTTCATGTAGCTAGCACCCTGGCAGGACAGCTGAAGCTGAAATAGATACATGCAAGCTGTGGGAGGGTGGGGGAGGGGGGTCCTAGTGTACTCTATACAAGGGGTTGTCCTGGTGGGGTGGCTGGAGTTGAGTTGGGCATAGGTCAATTGTCCCATGGTGCTTCACACAGGGGGTGCTCTGGTGAGTCATCTAGAACAGAAGCAAGCATGGGCTGGGAGGTCCCGGGGCATTCTGCACTGTGCGTTCACGGGAAAGTCACCTAGAGCCAAAGTGGTATGGGTCTTAAGTGTTCTGGGTGCCTTGTGCCTGTGTCACCTCAGTGAGATGGCTGGAGCTGTAGTCAGCACTGATCAGGTATGGCCTGAAATGTATTGTGCTAGGGCCACCTTGATAGGATGGCTGGGTCTTTGTGGGCTAGGGGCTTGGGGCTCCCTCAAGTGGTAGGTCAACTAGGCCATCTGGACCCTGCATCCATCTCTGCTATCAAGGCAGAAAAGAAACATAAACCCTGGCACTTGCCAGGCCCTCTGATCTGGATAGAAGTCTAGCAGCTTCCCCGTCATTTGGCAGAGTTCTAGAGCTGGAATCTTTATATTCTAGCTCCACTTTATTTTTTTATTTTTTAGTTTTTATTTATTTTTTTTATTCTAGTTCCACTTTAAGTCACTTTTTTTTTGTTTCCTCTGTGCCCCAGGACATCCAGAGCTGGTAAGGACTAGGGGCCTGGGGCTTGTTGAGGCAGCAGGCCGGCTATGACACCCAGAGCCTGCTCCAGTCTACACTATCAAGGTAGATGAGGAAGGTGGGTTGTGGCACTGGCCATTTGTCTACCTGGAGGGAGTTCCAGCAGCTTTCTTGCCATTTGGCAGGGTTCTGGTGGTGTTTTTTATATTCCATTTGTCCTTTTGAACTATGTCTTTTTTTTTATGTGCCCCAGGGCAGTTGAATCTGCTTACAGTCCCTCAACAGTCTCCTCCCCTTTGCAATTTACAGCTTCAGGGGTGGGGTTCCATTTGTGACAAAGTCTTCAACTCTCTTGCTCTTCTCTTCTCTGTGGTCTTTCTATCTTTTGTTGGGCAGAAGCTGCTCAGTCAGCCCTCAGATCTTGTTCAGGAGGAATTGCTCTATAAATGGGTGTAGATTTGGTGTGTCCATAGAGGTGAGTTCAAGGTCTTTCTAGTTCACCATCTTGGGTTCTCTCTCTGTATTAGACAATTCTTTTTAAACGGGACTCTTCTTCTGTAATGGTCATATACTTAATTTGATGACTTTATGCAAGCATAACATTCAAGTTATTTAGATTAAATATATTTTATGCTCTTTTTCCTCAGAGTAGTGTCATAGCCATATTCAACTATATCCAATTCATATTTTCCTTATTTTCTTTCCTTTAAAATTATTTGATTTGTATATATTTTGAATATTCCCAAGGTTTCCAAGTATTAGGTATTTGGTGATGTATGTGCCATAGTTCCAGATAACTTACTCGAATGCTTATAAATGATTAACAAGAGCCCTTAGCAATCATTTAATATGTGTTACACTTTCCAAAATATAATTCTCAACAGTTACATTTAATTTTTAGTACTATTTACATGGCAATTTTGTATTAAACTGTAAATAGTAATTTAAGTTTGTATGGGACTCACCATTGAGAGAAAGAAGTGGTTCCCAGATTTTTTAAGATAGTTATCAATGTTGGTGGTATATTAAAATCCCATAGTGAAATTTTAATAGAAGACAAAACTGAATGCTACCTCTGACCAACTGATAAGAATCTCTGGGAGAGAGACTATGTATTGAAAAAAATTTTTTTTTGTATTTTCTCTTTTTTATCATTTTTTATTTTTATTTTTTGAATTTATTTTCAAGTTAATTAACATGCAGTATAGTCTTGGCTTCAGGAGTAGAATAAGTAAAAATGAAAACAACCAGCAAAATCCCCAAATGGTTTTGATGAACGAGAACTACTCCAAGGAATTCCCATTCTCTCTCTTTCATAGGAATTTCAGAATAGACATTCCTCTGTCACAGCAGATAAACTACTGGGTATCGATGATTATAGTATGATACTCTTTTTTGTAGATTTTGAGCAGCTTTTAGTCAAGCTGCCATAAAGTTGATATGAAAATATTTATTGGTGAATAAACTAATGAGTAGGTAGAGGGATCCAGATAAGCAGAAATTCCGAGAGGTCAAATTCTTTTTTTGCAGAATTAGAATATGTCCTCTGCCAAAATATTTGAGAGGGTTGAGCAGTGGAACTGCTCTTCCAGATTTTTAAACATGTTCATTTATCCTTACCAACTTTAACTCTCTTCCAGACTGCTCCTTTCAAAATGGGTAAAATACTTTAGAATTAAATGAGTGGTTCTCAAGTGTCATGTTAGTGCTTTGAAAGGAATAGAGTGTTATACGAATATGAATTATTATTCTTGTTCATGACAGATATGCTATTAAAATGAGTACATGTATACTAATCTCTGACAATATTTGATGTACAAAAATAGGGGCTTTATGTGAATCAAGCTTACAGAATTCGGAAAAGGACATTGCAATGAAGATTAACCTTCTCTTTCTCCATAGTTTTCTTGACAAGACAATTAAAAATAGAAGTTGATTATAAAACAGACAGCACTGAGACAGATTTGTTTATATAGGGTCATTTATTCTTGCTGATAGCAACAGCTGCTTTGCAATTATTTAAAATAGTAAGAATATTTGCCAAAGGTATTCGGAAAAATCACTAGTCCAGGGAATATTATATGAAGCAAAAGAGGAAAGAAATAAGGAAAGAAAGAAAACAATGTGAGAGAGAAGAAAGAAGGAAGGGGATTTAGGGTCAGTCAACAGAACAATTCTACACACTATAGCTTTCTGTTATACTACACATAGGTATATTAAAGAGCTACAATAATTTTTTAGGAAAGAAACCTCTTTAATCTAGCATTTCCTACACTCTTTAATCTAACTTTGACCCACAAATCTTTTTAACATGTAATAATTGTTAGCATCCTGACAAAAAGCGTTTTGAAACAAGGAAACTTTTTGGGGCACCGGGATGGCCCAGTAGGTTGGGTGTCCAACTTCGGCTCAGGTCATGATCTCACGGTCTGTGGGTTCAAACCCTGTGCTGACAGCTCAGAGCCTGGAGGCTGCTTCAGATTCTATGTCTCCCTCTCCCTCTCTGCCCCTACCCTGCTCATGCTCGTGCTCTGTCTCTGTCTCTCGCTCTCTCAAAAATGAATAAACATTAAAAAATAATTTAAACAAGGAAATTTCTGGTATAATAGCAATCTACAAAAGGTATTCCACATTGGTTCATGTTCCACATTGATTCCTGATAAATGTTTAGGCTATTAGGTTATGAACTCCTTAAAAAAGATTATTTATTTGTGAATTCAGATCCCTTTTAGTTGCTTTGTAGCAAAGGAAACCGTTCATTAAGTTGCAGTGCACATTTGTCTTTCTTTGTGACAGCCCAGCATCTGAACCCCAGTGGGTCATGGTAAGAGTCAGAGATGCTATCTTATATACAAGCTAGATGCTTGCTTTCCTGCCTGATGCTTGCTTTCTTGGCTTTCTTTGTGGCTGTAATTTGGATGCATGACTCAAGACTGCCAATCAGATGAACCTATCAGGCTTGACTCAGCAGTATGCTCTCAAGGAAGCAGAACCAGTAAAGATGCTTCTGGCCGAGAGGGACAGTGAGTTGTTCAGCCAGTGGTGGTGACAGTACCTGCAACACCATCCTATGTCCTATCTGCTGTCTTTAGTTGTGCAGTGGAGGCTTTTAGCTACCGTGTCCTCTTCTCAAGGCAAGTTACACAGTATAATGTTGAGCATCACTACTGTCTGAACATCCCCAGATGTGGCCCACCCTTCTGGGTGATTCATGAACTACCTAATATCCCTTAAACAAGTTTTTCTTCTGCTTAAATCAGCTATAATTGGTTTCTCTTGCTTGTGACTAAGAATCCAGCCTGATACCGTGGGCTTAATCTTACTAATGAGAAACAACAAAAAAGAAATGTTAATGATGTGAGAGAGCTATAATTCTTCTGTGTTCCTGAGATAGTGGGTTGTTGTGAAAAATGTTATGGAATTCTATAGAGGAGATAATTTTGAGAAGCATGAAGGAGGGAGCCACTTGCAGGTAGGGTCAGCGTGAGTGGTAGTGTGCTAGAATTTAGTAATGAGGTAGGGCATTTCTTCAGCACGGAAAAACGATACACCTGTCTCTTTCTAATTTATGACACAATTTAATCTTGCCTTTTCCTCATTTGGTTACTGTCATTTCTGCCTTTTTATTTGCCTGAATTTAATTGCTTCATAAAAGAGTTGCCATCATACCAGATTGTTCTGAGGTTAATAGTTTAAGAGTTATCTTCAGTGTACAACAAAAGATAGCCTGGTGCAGAAAACATGTGACACGTAATGTTGCAATGTCTGAAAACAAAATGAAATGATCTTTGACAGGATTAGACTAGATCTTTCAGAGATGATAATAGTATTTTATATTTGCAAATACTCCATAGTTTTCAAGGCTCTGCCAATATATTATCCCATTCAAGGCTCATTTCATCAAATACAGAGCTCTTAATTTTATTTGAATCATTTTGATGGGAATCCATTTCCGACTACATACAAATTTTTTTAAACTGGGAAATACTATACATAATGTAAACTTTTGCTATAACTTTGCACTATTATTGCGAATGTAAATGAGGGAAAAATTTCAGAAACATTCATTCCAAATCAATTTACAGATCATCTGCTGTGCACCCAGCATTATGCTAAGGTATAAGGATAGAAAAATACATAAGAGATGGCTCTTGGCTTCAAGGAGACAGAAGTAGTTATTAAAATTCAAGAAAGTAAGTATGTTGAAGAGGCTTAATATCAGATATGTAATTATACTCGCCCACCTTTTTCAGGGTTATCGTGAAGACCAAGTTTGAAACCAGTAAGTCTCAGTGCAGAGGGAATTTAGGATTATTATCACAATACTGCTACTACTGATGCAGGAAATAGTCATGCAGATGGAAGTGCATGGGGCCATGTGCTGAAGTAGAAAGAGTAGGTGTCTTGGAAAGATAAGATCTTGAGCTCACACCCACCCAAGGGAACTTCTGAGATTTATTATCCGTATGGATGTGGGCAAGCATCCTAACTTGTCTGAGTTTTTGTTTGCTGGTTGGCAAAACTAGAATAATACCCACCTTGAAACCTTCACTGAGAGTTAAGGAGAATATTGGCTAATTGAGTAGTATAGAATTTTAATTATTTCATAAAGGAATCATCCAAGTTTACAGTCTTGTGAGAAAATTAATCTGCTGCAGTGCCTGGCACGTAATCCGCACTCAGTATGCATTTGTTCAATGGCAAAGAGATGAATATATTTAAGTCTAACTTTGAGGTAAGTATGGCAGGTATTATCTCAAATATCAATATTATTCATGCTAGAACAATCTTTAGATAATAGAAACTACATTTACTCATCAATTCATTTAAAACTGGGAAAAGTAATGGCATTCTGAACAGAAAAAGAGCTCCATCTCTGAATTATTTACATCAATTATTTACATGTTCTGGGTACTTTTCCATTTGTATACAGATAGTAATAAAATAAATGGAAACCTTAAATTGGAAAAAAAATAAAAGCTTTTGGCCTATGGTATGGATCATTACTGTTGAATGATAATAAAAATATTGAAAGGAAATTAGTGAATGCCTTCTATAAGGAAATATATATATTTTTAATTTTTTAATGTTTATTTATTTTTGAGACAAAGACAGACAGAGTGTGAGTGGGGGAGGAGCAGAGAGAGAGGGAGACACAGAATCCGAAGCAGGCTCCAGGCTCTAAGCTCTCAGCACAGAGCCTGACGCGGGGCTTGAACCACAAACTGTGAGATCATGACCTGAGCCAAAGTCAGACACTTAAACAACTGAGCCACTCAGGTGTCTCTATAGGAAAATCTTATTTAATTACAAAGATTCAGTTTCTAAATGTTTACATATAGATTTGAAATATATGAGCAGCTCCCTTGATAGAGTGGATATCTTCATTTCATCCATTGTTTTATACTGGATTCACAAATTTAAAACAAATGTTAAAAATACACTCAGATGCCCTTTGTGAATGGCAATATACATGCTTTTTGATTTTCTGATTCATTATGCTCAAGACAATAAGAAAGTATATAGAGGTTTAACACTAAGAGCTGTATTAATTCACATGAAACCAGTCTCCAACTTACCATTGTTCACCAGTTTGGTTGCAACATGAGTCACTTGTAATGGTCAAAGAACAGACATGGGTAGTAATGTCAGTGGGGCAGTCTGTGAGTGAAATATTCATGTATTTAAAAGATAGCATGTGTACACAGAGTGAGTTGATTACTAAGATTAGGTACCAAGCCACCTGCATAACATATCAAGGCAGAGTAGGGACAGAGTGAAAACCAGATTTCTAAAGGAACTCTGATAGGAACTCTGAAACTGACTTCCCAAGAGGAAGGCAGTAGGAACCTTTCTGATAGAGCTGAGCACATTTGCATAGATAGCACTTTGTACTGCTCATAAATCTCTGAGGATCCAAGGACCTGCCCTCATGCTTGTGATTCTTCTTACCTTCCATAAGGTATTCCTATTATCTGGACATATACCAACATGATATGTTCCAAGTTGCCTGAATCTTGGATCTAATTTTCTCAGTGGACAGAATTATTATATGTGAAAGATAGGCTCCTGGATTGGACATATATCATAAGTACTGGGTACAGTATCACCAACACAGTAGAATATCCACCAAATGCTAATTTCCCTTCCTGTCAGAGCCATTGTCCACAATTTATTGACATCCAAATGCTTCCATCATCTTGCCTGTGGAAAGCCTATTCATTTGTTCTTTTCCAAGGTCAATGTCCTATCTTCACCATCCCAGTTTGATTCCCTTAGGGAATTCTGGTATTGGTTTCATATATGTTTCCATAAAGGAAGACTTTGTATTTCCCTTCTGACACAAAACCAATTATCTTGTATTACAGATATAGTGAAATATTAGGGGAAGGGGAAAATACTAGCTGCGTAACTATTTTGTAGGCTATCAGGGCATGCTGCTATGAGTCTATTAGATGATGGCATGGAAAAATAGTTATAAAAATTGAATTTCAGGAGACTAGGATTAAGATTCTTGAACAAAAAGGGGTGTGTAAAAATCATCCCTCAAACTCTAGAAAAATGCCTTGGTGAGCAGGGAATTCCTGGTTAAAAAGTAAGGCATTGGGGCACCTGGGTGGCTCAGTCTGTTAAGGATCTGACTCTTGATTTCAGCTCAGGTCATGATCTCACGGTTCATTAGATCAAGCCCCACAACAGGTTCTTGGCTGACAATGTGGAGCCTGCTTGGGATTCTCTGTTTCCCTATCTCTCTGCTCCTCCCCTGCTCATTCTCTTTCTCTCTAAATAGATAAGTAAATCAATAAACTTAAAAAAAAAAGTGAGGCATCATATTGGAAGTCTGTACCAGAGATAGTGGGTAATAACATGCAGATATCATCTGACGTAACCTCCTTCCCAGCCATTATCACCAAACTTTGTCTGTGTTACTTATTTCAAGTATTCATCCTTCTCAAATATTTTCTCATCTATTTCTTAATTAATTTGCTATATGTTGTCATTCTGTGTTTCACAACTCCATATAGTCAAGAATCTTGTTTCATTCACCATAGTCTTACCAGGATCCAGAGAAATCTCTGGCATGTAGTAAATGCTGGTTGAAACAGGGAATTAATGAGTAAGAAAATGAATAACACTGAAAATTTTCAAGGAAAAGGAACAAAAATTGGGGCCTAGTATTCCCAGGATTTGTCTGATTAGGACTTAAAATAATTTTTTTTTCATTACAATTGCAATTTTTACCAACATTCCTTGATTTTCTTTTCCAGGCTTTCTTCTCCCTTACATGGGGAAGGGCAGGATTATTCCTGGCATCAGCAACTCAATTGTTATTAATCCATAAATGATGTAGATGAAGTACGTTACTCCTTAAATTACTCCGAGAAATTATTGATATCTTGATGTTTACACACCTCTAAAATGCTATGAATTCTTGAGTTCCAGGGGGAAACAAGCTAACGTCATAACCATGAACTTGGCTACATTTATCTTTGTTTTTATGCCTTACATATAGACAACACTCAGTGAATGTTGAAAGAATAAAGAAAATGGGCTACATTATTCAACTACACTTAATCACCATCTGTAACACCAGTTCTTAAGGAAATGCATTGTATATTTTGTACTATAGAAACACAACTCCTTGACCTTAAACATGTGGCAGCACCTTCCTAGCTACAGTAGTGGGCACTCTCAGGTTAGTGAAAAATGGAGGAGGAACGTGATGCCTCATGTCAATGAGAGAAAGGTGGCTTAGGGCCTTGTTACTCAAAGTATGGTCTTCATCACCTGTAAGCTTACTAGGGTTGCAGAATCTTGGCCCTATCCCAGGACTTCTCAGTTAAAATCTGTGTTTTAATCAAGATCCTCAAGCGATTTGCATGCACATTTAAATTTGGAAAGCAATGATTTAGGGGAGGTAGGTCTGTTACCTCAAACATCAGTAAAGTCTTAAATATCTACATCTGTACAAGACCTTTTAGATAGCTATATATTGGTAGACAATAAAATTCCTCTTCAATTACTCTGAGGAGTAAAACTTCCTCCAACATCCTATTTGCATATTCATCAATTTCCAGAAAACATACTCAATGCGGTGTTTTAGATTAATCAATTCAGTGCTTAAATGATGAAATTTGCAATCTCAATAAAGCATGATAAACAGCTGCTGCCTTTCATTTCTGCCTCCACTGAAGGGGACTTAGAAATACTCACCGGAAACTCATCACTTCTCTGCTTCTTGGCAAAAAATATCCTTATCTAGGAGTTGGCACAACTTCCAAGTTGAAAGAAGCATTGGATTTTACATCTAGAAACATCTGCTTTAATCCGTGCTTGAAATAAATGAAAACATAAACATCTTTCATTAATCTTACTCTTCTCATCACTTCTACAGCACTTAGAGTCTGGGTTACAAAATTAACATCACATGGTAGAATCCTTTGTACTGTAAGATGTTTCACAATTAAATCATAACAATGTCAGAACACTAATATAGGTAATACGTCCTATAGAAATGCAAAGAAAAACTTTGGATTGCTTGGGTAGTCAAATACACTATATAGAGAAGGCTGGAATCAAACCTGGTACTGAGGGATGAGGAGACATTGGACAGTGGCCAGAAAAGGGAATGAAACAGCAATGACAATGACAAAGATATGAAGAGAGAAGGAGTGGCAAGTTCAATTAGTGAGGAAACATATCCATAATATGTTGATGAGACTCAGAGTTAGAGATGTTGACCAAGACAGATCGCTGTTAATTCCAACTTGAATTTGAATAATTCCTGTGGTGAATACACTTTGGGCAAGTAACAAAATGGAAAAAAAAAAAGGGTGTTAGGAAGAACACTTAGTGAAGCTAATATATGCAACATTCAAGTTTAGTTCTAATGTCAGTATTGTTGTGCTGGGTCTTAATAAATGATTGCTGAATAGCAAATTGATGAATATACAGTTTCATGTAATTTTCAGAAAAGAAATTAGCTTGTGAAGTCAATGAACTCTTTTGCAGTTTGTTTATGTGTTTCACAATTTTCAAAAGGGTGGTAGCAATTGATAGGAAGTCCTCAACAGAGACAACACATGTAATTGCTAGATACACACACTTGTCAGAACATGGCTGTAAGTGGAACTCTATGACATTTTCGAGTAATAATGACAAGGGTGAATCAAAGGTCAGTTTTCCAGGATCAGTTTCTCAGAGTATTATCCCTCTTCACTGTGTCAGAAAACCTAGGCTTTAAGACTGAGACATTTTCCAGAAGTTACTATGATAGTTTCTTTGCCGATGTTGGCAGAACAGCTACAGAATCACCATGTCAAAACCTCTATATGAAACATCCATTTGTGGAATGGTCATGATGATACAGACACTTCCTGCAGCAGCATTAATATTCTCAGGGAAACTTTACTTGACAGATGGTGTATATTTTCCACTGAAAAGGGTAGGAAGGTGATTTGGACTTTTGACCATGAAACCATGGTAGGGCCCTTTGATAGAACTTTAGAGGGAATAAAGAGGATCTTCTCATTTGGGGAAGCTTATTGTCAGAGGGAAGAGTAGGCTTTATGCAAGCCTGGATAATCCAAGTTTTTCTTCATTTCCACAATTTGAGATTATGGTAAACCAATAGGAGAAAAAATGACAGAGTAGAACGCAGGAGAGTGCTTTAATATCCCATTCCATCATGTCCAGATAGAACTATCCAGAAGGCAGGCTAGTAATCAAGAGGAGATAGGAAAAAAAATCCTGTTGGGTAGGAGAGCCAAAAGTCTAATGTTATAACCTAATTTATATTTATTAAATTACCTGAATCATTAAATGTTGGACTATTGGAAAAGCAGTAGTTGTAACAAATCAACAACTCAATCGCCATAAGCTATTTTGAGAACCTACAATAAGTTCAAAGCAATCTAGTTAACTTTCTTTCCTTTGTTTCATATACTCAGTGATGTATGTGTTCTTTGAGTGTAGAGATTATATCCAACGATTATGATTTGTCCACTAGAAGCGTGCAATACATATATGTTAATTTATAAGGTTAGCAAGGGCTGAATGTATCTCTACATGGATAATAGGGAGATTGGAGTTTCTCTCTCTGTTGGGCTGTGTTCTCCATCAGCCTACTGTGAAAGAAACTGAATTTTAAAATGAAACTTAAGCAAAGACTGTTAGATTGAAATGGATCTTAGAGGCTCCCTGGAATAACTTTACCTTTAATGCATGGACCTCTTATTGTTCTAAATCTATGCATGCTGAATTTTAATGTGATTCTCACAAGTTTGACTTCATGCTTGGTTAAAATATGAATTCCTTTATGTAGTGGGATCTAAGACGCTTCTTAAAGTTGCCGCTTCAGGGTACAGATGTATTGAGCTGATCAGGAGTTTTAATTTCTAGATGCAGAGCCATTAGGGAAATGACAGGAGAAATCAGAGAATAAACCTGTCACCATGCACAGATCCCTAGAATTACTGGATCTCTTCTTGTGTAAATTGAGGAGTTTGGCTAAAAGACAATTAAATATAAACCTGGCTGCACATTAGAATCACACGGAGAAGTTTAAGCATATACCAATGCTTACTGATTATCCTCAGATATTTTAATTTAACTGGTCTGAGATACTTCTGGGGATTTATAAGTTTAAAAGCTCTTCAGATTGTTCTAATATGCCTTTGGAGTTGAGAGATCCTCTAGGTGGTCTCCAGTTCTAATATTCCAAGAATCTGGAAGACAATAAGTCTGGTAAATTCCAAGTTTGAGCCACTATAGATTTAATCATCCATTGTTACTCCAGTGAGGGATTCCCACACGCCATGAATGCAAGATTTCATTCTCTGGTACTCTAGCTATGGGGGACTTATGACATTTCCAGTGAGTCCAAACAGCCTCCTGAAAGAAGAAATCATGCCCTTTGTGAATGTCAAATTTCACCATGAATGTGTATCCCTGAGTATTTCTTCCAAGTTTAGCAAATATTATACTAATTATAAAGATTATACAGATAAGAACTGATTATTACTCAAAAGTTAGATGAAATTAGCTCCTGTCTATAATATTCCTCCTGCAAGAAGCCTGTGAAATGTTTGTTGGTAGAAATTTCTATAAAGACAACCCTTTTATAGAATCTATAAATCCTTGCAAAAACACTGCCAGTGATAAAATAATTCCAGTGGGTTGTTGTCACATGAAGATGTTAGTTGGAACTTACAAAGCCATCGTTGGCCATAAGAGATGGTTATAAATGCATTTTTCTGTGAACTGCTAAGGAAATATAAAAGTGTATTATTGTGGATTCTGTTTATTGGAATCATTTTGAGAACTGGGTATTTAATTAGCTGGCTGACTGGATTTAAAGGCGACTGGAAAGAACCATCCTTCACAAACCACAACTTCAAAAAGCTTCTAAAAGTTTGATCTAAAAGTTTAGCCAGAGGACTTGTCCCTGATTGAATTTGTAGGACCAAGGCTTATATGTATTTTCTCCCATTGTTGGTCCTTATATTTTACTGCAGTTAGTCATTCCTGGAAATCCTGTGCATCTTTCGTTTGAAAGAGCTGTGGGACTCTGTCACATGAGACCTAGCATAGAGTACCTTCAGTTTGGAGTAGGATAAATGTTTCTCATGGGTGAACATTTCCTACAGTTCCATTACCATGTTGTCCTTTGAGAGACTGCGTTCTTAGCAGAGGCTAAAAAAATTCCCTCCTAGGCTCAAACAACAAAAAATGTTGACAGGAGGAAAGCTAGAGAAAGGAGCACTAGAAGAGAAGAGAGGACTTCGGTAATGGGAATGATGTTCAGGCGTCACTCTCAGAGTCAGTCTTGACTCTGTACTCAGCATAATGCCTGGCACCCAGTTGACATCAGCATGAGTGTTTCCTTTCTATTGGGTATTGAGCTACCTACTTTCCCTACATTATTTTATTTATTCCTCATCACAACTCTATGGGGCTTTCTGCTCCTCCTTAGGTCCAAGTATCATAGTTTTTGCCTTGAGACTTTCCTCTTTAGAGGGTTTCCTCTGGCTTCCCTTTAGTAGTATTTTTCTTCTAGTCACAGGGATGTGTCTACCTGTCTAGACTATGTTCCGGATCTTTGGGACTGTGGTATGCCTTGTCCAAATGACCTTGATTCCACTTCCCAGGGCAATGCAGGCCTCATTCCCAAGGACAGATCACAACTGTAAGAACAAAATCTGAAGCAAGGCAACCCAGAGCTGGTATGGGGTCCCAGGTTGTGAGGAAACCATCTGCCTTCCATCTTGTTGCTCTATCATCCTCAACATATTATTTCCATCTCATAGCTCAACAGAGCTACTGAAGCTCTGGGTATACTATTTTCATTTCAGCCAGAGGGAAGGAGAAATGAATGAAAAAGTCCACCTTCCTCCTTCAAGGGCACTTATGAAGTTCTTATTATATCTCATTAACCATAATTTTGTGTGTGAGAAAGAGAGAGAGAGAGAGAGAGAGGGAGGGAGGGAGAAAAACAGACTGATGGATGGAGATGTCTTGTTAAAGGCATAATTATTTTGTATTATCTGGCACATTTATTGAAATGACATAAATTTATTTAAACTTGATATTTTCATTTTGTATCCTACTTGTCATGTATCATTCCTCTTTCCCCTCAGAATGATTCTTTTTTTTTTGATCGTATGCCTTTTTTTCTAAATTGTTCAAGATTATTATTGCATTTTTCTCTCTCCCTGAGGATTTCTATTCTTTTAGTCGTTAACCATCAACATTTAAATGAATATTTAATAAAGTAAATATCTTTGCATTCCACTGGAGTAGTAGAAGGGTATAGGATGACTTTAACTCTCAGTATTCCTTTTCCTCTCTGAGACTGAAACAAACAAATTGACAGGCAGAAAACTAGAGCTAGTATCACTGAAAGAGGAGGGGAAGGTCTTAAGTAATAGAGGAAATGACATTCAGGAGCTTGCGTATTTGGGGCATTTCAGGCTCAGCTTTGTTACAAGCCCAAACCAATTATTATTATTTTTTTGCACCATTAATTTATCTTTAGATGTACATGCATGATCATTCTTTTTGCTCACCAATCTCACTTTCATTTCATCTATCCTTTCTGGAATACATTTTTTTTTCTTTTTTTAAAAAAAAATTTTTTTTCAACGTTTATTTATTTTTGGGACAGAGAGAGACAGAGCATGAACGGGGGAGGGGCAGAGAGAGAGGGAGACACAGAATCGGAAACAGGCTCCAGGCTCTCAGCCATCAGCCCAGAGCCCGACGCGGGGCTTGAACTCACGGACCGTGAGATCGTGACCTGGCTGAAGTCGGACGCTTAACCTCGTGACCTGGCTGAAGTCGGACGCTTAACCGACTGCGCCACCCAGGCGCCCCCCTTTTTTTTCTTCTTAGGCCATTTAGAAGTTCTTGAATTAAACTTTTTGTTTATCTTAAAATGTCTTTGCTTTCATTCTTGAAAGTAGGTATTCTGAGTGACCAACATAAATGGACAATTATTTCCTCCCTGAATTTTGAAGACATGTTTTTCTCTTTCCTCGATGCCATTATTTCTTTTGAGAATTTGTCATTCTAACCATGCTTTTGTTAATTTTTTTTTTCATGGCTGTTGTTAAGGTTTAAAAAAATGTTTTTTTAATGTTTATTTTTGAGAGAGAGACAGAGGGCAGGGGAGGGGGAGAGAGAGAGGGAGACACAGAATCGGAAGCAGGCTCCGGGTTCCTAGCTGATGGCATGGAACCCCATGCTGGAGATCATGACCTGAGTGTAAGTCGAAGGTTTAACCAACTGAGCCACCCAGGGGCCTCTGTTGTTAAGATCTTTTTCTTTTGTACTTTGCAATTTTATCATGCTTTGTTTAGATAAGAATTCTTTTAATTTATGTTGTTTGGAATTCTTTGCCTTTGAAATCTTATCATTCGTCATTAAATACTGTGGAACTATCAGGTGTTATCTTGCTATTACTTGTATATAACTGTTTTATTATTTCTTCCTGATATACATTTAAAAAGTATTTTGGATCTTTTCACTCTATTTTCCGTGCCTCTAACATTTTACTTCGTATAGCTTATTTCTTTATTTCTGAGTCGTATTTTGTGTAATTTCTTCTGATCTTTCTCCCATTCATTGATTCTCATCAGGTCTGTCAAACTATTTAAGACCTCATTAAATTGTTAATTTAAAATATATTGATTTTTTATAGCTTCTCTCTGGTTCTTTATTATATAGATTTAATTTCCTCTTTTTTTCTGGTAATCTTTTTATCCTAATATATTTTCAATGGTCTTATTTTTGTAAACTTATTAAGCATGTATCTTCAGTATTATTTTTTGAACATTTTCAATATCTGAACTTTAAAAAAAATTTTTTTTTTCAACGTTTATTTATTTTTGGGACAGAGAGAGACAGAGCATGAACGGGCGAGGGGCAGAGAGAGAGGGAGACACAGAATCGGAAACAGGCTCCAGGCTCTGAGCCATCAGCCCAGAGCCCGCCGCGGGGCTCGAACTCACAGACCGTGAGATCGTGACCTGGCTGAAATCGGACGCTTAACCGACTGCACCACCCAGGCGCCCCAATATCTGAACTTTTTAAATTCTGGTACTGTTGTTTCTATTTATTCTTATTCATGGTAGCTTGCTTTCCTTTGCGTTTGGCATATTTTTTTATTGAGAGCCCATATATGTTGACACTGTGTGTCCGGTATGTATTTTTCCAGGTAGAATTTCGGATTGCTTCTTCAAGGTACCTGGGTGAAAAAAGATCTAGGTCCAACATAAATTGCCAGTCTTGGCTTATGTATTTTGAACTGAACAAGTATAGTGGATTTAGACTGCAAAATATTTGAAGGCCAGACTTGACCACACAATCTCAATGAAGGTCTTAGTTACAAAAAGACTCCATTTAGAACTAAAGGCAAGTTAAACAAGATACTTTATTAATGTTACTATTTGCCTCTATGTGGTATCTTTTCCTGTTATAGCTATTATTGTGTATGATTTGTTCAACTCCTTGCCTTTAAAGCTGTAAGATAATGTGAGATCTACATACGTTTCCAAATTAACTTTCAATTCCAGTGGTGGCTTAAATCTATGGTCCTTGCTTCCTGTTGACAGCTAACTTGAGCTATTTCCTTGATTTTCCACAAGCTCATCTAGTTGTTTGAGAGAGTATTTTGAACTGTTTTGTTAGATGTTCCATAGCAGGAGAATTTTGCAATTTCTAGGCCATTATAATTTTGGAAACAGAAGACTCATATTAAACTATAGAAAATTGTTCTATTTTTCAGTAGGAATATATTTAAAAATTTTTTAAATATCACCAGGCTCAAATAAAATTCCATAATTTTTAGGATGCTTATATTATATAAGAGTCAGGCTATGATTTTAGGTGTTACCTAAATTATGTTATTGATGAGGTTTTTGGGGTGACAGTGGAATTCATGGGGTCTGGAGCTGACTACCAAAAAGAATATTTGAAGATGTTTTGGGTGCAAAAAGGTGATTTTATTAAAGCACAGGGACAGAACCCGTGGGCAGCAAGAGCTGCCCCAGGATGATGAGGAGAGACTGGTTATGTACTATGGGGTTGGGAGAGGTAAAGTCCAGGGGCAGTTTCCGGTGAGATTTTCATATGCTAAAGAAGACTCCCAGGATAGTGGAGGCCTAGCTAGTGTCAAGCTAAGGTTGTTTTCCCTCTAGCAAAGCATTAACATTAAGACAGTAGGGAGTTCCTGGAGAAACATTTTACTCTGCTGGCCTCAAGTATTTGTCAATGGGCTGCAGATTATAAGGAAATTTAGTTCTATCTGCCATTTCCTTCTGCCTTTGTTTCCCACAGCAATATGGAGGGTGATGTTGGGGCTCCAGGACATGGAGTCTATAGGTTTCTAGAGATTAGGTTGTTGATATAATTACCTTTTTCTTGTGATTTACTAAGATATTTGTAAATAGATGGGGACTCGTATCCTACAGGACTATGATCTCTATCAGTTAACCATTTGTTTTTCCTGTTTTTCCCAGGAGTTCCTGAGGAATATCACACATATCCCACCTGGGGTGGGGGATGGGGTTGTGGCCTGTCAGCTTGCCTTATGGTCCCTCATCATTATGATTAGGTGTTACCAACAATATGGTAAAACCCCATCTGAAGCCATGCTGCCTTGGTCTTTCACTTAGTAGCTGGGTAAGCTTTGGTCAATTTATTGATATCTTTGAGCCTCAGTTTTCTTCTTAAAAGTAGGGTTGTATCAATAACAACCTCATTAGAGTTCTCCACAGAATGAATATATTAGTACATGTAAAAGACTTAGAGAAATGCCTACTACATGGTAAGGCTTAAAAAATTGTGTTATTATTATCATGATAGGTACCAGTGATAGAATTTAGCAGATTGAAAATGAAGGAGTTCAGAATAGGTCTTTCCAAAATGTGTCACTTTTTGGGATTCAAGCTAAAGACAGTTAAGACCTGAAGACCTAAGAAAAAACTTTCACCTCTTCCTTAAACTACCTAAAATAATTTAGATAGGGGGCCCATAAAGAGAGTTACTACCAAGAGATAACTTTTTTATCTGATGACCTATCTGGCAAACATCCAATTACCAAACATCTTCTCTTCTGATCATCCTGTGAATCACCTCTCTCCCCTTTGAAGCCCCAGGCCCTCATCCCATTCCTTAGCTCAGGCTGGCCTATAAATAAGCCTCACTTACCCAGTTTGTCTTTGAGTCTCATATTGTTATAGGGCTCCTATATATGTGTTATTAAATTGACTTTTCTCTTGTTAACCTATTTTATGCTGATTTGGTCATTAGACCAGCCAAAGAATCTGGAAAGGTAGAAGGAAAATTATTTTCTTCCCCAACACAAATCAATCACATAATCAACAGCATGTAGAAAACTAGTGATAAGCAACATCATTTAATATTTGTGCTTATATATTTCATCCTTCATTTAAAATGAACTGAGTTGCAAAGCTTTCAACAAATGATCAAAATATAGATTTAAGAGTTTTAAAAAATAGGACTTGTGTTAAAGAATTCATTTTAAATATGCCTCTAAGCAAGTATATGAGAGATTGATCTTAAAAAGCATAAAACCTTAACTTATATATTTTAGTTAAATGACATCCCAACTAAATTAGCCTGATTATAAGTGGTATGGCCTTAATTTAGTCTTAATATTTAAATGTGGTTTTGACGTAAATCTGATCATCATTTTGGAAAAATCCAGTTTCTAAACAAATGGCTGCTGCTATTAGAATATATTTTCTATTTATATTTATTTGTCTTTGAAAAATGTTAATATTTTACAGGCAAAGAGCAGTTCTTATCTCTAATATTTCAAAAATAGATGTTTTTAGCTATAAGTATGTTGTTAAAAGTATGTTTAATCTCTTTCTCCAACCTGCAGAAGAGAAGCAGCCCGAATTAATATTAGGCCATGTAAAAATATGCACTGTAGGTTTGCTGAAAAATCATTTAAATTCTTTCTCTACCCCTCTGGAGGAATATGTAATGCACCATTTCTTATTCAGTGCACTTTAGGACATTCATGCTTGGAACTTCATAGAAGTATTTAGGTTAGGCATTTGTTTGGTGATAGGATTCTTTGGAAATGAAATAAGTCCTTCCCCCAATCCAGGATACAAGAATTTACCTTTTTATATATCTATTCTTCAAGACTGATATTTTGTTTTAGGCCTATATGAATCTTGAATCCCTCACGTTAGACATAGTTATAAAAAAGATGGAATTGAGTGTTGAGGACTTAAAAGTAGATGTAAAGAAAATGAGAGATTAGGAGTACAGAGTTTTCCCATTGTGTCCTTTTGAGGTAAAAAGAAATTGTAACCAAACAAGCTAGCTTTATAATAGTGAACGGGAGCAGAATTTGTCACCCCAAAATACACCTCTTTGGCATAAGGATTATTTCAGGTTTATTATTTTTAAGAGACGGCAGACATAGGAAAAGCTCTGAAAACCTAGTAAAAATTACCCTCTTGTAAAATACATTTACATTTAGAAGGAAAAATCTCCATTTGTAAGAGTGTCTTTCTCTCAGTACCAAGAAGAGGATGACCAAATCTCTAGAAATTCTTATCAGTGAAGAAGGCAGGACTTAAAGCTGCCTAACAACCATACCCTTCCTCACTGTGCTTTTCCTAGTAACATTCCACAACTGCATCCTTTCCCCAACATCTTTCTTTGGTCTTAGCTGAAGATGGTTTTTAAGGCAGTGGCTTGGGCCATTTCAGAGTTACTCAGTACTTTTTGTCTTGTTTTGTTTTTGATGCATAGTTGGCATATAACATTATATTATTTTCTGGTGCATAAAATAATGATTGATATTTGTATACAGTGCAAAATGGTCCCCACAATAAGTCTAGTTACCATTTATCACCATACAAAGTTACAATTTTGTTCTTGTGATAATAAATTTTAAGGTTTACTCTCTTGGCAACTTTAAAATAATGTGCTACAATATTATTAATATAATAACTATGTATATATTAATAACATACCTATGACTTATTTATTCTAAAACTGAAAGTTTGTACCTCTTGACACCCTGTCATAGACTCTGGGTCTAAAGTTCTTTCTTGTCTAGCAAGAAAGCGGGATGCAAGATGAAAAGCGAGAGATGGCTAATATCCAGGAAAAGACAAGAGCCCGAATAAGGGTCCTTGCCCCATTTTTATTAGGATCAGAAGGCTTACAAACATGGTGATGGATGTGCACAAAGAGACAATGAATCTGTGGACATTAACTCATGGACGTGAGAGAAAAGGGGTCTTAAGGATATTCGGGTTAGAGATTTGGGTTAATACAAAACAAAATCCTGGCCCCGGGCAGCCAGGTGGAAGGTTGTTTACAGCAGACTTGAGGCACCACCTCTGTTTGTCTTAGCTAGCCTAGGGTATGGGACAAGTAGGACACTTGGCCTCAGAGCTAACAGGGCACCTTTTCTTTTGCTAATCAGCTCTGGGCTGGGCAGGGCAGTTTCATCTGCAGCTCAGTGGTCTATAGCCCTATTTACCTGTTTACCTAACTTGGTCCTTCCCTCCTGTGGAAGCAGCTTTCTGCTGTAGTACTAAATGTGGTGTGGGGGGGGGGGGGGGGAGGGTGGCGCTTCTGCCCTGAATACCTAATCTTGGTTATTTCATATACCTATGTTCTATATTGAGGCTTTTGCCCCACTCTCTATACTGGGGCTTCTGCCCCATCTTGTTAACCCATTGGTGTAAGCCCAGGGAGTTTCTAAGCTTATTCCCCACAACACCCTTTACCCATTTTGCCTATTCCTCGACCCTGCCCCCCCCACCCCCTCCCCCGCCCCCCCACCCCCCCCCCCCCCCCCCCACCCCCCCCCCCCCCACCCCACCATCTAGCAACCACCATTGTATTTTCTGTATCTATGAGTTTGTTTTGTTCATTCATTTATATCGTATTTATCTTTCTCTGTCTATTTCACTTAGCATAATAGTCTCAAAGCCCATCCATATTTTTGTAAATGCCAAGATTTCATTATTTGTTATGCCTAAGTAGTATTGCATTGTAGACATATATGACATCTTTATCCGTTTATCCATCAATGCACACATAGATTGTTTCCATATCTTGGCTATTGTAAATGATGCTGCAATGAACATAGAGGTGTATATATCTTTTTAAAATAGTGTTTTCACTTCCTTTGCATAAATACCCAGAAGGAGAATTGCTGGATCATATGCTAGTTCTATTTTTTTAATTTTTGAGGAAACTTCATTCTGGCTCCCACAGTGGCTGCAGCAATTTACAATCCCATTAATAGTGCACAAAAATTCACTTTTCTCCACATCCTCACAAACAGTAGTTATTCCCTGTCTTTTTTTATAATACCCATTCTAGCAGACGTGACGTGATATCTCATTGTAGTTTTTATGTTTTGACAGATGTGAGGTGATAGCTCACTGTTGTTTTTACATTTCTCTCATGATTAGTGATGATGAACATTTTTCATGTGCCTATTGGCCATCTATATGTCTTCTTTGGAAAAATGTCTATACAGATCCTCTGTCCATTTTGTAACTGGATTGTTTTTTTTTCTTTCTTTCTTTCTTTCTTTCTTTCTTTCTTTCTTTCTTTTGCTATTGAGTTGCATGTGTTTTTTTTGTGTGTGGGTTTTTTTTTTTTTTTTTTGAGAGAGAGAGAGCAAGTGGGGGAGGGACAGAGGGAGAATGAGAGAGATAATCTCTCTCCACGTCCAGTGCAGAGCCTGATGCAGGGCTTGATCTCACAACTGTGAGATCATGATCTGAGCTGAAACCAAGAGTCAGATGCTTAGCCATTTGAGCCACCCAAGTGCCTCTGTATGTGTTCTTTATGTATTTTGAATATTTTTTTTAAAGTTTATTTATTTGAGAGAGATGGAGACAGCACTAGTGAGGGAGGGACAGAGAATGAAGGAGGGAGAGAGAATCCTAAGCAACTTCTGTGCTGCCCGCATAGAGCCCGACCTGGGGCTTGAACTCAAGGATTGTGAAATCATGACCCGAGCTGAAATCAAGAGTCAGATGCTTAACCACCTTAGCCACCCAGGCTCCCTGATGTATTTTGAATATTAACCTTTTATCAGATGTCTGATTTGCAAAATATTTTCTTCCATTCAGTAGATTGCCTTTTCATTTTGTTGTAGGTTTTCCTTGCTGTATAGCTTTTCAGTTTGATTTAGTCCCACTTGTTTGTTTTTGCTTTCTTGCCTGTGCTTTTACTCCATTTTTCTGAGTATCTATCTCCCATATATATGGGAGTTACACATGTCATTAAGTTTCTACTTGTTTTTCTCCTGTTAATCTGTCTTTTATTATAGGGGCATTTCAACTAATAACCTAAAAGGGTAAAGGGAAAAATATCTTATTCCCCAACAATTCCCAAATCAGCATTTGTTGCAGTAGGTTTTGAGGGGCTGTGGATATCAGATGAAAATGATCTGCTATATCCACGAGTGCTGGAGTAAAGTTCTTACAGTTGAAGCATAGGCTCTGTGCTGATACCAGAAAAATGTTGAGAAACACAACTATAGCAAAGTCAGTAGGAAAAATCAAGCTGATCCATGTTTCATCTAGTTGAGTGCATAGATTACTTACATCTCTGAGGTCATAATGGGAACCTTAAGGTGGTGTCCAAAGGCATTTTCATTAAAAATGCCTAAACCAAAGCTTAAAATTTTCCTATGAACCAAATAAGTTAATTGTATTTACTGAAAGTTCATTATAATAATTAGTACTAATGTAAGGTTTGAGTTATGATTGATATTCTCTTTATTTTTATGCATACAAATGCCATAACGACTTTCATAGGTTGACCCACAAACTTGGTCCTCCAGTTTCTTTTTCTTACAAAGGTTAAAATATTCAAGTACACATGTTCTCAACAACGTGGATGTCAAGAAGACTTTGCTTTGGGGTAAAGAACACTGTCTCTAAATTCTATTTCATTAAGATGAGGTTGTGATTTGTTTCCCCACAACAACTTCAAGGTTCAAAGGTGTTGTGGTTCTGCCTTATATTTCTGCTCTTCTAAGTAATATTTCATGAATTAAGAAGTTATAAATATATGGAGAAGTACTTAATCATTTATTTTAAGTTGCATAAACTAACCAAACAGATTTAGGAGTCATAGTAAAATACAGCAACTCTTCTAAAATCAGAAATTGATACGTTAGCATTATTTCTCTGTGCTCAGCATCAGGTCCCATATGAGGTAATGCAACAATGCCACCCAAATAACAAGTGCTTTAACTAATTAGTTAGTGTAACCAGTTTATTGTCCTAGGTTGATTGAGTTAAGTCAAAGTAGGAACTCGCTTTTATCTCTCCTTCTATCACTACTTTTCAAATAGGAAAGGATCTGTCTTCACTCTTCCTGGATATCTGAAATAGTAATCACACATTTTTCAACCATTGTTATTTAAAATCAGTGCCATTTTAAGTTATTAACAATCTAACCCCAAGTAAATGAAACTTTATCTTTTCTTCAATTTAAAGCTTATCCTCTTCACTGAACCTCCCTACCTGAACCACATTAAGGAAGAGGATCCCCAATACTCAGGACAATCTTTTGTAGGAATTTTCTTTTCAATAAATATTTCTTTAAGGCCTTCATATTGCCTACACTGACTAGGAGTACTATAGATTCATTGGATTTGTTGACTACGGTACTATGAAATGATTTGGGGCCACTTGTTAATAAGTCCTGTATGGATGGTCCTTAGGATAGGTGATCACCGAACACCTATTGTCCTCAGTTACTACTCTAACTCAGGCAGAGTCCCTTTTAACATCTTTTTACATTTGCTAATGCAAAAATATTCATACTCAACCAATACTAAGACACTGTGCCAAGACCTGATAACATTGATATAATTCAGGGCTAAGTTGTAAGTGTCAAATAAGTTATATTAACCAAATAACGTTTTTAAGAAACATCTGTAGTCAGAAAGGTAGAATGAATCAGATCCTAATATTTCTTTGGAGAGGGATTTGATTTTGTTTCACCTGGTGTCAGCTGGGTTTCTTTCAAATGTATAATAGATTACTACCACCTAATTTTCAGGTCCACTGAAGTTTCATGAATTGTATCAATCATGTCTTTTATGGAAAAGGCACGAGCCTAAGATCACACTTTGAATTTAGTGTTTTTCAGTCTGAAGCGATGCTCCAGCCTTTTTGTGCTCTTATTGTTCTTGATACTCCTGAACATAACAGGCCAACAATTTTGTAGAATACCTCTTGATTTTGTTTGTCTGATGTTTCCTCGTGATTAGATTCAGGATACACGTCTCTGGCAGTCCTAGCAGAGAACTGATCCTGTGTTCCCATCCTTGCCTCTCTCAACAGCCCACATTTCAGTTGGACCCTTTGTTGCTGAGGGTCACTTTGATTACTTCATGAAGGAAGTGTCTGCCAGGCTTTGCCCATGTAAATTTACTCACTTTGCTTCTGTAATCAACAGCTATTTAGTACCTATGAAAATGTACGTGAATGAAAGGATGTAACTATTCCAGTCTGCCTCTAATTTGTACTTTATTAATGTGTTTATTTGTGTCTTCATGTGCTTACCTTCCTCTGACTCATCTAATGCTTCTCAAATGATTGTTCAGGAAGAAACTGGGTGAAGATGATGAAGAGTCAAAGCAAAAATATATATATTTTTAATGTTTTTATTTATTTTTGAGACAGAGAGAGACGGAGTATGAGCAGGGGAGGGGCAGACAGAGAGGGAGACACAGAATCCGAAGCAGGTTCCAGGCCCCAAGCTGTCAGCAGAGTCCGACGCAGGGCTCGGACCCACGGACTGTGAGATCATGACCTGAACCGAAGTCGGACGCCCAACCGACTGAGCTACCCAGGTGCTCCAAAGCAAAAATATTTTAATTAAATGGAGATCATTGAGCTCAGCACATTCATTTTACAAGGGAGGAAACCTGAGGTCCAGAAAGGTTAAGTGAGACACTGGATCTAGAACCCATGAACCCCCACTCATAGGCAGGGCCTTGACATGGCAACAAACTTTAAATCAGTTTTTATATTGGTTATCAATGTCATAAGTGAGTTTTTCAGTGCAATTTATGGCCATGACAAAATTTTTAAAAGATTTGACAATGTGAATTAATAATGAACTTTCTCTATAATATTTTATTAAAAAAAATATTTTCTCTGGGGCACCTGGGTGGCTCAGTCGGTTGAGCAACTGACTTCGGCTCAGGTCATGATCTCATGGTTTGTGAGTTCAAGCCCCATGTTGGGCTCTGTGCTGACAGCTCAGAGCCTGGAGCCTGCTTTGGATTCGGTGTCTCCCTCTCTCTCTGCCCCTCCCCCACTCATGCTCTGTCTCTCTGTCTCAGAAATAAATAAACATTAAAAATGTTTTTTCTTTAAAATATTTTCTCTGGTTATATCTCATCCAAGCATTCTCTTTTCTTATTTTTTATTGAGGTACACCAGTCTGGGAGAATTAGCTCACAGACATGAAGTTGTGCAAGTGTCTCATAGGCTTCTAGGACACTTTTCCAACCAAATTTAACAGTTCAAATTTTTAAGGAAAGCCCTTGGGATGAGTTTCGAGACATGAAACTACAATCTTTCATATTTGGTTCTAGAGTCAATTATTATTTTCTTCCTAAACATTTAGCTTGAGAAAGCTGAGTGGACTTCGAAAAAATGATTTCTTGTGAGAAAAAAATAACACGTGGATATGCAGAACCAAAATTTTAGCATGGAAAGAAATGCATGGAAATTCGCTAAAATACAGGGATTTCTGGAACTGCACTCAGAATTTACTCAGTAAGTGTGGGTTTGGCTGTAGACGTCTGCATTTCATGAGGGATCAGAAATTTCTGATGCAGGTGGGCCAGGAACACACGAGGGAAGCACGGCAATTAATATCGATTAATCATTTTAAGAAATTAAAGCTGATGTTAGAGTTTGCATACAACCTAAGGAAAGGCTAGAAGAAGCTGATCATGTAGCTGATGACTTGCATCCAGCTCTCATTCAATGATTGCAAGCATGCATGTAAAACTAGATTTTATCAGTGTGCTATAAGGTTAGCTATAAAAAAAAATAAATCAAGGTATGTTTCTTGGATAGATTTTGGCTGCCATGGCTTCTGTACCAATTCAAGGAAGTACGACCCATTTTGAAAACTTCCTTATTGGATGCAACCCTTTTTGCTTGTACAGAATGTATTCATATGAGCCAATTTTTTTTATTTTTTTGAATAAGGAAATCAGAACACAGAGAGTTTAAATTATTTTCCAAATAGCACACTGGTGGCTGGAAAGCCAGATCCAGAGCTTCTTGCTCCAGACATAAGGTGTTTTTGATTTTTCCATTACACTAAGCTATATAATATAAATCTACATGCTTTGTTGTCAATTTAAGAAGTGGTCACGGTACCTGGCATATATAATTCATTTTTGTTTATAAATTTACCTCCATATTCTGTCCCCAGCACTATAATTTTTTTTTTAAAGGCAAATCCCAACAATTTGTTCAGTTTCCTTTTATTGTGTCTCACCCTAACTTCTCAGGCCTTTGAGATTTCGGGGAATTTCCAAATGTACTTGTCAAGGGGCAAATCCCCAAAATTGATGAAGCATGTCATGCCTTGAATTCTTGTCAAATTGTGAATATTCTAATATTTTAATGACTTGTTCTATCATATTCATGATTTCCTCTCATTTTTATTCCTGCTCTGGGAAATCTTTGCCGGGAGTTTACATTCTATTGTCCCACATGCATTGAAAGGAAAAGGACTCATTTTTCTTAGCATTGCCTAAATTTCTAGTCAGTACAATACTCCCACTTCTCCATGGAATGCTCTTTTTTCTTGTTGTTGTCTGTTATGTGTGCTAGCAAATAATTTTTCTTATTGCTCTTAATTGACTTTGCAATGAGTCAGTCTTCTGTTCTCTAAGAATTTTCTGTTGCAGTCATGTAGCAAAATAAATTGGCAGGACTCAGGAATACAATAGGTTAAGCAATCACATTAACCTCCAAAGTCCATGGTTTACCAAGGGAATTCAATTTAGTTCAATAGAGTTCAATCAGTGTTTATTGATTTACTCCTCTATTCCAGGTAATTCTCCATATAGTGAGAATAAAAATATGCATAGATGTTATATCCCTGCCCACCTAGAAAATATAATCTGAGAGGAAGACAAATAAATAATGAGGATTTGTAATATTTTAGGAAAAGATCTATGAAGACTAAACTCAGATGTTATTATAGTAGGACAGCGGCCTGCAAATCATATTTTAAGGATATAGGAAGAACCTCAAAGGGAGGTAACACATGCTTTGAGTCTTTAAAAAAATTTTTTTTTAAACATTTATTCATCTTTGAGAGACAGGGAGAGAAAGAGAGAGAGAGAGTGGGGGAGGAGCAGAGAGAGAGGGAGACACAGAATCTGAAGCAGGCTCTGGGCTCTGAGCTATCAGCACAGAGCCCGATGCAAGACACAAACTCACTGGCTGGGAGATCATGACATGAGCCGAAGTTGGACACTTAACTGACTGAGCCACCCAGGTGCCCCATTCTGAGTCTTAAAGTAGGAAACAGCCATGAGAATGACAGGGATAAGAGAGAATAACTCACAGAGAATGCAAGGACAGGAAAGAGGGAAACAGCAAGGTACATTCAATAAAATTCAAAAGTATGCCAGAAACCCAGAGACAGGACTGGTTATGTAAAACACAGGATCCACTCACTGCAAAATGAAACTATGTGGTCCTTTGTAAAATTACTAAGAATTTCAAGATAGTGACAGCTTTTTAAATGTATAATTGACAGATAAAATGCTCTTGTTTGCTTTGGATAAATGCCCAAAGGTGGGATTTCTGGGTCATAGGGCGATTCTATTTTTAATTATTTGCGGAGCCTCCATACTGGTTTCCACAGTGGCTGAATCAGTTTGCATTTGCACCGTTTCCTCACAAGGACTCATTATCCCTTGTCTTTTTGATAATAGGCATAACTAGTAGGGGGCCTCGTGAGCATGGGGACCTGTGCAAAACAGATCACATGCCATGAAGCAGGTTCTGAGCAAAGACCTGGAGTACAAAGGTTAAGGATGAGACGGATGTTTGTAGAACAGAAAGGGAAGTGTGGTAAGTGAAGAATTAAAGAGAGTCCAGATCAAGATGAACCCAGCATGATATATCAAAAAGTGAGGTAACCAATTCTACCTCCTGTTTGATGATACATGGATGTATGTATCACTATTTATTTCACATTTATGAAATGTAATATTTTTTAAACTGTCAACCACAAAATTTTCTCTCCATAAAAATGAAGGAATTATTTAGCAAAGAGAAAAGAAAATGAGATAGTAATACTAATAGTAATACAAAAAGAATGAAATCTTGCCATTGGCAACATGGATAGAGCCGAAGAGTGTTAATGGTCATTGAAATAAGTCAGTCAGAGAAAGACAAATGCCATGAGATTTCACTAATCACAGGTTTCTTAAATGTGGAATTTAAGAAACAAACAAACAAGAAAAAAAAAAAAAGAAGACAAACTAAAACCAAAAACTCTTAACTATAGAGAACTAACTCATGGTTACCAGAGGGGAGGTGGGAGGAGGGATGGGTGTAACAGGAGAAGGGGGTTAAGAGTACACTCATCGGGATGAAAACAGTAATGTATAGAATTGCTGAATCAGTATATTGTACACCTGAAACCAACATTACCCTGTATGTTAATTATATTGGAATTAAAAGAAAAAAAAAAGAAGAGCAGCTAATAGGTACAGTATGTTTCCTTTACATCATGATGTAGATTCTTCTTAAACTACATAAATATCTCCTCTAGGCTCCTCACATACATGCGCCCCAAATCTAAGTTTTCATCAAAGTAACAGCATATTTCATGGTGGTTTTTTGGCTTAGAGTTCTTTTCTTTTCCTTTCTTTTCTTTCTTTTTTTTTTTTAATTTTCTTAAGGTTTATTTATTTTTGAGACAGAGAGAGAGAGACAGGGACAGACAGACAGATGTGAGCAGGGGAGGTGCAGAGAGAGGGAGGGAGACACAGAATCTGAAGCAGGGTCCAGGCTCTGAGCTATCAGCGCAGAGCCCAACACGGGGCTTGAACTCACAGACCACGAGATCATGACCTGAGCTGAAGTCAGACGCTTCACCCACTGAGCCACCCAGGCGTCCCTTGGCTTACAGGTTTTTTTAAAAAATGAACACACAAGCACTAAAAAATAATCTTATGTCCATAATTTTAAAATGCCACCCAGCTCAGACTTAATCACACGTTAAGAGTGATGCAACTTATCTTTATAAAGCATTCAAACTGCATAGTATCACAACTCTTCCCGCCTGATTCCACATAAAGAGCGTGGTGGGGATCTGAGGTTTTCCCATCCTTACTTTCCATTTTGTAGCCTCCTTTTCATATTAAGATGACATTAAAAGAAATCCTCAATTGTGGCTAGGTTTAACTTTCTACCTACTAATTTATCTTTGTCCAAAAAAAGCCATGTGGGGTTATTTTAGCCAAAAAGAAATTTCTTCCAGGCAACCAGTGCTCTGTCCTATCACAGCTCCTGAGCACGCAGCCTCTCTCTGCTGAAAGACTCTGAGTGCTCCAATGGTTCTCGACTAAATCCGTATCTCCGGAGGATGGAGGCCCAGACGTTGGTAATTTTTTTCTAGAGCTTGAACTCACATGTTCCTATCAGGCTCAAGTACAAAATCAGATGAAATAGGAGTCAGACAAAATAATTGCAATTCTGAGGCTAGTAACGCACCCCATTTGTTGTGATAAATGACTTTGCAAACGCTAACAAGATCCCAAGCAATTTTCATGACAACATATTCTGTGTTCAAAAATTGCTCCTGGCACTCAAGAAACAATAGTGAACAAGGTAGAGAAGGTTCTTGCTTTCACAGATCTTGTTTCTGGTGGGGAAATGGCCAAGAAGTAGACCCAGCCGGCACAAATAAAACAGAAAAGCATGTATTCACAAAACCGACCAGAAACAAACAAAGCGCGTGTGCTAAATTCTGGGAATGCTAATACTCCGTCCTAAAATGTAATACAGAGTGTGAGAACTGAGGCCTGAGAAAGAGCCCAGCTCTACAAAAAACCAGCATAAATTCTAGTTCAGGGAAGTGAGGGACAAGCATGACAAAATCAGGAAATAGGAACAAGATTGGTGTGTTCCAGCAAGCGACAGAAGCCAATTGGGGGGGGGGGGCGTGCAGAAGGACTGTGAGGAGAGAGGACAGTGGCATGAGAAGGCTGTTGGTAGGCAAGGATGGGATCAGTCATCTGCCTGACCCTTCTCCCTGCACAATTACTCGTGCCTGGTGAAACTCTCAGCATAGCTTTGCATTTTTACCATTAGCCTCCCTTTCTGTTCATCCTCACTTGCTCAATTTGAATCTCAGGTGTAGACCTTATTCAGACATTGAACCTTGCCTGTGACCTCCTAAGGAGGCTGCTACCTTGCCCTCGGATCTTGTCATTGCCCCCAAGGCTCCTTTTGTCAGGCGTCCTCACCCCTCCCCTACCGTCCTCCACTCTGCAGTCAAAATTTCCTGTGGAATCTCGGCTATGACCTTGAGTCTATTACACTCTCAGCCAGGTTGGCTCCTGGTCAGGCCACCAGGGTGGCTCTCTCTGTAGCTCACTTGCCACCTAATGTGCTGCCTGCTTTCAGTAATAGCAGTGATCAGTGAGCACAGGGTCCAGAAAAGAGCAGCTCCTGGCAGTCAGTAATGAGCTATCAAGGAAGGAAGCAACTGTTGAGAACTATAAATCATGAACATCCCGGTACGGAGGTTGTCTTATTTTTGAATTTCAGCCAAAAGTTCTTTCTCCTGCAAATGTTCCAAGCAGATTTTTTAGGTATTGCTATCCATTCAAATAATAGTTCGTGGTATTTGGTTGAAATGGCTTTTGAAAACAGTACTCATGTTTATTAAAAAGGAGGGAGTTCCTGAATAATGCTGACAATAAAAAGTTAATGAAATGAATATACACAAAACATCTTTTGTTCATTCATATTTCATTTGCTTCTCCACTGAGAATAATTTCATATATTCCCTGGATGTGTTTATAAAATTCAAGCTGATCAGTTAGATTTTTCTATTCCAATAAAGCAGCTAGAAAATCATACTGACGTCAATGAGGCCCTTGGGGCCTCAGTTAACAAAACAAAAGAGAAAATGTTGAGCTCTGAACTATAATCACTTGGGTTCATGAAAATTTGAGGTTTTATGGAAACAAATTTAACAATAAATTTCATATATTGAAAAAAACACCCAAAACAAAGTAATGAATAGCATATCAGTTATAAAACTTCACTCTGAAATCAAACTCTCAAAAACAGAGGACTCAATGGGATTATATTATTTATTAAAATGTTAAAATAGATTTAAAAAAAGAGAATTTGAGGTTTTAAACTTTGAGTTATTTTTTTTGTATGGATAACAATAATAAACACATAGAAATGATAATATATCAGCATCTTCCTTGGTGTTCTCTTGTTAATTATACTTATCACCTAGATGTCTTATTGCTGTAACATATATGTAAACCAATCTGATTCAATTTGCACATTTTAAAAAATGGCATTTATTAAAATATAATGGAAAAAGGTTATGTGTAGGTATAATAGTTTTCCATTATAATAGATAAATAAGAGATTGACTCAGACCAAACCAGCTTTTTCAATTCCCTAAAATATTTATGTGGGAAAAAGTGTTCCTAAGTTTTCTTAGGACCCAGAATAATTATATTTAACTTCAGTTTAATGATGTTAGTTATGTTAGTTTAGTTGTCTTAGATGATCAAGATATTTTTATATCTGAATATAGGTGTGAGGCCATAAAAATCTGTGGATACTGGGGTGGAGAAAGTGACAGTAGCATTATTTTTAAAAACTGGAGTTATAGGGAAATTTAACCCTTAGTGCCTAAGGGAAGTCAGCATTACTTCAACACTGATGCCCATGACAATAAGGAGATGAGCTGTCCCAGCTGGCCTGAGACTCTCTAGGTCTTAGCTCTGAAAGTCCCACATTTAGGAACAACTTCAATCACAGGCATATTGGGGTGTTTGGTCATCTATATGACAACCAGAACCTTTAAGAAAACAATGTGGACAGGGGCGCCTGGGTGGCTCAGTTAGTTGAGCATCCGACTTCGGCCAGGTCATGATCTCATGGTTCATGAGTTTGAGCCACATGTCGGGCTCTGCGCTGACAGCTCGGAGCCTGGAGCCTGCTTCAGATTCTGTGTCTCCCTCTCTCTCTGCCCCTCCCCCACTCTCTCTCAAAAAAGGAATAAACATTAAAATATTAAAAAAAAAAAAGGAAAACAATGTGGACAGAATAAATAGATTCTGCTGGGTCAGGAGCAGTGTAATTTACTATCCAATTCAGGGCTATATTTAAGAGTGAAAAGGAGCACTATTAAAATTATACTGTGATGGCATGCATCATCTGAGACAGACTAAAGCAGGGGCCACCCAATGTTTTCTGTGAAGAGCAAGCACAAGTGTAAGGGTGATTAAAGAGTCTAATAGAGCAAGGTGGAGTCAATAAACAAAGAATAAACTAGTAGAACCATAAGAGTTTCTTGAAGTTAGTGTAAGTCGCACACCCAAACTAATATTCCCAAAAGTTGTCTTCTCACCTTCTATCTTTCATGTTTGTAATCTCAATTGTCTCCATATGGGGATACTTTCTTGTTTTATACCCATGAGGCTGAAGGAGCAGTATACTTGAATAATTGAAAGAGGGAACTGGTGTTTCTGGCTGACTTATTTTTGTTAAAGATCAGCAGTCTGAATACTGCACGACACAAAGGTCAAGATTCCCAGCAGATATATTGGGATCCCTTACAGCGTTGGTGCTGGGGCATCGGGTTAACAACTACCTCAAAGGTCAGTTACGAACCAGCAGGTGCAAGTGGTGTTCAGAGTAGCTGTGACATCTTACAGGTTCTGACTTGACTTGTATGACAATTTTGGTTAAATGTGAGCTGAATTTTGGAGGGAGAGCAAAATGTCATATTTAAACTAAAAGAATGTAAAATAGAGGCACTTAAGTCCTGGCTTATTCTAATAAATGCCAATAGTACCAATAAATGTTTAAAAAATTATTTTAATGCTACCAACTGGACATGTCATAGGATGATGCTTGAGAGCATGTATTGCCCAGGTTCAAATGTTAGCTTCTTCTCCCAGAAGCTGTGAACGTTGAGCAGATTACTTAACTGCTCAGCTTCCTCATTTGTAAAATAGCAATAATCATGGCATCTACTTCATAGTTTTGTGGTGAGGAGTAAATTGATCGATACCTGTAAAGCACTTAAAAGAATGCATTGTATTTAATAAGCATGCGATAAATGTTCACTATTATTACAAGGCACTTTGTTCTTGGAGAGAACCTTAGAGTATAGGATCTGTATATTTGCACAATTATCTTGCACAACTTCAGAAAAAAAAAGATTGTTTTCATTTGTTATATTCAGCAAACACGTATGTATTGAGAGCATATTGTGTGTCAGATGTGGTACTATGTTGCAAAGTATATAAAATAAATATAAAAATCGTGAAGAATCTGGGGTTCTGTCGAGATTACAGGTTAACACATTAGTCTGTCACAGTTTCGTGGTTGCTGCAGAAGACATGAGACTCCCGGGTCAAAGTCAAAGGATGGTTTACTGTTCACAGCACTAGCAGTCACCAGAGTACAAGCATTTTTGTACCAGTTTCTGGACCCTCAATTCCACAGCATACTGCAAAGAGGTTCTGATAATACCTATTACACATACAGTGGGTTCTATTATAGGAGAAATCATAAAAAAAGAATATATATTAATCTTTTCTGTTTTGAAAAATTAAAAACACTCATTTACCCATTCATTAATCTGCCAATCACATAGTTAAGTGCTTATTACATGCAAATATTTATAACTACATTCCCTTTGATATATAGTGTCTCTTCAATAATAAGACAACATTGTTTTTGCTTAGGACTTATCCTCTTGCTACCAGAATATTTCTGTATCTCTCATGGAATTTCCTCACAGTGGTTTATCAGTGAAAGTAGGGAAAAATTATCATCCCTTCTTTTTAGCAGAGTAGTTAAGTGGCTTACCCACTCTTTATGATGGAGGTTGGATTTAAAAGAGGTTCTCTATCCAAACTCTGTGTTCTTTCTTATCCATAGTAAGAATCGTTTCCATCTAGAGGATAGAAACTTCTCTACGATGATTACTGCCTGAGATGCTACTCCCAAAATAATGACTTGCCCTTAAATATCCATGGTGATTCATTAAACAAGAAAATGGATTTTATATTGTTCTCTGTTCATTACCTGTCTTTTTTTTCTGTGCAAACACTGAATAAAATAATGCTAAAAATTAAAATTATAAAAACACTTCTCATGTACCCATTCTATGATAATACTTCATGCTACTTACATATTTTAGAAAAACTTCTAAGTACTTTTTAATTTATTCAAACAGTTTATTTTGTGTTCCTACTATGTGCAGGTTATGTTTGAGACGCTAGGGATTCAGCAATGGACTATCAGATAAAATTCTTTGCTTTGAAGTAGCTTGTATTCTACTATCACAAGAGAAGAGGTGAGGCCACTAAAGCTTATCAAAAATAGCATAGCTAGGAGGTGGCTTGGTTAGAATTCAACACTAATTTGTTTGGCCTGGAAGTCCAAATTCTTTCCCTTTGTCTTAAATTCTTAACCCACCTTTTAGATGTTTCCTGTGAAAAAGGAAGGTAGAGTAATAAACATAGCTTTGTTTCACAAATGGTAACAAATGTAAAAAGATTCTAAAATATCAACAGATACTTGAAGGAGTGAATGGGCCCTTTCATACTTTTTAAAAAATTTTTTCTTTTCAACGTGTTCTATTTACTTTTGGGACAGAGAGAGACACAGCATGAACGGGGGAGGGGCAGAGAGAGAGGGAGACACAGAATCGGAAACAGGCTCCAGGCTCGGAGCCATCAGCCCAGAGCCTGACGCGGGGCTCAAACTCACGGACCGCGAGATGGTGACCTGGCTGAAGTCGGACGCTTAACCGACTGCGCCACCCAGGCACCCCAACATACTTTTAAGAGTCAAAGCATTTCTACTCTTATTAGGCTCCTATAAAGCAAACTCTAATCCTGGAGGATCAATCTCTTTTGGATTATCATGTGATTTCCCTGCAACTGTATCATTTTTGGGTGTAGACCAAGGGTTTCTATACCAGAGATAAGTTCTCTTTGACTTGAGAATCATTATGTGAAGTCATTCTTTTTTTTTCTACCCCCAAGATGGATTATGATCACAGTTTAAGAGAATGGATAATAAGTAACAGGAGAAATAGTCATTAACTCCTCTGAATCTCATTACATGGTAGACATAATCAGGATAGTACCAGAAAAATAATGGAGATTGTCTGAATTCTTAATTTATCCCTGTCTAATTTACAGGAATATCCACTGGGTTTTTGTGTATTACCACCTGTGTTAAACAGAACAGTCTCCGAAAGATGCGCAGACTCTAATTTCTAGAACCTATGAATATTATGCATTACATGGGAAAAGTCATTTTGCGTATTTAAGATTATGGATCTAGATTATTTGGCTGGGCCTATTCTAATCACATGAATCTTTAAAAGCAGAAAACTTTGTAATCAGAGAAATGCAACAGAAGAAGCAAGAAAAATGTGGTAGAAGGGAAATTAGAGAGATTCCAAGCATGAGAAGGTTTGAAGTGCCATTGGTTCAAAGATTTAGGGGCCCATATGCAAAGACTGGGGCAGGTCTCTAGGAAATAAGGATGGCCTCCCACTGACAGATAGAAAGGACATGGGTGCCTCAGTCCTCACCCATAAGAAAAACATTCTGACCAAACTCTGAATGCATTTGGATATGGATTCTTCCTCAGAGCCTCCAGTAAAGAATACAATCCTCCCAACACTTTAACTTTAGCTTAATGAGACCCATGTTGGATTTCTAATCCATGGAACTGTGAGATAAAAAATGGGTGTTGTTTCAAGCTGCTAATTTTATGGCAATTTATCAATGCAGCAATGGAAAACTGATTAACCATCTCTTAGTCTATTTCACAGCCCTCTTTTCTACTTTGTTTTTGGGATGATTTATTCTGTCTCAATGGATTTTATTGAAGATACTCAGCTCAAGCCTTGCTTTTCATCCTCAGCCTCCCCCTTTTGGGATTGGAATCTCTTTTGTTACACTTTTATTATTTCCCATGTGTACCTTTGGCTCTAGATATTTCTTCTGGTTCCTTCTTTGTTCTATGCGTGTAATCATACGAGGCTCACAATGCATTTATGCTCAGATCACGCCCCTGGTTCCAAACTAATTTTTCTTTTCTTTCACAGGAATGTTTCTCTCTATTCTCAGAAGCCTCTACTGCCTTCACAAATCAACATCACCTCACACCTCAGTCTGTGAGGCAGGTGTCCAGAACTTCCCTTTCCCCACTTCTACACCCGGTTACTTAGCATCAGTTTTCAATGGGTTCAGACCTTGGTGTATTTATTCTCATAACCAACCACTTCAGTTAGGGCCCATATTTCTAAGTGTGTATACTTGTAAAATGGTATTTAAGGTAGCCTTATAAAAACTTCTACAATGATATGAAAATTGAGGTCATTGAGAGTCTATGCAAAAAAAAAAAAAAAAAAAAAAGAAGAACATGAGTGACCCACAGTGGACTTTATAGCTTTCCCCTTTTGCATTGGAAATAATGTCTCTGAATTTCCTGGGGGAAACTATCCTTCTTTTGCTTTCAGGCCCCTTGGTTTGGTTGGTCATAACTCCTGCTTACGTCCAGGAGAAGCCATGGTTGACTTAAACTGATCATCAGAGTCCATATATTGGCTGTAGTCATTCCTTGAGTGATGAGCACACAGCTCAATACTGCCCAAAGAGAGTAGACCACAGATTTTGATACACTCTTTCTTACTTTCTCTTCTTATCAGAAAAGAACCTGGTAGATTGCAGCCATGATGCTGCTGGAAGCAATTTTAAGACCTCAAGGGAAACCCTGTTTGAGAATAAAGTCAATTCACAGACTGTTATTTTAGCAGGTGAAGACAAAGTGAAATCAGATCTTTGGGGGCTGTATATATCCCAAAGAAATCATTTTTACTTAAGCAAATCTGTGTCAACTTTTTTTTGCCTATTACAACCAAAAATTTTTGTTATCACAGAAAAAATATGGTTGACTAATATATATCAGCCACGATGCATTTCATGTTGGCATATCTTCTTTTAATAGTACCCAATAATCCATGAAGGAACATGTAAATATTATAATTTTAACAAGTAAGGAAAGTGAGGTTTAGAGACAATTATACCTTTTCCTCATGGCTTTCAAACAGTCAGGTCTAAGTTTATGAGCACTAGTTAAGGGTTGCTGTGCAAAAAAGAAAGAATTCAGGCCCAGTCACAACTGTGACTGTATTTGTGTGTTTGTGTATCCGTGGGGAATATGAGGAGAGGTATGTGTCTTTAGGCCCCGTAAATAATGGTTAGGAAAAATACCCTTCAATCACTCAAAGAAATGCTCTATTGTTATTCTCCAGACATTTTTCAAAAAGAAGCAATTTTCGCTGTTGTGATATTTCCTTATTCTTCTTGATAATTCTTCATACGAACTTGGATTTGTGCTATTTGTTAAAAAATTTGCAAAGCTATTCTGGTTTGTATATAGATAATCAGAATGAACTGAGCTTATCAGGTAGCCTTTCTTCCATCCAACCTTACCCTCTTACTAACTCTACTTCATAGTAAACTTATACACATCCATATCTTATTTATCTCAGCAAGTCAAGAGCTTTGCGATAGGCTGTAAAAGACACATAAGAGTAAATATCTTCACAACTATTTAGTTTATGTTCATGTCCCAAAATGGTTTGGAGAAACATTAGCAGACATGGATAATTATTTTTTCAATCTTTGGCTTCCTTGCATGTGACATGCCCCCAGTTCAGGCAGCTATGATTTTGCCTTTCTGTGGCCCTTAGGGTAGTGTTTTATTGCATGAATTCAAAGAAAAAGAAGTGACATTCAGATTCATTTTTTTAAAAAAGACATTTGAAACCCATGACAGACACAATAGTTTTTAGAGAAAGATATTTGAATTTTAAAAGCTTGTCTTTACTGTGTACCAAAGTTCAAGGTCTTACTCTCTGCATAGAAAGGATATGTAAAAAATTATAGAGTGAGCAAACAGAGGAGAGGTGTGAAAGAAACAAGAGTTAGACTTTGGAGGTACTTCTGTGAGTTTCCTCTTGCTGCAGTTCAGCAGGAAATTTTCAGCAGAAAATAATGAAATGCCCACCTCCCAAGTAGATTAGGGATCTGAGAACAGAAGACATCTGTGCCTTGTGTCCTGGAGAATCTGAGGAATTAGCAGGATTCTAGAGTGCTCTCCATACCTCAGCAGAAAGTAGTTGAAAAGTAAAATGACTTTAGAGAAGGACTTGAGACAGCCACTGTATTTGTTGTTCACTTAAGATGGAAAGCTGTTGCAGTTCTCAGAGCTGTTTCTTCTAGAGAAATTATGAGAGAGAGAGAGAGAGGGAAGGAGGGAAGGAGAGAGAAAGAGAGAATCAGAGAGAGAGAGAGAGAGAGAGAGAGAGAGAGAGAGGTGCATCCTTCTAAGTTAATATCCAATAAGAAAAAAAAAAAGAACTTTTGGCTAAAAATCAGTCATATGAAAGTCCTGAATTTAACTCTCATGCTTGTGGCTGCTTTTCTGTGTGAATCCTATTATTTTGGGTTGAAGATGTATCTTCCCAAGAGAATTTGCCTTTGCTTCTGCCCAAGGCCCTGTGGCAGTATCCATCTTGGATAACACCCAAATACAAACCCATATGAAGCCAGACCTATGGTAATAATTTCTTAGGGGAGTTCCTCCCCACTATTGCTTCTCCAACAGTTCAGGCTGAAATCAATACTTTTCCTCATCTGCTTCTGGTGGTAAGTGAATTTTTCTAGTTTATTCTCTTTCTTTTCTTTTTTTTTAAATTTTTTTTTAATTTTTTTTAACGTTTTATTTATTTTTGGGACAGAGAGAGACAGAGCATGAACGGGGGAGGGGCAGAGAGAGAGGGAGACACAGAATCAGAAGCAGGCTCCAGGCTCCGAGCCATCAGCCCAGAGCCTGACACGGGGCTCGAACTCCCGGACCGCGAGATCGTGACCTGGCTGAAGTCGGACGCTCAACCGACTGCGCCACCCAGGCGCCCCTCTTTTTTTAATTGTACTTATTATGTATTTATTTTTTTTGAGATATAATTGACATATAACATTTCAGGTGTACAACATAATGATTCAATATGTGCATCGACTGTGAAATGATCACCAAAATAAGTCTAGTTAACAACCATTTCCACACTAGTCTATTGAGTTTCATGAGTCCCAAGTATATTGCAGAGCTACAGCTCCAAATCTCCATGTTGTACAAGCCCCAAATTTTGTCTTCTATTTAAAACTCAAGGCTGTCTTTTTACCAGGATTGAAAATGTTTTAACAAGTGTTGCCATGGCTTCAATTTGCAACCCTGCTTTCATGTTTCCTTTTTACTATGGCTTTTGGGGAGCTCTCTTACTTTCTGGTGAATTCAGGGCACTGAAGATGCTTTTTATATTCTATTTTAGAACTGTGTATCAGAAGTTTCATCAAATACCTGGTTTGTCATATTACCTTATGTCTTTCAAAACTAGTTCACTTATGTTACCTCACTTGAGATTAGAGCTTTTATATCTTTATTATGGAGGAGATAGCAGGTGAAGTGGAGACTGCTTATTCTCCGAGACCTGCTCACCCTTCGTCAAGGAAATGGGATTGGAGACCTCTTCATTCCCTTTCATAATCAGAACATCACTCCCCTACCTGCCTGTTAAAACCCCTGCTAGTCCTGAGCTGGTGCTATTCTGCTGCCCCTGTTGTGGTACTCTGTGAGTTTCCTGCTTACTCTCATTCTCTAAAAATTATAGTGTCTACTTATAGCTTTCTCTCTTTCACACATACTACATCACCATGATTTAATTTTGCAAGTGTTCCATCCAACTCTCAACTTAATATTTCTTTGACTTGTCATTTGCAGTGACTTCTGTCTTCATCTTTTCTGCCCACGTGGTTACACTGAAGATATTTCATCTGAAATATTAAACTGGAGCACGTGATCTTTTCACTACAATCTTCTGATTTTTATGGCCATTGTACCTTCTTCTTGATAACTCTAAATATCCATTTGCTAAACTCTCTTCTGTGTAGTTCTGCTTCATCTTGACCTTACATTTTTCTCTCAGTAGCTTAGATTCTGTAATTCATCACTTAAATTCCTCTAAGTAACTTACTTCCAAATGCTTGCTTCATCTTTCTTTTCCACTCAAGTAGAAAAGTCCCAACTATGAACAAATTCAATGATATGCCTTCTATGAAATGTCAAATGTTGACATCTGCTAAAGAAAGTCACACAACTTCATAGACTGGTTCTAATATCATCGAGAGACTCTATTGTCATCTGGTTCCTCAGTCTTGCCCAGTACACCTTATCTTTGTTGCTAGTCATCTATCTTTCAATAAGGCTCTTTCAAGCCTTTCATGTTTTCTCCAAAGCTTTGACCAAGTCAACACCATTTTCTTATCCTTCATCATCAGAAGACAAGTTTATACCATCCGTCACAGGAAAATAGAGATCATTAAGTTGTACACTTCCTGTTCTTAAGTTTTTAAAATAACAGGACTGTACTTCCTACATCTTTTTCATACTACATCCTTTTCTTTTTTTAATCTTTTTATTTAGTTACAGTGGAAGAGAAGCTCCCTTTTTGCTCTAAAGCCAAGTGTGCCAAACATGTAGCTCATTTTTTTCTAAACCTCTTGAGGATAATCCTTACGATTTTACTCTGTGGATTTTTATGCCCATGCTATCTCTTCCTCATTGCTATTTCGTTTCTCATTCACAGCAACAGTAACAACTTAATGTTTTCCATATCCCCGTCTAAAGGAATTCTCAGGTGTTGCCTCATTTTATTTTTTTTCTGCCAGGGTCAAACCTCTCCAGAGAGGTATGTGTATAGGCATTTTTGGTCTTTACTGTTTTACCACCATTCAATTCTTGTCCCATTGCCGTCTGACTTTCAACCTATTATTCCACTGAAACTCTTGCCAAAGTTTTGAAGCTTCTTTTGGCTAAAATCCAGAACTAATCTCTTTGCAAATTAACTATTTATTTTCAATTTTCAATTTCTTTTATTTTTCAGTAATCTCTACACCCAAATGTGGCTTGAACTCACAACCCCAAGTTAAAGTTGCATGCTCTACCAACTGAGCCAGCCAGGCTCAACTGTTTATTTGTTTATTTGTTTACATCTCAGATAGTAAACCTCAACTGTTTATTTGTTTATTTGTTTACATCTCAGTTGGACAGTAAGCCCCTGAGGGCAGGAAACATTGTGCCTTATTCTTCCTATGACCCTTAGGTACTATAGTTCCTGGCCCAAAGTAGGTATTCAATGTGTATTTCATAAATGAATATATACATATCATTAGTATGTGAAAATTAAAGAGCAAAACTTCCTGAATTCTAAGTCACGCTGAGACATTCTTTCTCAAGTATCCTACAATGCCAAACAGACAAGAAAGCATCAGAAACACACTGTGGAATCTACCTCTCTCCTTATTTTAATTTTTAAAAATATTTTTATTAGTTTATTTTTTTGAGAGACAGAGACAGAGCATGAGTGGGGGAAGGGCAGAGAGAGAGAGAGAGAGAGAGAGAGAGAGAATCCAAAGCAGGCTCCAGGCTCTGAGCTGTCAGCACAGAGCCTGACACAGGGCTTGAACTCACGTGTACCATGAGATCATGACCTGAGCCAAAGTTGGACACTCAACTGACTGAGCCACCCAGGTGCCCCTCTCATTCCCTATTTTAAATAAAAATCTTTACTTCCTACTTCTAGCAACTGTAATGATGTTAAACAACCAGAAGAGGTGAGTTTATAAATTCTCAACCACACTTTCTGTCTCTGCAGCAGGAGATTTCAGAATGTATTCCTACTTTCCTTGGCCTTGAGATTGTCTTCTGCTAGCTAGAAAGCATCACCCCCCAGGAGATAATTGGGACTGGAAGTACAGTGCACAGCTGCACGGAGCCACAAGTTGGTTAACCACTCTGCATGTGTCCTTCCCTCACCTTCCCTGCTGGACTCTGCCAGCACTTAGGCCATCTGTACCGCTTAGGCTAATAAACCTGAATTACTCTGAAGGTTTTGCATGAAAATGGAAGCAAGCATTTATCTTAGCCCGGGGAGCCAAGCTTTCTGTGTGACATAAAAGGATCCAGAGATATAGGAAGGAAAGGCCTTTTTAAATAGCCTGTTCAATTTTTTTTCTCCAGGGTTACTGGCTCTTTACTTTCTTCGCCTAAGGTGGATCTGCTAAAGTTTCTCTGTAAAGTTAAAAGCACTCTATAGTGGTAAAAGATGTGCAGTAAATTCAAGACAAAACAAATCAAAGACAAACACTAGCAAAGGAAACTGCCTAGTAAAAATCAGAATAGAAACCAAGCTTTTGATATCTCCAAAACAATTTCCAGTAGAAAATTTCTAATTAATTAATGCGGGAAGGAAAACCATAAATACAATACTTCTTTTTAGATTTTAATGTCGATGATTATTGGATTTATAACTTTACGAAACATCTTGTCTGTTCTTAGGTTAAAATAGTGCTTTGTATTAAAAACATACATGTAAGTTAGGTTGGTATCAATTTAATTTGAATAAATCATGGCTTGAGTTGAACTGAAACATAATCTTAATAGATATGTAATTTTTAGGTATCATGTGTTATAGCTGGGGTTAAAGTTAGAGGTCACTGTGTATATACAGATACCATCATTTAAAAAAAATGTTACTATTTCTTTATTTTGAGAGAGAGAGAGAGAGACAGAGAAAGAGAGAGAGAACACGAGTGGGGAAGGGGCAGAGAGACAGAGAGAGTCCTAAGCAGGCTCCACACTTTCAGCACAGAGCCTGATGTGGGGCTTTATCCCATGAACCAAGAGATCATGGCCTGAGCTGAAATGAAGAGTTGTATGCTTAAGTGACTGAATGACCCCAGGCACCCTCAGACACCCTCATTTTACACGCTGCTTTCCTCGTCCTTGAAAGATGCATTTGTTCCTTTGCTTGCTTGCTCATTCATTCATTCATTCATTCATTCATTCATTCATTTTTTTCTATTGCTATATGCGTCCTCTGTGATGGAACCTGTGCAAATGTTCCAGAAACAGTGGAATGGATGTTCTGCCCTTAAGGAGAAGCTCACGGTCTGGTGTGGGAAACACAAAGCTAACCAGACATAGGGCAAAGTACACAGGAAAATAGAAACGTTTCCAAAACAATCTGAGGATATGTTAGAACTAGTGGGAAATTGACTGGAAAATTCAGAGAAAGTGTCACATATCGAGTGATGAGAAGTTGATCCCCTGATGCCAACCTACCACCCTTGCACCTGTTTATACCTTAGCAATATAAGTAATAAGAAATGTTGCACAATTACTAATTTGTTTTTGTGCGGTACTATTCAAGCTGTTCCTTTCTCTCTGGTAGTTGATTTGCAACCTCCAGAAGTAACTCATGTAACAATTATATTGATAGAATGTAAATGGATACAAGGAATTTCTAACTAAAGTATTTTTCTCTTATGGTTCTTGGTAATTACATCTTTGGAACACTGTTGCCTCATTCTATCTTGATGAAAAATACCAGGAAAAATAAACCATTTAAAGTAGAATCACAAATTCAGAATTAAGAAGGAGTCCCCTTAAATTTTAGCAACAATACCTCTTACAAAGCTTGTGCACTTTAATTCTCCAGAGAAGTCTGGAACTAGTCTTTGTCATATGTGGTATCAGTTATCCGTTATGACATATAAATACTATTAGAAACCTGGAGGCCTACGACATGCACTGATTGTATGACAGTTACTATGGTTCAGGAATCCAGGCATGGCTGATCTGGTCCTCTGCTTCAATGTCTCTTACAAGGCCATAGTTGGGGTCTTCTCTGAGGCCAGACTAGAGAAGGAACTGCTCCTAAACCTGTAAGGCTCTTGCAGGATTCCACTTTTTTCTTTTCTTTTTTTTTTCTTTTCTTTTTTTAGGGCTTTAGTACCTTGCTAATTAGAATGGAATTGTTTTCTTAATTTCTCTTTCTGCTACTTCATTATGAGTGTATACAATTCAAAAAATCTCTGTATGTTGATTTTATATCCTGCAACCTTGTTGAATTCATTGATCAATTCTAGTGATTTTTTGGTGGAGTCTTTTGAGTTGTCTGTATAGAGTATCGTATCATCTGCAAATAGTTAAAGTTGGACTTCTTCCTTGCCAATTTGGATACATTTTATTACTTTGTGTGGCCTGATTACTGTGTCCAGGACTTTGAATACGTATTAAATAACAGTATGAAGGTGGACATTCCTGCCTTGTTCCTGACCATGAGGAAAAGCTACTCTGTTCTGTTTCTTTGAATGTCCCATATTTATTATTGCTTTCACCGAGATATTTTATTTTATTTTATTTTATTTTATTTCATTTATTTAAAAGAATCTTTTTTTAATGTTTATTTTTGAGAGAGAGAGAGAGAGACAGAGTGCCAGTGCGGAGGGGTGGAGAGAGACGGAGACACAGCAGGCTCCAGGCTCTGAACTGTCAGCACAGAGCCCGACATGGGGCTCAAACTCACGGACTACGAGATTGTGACCTGAGCCAAAGTTGGATGCTTAACTGACTGAGCCACCCAGGCACCCCTAACCAAGATATTTTAGATAATATCCTATATCAACTTTGGATTCTGATTTATTTATTTATTTTCTGTTTAGTATCTTGCCTGAATTTAAACAGTGGGATCTACATACAAGACAATGTGTAAGTGTTGATATCTTTGCTTACTTTTTAGACTGTGATGTTGCTTCTTTGTCTGCATAGCTTGGTGATCAGCCAGTGCTTTGTGCAGAGACTGTGTTAATACATCTGGAACCTATAAGATTTCTGCCTTCTCTTGATGGATCTGAGTGGTTTCGTGTGTACATTGACAAGTCCTTATTTCTTTTTTTAAGTTATTTTATTTATTTTGAGAGAGAGAGAGAGAGAGAGAGAGAGAGACAGCATGAGCAAGGGAGGGGAAGAGAGAGAGAGGGAGAGAGAATCCCAGGCAGGCTCCATGCTGTCAGCACAGAGCCTGACATGGAGCTCATTACCCCAAACTGTGAGATCATGACCTGAGCTGAAATCAAGAGTTGGACACTTAACCCACTGAGCCACCCAGGCACCCCGAGCCCTCATTCCATTTTACTTTCTTCTGGGCTCTCTTGGGTCTTCACACACATGAAAACATGTAGTTTTTCAGTCAGCCACAGAGAAAAGGTTCTTTTCTAGCCCTTCTATATTGTTTCTCATTCTCAAGGTCTTGTTAAGTTTCTGGCTAGTCCAAGGCTTGATGTAGCTAAGATCTCAGTCAAAAGCTAGAAAAAATAAACTATTTTTCTCTTTACTTCCTATCCCATTCATCATATTTAGCTGGTAAAGCCAAATTTCTTTGCTTCCTACCTCAAAGTTACTATTCCTTCTCTGGCAGTGATGTTGCTGGTGATTATAGCTGAACCAACCACTTTGATAAAATTGCAATTCTCACTGACCAAGGTAGGTGTGTGGGGGGAGAGGCTACAAAGAGAAGAAGGCTACAGATTCTCATTATCCTTATCCAAAGCTATAACAGTTCTTCAAGAATAAATTTCTTTGAGAAAACTGTTACTCAGTTTCTTGTGTGTCTTTAGTTGCTTTCCAGGTCTAGAGTACATGTTTTTAACAATGTCATTTAATTTGTGCTTTTTGCAGATAGGATTTACTAATTTATTCAAACATCTAATGCTGAAAGATCTTTACTGTGGGGAAGTTTTGGACTTATTATTATTATTATTATTATTATTATTAATTTGAATGGTTATGGAATTTAACAGGTATTCTATATCTTTGGGTCAGTTTTGATAAATTTTATTTTTTCTGGACATTTTGTCAATTTTATTAAAATTTTTAAATGTATTGGATTAAAGTTGTTCAAAATATTCTCTTTCAAAACCTTTCTGTAATTATGGTCATTGTGTTTCTTTCTCATTCTTGAAATTGGACATCTGTTCTTTTTTTTCTTTTTAGCATGGTCAAGCTTGCTGTGTTTATCAGTTTTGTTAGTTCTGTTGAAAAGTCAACTGTTAATTGTGTACCCTCAAATTCATATATTAAAATTTCACCCCCCACTATGAGTGCTTTGGAGATAGGGCCTCAAGAAGTAATTAGTTAGAGGAGCCTGGGTGGCTCAGTTGGTTGAGCGTCCAACTCTTGATTTTGGCTCAGGTCATGATCCCAGGCTCACGGGATCGAGTCCCACATCTGGCTCCATGTCGAGCATGGAGCCTGCTTGGGATTCTCACTCTCTCTCTCTCTCTACTGCTCTCGCCCACTCATTCACTCACTCTCCCTAAAATTAAAAAAAATAAATAAATAAAATATAAATAAAGAAAGAAGTAACTAGTTAAATGAAGTCATAAGGGCAGGGCTCCAATCCCATAGGACTGGTGTCCCTATGAGATGAAAAAGAGGTTCCACTGGGATACCTCTCAATCTTTCTCTCTCTCTCTTTCTCTCTTTCCCCCCAACCTCCTTCTCACTCTGCATGTGCACAGAAGAAAGGTCATGTGAGGACACACTTAAAAGGAGCCAGCTGTCTACAAGCCAGAAAAAGATGTCTCACCAGAAACCAAAATTCCTGTTACCTTAATCTTAGATTTTTATGCTCTCAAACTGTAAGAAAATAAACTTCTATTGTTTAAACAGTCAGTCTGTGATATTATGGTATGCCTAGCCTGAGGAGACTAATACAGCAAACTATGAAATAAATGTATACTTTTATTTTAATTTCCCTTCTTCTTTCTTTGCATTTCATTAAAAGCAAAAAAGCTCTACTTTTTTCAGTTCTTGATTTCAATATATTAGTTATTGAGTTTCAGCTTTCTTTTCTAAAATATAAATCAAAGTTTTCAAATATGTCTCTCAGTAGATACATACAGGAATATCACAAGTTTTGGCATCATCTCTCCTTTGTCTTTCAGTTTTGATTTACGTAGTGACTTTGTATTTGGTTTTTTTGCTTATTTGCTTTTTAAAGAATTGTTTCTTAACTGTGAAATATTTGACAACTCTCTTGTTATTCTCTCGTAATTGATTTCTAGCTTAATTCTTTAGTGTTCAGAATATTCTATCTGTGAGTTGGATCCATTGAAATTTGTTGAGACTTACTTTATGGTGCAACAGTGGTCAATTTTGGTAACTAAGCCATGTACACTTGAAAAAACAGTGCATTTTGTACTCTTAAGGGACAAAGTTCTACATTAATTAAACTATTTGTTTAAATTTTAAGTGTGCCCAAATATTCAAATTTTCTTGATTTTTTTTGGAGGCTTTTCTGATGTTATTAAGGCTAGTATATTTAAATCTCTTAATATCATGGCTTTGTGTACGTTTCTCCTTTTAGTTCTGTAAATATTTCTTTTTATTTTGAAGCTATGTTATTAAGTACTGACAAATTTAGATTGGTGTATTTTTCTGGTGCACTGTCACTTTCATCTTAATATATCTGACATTATCATTCGTAAATTTATCTTAAGGTCTACTATTGGTGTTGCTACATCGGGCTAATTTTGGTTGATTTTTCCATCTATTTACTCTCAAACATTCCACATACTTTGGATGACAGAAGTTATTTTTTAAAGTCTCATCTTGGAAGCCTTGTCTTTTAGTTAGCATATTTATTTTATTGATACATGATTTAATTATTTGACATTTAACTTTACTGCCTTCAGATTTCATTTGTCCTAACATTCTAGGTATTACTCTCTTTTCTGGAGTAAATCACCTTTTGCTGTTGTTACTTTTATTATTACTTTTGCTCTGTTATAAGGTTGTTATACATTAATTTACCATTTTGGAATAGTTAGCTGAAAGATGAGGATAGTTATCCCTTCCTTAAGGATTGAATTAAGGTAATTGACTTCTATCAATCACCAAACAAAACTAAAACCTTAAAACATTAACTCAATTTATCCCTCCAGCTTTTTGTCCTATCTTTGTCAAGTATTTAAATTTCATATAAGTTTAAATCCCATAAGATATTATTTTATTGTTTCATACAATCAGTGTTCATTTACAGTTGCCCAAGTGGTTTTCCTAGATGTTCCTCCTTGTCCTTGCATATTGTATTTCTATCTGGAGTCATTGTTCATCTACCTCCTTTATTTTCTTTAATGCTAGTTTACTACTGCTAAATTCTCTTAGATTTTATTTGTCTCAAAAGTATCTCTCATTCACCTTAATTGTTAAAGTGACAATAACCGAGAAATTTCCAGAGTAAAGCCCTTCAGCTACTGATGTAAGAAACATCAACAACCTAAGTATAATAAATATAAACAAAAATACACCTAGGAATCAAAATTGGATTTCTTAAAACTAAAAACTAACATTGCTTCTGCCCTATTCTCTCACTGTTCTCTTTCTGACACTCAAAATAAATGTACCTTAGGCCTTTCACTATTTTCTTTATGTCTTCAGTGAGCTTTTCTATGTTTTTTAATTCCTTTGTCTTTTAATGCTTCAGTTTGAACATTTTGTTCTGACCTGTCTACTGGTTCCTAATTTTATCTTCAAATTGCCTTATCTCTTAAATCTATTTGGAGAATTTTGAATTTATTATTATTTAATTTTAATTTGTAGAATTTCCGTTTCATTTTTTTTTTATAGTTTTAAATTATGTGCCAAATTTTATTATCTGGTCATTTAAATTTCTGTGCATATTAATCAAGTTATTTTGAAGTTCATGTCTGATAGTCATGATGTCCTTTATAGACTATGTTTTTATTCTGTTTACAGGTTTTTCTTTTCTTATTTTTTTATGTTGTTTTCTTTCTGTATGCCTGATTAATTTTGATTGTGTTTTTGAAACCATCAATGAAAAATTTTAGAAAGAATTCAGGCCTTTAAATAATATAATTTTTATTCAGTAAAGAATTACATTTTATTTATTTATTTTTATTTATTTTTTGAGGGACAGGGAGACAGAGTGTGAGCTGGGGAGGGGCAGAGAGAGGGAGACACAGAAAAACAAGCAGGCTCCAGGCTCCAAGCTGCCAGCACAGAGCCTGATGTGGGGCTCGAACCCATGAGCTGTGAGATGATGACCTGAGCCAAAGTCGGACACTTAACCAACTGAGGCACCCAGGTGCCCCTACATTTAATTTGAGAAGGAAGTCTGTTCGGGATTATCACCATATTTCAGTCATGGGTGAAGTCAAAGATAAGTTTCTTCTGAGCAATGGTTTCATTCTGTCCTTCTGGTGAGCCCTCAACTTTAATTTTTGTTTTTCCTTGCCCTTAAGGCTGCCAAAAGTTATGCTCCACTTCCCAGCTCTTTGTTTTGTCTTTTACTTTTGAGATTGGCAATCACTTTAAGGGAAAATCATGATCATACATGCTCAGCTCACCCACTTAGCTTCCTTCTTCAAAATCTTGACCCTATAAGTTCTTATAGTCTTTGTTTCTGTCTTATACTTAAAGCCAGGAGATCCCCCCTACCATTATTTATGTACATTATATTCAGAGTAATCATAAAACAAGGCAGTCATCCTAGGAAACTGGTCTCCAATGCCTGCATTTTTAGCCCAATACTCTAGATATTTCTGACTTAGAATTATCATTAAACCAATATTAAGTTCCATTTTTAAAGCTTTGCATATGAAAATGGGAAATGGATTAGGTATTGGTTTGAAGTTCAGAATATTGGTAAAAGGAAATAAATGTATTAACAAGATTGTGGTTGGGAAATTTAATCAACATTTAGAACGGTAGCAAAAATCCTGCCTATTCACATACGTGCACATCACATGTAAGCAACGTGAATTTTGTAAGGTAAAAATTATTTCTCTTTTACAGATAAGGGAACTGAAATTCTAGCAGAATAAATAATGTGTCACAAACTGAATCTACTTCTTTTTGATGATTTTGTATATTTATGCTTATATACTCTAATTTGCCATCATATGTTTATTTTATTCAGACATGACTCCATGAAAGTATGTAATATATTTTAGAAAACTTTTTAAGTAAGTTTCTTGAAGAGTTTTTTCCCCAGTAGATTTAATTCTTAAAATAATGCTTTAAATTATCTGGAAAATTGACTTATGTAAAACAGGTAAATTCTAATAATCTAGGAAACTAAAGGAAATGCCCTTTATATCCAGATTTATATAAAAAATGCACTTGTTGAAAAAACGATGCAAAATAACTCCATCTATCCTTTTCCATGGTAATTCAGATGCTGTTATAAATTTAGTATTCTTGCTTGTTTATACAACTTGGCTCTTGCAAAGTGATATGTTTTCAATTCTTATATAAATCACATTTGCCTTGGAGAGATTTCAAGAAATAAAAAACAAACAAAAAAGAACAAAACAACTAACTGGTGATATAATTCTGTAATTTACATACGTTAGTTTTACCATGATCAAATCTCATTTTCCATGAAGGCAAAATACCTAGTGAATTTTATGCCGTGGTGGCTCCTGACTAAATAAATTATCTTTACCATATTCAAAGTCATCAGCAATAATATAAGAAATATTGCATACTGTTCAAAGTTTCAAGAGGCACCAGCTCTCTTGAATTCTTTTTGTGAGCTTAACATTTTTGGCTATTATGAGCCTTGTTCTCTCTTTGGGTGAAAAAGAGCATAGCTAAAATATTAACAGTACATAGCTAACTATGGTCCTCATTGATTTTCCTTCTGGCCCATGGCATATCCCAGGAAAAGAGCCAATTTCAATGAAATAAATAATAACGCCTTTTATAACACTTTACAAGATATTTCTCTGTACACTTCATTTATATCTCAAGGGATTTCTGAACCATAGCTATTATTATTTCAGTTTATGAAGAAATTAAAGTTCAGAGAGGTTTAATATGCTGTCCAAGGTTTTTCAATTTGTATGTTTTTGGATAAAGATTTGAGCATGTTTTGATAATAGAGAACAGAAAGTAAAGAGTGTGGTTTAGAATTTATTAGACTCAGCCAATAAAAATATAAAATGTTAGTTCAGCATATCCAGGGCCACCTATCAAGGTCAGAAAAATTATTGTGGAGAATCAGGTAAAGTAACAATGAGAGAAACTGTGGAATGATTGCATTCTTGTAACCAAATCAGTCAGATGAGCCAAAAAGACATTTGGAGCCTGAGCAATAAAATAGAGCCCATCTGGCTGCTAAGGCCTTTCCATGGCTTCCATTCCTGTGTAAGCCTCACCAGTAAAACTCAGAAGTCTTAACAGCTTGAAAGTATTTAAGTAAGAAGATAACAGTCCCTACCCTTTTTGTTTGTTTCACTCATCCATCCATTCAACACATATTTATTAAAAGCCTATGTTGTAGCAGGCACTACTCTAGATGATGGGGTTATAGGAATGAACGAAACAGAACAATCCCTGCCTTTGTGGAGCATGCATCGTAATGGAAGAAGACAGATTATAAACAGAGCAATTATAAAGTCTGTAACCAGGAGGCAAACGTAGAATGGGGAAATGGGCTTGGGGGGTGTGTGACTGGTGACACAGCTTGAAACAGTTAACTAGCCTGCACTGAGAAGGTTTACTTGGAAGGAGATGAGTCATCTGGATCTCCTGGGAAGAGCATTGCAGGCTGAGTGCCAAATGCTGATGTGGAATTATGCTGGTTATGTTCAAGGGAGAGCAAGGAGGTCAAAGTGTCTAGAGAGAGAGGAGGGGGAAGGATAGCTCCTGAGCTCAAAGATGTCGCTGGGCAGCCAAGCCTGTTGGCCCTTGCCATTTACTGAATGAAAGGGTGAATCTGTGGCAGGTTTTGAGAAGATGAATAGCATAATTTCATTGATAACCTAACTTTGTCATATTAGTTGCTGTTTTGAGAATTGCCTGTGAAAGGACAGAAAAGGGGAAACCAGTTAGGAGGCTTTGGCAAAAATCCTCACGAGAGATAAGTCTGGCTTGGATGAAGATAACCACGATAATGTTTATGAGAAGTGGTCAGAGTCAAGATGTGTTTATTATAATAGACCAATGAGATGGATTTTTGGGCTATTAGTTCTTAAAACATGGACATTCTCTTTTACATTAAATTACTTGTGTACATATTTGTCAAGGATGGTTGCATATTTTATTTTACTTTCTGTGTCAAATGGCAGTATGGTAGGTAATCTGTGAAGGATTGTGAAATACACATTTATGGTTATTCAAAGCTAAATGGAAGGCTTTTAAGAGAGATTGTTGAAGACCCACTGTGATATGAATAAAGGCATAAAGCCATCAGTGTGTGGTAATTCTATCTATTTTCTTCTGATTATAGGTAGTGTGTTTATAAAAGCTAGAAAGGGGAACCTATGAGAGTAGTCAGTAGATTAAATGGATTCTGGTTTATGAGACTGAAACTTCTTATGCCCACCTGAAAACTGTTCATTAATATCATGTCCATTTCATAATTGTTAAGTATGATTACCTTGTAATGCTTAGGATGGGTATGAGTACAGCTACTGAAAAAGATAAATTGCATTACACTTCGTACGCATCAGTGCTATGAAACTAATAAAGAACAATGATGGAAATGGCATAGACTTGCTGTTTTTCAGAAGGAAAATTTTGTATATTGGGAAAGAAAAAGTCTAAAAAGAGAGTATTACAAAAACCTTCACTCACTCTTCTTCCAGATTATCAGGACACTGAGGCTGGTGATTCCAGATGTTCTCGGGGTCCCTCTTGTGTATGAGGGTTTATTGCAGCCTCCAAATTAGTTTTCCTTTTCCTTAGCTGTCAACTTGGAAGGAGAGAATTCTTGAGTTTAGGTCAGTCTTAGAAATTACCTAAATTATTTAACCTCTCTGCTTCTAAGTCTTTCTCTTCAATATGGTAAAAAACAATTCATGGGTCAGAGTTGTGACAATAAATTGTGATATTGTTTGCAGTGGGAACAGGAGGCATTTATTGTACATACTCAGTGTGGACAAAACTGTTTTACATGACTGCCTACCAGGCAGAAACTGTGGTGCGCATAAGATTTCACAGCTTGGAGCAGGACTGATTTTTTTTTCTTTTTTTTTCTTTCAGACTGTTCCACTGTAATAGGAGACTATGATGGTTAATTTTATATGTCAACTTGCGTGGGCTACAAAATACCCAAATATTTGGTCAAACATTATTCTGGATGTGTCTATGAGGGTGTTTCTGGATTAGATTAACATTTGAATTGGTAGATTGAGTAAAGCAGATTGCACACCCTAATGTAGGTGGGCCACATCCATTCAGTTGAAGACTTGAATAGAACAAAAGGCCAGCTGTGCCATGAGTAGCAGGTAACTCCTGCCTGACTGCCTTGATCTCACATCAATTTTGTCCTGTTTTCAGGATCACACTGAAACATTAACCCTTCCCGGGTCTTGAGTTTGCTGGTATTCAGCTGTAACTACATGATCAGCTACTTTGGGTCTCTAATTTGCTGATTGCAGATCTTGAGATTTGTCACCTTCCATAATTGCATAAGCCAATTTCCCAAAATCTCTCTAGATAGATAGGTAATACAGATAGATATAGATAATCCTAGTCCTAGCCATCTGTCTATATCAAAATGTATATATATACACACATATCTTATCAGTTCTCTTTCTCTGGAGAGCTCTTACTAATATAGAGTCTTCTGGTCCAGGCATGAGATCAAGTATAGATTTTACTACTGACCCAAAACAAACAAACAAACAAACAAACAAACAAACAATACACACACACACACACACAAACATGTGTGTGTGTGTGTGTGTGTGTGTGTGTGTGCTCCCATCATATGTGCATAGCGAGTGTTTCAAAGGGGGCCTAATTCTGTGAACAAAATTAGAAATCTGGCTTAATTTTGCATGTCAGGGAAAAGAATCTGTTTTTTTAAAGAGTTTGGAAAGAGAAACAACTGAATGCTGTGTGAAAAAGAAATTCGACTCAGAAAACCTAACATTCAATTCCATTGTTTTATAAACCATCATACATATGATGTACCTCAGCTAAGGCAAAGTGCATTGTAAAAGAAGAAACAGGCAAAAAGCAGAGGAAAGACCATGAAGAAATGAAATGCCCTACGTTTGTGCAGTCACAGACAAGACCAACACTGTACTGAGGTCTCCTCTTATCACCTGTCAACCACCAAGGGGCAGCAGATCTAAGGCTATGGAGAGGCAACTTGAAGATATCAGCATCTATAGCTGCAGGGCAGGAATGGAATGAATCCAAGAAGATTGGGTGAATCATCCTGAGACCCTATAGGAGAATGGAGGAATTTATTCTCGGTGAGATGAGCTCTTGCTTCTATTGGTTTCTCTGGTTGGCATTGAAAAGACTTTTTTTGTTTTGTCTTTTCAACATGAGAGCAACATACTGTATGCATACAACTGTGGGGACACATGGCAAACCATTAGATAAGCCTATGTGAAACCCCTTCCTTTCTGGGAGTGGGTAGCTTCATTACACTGATGGTCATGCCATTTGGAATCTGAAGAAGGATAATCGCATTAGAAGAAATATTTTTCCAAAGTTAAAGTTACAACTTTGCAGCTGCAGTAACAGGCGAAGATCAGGGCCGTACAAAAATCCAAGCATCAGTTTCCCAAACCAACAGAGATCAAACAACAGAGATCAGAAAGAGAATTTGAACTTTAAAATATTAGTATTTATTTAGTCCATGCCTTGTAACTATTTTTTATGTCTCAGGCAATATTAGCATCCCATTCTCTCTTGCTGGCAGTTTTACTTGCAAAAGTATCATAGGTTGTGGTAAAAAAAAAGTTCTTCCGTTGGACATTACACACGCACGACTGACCTTGTGTGCACATAAGGCACTCAGCTGTGGATGCTGTCCAGTAATAAGGAAATGTACAGTCTTGTCAGAGGGAAGAGGGACTGTGCCTTTCAGCCATCCCATCGTGTCTTCTGCCTTGTGCTCTTAGTGCTTTGGGCTAATCCTATTACATCTAATAATTGAATCCCTCAGCCTGACTCTCTAGAAAAGTGTTCTGATCACTCTCCAACCCTTTCCCTCTCCGAGACCACAAAATTACTCTCTCCTAGGCCCCATATTGTGCCATATTGACCTGCTGGATTCTGTTTGGGACTTCCGATTGGCTTTGGGAACCAGCTTTTGAGGTGTTGTTTGTTTAGCACCGTGGCTGATACATGGTGGGACCATGATACACCATCAGAAAAATATCGTATGTAATGCATATCTTTCAGTCAAGTCAGACTACATTTACTTTCTATAGTAATCAAAGGGAAGGAAAATGGGTAAAGTGAGATGATTGGTAAGGGAAGTTGGAAAATTAAAAAAAAAAAAAGGAAGCAGAGAGGAATTCTGGTCAAACTAGTTAGCTGGAGACATGGATTTTAATTCTCAGATAATTGGGACTCTGGCCACAGGCTTAGAAAAAAGCCGCATTTCCTCTAGGTGGTACAGGGGATTTCCCACTGAGAAAAGCAAAATTGAGAAAAAGAAAATAAAACAAAAGAGGGAGCTGGTTGAGCAAACCCTGAAAATAATAATTTTTAAGTTTCCAACTGCTACTTCAGTATAAGTTTAAGAGATGAAATGAGTTCTCTAAAGGTTAAGAAATTGTTTTTTCTATTTCATCTTTTAATCAAATAGTCTCTATTTAAAGTAGGGGAAAGGACTCCACATTATTATAGGTCATATGAAAAACTCAAGAGAATGTAGCTAATGCTCAATTATTACAAGAAGAATTATAACCTGAATGATTTATTTTCTTCTGTGAGAAAAAGCTCTTTCTATCAACACACGGCTGTATAGATTATTGAATATGCTTCACACTACACATGACAGATTGGTTATTTGCTGAAAATGACTATAGGTAGGGGCTCCTGGGTGGCTCAGTTGGTTGAGCATCTGACTTTGGCTCAGGTCACAATCTCACATTTGTGAGTCTGAGCTCCACGTCGAGCTCTGTGCTGACAGCTCAGAGCCTGGAGCCTGCTTCGGATTCTGTGTGTGTGTCTCTCTCTCTGCCCCTCTCCTGCTCGAACTCTGTCTCTCTCTGTCTGTCTGTCTCTCGCTTTCAAAAATAAGCATTAAAAAAGTGACTAGAGACATATTATCTAAGAATTAAATATGCAGCTGAATGAATGGTGAGAAATAAAACATTAAAATTAATTACAAGTTACCTGGACTCCTGTCTAAAAATGGATGAAAATAAAGGAGAGACAAGGCTACTAATATTTATGGAACATCCACTCTGTATGTGTTTCTGGTCTGTCTAATCCACAAAATTATCTGACAAAGTACGTAATATTATCCACATTTTACAGATGAAATCCAGATCCAAATCCACATATATTAGTGGTAAAGCAAATACCTGAACTCAGGTCAATCCATAATAATACCTCAGACATACATAAAGAAGATAAGACAAGGGAATGACTTGGAGGTGAAGTTGCTAGGATCAGAGAGGATTTCAGGGAAAACACATGCCCGTACTGGCCTGTGAAAGGTTGTGTAAGAAGAACTGAATCCTGAGCAGATACCTGGGCTAGCATAAAAATACCAGAATGCAGGGGGCTGCAGAGGAGCTATACATCCTTCATGACTAGAACAGCTGAAGGTATAAAAACGGTGGAAATGCAGTAGACAGATTTCTCAGCTGGTGGGGAGAAATCTGTTTATATAACTGGACCAAAGGTTATATAAATACGAATCTTCAAATAAAACTGATCAGAAGTAGTATATGCTGAATAATGGTCCCCCAAAGATGTCCATGTCCAACTCCTTGGCACCAAAAGAAGTTTTGTAGATATGATTAAATTAAGAGTTCTAAAATGGGTAGATTATTACGGATTATATGTATGGGTCCAACATAATCACAAGGGAGGCAATGGAGTTACATTCAGTAAAGAGACGTGATGGCAGAGCAAAAGTGGGGTTGATGCACTTTGAAGACAGAAGAAATGGCCAATAGCCAAGAAGCCAAGAAAATGGCTTCTCCCCTAAAGTCTCCAGAGGGAGCAAGGCCATATTGACACCTGACTTTAGCCCAATGAGACTGATTTCGTACTTTTTTTTTTTCGTTGATTTGGACTTCTGACTTCAGAACTTTAAGATAATAAGTGTTTATTATCTTAAGCCATTAAGCTTGTTGTTATTTGTTATAGCAGCAATAGAAAATTAAAACAATAATCTATGAGATATATCAGTCAAAATTATTTTTTATGCTGTATATTACTGGATTTAGAGTTGACCTGTTCCTAGGTGCCCTTTTACAGATTTTATTTTCTTGAGCTATTGTTTTTTTGGTCTTTGTTTTTTTTGTTTTTTCCACAAGAATATGTTGGGAATCATTGCCTTTTACAGGCAAGCAATAGGACAGGCAAGGAAAAATGAAACAAAGGAAGTTAAAAAAAATAACAGCAGAAAAAGCTCTTTCCTTAATCAGTAACTCAAAATAGGAGACTAACAGTTTCAGGATGGTGACTAGACTGTTTTTGTCATTTAGACAAAATTTTGTCATTTCCCCTACATTTTCTTTTGATTTGGGTTGCGCAAAAAGAAAACAATTCTTATTTTAATAATAGTACTAAAATGAACTGTGTCATTGGCTCAGCCAGGGTACAGGGTATTCTGAATTAATGTTATTTTGTGCTTGATTATTACCATATCTATGTTCTGCTTGTTCTGTCAAGTTCAATTAATTTCCCTGCCTTGAACAGCTACTTTTCATTCATGCTTTCATTCATTCACTCAAGAAATACTTACTTAGCTTCTAATCTATATGGAAGACACTCTGCCAATGACTGGGGATAGAATTGTGAATAGAGCAAGCATTGTCTTTATCTTTTATTTTTTCTCAGACTACCCTAGACCACACTGGTATCGCCCTTTAAGACTCTGATTTCACTTATATCTGCTCATACATGTTTAGGGACTTAAAACTAGATAATGGATATTAGTATGTTTCTCTGTCTCAATTACTCATCTAAGTCACATGCTTTTGGGGGTGGTGGTGGTGGTTATTTCATCTCAGGTGGTACAGATCACACTTAATAGACATAATAATTTCTTAATGACTAATTGATACATGAGTCACCAGGTTTTGTAGAATCATTCATTCTTCAACAATTTAATAGGTCTCCCCACTAGGCCCTTAAAAAAAAAAAGCCTGATACTTTAGCTTGATGGGTAAGCATTGTCCAGGTGGCCAGAGAAGAAAATGAGTTTTAAGCAAAGGTAAAAATATATGTACAAGAATCAAACAGGAAAATGTGTGATTTTTTTTTTAAAGAGTAAACATTGTTGTGTGTCAGGAACATTATACACAGAATATCACTAGATTAGAGAGCCATATTGAGGTTATATTGGGAAAACCTTTTCATGTCATGATAAACTATATAGATTTGATCTTTAAAAAAATTTATTCAGCTGTTTTTTTTTGTTTTTTATTGTGCTAAAAATACATAATGTAAAATTTACCATATTAACCTCTTTTTTTAAGTGTAAGTGAAGTATATTAACATTGTTGTGAAACAGATCTCTGGAACTTTCTCATCCTGAAAAACTGAAGGAAGGGAGGGGTTTAAAATAAAAGAATATTAGATTCTTACTTCCTCCCCTCTTGACTTTTTTTACAAAAGGTAAAAGGTAACTCTGGCATCTATATAGAGAATTACCTGACAAAGGAATGAGAGAACCCTAGAAGCTAGTAACCAACATGCTATAATGTAATTTTGGAACCAGATGAACCTAGGTTCAAATCCTGGCTCCTGCACTCACATGCAGTATTAAGTGAAAATCAGCTGGCTATATTTTTTTCCCTTTAGTCAAGAATGAGGTTTACTTGTTGTTAACGTATTTTGGTATTTCAAAAAAAAATTACTATTTTTTCACTTAGAGAATCAGGTTTTTTGTGTTTTTTTTGTTTTTAAACAGTGGCTTTGTAGCAAAACTGTTTGAAGCAGGAATGGACTGTTAGCAGATTAAATTGTCTTTTGTGCTCGCTATGAGTTACGTTGACCTATGCCTCCATATTTCCTGAATTCCTAATTGTTAAAATGAATGTTAAACAGTTTTTCTCAACTTGCAGGATATGACTATGTAGTCCACTTTATATTCCAAAATATAATCTTATATTCACTTTCACAATTAGAGTTTTGAGGTTAATTTTTTTTTTTTTTTTTTTTTTTTTTGTGGAAGCCATCTTCAACTCTGATGGCCGATTAGAGCCACCTGGAAGCTTTTGATACTCTGTTGGTCTCCACGAAAAACCAACTCAACCAGATTTCTTAGGGGTGGATCTAAGCATTCAATCTAAAACATTTCCCCCAGTGATTTTAATGAATGTAAAGCCAGGGCTGGGAATCCCCACCCACTCTGTACTTCTCTATTATCCAAAGCACTTATTTTAAATTGAAACCAAGTTATGCCTTGACTATGGCTTTTTGTAGTTTATTCCAGTTTTCCACCATCATGGATAATTGGGTGTAAAAAAAAAAAGCGATGCTTGGCTCTATTTTGTGATTTTATTTTATTTTTATTTTTACTTTTTAAAATGTTTATTATTTTTGAGAGAGAAACAGAGCATGAGCAGGAGAGGGGCAGAGAGCGAGACACACCCAGAATCCAAAGCAGGCTCCAGGCTCTGAGCTGTTAGCACAGAACCTGATTCGGGGCTTGAACCTGCCAGCAGTGAGATCATGACCTGAGCTGAGATCAGATGCTTAATGGGCTGAGCCACCTAGGTGCCCTCTATTTTGTCATTTTTAAATAAAATTTTTTTTCTAAATTAATTTTGGTATGGCCGTAAAATAACTTGATATTTGAAAAAGTTATGTAATGTAGGCAAAAATTTAATGCTTGATAAGTTCCTCTGTACTAATGGAAATCTTTATATCAAACAACTGTGTCTATGACTTTCCATAAGCTTCCAACAGTATCAAAACCAAGGAATGGGTTGTGAGAGAATTCTTCCTCCTGCACATAATTTCCATCATCCCTTCCCATCCCAAACCACTAAAATGTAATCTATAACCTTAGTAAAAACAGCTTGTCTGTTGTTCAACTATAACTTCAAAGTAAGTCCCATATCCCACCTTTCTAAACTAATTGCCTCCTCAGCCTCTTTCTATATAGAATTAGTCTTCCAATAATCCTATCTTATTATAATGCTTCTAATTTGGAAAGGATATATCTTAGAGCTGGTCCATGACCATATTTATTATAGGGATTTGGGGCAACTAGTCTCAGATGGTTCTTAAAAGTAATTTACAAGTGGCCTTTGATTGTTTTTTCCAACAGAGGAGACCAGATATTTCCTGCTTTGAATTAATAAGAGAAAAGGTCAGATTTGCTGTTTCAAGCTTCCCCTCTCTTCTTCTGCTTCTTTTAGAACTTTATTATCAACCATAAAGATAAAGAAAAATACTGCAGTCTGCTGACACGTCTACATAAAATCTCCACACTTTTTTTTCTGTCTGCTGAACTTTGAAGTTTTGCTCTATATTGTTTAAAACCAGATGTTTTCTTTAGTTTTTTTTGTAGTTGTTTTAAAAAGAACCTTCTATTTTGCTCAAAACATATTTTCTTTCACTTTTGTACAAAACAAACATTTTAAAGCCAGAATGCCTCTATTTTACAAAATTATACTAACTATAAATTATGCTTTGCCCCTGTGCTAGGCAATAGAGGATATTAATATCTAAGAAATTATTTAACATCAAAGTTTGAATAAAAATAAGATATCTTTAGGCAAAGAATCATGGAATAAATAAGAGATACAGGCAGACAGGGAGAAGAGTAAAATGGTCATAATGGAGTTTTAAATTGGCCCTAAGACCCGAGTATCTACAAGACAATTTCTTCAAGTCAAACTCAGTGGAGTCCACTCTTTTTAAAACATTTTTAAAAATATTTTTATTTATTTTTGAGACACAAAGAGAGACACAGCACGATTTGGGAAGGGTCGGAGAGATAGAATCTGTAGAGACACAGATTCCGAAGCAGGCTTCAGGCTCTGAGCTGTCAGCACAGAGCTCAATGTGGGCGCGAACCCATGAAAGGTGAGATCATGACCTGGGCCAAAGTTGGATGCTTAACCAACTGAGCCACCCAAGCACCCCCAGTGAGGTCCACTCTTAAGAAGAGACTGTTTTGTTTTGTTTGTTTTGTTTTGTTTCGTTTTAAGTCTCATGGAGAAATAATTGATAACCATCATTGTATGAGGTAAATGATACAATGATGGTTTGATTTACATATGCTGTAAAATAATTACCACAATAGTTTCAGCTAACATCTGTCTTCTCTAGATACAATAAAAAGAAAGAAAAGAAAAGAGAAAAAAACAATTCTCATTGGGATGAGAACTCTTAGGAATTACTCTCTTGATGACTTTGTTATGTTATACACATAACAGCTCTAGCAATAGTCATCATGCTGTACATTATGTCCCTAGTACGGTTGACCCTTGAACAATGTGGGTTTGAACTGGGAAAGTCCACTTAAAAAAGGATATTTTTTTTGATAAATACAGTACAGTACTATAAATGTATTCTCTTCTTATGATTTTCTTAATGACATTTTCTTTTCTCTAGCTTACTTTATTGTAAGAATACAGTATATAATACATACCACATGTAAAATATGTGTTAATTGTTTATATCATTAGTAAAGCTTCTGGTGAAAAATAGGTTATTAATAGTCAAGTTTTAGGGGAGTCAAAAGTTATATGCAGATATTTGTGTGGGGGTTTGACACTCCTAACCTTCATGTTGTTCAAGGGTCAACTACACTTATTTACCTTATAAATGGACATTTGGACCTTTTGACCACCTTCCTCCAATTTCCTGTCCCCCCACCCTTTGCCTTTGGTAATCACAAGTCTAATCTCTTTTTCTACAAGTTTTTTTTTTCCATTCCACATATAAGTGAGATCATACAGTATTTGTCTATACTCTGACTTATGTCATGTGGCATAATGCCTTTAAGATCCATCCATGTTGTAGCAATATGATAGGACTCCCTTGAGGAAACCATTTTTGATGATCACCTAAAATTTATAATTTTGTTTTGTAATTCTGTGATTTCTCCTCCTGGAGGAACAATCTATATTCCCTTTGTCATATCCACAGAAGAGACTGGGGTTAGTTCTGACCCTGTGTTGCATCTCATGCATGTGCTTTGAAAATATTAAATAGTTACCTTCTACAGAACATTAAAAAAAATGTTATCCTTGCCACTTTAGTCAAAGAAACATAAACCGTAGCAGTAGGTAGGGTTTTATATTCCAGATGGTGATGAATCATTGATGGAGCCCCTAGGGTCTAATTGTACAACTTTCCTAGATACCTATAAAGCATCAATTATGCAAAACAAGTGTTTTCTCTTAATTATTTCTCCCAGGAATTTTAATATAAATAGAACATAATATAAAACAAGCTTTGCTTTCAAATCTAAAATCTCTTTAGTTGTGGCTAAATATCTATATCTATACACCTCTCTCTCTCTCTCTCTCTCTCTATATATATATATATATATATATACACACACACACACTATTTGGAATATTGCTATAGGACTATTCAGCAAAAATGAAAATTTTGTAGTCTTAGGTTTCTCTGTTGTTTTATTGAAAAAAATTATTACCAATTGTGGTATTTACATAGGTTATGCAATCTAGGACTAATTTTAATGCTTCACAAGCTCTGCATATATATTTGATTTCATACAATACTAAGTTATAATAAAATAGTTCAGACTTGTATCAAAAGCTGTTATGTTGTCTCTTCCAAATCCTATCTTAATGTTTCCCTCTCAAAGTATCATAATTAACATTTAAGCTTTGTAGACAGTGATAAGTAAAAACACCAAAATTGGAATGAAAAGATCTCTAAGTCCTAATCAAATAGCCAAACTCTACATTAATTTCTTCTCTCCTCCTGTTACAGCAGAGAAAGTACCTCTCCCACTTAAGTTCAACTTTTCCTAGAGGGCACTCAGGAGGCATTTAATAAACAGTAGTTGGATAAATAAATTTTTAGGTAAATGAATGAATGGATGAATGAATCTTCTCTTTTAAGAAACTTATATTATTAACTGTTCCTTAACTCTCTTATAGGCTCTCTATTTCTCTCTGTTCCCTTCCATCAGCACTTGTTGAATCTTTAAGAACCAAAACAACCCTTTGTCCATGTACACCTCTGTTTATACCTCTATTTCTTCTCCATCAAAATAAAATTTCTCAAGTTTTTTCTGACTCCTTGTTTCCATATTCTTACATTTGACTCACTTCCCACACCAAGCCAATGTGGTTCCAATCCTTACTTCTCTGTTGAAGGCATTTTTCCAAAAGTCAGCTATGATTTCCATATAGCCAAATTAAAGTTGCCTTTTCACTGGTCATTATACTTAATAACTCTGAAAATATTTGACATTGATGATCTACTAAGCAATATATACTCTCGTGAATGATACTACATTGTACTCAATTCTTCATCTCTTTGGCCTCTCTTTTACCACATCTTTTATTTAATCAAAACCATTAAATACTGAAAAGTGTCAGGGCTCTATTCTTGATTATCTTTCTTCTTAGTCTCTGCTGTTTCTCTAGGTGAGAGTTTCTCAATCTTGGCACTATTGACATTTTAACCAAGGTAATTCTTTTCTGTGAGGGGGGTGTTCTGTGTATTAGAGGATGTTTAGTAACCATGACTTTCCCCCAGTTGTGATAACTATGATAACTAAAAGTATCCGCTTTGTCAAATGGATTCTCAGAGGCAAAATCACACCCGGTGAAGAACCAATGTTTTAGGTGATCTCATTATCTCCATGGTTTCTCTTGACGTATGTCCATCCTTGACCACTATGTTGAATTCTCAAGATATTTAGTCAACCACCATCTTGACCATCTTATTGGTAGCCCTCATATTTAATTATTTAAAATGTTAGAAATTGTGCAAATTATTCCCCACCATCATACTTGCCCTTTTTATTTTTGAGCTCCACCAAATGGGCCCATCCAAGTACTTGTGCCAGAAACATTGGATTCAGTGCCTGATTATAAAGTAATCACAACATGGATGGACCTGGTGGAGATTATGCTAAGTGAAATGAATCAAAAAGAGAAAGACAAATACCTTATGGTTTCACTTGTATGTGGACTCTAAAAAATAAAAGAAATGAAAAAACAAAGAAAGAAGCACAAACAAACAAAGAAACAAAGCAGACTCTTAAATACAGGTAACAAACTGATGATTGCCAGAGGAGAGGTGGGTGGGGGGTGCATGAAATAGATAAAGGGGATTTGGAGGTGCAAACTTCCAGTTATAATATAAATAGGTTACGGAGATGAAAAGTACAACATAAGGGATATAATCAATAATATTTTAATAATATTGGCGACAGCTAATGACTACACTATAGTGGTGAGCATTGAGTAATGTATAGAATTGTCAAATCAATGGGTTGTGCACCTGAAACCAATATAACATTTTATGTTGATTACACTTCAATAAAAAGATCTTCTAAATGAAAAAAAAAAAAAAAAATATATATATATATATATATATATATATTGCCATTGATTGTAACTCTAAACTCTCTCTCAGATCCAATAAATTCTCTCTTTCTACTGACATGTACCTAATCCAAGCTACCATCTTATCTAGCTTTAGGCACTGTAGCAGTCATTCCTCTGCCTTTTAAATCCATTCTTCCCATTGAAATCAAAACAGTCTTTTAAAAAATATATAATTATGGGGCGCCTGGGTGGCTCGGTTGGTTAAGCGGCCGACTTCGGCTCAGGTCATGATCTCACGGTCAGTGAGTTCGAGCCCCGTGTCCGGCTCTGTGCTGACAGCTCAGAGCCTAGAGCCCGTTTCAGATTCTGTGTCTCCCTCTCTCTCTCTGCCCCTCCCCTGTTCATGCTCTGTCTCTCTCTGTCTCAAAAATAAATAAACGTTAAAAAAAAATAAAAAATAAATAAAATAAAAAATATATAATTATGTTACTCTCTTGCTTACATTTATTCTTAGTTTTCCTATTATCTTTACAATAAAGAACCCATGTGGGGAAATAGGTTCTACTTACATAAATGGGTTAGAAAAAAGCTTAGGGCAGAAAGCCGACACCACAGGCAAAAACGCCCAAGGTTGGCTAGGGAGATATTGTAATGGGATCACAAGTAACTTGTTATATCACCTGCAGGAAATTACTTTCCATCTGGTGCCAATATACCTTCATCACAAACTTCACCTGCCCCCCAAACCCTTTGCTTCTTACACACACAAGTCAGTGATTACTGTCCGATTGTTTTCTCCACATTCACATGTGTAAGATCTTCTTTTCCTCATGTTCACCACGTGGGTAATAAATATCTTGTGAGCTCGGTAAATATGGAGACAAGCTGTTTGGAGTTCTTGTCTCCTTCCGGACATTAGCTTCTTTTGTATTCAATTCTGCATCCACTCTCTTGCTGGACAAGAGAGAACTCCAGACTCCTATTCTGCAACAAACATGAACTATTTAAGCTGGTAGGATCTGGTCTCAGCTAACTTCTCAATCTCATTTTTCTCTACTCTCTCCCACTTACTTTATGCTTCAGGTTTATTGTCCTTCTATCACTTTACTGAATGTACTGTGTTCTTTCTTGGCTCAGATATATTTCATAAAATGTCATTCTACTCTCGGCTCTGATCCAACTAATGATCTCAAGTAACTACGTGACTGACCTGTGCGGTAGGTAGACCAAAGACTCCCCATAATGGCCACATCCTAATTCTTGAAACCTCAGAACATGCTAGTTATCATGGCAACAAGGAATAAAATTACTGATCAGCTGAACCTAGTTAAGGAGATTACCCTGGGGTATCCAGGTGAACCCAATGTAATCATGATCCTATAAAAATGGAAGGAGGCAGCCAAGCTCAGAGAAGTTTAGAGCCGTTGTGAGGAGAACTCAGCTTGCCATTGCTGGCTTGAAAAATGAAGGAAACTATAAACCAAGGAAAGCAGGCTTTCCTTGGACAATGGAGAAGGCAAGAAAAGGAATTCTCATTTAGAGCCTCCAGAAGGAGGGGAGTTCTGCCAGCATCTTGGTTTCACGGGAGGCTTCTGACCTACGGGAATTCAAGGTAACGAACTTGTATTTTTTTTTTTTTAAACCACTAAGCTTGTAGCGATGTGTTACAAAAGTAATAAGAAACTAATACAACCTGTTCATAATAATTTCCCTTCATAGTCTCCTTATGTTTTTAGTTATATTCAATGACTTGCTGCTTTGCTAGACTGTGTGCTAGTGAACACCATTTTGTTCTTACTGCTATTTCTGAAAAAAAAAGTTTACAAACAAATGAACAAATGAAGAAATAATTTGGTTTAGAGTCTTATTTTTGTAAAATGAACAAATGAAGAAATAATTTGGTTTAGAGTCTTATTTTTCTGGTAAGTCCTAACACATAAATTTCTGCCTCTTGTATGTCACTGACTTATGGGGAAAACAAAAGACCTGTTCTAGCTTTCTTTGTGAGCACTGTCACTTTGTTCTCTGTAAAAACTTAGTTTTGAAACTGTTTGACTTGAGAAACACTATCTTCTATGGATGTGCTTTCAAGACAGTAAAATGTTAAGGCAACCTTGGTTTATATGACTAGAACCTCTGAATAAAGAACTGTTAAGCCAGATACTGGAGAACTGAAATGGCTAAAAGAAAAAACTCTGGTATCCATGAGTTAGGATAGTAAGTAGTAACTATCACCTCCAGAACCAGCAGAACAAAGAAGTGGCTGGGATTGTAATTTAGAAGCTTTGAATAAAAGACTGCTGGAGCTGAACCCTGACCTAGGAGGGGAGCCTTGGCTGGTGTGGGGTCTCTGAGGTTGGAGAAGGGACTGGTGGTGTTGGATCCGGACCTCTGAGACAGGGCTGCTGAATGGCTGATGCTGATCTCTTAAAGGGGTGTGAGGATATTGAGTCTGTGACTCTTAAAAAAATAAAAATAAAAAAAAAAACAGCAGTAGACTCTGCTGCTACTGGACAAATTACTGTTGCTGGGTGGGGAAGTGTTGCGGGGAGTCACTGAGAGAAACAGGAAGGAGCCAGCCCTCCCCATCTGTGTGCCACCCTCTAGCTCCCCATCTCGGGAGAGCCTGACCTAAAGACTCTGCTGATATGGCAAAGTCCTGCTCTACAGAGTGAACCCCCGCATCACAAAAGTTCTACAAGGTTGGATCTGACAATGTCTCAAAAACACTATAGTTTCTAGGTACAAGTAAGCCAGAGATTGAGAGAAGATTCTAGAGATATTCTCAACAGAATTTGGATGGTCTTGTTAGGGAGCTTATAACTCCCTCTGCTACAACAGGTACACTCCTATACCATGGCAATTATGGGACAGTTGGGGAGCCATGGAATGGTCACCATGGATGCGTCCTGCTAAAGCCTATGTTTTGTTCTGTTACTGTGAATGCTCTGAGGCGGGGCAGGTGCCATGTTTTGTTGGGGTTAAAAACAAATTCTCACTACTGTTAAAAATTTTGTCCTTTTTCTTTTTCCTTGAAGGCTCACTTTTTTTAAGGTACTTTTCAGTGGGAGAAAAATGTAAGAGGTTATTGATTTTTTTTTTTTTAAGTTTGGTTTCTAGAGCACTTGCTGCCATAGCAACTATTCTGACTCCAGAGTCAGAACATCCCACAAAATATACTGGACTTTGCCTTACTGTAGGCAGATGTTCTCATTTCATGTGCCTTTTGTTCTCTCCAGGCTCTGTTTCCTATGGAAAATCTTAGTTAACAGTATTTCAAAACTAGAACCATCCATTCTTATAACAAACACCTTTATGCTGCAAGTATTAGGAAAAAATATTAGAAAAAAATATTTCCTTAGGATGTCTTCTAGAACTTAAAGTCTTGATTGTTCTAAAAATTTCTATACTTGTACCATTTTAATTCTGATGTGCTTTTTCTCATTCATTTTTTTTTTCCTTAATTTTTTTCTTATACCTGAATTCCATCGATGGGGAACAGTGAATAGGGTTTTTCTTTTTTTCCAAACAACTGTACCAAGTATAAAGTAGGACTAAGTTGGAAGCACTCACAGGGGTAACTTCCTATCCCACAATACTCAATCCGAGAGAACACCCTTGCTGTGTCATTCTTTCCTTCCATGAACATCCCTCACTTCTCCCTGGGTATCTCCTTTCCCTTTTGGCTCTGGTGTTGTGAGGAACAGGCAACAATTCAGTCTACTCTCTTTAGCACCTGAGGCGACCCTCCTCAAAAGATTCAGCTGGGCCCTTTGCTCTCAGTGGCATAGTGATTAATGAAGGGGTGTTCTGGCTTGAGGGAGGATGATTGTGTCAAAGGTCACTGTATGAGGTGAAATCCTCCGTGTTCAAAATGATTCTCATAAAACTTCAGGAAGAGGCTTTGGCAGCGATGAATGAGCATCTCTCCACTACAGTCATTGGTTGTTTTCTTCCTGTATGAGACCTCACCGTTCCCTCAGTTGAACAGAGAGAGGCATGAAGTTAAAAACCTTACAACATTTAAAAATACTTAAACAATAGTACTGCAATCCACATGTCAAGATGATCACGCCATGAGAGGCATGTAGTGAACTGACAGTTGAAATCACTTTCTTTAAATCAGCATCTGATGACCCTACACAGTAGTGCATATAAACAAAATGATATCCTCACCATTACACCAAGGCTTGATGTCCAGTGGTCTGATATATCCAGAAGTTTTTCATCCTTAAAGGGATAGGCTAACCTCTAAATTAGATGGAATCAGCAGATGTCTATGAGCCTGGGACATAACAGGACACTTCTGACAACTGAGTCACCTGTATTCTCCACCTGCTTAGAGATTCATAATCAAAAGAATTGAGTGGTGGGTAGAATAGTCCCTGGCTTCCTTTTGCTTTTTCTCTAGTCTAGTTTTCTAATAGGCTGTTGGCTTCCCAGTTACTTACCAGGTACAGAGAGGTAGGAGTCCGATTCCAGAATGACCGGAGGTATGAAACTTTGTTAGGTGGCTACTTGGACTTCCTTGAGTTAAAAGCACACACCTAAGCTCCTTAGCCATCCTGTGTTTCCCATAGGGCTCTAAAGGCTCTGAAGAAAGCCTAGAGCACAATAATCTCCTCTCTGGAGGATTCTAGTTAAGTCAAAGGTGCAGAGACACCTGTGAGCTTTGGCTGCCTTCCCTAAAGTTAGAGCTATTACCTGGGATAAACTTGAAGCACCTGCTATTCTTGTCTACACTGAAGTAGCACTACAGCTGACATGGCATTTCAGTGAAAAGCCGAGGCTTAGTAGCAGTTGGGTCAGGTGGAGTGGAATATTCCTGGTTTGACTTTTACTACAGAAAAATCTTTTCTACACTTAGTTTTCTATTCCACTATCCTACTTGCTACCCTCCCACGCCTTGAAATAATTCACCAGGATGGAGTTTGTGCTGTTTTTTTTTTTTTTTTTTTCCTGGAATCAAGGACAACTGGATAGACTCCTTCAGAGGTTTCAGTTTCCAGGGAACCGTCTCTTGGGCAGGGAAAGGGCCCCTTTAGAAAGGAGGGTTAAAACTTTAGGAAGCATATGGGAAAGAGGAGCTGTGTCTTACTCCCTCACATAACCTTTTCCATGAATAAGGCCTATTAAACTGACTGGATCCTGAAAGGTCCCTTTAACTCTCTTTTTATGGCTTCCTTTCACAAAGAACAAAATGCCACAGATAAACCAACAAAATGCTAGGTTGGTTATTACCTTTAAAGGTCATTCGAAGTAGAGTACCATATTACTCCAGATTAACGTGACCTGTTCACCTTTAATGCTCCAGGGAAATGTCAGATACAAACATTCAGGGTCAGAGTATACAGGTACTTGAGCTATTATCTTTATAACTTTCAACCCTACAACAAAGTATATGTTAAAAATAAAAACCTTCAAGGTCCAACAAATGGAAAGTCGTTCTTTACTTGTGTAAGAATTTGGTGATGGTGATGGCATGGGTTGGGGGCGGGGTGGTAATACTTTAAGTTCTTGAGGGTAACAATTACATCATATCAGATAAGACTAGGAATTTAAAGGAGATGAAAAGGAATTTAAAGGAGATGAACCTCACTCGAGTAGAAATTAAGATTTATATACATGTCTTTATATTGGAGACCTTTAAAATTAGTCTTTCAGTATGATTTACTTTATTATAGCCATCTGTGGACAATATTGGGGAATGAATGGGATTCCTAGGTTTCCCTCCTGTTAGCTGTTTTTTCTTCTGAATAAGCCCTCTATATCCTAGAATTCCCCACCAAAATTTAGCTACCCATTCCTAGGAAAATGATAAATGTAACTAGTAAGATTTCTACACTCAAAGCTCTGCCATTTCCAGTAGGATTTATAGTCCGTTATTCATGCAGTGGCATTAAAAATGCATGCACTTCTGAGTGCTCATACGTTCACTTTTATCAATGCCACTGGGCTTCAGTAATGTCTCCTTAAGGCTATTGCAAATAATCCAAGACCTTGTAGTTCTTATTTCTGACCTAAAGTGAAAGTATATCTTATAACCTTCTACTTCTCAGGTTTATAAAAGTGGGAAATGGAATTGGGAAAATGAAGGGGAAGAAGAACTTATTCAAATGGCAATGGTTTTATAGTTAAGACAAAATGAAATCAAGACCTATAAATTTCCTTGTTTCATTATGATGAAAGGTTAATGATTCTCATCTTCTGGAAGCCCATATTTGAAACAGTATGTGAGTCATGTTCAAAGTTATTTACTGAGGTCTGATAATGTAGGACACCTTGATAATTAGTGTTAGCACCTCATTTCTTGAGCTCTTACTATGTGTCAGATGCTGCCCTAAGTACTTGCAGGGTGCACAGGGAGGCACGGCAGGGTCCAGCTTTCACCCTGGTATGGTCAACCTTAGGGTGATAAATTCTGGTGCATCGTCACCTCTATTCAGAGTAAATTGGCTGACAGCTTTTGGGCTGAAGGAAAGATATGACCTGGCTAATAAGTGACTCTCCTACAGCCGTCTAGACCACAGCTGTTCCAGGCCTCCTGCCCACAGCAATTCTCTGATCCCTACTCACACCCTGCCCCCCCCCCCCCCCCCCACCATGCTGGCTTGCCTGCTGTTAAGCTCTGGCTCATCTGTGCCTGGAGATCTTTGTCGGGTAATGTTGTACCACCTGTAACCTGGACTAACCAGTGAAGTTATCTGCCATATGAAGGATGGTTACTATACCATGCTCAGTGAGGTCTGAACCTTGCCTTGTCAAATGGAGACTGTCATTTAAGCTATTCTTCCTTGGTTACTCTCCTTCGGCAGTAGAACATTTGTTAGTTCTCTTTACATCTTAGAGCAGGATTAATGTCATTTTTCATACTAAACTGCTTAGACTATGTGGTTTCTGTCTCTTTTATGTAGACTGATACAGATGGTAAACAGGAAGCAGATAATGTGGGTTAAATGATAGCAATTCCACAATTTCCCATATTTTGCATCTTCTGCCCCATGTTACTATAGAGATCTGAATGCCCTTAAATTTGACTGGTTTTTCTTTAGAAAAATTATAGTGAGATTTCACTTCTTACTAAAATTTCAGTGGAATCCATTTCATAACAAACTAAATTCTGATAGAGGGTAAGTGGATAAAAACCTAGATTCTTACATCTGTTACCATCTTTGTTGAGCTTCCTGAGTGGAGACTAATTTTAGATAATGGAGAAAGCCTGATGGATTCCTCTTAAACAGATAGAATGAAAAGTTGGTAGACAAGTTGGTGTATAGTATAGCTCAAATAAGAAACAATATACCATCTTTTAAGTTAAAAGTTGGGTAATGCTTGGTCTCAGAAGCTGATAACTTATTTCTATTGTAGAAGGAGTAAAAGCAGGGTGACAGGATATGAAGCTAATTCAGGAGTCTAGAGAATCATAAAGAATTGGATTTTTTGGAGTTTGGACAATGCTAATTTAGATATGCTTAGACCTACAAGAGGAAGTGTTATATAAGCAACAGACCTTCAATAAAGGAATTCAATGAAAATGTCATGACTGAAGATTATAATTGGAGAGTCCTTGTATAGACAGCTGAAAGTCATGGAATTGATTGCTATCACTTAGGGAGAGGGTCTAGGCATATAGAAAACAAATAGCAGCATGGAACAGTGCTTGCTGTGGGAAGCTCTAATATGTAGACATCAAGCATAGAAGTTAGAACCAGTAAGGAAAAAGGGGCAGTAAAAGCATGGATGTGAGAGAGGAGGAAATCCAGAGAGGGAACATGGTCAAGAGAAGGAAAACTTTCAGAAGGAAGAAATCAACAATGCTGATACTGTCCAGAGAAGAATAATGTGAAGTCAGAAGGGGGAACATCTTAATTGTTTGACCTCTTATCACAGAAATGAGATGGCTACTGAAGGGAAGGTAAGAGCAAAGGGAATTTTAAATGGAAAATACTAGAGCATTTGTGTGCAGTTGGGAATAATTCAGAAGAGCAGGAATATGTTGGGACTCAGAAAAAGGGTAGAATTATTGAAGGAAATTGCTGGAGAAGATGAGACAAACATGAGAAAAAGGGGAAGGGTGACTGAGAGTATCAGGGTCCCTTTATTCTAACACAAAGGGGGTTAAGAGCACAAGAAAGTAGCAGAGATATAAGTGAATTGCCATTTAATGGCTCCTATCATAGGAGCAGGACTTTTGGGGAAGTGTGGCTAGAACAGTTCTGTAGAAAAAATGTGAAGTTACCACATGGAAACTAAAAAGCAAACCTTAGAACCATGAGTAAGTTTGTGTTAAAAACTGTGTGCACACTTTAACAGTTTTAACTGCCTGAGTGCCAGCACAGAGTAGGTGACTAGTAGGTCTAACAAGATTAGAACTTTTTCCCCAGACTACTAAAAGGTAGAAGGAAACAATCGATGCTATTTTGAAGGCAGGAATACAATAATGGTATCTAAGCTGTGTAAAGGGGAGGGCAAGGATATGTGGAGGTAGAGTCAGTAAATGGGAGATGTTTGAAGATGAAGAACTACTCAAATAGGAGTGTTCATTTGAACTACAAGGATAGTAGTTTTCCAGTAGCTAGATCGTTGAAACTGAAATGTCGAAAGTGGGTTTGGTGTTCATAAGATACGGTAATAAAAGTGCATGACTGAACGGAGAGGAGAGAAAAGCCGTTAGAAGGCGAGAAGGTGAAGAACTCAAAGGCCAAGCTGTTGGATGTATTGAAAATCCCAGGAAGATACAGAAGTGCAGTATAAAGTTGTGCTATTATGTGGGATTTTGTTTGTTATGGGAAGAAGGTAGAGAATAACTTCCTACGTTTTCCAGGTGAATATAGGCTAGCATGAAGACCTTGGAGTTCAGGCATTATGAAGTAGGGAGATGGCAAGAGCTGCACCTATGAAAATGGAGCCTTCAGTAGTATTGAGCTAGCACACCCAGAAGTCTGCTATAGCAATGCCCTACCCACACTGGGGATAAAAATATAACTTTTCCTCACTAACTTTCTACCAGAGTTTATTTGGATTAAACACACACACAATCTAAATCTTTGAAAAGTCACTTTTATAGCACCATATAACAGTGATTGTTGTTGTTGGTTAAGGGATCAATATATGCAACCTGAAGTAGAGTAATTGGGGAGGATGGGACCTTATTTCTACAATTAGTCTTTGGCTGGTTTCCATATTAGAAGAAAATGCATCTATTTCTCACTGAACCTTTTCCTTAGAGATCAATAAAATGGCAAAAATAATAGCCATTGAAGGATTGGATTTGCCATGAAAATATAGCATGTTGACAGGCTGGCCCTCAAGTCCTGGGACTCCAGTCTGGCACATTTGGGTACTAGCCCTACAACTAAGATAAGCTGGGTTATTGGTCATGGTGCTTTTATTCTCCCTCCTTGAGCTGAGGGCTATCCTGGGTGACCTTGTTGCTGTTGTTTCAAGTTTCTTTATTGCTTGCAGAAATCCACACCCTCCTTTCTCTATAAAGGGGAAACCTTTGTGAAGAGGTGGATAACAAGTAGAAGAAAAAGAATTAGGCATGTGTCACAGAGTCCCTGCTCTTAAAGGCTACAATACAATCTATACTGCTAATTCGAGTCTAGCTTTTAGTGATTCCAGAAGTTTTGTCTCAGCAACTTTCAACAACTGGTAGAATTAAAGATGCTTTTACAGATACAGTGAATTCTAAAATTCTAAATTCTACAACTGCAAGTCTATAAAATACCTGAGTAATAGAATCTTAATTCTCCCAATTTTGTAGATGTCCTCTGTTTTTCCTGGAGCCCCCCTCCACACATTTTAACTGTTCTGTATTGTCCTGTATCAAATGTAACTAACGTTAAAAGCTCTAAAATAGGATAATTTGACAGAAGAACCAAGGATGTGCAAGGAATATGAAACTGTGCTCTATCCAGATGGTTGCATCCATGCCTACTGCTTCATCTAGCTCAATCCCTCGCATATTCCATCTCCTCTTTGCTGCAGGCATATATATCTAATTGTCCATTCAAAAATCTGTTCTTGGCTATCTCAAAGACTCAACTTCTTAAACACTAAACAAATGGCCTCAACTTCTTTCATATTAAAGTGAGAACAAAATTTCTATTGTATTCTTTCTCCCTGATTGCCATCACTCTTAATTCTGCTGAAAGGCCAGAACTATGTTCTCTTTAACATCTCCTCTGCCTTCTACTTGTATCTGATCCATCACCAAGTCCTATTAACTGTTACATTTAGGTGTCCTCAGATCTTTTACTCCTCAATACCTTCATCACTACTCCTGTAATTCAACTTATCATTTTTGACCTGGAAAACTGCCATACCCTCTTAGGATGCCAGAGAACTCCTTATCTTGGCTGTTCTAGTTTACTCTCTACAAGGTATATAATCATTTAAAAAGTAGACCTTATTTTGTCATGTCCTTGACTATAAACCTTCAATAGTCTCCTTCAGCTCTTCAGATAAGAACGAATTCTTAAACATGTCATGCCGAAGGGGCTTCATATGAATGGTCTCTGTCGCCTTAACAGAAGCGTCTTCCATTTCTTCCCCCCAAATTCTATGGAGTTGACTTTGGTTTATTATAGCATCTTGCTTGTTCCTGCCTTGAGGCCTTTGCTCAGTCAATTTTGTCTGCCTGATTCCCTTGTTTCTCTCTTACCTAATTTTTCTCTCCTCTTATATCCTCTCAGATTTCACTTCCCCAGGGAAGCTGCCTCCATGACCAACACAAACACCTGCCATGGCTGAATAAAACTTGACTCTCCCCTTTAATATATAGAAAGGTATCCACTTTGTTTATAATCTTATGTGATCATCTGATAGAATCTAAGGTTGAAAAGTCACTTCTGTTTGAGGATAGGGACCATGTTTCTTTCACTTCCCCCGCCCCCCTCCCCAAAGCCCACCAGAGTGTCTGGCACTTAGAAGTCCGTAAAAAATTGAACTATATCACCTACCAGATTCTTTGCCTTGTCTCTTTCAGAATACTCGAACCTGCACCAATTGGCAATTTCTTACTTTTGCAGCTACAAGTATAGTTTTACTACAATTGTTGAGCTGTAATCAAGCCATTAAATTAATAGTAGAGTATCTAAAAAGCTATGTGTTTTCCATAAGTGATATTTGATCAACAGTAAAGATCAGACAGGGAGAAGGGAGAAAATCGTCGGAGATGAGACCTAAAGGCAAAAATGAGCGTGTGCAGGGGGAGTACATAGGCCATTGTATTAAGTGCAGAAAGTTTGGATAGGTATGAAAATACAACTTTGGTAGGAGATAGCTGAGCCAATCTGGATGAAATACTTCCTGAAATATTTCTATCAGTTTTGAATCTATTTTAGCCTAATACTTTGCTGTAGACAAATTTTAATAAGATGTTCAAAGGTCTCCCCCATGTTTTTGTCAAAGGAACAATAGCCACAGAAGTCAACATAGGCTGCTAAGGGCAGCGTCTGCATAAGGAGTGAATGGGTGACTAGGGTGTGGTGTGGTAGCCTCAGGCCACCAGAGGAAGTGGTAGATGCTGGTACCAAAGATACTAGAAATAAGGATAACTGGGGAGAATGTATTAATTTCTCGGGATCTCCCTTGGAGAAGGAAGGTATTTTTGCTCTAGAAATCCTGTAATGGTAACTAAAACCCCAGGATCTTTAAAGATTAGCATCTCCTGTATAGGCTGGCACTGAAGCATGAATTATAAGTTAAGGGGCACCTGGGTGGCTCAGTCAGTTAAGCGTCCGACTTCAGCTCGGGTCACGATCTCGCGGTCCGTGGGTTCGAGCCCCACGTCGGGCTCTGGGCTGATGGCTCAGAGCCTGGAGTCTGCTTCCGATTCTGTGTCTCCCTCTCTCTCTCTCTGCCCCTCCCCCATTCATGCTCTGTCTCTCTCTGTCCCAAAAATAAATAAACGTTAAAAAAAATAAGTTAATTAAGCATGGCTTTGATGCTGGGCTTATGTTCAAAGAAATCCCATGTAAGATCATTAGTACGATGAAAAAACGAGAAAAGCTTGCTAAATGTTATTTCCTGTGTTAGCAAACATAATCTTATAAATTAGAACCTTTTACATTCTGAGAAGACTGGAACCAGTGGACTGTGAATAAATTGTGAATCAAGAAGACACACCTGGGATACTTGAGGGAAAGGACTCTACTGTGGCAAAAATTCAGAGGCAAATATATAACTTTGATACAGACTCTAAAAAGAGCATTCCTCTATAATTAAACTGTTGGAATTTTTAGACTTTAAAAAAACACCTCCACTTTGAATATATCTGATTTTTTTTTTTTTTGTCCCTTCCTGAGAAGAGAAAACCTGTATTAAAAGTAGGAAGAGAAGCATGAGCTGTCTGGATTATATTTTGGGAACTATCCTGATACTGTAAATCAATTTCTGATAGTGCTTCTAAGGGTGTCTTTCTTCAAGTGTAAGCATGTAGTGGCCATTGTGTATGGTATGTGCCAAGCACCTAGAATGCAGAGTCTAACAGGTCTAGGTGCAAAATGTAAATCTTTGGTTAAATACTAGATAGGCTCTCTAGGGTCTCTGAATCTTCATCTCCTCATAGAATATTTCTGCCTCGTGTATGAGACTGAATAAGATAAACGCAGAAGACTTAGGATATTAACTGGTAAATAGTAGCTTGACAAATAACTGTGCTTTTATCATAGTAATACTTATATGTAACAAATCTAGTTGTCTGAGTATAAATCCAATATGCTCCTTTGAATAAGTATTTGAGGGGTCCTTAAAAAGGAGCAGAAGTATGTGTGCTACTCCAAAGAACATCTAGAAGATCATGATTGATTTTTGGCTAACCGGGATCCAGGCTTCCAATAGTTTGGTTATATACCATTCTCTGTCCTTATGTTCAATCCACTAGGTTTGAATAGATTTCCTATTGCCATTCCAGGGATATGGCGTGAAATGCCCCCAAGCCTAGCTCTATTAGCATATTGTATCTTCCTTAGCTATGGCAATTGTTTCAGGCTGGGCATTTAGACCAGTCAGAATCAATGAGATGAAATTAGGCTCTTGTTAGAATTCATGGTATAAAACTCTTGCTCTTTCTTGCAGAATTTGAAATTAGAAAGACCGGGTTAGGAGATACTGTAGTTCTTGTATCTACCAGAGGTTTTCTGTCAGATAAAGTCAGCATGAAAAAAAGTGGAGCTAGGAATCCTACTGGGTCCTCCTCATGATTATTTGAGCTAGGAATCATACTGGGTCCTCCTCATGATTATTTGAGCTACTGATCAAGTCATGTCTTAAAATCGTCATCTGGATCACAAAGAATTGATGAAGAAACCAACAGAACAGGGTTCCTTAGAGCTATAAGCAAGAATAACCTTTACCCCTTTAAAAGTGGTGACTTAAAAGTTAGGCCCATCAGTGAGAGGCCTCCAAAGTCTAACTTCTCTCCAATGATCTTATTTTTTTAATTAAAAAAAAAACCTGTCTGACTTATAACTGGAAGTTTATTGACTCCCTTTACCCATTTCTCCTATCCTCTGCCTCTGGCAGTCACCATTCAGTTTTTTTTTTTTAAATAATTTTTATTTATTTAATGTTTTTATCTTTATTTTTGAGACCGAGACCGAGCATGAGCGGGGGAGGGGCAGAGGGGGAGGGGCAGAGGGGGAGGGGCAGAGGGGGAGGGGCAGAGGGGGAGGGGCAGAGGGGGAGGGGCAGGGGGGGAGGGGCAGGGGGGGAGGGGCAGGGGGGGAGGGGCAGGGGGGGAGGGGCAGAGGGGGAGGGGCAGAGGGGGGGGAGGGGCAGAGGGGGGGGGGAGGGGCAGAGGGGGGGGGAGGGGCAGACACAGAATCAGACACAGGCTCCAGGCTCTGAGCCGTCAGCACACTCAGCACAGAGCCCAACGTGGGGTTTGAACTCCTCAACTACGAGATCATGACCTGAGCTGAAGTTGGACACCCAAGCTACTGAGCCACCCAGGTGCCCCAGCCACCATTCAGTTCTTTGTAACTATGAACTTTTTTCTTTTTTTAAGATTCTACATATAAGATCATATAATATTCATCTAATTTTAATGACAGAATGGGTAGTTTGCTTTTTTTAAATAGGAGAATGGCTGGCATAAAATATAACACTAGTTTCAAGCATAGGACCTAGTACCTAAACAAATTTGTGTTCTCCTCACCACAGGTGTAGCTGCTTGTCCTCTATCACCATAGAAATACTAATGCAATACCATTTACGATATTCCCTATGCTGTACCTTTTATTCCCACAATTTATTCATCCCATAAGAGGAAGCCTGTATCTCCTCCTTCCCTTCACCAATTTTGCCTATCCTACCCTCCTCACCTCTGGCAACCATCTCTGGATTTATGGATCTGTTTCTGCTTTTGGTAGGTTTGATTTGTTTTTACTTGAATAAGTCATGAGAACAGTTGACTACACAATAGAATGTTTATTAGATATTTTATTTTTCATAAAATGTTTTACTTATAAACTTTCAAATTATAAAATAGCAGGCCAAAAACTACCCCCAAAACTTAGCGAAATTATTTACATATAGCATTTATAGATGGTTTTAGCAGATACTTGTACATAGTGTCACCTTGAATTGTGGACCTATCTGTGGCCTTGCAGAACCTCAACTATTCATAGAGATGCTTGTCTAATAAAGTACTACCATCCAAGTTAAGAATAAGCTTTAAAGAACTAAGTACTTCTATTGAATTTTCTCTTTTGGGGGGGGGGATCAAAACCATGGGTGAAAAAGGCGTCAATTCAAAATCCTGGGATTTAGGAAACAAGGCCATCACTTAATTTAGATAAACGATTTAAAAAAAAAAAACAATACTTGCTATTTTCCTTAACTACTTCATTTATATAATTTTCTTGAGTTGGGAAAGAATTTGGGGATAGAATAATTTGAGTCTTGAACCCAATTCAAAATGTTGTCTTCACTAAAAGGACTTTTTAAAAGTGTAACAAATTTTCAAAGAAATAAAATTGAATTGCTACGATGACCACTTCTAAAAACTTAAAGTTTAATACCCAGAGAAATACACCTAAACATATGACTTGCTGAATTTCTACAACTGAACACATTCCTGCAGTTCCTTCTCTGATTGTGGGGTTTTGTCAATAGTTTTTTTTTTTTTTTTAATCTACTTAAATTTATATCCAAGTTAGCATCTAGTACAATGATTTCAAGAGTAGAACCCAGTGATTCATCCCCTACATATAACACCCGGAGATCATCCCAACAATTGTCCTCCTTAATACCCCTTGCCCATTTAGCCCACCTCCCCACCCACAACCACTCCAGCACCCTCAGTTCTCTATATTTAAGAGTCTGTTATATTTTACCCCTGCCCTGTTTTTATATTCTTGATTCCCTTCTGTTTGTTTTGTGCATCAAATTCCACATCTGAGTGAAGTCATGTATTTGTCTCTTTACTAATTTGGCTTAGCATAATATACTCTAGTTCTGTCCATGTTGTTGCAAATGGCAACATTTTGTTCTTGATTGCTGAGTAATATCCATTGTAAATATGCTCTATCTTTATCCATTCATCCACAAATGGACATTTAGGCTCTTTCCATACTTTGACTATTGTTGATAGTGCTGCTATAGACATTGGGGTGCATGTGCCCCTTTGAAACAACACACCTGCATCCTTTGGATAAATACCTAGTAGTGCGAGTGTTGGGTCGTAGGGTAGTTCTATTTCTAATTTTTTGAGGAACCTCCACAGTTTTCCAGAGTAGTTTCCCCAGTTTGCATTACCACCAGGGGTTTCTCTTTCTCCACATCCTTGCCAACATCTGTTGTTGCCAGAGTTAATGTTAGCCATTCTGACTGGTGTGAGGTCGCACCTCATTGTGGTTTTGACGGTATTTTCCTGATGAGTGATATTGAGTATCTTTTTGTGTGTCTGTTAGCCATCTGGAGGTCTTCCTTGGAGAAGTGTCTATTCATGTATTTTGCCCATTTCTTCACTGGATTATTTGTTTTTTGGGTGTTGAGTTCGATAAGTTCTTCATAGATCTTGAATATTAGCCCTCTATCCGATAATTCATTTGCAAATGACTTTTCCCATTCATCAGTCAGTTGCCTTTTAGTTTTGCTGATTGTTTCCTTTGCCATGCAGAAGCTTTTTATCTTGATGAAGTTCCAAGAGTTCATTCTTGGTTTTGTTTCCCTTGCTTCCAGAGACCTATTAAGAAATTGCTGCAGCCAAGGTCAAAGAGGTTTTTGTCCACTTTCTCGAGGATTTTGATGGCTTCCTCTCTTACATTGAGGTCTTTCATCCATTTTGAGTTTTAGTGTATGGTGTAAGAAAGTAGGTTCATCACGTCGCTGTCCAGTTTTCCCAGCACCACTTGAAGAGACTGTCTTGATTCCATTGGATATTCTTTCCTGCTTTGTGGAAGATTAGTTGGCCATACGTTTGTGGGTCCATTTCTGGGTTCTCTGTTCCATTGATCTAAGAGTGTGCTTTTGTGCCAGTGCCAAACTGTCTTGATTACAGCATTGTAACACATCTTAAAGTCCAGAATTGTGGTGCCCCCAGCTTTGGTTTTCATCTTCAGGGTTACTTTTGTCTATTAGGGGTCTTTTTTGGTTCCACACAAATGTTAGGATTTTTTGTTCTATCTCTCTGAAGAATGCTGGTGTTACTTTGATAGGGATTGCATTGAATGTCAATTGCTTTAGGTAGTATCAACATTTTACCAATACTTGTTTTTCTTTCTTTTTTCTTGAGCATGGAACAATTTTCCTTTTTTTTTTTCTTCAATTTCTTTCACAAGCTTTCTATAGTTTTCAGTGTATTTTGTTCCCCCACCTTTTTGGTTAGGTTTATTTCTAGGTATTTTATGGTTTTTGGTGTAACTGAATAGGATTGATTCCTTGATTTTTTTTCTGTTTCATTATTAGTGTCTAGAAATGTAACTGATTTCTGTGCATTGATCTTTGTATCTTGTGACTTTGCTGAATTCATGGATCAGTTCTATTAGTTTTTTGGTAATTCTTTTTGGATTTTCCATATAGAATATGTCTTCTGTGAAGAGTAAAAGTTTGACTTCCTCTTTGCTGATCTGGATGACTTTATTTCTTTGTGTTGTCTGTTTGCTGAGGTTAGGACTTCCAATATTATGTTGAAATAACTGGTGAAAGTGGACATCCCTGTCCTGTTCCTGACCTTAGGGGGAAAGCTGTTCCCCCCCCCCCCCCCCCCCCCCCCCGCATTGAGTAATTTTCCCCATGTTAGTGGTGGGTCTTTTGTATATGGCTTTTTATGATCTCGAGGTATGATCCTTCTATCTCCACTTTCTTCAGGATTTTTTATCAAGAAGGAATGCTGTATTTTGTCAAATGCTTTCTCTGCAACTGTTAAGAGGATCATGTGATTCTTGGATTTTTATTATATTGTGGTGTATCATTGATTTGCAGATATTGAACCAGCCCTGCATCCCAGGTACAAATCCCACTTGATCATGGTGAGTAATGCCTTTAATGTATTGTTGGATCTGGTTGGCTAGTATCTTGTTGAGAATTTTCCATGTTCATCAGGGAAAGTGGTCTGTAGTTCTCCTTTTTAGTGGGTGTCTTTGGTATTGGAATCAAGGTAATGCTGGTTTCATAGAATGAGTTTGGAAGTTTTCCTTCTGCTTCAATTTTTTGGAACAGGGTCAAAAGAATAGGTCTTAACTCTTCTTTAAGTGTTTGGTAGAATTCCCTTGGAAAGTCATCTGGCCTGGATTCTTGTTTTTGGGGAGATTTTTGATTATTAATTTACTGGTTAAGGAATATTCAAATTTTCTACCTTGTTTCAATTTTGGTAGTTCATAAGTTTCTAGAAACTTGTCCATTTCTCCTAGATTGCCCGATTTACTGGCATGTAATTGCTCATAATACTCTCTTATTTGTATTTCTGCAGTGTTGGTTGTGATCTCTCCTCTTTCATCCTTGATTTTACTTATTTGGATCCTTTCCTTTTTCTTGGTCAAACTGGTTAGGGGTTTATCAATCTCCTTAATTCTTTCAAAGGACCAGCTCTTGGTTTCTTTGATCTGTCTCCCCCCCCCCCCCCCCCCAACACTCGTTTCTGCTCTAGCCTTTATTTCCCATCTTCTCCTGGTTTGGGGTTTTATTTGCTGTTTTTCTAGTTCTAAGGTATAAAGTTAGGCTGTGTATCTGGGAACTTTAGGAAGGTCTGGATTGCTATATATTTCCCTCTTAAGACCACCTTTGCTGCACCCCAAAGGTTTTGGGCTGTGGTGTTATTTTCATTGGCTTCCATGTACTTCTTAATTTCCTCTTCTTGGTTAATCATTCGTTCTTTAGTAGGATGCTCTCTTTAATCTCCAAATATTCATTGTCTTTCCAAACGTTTTCTTGTGATTGACTTCAAGATCATAGCATTGTGGTCTGAAAAATATGCATGGTATTATTTCAATCTTTGTGCTTGTTGAGGGCTTTGTGTCCTAATATGTGATCTATTCTGGAGAGTGTTCCATGTGCACTCGAAGAATGTGTTCTACTTTAGGATGAAATGTCCTAAATATATTCCATCCAATCTAGTGTGTCATTCAAAGCCATTGTTTCCTTGTTTGTTTTGTTTAGATCTGTCCATTGCTATAATTGGGGTGTTAAATACCTACTATGGTATTCTCGAGTTTCTTTGTCATTAATTTATATATTTGGGCTTACCCACATTGGGGCATAAATGTTTACAGTTGTTATGAAGGGATCTATCCACCAAGAAGATATGTCTTGTTACAGTCTTTATTTTAAAATCTAGATGGTCTATGTATGGCTACTCAGGCTTTCTGTTGGCAACCATTAACATGAAAGAATGGCTTTCCATCCCCTTACTTTAAGTCTGAAGGTATCTTTACATCTAAAATGGGTCTATTGTAAAAAGTCTACAGATGCATCTTGTTTTCTTATCCATTTTGTTACCCTTTGTCTCTTGATTGGAGCATTTAGTCCATTTACCATTTAGAGTGTATGGTAAGAGTGAAAAGGTATGAATTAATGCCATAATCTATTAATCTCTCCTCTTATTCTGTTTTCTTTAAACGAATCTGCATTTTAGAAGTCAGAATATTTCTATATTTTTCCCAGTAGGGTCCTACCATATATCGTCTTTTGTGTCTGGCTTCTGTTGGTCAATATTGTCTGTGACATACATTTATAATGTTGGGCATCTGGTTAATAAGACTATTACAAACAGTGCTACTATGAACACCAAAAATACATCTTTTGCTGAGCTTATATAGGAATTTTTGTTGGGTATTACCTAGGAAAGAAAGTTCTGGGTCATAAGGAATTGCTTGAGTAAGTATTTCAAGTTAGTTGTACCAATTTAGTCCCACCATGAATGCATGAGAGCTCCAGTTCCATGTTTTCACCAACACTTGGTACTTAAATTTTAGCCATTCTGATGGGTGTGTTTATACCTTTTAGGGCTTTAATTGCATTTTACTAATGAGGGCATATTTACTGTTTCTTTGGTCCTCTTTTGTGAAATGTCAGTTTAAAGTCTTTTGTACAGTGACTTTTTTATAATACTAAATCGGGGAGAGGCTATAATGTTTGAAATCAGTTTCATTTTTAAATGGATTCAGAGATCCTTTAAGTTAACACATGCCTCCATCTACCTCAAAGGGCATATAGTTTGATACAAAAACTGATTTTCTTTCTTGTGCTAACAGAAGGAATTTATATGTTTTGAGGGAAAGATTCTGATTGGAAAGTTCTGACTTAGGAAAAGTTAACTCTATTAAATTTAAATACTAAGGAGTCCTCTGAAGTTTCTAACTTATGAATTCTAAAACTACATTACCTTCTTTCCCATCCATATAATGATGAGATGAAGTAACTTAATTTAAAGTAGCTATCCTGTTAGAGCCAAAGTTACCAAATGGAGAATCCCTTCTTTTGGCAATTTTTAACTTCATTGGCCATTGTTTGTACTTCATATATTTTACTGCTCCTATGGATTTTTTTTTCTTTGTTTTTTGGTGCTAAGCTCAACCTATTACACATGTTCTCACTCAATTTCACCTGTAATAAATGTTTCAGGTAGGACTTGGATTATATTCATTCTAGGAATGAGAAAATGGAGGCTTGGAAAAACATAAATTTACCCCAAATCACAGACCTGACAAGTGCAAGCAGAATTCAAAGATAGCTCTAAGGTACCAAAATCAATGGCTTTTAACTATCCCTTGTCTGTATGACTTAAATAGTTGAAGCTTCTTAGATCCTAGCAAACCGTAAAAACACCTAAGCTTTATTTGGGTCTTTCTAATTCAACTTTGATCCTACTGTATTAAATCTAATGGACACATCTTTTTCTTTCACATCCTAGCAGCACTCAACATTAGTGACCACTTCCATCTCCTTGAAACACTATCTTTAGTTTCCATGAAACAGCATTCTCCAACCAGTCTTGATCTTTCTTTCTAGTGACCACTTCTGTGTTCACCCTACAAAGGGTTATTTATTTTCCCAGACAGCTGTACCCCAGATTCCCTTACTGTAGGCTTCCCTATAAGCAAAGATTTCTACTTTGGGTGTTTGTATCTAGTTGAGACATAATTATAGTCTCAATCTCCATGTCTTCATCCTGTTTAATATCATTGTTAAATTTTCCTAACGGAACTTCCCTTGGCTGTTCTTCATCCTTCTGAGGTTGTTCTCCAATTTGATGGGTGACTTTATTCTTTGCTAGGGTCCAGAACCTTCATTTTTTTTTAAAGTGAAACACCCTAGGTGTTGGAAAGCACTAGTGGTTCTGGCACCTTTGATTTGGCCTCAGAAATTGTTACAGTTCAGCTGAAGTATAACTTTTTTTTCCCCCAAGTTGATTTGATTTATGATGAACATTTGTTTCATTTTTGTCAAACAAGAACTCATTTATTTAAAGTAAAATGATGTTGTGTGCCAGAAAGCAGAAGGTACTCTTGGCAAATGGAAATATCCCTGTGTGCACTTGCATCAGCACAAAGTATGTTTCTTTTATATTCTGTGAATGTCTTTAAGGTGAGCTCTCTTAACTTCTGTGATAAACAAAAGCAGAAAATGGATCAACATGAGCTAGAGTAGACTCAAATTATTATATAGAGATGGTAAGTAGGATACAGCAGAAAGTAGAGATGGTTTTATATACTGAACTTAATTTTGAGGCACCAGTCATGACCTCTATGCTTTTTGTTAGAGCAACTTGTTAACGGTTAAATTGTCCTGATTCAGCACAAAGAATGAGTACCTGAATAGCCTGACTCCTTGAAACTAGTCTCTATTAGGAAATGAGTGAGAAGTAGAAGGTCACCTGGATCTACGATAGCTATATTTGGAACTAATAGAGTGAGGAGCCCTCTAGGCAAAGGGGGTAACATCAAGATGCTTTGTATTTTGAGGGATGCTTGGAAACGCTTCCAAATACCCCAAATACTCCCAGGGGAATAGGGGGAATGGTAGTTCTATTTCACAGGATAAGTATCAAAACCAAATCTGACAGGACATCCTGGGACTAATGCATAATCCCTGGAGGTGAATCTGCATACAAATTGATAATGGTTGGATGAGTGTATATTCCCTGTAGGCACAAATACCTTCTGCACTGGTGCCTGCTATAGACCAAATATTTGTGCCCCTTCCTCTCACACTCAGATTCATGTTAATCGATTCCTTGATGTGCTGGTATCTGGGAGGTGATTAGGTGGAGCCCTAGTGAATGGAAGTAGTATCTTCTGAAAAAGATCCCAGCAAGCTCTCTGTTCTTTCTACCATTTGAGGACACTATGAGAAGATAGCTATCTCTGAACCAGGAAGCAGACCTTCTTCAAACACTGAATCTTCTAGCACCTTGATCTTGAACTCTCCAGCTTCCAGATCTGTAAGAAAGAAGGTTCTGTCTACAGGATTACTAGCAGCCTGAACAGACTAACCTAGAACCTCTCCCCATGTGTTTCTCCATGTGCCCCAAGTCCTTTGCTTAATACGTAGGGCAAGTTCTATGTACTGCACGTGATTCAGCAAGATCAGCCTCTACTGTGCCAGTATTCTTCCCCTTGGCTATACTGGGGTACCCATGTTTTCCTTGCCCAGTCATGGTCATAGCTGAGGTCCTTCTCTACAACCTGCCCAATTTAGCAATTGCCCTACCCTTCCTTTCACTGAAAGTTTTGACGTGTATTTAATATAACATAGTTTGTAGGAATACAGCACAATTGTTTGATGTTTATATACATTGTGAAATGATGTCACTAGTTCTAAAAATTCTTTTGGTGAGGTCTCTTAAGAGTTACTACATAGCATATTTGTGAATTTCAAGGAGTATCCACTACAGTCACCTCGTGTAAATTACATCTTCATGACGTATAACTATAAATTTGTACCTTTTTGGATACAATCCTTCACCCATTTTACGTACCCTCTAACCGCTTCCCCTCGGGTAACTCCCAATCTCTTCTCTAAATCTATGATCTTGGTTTTGTTTCTGCTTCTTAGATTTCACATATAACTAAGGTCATGCTGTATTTGTCTTATTTGTTTTCATTTTGAAGTATTACTTAATAAAATATAACTGGGTTTTGTAGGCCTCTACTTAAACCTATCCTTTCCACCATGGTCTCAACTTAGTAGCACAGGCAGCAAAATCAGTGGTTGGATGCATGGTTCAATCTGAAAATATCAGTAACCTATCTTAGTGATCCTTTCCAGACCAGTTAGGATCTTCTAAAGATGGCATGAAAATGACTGATGAAAAAATTGAGTGCCTTCGGATATTAGCAACTAAAGGCAACTAGTTCTTAAGTTGTATTAGACAAGTACTCAAAACTGCTGTCCTTGGTTGTTCACCTGGTATTCTACCGATTTTGTCCTTGCCCTTGCCATTGAAAGATACACAAAGCCACTAGAAGCCAGTTGGTGGGGGTGAGTGGAAATTACGTGTGTGCATGTGCAGGATATAGAAGCTGAGTAGTTCTGCCATCAGTGTATATCATGTAGCCCGAACTTTCTTCTTAAAATACTACCACTTTTGTGATAGTGTATTGTCTATAATCATTGTTCAGTAACACTAGTTTGCAGTTAATGCCTAAAAGGAATAAATATGAGAAATTAAGTTCTGAATTTTTCAAGAAAATAGATGCACAAAGGGTGTACAGTATTGCACAAAAGGTGCCCAGTATTCATTGTCTGCTAGGAATACCATACTATTACTGATCTTCTGAAAACAAGACACTAATCTGGTAAAGGATCATCATCTACCTCAAAAGTTGAGTTACTGAAGAACATTGTGGTCAAAGATGACAATGTTACATGTACAGCAGCCTTACATACCTCATGTGCCTTAAAATACCACTCTTGAAACATTTTTCACATAATTAAATGAATTTAAATTTTGCTGAGTTTGAATATAAATGTGCTTTGTAGAAAACGTACAGCAGTAGCTATCAACAGGTTACTCAGCTGAAAAACAACTTCACAAATAAGGAAATGTTGTCAGTTTTGATTAGTCATCAGATACTCCATCAGTTCCAAAAATGTTAGCTATTTCACTTCAGATATTTCACTTTAGATATGTCAGCTAGCAATTAGAGACCTCATCATAAATGCCATCGTAAATTAAGTAAAAATTTAAAGTTGGCAATGTGTTGTCTTTTAGCAATAATATGAATACGAGTTTTGTGGCATAGTTCTGTGGTCAAAAATCCTGCTCTAAAACCCAGAAAGCGGACATATACTTCATTTATGGTGCATATATAATCCTTAATATAAACAAAAGAGCCTATCAATGGAAATAGTTCTCAAAACTTAATACATTAGATATAAATATAACTAAACCACAAAGCATTTTTGTGAAGGCTAATGTTGAAGACAAAACCTGGATAAGTTTTTTTTTCCCCCCTATCGAGTGGATTTTACAAATGCATGAGACTCGAAGTGCTACTTTCAGAATCAACCTAGGTGTACAAAGATTTCAATTTTGAGCCTGCCACTTTATTTTTGTAATTTGTTCAGAATTAGTTATATAACTTCAATAAAAATATTCAATGAATAGGACCAGAAAAATCCTATGAAGCTTATAGAAAATTGATTAAAAACCATGCTTGCAAGCAGAAAGGCATTCAAATTGAATCCAGAAAAGCTTAAATTGGACAAATTAGGGAAATCTCAAATAATACACTAGACTTAATTTTGATATTGTAATTAGAAGTCACGTGAATTGTAAACTTAGTTACTACTTTTTCATTAGATGCATTTATATTACCCTAATGGAACAAACTTGATAATATCTAAAATACTACATCTAAGTGTTCAATCTAAATGTTTATATAAATGTGTATATACACCCACAATAAAACACTATTCAGCCATAAACAATAATCTTCATTTGACAACATAGATGGAATTTGAGTACTGTACTAAGTGAAATATGTTGGAGAAAGACCTATGACATAACTTCACTTGTAGAATCTAAGAAGTAACAAGAGAATCTAGACTCACAGAACAGGTAAGTGGTTGCTACAGGGGCAGAGGATTGAAGGTGAACTGGATCAAGGGGATTAAGTACAAACTTCCAGTTACAAGATGCATCATGGGGATGGGGAATACCCTTAATTTTGTAAGGTGACAAGTTGTAACTAGATTTATTGTGATGGCAATTTGGCAATGTCCATTATTACACATGTTAGTTTCAGGTGTATCAATTATACCTCAAATTGAACAAAACCACTTCTATTGAAACAGGAATGGATATTCGCCTACCTTTTGTGTTTAAACGTATACATGACAGAAGTTCTTGGACTTTTGCTTTCATAAATGGGTAATAATGGGTAGGGTTGGAGAGGACTTAAACATTGATGCTTTGACAACAACATGAGGCATACTTTTTACACACTAAACTATCTCTACTTTCACAGCTCCTTCTCCTACAGTCTGACCTGTGAAGAGTATACACCATTTTAGTAGCAGAATACACACACACACGCGCGCGCGCACACACACACACACACACACACACACACACACACACACAGCTAGAAGGGAACTTAGAGTTGACAGCAAATGGCATAAATGGAAAAGCTACAGTATCTAATTTCAGACAAGTCTCTTCATTTTCCACAGTTTAGACCACATAAACACAGTAATCATATGATTTGAGAAACACTAAAGTTTTTTTTATAACTTAATTATGTGTCTTCACTGCTCGCCAAACCTAATATGTCCAAATTAATCTTATAAGGAACTAAAACTTTTACTATAATGCAGTTTTGTAGAAGTCCCCTTACAGAAAGAACCTAACACCCAACATGGCTGGCAGGGATTCTGGGAAATCTTTCCCAGCCCCCCCAAGCACCTGTGAACAGGAGAGAGCATAAACAATTGAAGATAGGAGTTTCCAATAGATAATTGCCACAAAAATTACTCATGGATGCACACACCAATTTTTAGGAAAACCCATGAAATCAAAAGATAACAATTTCAAGAGAATAGTTATCCATGAGAAGGGAGGGAGGGAGGTATTGACTTCAGAGTAGGTCTCCAGAAACCCTAAGCTGTGAAACACATAAAAATACTAACATTTGTATAACTTATATGGCAGCTGTGTGTTTGCCTAGGTTTCATAATTTTTAAACATTTTGTAATTGAACAAAGAAGCTGCAATGCAATAAAGATCAGAATAAATAAGGCAGAAGCAACAAAAATATACCTCCCCGAAAGTTTTTCCAGGCTCCGTGCTAAAGATGCTTGGGAAGGAAGCTTCTCCAACCACATGATTATTACACCTATATATAGACTTGGCAGTCTAAGCTATAGAAACTCTTAAAACACACAAGTGAATCATGTTCTTATTTTAGATCCTTGTGGCAAATATCTTCACTAAATGTCTTCCTGGAAAAGGTTTATGGCAGTAAGTTGAACAACATGATTGAGCTTACCTTAATACTTAAAGGATAAACGTTCTGTGAATTTGTTCATCTACATGATGATACCTGGTTATAACAACATGTAAGGTAAAATGGGAGCCATTTTAATCCCTTATTAAAGATGAGCAACCAAACTAACTCCCTCCCTGGTCACCCTATGTGCACATTGTCACACTGCTAGTATAAGGTAGAGCAAGTGTTAACATTCAGGTTTTCTAACTTCCAGTGATTCAATGCCTCTTTAGAACATCATTTTGCGCCCCCCCCCCCCATTGGATATCTTCCATCAAAATACCTTTTTTTTTTTTTTTAAGAATATTTCAGTGATGTTAACATTACAATGAGATTCCTATATTAGAAGGGCTTCCATTTCTTAGAGTTACTGTAGCTATAAAGTTAGGATTATCTACTTTGCTACAATTTCCCAGCCTGGATTCCTTAAGAGTCCATGTACCAGCTTATTTTGAGACTACAAATTGGGAAACAGCACAAAATGTTTGTGGCAAATACGTATATCTCTGAGCAAAGCCCTGTGCCACATACCTATTTTTGTTATCAATAAATGTGATTAAACATGATAAATGGACTTCTTAAATATCTTAACATGTACAGATCTCAGAAAATTTCCAGACATATATTGGTCAGCAGATATGGTCACCTTAGTGTATTGACACAACAGCCTAGAATTAAAGATAAGTGGTAATAAAACAAATTTGTATTGAGTCAGATGCTTGCAAAAATCTATTAAATTCCCTGACCTTTCTTTCATAGCATATGCGGGCCAATATCCGATTTCTCTTAAATTTATCTTCTGTGTTCTTAAGTTTATTTGAGATAAAAAGAGTGCAAGTGGGGGAGGGACAGAGAGTGCCAAGCAGGCTCTGTACCGTCAGCGCAGAGCCTAACATGGGATTCAGACTCACAAACCATGAGATCATGACCTGATCCTAAGTTGGATGCTTAACTGACTGAGTCACCCAGGTACATTTACATTTTTATTCTTAAAAACTTGTGTATATTTAAGATGTACAACATGACTTGATATATACATACAGCAAAATAACTATGGGCAAGCTAATCAATATACCCATCGCATAATTACCGTTGGCGTGTGTGTGCGCGTCCGTGTGTATATGCATGTGTGAGAGAGACAAAGGACCTGAAGTCTACTCTTAGAGGTACTGTATTAAATGTTGGAAGCTTTCTAACTTCAGTCATGCTGTATAGTAGATGTCTAGACTTATTCTACATAACTGCCATTTTGAACCCTTTGACCAACGTATCTTCATTCCCCACCTTCCACCCCCTGGTACCTACTGTTTTGTTTCTATGTATTTGAATCTTTTAGATCCCACACATAAGTGAGATCAAGCAGTTTTTCCTTTGTGTCTGGGTTATTTCACTTAGCATAATGCCCTCCAGGTTCATCCATATTGTTGCAAATTTGTTCATCTGCAGCAAAATGCGAAGATGTCAACATTTTGTTGTTCATGCTCTACTTCACCCTAGGTTGCCTAAATAGACTTATTTCTTCATCTCCTTCAAAATCACTAACTTCCTGTTAAGGGGTCATTAATATACCGGGTTCTTATGCCAAGGGGGGAAAATCTATGAGGAAAAAAAAAGGCTAACACAAGGCTAACTTTCTTATGCTAATTGGCTGTTTAAAAAAAAAAAGGTGGACTGATGTATGAAATGTGGCTAAATTTAGTTGAGAAGCACTTAATGATAAATAACATTGTGATAACACAGGAAGAAATGCAAAATCAATGCATTTGTTTTATTGGTGGTGTCTATTACTGCTTATTCTTATAGCAAATATCATTAGAACTTGCTTTCAACTAAGCTGTTTCTTTAGATTACATAATCCATAGAAATAATGCTTGATTGGTCTAGCAAACAATTACTCCTAACAAGTTTAGGACAAAAAAAATTGTTTCTAACTGTATTCAGTATAATCTCTTGTAATGAAGACTTAGTTTCGAGTCTGTCAAGTAATCCCTACTTAATTATATATAACAAAGTTATTCTTCAAAAAACCAAAACCAAAAAAAAAAAAAACCCACAAGAAACTAGTTTCTATTCCTGTCCTTCCTATCTTCTCTGACCCACCTAGATAACCATCATATTAGTTTATCTTTTAAAATTTCCTTATTACATACATGACACACAAAAAACTATTATAGAAAGTCAACGGTATATTCTCGGATACTTCTTCAGACACTTTATAAAAATTAAATGAAAAAATATATGCTCATATGTGGATATATACTTCTCATAAATACTTATACATAGTTATCCTGACCAAAGAATTGGTCTCTATGATTTTTGCCTTTGGAAGAATTTTAGACTTACAATTATTCAGATACTAGAAGACCATTTTTTCTTGTAGCTGTCTAATTTATATAGAGCTTGACTTGAAAGAATAGAAGTTTCTATAGAGCAAAGACTTTGTCATGCCTTTTTTGTCTTTAAATTCTTTAAGATACCAGCACATAGTAGGAACTAAAAAATGTTTGTATCAGTGTTCTTTATGTTCAGAAGACACTGGATTATCTTCTCTCTGCTTGAAGACTATGTTCTTATTGGTGGAGAAGGGAGCTCATACCGTAATCTTGACATCTCTCCCTTACTGTGCCCTGAGAATTTTATTTTCAATTTGTGATTTAAATAAAGCCATATGGAGCACTTCCAACCCTTACATTCTATTATATAATGATGATCTCAAGGGTGGGATTTGGAATTAAGATGGATAAGTAGGGGGTGCCTGGGTGGCTCAGTAGGTTGAGCCTCCAACTTCAGGTCATGATCTCATGGTTGATGTGTTCGAGCCCTGTGTTGGGCTCTGTGCTGACACCTCAGATCCTGGAGCCCACTTTGGATTCTGTGTCTCCCTCTCTCTGCCCCTCCTCTATGCACTCTCTCTTTGTCTCTCAAAACAAAAATGTTAAAAAAATAAAAGTTGGATAGGTTGATCATCTGATCATCTGATCAACGGTCAGAATGACACCCATGTGTATGAAGAAACAAGGAGTCCTATACGTAGAGAAAAACAAAGCTGACCCTGCAGAGAAAAGATTGTGACAGGGACCATATGGTCCTATTCATCCAACAAACACTTGTCAGAACCTACTTTATACGGGCATTGTACTAGCTACTTAAGTCTATTAATGTTTCCCAACAATTATGACTCATGTCTTCTGAGAGCTGAAGTTCGGGGAGATGGCCACAATAGATACATAACAAATAGGTATATTCATAGAGTAAATAATAGAAATTCTCTGAAGGGCCAAGAAATCAAAAGCACTTGAAAGCATGTAACAAGGAGAAATACTATAGATGGGAGGAGGTTGGCAAGAACAGAACTTTTCTGAAAAAGTGCCCTTTAAGCCAAGAGAACTGCTTAGACAAGAACATGAACTCTTACTGCTATAGGTCTCCTGATGGCTCTCTGGGACCTGTTTCAGCCTCTTCACAGGGTCCAGGTGCATTGCCTCCCACTGCATTTTGGTAGATGGTTCTGCTTCTGTTGAGACCAAAGAATCTTAACTGACATAAATCTGAAAGTTGAGTTGATAGGGAAATAAGATCTGTGATAATCATAAAAATGCATCATTTTGGCATTCTAACTTGAAAGTGACATGAGCAGTTATGTCAAAACTGAATATGCCTATATTTTAATAGCATTATTTCCTCACAAATAGTTCATCTGAAATGTTATTTTTGTAATCGTTCTAAACTTGTAGAATTCTTGAATGCAGAAAAGACCTTAAGGAAATTGTCTCAATTTAAAGATAAGAAGGCAGAAACCTATCCAGGGAGTTCAGACTATAGAATGAATTGATAGCATAACCAGGATGAAGCCTAGAAGTCTGCCTCTTAAAGCTTTCTCTAAAAGTACTAGTCAAGTAATGTTCTAAAAACCTACAGATGTGCCTAGAGATATCAATGACTCCTCGATCATATTCCAGTTTTGGACAGAAGAACAAATGATCAGCAAAGGAACAACAAAAACTGTTGGGGAGAGGGGAATGTGACTATTAAGCTTCAGGCAAATTCCTCATGACACTGCTGGAATCTATTTTTGATTTTAATTTTCTTTTTATTGATTAGTACTGCTAAACTAGAATCCGATCACGCAGAACTGGAAATGCCAGCAATCCCCATCTAGACTGGCTTTAAATGTGTGCTAAGCAGCAATGTACTCAGGACATCACACTGCATATAATATGTCACGGATGCCCCTAGGGCCAAATGATGGCATAAAATGATTACATCATCCTTTGGCAATAAAAGTGGAGGAGCTTGAGATCACTGCAGCGATACCTGGTGCCAAGACCCGGACCAACCACTCACTGGTCTCTTGAATCTCTTCTAAAGGTAGAACCCAAGAAAACTGCAAGCCCAGTTGAAATGGTTATAAATACTTGGTTTCTGGAGAATATAACAGTTTATCATTATTAGACGGAACAAAAAGCCTCAATATGCCAATTAGCAAATAATTAGTGGAACTCATTTAAAATATTTAAGCATATATACTTTAAAAAAACATTCAACCAGAAAAATCTATTGAATATTAGTATTTATGGTAGGTGAGGACTCATCAGGTAGGATTTTTGTTTTGTTTTTTAATCTAAAAGTTAGAAGTTTCTCAACCAAATGACTAAACAATTTACTACTGACATGACCAGTATTAAGGACCAGTAGGATCCTTAAATACCTAAATCAGAGCAGTTCTAGGCCAGAAGGTAGTAAGAAACAGAGAAAGGACTCATTTTCTTTGGACATAAAACTACTTCTTGGTCTGCATATGTATCAAAACACTCATTTTAGTAACATTTATGCTTGTGACTATGGATTAGTGATCTCTAATTGAAGTGTCCAACTCCTAATCCTAGAGCTGCATAGCTGATAATTGAATATATATTTCCTATTATGACTTTTTCTTGTCTCCATCAAATTTAATAACCTGTTTCTCCTTACAGGTTGCAAAATAGAATCACATAGAGACCTCAGAAAAAAGTCTAATGTCCTTTTATGGTCTGTGCCTGGTCTTTTTAAGTAGAATGCATGTCAAGATACATCTGCAAGGTGGTCTTTTAAGCTTCTCATTTCCACATAGCTAAATCTTCTAATACTCTAATTCAATCTTTAAAAAACACGTGGTTCAAGGGTCTTGGAACCATCCATCACTTGCCTGACAATGTCAAAATACTTGTTTTTTTTATTAGCTGTCCTAAATTATGAATCCTAGTAGGAGGGGAGACCAACAATCTCCATGCTCATTTTATTGAGTTTTACATATTTTGGGTAACAGTCCTTAATCAAATGTTGGCTGAAAATATCTTCTCCCAGTCTGTGGCTTGTCTTCTAATTCTTATGTTATCTTTCATGTAACAGAAGTCTTTACATTTAATAAAGTCTAGTTTATCTTTTCTTTCATGGATCAGGTCTCTGATATGGTATCTAATAGAGGAATCACCAAACCCAAGATCATCTAGGTTTTCACTTCTTTTCCCCCCAAGAAGTTCTATAGTTTTAAGTTTGTATCCTAGACCTATTGTTAGACCTTATAATGCTCAAAATTTAGCTATATCTGGACTTGTTTTTCCAGCACCATTTGAAGAATATATCCTTGCTTCATTGTATTATCTTTGCTTCTTTGTCAAAGATCGTATGGGGTCTATTTCTGGGCTCTGATTCCATTGATCTATTTATTTTGCCACCACTATTTTGCCAGTCTTGATTGCCATAGATTTATAGTAAGTCTTGAGGTGGGGAAATGTTCCCTTTCTTTCAAAAATGAAAAAAGCACAACCTTTCCTTCGAAGATGTAAAATGGATAAGTGGGATGATGGGAAAGGAATGGTATTGAAAAGTTGAGATAGGTCTAATTAAATATGATTTAGAAGATGTTTGTGGAAGTTTTTATGCATTAAATTTACCTTAGAGGATGGGAGAGTCATGCAGCTGATGCAATAGAAATTGTGGCTTTTTAAGAGTATTTCAAAAACTCCTGGAATTTCAAGAATGTCTGTAGGTATAAGGAACATGACTTCGGTTTATTCTAGATACTATTAAAAACAAGATTGGTCTCTAAACTGTGTTTGTATGGCTTGTCCAGAAGCACAAAAAAAAGTTGGGGGGGGGAAAACAAGGTATTTTAGAATTCTTTAAGACTAAATGAAATTAAACAATTAAGTTTATTTTACTTTTGGGGGGGTAGTTTAAACAACAGGTGTTTTTTTTCCCCCACTATTCTGATGGGTAAAAGTCCAAGATGAAAATGCTGGCAGAGCTGGTTTCTTAGTAGCTTGCACATGGCCACCTCCTTGCTGTTTCCTCACCTAACCTTTTCCCTGTGCACAAACACTCCTGTTGTCTCTTTACCTTCTAACACAGGACACCAGTCCTATTGGATTAGGGCCCCACCCTTATAACCTTCAAGCCTTGGGACCTTCAAGGAAGTAATTATCTCCATAGTCTCACTGAGGTTTAGGGCTTCAACCTATGAATAGGGGGTGGAGGGGTGTCACAATTCATAACACTCTGCCTCATTCCCTTGCTTTGAAACTTTTGTTTTGAAAAATTTTAAATATAACCTATTGTCAAGTTAGCTAACAGTGTATGTAGTAGGTTGGCTTTGTGAGTATATTCCTGTGATTCATCACTTACATACAACACCCAGTGCTCATCACAACAAGTGCAGTGCCCTCCTCCAAGCCCATCACCCATTTTCCCCTCCTTAAAAAAAGTTTAAAAACAACTAAGATCCTAGAGAGGTCTTTTAGTGATAACTCCCTGCTCTAGGGAGTTACATATACTATAAAACTATGGGTGGATTAGGAGATTAGTTATTTTCCTTCTCATAGTAACTATTCCTATATTTAGACATGCTTTTGGGTACACAAGTGGTTTCCTTCAGTGGTGGAATACACAATCTCTGCTGGAGGAGGATGGAAACAGACATGGGCCCAGAGTAAGAGTGGCCAAGGCGGAATTAGTACCTAGAGATAAAAGATTAAAAGCTCACAATCTGAATTTAGGGCTGGCTAAGGGTTCTTGTGAGCCAACAAACTAGCAATTCCAAGAGGACAAATGGACTTCCCTGTTGACATATTTTCTGGAGCCAAGACTGGTGCCGGTGATCCTGAGATGCAAATAAAGTGATGGTGGTATGCTCTCCTTGTGCTTGCTATTGCTATGCTAGATAAGTTTTTTTCCCCTTCATATATATAATATATAGGCTTGATGTAGACCATGAGAGCAGCTTGTGGTTTCTGCCTTTATGGGGTCTAGCCCATCATTTCTGCTGTTCAGACAATGGGTGTAGGGGGTCGACATCTTTTGCTTTAATTGCATCCAACAGACATGGCAAAATGTAGGAAGCAATTAGATGGTGGAAAGATTTGAAATTCCATTTGAGGGAGATTGTATGCTCCATATATGGGACTTTTACAGGGTCTCTGCAAGAACAGTTTTGAGTTCATGTCCTGAGTCTCCAAAACATCCTCCGTAAATTTTGTCTAAAGTAGTAGTTACTGAGACTACCCTACAAAATCTCCAGGTTATGGGATGAAGAGGAGTCAAATAAGAAAAAGGATAAATGGAAGAAAACTACTGATAAGTCTGTTAAACACAGAATAAAACATGAGGTGTTTAATTTTTGGATTGGTGGTTTTTAATGTACTTGTAAGAATTTTTATTTATTTTTTTTTTTTAATTTTTTTTCAACATTTTTTATTTTATTTTTGGGACAGAGAGAGACAGAGCATGAATGGGGGAGGGGCAGAGAGAGAGGGAGACACAGAATCGGAAACAGGCTCCAGGCTCCGAGCCATCAGCCCAGAGCCTGATGCGGGGCTGGAACTCACGGACCGCGAGATCGTGACCTGGCTGAAGTCGGACGCTTAACCGACTGCGCCACCCAGGCGCCCCAAATTTTTAAATATTATCTGAAATGTCCAATAAACAAAAGGACTTACAGATCTCATAAAGGAAAACGAATTGTTCAGAGATCTGAAGTAAAAAGAAAAAATTGAAATCAGTAAGTTGGGGAAGTATTTTGAGAGCGTGATGTTAATCAACAGATCAAGAGAGGTTAAGACCTATTCACCAGAGATTGTGATATTCAAATACCCTCTCTTATATACACTTTCAGTTTCCCAAGAAACCTGGCTATTACTCCCTAAACATAACTTTTCCAAACATAACTATTCCAAAGCCACACAAAAGTGACAATATGAAATCAGGTTTTTTTTGTTTTGTTTTGTTTTTATTGACATATTCTGTTCCGCACAACCATATGGATGGATGCCAGTACGTTCTTTCCTGATTCTACATCCAGGCCTCTACACTTTCCCATAATGTCGTCCTCCTTGGGATTTAAGGTTATAGCTCTGTTTCTAATGAACTCCCTTCCTAGAGGCAAATCATTTCCAGAAACATGTCTCCCCTTCACTTCCCATCTCTCCTACTCTCTTGAGCTCCTTCCTTCCCAGTGAAAGATACAGGTTGGTTGTTTTAGTTTCTTCTCTCTCAAAACACAATTCTGCCTTCTATCTTGTTCCTGAGACTCAAGGTACCTACCTTTCTAAGGGAGACAACATCGTATGTTTCCAAAGTATGTTTATATCCCTGCCTATGCTATGATAGGTCCGGACCATTTTATTGGCAAGGAAAGGTAGTCCTGTGGAAAAGCACCTACCAAAATCAGTTAATATTTCATCACTTTTTATTTTAAAATCAAAGGTTTTAGGAATACCTTGGTGGCTCAGTCGGTTAAGCAGCTGACTGGCTCAGGTCATCTCGCGGTCTATGGGTTTGAGCCCCACATCAAGCTCTGGGCTGATAGCCCAGAGCCTGGAGCCTGCCTTGAGTTCTCTCTCTGAACCCCCCCCCCCCTAGCGCATTCTCTCTCTCCCTCTCTCTCAAAAATATCAAAAATTTAAAAGTTATAAAGGGCTTTAAAAGTCTCAAGTACATCACTTGAAGGAGAACTCTGTAATTGTATGATATTGTTGGGAAATTTGGGAACAATTTTCTGTCCTTGATACTAGTACTGAGAATTAAAATATTGTCAGAGAAATATCCTCAGAAGATGAAGAGTCTACATTTTAAAACTTGATGATGATCTAGTAGTTTGAGATCTATCATTCTAGAAGTGTTGCATAATTCAAAAGCAATTGCCTGAGGCAAAATTTGGAGGTAATCAGAAATTGATCCTTACCATCATTGCTCACCCTCTTTCCTTCAGAGGCCTCTTCTTCTTTTATTCCTTGCTCCCACTGTACCGTGTCTCTGGGGGCTTATCCTGTATTTTTTCCATTTATTTTGCCTCTGTTCTCATTGACTCAAGTGTTCTAATGAAGTTTTCAAATGCTACCACCATTGTGTATTAACACCTTTATGAGGTATCTGATGCAATTTTGAGATTCAATGAAATTACCATAAAAGAGGACAGATGTGAGATCTTTGGGTGAAATTGCTTAGCACAAATTCTGTGATGGGAAATACTTTTTTTGTTCCTAAACCCTTAAAACAACATCTGATTCTATAACTTGTATAATCCTCTGTAGGTAAGGATGACAATCGTTACGTATTTCCTGTGTATTTAAAAACTTCAATTTCAACTACAGCTACTTGTGATGTTATTAGTTGATTAGTATTCACAAGACAGTGAAAATAGATTTTGGCCAAAAGTCAATTTAAGTGAAGAACCTCAAATTTTAGATATATTTAGGTGTTACCATAGACTGAAATCCATGAAGTCCTAGTCACTTATACAGTTGGAACTAAACATATCAAGTGGCAATTCTTACTAATAAAATTTAATGGCCTAAAAGTAGTAACTGTTACCTTCACACAATAGAATAATATAGATGGTTTTATTATATACAGCAGTGAAAAAAAGGAAATGTCTCAATTTTAAGGTAGAAAACTTTAAAAGGGAAAAAGTAGCTTTTAAATCACCTTTGTTTTATGGTTCAAGACCTTTTCATTAAACTCGTAAAACACGATTTCACAATATTAAAAATAATGAAACTTGAATTCCATAAGACTGTTATTTAAAATTCTTACCTTAAGAAATACGTCATTATAGTTTCATGGTCTATCAAGAATTCCAATAATGGGACTTCTTGGGGGCCATGAGTAAACCAAATACCAATTATGAATTATAACATTCTATACACATATCATGGCTTATTTTGATAGGGAAGATACCTTACATTAGGCTGGCAGATTTCTCCTGAGTAGCTCTTATAACCGCACCCAAAAATATACCTAAATGCAATAAATTCACCCAAACCTTTGAACTTCATAAATTTTCTCAGAAATACTTTAAACTTAACTTTGAAATTCCTTGAATATATTCCCGTTCAATCTCCTTTTCATTAAGAAACCCATAAAATTTCCTAAAGTTAGGCATTTGTTCAAAAAACATATATGGAAATCTACTTAGTTTTGCCAACTGCTGATACTTCAACCTCAGTCTCTCCCTTGCTATAACCTTCCACTTAGAAGGGTGTAAATGAAAACATGAGTCCTTTAAACTGTGCAAGTCCAGTTTCAAGGATGTTAAGTCTGATGTCTGGTTACTAAGGGAACTCTGTCAATATACCTTTAAAATTGTATTTAGGTATAAATAGGTGAATTAAGAATTTTTAGCTTGCTTTTAAAAACTATACACAAGAATGGGCAGGGGCACCTGGGTGGCTGTCAGTTAAGCGTGATTTCAGCTCAGGTCATGGTCCCAGCATAGTGGGATTGACCCCCCCCCCCCCCCCCCCCCGCAATGGACCATGTGCTGAGCATGGAGCCTGCTTAAGATTCTCTAACTCCTTTTTTTTTTTTTTTCTCTCCCCATCTCTGTCCCTCTCCCCCCTGCCATATGCTTGCTCACTCTTGCTAGCTCTATTTGTTTTTTTGTTTTTTTTTATAAAAACTACACTAGTCATGCTGTAAAATAATTTCTGGCTGTAACCAAGCAGCTAGGTGACTAACGTTGTTTAAAAAAAAAAAAAACACCAGAGCAACAACAACAACAAAAAACCTTAGGGCGTATTTAACCTTGAGACTGCTCTCCTTTAGAAGCTAGACTGAGAGGGGTGCCTGGGTGGCTCAGTCGGTTGAGCTTCTGACTTTGGCTCAGGTCATGATCTCACCGTCTGTGAGTTCGAGCCCCGCGTCGGGCTCTGTGCTGACAGCTCAGAGCCTGGAGCCTGCTTCAGACTCTGTGTCTCCCTCTCTCTCTGACCCTCCCCTGTTCACGCTCTGTCTCTGTCTCAAAAATAAATAAACGTTAAAAAAAAAAAAAACTTAAAAAAAAAAGGAAGCTAGACTGAGATACAATGTCTACCATCTTCAAACTTCAGAATACCTAGAGAATAGAACAGTGACCAGAGCCACAATGCCACTTCTGTAGCTATCAGGTCTTAGAGATTCAGGGTTTCTACAGATCTGGGTACTGCTAGAGCTATAGAAAAATGAAATACAAGTCCTTCTGAGGAAGGGAACTCAGCAATATGTACAAATAAATACCCCCCCCACACACACACCCAGGAAATACTAAATGACCTAAGTGTTAAAACAGGGCTGTGCTAGATAAGAAAAGCATCTGACTTAAATTGGGCCAAACCAAACAAAATGAAACACTACCACTAATAAAGGATAAATACAGCACAAACGTCGAAGTATAAGAACTGTTATGTTGATGTATACAAAGATTTTTAAAAACCACGATTAGATATGTTTGCTAAAACAAATACATACCTTTTGTATTTGAGGTTTGACATGTAAAAATATATTCAGAATTTCATGGGGTTTTCTTCATTTCTGCATTCTTTCATCCTTCCACTTCACTTGAAGGTAGGTGATTCATAGAGGCCTCTTGCCTCAGCAAGATGTGAAATGAATGTTTCAGAAAACCTGTTTTTTGCTTTTCAGAACCCTTCCTGCATTTATCAGGGTTATGTAGTTAAGAAAGGAGAGGAAAATTTGCCTTAAATGAGGAAGGTCAGGAGGTCTACAGGCACAAGAGTGGTTAGTGACCCCTAGTCCTCTCACGCCCTGCATAGCTCATTAACCAGAGCCTTGTATAATGAGTAGAGTATAAAAGTTCATGGCCTTATGGTACTGTAAGGGAAGATGGACTTCAAACCCACTCAAATGACCCTGGGCAAAAGGAACTTCAGGGAATTGGCATAGACTGAAGAGCTGGTTGGAATGGGAGTAGCCCTGGAGAATGTGCTGTGTAAGACCTGCAGAATCCCGAGGGTCCAACTGAATTTCCCACCATCTCAGAGGGATGGGGCCTTAGCATCAGATGGACTTTTCAACAAAAGTACAACACTATAATACTTCCTGTACACGTGTTTTAAATAATGTTCAAATTCTTAAATACCTCTGCCTATCCAGATCTAGTAAGATGTAGATAAGATGGGGATTGTAGACCTGTCTACTTGGATATAAATTAGATCTAGATATCCTTGCTATTCTCATATTTATGTGTCTTTAAAGGTCTTGAAGTACAAGCAATGGCATATGTGCAATGTAAGTCTTAATATTGTCTATTGATGTACATTTAGTAGACTGCTCTAGAGTCCCTGAAATCATATAACTTAAGTGGTGGTGATAACCCCATAGGGCTTCCCACTTGCTTTAATTTTGTCCTGGTGTTTCCCTCTCACTCCAGCTGGCTGAGTATGACTAAGGTGCCAAGTTTCCCTAAGAATAGCCTGTATTCCTCTGGTTTGTGTGGGATCTGAAGGATGAGAGCCTAGAACAAGTCCAGGCACAAACCCATGACTCAATGGCACAAGTTCTCAAGTTATCTTCCCTAGTTTTACAGGTCCCTTATTGTTGTATAGAGTTCCTATTAACTGACTCTTATTAGGTATAGAATTTCTCCTTTTTAAGCAAATTATCCCCAACTTTCTCTTTCATCCAATTTAAATTAGAACGAATATTTTGGGTTCCATTTTCAACCAATTTCCATTTTCAAGAAAATTGTCCTAGTACAGTGCAAAGTATACTAAGCAAACAATTCTCAAATTTGTTCTTTTAGCCCCAACTCCACTATATGCTAAATTTATGATCTTGGATAAATTACTTAGCTTTCTGAGACTCAGCTTCCAAATCAATAAACTGCTGTACAAAAGTGAGTTATTATCATCATTACCTTGTATTGCCATCCATTATCAAATATAAATTAATTCCAGCCATAGATTCTTGAGTTCTGAATCTACTGTTCAGACTTGACACTTAAAGCTGCATCTTAACCGAGAAAATTAATTCCTTAAAGCCTAATATTTACTTTAAATCCATTTGTAGTTTTAAAACTTCTGGTAGTGTTATGAGGTCCACCTCTCTTACAGACACATTGAAGCAGTGTTGCCTTATGTATAAGAAGTGTTGTACTAATACTTGTGGAAATAGTAACCCTAAATTGCATTGAGGAATAAATAGAAGTTATCATACCACATAGCTGTCTGAATAAAGCAATTAGTTAACCTAAAGATATTTCTCTTCTAAAAATGGTTCCAAAGAAACCTGAATCAAGTAAATTGAAATGACTGTATTTTGCAGGCATGTAAAGAAATTTCACTTTTAAACCACTGAGATCTTAAATGTTCTTAAATATCACTAAAATTATCAAAGTTTTACCAATAGGTAAAAAACTGAACAGGAATATAAAAAATTTTTCTAGAAATACATTAGGTACATGCATAGAAGTAAAAAGGGTCATGATTGGTTGATGACTTATGCTATAAAAGCACTTCGTACAAGATGTGAAGTGATTTAAAAAATTTCAGTTTTATTGGGTAAAGGAAACCATAATACTAAAGTTTATGAGCACCTTTGAATTGGTGTTGCTTTGTGTAATTGTTTCTGCACTTTACATTTGCAAGTATCTAATGTGACCATCATTCCATATATTACCTTATGTCATAATGGTAGCAAACAGTGTAGGAGTTTTTGCTTTGTTTTTTTGCCAATCTGGCATTGTTGTTATTGCTTTTAGAATTTTCTCCATAATTTCTGCAGGATCTAGCACTGCCTTGAGTAAAATCTTGTCTTATTTTACAAATGCAGGAGGACTTTGAGTACTTAAAATTGCTGAAATACATTAAAAATTGCACATAAAAATGTGTATCTCCTGGAATCTTCACAAACTGGTGAAGTGAGCATAAGACTAAAATAACAACAAAAAACAGATCATCATCCTCACACCAGGAGCCTCCTTATGTCTTTGATTAACTTTGTTTGGGTTCGGTGGTAACTGAATCCATAGATTCCTGATGTCTAGATTAGTTTTGACTCTTCCTGTACTTTATGAAACCAAATGCCTACAGTATGTGCTTCTCACTACTTTCATCAACAGGATCTTAATTCATCCATATAGTTGTACATAGTGGGAAATCCTATAGTCTTACTGTTTTTTAATAAATGTATGAATAGATCACACTTCATTCTGTTGAGCATTTGATTAGATTCCAATTTGGGTCTACTATGAATAGTTCTACTTAAACTAAAAGTAACATGGGGTGTATATATGGAAAAATATCTCTTGAGTATATGAAATTGCTACTTTTGTAAATCAAAAACAATTGAATATTAACAATTAGATAAAATATAATCCAGTGTCGAGAAAAAATTTTGGGGTCCTATTGTACACATGGTTGAGTAGAGGTTGTCAAAGGGTTTGCTAAAGTTGTACAAATTGCCTGTCTTCAAGCCATGTATTACTGTCGGGTTGTTTCATAATATTGTTTCTCTGCACACAAGTGTGCAGGGGAGGGGCAGAGAGGAGAGAGAGAATCCCAAGCTGGCTCTGTGCTGTGAGTGTAGAGCCCTATCTGGGGCTCAGACTTACAAACTATGAGGTTATCTGAGCTGAAATCAGATGCTTAATCAACTGAGCCACCCAGATGCCCCGACAATATTTCTAATTTTATGTATTCTTTACCTATTCTAACAGGTGTAATGTAATCTCACTGAGGTTATAATTTGTATTTCACAATAAAATTAAACTCCTTTATGGTTATTGACAACTTGGATATCTCTTCCCCACCTGTTTTTCCATTTTTCATTGGGTTCCCTCTTTATTTGGATTTTTGAGTTTTTGGTGAATATGCATACATGTATATTCTGAATACATGGAGTGCTTTGTCAGAAATATGTACTGAAAAAAAATTTCCTCTCCAGCTATATAAGTTGCCTTTTCATTTGCTTAATGATGATTAATGGTCTTATTTACCATTTTTCTTTCATGGCTAGTCTTTTCAGGTCTGACTTAAGATTTTGCCTATTTAAAAGTCACTGGGTGTTCTATCTTCTAATAGCTCTAATTTTGTTCATATTTAAATCCTTGATTCATGTGCAATTTTTATGCATGAAATGTAGGGACCCATATATATTTTTTCCAATCTGAAGTATCTAGAATCATGTATTGACAAGCTCACACTTTCTGAACTGCAATGTTGCCTTTGACATAAACCATATATACATACATATATGTATACATATACACATACATGTGTATGCATATATATGTATGTATTTCCTGAACTAACACTATTTTAAAGGTCATAAGTGGTAATAAGACTTCATCCTTTGAGAATAGACTTAATATTGGTAAAGATTCACATCTTTTAGAATCTATGTCTATGGTAGGTTCCTATGAGTAAACTGGATAAAAGTTAAAAATAAAAATATAATTCGTTAAAGTACCAGATGAATATAGAATATGGTGTATAAACTTCAGAAGTCAGTCTGGAATGAAGTTTCAAAACTATTCAAGTAGTATTGTTGGCATTGAACTAGCATGAGCAAATGATACTAGGATGTTAGATGATTCTGTTTTATAACTATATCATACTAACAGCTCTCAAAGCTTGTATTATCTGTTTCAATGTTAGCAATTCAAACAATCTACAAGCCAGATTTATAGTGTCATTTAAAATAGTTCTAAATCTATCCTATAAATAGAATTCTGCATTTATTGATGCATCTGCAAATACTGCTATACATTAGCTCATTTGAGTGTTGGAGACTTCTTACAATAAACATGTGTTTAGTTATGTTTTACTTACCACAAAATTGACTTATTCTTTACCACTACTTTTTCATTTCTTTCTTACTGTAACTTTTTTTTTTCATAATCCCGCACTCAACGAAAGCTGAGGTTGTAATCAGTAGCAATAAATATAATTTTATGTTGACTTAACCTCAGTTGACTTTTAACGTATTGAATCTTAGAATGGTACATTGTAAGAAAATAATAGGAAAACAGCTGGTCAAACATCAGAATAGAGAAAGAGGGGGGAATGAGATACATTAGGTCTTCATAAAAAATTGTTATGAAACAGTTGTTAGCAAAGCTTTTTTTTCCTTCTCACTTTCAAAACCTTTTCCATGTTGAAAGTTCTGTCAAATTCTTTGAACTGAGATATTGGAAGCATTTATTTGCCATGCTTCGACTTTCTTCCTGAACTCCACAGAATAGTCTGGAAATCTAAAAGTTCAAGGAAAGCTCCCGCACATAATGAAGAGGAAGCTTTATGAGAATAAGACAGCATGTGGTCATGATAGGGCCCCTCTGAAGAATCTGGATTGAAGCAGGAAGGATTATTTTGAAGGCTGTGAAATCTAAGCGTGGTTATAAAATAAGATACCCAAGCAGCACATGGATGCATACAACACATTGATCTTTGTCCACTGGCCTAAATTCTGTTCTTTCAAGAAGAGTGAACATACTCAAACACTTGATGAGGCATGCGAAAAATAAAAAGAAAAAGAAAACCCAAAGAACAAAACCCATGCCATTTGTTTTTCCTTCGGGCGTGAAAGATCCTTCTGTATTTGGTGCAGAAGGGGACATGTAAGTGATCACAGTTCTTTCACATTTTATGGTGACTTTCACTAGCTTTATCTTGGGAGAGACCCAATAGAATGAAAAACATGACATTTGTGTTTATATAATTGCTCAGATAAAGAACACTTAGGATTACTGTATGTTGTGTGTTGTAAAACCCTTACCCAGTAACTCAAATCAATATATTTAGTTCATTCTTTACCTATCAAGAGTCAGTGGATTGATCTGACTAGAATTTAGTCCTGTCCATTTCCCTCTTCACCGGCCCCAACTTAATAGATCATGGGAGTCTAGCTATTGGTCTTAATGTATCCATATGAATCTTGTATCTTTATTTTCTTATTTCAAAAATCATAAGTGCTGGACGTTGGTAATGATGCCACAAAAGGTAGTGGGGTACATTATGTGAACTGAAAACCAGACACGAAAAGGAAACTGCATGATGTCACTTACATATGGAATCTATAAAAAGGCAAACCCATAAAAGAATATAGTGGTGGTTACCTGGGACTGGGAGGTGGAAAAAACAGATGTCGGTCAAAGGTTATAAGGTTTCATAATAGTCCAGAGATCTCAAGTACAGCATGACTACACTTAATACCTTATTGAAAACCAGAAAATTGTTAAGAATATGTATACTAGGTCCTCTTACACCTCTTACACCACACACAACACACACACACACACACACACACACACACACACACACACGGTAACTGTGTGAAGGGGATTAATATGTTAATTTGACTATTTTTTAAATTTATTTTTATTTTCATTTTTATTTATCAAATCATGTTGTACATCTTAAAACAGAACTTCTTATCAAATAAAGCACCAATCTCCTTTAGAGAAATAATTTTACCTCGTTACTTCAGAAATTTCATTAAAAACATTAAAATTCTGTGAAAGAAATTAGCTTGTAATGTAACCTAAACTTCATATAACAAACTTAAATTTTCCTAAAATTATAATCAATATCATGGCTCTAATTTTCAATCAGAATCCAAAAGTAAGAATTCAGTTTTCTTTTCCTTTCATTTATTTTTCATAAGTGTACTCTAATCTCCATCCCCTATTGTCCCATTCCCCCCACCCATCTACTCTCTGGTAACCATCAATGTATTCTTTATAGTTAAGTCTTTCTCTTTGTTTGTCTCTTGCTTTTTTTCCCTTTGCTCCTTTTTCTTGAATTTCACATATGTGTGAAATCATATGGTATTTGTCTTTCTCTGACAGACTTAGCCTAATACTTTCCAGCTCTATCCATGTTGATGCTAATGGCAAGATTTAATTTTTATGGTTGAATAATTTATTAAATACATTATATATGTATGTATATATACACACACATATATACATAACCTTTATCCATTCCTCTATCAATTGACACTTGAGTTACTTCCATAGTTTGGCTATTGTAAACAATGGTTCCATGAACATAAAGGTACATATATCCCTTTGAATTAGTGTTTTGTATTTTTGGAGTAAATACCCAGTAGTGTGATTCCTGGATAGTAGGGTAGTTCTATTTTTAACTTTTTGAGAAACTTCTATCTACAGTGGCTGCACCAGTTTGCATTCTCACCAACGGTGTAAAAGTGTTCCTTTTTCTCCACATTTTCACCAGCACCAATGTGTGATGTTGAGCATCTTTTTATGTATCTGTTGGCCATCTGTAGGTTTTCTTTGGAGAAATGCCTGTTCATATCATCTGCCCACTTCTTAACTTATTTCTGAAGGACTCCATTGTTTCAGGTCTACATCAGAACCACAAGCCAAGGAGTGCGTTTCACTTCTTCAAAATATTCCTCCTGTTCTATATCAAACTTGAAAGGTGACAACACAATTTTAGGACAAAAGTTTTCTTTCTTATACAAAGTCAAACTTCAACTAAATTCTTAGATGATTTTTAGTGAAGACTGCTTGGTAATACTGAATTAGAAGTTTCTAAGACCCTGTCCTGGTTTCTTCTCTGCCTTTCGCTTGGTTTGCTTTCACAACTTCTTGACTTGCAGGGAAAAAAATGAGCGAAAATAATGTATCATTATTATTTAACACACTTATTAATAAAATTGTTTAAATGACTTTATTACTGAATTTGGTGTTTCAGAGCTAAACAGATAAACAATATGACTCAATTAAAATCCAGGAGCTCTACCATTATCTGTTGCCTTTCAAAGAACTTTCTAGTATCCCAAGACTTCTGAACAGTATACCCTGAAACTTGATGAAGCACTGAATTGGTCACACAAACTTTTTCAGTCTAAAAGTTACAAGCCACTGTGTGGCCCAGTCAAGTGTCTGACTCTTGACATCAGTTGAGGTCATGTCATGGTTCTGAGATAGAGCCCCAAGTCAAGCTCAATGCTGAGAGTGGAGCCTGCTTGGGATTCTCTCTCTACTCCTCCCGTTTGCTCTTTCTCTCTCTCTCTCTCTCTCTCTCTCTCAGCTTAAAAAAAAGGTACATAACACTAGATGTAATTCAAGCATTCCTCTCAGATATTTTTATCTTCACTTGATTCACTAGGAGTATACTAAGAAGCAACAGTCTTATGAATGAGCAAATGGTTGTCTTTATTCACAATGTTCAGTTGCCACAATGCACTTTTTCTAGTTTAAACATCATTGGGAAGCTGTAGGAGTAAGAATAAGGCTGAGAGCTGAATATGGATTTTTATATTATTAGGGACTGATCTCTAGAAAGGATGTCCCATCAACAGCTATTATGTAGACGCTCTCAATTAAAATACATATTAAGTCCCTTGTATCTGCCAAATCATCCAGACACATGGACGGATTTTTAAAGTCTCTACCACTTTTCTAGATATCCCCCAAAGTTACTTCCTTTGTTTTTATTTGCCATTACTGCTCTATTCTCTATTTTGAACCATTCCCAACTAATCAGCTCACATTAGCAAATATCTGAATGTCTACTCTGTGTGAGGCTCTGTCAAATACTATGAAGAATTTTTTTAAAACCAATTTAAAGGTTTTATTTTTGGGAGAGCATGAGCAGGCAAGGGGCAGAGACACAGAATCCAAAGCAGGCTCCAGTCTCTGAGCTGTCCGTACAGAGCCCAGTGTAGGGCTTGAACTCACGACCTGAGTCAAAGCCAGACACTTAACCAACTGAGCCAACCAGGCACCCAAGGCTATGAAGAATTTTTAAAGATTAAATAATACATCGTCCCTTATAGCAATGAACTTAGTCACATTATAATTGTTTCAGGTAAATATGGATCCTGTTTTATGGACTTCATTTCAAAGAAATTGGTGATTCTGATAACTGGTAAGGGTGGCAAGACTGTGTGTATATATAGATACATATGCATATATATTTACGTATAGTTGACCTACAATGTTGCAGTAGTTTCAGATACACAACATAGTGATTTGAGAGTTCTGTATATTGCACAATGCTCACCATAAGTGTGGTTACCATATGTCACCATACAAAGTTATTAAAATATTGACTATATGCTATATGATGTACTCTTCATCCTTAAGACGTATCTATTTAAAAATTTTTTTTTCAATGTTTATTTTTGCGACAGAGAGAGACAGAGCATGAACGGGGGAGGGGCAGAGAGAGAGGGAGACACAGAATCGGAAACAGGCTCCAGGCTCCGAGCCATCAGCCCAGAGCCTGACGCGGGGCTCGAACTCACGGACCGCGAGATCGTGACCTGGCTGAAGTCGGACGCTTAACCGACTGCGCCACCCAGGCGCCCAAGACGTATCTATTTTATAACTGAAAGTTTCTTATTTCTAAGAAAACATACAAATTGCTCTTTGGCCCTGAGGTTGGGCTTTGCCATATAACTTGCTTTAAAAAATGGAAAATAAGTGGATAATTCTCAAGTAGATGCTTTAGAAAACACAATGTTTCCACCAGCCCTCTTGATCTGGTCTTCTTCCATATTAGCATTACTTCACAGGAGTGTTCCTACCTGGGAACCAGGAAAAGAAGACCCATATAATAGGTTCAACCCAAGCCCAGAACAGAGGTACCATAGCTGTTCCATAGCTGTTAATACACAACATGAGCAAAGAAGTAAATACTTGTTGTGGAGGTCACTGATTGATAGTCAAACCTGAAAAGTCCAGATGATACTTTGTTATTAGTGCATTATTGCTATGAGACATGGTTACATTAAAACAATCCTGGTGAAAATTAATCAGCTATTCCAGGACTCTCTAGTGTTAGTGATGGAGGTATAACCCTCCCCCCAACCACCATTCCTCATCCCCAGCCAAGATCTTAACAAAGCAAAAGGATCTCTTTCAGATCAGTCTCACATCTTGCTTTGATGTCCAGAGTTACTAGACCGTGGGCTACTGCTCCAAAGAGGTGTGGACGTTAATAATTTTCTGAACAAATGGAGTTTATATAGTACAATAAGTGACCTAAAACTGGATGTCTTTGTAACTGTTAGGACCATTTTGGTAGCCAGAATATTCTATGGAAGTAATTTTCTTAATACAGAAAATGTTTTATTGTATTTTTAGAAGGTTTTAGATTCACAGAAATACTGAACAGACAGTAGAGTTCCCAAATATACCCCTATACAATTTACTCTAATACTATCTTTTGTGATTATCATGGTAGTTTTTTCACAATTAGCTAATATTCATGCATTAGTAGTAGTAAAAGTTCATGCTTTATTAAGATTTCCTTAGTTTTTATCTAATGTCCTTTTGTGTTCCAGGAATTCATCTAGGATACTACATTACATTTAATAGGCATGTCTTAGGCTCCTCTTGGCTGTAACAGTTTTGCAGACTTTCCTTGTTTGGAATAAACCAATATTATAGATGTCTATTGAAATTTATTATGCTGGCATCGTGAATTTTGGGGAAAATCACAGATAAGCTTTTATCTCATCACATAATTTCAAGAGTATATGATTAATGTGACTTATAGCTGTTGTTGACCTTAATTACCTGGCTGAACTTGTGCTTATAAAATTTTTCCCAGTGTCAAGTTAATCTCCAATTCCCCCCGCCCCCCACCCACCCCTTCCATACTAGACTCTTTGGATAGAAGTAACTATGCACAACTCACATTTAAGAGTGGGGATTTTTGTTATGCCTCTTTAGAGTATCCACATACTTTCTTTAGAATTCTCCATTGGATATTTGTCTCCATCTATGAATTTATTTAACTACTTACTAGTCTAGATTTGAGGATACTTATATTTTGGGTCCTAATCTAATACTCCCATACTATTCTCAGCTAAACGGCTCCAGATTTGGCCAATGACAGCCCTTTCAGTTGGTTCCTGTGTACCTTTGAAATACCTCACTAATGTGTATTGTGGGCTTATTTTGTTTTTGTTCTTAGAATTCCTTACTTTCTGTTACTGTAAGATGTTCCAGTCTCATCCTGTATACTTCCTAATTCCCACCCCAGTTCTAGAATCAGCATTTCTCTAAGAACCCCTGGTTCTTTTTAATGGTGCTAGAAATCAAGGTTTGGATTTGACTTAAACATGAGCTCTTACTGTTTGAACTCTTACTTATTACCACATAAATTATTCTAGTCCCCTCCTCCTGGTTATCTGTAGGTTCTCACTCCAATGGTGAGAAAAATGGCTCCCACCATTTGGTAATTATTGAATTGTTCAGTTTGACTATATATGAATAGCAGTATCAGAATTGTTAACCCCTTATCCCAGTTGAAAATAATGTTATCAACTCCAGCTTAGTACTCATGTGTAGTTACTGGCCTTTTAGTCTTAACTTATTTCCGAGTTACTTAGGTTAGCACTGTTTTCCCCACCACCTCCAGGAGAGGTTTTTTTTACAGTTATAGTCTCTGATAATGGTCTGCGTTTTTTCCTGGAATACCTCCACCTTCAAATTATTTAAATACTTAAATACTCTAAGGTTCACTTTTGGGGGTTGAAAGGTTCTATGGGTTTTGGCAATAATGTGATGTATTTATCATATAGTATCAGAATACTTTGCTGTATAAATCCCTTCACCTACTTCCCACTTGGCCTGAATCCCTGGCAACCATTCACCAATTAATTTTGAGTAAACTTTGGTGAAATAGGTAAGGTATGAGTCTGGATTGACTTCTTTCCCTTGAATATGCATATACAACATTTCTAGTATCATTTGTAGAAAAGATTATTGGTTTGTCTTGGCAAAAACCAGTTGACTATATCTATGTAGGTCTATTTCTGAACCGTCTATATTTTTCCATTGACCTATGTGTCTACTTAAAAAAAGTACCTATTTTGACAATGCTGAGATGTCCTCATTAGAGTAACTACAGATAAATCTTCAGATCATGTCAGTTCTCAAACTTTGTTGTTCTTCAGCATTGTGTTGGCTATTCTTGGTCTTTTGCCTTTCCAAGTAAATTTTATAATCCATGTGTCAGTATCCACAAAATAGCTTGCTGAGAATTTGGTTCAGATTGTATTAAATACATAGACAAATTTGTGAAGAATAGGTATTACAACAATCATGAGTCTTCCAATCCATTGCCATGAAATATTTCTTAATTTAAATCTTTATTTCATCAGTGTTTAGTTAACCTCATGTAGGTACTACATTTATTCCTTAAGTATTTCATATATGGGAAGCTAATATATGTGGTATTATTTGAAAATTACCCATAGTAAACATGGAAACAACCAACTTTTGTATGTTAATCTTTTATCCTGTGACCTTGCTATAATTGCTTATGAGTGCCAAGAGATTTTGTCAGCTCTTTGGTGTTTCCACATAGATGATAATACTACATGTGAACAAAGGTAGTGTTTGTACTTCCTTCGCAATCTGTATGCATCTTACTTTTATTGTCTTCTTGTACTACCTGGGTCTTCCAGTATGATGTTGACTACGTGTGGTAAGGTGGTATGTTCTTACATCATTCCCAATGTTAGGAGAAAAATAGTCAATTTTTCATTATTGAAAATAAGTTTTTAGTAGGTACTCTTGATTAAGTTGAGGAAATCCCCCCCCCTCTACATTTCTAGTTTGATACTTTTTATCATGGATGAGTGTTGAATTTTGTTAAATGCTTTCTCCGCACTGATGAATTCATAAGATTTCTTTAGCTAATAGAGTGAATTACATTAATCTATTTTTGAATGTTGAACTTTCCTTGAATACCTGAAATAAATCCTATGTAGTCATTGTGTATAATTCTTCTATAAATTATGGACTCTTTTCTAATATTTTATTGAGGATTTTACATCTGTGCTCATGGTCTGGTTGTTTTGTAATTCCTTTTTCTGGTTTTGGTATTAGCGTAATTATGGCTTCTGTTTTCTACAAGATAGTGTATAGAATTGGTATAATTTCTTTTTTAATGTTTGGTATAATTCAGTGAACCCATGAGAATTCAGAAAGATTATTAAGCATTGATTCAATTTATTTGATAGGCATAGGAATAGTATTATCTACTTGTGAGTTTTTATAATTGGTGAATATCAAGGATTGGCCCATTTCACCTAAGTTATCAAATTAGAGTTGATGATCATTTCTTTTAATGCCCATGGATTCAGTAGTGATGACCTCTCTTTCATTTCTGATAATTGGTATTTTCTGTATTTTTTTGTTAGCATGGGTAGAGGCTTATCCACTTCATTGACTTTTTTAAAGAATCAGCTTGCAATTGTTATTTTTCTGATTTCATGTTTGCAATTTCATTGATTTCTGCTTTTTTAGTTTTATGTAACTTTTCAGCTTACTTCAGGTTTAAATGGATGTTCTTTGGATAGCTTCTCAAGATGGAAGCCTAGATTATTGCTTTTAGACATTTCTTCTCTTATACATATCCAGTGCTACAAACTTTCCACTAAGTACTGCTTTTGCTGTATCCTACATATTGTTGTGATGTGTTTTCACTTGAATTTAGTTCAAAATATTTTCAAAAAATGCTTAAGACTTCTTTTGACCTCTGAATTATTTAAAATGTGTGTAATCACCAAATAGTTTGGGAGTTTTTCAGTTTTCAAGTGATTTTTTTTGAGTCTTTAAAAAAATCACTTTGTTGAGAGAGTTAAGATGGCAGAGAAGTGTAGGTGGACCGGGATTTTCCTCATCCCTCCATCACAGCTGTACTGAGGTCAGATCACCTGGAACACCCAGGAAATCAATCTGCAGAGTGACAGAAGGATCTCCACGGTTGGAAGGAGGAAACTTGACAGGATTGAGGTTCGTGTATGTGAATTGGGAGAGATTGAATAGCATAGGCACAGAGGGGAGGAGGGATCCTTTCTGTGCAGAGACAAAAGGGAGAGAAAGAGGGTTGTAAAAGTGCAGCATCGAGTTAGCACAAGAGGAAAACCACTCTGGACCATGGACTGGGGAACAAGAAATACAGAAAGTGCCAGTTTCTTCTTTGCAAATAGCTGTAGGAGCTGAAACTTGGAGGTTTAGAAGTGTGAGACCTCCTGAGTGAAGCCAGGGGCCCTGGTACATGTTCCTGAGGAGGGGGGAGCTGGCCCTGGAATGCATAGCGACCTCAGGGATGCACTGGGAGAGACAAGTCCCCTTCCTGGAGTACTTTGAGAAGAGGTTTAATGCCGCCCCAAGGACAAAAGACCCTGTGGGTACCAGCCAAAGGCCTTTTATCAGCAGGATGGAGTGGCACTACTCCAGAACAGGGTCTGCATGGTGTGGGAGCCTGTAAGATAGTTTTGAATCGCAGCTGAGCACCGAGAAGGTGCAGGAGAACTGTGAAGCAAAGCAAGCTGACAGCCCTCACTCTTCTGTGAGGGCTGCCTCAACAGCACGGTTGGAGACACCCATTCCAGGGAGGAGAGATTGGGGTGTTGCCATTTTTCTCCCCGACACCAACACAGTGGGAACTTCAGAGAGCAGCACTTCAGCCCCTAATGGAAGCGGACCCATTTACACCGAACCCTGGGCCTCTTTGCCTGGCAACTGCTCATCTACTGGAGTGAGACTGACTCCTCCAGACTCGCACAGACACAGGGCCCAGGCACCAACAGACAACTGTTTTTGTTTTTTGATTTTTTTTCTTCACGCTTTTTTTTCCTTTTGGAATCAGGCTCCTAGTTTTGGATTTGTCTTTGGTCAATTCTTACATACACACACACGTACACACACACAATCTTTTATATATAATAAAGTCTTATGTATATAATGCAAATATCATTTAGGTCTAGTTTATTGATGGTACTATACAGTTCAACCATATTCTTTGAGATTTTTCTGCCTGTTTTATTTATAAATTTATATAATTTTACACATAAATTATATATATATTTGATAAGGCATTTTTATATTAAAAAAATTTTAATGACTTATTTTTGAGAGAAAGGTGGGGGAGAGAGCACGAGCAGGGAAGGGGCGGAAAGAGAGGTTGGCACAGAATCCAAAGCAGGCTCTAGGCTTTGAGCTATTGGCACAGAGCCTGACATGGGGCTCCAACTCATGAACTGCAAGATCATGACCTGAGCGAAAGTCAGACACTTAATTGATGGAGGCACCCCAGGCATTTTTATTCTATTGTTTTTCCATCTTTTCTCTCTTTCTTTATTTTTCTCTTTCTCTGGATTTAGCCTTCTAGTTCTTTTGATTTTCTGTTTGGTCTTTTTTTCTTCTTTCATTTTTCTCTTTTTGTGGGATCAGCCTCCCCCACCCCCCACCCATTTTCCCTTTTTCCCTCCAGGGTTACATCAAAAAACAAATCAAAGCACACCTGGGTGAATGTCCAAACACTGGACCCCCTACAAGGAAGGAGGAGCTCTGCAGAAGACTGACCAGTGGGATACAGCAGCCAAAATGCAACAACAGAGTTCATGCCACATACATCAAAAACACTTGCAGAAGTGCCAGGCCCTGGACAGGGTATGACCCATTTTTTTTTAATTTTATTTTTTTTTAATTTACATCCAAATTAGTTAGCATATAGTGCGACAATGAGTTCAAGAGTAGATTCCTTAATTCCCCTTACCATTTAGCCCATCCCCCCTCCCACAACCCCTCCAGTAGCCCTCTGTTTGTTATCCATATTTAAGAGTCTCTTATGTTTTGTCCTCCCTGTTTTTATATTATTTTTGTTTCCCTTCCCTTATGTTCATCTGTCTTGTCTCCTAAAGTCCTCATATGAGTGAGGTCATATTTGTCTTTCTCTAATTTTGCTTAACATAATACCCTCCAGTACCATCCACAGAGTTGCAAATGGCAAGATTTCATTCGTTTTGATTGCTGACTAATACTCCATTGTGTATATGTACTACATCTTTATCCATTCACCCATCAATGGACATTTGGGCTCTTTCCATACTTTGGCTATTGTTGATAGTGCTGTTATAAACATTAGGGTGCATATGTCCCTTTGAAACAGCACACCTGTATCCCTTGGATAAATACCTAGTAGTGCAATTCCTAGGTTGTAGAGTAGATCTATTTTTGATTTTTTGAGGAATCTCTTTACTGTTTCCCAGGGTGGCTGTACCAGTTTGCATTCCCACCAGCAATGCAAAAGAGATCCTCTTTCTCTGCATCCATTGCCAACATCTGTTGTTGCCTGAGTTGTTAATTGTATCCCTTCTTACAAGTGTGAGGTGGTATCTCATTGTGGTTTTGATGTGTATTTCCTTGATGATGAACGATGAGTATTTTTTCATGTGTTGTTTGGCCATCTGGATGTCTTCTTTTGAGAAGTGCCTATTCATGTCTTTTGCCCATTTCTTCACTGGATTATTTGTTGTTTGGGTGTTGAGTTTGAGAAGTTCTTTATAGATGTTGGATACTAACCTTTGTCTGATATGTCATTTGCAAATATCTTCTCCCATTCTGTTGGTTGCCTTTTAGTTTTGCTGATTGTTTCCTTTGCTGTGCAGAAGCTTTTTATTTTGATTAGGTCCCAGCAGTTCATTTTTGCTTTTGTTTCCCTTGCCTCTGGAGACATGTTGAGTAAGAAGTTGCTGCAGCCATGACCCATTTTTAATATAGTAGCACTCCCAGGTACAGAGCACATAACAAGCTAAAGCATGCAAAAGACAGAAGCTTAGCCAAAATGGCAAAATGGAGGAATTCTCCCCCAAAAGAAAGTTCAAGAACAAATCACAGCCAGATAATTGCTCAAAACAGATATCCTAAATTATTGTTCAGATGTATTGGTTATAATAGTCATAACACTAATAGCTGGGCTTGTAAAAAGCATAGAAAACACCAGAGAAACTCTTGCTACAAAGATCAAAGACATAAGAACTAGTTAGGATAAATTAAATGCTATCACTGAGATGTAAAACTAGATGAAGTAACAGCAAGGATGGAAGAAGGAGAGTAGAGAATAGGTGAAATAGAAGATAATGTTACTGAAAATGAAGCTGAAAAAAAGACTGAAAGGAAATTAGTAGATCACTAGGGGAGAATTAAAGAACTAAGTAATGCCATGAAATGAAACAATATCTGTATCATAGGAGTCCCAGAAGAACAGTTTTGAGAGATGGGCAGAAGATTTATTTGAACAAATTATAGCTGAGAACTTCCCTAATCTGGGGAAGGAAACAGACACCCACCTCCAAGAGGCACAGAGAACTCCCTTCAAAATCAATAAAAACAGGTCATCACCATGACTATCATAGTGAAACTGGCAAAATACAAAGATAAAGAGAATTCTGAAAGGAGCTAGGGACAAACAGTCCTTAACCTACAATAGTAGACACATAGTAGTGGACCTGTCCACTGAAACTTGGCAGGCCAGAAGGGAGTGGCAGGAAATAGTCAATGTACTGAATAGGAAAAATATGCAGCCTAGATTCTTTTATCCAGTGAGGCTGTCATTCAGAATGGAAGCAGAGATAAAGACTTTGCCGGATAAACAACAGCTAAAGGAGTTCATAACCACTAAAACAGCCCTGCAAGAGATACTAAGAGAGACTCTGAAAAGCAGCAAAGGTTACAAAGGACCAGAGACATCACAACAAACATGAAATCTACAGGTAAAACAATGACCCTAAATCCATATCTTATAATAATCACTGTGGGGCATTTAGTCCATTCACATTCAATCAAAAGACATAGGGTATCAAATGGATAAAAAATAAGATGAATCTATATGCTGCCTACAAGAGACTCATTTGAGACATGAGAACACCTGTAGATTGAAAGTGAGGTGCTTGAGACCCCTCAGTCACACCACCAGATATCAAAAGAAAGCTAGAGTAGTCATACTGAAATCAGACAAACTAGATTTCAAAGCAGACACTGTAACAAGAGATTAAGGGCATTATTTCATAAATAAGGACTCTATCCATCAAGAAGAGCTAACAATTTATAAATATTTATGCCCCCAAGGTGGAATAACCCAAATACATAAATCAACTAATCACAAACATAAACTTAGGAAAATACTACTGTAATTGTAAGAGACTTTAATACTCCACTTACAACAATGGAAAGATCATCTAGGCAGAAAATCAATAAGGAAACAATGGCTCTGAATGACCCATTGGACCAAATGGACTTAACAGATATATTCAGAACTTTTCATCCTAAAGCAGCAGGATACACATTCTTTTCCAGTGCACGTGGAACATTTTCCAAAATCACATACTGGGTCACAAAGCAGCTGTCAAATAGGTACAAAAAGATTGAGATCATATAATGCATATTTTCAGGTCACAACGCTGTGAAACTTGAAATCAACCACAAGAAAAAACTTGGAAAGCCCCCAAAGATACGGAGGTTAAGAACTTACTACTAAAGAATGAATGGGTTAACCAGGAGATCAAAGAAGAAACAAAAAAAAATACATGGAAGCAAATGTAAATGAAAACACAACAGCCCAAATCTTTTGGGATGCAGCAAAGGCAGTCTTAAGAGGAAATACATGGCCATTGAAACCTATCTCAAGAAGCAAGAAAGGTTCAAAATACACAACCTAAACTTACACCTAGAGGAGCTAGCAATATTAACAGTAGCCAAATTATGGAAGTAGCCCAAATGTCCATCAACTGATGAATGGATTAAGACTATGTGGGGTGTGTGTGTGTGTGTATATATATATATATATATATATATATATACATATATGTGTATACACATCTATATGCATATGTGTGTGTATCTACACACACACACAATGGACTACTACTTGGCAATGAAGAGGAATGAAATCTTGGCTTTTGCAACAACGTGAATGGAACTGGTGGGGAATTACGCTAAGTGAAATAGGTCAGAGAAAGACAGATATCATGTTTTCACTCATATGTGGAATTTGAGAAACTTAACAGATGAAATAGGGGAAAGGAAGGAAAAATAAGATAAAAACCGGGAGGCAAATCATAAGAGACTGCTAAATGCAGAGAACAAACAGCATTGATGGAGGGAGTGGGCATGGGGGTGGGCTAATTGGGTGACTGGCATTAAGGCGGGCACTTTGCAGGATGAGCACTGGGTATCATATATAAGAGATCAATCACTGGGTTCTACTCCTGAAACCAAGAGTGCCCTGTATGTTAACTAACTTGAGAACAAAAATAAATAAAAGTAACAAAAATCACTCCCCAAAACAAATAATAAATAAACATTAAAAAATTAACTTTGTAAGTATCTTCTAGTTGGTGTATGTGGACCATTCACCTTGAAAGTTGTTGATCTAGTTAATTTACTAAGTGTGTGACTTTCTATTCATTATACTTTTTGTTTTTCTCTTTTGTCTTTTCTAGTTTTGAGAAGTTTATGATTTCATTTGCCTCCTAAAGTGTATTAAACATAATTTGAAAAAAAATAGCTGCCCTATATTTTACAATAAACATTTAAAATTTAAATTCCCTTTCAAACACTGTGTTTTGTGAGTACAGCTATCTTATTTGCAACTTCTCAATGCCAGTCCCTTAAAATATTGTCATTTATTTCATTTATATAAATATATACTAAAATCATCAAGAGTATTACTTTTTTGTGAATATAACTTGTCAGATTGGTTTACATACAACACCTAGTGCTCATCCCAACAAGTGCCCTCCTCAATGCCCATCACTAATTTTCCCCTCTCCCCCACCTCCCTATCCACCCTCAGATTGTTCTCTGGGTTTAAGAGTCTCTTGTGGTTTGCCTCCTTCCCTCTCTGTTGGTAACTATTTTTTCCCCCTTCCCTTCCCCCATGGTCTTCTGTTAAGTTTCTCAGGATCCACATATGAGTGAAAACACAATATCTGTCCTTCTCTGACTTATTGCACTCAGCATAATACCTTCTAGTTCCATCCACGTTACTGCAAATGGCAGGATTTCATTCTTTCTCATTGCCAAGTAGTATTCTGTTGTATATATAAACCACATCTTTATCCATTCATCAGTTGACGGACATTTAGGTCCTTTCCATAATTTGGCTATTGTCGAAAGTGGTGCTATAAACATTGGGGTACAAGTGCCCCTATGCATCAGCACTCCTGTATCCCTTGGGGAAATTCCTAGCAGTGCTACTCCTGGGTCATAGGGTAGATCTATTTTTAATCTTTTGAAGAAACTCCACACTGTTTTCTAGAATGGCTGCATCAGTTTGCATTCCCACCAACAGTACAAGAGGGTTCCTGTTTCTCCACATCCTCGCCAGCATCTGTAGTTTCCTGATTTGTTCATTTTAGCCACTCTGACTGGTGTGAGGTGGTATTTCCATGTGGCTTTGATATGTATTTCCCTGATAAGGAGTGACGTTGAGCATCATTTTATGTGTCTGTTGGCCATCTGGATGTCATCTTTGGAAAAATGTCTATTCATGTCTTCCCATTTCTTTCCTGGATTATTTGTTTTTCATGTGTGGAATTTGGTAAGTTCTTTATAGATTTTGGATACTAGCCCTTTATCTGATATGTCACTTGGAAATATCTTTTCCCATTCCATTGGTTCCCTTTTAGTTTTGTTGATTGCTTCCCTTGCAGTGCAGAAGCTTTTTACCTTGACGAGGTCCCAATAGTTCATTTTGCTTTTAGTTCCCTTGCCTTGGGAGATGTGTCGAGTAAGAAATTGCTGCAGCTGAGGTCAAAGAGGTTGTTGCCTGCTTTCTCCTCTAGGGTTTTAGTGGTTTCCTATCTCACATTTAGGACTTTCATCCATTTTGAGTTTAATTTTGTGTATGGTGTAAGAAAGTGGTCTAAGTTTCATTCTTCTGCGTGTTGCTGTCCAGTTCCCCAGCACCATTTGCTAAAGAGACTGTTTTTTTCCATTGGATGCTCTTTCCTGCTTTGTCAAAGATTAGTTGGCTATACATTAGTGGTCCAGTTCTGGAGTCTCTATTACATTGTTCTGTGTGTCTGTTTTTGTGCCAATACCATACTGTCTTAATGACTACAGCTTTGTAGTAGAGGCTAAAGTCTGGGATTGTGATGCCTCCTGTGTAGGTTTTCTTCAATATTACTTTGTCAATTTGGGGTCTTTTGTGGTTCCATACAAATTTTAGGATTGATTGTTCTAGCTTCGCGAAGAATGCTGGTGCAATTTTGATTGGGATTGCATTGAATGTGTAGATTGCTTTGGGTAGTATTGACATTTTAACAATACTTATTCTTCCAATTCATGAGCATGGAATGCTTTTCCATTTCTTTGTGTCTTCTTCAATTTCCTTCATAGGCTTTCTATAGTTTTCAGCATATAGGTCTTTTACATCTTTGGTTAGGTTTATTCCTAGGTATTTTATGATTCATGGTGAATTGTAAATGGGATCAATTCCTTTATCTCTTTCTGTTGCTTCATTATTGGTGTATAAAAATGCAACTGATTTCTGTACATTGATTTTTGTATCCTGTGACTTTGCTGAATTTATGTATCAGTTCTAGGAGTCTTTTGTTGGAGCCTTTTGGGTTTTCCATGTAGAGTACCCTGTGTCTGTGAAAAGTGAAAGTTTGACTTCTTTGGCAATTTGGATTCCTTTTATTTCATTTTGTTGTCTGATTGCTGATGCTAGGACTTCCAACATTATGTTAAACCACAGTGGTGACAGTGGATATCCCTATAGTGTTCCTGATCTCCGGGGGAAAGCTTTCAGTTTTTCCCCGTTGAAGATATTAGATGTGGGCTTTTCATATATGGCTTTTATGATGATTAAGTATGTTCCTTCTATCCCAACTTTCTTGAGGGTTTTTATTAAGAAAGGATGTTGTATTTTGTCACATACTTTGTCTGCATCTATTGACAGGATCATATGGTTCTTATCCTTTCCTTTATTAATGTGATGTATCACATTGATTTGATTTTGTGAATATTGAACCAGCCCTGCAGCCTGGGAATGAATCCCACTTGATCATGGTGAATAATTCTTTTTATATGCTGTTGAATTTGATTTGTCAGTATCTTGTTGAGAATTTTTGCATCCTTGTTCCTCAGGGATATTGGCCTGTAGTTTTTTTTTGTTTTTGTTTTTGTTTTTTTTGTTTTTTGTTTTTGTTTTTTTTTTTTGGTTTGGGAATCAAAGTAATGGTTTGGTTTGGGAATCAAAGTAATGCTGGCTTCACAGAATGAGTCTGGAAGTTGTCCTTCCCTTTCTATATTTTGGAACACCTTGAGAAGGATAGGTATTATCTCTGCTTTAAATGTCTGGTAGAATTCCCCTGGGAAGCCATCTGGTCCTGGACTCTTATTTGTTGGGAGATTTTTGATAACTGATTCAATTTCTTTGCTGGTTATGGGTCTGTTCAAGTTTTCTATTCCTGTTATGTTTTGGTAGTGTGTGGGTGTCTAGGACTTTGTCCATTTCTTCCCGGTTGTCCAGTTTGTTGGTATATAATTTTTTCTAGAATTCTGATAATTGTTTGTATTTGAGGGATTGGTTGTGATAAATCCATTTTCCTTTTTGATTTTACCTATTTGGATCCTTTTTTTGAGAAGTCTGGCTAGGAATTTACCAATCTTGTGTATTTTTTCAAAAAAAACCGCAACTCTTAATTTCATTGATCTGTTCTGTTTTTTGGATTCTATATTGTTTATTTCTTCTCTGATCTTTATTATTTCTCTTCTTCTGGGTTTGGGGTGTCCTTGTTCTGCTTCTAGTTCCTTTAAGTGTGCTCTTAGATTTTTGTATTTGGGATTTTTCTTGTTTCTTGAGATAGGCCTGGATTGCAATGTATTTTCCTCTTAGGACTATCTTTGCTGAATCCCAAAGGGGTTGGATTGTTTTAATTTTCATTTGTTTTCACACATTTTTAAATTTCTTCTTTAATTGCCTGGTGACCCATTCGTTCTTTAGTAGGCTGTTCTTTGACTCCATGCATTTGGAGGTTTCCCAAACTTTTTCCTGTGCTTGATTTCAAGTTTCATAGCATTGTGTTCTCAAAGTATGCATGGTATGATCTCAATTATTTTCTATTTATTGAGGGCTGTTTTGTGACCCAGTATGTGATCTACCCTGGGGAATGTTCCATGTATGATCAAGAAGAATGTATGCTCTGCTTTAGGATGAAAAGTTCTAAATATATGTCAAGTGCATCTGGTCCAGTGTATCATTCAGGACCATTGTTGCTTTATTGATTGTCTAGATCTGTCCATTGCTATAAGTGGAATATTAATAGTGGAATAGTGGAACATTCTTACCAATAAGATAGCTTATGCTTGTGATTAGTTTTATATATTTGGGTGCTTCTGAATTCAGTGCATAAACATTTATAATTGTTATCTCTTCTTGATTGATAGACCCCATAATTATTATATAATCCCCTTCTTCATCTCTTGTTACAGTCTTTAGTTTAAAATATAGTTTGTTTGATATAAGTATGGCTACTCCAGCTTTCTTTTGACTTCCAGTAGCATGATAGTTCTCCATCCCCTCATTTTCAGTTTGAAGGTATCCTCAGGTTTAAAATGGGTCTCTTGTAGACAGCAAATAGATGGGTCTTGTTTTTTTTTGTTTTTGTTTTTAATCCATTCTGGTACCCTATGTCTTTTGATTGGAGCATTTAGTCCATTTACATTCAGTGTTATTGAAAGATACAGGTTTAGAGTCATTGTGTTATCTGTAGATTTCATGCTTGTAGTGATATCTCTGCTCCTTTGTGGTCTTTGTAATACTCAGAGTCCCCCTTAGGATCTCTTGTAGGTCTGGTTTAGTGATGAGTTCTTTCAGTTTTTGTTTAGGAAAACCTTTATCTCTCCTATTCTGAATGGCAGACTTGCTGGATAAAGGATTCTTGGTGGCATATTTTTCCTATTCATCACATTGAAAATTTCCTGCTGTTCCTTTCTGGCCTGCCAAGTTTCAGTAGATAGGCCCACTAGTACCCTTATGTATCTATCCTTGTAGGTTAAGGCCCATTTGTCCCTAGCTGCTTTCAGAATTCTCTTTATCTTTTTATTTTGCCAGTTTCACTATGATATGTTGTGTAGAACATCAAGTTACATCTGAAGGGAGTTCTATGTGCCTCGTGGATATCAATGTCTATTTCCTTTCCCAGATTGGGGAAGTTCTCAGCTATGATTTGTTCAAGTACACCTTCGGTCCCTTTGTTCTTCTGGAACTCCTATGATATGGGTATGGTTCCATTTCATTGAGTCACTTAGTTCTCTAATTATCCTCTCATTATCCAGAATTTTAAAAAATCTTTTCCTCAGCCTCATCTTTTCCCATAATTTTATCTTCTATTTCACCTATTCTCCCCTCTGCCTCTTCAATACTTGATGTCACCACCTCTAGATTATTTTGCACCTCATTTACAGAATTTAATTCATCATGACTATTTTTGTAGTTCCATGATCTCTGCAGCAATAGATTTTCTGCTGTCTTCTATGTGTTTTTTTTTTCAAGTCCAGCAATTAATCTCATTACTATTATTCTAAATTCTTGTTCAATTGTTTATATCTGTTTTGAGCACTTCTTTAGCTATCATTTACTCCTGAAATTTCTTTTGAGGGGAATTCTTCTGTTGCAGCATTTTGGCTAGTTTTCTGTCCCTTATGTGTTTTAAAACCTGGTTCTGTGCCCTACACTTGCGAGCACTACTATATTAAAGAGGATCATACACTGTCTAGGGCCTGGCCCTTCAGGAGGTGTTTCTTGGAGAGTGTTACTTGTTTTCTGTTGTTGTGACTTTGGTTCTTTTATCTTCCTAGTGGTAGTGATGTTTTGGACCCTCCACCAGGTGTGCTTTGACTTGTTCCTTGAATTAGCCCTGGAAAGGAAAACAAACAAAACACACACAAACAAAAATCCTCCCACCCCTCACCCCCCAAAAAAACCCCAAAAAACAAGAAACACCAGCTACAAGTAAACAGCGTGGAGGCGGTGCTGATGGAAGAGGCCTTATCCCATACAAAGAGAGAAATGACAGGGGTGGGGGAAAAAAAAATTTGGCCAGACTGAGAAACCATATGGCTTAATCCAGAGAGAGAAAGAATAAGGGAGGTGCAGAACATGTATCAAGAGAATAGATTAAATATGTCTGCTTAAACAAACCAACAACTAGGGTAACCAGAATAGAGGAGGGAAGAGATGGGGGGGGGGGAAGGAAGAATATAGCTCTATAATAAGAATTGTCCAAGAATTAAACCAGGCAATGCAGCTGTGCTGGTCTGGAGGAGGGGCCAATGTGTTTCCTCAGGGTCAGTCCCGCTCTAGTAGATTCAATTACCAGTCATGGAGGGGCGTGGTTTGGTGTAGGCGGGTCCTGCCTCCAATGTGGGCAGGCTGTCTGACTCCTGAACACTTTGGTGGTGGTGGGGAGAAAACTGGCGATACCTCAGTGTCTCCTCCATGGACCAGGTATCTGAAACCACTCTGTTTGAGCCGTCCCCACTGTGCTGTGGGCACAAATGAAGCGGTTTGTCCTGCTCCACGGACTCCCATGCCCTGGCGCTTGGCTTGGGTTCAAACTCCTGTTCTGTGTGCCCTGGTAGTGGGGGAAGTACAGCTCCATGCTGCCCGATATATGGTCTCTGGCTGCCAGACGCAGGCAGGCTTTGTCCTGTCCCACGGGCATTCCAGGGTGGGTATAGCTTTCTCCTACGGTGTGGACTACAGCCCTAACCTAGCCACCCAGCTCAGGGCTGGCTCCCCTCCTCCCCAGGTGTGTGATCCAGGCAGCCAGCCCAAGTCCAGAGAAAGCCCCTCAGTTAGAGATTGGATCTTTCTCTATCCCAATCCATGATTTTTCTCTTGTCCAGATACAGTCCTATGCTTCTCCAGCTTCTCTTTCTCTTCCCTTTGTCTCCCCACAGAAGGGGATCCCTCCTCTCTGTTCATTTTATCTCTCCCAGTTCACAACCTATGGCCTGTCAGGTTGTCTCCATGGATCCTTGGAAGCAACTGTCTCTTTGCCTCCTGGATTCTCAGAGTTCAAAGTCCTTTAGTTTCAATACTGCTTTGAGATACCAGGAAACTTCTGATCCCTCTACTTCTCTGCCATGTTGGCCCCTCCTCCCATCAAGAGTATTACTATTATTACTTTAATTTTTTTTCAACGTTTATTTTTTTGGGGACAGAGAGAGACAGAGCATGAACGGGGGAGGGGCAGAGAGAGAGGGAGACACAGAATCGGAAACAGGCTCCAGGCTCTGAGCCATCAGCCCAGAGCTTGATGCGGGGCTCGAACTCACGGACCGCGAGATTGTGACCTGGCTGAAGTCGGATGCTTAACCGACTGCGCCACCCAGGCGCCCCACTATTATTACTTTGAACAGTATATATTTGCTCAATTAATTAAAATACCTGATCACTTAATAAAGATTCTATTTTGTCAAAAATAGTGATTTGGACCAAACAGAAAATAAGTACTGAGAAATGAAGGCTTGGTTGGTTGAGCAGTTAGATTTCAGGCAGGTAGCTTGTTCTCTTTGAAGGCTTAAAAATTTTACATATTTGTATTTAATTTCACATATCTTCATGAGAGATTTTTCATAGATGAAACAATTCTTGACCTCTGATTTAATGAGAAAAGTATTTAAATAAAGTTTGAGGTATATGTTGACTGAAAGTCATAGGTTGTTTTCTCTATTGGCAAAATGAGTCCTCACACACCATAGGAATTCAGGTTCATGAAGGCTCTACCAAGGTATTCTAACCTATCAGACGTTGTTTTATGTCTGCTGCTTGGAAGTATTTCAGATGCTGCAAAGCAGATATGGATCAGTATAGTGTTGGACTATTCAAGTAATGAGCTCTGCATAGATACAGCCTGAGATCCAAAAGCCATTAAAAATAAATCAGGGCTGCCTGGGTGGCTCAGTTTGTTGGGTGTCTGACTTTAGTTCAGGTCACGATCTCCTAGTTTGTGGGTTCCAGCCCCATATCGGGCTCTCTGCTGGCAGCTCAGAGCCTGGAGCCTGCTTCAGATTCCATGTCTCCCTCTCTTTCTTCCCCTCCCTTGTTAGTGCTTTCTTGCTCACTCAAAAGTAAATATAAAAAAAAAAAAAGTTCACAGGGTAAAAGCAAATATATTTATGCATAAAATATTTGTTTCCCTTAAATATATTTTACAATTTATATTTTTCTATGCTATAATATTGTCCTCAGAAGTGGTTAAAAAAAACAGGTTAATATTCTCTAAGTCAAGAAAAACAGAATACATCAAAATTCAATTTTGACTTCATTCTTATAGCTTGAAAAGGATGTTAGAGAAAACCTAATTCAGCAATATTTAAGTCAGGCTACACATTAAAATTATCTGAGAAATCTCAATGCTTGGTCCTTAATCTGCATCAATTATTCTAAAAATCCTTTGGGTGGGGTCTGCATGTCCCTAATTTTTTTTTAAAGCTTATTATGTGATGCTAATGTACAGCCAGTGATGAGAACCACTGATCTAATTCAACCCTCCCAATTTATTGTGAGAAAATTCAAATATAAAGAGGTTAAATGAGTTGTCCAAAGATTTTAGATTAGATGACTTTAGAGTTAAGAATAAAACCAAGATAGGGCTTTGTATTCTTATTCTAGTGTGCATTGTATATAACATGGTAAGGAACAACTCATAACATTTATGGTTTTAGTACCTTGAATTATGAGGATCAAATGAGTTACGTTTGTGATAATGCAGTGTTAATTGCTATATATAGCTATTGTGTATTAGTTTTGTTTCTATGGGGCAGTCCAAAGATCGTACTATGTTGTATACACAAATGTATTTGTAGGGGTTATATCAATAAAAATGCAAAAAATTTTTATATCATTAAAGTATAAAAGAAAAATCTATCCAATAGAACCATTAACAATGATATTAAAATCAGAACTCTACACCATATATATTCTAAAAGATACAAACTGATACTAAGATCCCATGATACAAATAATTAGAATGTTCAGTGTGCTCTGTATGTATTTCATATGCTCAACTAGGAAAATATTTGAGATCACTTGTAATCTTCATTCTGTGTTATCCTCTATGCTTTCTCTGGGGACTTAGCAAAATGCAATTTGAGAAGTTTCATTAAACCCAAAGCAAATTATGCATTTGACATGCAGAAGCTTGGAAAGCAAAGATAAATAATATAAGTCTGCTTCAGCAATAAAATCGTTGATTTAACACACTTTTTGGTGACAGTTGTCAACGGTAGAGAAATATTAAAGTCTCATGAAAGGCAGATCATTTTGGATATTGAAAATATGAATCTATGGAGGAAAAAAAGTTGCTTACAAACAGTAGAAACCAAGGAGGTCATTTCTTTTAGCAGTAAGTTGTTCATTGCATCCTAGGTAGATTTCTTAAAAAATGTTTACTTATTTTGAGGAGTGTAAGGGGGGAGGGGCAGAGAGAGGGAGAGAGAGAATCCCAAGCAGACTCCATGTTGTCAGCACAGAGTCTGACAAGGTGGGGGGGGCTTGATTTCAGGAATTGGGAGATCATGACCTAAGCCAAAATCAAGAGTTGGACGTTTAACCGACTGAGTCACCCAGTTTCATGTTTTAGTTTTCATTATCATTGTTAGAGTTCGTTTGTTACATAGATCCATGTAATAAAGACCTATAAAACCTCCACTTGTCCATTTATTTTCATCTAGTTCACATAAAGTAGAATCTCCAACTATACCATGGATCTTAGTTTGTTTGTTTTTTTTTTTTTTACCAGAAACTCCCCATTGTAACTTTTATTTTTTGACAAATTGCTCAAATATGCTCAGTTTTCAAATACTTAGCTTTGAAAAGAAAAAAAATCTTTAAAAATCAAGCTAATATCTTATGTCATTAGATCTATAAAGTTATTCAAAAGTTAGAATTGTAACACTTTCCCTGATACTGTTTTCTAAGTAGCAGTATTTTCTCAAATTATCACCATGTATATGAAAAAGTAGTTCTATGTAAGAGGTGTAGGGTTAACCTTGTTAATAACTTAAGTATTAAAGACCAGTATGTCAGTTTCTCTATTACTGAAGTAGAGTTCACATACAATGTCCTATTAGTTTTGAGTGTATACCATGTTCAACAATTCTATAAATTACTCACTGCTCACCATCAGTGTAGTCACCATACAGAAGTAATTACAATACAATGAATATATTCCCTATGCCATACCTTCTATCTCTGACTTATTTTATAACTGGAAGCTTGTATGTTTTAATACCCTTTATCTCTTTCACCCATCCTTCCATTCTCCTTCCCTCTGGCAACCACCAGTTGTCTAATGGTTTAGTGTTTTGATTTTTTTTTTTTTTTTTTTAGATTCTGCACGAAAGTATATGGTATTTGTCTTTCTCTGTCTGACTTCTATCACCTAGCGTAATATTCTTTAGTTACATCCATATTGTCAAAAGTGGCAAGATCTCCATTTTTTTATGACTGGTATTCTATTGCATACATATTTACATCTTTATCTATTGAGGAACATTTGGGTTGCTTCCATATCTTGGCTATTGTAAATAAGGTTGCTATAGACCTAGAGGTGTGCGTGTCTTTTTAAATTGTTTTCATTCTCTTTTGGGTAAATACCCAGCAGTGGTATTGTTGGATCATATGGTATTTCTATTTTTAATTTCTTTTTGAGGAGACTTCATAATGTTTTCCAGTGGTTGCAATAATTAACGTTTCGTCCGACAGTTGCACAAGGGCACATTTTTCTCCCCATTCTTGTCAACACTTGATAACTCTTGTCTTTGTTACTAGCCATTCTAACAAGTGCAAGATGATATCCATGATGCCTCATGGTTTTGATTCACATTTCACTGATTAGTGATGTTCAGTATCTTTTCATGTGTCTGGTGACTATACATCTATAATCTACATATATATATATATATATATATATAATCTACATATATATAATCTACATATATATATAACCTACATACATAATATACTTTAGAAAAATACTCAGCTCCTCTGCCAATTTTTTGATTGCATATTTATGTTGTATAAGTTCTTTATACGTTTAGGATATTAGCTCCTTATCAAATATATCATTTGCAAATATTGTCTCCCATTCAGGTGATTGTTTCAGTTTGGTTGATGATTTCCTTTGCTGCACAAGAGCTTTGTATTTTGGTGGAGTCAGTTTATTTTTGCATTTGCTTCCCTTTTGTTGCCTGAGGGGACATATTCAAAACATGTTACTAAGACTAAAGAGATTACCGCCTAGGTTTTCTTTTAGAAATTTGTGGTTGCTACATTTAGGTCTTTAATCCATTTTGAGTTTGTTTTTGCATATAGTATAAGAAAGTGGTCCAGTTTCATTATTTGTACATAGCTGTCCAGTTTTCCTATCACCTTTGAAAAGACCATCTTTCCCTTATCGTGTGTTCTACTTATTCTAATTCTTTGAAAAATATTATTGATATTTTGATTGGGATTGCATTGAATCCATAGATTGCTTTGGGCAGGTTGGACTTAGCAGTATTCTTCCAATTGATGAATGTAGTGTAACTTTGCATTTGTTTGTGTCATCTTTAGTTTTTCTTATCAGTGTCTCCACAGCTTTCAGAGTATAGGTCTTCCACTTCTTTGGTTAGGTTTATTCTTAGATACTTTATTATTTTTAGTGCAGTTATAAGTGGGATTGTTTTCTTTCTGCTACTTTGTTGTTAGTATAGTGCAACTGACTTCTGTATGCTAATTTTGTATCCTGCAACTTTACTGAATTTATTAGTTTTTTATTTTTTATTTTTGGTGGAGACTTAGAATTTTCTGTGTATAGTATCATGTCATCCATAAAAGGAGACAGTTTTACTCTTACCAATTTAGATGCCTTTTTTTTTTGTCTAATAGCTGCAGTTAGGATTTCTAGTACTATGTTCTATGAAAATGGTGAAAGTGACATCCTTATTCCTGATCTCAGAGGAAACGCTTTCAGTTTTTCACCATTGAGTATGATAGCTGTGGGTTTTACACATATAATCTTTATTATACTGAGATAGGTTCTCTCTAAACCTATTTATAGTTTTTGTTGAAAGTTTTTATAATGAATGGATGTTGTATTTTGTCAAATGCTTTTTCTGCATCTGTTGAGATCATATGGTTTTTATTCCTCTTCTTAAGTGGTGTATCACATTGTTTTTGCAAACATTGAACCACCCTTGTGATCTTGGAATCAATCCCACCACTTGATTGTGGTGAATGTTCCTTTTGCTGTATTGTTGAATGTAGTTTGCTAATACTTTGTGGAAGATTTTTGCATCTAGGTTCATCAGAGATATTGGCCTCTAGTCGTGTGTGTGTGTCAGCGGGGAGGGGGCTTTGGATAGTGTCTTTCTCTGGTTTGTCAGTATAATTCTGCCCTCATGGAATATATTTGGAAATTTTCCTTCCTCTTTTATCTTTAGAATAGTTTGGGGAGAATAGATATTAACTCTTGTTTAAATATTTGGTAGAATTCACCTGTTGAAGACATCTGGTCCTAGACTTGTTTTGGGGGAGTTTTTTGATTATCAATTCAATTTTGTTACTAGTAGTAAGTCCATTAAGATTTTCTATTTCTTTCTGATTCAGTTTTGGAGGATTGTATGTTTCCAGGAATTTATCCATTTCTTCTAAGTCGTCCAATTTGTTGGCATATAATTTTTTGTAGTATTCTCCTACAATTGTTTGTATTTCTGTCATTTTTTCTCTTTTGTTTCTAATTTTTAGTTCTTTTTCTTTGAGTCTGGCTAAAAGTTTATCAATTTTGTCTTTTCAAAGAACTTGCTCTTGGTTTCATTTTTTTTTCTATTTCTTTAGATCCTATTTAACTTATTTCTGTTCTGATAATTATTTCCTCTCTACTAACTTTGGGCTTTGTTTATCTAGTTATTTGAGTGTAAGGTTACATTTTTTTTAACCTAGGATTTTTCTTGATTTTGTGGGGTTAGTTTGTAGGACTGCAAATTTTCCTCTTAGAACAGCTTCTGCTGCATCCCAAATATTTTGGACCACTGATGTTTTCATTTTCTTGTATCTAGGTATTTTACTTCCTCCTTGATTGTTCATTGACCCATTTCTCGTTAAGTTGTATTTTGTTTAGCCTCCATGTATTTGTGTTTTTTTCCAGTCTTTTTTCTTGTGATTGATCTCCCATCTTTGTGATCAGAAAAGATGCATGATATTTCAATCTCAAATTTATTGAGACTTCTTTTGTAGCCTAGCATGTGATCTTTCCTAGAGAATGTTTCATGTACACTTGAAAAGAATGTGTATTCTGTTGTTTGGGGACGGAATATTCTGTATATGTCAGTCAGGTCCATCTGGTCTAATGTGTCCTTCCTTCAAAGCCACGGAGATCTTTTTGATGTTCTGTTTGGATGTCCTATCCATTGATGTAAGTGAGATGACAAACTAATCTATTGTTGTATTATGGTCAATTTATCCCTCTGTTAATATTTGCTTTACATATCTAGGTACTCTTATGTTGGATGCAAAGAATTTTACAAACCTTGTTCTATCCTCTTGATGAATTTGATGTCTTTATGTAGTGTTGATATTTCTCTCTTACTACAGTCTATGGTTTAAAACCTATTTTGTCTGATAAGCATTGCTACCCCAACTTTTTGTTTTTTCCTTCAATGTGCATTGGATGTTTCTCCATCCCTTCAGTCTATGTGTTTTTAGGTCTGAAGTAAGTCTCTTGTAGTCAGCATATAGATGGTTCTTATTTTTTTTTGTTTTTGTTTTTTTTAGTTTTTTTTTTTTCCACTCTATCATCTTATGTCTTTTGATTGGAGCATTTAGTCCATTTAGATTTAAAGTAATTATTATTAGTTATATACTGATTGCCATTTTGTTAATTTTTTTGTTTCTGGTTGTCTTTGTAATTCTTTTTTCTTTGGGTCTTTTCCACTGTGGTTTAAATGGCTTTCTTTGGTATTCTGTTTGGATTCCTTTCCCTTTATTTAGCATGTATCTATTATAGGTTTTTGACTTGGGTTCATCTATAACATGCTATGTGTTCACCAGTCTCTATTAAGTTGATGGTTGCCTAACCTTGAACACATTCTAAAAACAGTAATTGTTTACCCCCCTGCCATGTTTTATGTATGTCATATTTTATATCTTTATTTTGTGTCAATTGACTAATTTTTGTAGATCTTTCTACTTTGTGTTTTAACCTCTATATTGACTTTATAAGTGATTAATCTATTTTTATTTTTACTAAATGAGTAAAAAAAATTTTGAGATTTTTGAGATTTTTTTTCCTTTTTGTAATTTTCTTCTAGGTATGACCTGTTATCCCCTCCTAAAGAATTTCCTTTAACATTTCTTATAAGGCTGATTTAATGATGTAAACTTCTTTAACTTTTTTTGGTCTAAGAAACTCTTTTAATTCTGAATGAAGGATAACGATAATCTTGCCAGCTAGAGTACTCTTGGTTGTGGGGTTTTGCTTTTGTTTTTGTTTTTCTCTTTCAGCACACTGAATATATCATGCCATTTCCTTCTAGCCTACAAGAGTTCTGCTGAAAAATAAGCTAATATACTGAAGTGCTTTCCTCGTATGTTACTTGCTGCTTTTAAGATTTTCTTTCTTGTTACTTTTGCCATTTTATTATTATGGGAACCTCCTTGTGTTCATCTTATTTAAAGGCTCTCTGTTTCCTGAACTTGGATTTCTGTTTCCTTTCTCAGATTAGGGACATTTTCAGCAATTATTTCTTCAAATACATTTTGTGTGCCCCTTCTCTCCTTTCTCCTTCTGTGATCCCTATAATGTGAATATTATTACTTGATGTCGTCAGAGTTCCCTTAAACTCTTGTCATTTTCTTTTTGCTGTTCAGTTGGGTTGTTTTCCATTACCCTGTCTTTCAGAGTGCTGATTGTCCTTCTCTACCTTCTCATCTGCTGTTGATTCCCTCTAGTGTATCTTTCATTTGTTATTCTTCATCTCTGACTGGTTCCTTTTTATATTTCCTTTGTTGAAGTTCTCACTGAGTTCATTCATTGTTTTCTCAAGTCTGGTGAGTATCTTCTTGACCATTACTTTAGAACTCCCTGTCAGGTACATTGCTTATCTTCATTTAGCCCTTTTGCTGTGATTTTGTCTTTTATTTTTTACCTATTCCTATGTCTCCTTGTTTTGTTTATTTTCTCCTATGTATTAGGTAGATTAACTGTGCCTCCTGGTCTTGGAAGTAGGGACCTTGCATAGAAGGGGTCCTGGGGATCTTGGGTGGCTAAGTAGGTTAAGCATCTGACTCTTGATTTCAGTTCAGGTCATGATCTTGCAGTTGTGGGGTCAGGCCCACATCGGGCTCCATGCTGAATGTGGAGCCTGCTTAGGATTCTGTCTCTGTCCCTCTCCCCTGCTCAAAATAAATAAGTAAACATTAAAAGAATAGAAGAAGTCCTGTGGTGTCCTGTAGTAAAATCCACCTCCACCCTTCATCTCTACTTCCTGACCAGAACCTTGTGCTCCATGGGTGGTGGTTTTGTGGGCTGCCTTCACCCTCCCATAGTGGCTGAGCCAAATTTACTGAGGGCTTGTTGGTGGGTGAGAGCTGGATGCAGTGACCAGTTCTGTGTGCTCTTGGTGCACTAGGCAGGGTTTTAAAAGCCTGGCTGTGGTCACCATGGGCTCACTGGTGAGTTTGGCTGGCACTCAGGCTAGATGTATACAATTAGCCTCTGCCACAGCTACTGGTATCCTGAAGAACCTGGCTTATTCCCCGTGTTGCCTGCTAAGAGGTCAGGCTGCAGGAACTGCACACACACTGATAGATAAGGTTATCTCCCTTCTTCCCCAGGGCAGGACTCACTATGGAGTGGCATTGGTCCTGTTTCAGACTGCATGCTGGATGTATTAAGGCCACTTTGAAGGGATTTCTGTCAAGGTTATATGGGTTGGATGAGATGGGTCTGCAGGAGAATGTTGAAATGGGGCATAGAGTACTAGTAACATAGATTGAAAGTGTTAGAATTGGTTCCTGCAAGCATCTGGATACCTAGGCTTAGGGGGTTGCAAAAAAAAAAATCACCCTCCAGTACTTTTGTTCTTGAAGAACATTCCTGTAGTACCCTGCGCCTACAGCACATGTTCTAAATATTTGTGAAAAAATCTCCATCCAGGTGGTTTTCAAACTGTTGCTTCTCTGCTGTGTCTTGGGACTATCTACTCAGTGTGCTGGCTCTTTAAGGATGGGGATTCCATTTGCTATCATCCTTTGCCTCTTCTGGAGTTAAGATGAACCAATTTCAAAGCCAGGTGCTATAAGGACTCCTCTTCCCAGTGTGGGTCCCTAGGGCTAGAAGTGTCCTGTGTGGAGATTGATCCTCTTGCTCCTCTGTGTTTGTGATGTCCTTCCTGTTTGTGGTTAGTCACTCAGGGGATTTAGTTCCTGATCATGTCTCCATCCCTCCTACCCACTTAGATATGGCTTTGTCTCTACAACTAGCTGTGGAAAATCTGTTCTGCCATTCTTTACATCCTTTTAAGTTAGTTTCATACATGTGTTTGTTGACTTGGTATGTCCATGGGACCAAGAGTGTTCAAAATCGTACTATTCTACCATCTTCCAGAAAAAGCTCGTGTCAATTTCTCTGTTCTTTAACACTCCACTCCTTGTATCATCCATTATCAGGTCATAAGTAATATTTTGGCCAACTGCAGAGTAATGTTGCAAGATCTCCTAGTAACCACAATTTTGTAGACCAAATTCTTTTTTTTGTTGTTTTATCTTGAGAGAGGGAGAGGACACATGGGGGAGGGACATAGGGAGAGAGAGAATCCCAAGCAGGCTCCACACTCAGCACAGATCTTGACACAAGGGCTCAGTCCCACAACCATGAGATCATGACCTGAGCTGATATCAAGAGCTAGATGCTTAACTGACTAGAGCTACCCGGGTACCCCACAAATTCTTTGTTTAAATGGGTTGGCTGAAGAGAAATCATGTACTTAACTATTTCAGAAGTATTGGTACTTAAAATAAGAATAAAAAACAGAACAACCGCAGTAACAAAGCTTTTCAAAAGCAAGTGAGGATGGGACTGAGGCATACAAAAATGATACCCTTAAACACAATATTTATCTTATGTCCTTTCTCCCACCTATATTTGAATGACTCTGGTATCAGAGTGACTTACCAATATTGAAAAGAAAACCTCAAATGTTTGACAGGATAGGAATGCGCGTGCGCGCGCGCACACACACACACACACACACACACACACACACCCCATCGAGGAAGACCACAGATAGGCAGAAATAATGAAAAGGCAAAGAACTGTGTGTACTTCAGCCTGTAGGCAGAAATGGAATTGGGATAATAAAAGAACGTGCATTGAGATTGGGTATTTGGGGAATAGAGAGGCTATGTAAACAGGAAGAAAAATGGCAGTAATGGAACAGTTTATTAGGCTTTGGGAAAAAACAGGTGAAAATATGTTTGAGAATTTGAAGAGCTTTTGATAAGCTTAATGAAACAACACATAAACCGCTCCTTGCCAAACTTTCAAAATAGCATCTAAGCTGGAAATCTTCCTTTGGATATTGGGGAGTTGGGCTGCAAATTGAGTTTGGCCTCAAGTCCAACATGAATCTCCAAAGAAAGATGTTAACTATTTTTTGGCTTGTTTATAGAATATATCCTCATTTCCCTCATTTGATAGAGATTTCTTTCTTTAACTAAAATTAGCAATGTACAGAAAGAATGGGGAAAATTTCATTCTTTAATATAATTCCTTGTTCCTTTTCCATACATCTCTGCTGTCTTACATGACTTTGCTATGCTGTAAGTCAAGAATTGAGGCACTTGAACAGATTATGGGAGCTAGAACAGAAGTTGTGAAGCCAAGACTTATCTTTTGAGGTCAGACCAACAATCAAGTCAACTCAGTTTATCAGTTCATTAAGTTATAGGACTTAACAGATATTACTAAGTGACTCATACAGGCCAAGTAAGGCTAGATGCTGGGAGAGCAATAGAAAATGAAACGGAAATACTCCCTTCCCTTACAGGCTAAATATTTTACCAGGGAAGTCATCCAGTAATTAAAAGAGCATATTATTATTCTTAATATAACAAGTAGAGCTCTAAGGGGAGGGCGTAAAAAGGGGATATAACTTAATGCAATGGGAAGAAGGTGAGAAAGCCTCCTGAGAGATAAAATAGTAAGAGTGGAAGGGAAAAGGTGGGGGATTGGGACTGGGCATGGGTTATAGGAGTGTTTCAGGGAGAGGGAATTCAATTTGTAAATTTCTTGAAGAAAAAGGTACTGATTTAGAAGACTAAACATGAGTGGAGTGGAGTCAGTTCCTCCCTAAGAAGTGCTGATAAGGGAGGGCATCTGGGTGGCTCAGTCTGTTGAGTCTGACTCTTGGTTTTGGCTGAGGTCGTGATCTCAGGATTGTGAGATCAAGCTCCTGTGCGGGGCATGGTGTCTGCTTAAGATTCTCTCCCTCATCCTCTACCCTCTCCCTGCCCTGCTTGCACTCTCTCTCTCTCTCTCCCTCAAAAAAAAAAATATATATATATATATATAGTATATACACATATATGTATATACTTTTTATATATGATATATTTTAAAAAGTATTGATAGGGAGTTCCAAGAAAAGAGTCTATGGCAGAACTGTGAGGAACATACATGTCTAAAGATGATAAACAAAAAGGTAAGATAAAAGGAAAATGTGATCTCCTAACAGAAACAAAATAATGTTGGAAGCATGTGGGTGGATAGGAAAAGGTAGCACAAGGGAGTTCCTTTGGGGTGATGAGACAATTCCATGACTTGATGTTAGTGGTAGTTATGTGAGACATGTATAGAAAGTAAAATTACATAAAACTACACACACAAATCATTTAAAATCTGAATCAGGTATGCAGTGTAGTTAACAGTAGTATTCCAGGGTCAGTTTGCTAATTTTGATATTGTACAATTACATAAAATAATGCCATGCAGAGAAGCTCTAGGTATAGTATACAAGGAGCTCTATGTACTTTGCAACTTCCTGTAAGTCTGCAATTCAAATAATAAGTTTGAAAGTTGGGAAGAAGGGCATGATTTATAGTGCTTAACAAAGTGAAGAAGAAAATAAGAGGTTTATTGGATTAAGCCTCAAGGAGGTTGGCTATCTTTGAAAAAGCAGTTTCAGCTGTGTAGTGGGCTGGAAACTACACTGGGGAAGTGGAATTCAGAGTTACAGGTGAACAAATGTAAACAGCATGGGCAAATTTATTTAAGGCCACTTTATGAGGAAATAAGGTAAGGAGCTTGGGGCGCCTGGGAGGCTCAGTTGGTTAAGCGTCCGACTTCGGCTCAGGTCATGATCTCATGGTCTGTGAATTCGAGCCCATGTTGGGCTCTGTGCTGACAGCTCGGAGCCTGGAGCCTGCTTCCAATTCTGTCTCCCTCTCTCACTGCCCCCCCCCCCCCCACTCAGGCTTTGTATCTCAAAAAATGAATAAACGTTAAAAAAAAAAAAGTGGGGGGAGAAAGTTAATTTTGAGGCTACATGTGATGAGGGGAAGACTTCATGTTGTTTTTTTGTTCTGTTTTGTTTGTAAAGACTTGAATATCTGTTTCTTCTTGGTTCCTTCATTTTACTGTCAACATGTAAGAAATTTTTGGGGAGTACATTTTGGGTATTAGACATCTTCAAGTATAAGTTTTTTCAAGTGTAATTTTATCAATTCAATATTTTTGTCAAGTAAAATATTTTTATCATACAATCTGATTTCTTTATTAAGTCTAGTTTCTTTATCAGCCTCTAGCTTTGGAATTTGCTTTAGAATGTATCTTTCACACATAGATGATTTATTTAGTTTCATTAGATTTCCTATAATACAGAAATGTAGAGTGTTTTTAAAAACTGTATGGGAATTTTTAAATTCACAAATAAAATTAGAAACCTGAGATGTTGAAAGAAAAACATTTCCTTTAGATTTATTTAGTTTAAACCTCTGATATTTGATACATTTGTGCTTGAGATAAATTAATGATACTTTGAATCTGAAAATTCTTATTCAACTTTCTTGTTCATCTGCTTTCTAAAAAGGCCTAATTTTATAATAGCGGCTGGAAAGCTCACTTACAGCAGCCCGCCTTGAAGCCAGAAAATTCAAATTTTGACCAAAAAGATATATACTAAGAAAAGTCAACTTCTTTTACAAAAATAGCAAAAGTGCTAGGGGAAAGCCCTTTTCCTATTTACTGTGCCTAAATGACTAGAGTTGCTGTAGCCATTTTGCAATCGTGGGCATAGTTATGTAAAGTTCCTCAGAAAACCTACCAGAGCAGAAATCTAACAGGAGGCTGCTTGTAACCTCCTGGAGCATCTACCTCAGCCTACACTACTGACTTCGAGACTTTTTGCTGTGTGAGCTGGATCAAGACTTTAATGTGAGTTGTTTTCTGTTACTTGTGTCCCAAAACACAATGATACAGGGTGCAACTCATTTTTCTTCCATAAACATAGCCAGTTGTCTTACTTGTATGTTAATTGCTCATTCCTTTCCTAAATGAGTAAGACACTATTAACATAGATTACTTTCTTATACACATTGTAATCTACTCCAGGAATCTCTTTGGCTAAACTTTTCCCTTCTATTTTTAGGTTAATACTGTATCAATTTTACCCTCAGATCTTTATAGTTTGTTTTTATGCAAGGCATGATAGCTTATACATATCTGTTAAAAATACATTTCTGGGCTTTTCTTGGACATTTTTTTCCATATTAAACAATAAAAATACAACAATAAAAATAACATATTTGGTTGTAGATCAATTTGTAATTACATTTAAAAAATGTCAAGTTTGGGAGTCCTGATGGGTTTATAATTTTGAGACATTACAATTGGCTTTTACTCTCTCAAAAATATTTAAAAAAATAATTAAAAAAAAGGGGGGGGCCTGGGTGGTTCAGTTGGTTAAGTGTCTGACTTAGGCTCAGGTCATGATCTCACGGCTTGTGAGTTCAAGCCCTGCATCAGGCTCTGCTGACAGCTCAGAGCCCTGCTTCAGATTCTGTGTCTCCCTCTCTCTCTGCTCCTCCCCCACTCATGCTTTCTCTCTCTCTCTCTCTCTCTCTCTCTCTCTCTCTCTCTCTCTCTCTCTCTCTCTATCTCTCTCTCTTCCCCCCCCCCCTCAAAAAATAAACATTAAAAAAAATTTAAAAAACAGAATTAGCTGTTACAGGGTGGATCCTGTGTCTTAGAACCCAAGAATGTGTTATCTTTTCATTTAAATTTTTTCTTCTGTTCTAGGTTCTTTGAAATGAATTCTTATCTGCTTGATATAAATCTGATGCCTCCCTTGTCAAAATCGATATTTTATAGCTGTCCATTTTCTATTTTTTTCCAATTTCCATTGTAAAATGTTCACCCCATTGATATATAGGTATATTAAAAATACTTGACAAATTCTATTGAACTTTCTACCTATACTGTCATATGGTTAATCTAAAGAGAGCTAACAATTTGTTTCCAGTATGTGAGAGATATTTACTTAATGTTCTCACTGGACATTCCAATAAAATGTTAAATAGCTATGGTGTGTGTTGGCATGCTTGTTTAGCTACTAGTTTCAATGGAAATAACTTTTCCTTAGATTTTTCTTCTGATTTTTAGAATAAGAAATCTTTTTTTTGGGGGGGGGGTGTGGGGAGAGGGAGAGCGAAAAAGAGAATCTTAAGAGAGAAACTCTATACCCAGCATGGATCCCAACATGAGACTCCATATCATGACCTGAGCTGAATCCAGAGTTGGATGCTTAACCCACTGAACCATGCAGGCGTTCCTTAGAATGATATTTTCTATTAGTGTCTTAAAATACATCATTATCTAAACTATAGGCTAGTTAGTAGATTTTATCTATTTATATTCTAGAATAACAGGCTGAATTTTCTCATTTTCAGATCTTTGATAAGAATACATGAGTATTACTCATTTTTTTTCAACATTATAAAAGTAAAATGACGTGCATGCAAAACTTGGGAAGTATTAAAAAAAAGTCAATCCTACTTGAAACTCAATAGCAACAAATTTGAAACACTAAAAGAAATGGATGATTTTCTCCTAAAAATGTGAATTACCGTAATGTTACCCTAGAACAAGTGCCAAACTTAAAAATTCCATAATCTTATTGGAGAACATAAAACTAAAGATCTCCATTGTGACAACAAAGAAAACTCTAGAATCAGGAACATCATATGAGTTCTATCATTTTAATAGAACATACATTTCCATCATAGGAAAAAAATGGAAATCTTTCTAATCATTTTACAAAACCAGAACAAATTTAATTCCAAAATCTGACAAGATTGACCAATAAGTTAAAAAAAAATCAAACATTACTATAAAAGCAGAAAAATCTTTTTAAAACTTAGCAAATAGAATCAATGTGGCAAAATATTGTCTATTAATATAGAATTGTTCTAGAAAGAAAATAAGTATTCAGTCTCCAGAATACTAGCATAATTCAATGCAATAAATTGATGAATCATGTGTAGATTAGGTTAATAAATACCTACAAACTTGACAGTTCTATAACTAGAGACCTTCCTCTTCATCAGATCAGCCGTCTTGTGAAGATATGCCAATGGTCAGAAAAAAAAATGGTAACTTATGGATCGGTGCAAATAGTTCTTTTGATTGAGAATGTCCCTAAAATGCATAATTACTGGACTTGAACCCATGTGAAGGCTCAAGATACGTTTTCAAAAACATGTGTAACAATTCCAGAAGTAGAATGTTTTCATTTAAAGCAGCAGAGGTCAGGAGCTGGAGTGCCAGGATTGAGACCCAGTTCTTTCATTAACAAGCAGTGTGAACCCAGACAAATTACTAAACCTGTCTATATCCGTTTCTCCATATAAAAAAACCTAATACAGTTCCCATCTCATTCAGTCATTTGCAAGAGTTACGTGAATTAGTATGAAGATTTCTTACGATCGTGTGAGGCTCATGCTGTTTTAACGATTACCCCTATCATCAGCACTACTTCCACTAACCCAGTGATTTCCAACTTGCAGTCAAGTTTGAGTACCTTGATCTACAGAAAGAGCACTCAGCAGCTAGTATGATGAATAGTATATCCCTGAAAACATTCAACTTTTAGGTTTTATATATAAAAAATGTCCCTAGTGAGGAATGGATCTAGGAAACGGTATCTTGAAAATAGAAAAAAAAAAAGTTTTGGAAGGAATAAGAGATGATGAAATATAGAACCCATTCTAATTAAGTACTTGCTGGCATCTCAATCTACACATCTATGCCACAAAACTGGTCATTTTTGGATATCCTGGTTATCCACAAGGCTTCGACTGCGACAGCCGAACAGATTTCATTTTCCTTCTGCTCTTGACTTCATGAATGAATGTAAGCATCATGAGTATGTACACCCTTGATTTAAATTGAATGATTGGATTAGAGTTTCACTATAACTTGTGATTTTATAGCCTTTTTAACTGTCAAATAATATTCAATATCCTTAGGATCACTACCATAATAGCAGACCTTAAATAAGAATAGGTGCTTGGCCACGGGGAGTTGATCTGTTTCAGCATATGGGGAATCTAGAATTTTGAAGTCGAAAGAGATTTGAATCTTATGTAATCTAGGAGTTGGTTTTAGAGAGCAACCAATCTCATGTCTCCGTTGTTTTCCTTTAGGATACTAACCTAACCATCACTCACATGATTCAAGACTAACCTCATGGGGTTGCACCTTGTTCCCTAAATACCATACCCCTACTCAGTGTTCCTCCCCCCACCCCATTTTTAAATCTCTTCAATGGTTTTGCTGATGCTGACTTATCATTTTATTTACTTTTCTACCTTATTGATCAACTGTTCTTGTTTATACAGTAGCTAGTCAAAACGTATTAGTAGTTTATTGACTTTGTTCTATGTAGATCACCCTTTTAAAAAAAAAAATGAAAGTGATCTGTTTGGCTTTTAACTCAGACTGGAAAGAAACGCAGATAAGTATGACATTTAAGGACTAAGTATTTTTAGGATACCAAAACTTATATCTTAAAATACATGGACAGTTAGGGGTGCCTGGGTGGCTCTGTTGGTTGAGGGTTTTACCCTTGATTTTGGCTCAGGTCATGATCCCAGGATTATGAGATCAAGCCCCATGTCAGCCTCCACAGTGTGTGGAGCCTGCTTAAGATTTTCTCTCTGTCCCTCACTTCCACTTGTGTTCCCTCTCTCTAAAATAAATATAAAAAATTAAAAAAAATACCTGGACATTAAAAAATCTCCTAGGCTGACAGGCACATTGTATTCATGGGTATGTTATATCTGTTAAAACTTTGGCCAGTATCAACCATTGGAATTAGAAAATTAATCAGGGGCGCCTGGGTGCCTCAGTCAGGTAAGCGTCTGACTTCAGCTCAGGTCATGATCTCACAGTTAGTGAGTTTGAGCCCCGCATGGGGCTCCGTGCTGACGGCTCAGAGCCTGGAGCCTGCTTTGGATTCTGTCTCTCCCTTCCTCTCTCTCTCTCTCTCTCTCTCTCTCTCTCTGCTTCTCTCCTGCTTGCTCTCTGTCTCTCTCTCTCTCTCTGTTTCTGTCTCAAAAATAACCATTAAAAAATTAAAAAAAAATTTTTGGCTCTACTATTGATGACTTTCAGGATCATAGTAATATATCTTGACCTGCCTAAGCTTCAGTTGCCTCTTCAATGTAATGGAGGTACTAACGTGATTCCTTTATTCCTAGGATTAATGAAATAAGCACTCTCATTTCTTGGCACAATGGCTTGTACCATACACATTCTAGGCTGCAGCTCTTTCTGCCCTGCTTTATCAGTCTCCACTCTTGAGCTACTTTACATCTTTCAGAAAGATGCTGAAATCTTTCATCTGCTGATTATTTGGTTCTTCTTGTTGAATATTTATCCCTTATTTATTTTGTCATTATAATGGAGTCTCAGGAGTAAGAAATGATAAATGGGTGTTGAATCTGTCTTTCTAGAGAAGCTATTCCAATACAAATTTAATGTTACTGTATAGATTAACCTTTGCTAAATCTGTGAATGATAAACCTCCAATACTTACAGCAGCTCTGTAAATTGGGTATTATTCTCATTCATAGTTTTAACTGACTTATAATTTGATTAAGTGAACTAATAAATTCAAGAATGAAGATTCAAGCCCATGTCTTTAATTGTACAAAATCCGTGCTATACCTATCCTTTGAAACAGAGGACACGTCAACAGCCTAAATGAAATGTAAGATTATTTCAGCAATTAGTAAGTCATAACAATAGAATATTCCTCAAAATACTACTGCGTTTCTTTTTCTACTTATAAGAAATACTTATAAAGATTGGAAAGACTCACACAATAATGTGAGGCTTTTTGTTTATTGCACATCACCAATGAGTTTCCCATTACTAAATCTGAGTCAATTATTCTCATATTTTTGTCCTAAATAAAACATTTGGCACATTTGATTATTCCTTCCATCAAGAAATACCTTTTTTACTTCGGGTTCACTTGGTCACATTCTCATTTTCTCCCTTGCTAATACACGTCCTCAGTCTTTATTAAGATTAGAGGCCCTTAGAATTCAGTCTTCAGACAACTTCTGTCTTCAGTTATAATCCCTCTAGGGGACTCACTTAATCTCCATGTATATTTCATGTCTTGCTGATGATTTGAAAATTCATTTTGCCAGCTTGCCTTCTCCCCTGAAATCCATCCTTCTTTATCCAACTACCTACTGGATGACCTCTCAACTTATTTCTAATAGAAAGTCTGGACATCTCCAACTTAATGTGTTTAAAATGAAATCTTCTGATACTGTTTTACTTGTAATTTCCTATATCAATTACTGGCAACACTATCCTCCAGTGGCTCAAGCAAGTCTTCCTTTCTTTCACCCATATGCTAGATTCTTTTCATTAATTCTACCTTCAAAATGTATCTAGAACCAGCAACTACTCACCATCTCCATCACTCCTGCTCTGCTTGCAAGCACTATTATCTCTGCCATTGATTAATGCAATAGACTCGACTCGTCTTTCTAATCCCACCTTTGTCTCTGGAGAGTCTATTCTCAACACCTCCACCCCCATTAAAAGATATAGCAGGTCATGTCATACCAATCCTTAGAAACCTCCGATGACATCCCATTTATTTCAGAGTAAATGTGAAATCCTTATAATGGTGTTTTATCTTGACATAATTTACTGAAATTCTTTCCCTGCTCTCTCTGCTCTACTTAGCTGCATCTTGAGCTTACCAGGAATACTCCAATCTTGAAACTTTGCACTTGTGTTCTCTTCGCTTGGAATGATATCTTTCCAAATGTTGGCAGGAATTACTGCCTCTGCTTATTCAAATCTTTGTTTACCTCTCCCTTCTCATGAATCCTATCTAGGCCATCCTATTTATTGCAGCCTCTCTCACAATGCTCCCATCTCCCCTTATTTGTTCTTTAGAATTTATCATCTCCTATTGTACTATGTAATAACGTATTTTTGTTTCTTGATTCTCTAACCCTTTCCCCACTTCACCTGGTAGACGTATTCTCGGCAACAGTGACTTTTATAGTAGATTCAATTAAAGAATGTTGAATGAATTGAGCATCCCATGGGACTCCAGGTTTTTAATTGTTACTGTTTAGGACCTATACATGAAAACATGAAGTATACTGACTTAAAATAATTTCTTTTCTTTTGATAAGACTGCCCCTAAAACACAGGGCTCAATACCTCTAACTTTGCATTAAAACTATTTTCCAATGTTTGACATTCTTAAATATACCAAATCCCTAAGAGGAGTAGTTTCAAAAGACATAATGTTGTAAATGTGAAATAGAAGACATAAATACATTTGTTGGTTTAAATGTATGAAAAAATACTAGACATAACCATTTTTCCCCTTTTACTTCATAAAAGGCTACTGCCTTGAGAACATAAAACAAAAAAACCCCAAACCTCCAAAATAGGTCAACAAGTTCATTGTCCTTCAAGGCCATTCTATAGCTAATGCTCTAGCCTTTAAAATTGGCTGCTCAATTTGCCACTTTAAGAATCGTGAACATCTGCCTGCCTGATACCCTCCCCCAAGTCCAGCAGGTGAGCCAGCTTCCTAAACAGCAAGCCTTGCTCTAATGAACAGAAGTTATATTCCCCAAGATGTTCATTTGGCAGGGCTATTGGGCTGTTCTCAGCAATTCTCCAAACTTGCACTTCACACTTCTTTAGTTCTGAAGAGGAAAAAGGGGAAAAAAACAACCTCAGTATTTTTCAATAGCAAAATAAAAAATGTCATAGCATTGAGTGTCTACAAAATGAATTTCTAAGGGCTCTTGCCAGATTATGGGAACAAATCATCCAAAAAATATACCACTCTGAATTCTATACATGGTTAAGTACTTTCAGTTCTCTGTAATGTTTAGGCTACCTTAAAAAAAAAAGTGTCCCAATTTTGGGCTTATTGTTGATTCAAAGCTATTTCAGAGAATCTGATTTTGCTTGGATGAACTCTAAGAGTTTGACTCAAATAGAAGATAGATGTCTTCCTGATTCTGCTTGATGTATTTTAGGTGAATAATTTACACATACCTTTAAAGTTACTACTTTAACACTTCTTCCAATAAATATTGGAATATTTATTGCTAAATAAAAAAATAAAAAAAATATTGCTAAATACTTAATGCTCACCAAAATTAGTCTTTCTTAGTTAAATGGGTGACTAAAGCAATGGCAAGTGAGACGTAATTAGTACAACCCAATGTGAGAAGTTGTAAAGTAGCAGTAATGGAAAGGAGGGAGGGGGAAGTTACTGTCAGGAAAAGAAAAAAAAACCTGTTACCTAAGCCTCCTATTAAGGAAGTTGAATGGGAAAGGACAAGAAGTTTAGGCATCTGGGAGAGTGTTGACCAAGATAGAGACACATGAAATGACATAAGGTATTAGATTTTCCATTGGTGGATGAACCTACTTTTGTGACATTTTCTGAGTACAGTCAGTGCATTTTCATGATTCAACTGCTCAGAGTATACTTCTTCCTTCCTCTTCTGCTAAATCATCTTCTATTTTATGAAGTTCCAATAGATATTTTAGGTCTGTGGATAGTATGTATCAGTCATAATATTTAGTAAAAAAGTTCAGAACTTGTATTTGAAAGAAAGATAATTACCCAGCATTTTAGAACTGAGGAGTTTGTCCTTATATTCCAAGCTATGTTTCCAAAAAATTTACCCTGGCAATTTTGTTTACATCATTAGTGCTCTGGAAACTATATTTTAGAAATAAAATATTCCCAGAATTAAAATTACATAGTTTTAAAAAGTGATACTTTCTAATACAAAACATAAAAAAAATAATCTCACATCCTCAGATAATCTTCCATCATTTGAAAGTTTCGAGTCATTAGTTTTTGTCATCTTGAGAAATCCCTTAAGGTCTTTGATAGGTTCGTAGAAAATAATTGTAAGAGTTGATACTGATTTAAAAAAATATTCTCTTCATAGGGAGAAATCAAGACCAATATGTATTAGTCTATATGTTCTCTACATATAGTCTATATATTCATCAATCAGGGTCCCTTCTCGAGAAGTCACCTGCCTAGGTGAAGTGATAACAGAGCTGAAGTAATAAAAAAGAAGCACTTTTTTTATTTTCTATTTTATTTTTTTTATTGTTTTAAAGAAGCACTTTGGTACCTGAACATTTACCTTAAAATATATTCCACCAAAGTTTAAAAAAAATTTTAAGTTTTTTTTTTTTTTTTTTTTTTTTTTTTATTTTCAAGAGAGAGACAGAACACCAGTGGGGAAGGGGCAGAGAGAGAGAGGGAGACACAGAATAGGAAGCAGGCTCCAGGCTTTGAGCTGTCAGCACAGAGCCCAACATGGGGTTAGAACTCTGGAACCATGTGATGGTGACTTGAGCCAAAGTCAGACACTTAACTGAGCCACCCAGGTGCCCCATCCACCAAAGTTTTATAACTGAGAACATAGGTACCTCATTTAATTTTTTAAAAAATGATTCCTTTCTGTGAATGATTGAAGAATTCTAAAACTGGTAGTGTTCTTATTGAACATAAGGAATATGGTCAAGGGAGGAAAAGGAAGAAATTTGGCTAGCTAGGGTTAACAGAGAATCTTAAAGTGATCAATACTCAAAATATAGCAGTTTTTTTTTTCTGCATAAATGAACTAGGTCCATCTGGTCCTCTAGTCCAAATCACCATTGTGGGGTGTGTGTGTGTGTGTGCGCACGCCCGCACGTGTGTACATGTCAGGGACAGAGATGGGTAGGTAATGGAGTGGAGAAGCACATTCTGAAAAGAGACAAACTGAGAAGTATAATAAAAAGCTTTAAAGATGTTATTTCACTTTTCTTTATTCATGTATGCATTGATCTACCTCTCAACTTTTGAACAAACCATACTCAAATCTAAGCAAATAAGCAAGAAATAAAGTCAGTATCTTAGTGGAAATTTTCCTTTCTTTACAAGATACCCCATCTAAGATGATAGAAGATTCATGCTAGATTTTTTTTTTTCCTAAAAAGATAAATCTAGCTTTAGCTTTTTCAGTATATAGCATGCCTCAGCCATATGTAACAAAAAGACCAAGTCAGGTAACTTCATGATAATAGCCTTATTCTTTTGTCCAATGACTTTGGAAGTATTGGCTTAAATGGTAGTCATGAGTCCTAAAAGGTAAACTGAGACTTATTAAAATTTACAAGAGTTGATTTGAACATACTTCAGTTTGAATTGAGTATGGCCAAACCAAAAGTGGTTAGGAGTGTTCCAGTAATGGGAGCTAGGGGAGAAGTTTTTATAGAGAAGATGGGGAAGCAAAGCAAGGGATATTTGATTAGCCATTGTTAAGCAGTTGCCTTACTTGGGAAAGACTAGTTGACAGTTTGTGACTGGTTATTCTTATTTTTTAATTTGAATTCTAATATAGTTAGCATATAGTGCTATATTTCAGGTGTACAATATAGTGAGTCAACATTTCTATGCATTACTCAGTGCTCATTAAGATGAATGTATTCTTGGGGCGCCTGGGTGGCGCAGTCGGTTAAGCGTCCGACTTCAGCTCAGGTCACGATCTCGCGGTCCCGTGAGTTTGAGCCCCGCATCGGGCTCTGGGCTGATGGCTCAGAGCCTGGAGCCTGTTTCCGATTCTGTGTCTCCCTCTCTCTCTGCCCCTCCCCCATTCATGCTCTGTCTCTCTCTGTCCCAAAAATAAATAAACGTTGAAAAAAAAAAAAGTTAAAAAAAAAAAAAGATGAATGTATTCTTAATCTCCTTCACCTATTTCACCCATCTCCCCACCCACTTACCCTCTGATAACCATCAGTTTGTTCTCTACAGTTGAGTATATTTTTTGGTTTCTTTATTTGTTTTGTTCCAATGAAATCATATGGTTTTTGTCTTTATCTGACTTATTTCACTTAGTAGTATACTCTCTATCGCCATCCATGGTGTTGAGAATGGCAAGATTTCATTCTTTTGTATGTCTGAGTAATACTCCATTGTATGTATAGGTAGGTATGTGTATATGCTTTTTCCACATCTTTATTCATCTATCCGTGAATATCAGCAACTCCATTGAGTTCCTTTCATATTTTGGCTATTGTAAATACTGCAAGAAACATAGGGGTGCATATATCTTTTAGATTTAGTATTTTTGTATTCTCTGGGTAAATACTCAGTAGTGGGGTTACTAGATCATATATTTCTATTTTTAACTTTTTGAGGAGCCTCCATACTGTTTGCATTCCCACCCACAGTACACAAGTGTTCCTTTTTTCCACAGCTTTAGCGACATTTGTTTCTTCTGTTGTTGCTTTTAGCCAGTGGGACAAGTGTGAAGTGATATCTCATTGTGGTTTTGATTTGCATTTCTCTGATGATGAGTGATGTTGAGCTTCTTTTCATTTGTCTGTTGACCATTTGTAGGTCGTCTTGAGAGAAATATTCATGTCTTCTGCCCATTTTTTATTAGATTGTTTTTTGGGTGTTTTATAAGTTCTTGATAAATTTTGGATACTAGTCCTTTATTAGATATGTCATTTACAAATATCTTTTTCCATTCAGTAGGTTTTTTTGTTGATTGTTTCCTTTGCTGCACAGAGGTTCTTTTTATTCTGATGTAGTCCCAAACTACTACTACTGTTTTTGTTTCCATTGCCTCAGGAGACATATCTAGGAAAATGTTGCCAGTGTCAGAGAAATTACTGTAGCCCATGCTCTCTCCTAGGATTTTTCTGGTTTCATGTCTCATGTTTAGGTCTTTATTTTTTTTATGTTTATTTTTGAGAGACAGTGCATGAGCAGGGGAGGGGCACAGAGAGCAGGAGACGAGACACAGAATCTGAGGCAGACTCCAGGCTCTGAGGTGTGAGCACAGAGCCTGACACGTGGCTCGAACCCATGGACCATGAACTCATGACCTGAGCTGAAGTAGGATGCTCAACCGACTGAGCCACCCAAGGTGCCCCTCATATTTAGGTCTTTAATACATATTGATTTTATTTTTGTGTAGAGTGTGAGAAAATGGTCAAGTTTCATTCTTCTGCATTTTGCATTTGTCTAGTTTTTCCCAACCCCATTTGTTGAAGAGACTGTCTTTTTCCCGTTGCACATTCTTTCCTCCTTTGTTAATTGATCACAAAATTGTGATTTCTGGTTCTCTGTTCTGTTCCCTTTATCTATGTGTATATTTTTGTACTAATAACACACTGTTTTGATTACTACAGCTTTGTAGTGTATCTTAGTATCTGGGATTGTGAAACCTTCAGTTTGTTTTTCTTTTTCAAGATTCCTTTGGCCATTTGGGGACCTTTATGGTTCCGTACAAGTTTAAAACTATTCTAGTTGTGTGAAAAATGTTGCTATGTTCATAGTGCTTAAATCTACAGATTGCTTTGGGTAGAATGGACATTTTAACAATACTTGTTCTCTCGATCATAAGCATGAGATGTCTTTCTATTTGTGTCACCTTCAACTTCTTTCATCAGTATTAATAGTTTTCAGAATACAGACGTTCCAAATCCTTGGTTAAGTTTATTCCTAGATATTTGGTTTTTGGTGTAATTTTAAATGGGATTGTTTTCTTAATTTCTCTTTGTGCTTATATATTATTAGTGTATAGAAATGCAATCTATCTCTGCATATTAATTTTGTTTCCTGCAACCTTACTGAATTCATTTATCAGTTGTAGTAGTTTTTTGGTGGATTCTTTAGGGTATTCTATATATAGTATTAGGCCACGTGCAAATAGTGATAGTTTTTCTATTTCCTTACCAATTTGGATGCCTTTTTTTTTCTTGTCTGAATGCTGTGGCTAGGGCTTCCAGTAACATGTTGAATAAAGGTGGTGAGAGTGGACAGCTTTGTCTTCTTCCTGATCTTAGGGGGAAAGCTCTGTTTTTTACCAATGTGTATGATATTAGCTGCTGGTTTTTCATATAAGACCTTTGTTGTGTTGAGGTATGTTTCCCTAAACTTACTTTAAGGGATTTTATCATGAACGAATGCTGTACTTAGCCAAGAGCTTGTTCTGCATCTATTTAGGTGATCGTATAGTTTCTATCCTTTCTCTTATTGATGTTATATGTCACATTGATTTGTGAATAATGAACCAACTTTTTATCCCAGGAATAAATCCCACTTGATTGTGCTGAATGCCTTCTCAATGTATTGTTGTATTTAGTTAACATTTTTGAGGGGGGGATTTTTGCAGGTATGTTTATCAAAGATATTATCCTGTAGTTCTCATTTTATTGTAGTGTCTTAATAGGGTTTTGATATAAGGGTAATAGAATGAATTTGGAAGATTTCCTTTCTCTATTTTTCTGGAATAGTTTGAAAAGAACAGGTATTGATTTTTCTTTAAATGTTTGGTAGAATTTACCTGTGAAGCTGTCTGGTCCTGGGCTTTCATTTTTATTTGTATTTTTTGTTTTTTGTTTTTTGTTTTTTGTTTTTTGTTTTTTGTTTTTTGTTTTTTGTTTTGTTTTTTTGTTTGTTTTTTTTTGTTGTTTTTTTACTGATTTGATTTCTTTGCTGGTAATTGGTCTGTTCAGATTTTCCATTTATTCCTGATTCAGCTTTGGGAGGTTATGTTTCTGGGAATTTATCCTTATCTTCCAGGTTGTCTGATTTGTTGGCATTATAACTTTTTATAATCTCATAATTCTTTGTATTTTTGTGGTGTCATTTACTTCTCCTTTCATTTCTGATTTTGAATCCTGTTTTTGTTGAGTCTGGCTAAAGGTTCATAATTCTGTTGATCTTTTCAAAGCAGCAGCTCCTGGGTTCATTGATCTGTTCTATTTATTTTTTCTCTATGTCATGTATTTCTGCTTGAATCTTTGTTTCCTTCCTTCTACTGGATTTGGATTTTATTATTTTAGCCCCTTAAGATGTAGGGGGTTAGGTTGTTGGAGAATTTTCTTCCTGAGGTAGGCCTGTATTGGTATAAACTTTGCTCTTAGAACTCCTTTTGCTGAAAACCAAAATATTTTGGACCATTGCGTTTTCGTTTTCATTTGTCTCCATGTATTTGATGTCTTGGCTGACCCATGTATTGTGTAGTAGCATGTTATTTAACCCCCATGTATTTACGTTCTTCCCAGATTTTTTCTTGTGATTTCTAGTTTCATAGTGTTGTGGTTAGAAAAGATGCATAGTAGGACTTCAGTCTTTTTGAATTTGTTGAAACCTGTTTTGTGGCCTGATTTGTGATGTATTCTGAAGACTGTTCCATGGGCACTTGAAAAGAATGTGTATTCTGTTTTAGGAATGACTAATTATTCCTACACTTTATTTTCTTATATTCTAGTGGATTGAATCTGTCCGAGGATGCTGTCCTATGCTTACATAGCCACGAAGACATTAGAGCCATCTTAGTCTAATGATAGCCTTACTTAATTACTTTAACTCAGGCTTAATGAGGAAAGAGCTCATGTAGAAAGTGGCCCAATAACACCCTGCTTTTGTATGTCACTAATGAATTTACAAGTTGACATCAGCTCATTAATAGTAATGACTAATAGGTATCAACTAAGAAAATTAATTTACATAAAATTCTCCAATAAGTGGCTTATGTTAATGGAAAGCTGACTATATAAGAGGAGATAAAAGCAACTGAAAGTATTATTGATCATTGATGAGTATTTTCTAGGATATCTTTCTTTCCCATCTCTGTTCCTTCTTCGTGCATACAATCTCTATTAATTTTACCTTCCATAATTCTCTGTGCTGCTACACTCAGTCTGCCCTTGGGGCGTGGTGCTAGTTTATTGGACTGATAAAACTGGCTAGCAAAAAAATAGGCTTTTTGAACTAATAACAGATCTTTTTTTTTTTTTTTTCCTTTGTGAACAAGCTGCACATAACAGCAGGCATTCTTTTCTCTTGTGATAAATCATGCATGAGTAGTCTTTCCCATCTCTGGAAGAGAGGCCTGTCCTTGGTCTTAAAAATGGCCTTGAACATAGTTTGACTTGCTGGCCTCAGAGAAGTCATCTGGAGTTTATGCTTAGGCTTTTTCTGTATTTCAGGTAATATCTTTTATTAGCTTTACTTGATAATTTACATAGCTATACGTTATTTAAACCAAGTAGTGTTAAGTGAATAGATGATAAATTTTGACAAATGTGGTTGTATTGATTAAACAACTGCATACAATATAAAGCAGTTGCATTAATCCCAAACTTCCCTTAATTAATCTTCCCTTAACTCTGGCTTGTGCTTCTGATAATGATGGATTTGATATTTTCCTCTATATCTTGGACATTTCCAGAATTTTCTATAAATGGAATTATATAGGGTACAGTTTTGATGTCTGATTTATTTCATTTAGCATAATGCTTTTGAGGCACATCCTTATTTTTATCAGTGATTCTTTTTGTATACAAGTTGATGTTAGTGTTTTCTAGATTCTGTATGTATAAATAAATCTGCTATAAATATTCAAGAATAAGACTGTGTAAACATATTCATTCTTGTCGGGTAAATATAAGAAAGTGGTATTGCTGAGTCATAAGATAAGCTTAACTTTTACTTTTTTAGAAATTACTAAACTGTTTTCCAAAGTAGTCATACCATTTGTATTTCCATAAGCAATATGTGAGACTATGTATTTTCACCAACACTGGTGCAATTCTTTTAATTTCAGTATAATGGTATTCATTTTTGATTTTAATTTACAGTTCTTTAGTTGATGTGTCTTATTATTGATGCATCTTTTTTTTCGCTGAAATATAAACTCAAAATTGTCTGTATTTTTTTAATAGGATACTTTCCATTGAGGTGTAAGACTTAATATATCTTAGATATAAGTCATCATATATATGTTTTGCAAATATCTTTTCTGTCTTTGTTCTTGCCTGTTCATTTTCTTGATGGGGTCTTTTTTTAAAAGCAAGATATTTTCACTCTGAATTTCAGTTTATTATTTTTTTATAATGGTTATGTTGTAAGAATTTCTTGCCTAATCCAAGATTAGAGTAATTTTCTGTTCCAGAAATTTACACTTTTAGCTATTATCTTGGGTCTATGACTCATTTTGAGTTATCTTGTGTGTGGTATTAGGTAAAGATAAAGTTTCATATTTATGCATATGGATATCTAATGAATCAAGGACCAGTTATGGAAAGGACTATTTTAGTTTAATTGACTTACTTTGGTGTCTTTACCAAAAATTGCTTTACCAAAAAGTCAGTTGAATGTGTATATTTGGATCTGTGTGACTTATTAATCTATATATCTATCCCTAATCACATCATATGGTCCATACTGTCTTATAACTTTATAGTAAGTCTTGAAATTAGATAATGTGGGTCCTTTAACTTTTCTTTTAGAAAATTATTTTCAGCTATTTTGGACACATAATCTTACCATGTAAATCTTAAAATGAGCTTGTCAGTTTCCAAAATAAACTCCTGAAATTTTAATTGGGATTTTATTAAATCTGTAGACCAATTTAGGGAGAATTACCTTCATAACATTTTACTTTTCTGATAGTAGAATATAGTATCTCTTTTTATTTATTTATTAAACATAGTATTTCTTTCCATTCTCTTCACAGTACTTTGTAATTTTCAATTTACAGGTCTGATACATATTTTGCTAAACTTATCCCTAAATATTTTATTTTCTCATGCGGTCGAGTGTTTTACATTTTACTTTGAAATGTTTGACTAATATATAGAAATATAATTGAATTTTTATATGTTGAGCTTTATTTCTTTGACTTTCCCAATACCACTTAATAGTGCTACTTGCTTTTTTGTAAATTCTTTTAAGATTTTTTCCAGATAATCCTATTGCTTGTGAATAAAGTTTTCATTTTTTTTTTTTTTAAATTTTTTTTTTCAACGTTTATTTATTTTTGGGACAGAGAGAGACAGAGCATGAACGGGGGAGGGGCAGAGAGAGAGGGAGACACAGAATCGGAAACAGGCTCCAGGCTCTGAGCCATCAGCCCAGAGCCTGACGCGGGGCTCGAACTCACGGACCGCGAGATCGTGACCTGGCTGAAGTCGGACGCTTAACCGACTGCGCCACCCAGGCGCCCCTAAAGTTTTCATTTCACAGCCATGTGTCTTTTAATTGTTATTTTACTGGCTAGACATCCAGGAAAATATTGAATAAAGAGGAGTTCAGATTTTCTCATCATGTAGAAAAGTTCCCTTCAATTAGTAGTTTGCAAAGTTCTATTATGAATGTTGACAGGTCATATGCGTCTTTTTCTGCATCTATTAACATGATAAGATCCCTTTTTTATCTTGGCAACATTGTAAACTACATCACTCAAGTTCTTTTTAATGTTAAACCAACTTTGCATTCTTGGCATAAGCCCCATTTGTTCATGTTGTGTCCATTTTACATATTGCTGAATTAATTTTGTTAAAATCTTAATACATACTGTTGCATATATTTATAAAGGATATTGGTTGATAATTTTCTGTTCTTATAATATTTTTAAAGAGTTTTAATATTAGAGTAATACTGGCTTCATAAAAGACATGTTCCCTATTTCTTCAACTTACTCGAAGGCTGTGTAAAATTGGTGTCATTTCTTCCTTAAATGTTTGGCAGAATTCACCAGTGAAACTACCTGGGCTTGGATTCTTGTATATGTGGGAATATTTATACCTGAAAAATCAATTTTTTAAAATATCAAAATGTTTTCTATTTCTCCCATAGTGGGATTTGGTAGTTTGGGTTTTTTAAAGAAATCTGTCCACTTCTTCTAGTTACTCAATTCACTGGCATAGAGTTGCTGTCGTATTTACTTTACTTTGGTATTTACTAAGATGTTAAGGAGCAGTAGTTATATTCCCTCTTTCATGTTTCTCTCCTCTTTCATATCTTGATCCTTTGGAGCCAACTTTTATTTATTTTTACCATAGTTTACATATTTTCTATTTCATTTAGGCTTCTCTTTATTTTTGCTATATACTTATTTTAGGTTATGCTTAATTTGCTCTTTTCTAGTTTTTTAAAGTAGACCTTTCGTTGTGTCTATTATAAATATTCAATGCTAGAAATTCCTTAAATCTGTTAACCCAATTAAGTATACTTTTATTTTTTTAAGTTTATTTATTTATTTTGATGGGGGGGGGGAGGGGAGAGGAGGGACAGAGAGAGAGGGACAGAAGAATCCCAAGCAGGCTCCCAATATGGGGCTCAAACTCATGAACCATGAGATCATGACTTGAGCTGAAACGAAGTCAGATGCTTAACCAAATGAGGCACTCAGGTGCCCCCAGTGTTCTTTTAATTGCATGTATTGCACTTTTTAATGTCTGGAAATCTAATTTGTGTGTTCAGAAAATCTGTTTCTTCTGTCTTTGTGCTTTGTGCTTCCTTCCGCCTTTTTGAACATATGGAACATATTTATACAGGTTTTATAATTGACCTTGCCTGTTAGTCTCATTATATCTAATTTCTGGTAATGTTTCTATTGAATTTCTTTTTCTATCTATAGGTCATATTTTCTGACATCATTGTATGACTGGTTTAGACTGGATGTTGGATTTTCACTTCTGGTTATTAGATGTTGTGTCAGAATGAAGTTAGTTGGGATAAGTTTTATACCTATAAAATTACTTTTTTTTATTTTTTTTAAAATTTTTTTTTTTTTCAACGTTTATTTTATTTTTGGGATAGAGAGAGACAGAGCATGAACGGGGGAGGGGCAGAGAGAGAGGGAGACACAGAATCGGAAACAGGCTCCAGGCTCCGAGCCATCAGCCCAGAGCCTGACGCGGGGCTCGAACTCACGGACCGCGAGATCGTGACCTGGCTGAAGTCGGACGCTTAACCGACTGCGCCACCCAGGCGCCCCTAAAATTACTTTTTTTTAAATGATTGGTCCAGAACAGTCTTTAATCGAGGGCTAATTTAGTTATGCTATTAAGGATTCTTACCTTATGTTTGGGATTCTTACCTGATACCCCTTATCTTACAGTATCTTTCCATTCCATCCTATGGGGAGGTAAAGTCGCCAAAGCCCTTGGAGAAATCCATGAACTATTCTGTGTACTCTTTGCACATGGTTCTTTCCCTGACCTTGGGTGGTTAGTTTTCATATATGCTCAGATCAGCACTTAGTCAAAATTCCAAGAGGAATCCTATGTAGATCTCTGGAACTCTTTTTGTGTGCATTTACCTCTTTGCTGGTATGCAATTTCTAGCCTCTTCAAACATTGATTTCCATCTCCTCAACTTAATGAGACTAGAAGGCTCTGTATTTCCCCTGCTTGTGCTGCAGCCTTGAAAACACCATCAGGGAATCATATGGGTGAGATTGTAGGATCTGCCTTATTTTTCTGCTCCCAGGAATCACATCCTAATGAATTAACGATGTGTTTTCATATATTGCCCAAGTTTTTTTAGTTTAAGAGAGAAGTGAAAACCTAGTCCCTATTACTCTATTTGGGACAGAAGCAGTGGTTTCAAGGATGTTATTTTTATCTGCCATCTACCTGATCCTTTTGTCTAATGTCTGAAAAAATTTTAAGAAGTGAGAAATATGGGTGCTGTTTATTTGGTCTCATTCAAAGAACTCAATGATGTCCCCCCAATTTGGAAATGTAAACTGTAGATAGTTTGTGAAAATAAAATTTTCACCATAAATTAAAAATAAGAGACCATTAGTCGCACTGTAGTATTTCAAATTTTGTGATAACCAAAACTTACCCAGACGATAAATGCACTTAGTTGTTTTGCTTTGAGTTAAGGTATTTATGGTTCAATATGTTTAAAAAAATTCTATTTTAGATTGAGAAAAATATTCTAAAGAAGTCTAAATATCAATTTGAAGTATAACAAATAAGACACTGGAGAGTTGCTTAAGGAAAGATACCGTCTGTCTTTGTAATATGGGCTGGACTCCATTGGGCTCATATTCACATGATATGTAAGGTTGGCTCGGGCATGGTTGGTTTAGAAGGTCTTCAGACAGGGAAGCTAGTCTCTCTTCCATGCGGTTTTCATCATCCTCTTAGCTAGTGTGGACTTCTTACATGGAAAGTTGGGCAGAGAGAGACACAGAATATGAAGCAGGCTCCAGGCTCTGAGCTGGCTGTTAGCACAGAGCCCGACTTGGGGCTCGAACTCACAAACTGTGCAACCATGACCTGAGCTGAAGTTGGACGCTCAACTGACTGAGCCACCCAGGTGCCCCACCTCTTAAATGTTTTTTAAAATGATAGGTAGGTAGGTAGGTAGGTAGGTAGGTAGATAGATAGATAGATAGATAGATAGATAGATAGATAGATAGGGTGCCTGTGTGGCTTAGTCCATTAAGTGGCCAACTTCCACTTAGGTCATGGTCTCACAGTTTGTGAGATCAATACTCGCATTGGGCTCTGTGCTGACAGCCTGGAGCCTACTTTGGATTCTGTGTCTCCCTCTCTTTCTGTCCCTCCTCCACTTGTGCACTGTATCTCTCTCTCAAAAATGAACATAAAAAAGTTAAAAAGGTATGTATATAAAGGTATGTATATAAAGGTATGTATATAAAGGTAAAAACATTTGTAGGTGTAATACTATTTCTTGGAAGAATAAACAAACTTTTAAAAAAAATGGTTATTTATTTTGAGAGAGAGAAGGTGTGTGAGCAGGGGAGGGGAAGAGAGGCAGAGAGAGAATCCCAAGCAGGCTCTGTGTTGTCAACACGGAATCCAATGTAGGGCTTAATTTCATGAAGTATGAGATCATGACTGAGCCAAAATCAAGAGTAGAACGCTTACCTGACTGAGTCAGCCAGGCTCCCCTAAGCAAGAGATTGTTTGTAGTAGTTGTTGCTTTGTGGAAGTAATTTGAAAAAACACTTAAATTTTACTGTAGATTTTTTTCATTCTCTTTTACAGTCTTTACCAAGTATATTGGTTACTATTCAAGTAAAGATGATAATACAAAACTTAAAAATGTTTGTTCAAAGTGCATCCAACAGTGTGTGCAGTGGTAAAGAAGAGAAACATAATTCAAAATATCTGTACTACAGGGGCACCTGGGTGGCTCAGTCGGTTAAGTGGCCAACTTCGGCTCAGGTCATGATCTCACGGTCCGTGAGTTTGAGCCCCACGTCGGGCTCTGTGCTGACAGCTCAGAGCCTGGAGCCTGTTTCAGATTCTGTGTCTCCGTCTCTCTGACCCTCCCCCGTTCATGCTCTGTCTCAAAAATAAATAAATGTTAAAAAAAAATATCTGTACTACAAAAACAGTCAACAATACTGGATATAAGGCATGTGTAATTGATTCACAATGGGGCTGCAGAGAAGGTAGAAATAATTACCTTAGTTGGGGAAAGCGAGATGACTTTCATAAGATGACTTTTTAAATGGAGCTTCATGTTAGAGATAGAGGAGCAGGCCAGGAAGTGAAAATAGTGTGGACGATGGAAAGACCTAGCAATGTGGAGCATGAAGCTGTGGATTAGGATGTAAAATTCTAGTTTAAGTGTTTACCCCCCTTGACAAACTTTTTACTAGAATGTTTAATATGCTAGTGATTTTTCGATTAGAGTGGTGGAAATATTAAGGACGAGAGGAAATTTAGAAAGTGCTTGCTATATGTAGGATGCATGATGGAAAATAATGGCTTTGGCTGAACAGGACAGACACATAGGGTGAGGTAAGACATTGAAATAGGTGGGGAAGGGGTGCCTGGGTGGTTCAGTTCATTAAGCCTCTTACTCTTGATCTGGGCTCAGGTAATGATCTCACAGTTTGTGAGGTGGAGCCTCAGGCTGGACTCTGTGCTGACAACGTGGAGCCTGCTTAGGATTCTTTCCCTCTCTCCACCTCTCCCTTGCTCATGCATGTTCGTTCTCTCTCTCTCTCTCTCTCTCTCTCTCTGTCTGTCTCTCTGTCTCTCTGTCTCTGTCTCTCAAAATAGATAAACATTAAAAAAAAAACAGGTGAGCAGAGCACTGAATGGAAACATTAGAAAGATCTATAATCAAATTGTTTCTAAGTTAAAACCTTGACCTTGGGTTCAGAGTTAGCCGGTCTCAACCATTTGGATGATTGTCCCAAGTGCTAGCCCTCTGAGACTCAAGTGAGAGGAAAAATCTAGACCTTCACATGGGGCCTATGCAGGGACTGCTGCTCCTTCATTAGTTCAATGGTCCGAGAAAATTGGCAATCAGAGGAAGTGTCCCAAGGCTACCAATGTAGTTGCTTTCTACTCAATCTGCTGACTCTGTGACTGTTATCTTTGTTCAAGCTGTGCTTCTGGGAGTGCTAGGGCAAACATGCCAGCCCCTAGAATTCATTGCAATCCAAGTAAGTACACAGATGGTGAACACATTCCTATATAACACAGGGGAAATGGAAGACAAAGTCTGTGACTTACTACAAAAGCTACAAATAAGGTCACCTCCAACAGGTGAGAAGAAGCTTTATTCCTACAGAAGTTGGTTTTGTTAACTATTAACTGGGAAATTGTATGGGATAGGATGATTCTCTGCTGTTACTTCAGCAAATGAAGTAACATTTTCTTGAAAATGATACCTTCAAGCATACACTTAATAACAGGTATAGTTAAAACATGAGGCTATCCATGGTTCTGGACATGATGAAACTCTTTTTGGAAAGTTTTGCAAATATTTTAGTCATATAACTTGTTTTCATATAGTTTGATCAAGAAACAGCAACTCACTACATGATATTAAAGATATGAATTTAACTATTAAGCTATTGTTCCTTGAACAGTGTGAGGGTTAAGGGTACTGACCCCCCACTGTACAACTGAGATCCATGTGTCTTTGATTCACCAAGAAATTAACTGCTAATAGCCTACTATTGACTGGAAGCTTTACAGATAACATACAGTCCATAAACACATTTTGTATATGTATTATATACTGTATTTTTATAATAAATTAGGAAAATGTTAAAATCATGAGAAAAATATTTACAGTATGATACTATATTAAAACAATCCATGTATAAGTGGAACCACACAGTTCAAGCCTGTATTGTTCAACTGCACATTTCAAAGCTGCAGCAGTAGTAAGTATGGTAAATGTTGCCTAAATTTCCATCTATTTTCAAAATTCTGTTTGGTCTATGATCATGATTTCCTCCTGAGACTTGCATGTTAAACTGAGATGTAGTTTCTTGCCTTTTAAGAGAAGAAGCTGTAATGCAATGAATGAAAACTTCATAGCTCCCTCAAAACACCTTAAAAACATTGATTCAAGTACAGGCTCTAATATCACACCTCTAGTAGGATGAAGAAGGCTGTAAATTCTTTGCTATTTATGTTAAGAAGTAGAGTCTAATTCTTCTTTGTATCTGATTTGACTTAGTGACATGTTTGAGTAAAAATATGTGAACAGAAGTCACATTCTGGAACTTCCAAGGTCAGATTTTAAGAGTTTCCAGGTTCTACCCAGGCCTCTAGGATTACTTTCTAAAACCCTGAGAGCACCAGGTAAGAGAAGCCCAAAACAGGGTTTTCGGCTGGCATTGCTTAGAGCAGCCTGTCCCATCTTCACCAAGATGCCAAGTGGTTGTATGAAACCACCTTGGACTCAAGCCAAGGTATTAACCAGCTTAATACCACAAAGTAACTTCCACTGGTACAGAAGATTCACCTGAGCTACATGCTACCTGAATTTTTAACCCACAAAATCTTGAGGCATAATAACACAATGGTTGTTTTAAGCCAATGAGTTTGGGATAGTTTGTTACACAGCAATAGATAATTTAGATAATGCTTACAATGTATGTGCTTACAGCTAGGAATACAGCTATAATCTGAAAATGTGTGAAGGTGATATTACTGATAAGGTTTCTGTGGAAAAAATGAGACAGTAACACAGACTTAACTGTATGTGTTCTCTAATTGATGCTCACACCTTTCAGGAACCAAGTATGTTCATAATATTTATCCTGATTGAAGTCTCTGATATCAGATACTTCCCTAATATGAGGCATTTGAGATTTTTTTTAATTTTTTTTTCAACGTTTTTTATTTTATTGTTTTTGGGACAGAGAAAGACAGAGCATGAACAGGGGAGGGGCAGAGAGAGAGAGGGAGACACAGAATCAGAAACAGGCTCCAGGCTCCGAGCCATCAGCCCAGAGCCTGACGCGGGGCTTCAACTCACGGACAGCGAGATCGTGACCTGGCTGAAGTCGGACGCTTAACCGACTGCGCCACCCAGGCGCCCCGAGATTTTTTTTTTTTAAATCAAAAGCACTTACCTTTTGAACTTCCCTTTGATTTAGGGATAAAAATAATTGTTTCCCAAGAAGGCAATTTTAGGAATTGGCTGAAAAAGAATTCAAGGGAAAGATCTACTCAATTCTGAGAGTGCTTTGGTGTATCCGTGTTATTCCATGGCACACTTCCAATTCAGTCACCATTCTGAGGGAGTTAAATTCATCTGTGCTGCTGATGTCTTGCTTCAAATTGTGCCACTCATTTTTTTCTTACTTTACCTCAGGGGCTTTTCTGTTGTGCTGCAATATTGCTGGCCCTGCATACTAGAAAATTCCAGAGTGTGGGGTTGTTAATACTTCCAGATGGGATTCTTGAACAACTGAGGATCAGAGTTGGGATAAATCTTAGAGCTTCCTGCCCATCAGGTTAACAATTCCTGGGACATTCTATATAATTCTAAGAGGTCCCGGCAGAATTGAAGTCTCCTAACTTACAGCAGAAACCTTGTTAATGCACTACCTCTCCTGCTCTTTCTCGCATGCATGCTCTTTCTTTTGTTCTTTTCCTTTTTCTTCTTGTTTCTTCTTCTCCTCTTCCTTCTCTTTCTCTAATGCACACTTGTTGGAATCCCATAGCAAATAACCTTTCTGCACCCAAGTCCTTTCCTCTGCAATGTTTTGGGGGGGAAATCCAAATTAAGTGTCTTGACATGGCATTGTTTAGAAGATATTCTACTCCATTTGTCCTGGTTCTCTTACTGATCCAGCATTCATAGGGCTTAAAGTGGAAACATTTTCAGATAAGAATGAGAATTTATATGCAGTTATTAGTAATTCTTACCCCAAATGACAAGACACCTGCATTTCACGTTTCTGACTGAGGTTGACAGTAATATATACAGTTGGATTTCAGTTGATTAAATCTAAGAGGTCAACCTCATTAACATCTCATTACAAATAAAAAGCCTGAATATATACTTCTTGCTGTGTGGTTCAAGATGTAGTACATTGGCTAGGGCCACCACTAAATTTGATAGAATTAAATGGCAGTGTCATTCCAATGTAAGAATGGATTTAAGATAACACTGATAGGACATATTTTTAAATGTTATAAGCTTGTTTTTTAAATAAAAAATGAAGCATTGCATAACTATATCAATTAACATGCACACTAATAACTGGACTCTAATTCCATTTTAAAGATTTCATTTGAACCACAAGATTAAGATTATATTCAGTCTAAAACCAGATGAAAGCCACTTTCTCCTTTGTGGTTACTATACTAACTTAAGGACAAGAGAAAGCAGAACAATTGTTCTGACCTGAAAAGAATAATGCCCACTCAAACACTGAATTTTACAGCAAAAAATGAGCTCAATTAAAAATAGTAAAAATATGGCAAATGTGTCTTTTTGTGACAAAGAATATATAAATGCCAACTTACCAGTAAAGTTCAGGGATAGCCTGCAACTGACCCACTAACAGAAAACTCCTTACAGTGTAAATATTTTCAAACATGAAGGAAAACTTTCAGTATAAATATCAGAGCTTTCTACAAAAATAAAAATTTTGTTCTGAATTAGGGTCAGAAGTGGCTCTGAGTTATCTCGGAAATGCAACTTGCCTGGGACCACAGATTCATTTAGTTTAATACATAGCTTCATATAAGTGTCTCAGAGATGGGCTATGGAAACCAAAACCTCATAATAAAATTCCACTGACTTCAAGAGAAAATAAGGAACTCAGGCCACAGTTCCAGAAAGAAGTTGAAGTGTTTTTATGAACCGTTGACCTTACTGTGGTATACAAAAAAGTCATTTCTCTGGTAAGAGCAAAATATCTCAGATTTTCTCTGAGAAACAATTGTAGTGATATAGAAAAAAATGTTTTGTCTGTGTGAGTATGTGTGGTAAATGGAAATGACAGCGAGGAGGCTGAGAGAAAGTAGTTACAAACTACTATAACTCTTACACAGTCACAAGGACATTATAGTCATTACTTATATTTATGATAGCCACACTAATATGGGAATTCTCAGTTTTACAGTGAGATTTTGAAACAAAAGTCAGAGCTGGTACATTATTGAAGCAAGATTCAAACTTGAATGTCTTTTAGCTTCTAAATTCTCGTTTCTTATTCTACATACAGCAAATAAGTTTCCACGTGACAGATATTTTCAGCTTCATGGCACCATTTCCATAAGGCGTATATTTTTAGCTGAGCTGCAGTTCTTTTTAAGTTAATAGTACCTATCTATATTCTGAGGAAGTATTTGGAAAATTAAAGGAGGGCATGGAGGCTTTTGTATTCCTGCGTTAGAGCAATCACATCTGTCTGAGGAAATTTTGCAAGAAGAAAATGAGCAAAGCAGGAAATAAGTGAGAAGATTTGAGAGAATATGGACAGGAGTAGAATGAAGATACTCTGTCTAGTCTTCCTTTGATTAAATTATTCTTCAAAGGTCTCTTGATTCTTGCAGTGCTGGGGAACTGAAACCATATTCACCAAGCTAGCTCTTGACTTGACAAATGTCCTCTATCATTTGTAAATAAAAGCAATGTCAAGATTCTCCACCTAGAAACAACTTGCTAGTAATTTAACTTTCTCTTTGCATTTTTTTCCCAATTGATTTACTACATGACATGTGAAGCTATACGTAATACTTTTCCTATATGATCTTTTATCATGACCCTTTATCAACAGTAATCTATGTACTTCTGGGTTGTTTACTCAGTTGTCAGACTTTAATATCTATCCTTCCTCCTCCAACCAGCCCAGGTCTGTTAGTTATCTACTGCTACAGAACAAATACTTGCCTGTAAGCTTAGGAGCCTAAAACACATATTTGTTGTGTGGGTTAGGAATCCGGCCATGATGGAGTCCTCTGCTTCAAGATTTCTCACAAGGCTGCAATCAAGGTGTTGGCCACAGATGAGGTCCCTCTGAAGACTTAACTGCGATGAATACACTTCCAACTTCACATGCTCTTTGGCAGAATTCAGTTCCTCAAGGGTTGAACTGAAGGGCTCCTCAGTACTTATCTAGGTCTAAGTCTGAAGGCTGGCTTCTATTCCTTGCCATATAGTCTTCTTCAACATCGCCGACTGTTTTCATCAAAGTGTACAAGCTGAGAAAAGTCTAGAGAGCATCTCATGAGTTGATAATATAAGAAGTGGTAGTCACCAGATGTGTGGAAGTTACACGTTAACATGTGTGTATACCACTCACACACACTGGATCAGAGTCCCAAGACCGGAGAGATCAGAGGGGCTGACCAGAGAATAGTTTAAATAGGTGGTACTTCAAACTGACCTTGAAAATATAGAAAGACTAGGCAGTTCTCGAAAAGAAAATATGTTCTCAACCAGAAGAACTGGCAAAAGCAAAAGTGTGGTTGTATGAATTCAAATGGCATGCCCTAAGGTAAAGGAGAACACCAGGCTACTGGAGGTAGGGACAATATTTGGGGAGGTAATAATTATTTGTATTTACACAGATCTGTCTGCATGACAGACCCTGCTTTAAATGCTTGGCGTACATTAATTGATGTAATCCTCATGATAACCTTCGAGATAGATAATTTTATTCCCAACTTGCAAATGAGGAAAGTTGGTCCTGGGAGTTTAAGTGACTTGACAAGTTTACACAGCAAATAACTAATGGAAATTGGATTCAGGGCAGGTATTCTGGTTCTATAACTGAAGCTTGTAAAGTAGATTAAAGCCGTTTTAGGTAGTTCTATGAACAGAGATCTTGGTAATTCCCCCCCTAACTTTGCTGGTCACAGAAACTGTAGATTTTAATTTCTTCTTCAAATTATGAAGGTTGGAATAGGTCATCCTACAGTTCCCCTAAGCATGGAATTTCTAGGTTTTAAATAGATTTTTGACCTACACACATCAAGGCATTAACTTTTCAGAGTAGCCCTGTTCCAAGGAATATTTTAATACCTTATTCTGAAAGGAAGTGCTACAGAGACTGGTTTGGAGGAAGAATAGAGTTGGGAGACCAGACTGGAGGGCATTTATTTTAGCCCAAACCAATGTGGTAGTCAGAAATGAAGAAAAAAAAAAAAGCAATGTAAGGGGCATTACAAGGGACGAAGTTCAAGGGTTCAGTAGAAGACAGTGGTGGTGCAACAGCAATCTCACTACCATGTCAGACAGAGTTGGATTATTTCCTGCATCCGTTGCTAACTGATCCAGGTAGGGTTACTTACATTTTGTAGCCTTCAGTAATATGGGGATAGCACGATATGTTTGTTATTGACATGCCTATGCTGAAGTAAAAAAAGCAGTGCTCATATAGCAGTAACTTCATACAATAAAATATTATGTTCAAAACATGCGCAGATTCTAGCTGACCTCTGGTGATTAGTGATCCAGGCTAGTTTGGTCCGTGACTCCATTTCTATCACAAGCCTCCTAGGAACTGCAACAAAGGAGGAAAGCAGGTTATGCAGGGGCTTTTTACTGCCTCACCTTGTTATTTCCTCTTGCTGTGCATTGGCTAGAAATATGATCCTGCCTAATCTGAAAGCCTAAGTTGTATCATCTTATGTCCAAAAAGGAAAGGGGGAACAGACATTGGTGGTCATTAATGATGTCTACGGAAAACATCCAAATTATCTAACCATGGTAACGTTCCTAGCACACCTTTGGTGTCTTGGCAAGTGATTTCATTCATTTAACTCTTGACAAACTTGGGTGTAGTGGAGGAGGGGAGAATAAAGAAAGGCAAGTTAAAAACTCCCAATATCTTTAAAAATATATCTTTTTCCTTTCTGCCTCTGTCACGCTCTCCCTTTCTCTTTCTTTCTGTCCCTTTCGTGTGCACATGCCGGTGTGCATGCACACACAATAGCTGAGTTAGGGAACCCAGTTATATATATGCTAACTACACCAGATCAATCTAGTTTAAGTTTCAGCTAAATGCCTATGGATCTAGTTATTAAGATTTGTGGAAGTGCTAAATCCAACTGGACTTTCCAGGTCTGTCCCTCAGCTATTTCTTTGTTCTTGTATTTTGAGGAGTCAGAAAACTTGAATTTAGATTTACGTCCACTAAACTTCATTTCTTTCATTCCAGATCTATGATTTCCCACTAGGGGGTGGTTGTCGTTTTAGGCAAGATAGTTCCTTGTTGAGCAGGGATGTCTCCTATGTTTGGGCAGATTTCATCTCCAATCACTGCCTCGGAATTCTTCAAGACCTTCAATCACTCTGACAAATTTGCTCTGCGCTTTCCAAATATCCTGGTTTTAAAGTACTCTCCTGGGTGGGAGAGTCTAAGACTAAGGACTAGATTTTTCATACCTCTGATTGATACTCTGATAGAATGGATAGGATGCAGGGAAGAGAACACGAGTACATATGATGTATTAGGTGCTATGGTCTTCATTCTCACACCCCTTTTAAGTTTCAGCTAAATAAGAGGAGACTCTTCCCTGGAAATCAAGAATCTGCAATGTTTGCAGTATATGCCACCTTTTAGAAATTGACATTTTATGCCTAGGCATAATTAATTCACTCATTCAGCAAATATTTTAGCACTTTGATAGTTGCTGAGTAACTAAGATGGAAAACTTAGTCATCCACAATAATAGGAAAGCCTCCTCAACACAAATATCATCTGAAGAAAGTGGTGAGTTGAGACAGCTTTAAAACTTCACATAAATCACTGAATTTGTGTCACTTACCTGAAAGTGATCAGTTTATTACATTTTCTTCCCATTCCCATGGAATTACCTATATTTTGATTCTGTGCTCAAGCAACCTTGTGGTTCTTAGGCTTCCCCTGAAAACCGCATAGAGGAAAGAATGAAAAAGGTAGATTGGTGAGTATTTAAAGTATTTATTCATTACTTTCTGTTTTTGCAACTTTACACATTTTATATTCTTCTTTTTTTTACATTGGTGTCCTTAAAGTTGTATTAATGTGAGTCAACATTTTTAGTACCATCAATTCTGGGATTCTGAATAAGTTACTTCTTAGGGTCTTATAATACTGAGAACCAGACATCAGACTGTAATAAATTCAGCAGAGAGAAGCTACCTTGTGAAGTGTACATCCTCTTCTTGTGAAGCCATGACTTGCCTGCAGGATTTTTTTTTCTTTTATTTATACATTAGCACAGATTTCTCAGAGGGCTATGGAACAACGTATCCAACAGCTACTACACAGACTAATTGGACCACATCCGCATGTCCCTAAAACACCTGTCTAAAATTGATTGCTCTTTTTTCTTTAAACTTGTTTCTCTGGTTTCCCTGTATTAGTTAAGACTCTGTCAAGTTATCTAAGGCAGACGTTTGGAAACTGGTCTCCTCTCCTCAGTCTAAGTCTCCAATATGTTCATTTTGTATCCTGCGACTTTGCTGAATTCATGTATCAGTTCTGGCAGACTTTTGGTGGAGTCCGTTGGGTTTTCCATGTATAATATCACATCGTCTACAAAAAGTGAAAGCTTGACTTCATCTTTGCCAATTTTGATGCCTTTGATTTCCTTTTGTTGTTTGATTGCTGATCCTAGAACTTCCAACGCTATGTTAAACAACAGTGGTTTATACTTGGCAATGACAAAGAATGAAATCTGGCCTTTTGTAGTAACCTGGATGGAACTGGAGAGTGTGATGCTAAGTGAAATAAGCCATACAGAGAAAGACACATACCATATGGTTTCACTCTTATGTGGATCCTGAGAAACTTAACAGAAGACCATGGGGGAGGGGAAGGGGAAAAAAATTAGGAGGCAACCCATGAGAGACCCTTAAAAACTGAGAATAAACTGAGGGTTGATGTGGGGTGGGAGGGCGGGGAAAGTGGGTGATGGGGCATTGAGGAGGGCACCTGTTGGGATGAGCGCTGGGTATTGTACGGAAACCAATCTGACAATAAGTTTCACATTTAAAAAAGTCTCCACTATCTACTCAATCAATTCACTGAAGATGTGCTGCTGAATCTGTTCATAAATATATTTTCAATATATCTTTTTACATCTTTGCTGCCAGTGCTGTAATTCAGGCTCTCACTATTTTGATGGCTGTCAGAGTTGATTCTACTTTACCCTCCTCACAGTCAGCAGAGTATTTTTTTAAATTTTTTTTTAATGTTTATTTATTTTTGAGACAGCATGAACGGGAGAGGGGCAGAGAGAGAGGGAGACACAGAATTGGAAGCAGGCTCCAGGCTCTGAGCCATCAGCCCAGAGCCCGACACGGGGCTCGAACTCACAGACTGTGAGATCATGACCTGAGCTGAAGTCGGACGCTTAACCGACTGAGCCACTCAGGCACCCCCAAAGTAATTTTTTTAACCCAAAATACAACCATGATAGTTTTCCAGCTTATAATTATCTCAGTGATCCTCAAAGCATCAATAAAATATTCAAGCATTTTAGCTCAGTACTTGAGCCCTTCAAAATCTGACCACTGCCTTTCATTATCCCCCCAGTTTCTGCCACCCCCCCTCCAAACACAACTGCTTTTTCATCTACTAGAGTTCTATGCCCATATTCTGTGTTGGTGGGTCTCGTACGGAGTACAGTATATACTTACATATATAGTATATAAGGTAGAGTATACGGTATATAGTATAAAGATAATATTAACCTCTTATATGTATAGTATAGTATAAAGATATATAGTATATAATATAGTAAAAAGTGTATATATATATATATATATATATATAGTATAAAGATAATTTTTACCAAAATTTTTACCATCTCACTGTCTAAAGTCCTGGATATTTTTCTCTCATGATGGTATACAAACTATATAGTCTTACATTACAAATGGCATAGGTCCTTTTAACTGTAGAGAAATTGCTAGTGGGTTTTTGTGTACCTAATAGAGTCATGCAGACCCACTTCTAGTATATTTGCTTAGAGGAAGAAACCTAAGCTTTGGTTTTGGGTTTAAATTCAGACTCAGCTACTTACCAGTGGAATGGAATTAGGGAATGCTATTATTAACCCCACTTCTTTTTACCTGTGGAAGAATTATTTCACTTGTATGGAAACCTACCTGGCTGAGGCTTTTTGTGACATTCACTGGTTATTCTAGACTAGCATCTGAATTATGTTAAGTGTTCAATAAATATTGGCATAATAAATGTAGAGTGAGTTACAAGCTAAATTTCAGTTTTAAAGGATATATGCAGCAGGCCTCTAAACTCCAAAGTTTGCAGTGTTGGTCACCTGGAAATTTCTTTCGGATTTTCTATTTGTGGAGCACTTTAGTTGTTATAAAGGAATTAGTCTTCCAGGGTAACTGCCCTCATCTCACAGAGAGCTTTTTTATGACTCTCTTCTTAGAGAAGGAAGCAACTAAACTCTTTTGAAAGTCATGGCCATAGTTTAGTGAAAGGGAATGGAAGTGCCTTTGTAATGTGAATATTTCTGAGGGCTTTTCACTTTATTCCTAACTGATATGCTTTTTGTGCACACTGATTAGTCTTGGTGGTTTTATCTTCTGGTTATCTCTAGCTAATTGCTCAACTTTTCATCCTCTGATTCATTCCTGCAAAGCCCTATGCCCACAGTCTCTGGTCTCTCCCAGGATTTTGAGCAATTCTTCAATACAGCCTAAAGTTGCACAGAATGACCTCTACAGAAATATTTTTCACAGAGCCATTACCAAAGATGATTGAGAACCAAGTTTAATGTCACGACTCTGCTCTCTGTAAGAAATTTCCGCTCTGTGACGTTCGGAATATCTTCACAGATAAAACCTTCAGTCTGCTCTTTCTAGAGAGTTCCTCAAGAGCAAACAGTGGCAAGTCCTTTTTCTAAGGCATCGAGGACTGCTTCACCACTTTGAGTTTCTCTCAGCCCATAAGGCACTGGCACCATATTAAACAAATTAAGTAAAATAACTGTCTCGTAAGAGGAAAAGAGAAGTAAGCTGGCGGGACAGAGACGATAATGGCAGCAAGTAAACAGGTTCTGGAAGACAAGCACAGGAGGACATGTATTTGTTAGGAGAAACACTAGGTTGCCTATTATTTCCAAAATGTTTTTGAAATTAACAGTCACTGCATGTTCCTAGCCATCTGCTATATATAAACATAAACACACGCATTAAAGGGCCTCTGTAGAACCTGAAAAACAACTATTTGAGAGTCTAAATATCTGCATTTTATTTTTATGGTACTGTTTTAACTCATTATCCAGCTTTTGGTTTTCAGCTACTTTTTATTCGCTCAATTAGGAATGGTAGGTATACTGTGTTATAGACGTCTGTGCTTTTGTATGTGGCAGTAAAAGTGAAAATGCTTATCTGCTAAAGATATATTTGTTCCACTACGTTCTGACCCAGCAAAGAGGAGATAGTGTCATACACAGCTGTGATCCACAGAGATGCTCACAATAAATGCTGAAAAAAATGTAGCATAGTCCTTCTGCTGGCAAGGAACTACTGCAAGGAAAAGACAGATAAGTCAAAAAGGTGCCATGTTGCGTTCGCCTGATATATGTGCTTATGGATTTAGCCAACATCCTTCTCCAGTAGCTACAAGCTGGTGACAAGCAGCTGAGGGCCTGCCACAGAGTAGTTTTTTGCTACAGGCTGTTTTGGGAACAGTTTGTTATTAGGACAATTAAGACCTGACTATTCTGGAGGACGACATTTAGTATAACGCTGGTTGGGTCAAATTGCCTGCAACTTGGAATTAAGACCCAAAGAGAGAAGGATTCCTATTTGTTTCCAGGCGAGCTAAGGAAGAAACCTGTCAGAGTTAAGAGTAGTAAAAAAGCATCCTTAATTCTGTACCAACCTAAAGAGTTTTCTGGCAATTTCCCAAACTAGGGTAGTGTTTGTAGAATAGTGATGCTCTGTAGGAACAATTTATGAGTTGAATATTTCTGAAAATCCTGTTGAATTCTGTGGTCTTTATTTACATAAAGCAAACTGTGTAGAATAAAATAGACCTGAAAATGTCCCTTGAGGTTTACTGCACATCAAAATGTTTTTTGTTCCCTCCAATTATCCCCTGGTTCTTGAACCTTAATCCTAAATTCTTACTCAGTTTTAGAAATAAAGAATCCCTGGTAATTGGCTCCTAAGTATATCTGGGAAATACAGAAAGGCTCTAACACTCTCCCAAGTATAAATTTTCAGATATAGTGGAGGAGAACACTGATAAAAATTCAGTGGGAAGGAAACTTGATTCTCATTTACCCACAGGAAAATAAGTATAATTACAGTTAATATAGTACTTTGTGTTTACAAAAGAGAGTTCCTGCCCTTAGAAGTTATGTGATCTTCACAATAAACTTATAAGGCAGAAAGGACAGGTTTTATTATCTTTGGGAACTGGGGCCCAGAGGCCTTATCCGACTTGCCTAAGGCACATGTTATGCATAACGAAATCAATATTTGAACGCAGTTTGTCCTCATCCAAGCTCTGTGATCTTCCACCAGCTTCGCTGATGTGGAGTTTTGGACAGCTATTTATTTCATCAGGCTGAATGCCTTAGCCAGCTTTCAAAGGAAACACCACCCACTGTGTCAGGAAATGCCCTGAGCAAAGCCAACCTGTCTCTCTTCCAAGCCTCAAGGTGGGTCCTTCAGGGAGTAACTGGCCTCAAAATACCATTTGCAGTAACTGGTTGCTTGCTGCAAACTCAGGTCACTAACTGCCACTAACTCATCCACACTATGATGAGATAGTACTGAAGACAAAACAAATCCTGTTCTAGCACTTGATAATACCCTTCATAACAAGGTTTATAGTTTCATACCTACATACACAGGCTTGGGTGTTGTGATTTAATTTCTGTCACCACAGTGGGGCACTTTAGCTGTCCCCGGTGCAGCGAGGACACCAGTGGGGGTGGGCCTAGGCAGGAATGTACCCTAGAGCCCACAGGCCTCTGGCTCCATAGATCTCTCTCACTCAGTAGGCCGCTCACAAATGATAGCAACTCAAAACGAGGGTCTTTCCTCACTGCCTGCTGGAGATGTCCTAGTCCTTCCCACTCCATCTCCGTGCTTGTGTTCATGTTCTGTTCTCCAACTTTTCCTCCCCTCCAACCATGGAAACTCTGTTCTTCCTCTAAGGCTCCATTTAACATTCCCTCATTTTCAAACACTTCACCTTACACCTTACATTGGTCTCTCTCGTTTTGCTTTGGAAATACGATTGTGTTTCTAGTTCCTAAAATGTAGTGTTGGGGGCTCTTTTTGTTGGCTTGCTATTTTTACATATTAATGTTTTTGAGTTTTTCATTTTTTTTAACGTTTATCTATTTTTGAGAGAGAGGGGGACAGAGCATGAGAGGGTGAGAGGCAGAGAGAGAGGGAGACACAGAATCCAAAGCAGGCTCCAGGCTCTGAGCTGTCAGCACAGAGCCTGATGCGGGGCTCGAACCCACAAGCTGTGAGATCATGAACTGAGCTGAAGTCGGATGCTTAACCGACTAAGCCACCCAGGCACCCCAATTAATGTTTTTGTTTTTATTCATTTTAATTTTTTTACTAATCTTTCCCAAATCTAAAATCTCTAAAGACCAGTGCGTCCTTTCCTAAGTACTGAATTGCCTCACTCAAAGCTGAGCACATCAAGGTTACAAACCGATGATTGTTCTTAAATTTGCATGTTCTGCCTATTCGTGGGAGATCCATCTTAGGACTGTGCCCAACATAGAGGTTGCTTAAAGTTTACTCCTTGGATTCAATTAAATAGATCTTTTCCAGTTGCTTAATAGTAGTTTCATGATATTTAGGCAGGTCTCCTAGAGTCTTTACAGAGATCTATCAAATTTCACTACTTTTTACATGTTTTATATACTATGAAAATCTATATGGAGAAAAAAGTATTTGATATAATCGAAAGTATTATTTTGATATATCAAAAGTATTCGATATAATCTTGGTATAGTAATAAAAATCACCAGATTAAGCTAATTAGGTATGAATTTTTCTGTCCTACAGTAATGTGTCTTCTTAAAAATACTTCCCTTTCCCCAATTGCACAAGTTATATTGTGGTATTCTCATGATTTAAGATCTGGCAGGAAAGAAAACTATTAACTTGTTTTATAATTTAAAAAATATATACATATGTAAGTTTCTTGTCCCTGCTGCTTTAGCCATGAAATGATGCTGAATCAGAAAAAAAAAAAAAAAACAGTCCAGAAAGGCCCATTAGCACATCTCCTTTGTCACTATCAGAACATTCACTGTAATGCATTCTCTAATGTGATGAGGAAATGAGTCAGCACTCTTACACGGAGGAAAATGTCCCAGGTCTGCTTTTCTTGTTGATTTACTGTCAGCTTCTATTTGAATTAGACTTTGGTCTGAATACACATAGAACCATATTCATCCCCCTAATGACCATTTCCTGGATCTCAGGCTGGCTGTTTACTGCTCAGTGCAAGAGGAGACAGATTAAACAAAAGATAGCAGAAAGGACTCCTTAAGACATGTGCAGATAGATATGTGCATCCTCCCACAGACACGTGCACATGTTCATTCTCGCACAGACACGTGCACAGGTGCACTCGCACACAGAGACGTGTGTACCACTTGCATACAGAAGGGCACCCGTGCACACTCCACAGCCTGGAAATTCTACAGATGTAGTGAATTATTTTAGAGGGTGTAAAGTACAGAACTTTACAGAAGAATTGAAAGATACATAGAGAGCTTTTGCAAGGATTGTTCCGAGTCTATAGGATACTTTCTTGCTGCCGGCTCCCTCACTGCCCTTCAACACAGAGGGAAGTAGAGTCAAGTAGAATAGAACCAAGTGGAGTAGGTTTTACTTTGCAAAGATGGCCAAATCCTCTTTTACACCTGCCAGTCTCCTGAATAAGATAAAATCTATTTCTCTCCCCCTTGAGCATGGACACGATTTTTAACAGTTTCATCAACTGAAATGCAGGTGAAATGACACTGATTTCTATGGCTAGATCATAAAATGAGATAGGACTTCCCCCTAGACAGCCTTTCCTCTCTTCCTGCCCCCTTCCCCGCGCGCACACGCACACACACACACACACACACGCACACCTCTTTGGAGGTCAGCCAACAAGCTGTGAGGAAGTTCAAAATGGTCCATGTGGAGAGCAACAGAAACCACATGCAAAAGACCGTATCAACTCTCAGACATGAGTGGATGAGCCTACAAAGAATTCTAACTTTTAGCCTTACAGTCTTTCAGCTGAAAGCAGGGAAACAGAAGAAAAAAACCAAAACTATCTCTATTGACTTGCACTACCTTTTGGAGTAATTGACACGGTGAAGAGTAAGTGGGGGGGAGGGTGAGTATATTTTATATGTTAGAGGGATGGAGATTGTTGGGACAGATGGTAGACGGTGGCAGATTATGTTTATAAAAATGACCACAGCAATATTCCAGGGCCAGATTGTCTTCCAAAACTTTGCCATTCCCCTTAAGAAGTGGAATCTATTTTTGCTTCGGACTATAATTAATGGAATGTGGGAAAAGAGATACTGTGTGATTTGTGAGGCTAGATCATAAAAGGTGATAGGAGTCTACCTGCTCTTAATCTTCACTTCCTTGTCCTTGGACTCCAGCTGTACTAGTCCCCTTAGAAAAACCACATGCAGAGTAACTGAGGCTGCTTACCATCAGTCAGAGCAAACCTCTAGATACATGAGAGAATGAGCCTTTGGATCAGTCTAGGCATGAAGGTTTGCATTTAGTATCTGAAGCCCCAGACATAGTGGGACAGAGACAAGATGTCTCTGCTGTGCCCTGTCCAAATTCCTGTCCTACAGAATCCCTAAGTATGATTTTTTTTTCTGACACTAAGCTTTGAGGTACTTTGTTACAAAGAAATTGTATCTGGAATGCTAAGGAACCTAAGATCCCTTATAATCCATCCATCCATATAGAGTAGAGAGAATTCAAAATCCAATGTGCCCATGGTCTTTAATATTTGTAGATTGTCACCAACTGAGACAGATGTCCAACACTTGCTGTTCTCATAAGACTCTTGGATGCCCTTGGTTTGTACTCATATTTAGAAAATTACTTTTCTAAAATATGACTAGATTGTGGGCCCAGCTATTATATTTTCTTAGTATAAAAATTTTTCTCTGGAAGAGGATATGATAAGCATTTTTTTATTTGAAGGCTAAAAATAGAAGCCAAAACTTTCAGTTCAAGATAATGGAGTAATTGCATGAGGGAACATAAGTTTCCAGGTCCTAACCACCCTGCACCCTGCTTATTCTAAGGTGAAGTCTGTCAGACCATGCACACAGCGCTTACTGTCAGCCACCCAACTTAGGAACAAGACTCTTGGGGCTGAAGGGATAGGTTAGTGCATGTTCAGAGGAAACCTCCAACATCCTGTATTAACCTGCATCGTCTTTTATTAATATGTATTGACCACTTAAGATCACTAGACTTTTGGGAAAGGCAAGTAGTGCGAAGAGAAACAACAGGAAGAACAAATAATCACTAACACCCAAGGAAAATGATAATTAACGTAAAAGAAGAGAAACATAAAAATACCTAATTAGTAGGCTTGGAGACATTTGAGTGAACAATGACTCTATAAGCTAGATGGAAATTCTTTGGGGGAAAAAGGAAAGACTGGGAAAGTAGGAGCATATAAAATATAAAAACATGTTAATGACAAAACTAAAAGAAATGGAAAAGAACAGAAAAAAAATGTTGAAGAGTCATATAATAGGCATTTTAGAGAAAAGAAAACATAAAAGATTTCACATTTGGAAATATTGTCATAAAATTTCTATAGTCTAGCATGAAAATGAAGATTCCATGGTTTCTGAGGGAGAGGACCAGGGCACAGGATATCATTAAAGGGGTTAGGAGACCATGTAATGAAAAATATTTAATTGGTACCAAACTTCCCTGAAGTAGCAATGGGTGTTGGAAAACAACATAGCAATGACTTTAACCCTCCAATGCTCTGTCCAGGAAAAACTACTAAATGTTAACAAGAGAAATAGATACTAGCAGGAAAGGTATTCAAATAATCTCTCTCGAACATTATCTGGAAAAAAGAGAATATATATACTAGCCATGCAAATACTCTGAAAAGGATGATGCCATGGCCCTCCAGAAATCGTGGATCTCGCTTTGGAAAATAAACCGAGGGATGACAAATGGATATACAAGACCACCAATTGGATTAACACTAGAAAATCACAGGATTCTAACATTGTTAAGAAACTGCAGAAGGCATATTCTCTTACTAAAAATACTTTGTAAAGGAAAATCTAAAGAGAAAACAAGAATTGAATAAAATATCTGGGGTACCAATACAAAGGAGAAAATGTACAGCATGATTTTAATCACTTGATAAAATGAAAGAAATCTCAATGTTTGTTTTTGGAAGCAAGGAATATTCTGAATGAAAAGGATTATTTGGAGGCAGAGAAAAGCATATGTTTATAGCTCCGATCTCTACCTCACAATATATTTATTCATTCTATCAAAATGATGACACAATTGCAATCTTATTAGATTATATTTTCGGAAGCATTGTAAAATGAAGTCAGATTTTAGTTATGTAACAAAATTAAAAGGTGATTTTGTCTTACTTGTACAAGTCATGCTGTACTGGATTATAAATAGGAAAGTTGGGGGGAATATCCAGAAGTGAAGTGTAGGCACTGATATCCTCATATTTATATTTTGAATGAATTGGTATTCTGTTAATTTTATTAATAAAGAGTGTTAGTACACTCAATAGGAAAACCATTAGTTATATAACTAAAAACTCGATGACGGGGGAAAGCAGTTTGAAGTGTACTGAATTTATCATCTTTTCATAGGGTAGATTATACAGGTCAAGAAAGAGATGTGTATTGAAAGCAATAAAAGTAAGCATTTTTTTTCTTGAATGTATTTTGGCCCTTAATATATGTGGGTAAGGTAGTCATAAAAAACTAAATAGTAAATATGCCTTTATACTAAACATGTTTACTAAATATAAAACATCAAAAATAATCTTGAAGTATATTGCTTACTAAATGTATACAACTCTTAGTAATACTTTGATAGGAAATTTGCTTAAAGGAATTGTATTCTTCATGTAAATGTCATAGAATAAGATACATTGGATAAACTTATTGCTGCTAGAAATGTAAACAAATCATGTGAAGAATGTTGTGTAGAATCTATAAAGTAAAATGTATGTGCTTTCTGAATTACAAAGAAAATGCATTATCAAATTTTAATCTTGATATACATTATTCACATATTCAGGTGAGGAAAGTGATTAGACAGGAAGAAATAGAAAACCTGAACAGACTATTTACTAATAAGGAGATTGAATCAGTAATTAAAAACCTCACAATGAAGAAAAACCCAGACCAGATGACTTCATGGGTGAATTTTATCAAATGTTTCAATGAAAATTAACACCAATCCTACTCAAACTCTTCCAAAATAAGTCAAAGAGAAGGGAACACTCCCAAAGTCATTTTATGAGGCCAGAATTATCCTGATATCAAAACCAGAAACATACAGGCCAACATCCCTGATGAATATAGATGCAAAAATTCTCAATAAAATACAAACCAGATTCAACAGCATATTCAAAGATCACTCACCATGATCAAATGGGATTTATCCCTGGACTGCCAGCATGGTTCACCATATGCAAATCAATCAATGTGATATATCACATTAATAGAATGGAAGGAAATTATAGAATTAACAGTTACAGAAAAGTACATGACAATACTCAATAGCCATTTCTGATAAAAACTGTTAACAAGTTAGGCATGGAAAGAAATATCTCAACATAATGAAGGCTATATAGGACAAGCCCACAACTAACCTCATACTTGATGGTGAAAGATTGAAAACTTTTCCTGTAAGATTAGGAACAAGACAAGAGTGCCTACTCTTAGCACTCCTACTCCACATTGCATTAGCTAGGACTTCTAGTGCTACCAGGCAAGAAAAAGAAATGGTATTAGAATTGGAAAGGAAGAAGTAAAAGTATCTCTCTTTTCAGATTATATAATTATTTGATTAGATCCAACAGTTTTTGTTGAGTCTTTAGAATTTTCTATTTAAAATTAAGTACAGTTGTAGGATAGAAAATTAACATAAAAATCAATTGCATTTCTATACACAAATGAATTTCCTGAAAAAAAGTCTCATTTACAATGGCATCAAACATAATAAAATACTTAGAAATAAATTTTACAGTAACTTAACTTCCTTCAAAGTATAAGACAATGATGAAACAAATGGGAAAAAGGACAAATGCAAAGGCATCCTATGTTGAATGAATTAATATAGTTAAAATGTCAATACTACCAGAAGTCCTCTATGAATTCAATGTAATCCCTATCAAGATGTGAATTTTTTTAAGGAGAAAAAGCACTTTTAAAACTTCTATGGAACCACAAAAGATCACAAATAGTTAAAAAAAAAAATCCTGAGAACAAAACAGGAGGCATCATTATCATACACTTACTGATTTAAAGCTATACTATAAAGCTATAGTCATTAAAACCATATGGTACCGGTGGAAAGAGAGATCAAAAGATAAATGAAACAGAATCAAGATTTCAGAAAATAAACACATATAGCCATCAAATAATAGTTGATGAAGGAACCAAGAATATTCAAAGGAGAAAGTGCTGTCTTTTCAATAAAAGGTGTTGGGATAACTTGATATTCACTTATAAAAGAAAGAAACTAAACCCATCTGTCATACCATTAACAAAAATTAAGTCAAAATGTGACCTAGACTTAACTCTTAAATGTGAGGTCTGAAAGCATGAAAGTCCTAGAAGAAAACCTAGAAATAAAGCTCCATGATATAAAGCTCCATAATAATTTCTTAGATATGACATCTAAATATAAGCAGCAAAAAAACCAGTGAGACTACATCAACTAAGAAACTCGTACATGGCAAGAGAAACCATCAACAAAGTGAAAAGACAACCTATGAAATGGGAAAACATGTTTGCAAATGATATATCTGATAAAGGATTAATGTGCAAAACATACAAAGAATGCATAGAACTCAATAGCAAAACAAAACACAAACAAATGGGCAAAGGACCTAAATTGATATTTCTCCAGATATTTCTCCAAAGATGTAGGAAAGACCAACAGGTACATGAAAAAATGTTCAATGTCACTAGGGAAATGTAAATTAAAACCGCAATGAAATGTCACCTTATACCTGTTAGAATGACCATAAGAAAGACAAAAATGGGGTGCTCAGTCCCTTGAGCACTCGACTTTTGATCTTGGCTTAGGTCTTGATCTCATGGTCCTGAGTTTGATTTGGGGTTCTCACTGGGGATGAAGCCTATTTTAAAAAGGTAAAAACACAAAAGAAAACAAACCCACAACAAAGGCTAAGGAAACTTTTGTGCACTATTGGTGGGAATGTAAATTGGTATAGCCATCACAGAAAACAGCATGGAGTATCCTCAAAAAAAATTAAAAATAGAACTAACACATGATCTATGATTGTACTTCTGGGAATATATCTTAAAAATATTAAAATGGAAGGTGGTAGGATGGTGTGTGGTTAGGCTGGAGGAGACTCCACTGTCTTGAAGGTAAAGACTGCCTGATGGCTGTGGCCATTTGGCTCTCCTTGGCCAAGGAGGAGAACTGCCGCATCTCTGGGAAGACCTTTAATGGCTGCTGCCAGGAATGTGAGGTGCCATGCAATGATTGCCCTTCGGTGTGGGGTCAGGGCTCCCACTGCTAGCGCATGCACTGTGTTCTCAAGTTGTTCAATGCACAACAGGTGCAGAAGCATTGCCCATGTGCTGCCACGAGTGGAAGTTACAGGAGCAAGACAGCCCTGTGCCTGTTCACATTCGGGCTCCCAACTGCAGGACTTCCCACCATGGTTTCCCCTGGGGGATGGAGCCCTTTGAGCTGTGACAGGGTTGCAAGGAGAACCGGGGCTGCATTTGTTTTTCCATCAAATGTCAATACTTTTACCCAATAAGTAAAGCTCATTAAACTGTCTGACCCTAAAAAAAAAAAAAAAAAAAAAAAGCATTAATGTTCCCGTATTCATAGCATCATTATATATAACAGCCAAAACATGGAAACAATCTAAGTGTCTATCTGTGGATAAATGGATAAAGAAATTGTGGTACATGTATATACAATAGGGTATTGTTTTGCCTTTTAAGGAAATCCTGTCATTTATGACAACATGGATGGACTCAAAAGCATTATGCTAAGTAAAATAATACAGAAAGATAAATACTGTATGATCTCACAGATGTAGTATTAAAAAAAAAACTCATAAAAAGAGATCAGACTTGTGGTTATTAGAGGTAGAGGGTAAGGTAGGGTGGATTGGAAGAAGGTGGTCAAAAGGTACAAACTTCCGGTTAAAAGAGAAGTGAGTTCTAGGGCTTTATTGTACAACATGACTGTAGCTAACACTGCAATATGACGTATAGGAAAGCTAGAGTTGATGCTAGGAGGTCTCATCACAAGGAAAAGGTTTTCTTTTTTGTTGTATTTATAGGATTGTTAGCTGAACCTATTGTGGTAATCATCTTGTGATATGTGTAAATCAAACCATCATGATGTATGCCTCAAACATACACAGTGAAGTACGTCAGCTATTTCTCAATAAAACTGCAAAAAAAAATGTTACAAAGATTTAGAATAGGGTTATCTTATTCAAAGTCATATAGTCATTAAGCAGTGAAATCCAATTTAGAACTGAGGCTTGCACTTGAGTTTGTATCTTCAGATAAACATCTGGGCACTTTTCAGTCAACATTTTGTGACTTGACATTGGACCACGGCATTTGCTGTGACACTGAGAAGAGAATTTACATAATACCTCAATAGAAGATGGCAAAACAAACTATCTCCCAAATTAAGTTAACCTACACATATTCTCTTGTGATTACTAAGCACACTTATACAAATATATAAGCCAACTGCAGACTTAACATTGGAGCTACAACTTTACACTTGAAGAGACAAACTTAAAATTTTAAGTGTTATTTATTAAATAATAAGTTAAAGGATTTGATGAAGCCAGATTGTCCTGCATCAATAGTTTTGACTGATTCCACGCTAATAGTAACTCACAAAACCCTCCACCTATAAAATCATCCTAATTTGTGATATGAGACAATAGCTACTAAACTGGTCCTAGAAAAGTAGAAATGGATGAATATTAGGTTTTTATCTATGACAGGAAAGACAACAGCTTAACTGGAGAGTTAAGCTGAAGTAGTTGACCTTTCCTGCCCTGCCTAATGTTCCAGTAATTTTAAAAGGTTATGTAGAGGATGCATTAAATGTAAAAATACTTTGCTTTTATAAGGAGATCCCTGATTATACTTCCATTGAAATTCTGAACTTGCATCCTCTTAAGATTCTGTTCAGTGATATTTGAATTTCCTTCTTAAAAAGTAAGAAAGTGAATTCAGGAGATACAATGGTTCAATTTAGTAAACTTCCCTTATCTCTGAGCATCTAACTAAATGTCTCCCACCATCCATGTCTATAATAAAGTTTCTCCTGACCATAAAACTTGGCTACTTGTTTGATGTCTACGCAGTGCCTGAGGTGGTCTCTAAGGTCCAAGCGCTAAGGTATTAGCTGGAATCTTCACAATGAGTACAATGCTTAAAGCTTAGCTCTCACTCAGTCATGGCTGAGTGACATTGTCAGAACTGTAACCTAAGAGTTTTATTTATTTATAAGCTTCACCATAACTCTTGACAGGTGGTTACGATTTCCCTCATTTTGTAACCAATGCAAATGAGACCCCAACTGGCTATTAACTGGCCCCAGAATATTTGTTACTTGGTTCTCTTGTATTAAGGTTTAAACTGAAATACATCTGACTTCAAGTCCTTGTGCTTCTTTTAATAAAATAAATCATGGGGTGCCTGGGTGGCTCAGTTGGTTGAGCGTCCAGCTCTTGATTTCAGCTCAGGTCATGGTCCCGGGGTTGTGGGATTGAGCCCCGCATCAGACTCCATGCTGAGCATAGAGCCTGCTTAGAATTTCTCTCTCCCTCTGCTCCTCTCCCCCACTGGCATGCTCTCTTTCCCTCAAAGAAAAAGAAAAAGAAAAAAAAATCACATGTGTTTTTTAAAATTTTTGTAAATCATAATATCCCATATTCATTTAAGAATATCCTCCCAAAGTTTTATTTTTATGATGTGAACCATTGTTACTTTATCTCTGAGCATCATTCCTTTCTTTAGTTGTACTGAATGTATTAAGGATAAATGTCCTCTATTTCTAGAGATAGAATGTGTGCGTGGCAGAAAAATATATACAAGCATGTAATGTTTATGTATGTATATATATGCATATATATTTATATTAAAGGGATGTAGCCAGTATGATGTAGATAAGATGGTGTAGCACAAACTTTTTATAGCTTTAGCCAAATTTTGATCAACAAATAAAATGTGTTTTTGTTGCCATTCAGGCTATATATATATATATATATATATATATATATATATACACACACACACACACTCACACATATACATATATATACAAAAAAATATGTATATATATACCATACATATGTGTACATATATGTATGTGTGTACATATATATACACGTATTTTATGGCAATGCCTGTCATAAAAGTCACATTGCTGAATGAAGCATAGGACATGCTGCAGTTCAGGAACCACTTGTGAACCTGAGAATTAAGACACATGCCATCAAGTTAACTGCAAAGAAATATGTTGGAGAACTTTGTCTCTTGATTATATAGTAGAAAACAGTGACAGTGAGATTTCACAGACCTCAGGAATAGTCCATTGCAGAGCATGATGACTCTGGATGGCTTTATAGAATTATAGATACTCCAGTAGTATTTTAGGGCAAGTAAATTTTCAAAATGCATCTGCAGTTATTTTAATACAAAATGTGGCATAAACAAAAAAAATAGGTTGAAAAATCACTGTTTCACTTATATACTGTAATGATACCATGTGCAACTCTCCCTCATAATTCTATTATTTTAAAAATATAGGATACATACCTGTCTTCTGTAGGAATGTTCACAACATTCTTCCGTTCTTCAGGGAACATAGCAATGTTTGCAGGTGTGATGCAATGGCATATTCCATGCTTAGAGTTGTAATAACTGCCATTGTGTGCTCTAGTCTCTAGACAGACAAGCCAATCTTCCTTAAAATTTGCTTTGTTCATATGCCTTTGGGTAATTTCTCTTTCCAAATGATTTCCCATTTCTTACAAGAAAAAATCAAGACACTTTGAGATAACATTTGGGGAATTTCAAGTTCTTACTCAACCCTATGTTTTCAGTATAGTAGCCAACTTCTCAGCTTACCAAAATCTTTGCTACAGTCATTATTGCTTACTTAGGGCCACTTTGGGACATATTATCTCTATCAAACTTTCATATTTTTCTTTCTCCAAACCAAAAGTGACCTGTTTCAATTTAAAGTCCAGCTTAAAATCATTATCAATTCCAGACTCCAGTGCTCACCTTACTCTGACCAGCTGTAGGATTTGCTTTCTCAACACTTGGGCATCCCATCAAGTTCTCCTAAACAATGTTTTCTTCCATTTTTAACATTTTTCTATGTTTAACATTTTTCTCTATAAACATAGCATCAAAGTGTTCATTTTCATGGTGAGAGTTTCTAGCTCTCACTTTATTTAACACAGTGGCCTGCACACAGAGGTTGATATACAATCCAAAAAAGTCCTTTGTTTATTCATTCATTTAGTGCCACAGAACACGGGTTGTCTCTTGTGAAAAATATTACTCAGCCTCAGAAAACAATTACTTAAACATAAAAAAGGACAAATGTCTTATGACATTAATAAAATTACAATTTATGTGACCAAAGAGAAATAAAATGGGATCTGAAGGGAAGCCTTCATATCTCATGGTTTCAAGATACAATGATTCTGTTAAGTGATAAGGGATTATTATTTTTGTTTCTTTGAGGGTGTAAGAGAATTTGTAAGAGAATAAAGGGCTGATATTTCTTTGTTTTTATGTTTATTGTGAAAGAAAGAGAATCCCAAGTAGGCTCTGTGCTTGATCCCCCTAAACCATGAGATCATGACCTGAGCCAAAATCAAGAGTTAGAGGCTTAAACAACTAAGCCACCCGGGCACTCCAAAGAACTTATATTTCTATACATGTCATTGACATTCACCAGGGTTCACAGTTCAACTAGCATAGCTTTATTTCTTGTGAAGTGACAGGAATAACAACTGAGAAATAATCAGAATTTAAAAAGTCTTGTGATAATTAGATTTTTGAAGAAAAGAGTAGAGATAATAGAAAAAGTGTGCAGAAGACAGGGAGTAGTGTCAGAAATTTCTATTAGTCCTCATTACCAATTTCTACCTGTTGCAAAATTATTATAAATGTGATCTATCAAATCATGTTGTATATAAAATAAAGTAGGTTTTTAAAATTTTCCTTGTTTAAAGTCCCCTATATTGTGTTAATTATCAATTTTGTTGTATATATTTGGGTGCTTCCATATCTGTGCATAAATATCTACAATTGTTATATATTCTTGTTGGATTGTCCCCTTTATTATTATGTAAATGATCTTCTTTGTCTCTTTTTGCAGTCTTTAAGTCTAGTTTGTCCGATATAAGGAGAGCTACCAAGGCTTCCTTTTGACATCCATTTGTGTGATAAATGTCTCTTTACTCCCTAACTTTATTTTTTTTTAATTTTTTTTTCAACGTTTTTTATTTATTTTTGGGACAGAGAGAGACAGAGCATGAATAGGGGAGGGGCAGAGAGAGAGGGAGACACAGAATCGGAAACAGGCTCCAGGCTCTGAGCCATCAGCCCGGAGCCTGACGCAGGGCTCGAACTCACGGACCGCGAGATCGTGACCTGGTTGAAGTCGGACGCTTAACCGACTGCGCCACCCAGGCGCCCCTTTACTCCCTAACTTTAAATCTGCAGGTGGTTTTAGATCTAAAATGAATCTATTATAGGCAACATATAGATGGATCTTATTTTTTTAAAACCATTCTGACACTATGTCTTTTGATTAGAGTGTTTAGTCCATTTATGTTCAGAGTAATTAATAAATATGTATTTAGTGCCATCTTCTTGCTATGTCATTGTTTCTGGAGCTTTTCTCTGATCCATTTTTGTCTTTGTCACATTTGGTCTCTCCTTTCCACTCAAAGAATCCCCTCTAATATTTCTTGCAGGGCTGGTTTAGTAGTCACAAACTCCTTTACTTCTTGTTTGTCTAGGGAACAATTATCTCTCTTTCCATTCTGAAGGTCAATTTTGCTAAGTAGATATATTTGGTTGCAGATTTTTCCCATTCAGTACTTTGAATATATCATGCCACTCCCTTCTGGCTTGCCAAGTTTCTGTTGAGAAATCTACAGCTAGACTTGAGGATTTTTCCTTTTAAGGTAAGGACTTTATCTTGTTGCTTTTAGGATTTTTCTTTATCACTGTATTTTGAAAATTTAATTACAGTATGCCTTGATGTTTGCATGCTTTCCTTGATTTTGATGAGAGTTCTCTGTGCCTCCTGGATTTGAAAGTCTGTTTCTTTCCCAGATTAGGGAAGTTTTCTGCTATTATTTCTTGAAGTAAATTTTCAGCCACCTTTTCTCTCTCTTCTTCTGGGACTCATAATAACACAAATGTTATCATATTTGATGAAGTCAGAACATTCCATTCTAAAACCGCGGAATGTACGTTCTATTCAAGAGCACATGGAACATTCTCCAAAGTAGATCACATATTAGGTCATAAAACAAATACAAAAAGACTGAACTAAATACCATGCACATTTTCTAACCAAAGAAAAATAAAACTAGAAGTCAACTACAAGAAACAATTTGGAAAGACCACAAATACATGTAAGTTAAACAGCATGCTACTCAACTATGAAGGGGCAACCAGAAATTCAAAGAAGAAATTTAAATAAATACATAGAAACAAATGAAAAGACAATGGTCTGAAACTTTTGGGATGCAGTAAAAGTTGTCAGAAGAGGGAAGTATATAGCAATATAGGCTTACATCAAAAAGCAAGAAACGTTTCAAACAACCTAACCTTACAACTAAAGCAGCCAGTAAAAGAAAAACAAAGTAAGCCTACAGCCAGAAGAAGGAAGACCTAACAAAGATCAGAGCAGAAATAAGTGATATAGAAAATAAAAATGCAATAGAACAGCTCAATAAAATGAGCTGGTTCTTTGAAAGAATTCATGAAATCGATAAATCTCTGGCCAGATTTTTCAAAAAGAAGAGAATTGGCTCAAATAATAAAATCACGAATTAGAAATAATCAGTGCCACAGAAATTCAAACAATTGTAATGAGAAACTAGATGCAAACAAACTGGACAACCTCAAAAATTCCCAGACACACATAAACTACCAAAACTGAAACAGAAAAGAATAAGAAAATTGAACATATCCACAACCAGCAAAAAAAAATTGATTCAGTAATCAAAAAACCCCCAACAAAAGTCCGTGACCAAATGGCTTTACAGGTGAATTCTACCAAACACTTAAACACTTGAGGAGGTAATACCTATTCTTCTCAAACTATTACAATAAATAGAAAGGAAATAACTTTCAAATTTATTCTGAGGCCAACGTTACCCTGATATCAAAACCAGAAAATACACTATTGAAAAAGAGAACTATAGGCCAATTTCTCTGATGAACATAGATACAAAAATTCTCAATAAAAATCTAGCAAATTGAATCCAAAAATACATAAAATCATTACCCATGATCAAGTGGGATTTACTCCTGGATTGCAAGGATGGTTCAATATTTGCAAATCAATCACTGTTATACACCACATTAATAAAGGAAAGGATAAGAATCATATATCAATGGATACAGAAAAATAATTTGACAAAATACAACATTCATTTATGATAAAAACTCTCAAAGTTGAGACAGAGGCAATATACTTCAACATAATAAAGGCCATAAATGAACGACCCACAGCTAATATCCTAGAGAGGGTAAAATGGACAGATTTTCCTCTACAGTCAGGAATCAGACAGGGATGTCCATTCTCACCACTGTTACTTAACATAGTACTTTAAGTCCTAGCCACAGAAATCAGACAACAAAAAGAAATAAAGGACATCCAAACTGGCAAGGAAGAAGTCAAACTTCTATATATGGGTGACATGATACTATATATAGAAAACCTGAAAGAATCCCACCAAAAAACAGCTACAATTGATATGACTTCAGTAAAGTCACAGGATACAGTATCAATTTAAAATATGCTGAAGTTCTATATGCCAATAATGAAGCTGAAGAAAGAGAAATTAAGGAATCACTCCAATTTACAGACGCACCCAAAATAATGAGATACCTAGGATTAAACTGAACCAAAAAGGTAAAAGATCTCTAGTCTGAAAACTATAAAACATTGATGAAAGAAATTGAAGATGACACAAGGAAATTAAAAGATACTCTACCAGAGCAATCTACACATTTAATGCAATCCCTATCAAAACACCACCAGCATTTTTCACAGAGCTAGAACAAAAATCCTAAAATGTGTATGGAACCACAAAAGACCCCAAAGAGCCAAAGCAATCTTGAAAAAGCAAAGCAAAGCTGGAGGCCTCACAATTCTGGACTTCAAGTTATATTACAAAGCTGTAGTGATAAAAACAGTATGCGACAGGCACAAAAACCGACACAGAGATTAATGGAACAGAATTGAAAACCCAGAAATGAATCCACAACTGTATGGTTGGTTAATCTTGGACAAAGCAGAAAACAATATCTCATGGGGAAAAGACAGTCTCTTTAACAAATGGAGTTGGAAAAATTGTACAACTCTTACACCATACACACACACACAAAAATAATAGCATTATTTCTGTGTCTCAAGTTTTTACTTCAGTTTTAGTTAACATATACAATGTTTTTCAAGAACCGATGTTCTATAACACCCAGTTCTCATAAAAACAAATGCCCTCCTTAATACCCAATACCTATTTAGCCTACCTCCCTTCCAGTGCCCCTCAGTTTGTTCTCCACAGTTAAGAGTCTCATATGGTTTGCTTCCCTGTTTTATTTCCTTCACCTATGTTCATCTGTTTTATTTCTTAAATTCCATTTGAGTGAAAACATACAGTATTTGTCTTTCTCTGACTGACTTCTTTCACTTAGTATAATATACTAGCCTTGTACACATCACTGCAAATGGCAATATGTCATTCTTTTTTGATGGCTGAGTAATATTCCATTGTGTGTGTGTATATATAACACTTCTTTATACATTCATCAGTCAATGGACATTTGTGCTCTTTTAATAATTTAGCTATTGTTGAAGATGTTGCTATAAACACCAGGGTGTGTGTGCTCCTTAAAATCACTATTTTTTTTTATCCTTTGAGTAAATACCTAGTAGTGCAAATCCTGGGTCATAGGGTAGTCCTGTTTTTAACTTTCTGAGAAAACTCCATACTGTTTTCTCAAGTGGGTACACAAGTTCGCATTCCCACCAATGGTGTGAGAGGGTTCCCTTCCCTTTACAATTTCACCAACATCTGTTGTTTCCTGTGTTGTTAATTTTAGCCATTCTGACAGCTGTGAGGTGGTATCTCAGTGTGGTTTTGATTTGTATTTCTGTGATGATGTGTGATGTTGAACATCTTTTCACATGACTATTGGCCAACTGTAGGTCTTCTTTGGAAAAATGTCTATTCATGTCTTCTGCCTATTTCTTAACTTGATTATTTGTTTTTTTGAGTGATGAGTTTGATAAATTCTGTATAGATTTTGGATACTAACCCTTTATCAGATAAGTCCTTTATAAATGTCTTTTCCCATTCTGTAGGCTGCCTTTTAGTTTTATTGATTTGTTTCTTTCACTGTGCAGAAGGTTTTTATCTTGATAAAGTACCATACTTACTCTTTGCTTTTGTTTCCTTTGCCTCCAGAGATGTGCCTAGTTAGAAGTTGCAGGGGTGCATGGGTGGCTCAGTTTGTTGAGCATCCAACTTCGGCTCAGGTCATGATCTCGCAGCTCATGGGTTCAAACCCCGTGTCGGGCTCTGTGCTGACAGCTTGGAGCCTGGAGCCTGCTTCGGATTCTGTGTCTCCCTCTCTCTCTCTGCCCCAACCTACCCGCATTCTGTCTCTGTTTCTCTCAAAAATAAATAAACATTAAAAAAATTTTTTTTAAAAAGTTGCTACCACCAATGTCAAAGATGTTGCTGTCTGTGTTTTCCTCTAGGATTTTGATGGTTTTCTGTCTCACATTTAGGTCTTTCATCCATTTTGAATTTACTATTATGTAGGGTGTAATAAATTGATCCAATATCATGCTTCTGCATGTTGCTGTCTAGTTGTCCCAACACCATTTGTGGAAAAGATTTTTTCCCCATTTGTTGTTCTTTCCTGCTTTGTTGCAGATTAGTCGACCATACAGTTGTGGGACAATTTCTGGGTTTTCTATTCTGTTCCATTGATCTATGTGTCTGTGCTTGTGCCAGAGCCATACTGTCTTCATGACTACACCTTTGTAATATAACTTAAAGCCCAGAATTGTGATGCCCCCAGCTTTGCTTTTCTTTTTCAAGATTGCTTTAACTATCTGGGGTCTTTTGTGGTTACATACAAATTTTAGGATAGTTTGTTCTGGCTCTGTGAAAAATGCTGGTGGTGATGGGGATTTCATTAAGTGTATAGAATGCTTTGGGTATTATAGACATGTTCTTCCAATCTGTGAGCATGTAGTTTTGCCATTTTTTTGTGTCCTCTTCAATTTCTGTCATAAGTGTTCTATAGTTTTCGGAGTAGAGATCTTTTACCTCTTTGGGTCAGCTTAATCCTAGGTATTTTTTTGGTGCAATTGTAAACGGGATTGATTCCTTCATTTCTCTTTTTGCTGTTCTTCATTAGTATAGAAATGCAACAGATGTCTCCTTTTGTTGATTTTTGTATCCTTCAATTTCGCTTAAGTTGTGTATCAGTTGTAGCAATTTTTTGGTGGAATCTAGGATTTCTACATAAAGTATCCTATGATCTGCAGATAGAGAAAGTTTGACTTCTTCCTTGCCAATTTGGATAGCTTTAATTTCTTTTTGTTGTCTGATTGCTGTCGTTAGGATTTCCAGTACTATGTTAAATAATAGTGGTGAGAGTGGACATCCCTGTCTTGTTCCTGACCATAGAGGAAAAGCTCTGTTTTTCCCAATTGAGAATTATTTTATCTGTGTCTTGCATATATGGCTTCTATGATGTTGAAGTCTGTTCCCTCTGTCCCTACTTTGTTAAAAGTCTTTATTAAGAACGGATGCTGTACTTTGTTAAATGCTTTTTATGCATCTATTGACAGGAGCATATGGTTCTTATCTTTTATTAACATGGCGTATCATGTTGATTGATTTGCAGATATTGAACCACCCCTGTAGACCATGAATAAATACCATTTGATCGTGGTGAATAGTTCTTTTAATATACTGTTTGATTTGATTTCCTAGTATCTTGAGAATTTTTGCATCCGTGATCATCAGGGATATTAGTCTGTAATTATCCTTTTTAGAGGAGTGTTTGATTTTGGAATCAAGTAATGCTGGCCTTATATGATGAGGAATGAAGTTTTCTTTCCATTTCTTTCTTTCTTTTCTTTCTTTTTTTTTTTTTTTTTGGAACAGTTTGAGAAGCATAGGTATTAATTCTTCTTTAAATGTTTGGTAGAATTCATCTGGGTAGCCATCTGGTCCTGAACTTTTGTTTGCTGGGAGGTTTTTGATAACTGATTCAATTTCTTCATGGGTTATCGGTCTGTTCAAACTTTCTATTTCCTATTTCAGATTTGGTAGTTTATGTTTCCCAGAATTAACCATTTCTTACAGATTGCCCGATTTATTGGCATATAATTTTTCATATCATTCTCTTACATTTTTTTTTTTTTTGTATTTCTGCAGTGTTGGCTGTGATCTTTTCTATTCCTGATTTTATTTGGGTATTTTTTCTTTTTGTAAGTATGGTTAGGGGGTTATCAATTTTATTAATTCTTTCAAAGAACCAGCTCCTGGTTTCATTGATATGTCCTACTGTTTGTTTGTTTCTGTATCGTTTCTTTCTGCTCTAATATTTATTATTTCCCATCTGCTGCTGCTGGCTTTTGGTATTATTTGTTCCTTTTTCTAGCTCATTTATGTGTAAGGTTAGGTTGTGTTTTTGAGACTTTTCTTGCTTCTTGAGTTAGGCCCATAATGCTATCTATCTACTTCTCTCATGACATTTTTTGCTGCATCCTAATGATTTTGGACTATCATGTTTTCATTTTCATTTGCTTCCATGTATTTTTTTTTAATTTTTAATTTCCTGGTTAACCCATTTATCTTTAGTAGGATGTTATAGAGCCTCCATGTATTTGTGGATTTTCCAATTTCCAATTTTGTGGTTAACTTCAAGTCTTATAGCATTGTTGTCTGAAAAGATGCTTGGTATGATCTCAATTTTTGCATTCATTGAGACCTGACTTGTGACCCAGCATGCGATCTATTCTGGAGAATGTTCCATATGCATTCAAAAAGAATGTGTATTCTACTGCTTTAGGATGAAGTGTTCTGAATATATCTGTGAAGTCCATCTGGTCTAGTGCGCCTTTCAGAGCCTTTGTTTCCTTGTTGATTTTCTGCTTAATGATCTGTCCATTGTTGTAAGTGGGGTGTCAAAGTACCCTACTGTTTTTTCTTATCAATGAGTTCCTTTGTTATTAACTGATTTATATGTTTGGGTGGTTAGCGTTGGGACACAAATATTTAAAATTATTAGATTTTGTTGGAGAGACCCCTTTATTATACAGTGACTTTCTTCATCTCCTATTACAGTCTTTGGTTTAAAATCTAGTTTTTCTGATATAAATATGGCTACCCTGGTTTTCTTTTGATGTCCATTAGCATGATAAATGGTTTTCCATCCCCTCACTTTAAGTCTGTAGGTGTCTTTAGTCTAAAATGAATCTCTTGTAGGCAGCATATGGTTGGGCATATTTTTTAAATCCATTCTGATACCCTATGCCTTTTGATTGGAGAATTTACTCCACTTATGTTCAGAATGTTTACTGATAGGTATGAATTAAGTGCCATTGTATTATCTCTAAAGCTGTTGTTTCTGGAGATTTTCTCTATTTTTTAGTCTTTGTTACTTTTGGTCTTTCTTTCCCAAAGTGTCCCCTTTAATATTTCTTGCAGGGCTTTTTTAGTGGTCATGAACTCCCTTAGTTTTTATTTGGGAAACTCTTCTCTCATTATATTCTGAATGACAGTCTTGTTGGATACAGTATTCTTGGCAGCATATGTTTCCCATTTAGCATGTTGACTATATCATGCCACTACTTTCTGTCCTGCCAATTGTCTGTGGAGAGTTCTGGTGCTAACCTGATTTGTTTTCACTTGTAGGTTAGGAATTTATTTTCCTTTACTGCTTTCAGGATTTTCTTTCCTTCTCTCTATTTTGCAAATTTTGCTATGATATGTCTTGGTGTTAGCCAGCTTTTGTTGATTTTGATGAGAGTTCTTTGTGCTTTCTGGATTTGGATGTCTATTTCCTTCCCCACATTAAGGAAGATTTCAGCTATGCTTTGCTCAGATAAACCTTCTTCCCCTTTTCCCCTCTCTTCTTCTGGGACTCCTATGAATACAAATGTTATTACACTTTATGGAGTCAGTTCTCTAAGCCTACATTAATGATCCAATATTTTTCTTTCTCTCTTCTTTTCAGCTTCATTATTTTCCATAATTTTATCTTCTGTGTCACTCATTCATTCTTCCACTTCTTACATCCTTGTGGTCATAGCACTAGTCAGTTTTGCAACTAGTTATGGTATTTTTTATTTCAGTGTGACTAGTTCTAGGTCTTTTATCTCTATCGTAAGGGACCCCCCTTCTATGCTTTTCTCAAGCCCAGCTAGTATCCTTCTGACTATTTTAAGTTCTGGTTCAGGCATATTACCTATATCTATTTTGATTAGATCCCATGCTGTGTGACCTTTTTTGTTCTTTCTTTGGGGATGAATTCCTTCATCTTGGCATTTTGTCTACATCTGTTTTCTTCTCTGTGTTAGGAAAGCCTGGTATATATCATGATCCTGAGACTAATGGCTATATTAGGAGAGGACACATACTGCCTAGGGTCTGGCACTTCAGGAAGTGTTTCTAGTGTATGCCGTGTGCACTCTGTTGTTGTGTTTTGGCTGTTCTTTCCCTCAGGTTAGTAGTTGGCAGAGTTTCTCCTTGCCTGTACTAGGGAGTGTTTGGACCTTGTCCAATGTGTGTCAAGTTTCAACTAGATGTGTTTTGGTTTGCTTGTTAGAAGACGCTAGATCCTATTTCCCTTATAGCTGGAGCTATAACACTCTATGGTCAGTAGACTTGGTCCATGAGGGGATTTGTGCTGTTCTTCTGGGGGAACTGATCTGCTCTGCCTCTCAGACACACTTGACTTAGTAAAAAAGCACTTGCAGAGCACAGGGTAGGCAGGGCTTGATGTAAGTGGCTCAAAGCCTCTGCTGTGTGAACTCTGATGCTCACTAAAGTCTGTGCTGATGGGCAGAGGGGGAAAATGGTGTCGGCAGGCTCTGTTGTCCCCAGAGAAGAGAGTTCATGCCCTCTACTGTTAAGGAGGCTGTCAGAGAAGAGTGAACAGTCTCCCGGTGTGTGTTCTAGACGTCCCTCCAATCCCTGCCTTCAGCCTGTCTGTGCCCAACCTGTGTGCCCACCAAGCAGTGCAATGCTCCTGTGTTTTACCTCTGGCACACTGGCTGGGTTTCAAAACTCCAGATTTTAGGGACCTTGAGAGTCAGAGACTCATGCTGAACTTTTGAGGGAAGGTCTGGCCATGGTGTTGCTAGTGCTGGTTTGTCCCAGAAGGGCAGGTACACAAACACATGGGGGCTTGGTGTTTGTGGTCAAGTGCAGTGAAAAGCTGGATCTAGGTTAGCTGTCCTCAGCAGGTTTCACTACTCCTATGATACAGGACAGCACAATGGTGACTATTAACTCTTTTGTCCCCTGAGAGGCAGTGCCACCTCTTCCAAAGCACTCCAAGAAGGGGGACTGTCTCTCCCAGTGTGACCCAGGGGATCCTCTGACCACACTGTCTGCTTATGGGCCTCCACACTCTTTCTCCACAGAAGCACTGCTATGCCTGTCAGGCTCCACCGTGGCAATGGCACAGACCTCTCAAACTTTAGTCTTTGAGCTCTGCTGCTTGTACTAATTGGCAATAATCAGATCCTCTCATTTTCCCTATCAATAATTTTGGGGACGTATTTTTCTTGTGCAATCCCCTACATGTTGTGTCATGTGGCAATAATCAGATCCTCTCATTTTCCCTATCAATAATTTTGGGGACGTATTTTTCTTGTGCAATCCCCTACATGTTGTGTCTTCCCTCCCTCCCTCCCTCCCTCCCTCTCCCTCCCTCCCTCCCTCCCTCTCCCTCCCTCCCTCCCTCCCTCCCTCCCTCTCCCTCCCTCCCTCCCTCCCCCTCCCTCCCTCCCTCCCTCCCTCCCTCTCCCTCCCTCCCTCCCTCCCTCTCTCTCTCCCTCCCTCCCTCCCTCTCTCTCTCCCTCCCTCCCTCCCTCCCTCTCTCTCTCTCCCTCCCTCCCTCTCCCTCTCTCCCCCTCCCTCCCTCCCTCTCTCTCCCCCTCCCTCCCTCCCTCTCTCTCCCCCTCCCTCCCTCCCTCCCTCTTTCTCTCTCTCCCCACCCCCCCCACCTGAATCTGTGATCAGGGCTCCCTCTCCTCCACTGCACCCGTGATTCCTCTGCACACCTCCTACCCTCCACAATGTGCCCTCTTATTTCCCTCCAGGTATGCAGTTTAGTCTCTCAGTCCTCAGGTTGATATCTTGAGTGTTCAGATTGATTTGGTATTTATGTAGCTGTGTTTGATGGATGAGGCAAGCATAGGGTCCCCCTACCACTCTACATTCTTAATTCCTCCCCATATGACAATATGATCTAAAATAGCCAAATTATGGAAACAACCCAAGTACCCACGGACAGATGAATGGAATATTACCCATAAAAAAGAATGAAGTCTTACCATTTGCAGCAGCATGGATGGAGCAGAGCTAGAGAGTACTATTCTTTTTTTTTTCTTTAACATTTATTTATTTTTGAGACAGCATGAACAGGGGAGGGTCAGAGAAAGAGGGAGACACAGAATCCAAAACAGGCTCCAGGCTCTGAGCTGTCAGCACAGAGCCCGACGCAGGACTCGAACCCACAGACTGGGAGATCATGACCTGAGCCGAAGTAGGACGCTTAACCGACTGAGCCACCCAGGTGCCCCTAGAGAGTACTATTCTAAGTGAAATAAGTCCATCAGAGAAAGACCATATGATTTCACTCATCTGTGGAATTTAAGAAACAAAACAAATGAGCAAAGGGGAAAAAAAAGAGGTAAACCACGGAACAGGTTGTTGTTAAACTATAGAGGACAGACTGATGGTACCAGACGGGAAGTAGGTAGGGGGGATTTGTAAAATGGGTGATGGGAATTAAGGAGTGCATTTGCACCACGTGTTGTATGCAAGTGTTGAATCACTGTACTGTATACCTGCAAATAACATTACACTGTAGGTCAGTTGGAATTTAAAAACTTAAAGAAATTTTGCATATTTGAAGTTACACAATTGTGTACTTGTTTCAAACATAAAGAAAACTCTCTATAAATACAATTTGGAAAATGAAGTAGGATGTAAAATAACATCACCTTTAATCCCATATTCAAAAATGAATATTTAACATTTTAGCCTTTTCCTTCTAGCTTCTATATAATGCATTTATGTGCTAAATTGAATATGTACAACTTCTGTCATCAGAATGTCATTGTAGTGTAAACCCGATGTTTTTGTATTGCAAATGGCTGACTTAAGCTTTTGTTGCAGAGGTATTCCTCTTCAAAGATGGCTATCTAGAATAAGCACATAGCCAGCCACACAGCTAGATTGAGAGCCAGCCCTTACAGCTTCATCCTTTGAGGAGCGTTTGTGTTAGAGATCCTGGTTGATTTAGATAACTGGCCATTTGAGCCATTTGTTTTTCTTTCTCTGTGCTTTAAATTCCCACTCTTATGTTTCATGTTTAAAATTACCAGTTTCTTTTTAATGGAAGTATAGTTGGCTACAGTGTTACATTAGCTCCACATGTACAACATAGTGATTCCACAACCCTATATATTATGGTTTGCTAATCACAAATGTAGCTGCAATCTGTTAGTATAAACACATATTATAGTACCATACCATTGACTATATTCCTGATTCTGTACTTATCATCACTGTGACTTAATCATTCTGTAACTGGAAGCCTGTACCTCCCACTCCCTTCCACCCATTTTGTCCACCCCCGTCCTTCTGGCAACCATCAGTTTGTTCCCTGTATTTATGTCTCTGTTTCTGGTCTTTGTCTCTTGCTTGGTTGGATCTTTAGATTCCACAAATAAGTGAAATCATATGATCTGTCTCTCTCTGACTTAATTCAATACCCTGTAAGTCCATCTAGACTGTTGCAAATGGTAGGATCTCATTCGTCATTATGGCTGAGTAATATTCCATTCTATAAATATTTTATTATAAATATACACAAATACTATTTAAATACATAATATATATGTCATATCACATCTTCTTTATCCATTCATCTAGACAAGTTATTTCTTTTTACATTTTTTTTAACGTTTATTCATTTTAGAGACAGAGCATGAATGGGGGAAGGTCAGAGAGAGAGGGAGACACAGAATCTGAAACAGGCTCCAGGCTCTGAGCTGTCAGCACAGAGCCCAATGTGGGGCTCGAACTCACAGACCGCGAGATCATGACCTGAGCCGAAGTCAAACACCCAACTGACTGAGCCACCCAGGTGCCCCAAGACAAGTTATTTCTATATGTTGGATATTATCTACAATGCTGCAATAATCATAGGGATGTATAGCTGTTCAAATTACTGCTTTTGTTTTCTTTGGACAAATACCCAGTGGTAGAATTACTGAATCATACGGTGTTATTTATTTTTTTTTTAATTTTTTGAGGAACCTCCATGCCCTTTTCCATAGTGGCTGCATCAGTTTACCTTCCCACCAGTGTGCACCAGCATTCCCTTTTCTCTCCATTCTTGTTGACACTTGTTATTTCTTGTCTTTTTAATTCTAGCCATTCTGGCCAGTATGAGGTGATAACGCATTGTGGTTTTGATTTGCATTTTTCTGATGATTAGTGATATTGAAAATCTCTTCATGTATATGTCGGCCATCTGTGTCTTATTTGGAAAAATGTCTATTCAGGTCCTCTGTCCATTTTTTAATTGGATTAACTATTTTGGTTTTGAGTTGTACAGTTTCTTTAAATATTTTGTATGTTAACCCCTTATCAGATATTTGCAGATATCTTCTCCCATTCAGTATATTGCATTTATATTTTGTTGATGTTTTCCTTGCTCTGAAAAGCTTTTCATTTTAGTGTAGTCCAAATAGTTGAGTTTTGCTTTCGTTTCCCTTGTTTGAGGAGATCTATCTGGAAAAAAATTGCTGCTAAGGCCAAGGTCAAAGAGATTAATAGCTATGCTTTTTTCTAGGAGTTTTATGGTTTCAGGCCTCACATATAGCTCTTTAATCCATTTTGAGTTTATTTTTGTGTATGGTATAAGAAAGTGGTCCAGTTTCATTCTTTGTATGTAGCTGTCCAATTTTCCCAACACCATTTGTTGAAAAGACTATCCTTTCTGCATTGTATATTCTTGCCTCCTTTTTATTCTCTCCATCCTGTCCCATTCATCTATGTGCTTTTGTGCCAGTAACATGCTGTATTCTTTACTCTAGCTTTGTAATTTATCTTGAAGTCTGGAACTGTGATACCTTCAGCTTTGTTCTTTCTCAAGAGTGCTTTGATGGAGGTTTTCTGTGTTTCCCTACAAATTTGGGGATTATTTGTTCTAGTACTGTGAAAAAGGCTATTGGTGTTTTGATAGGGATTACATTGAATCTGTAGATTTCTTTGGGTAGTTTGAACATTTTAACAATATTTTTCCAATCCATAAGCATCATATATTTTCCCATTTGTTTACATCTTCCTTAATTTCTTTCATCAATGTTTTCTGATTTTCAGAGTACAGGTCTTTTAACTTTTTAATTAAGTTTATTCCTAGGTATCTTTTTGTACAAATGTAAACAATGTTTCATTAATTTCTCTTTCTGCCATTTCGTTATTACTATTATAAATGCAATAGATTTCTGTGTGTTAATTTTTATCATGCAACACGTTATTCAACTATTCAAATAGTTTTTCGTTGACATCTTTAGGGTTTTCAATGTATATCATTGTATTATTTACAAATAATTTAATTGTCTTCTTACCCATCTGGATGCCTTTTATTTTTCTTGTCTGATTTCTGTGGCTAGGACTTCTAGTACTATGCTGAGTAAAAGAGGTGCCAGTGGACCACATAGTTTGTTGCTGATCTTGGAGAAAATTCAGCTTTTCACTGTTGAGTATGACGTTGCCTGCGGATTTTTTATAGCTGTGGATTTTTTATATATGGTTTTTATTAGGTTGAGGTATATTCCCTCTAAACCCACACGGAGAATTTATATCATGAGTAGATATTGTATTTTTTCAAATCCTTTTTCTACATCTATTGTGATAATCAGATGATTTTTATCCTTAATTGTGTTAGTGTGGTGTATCATGTTGATTGATTTGAGGATATTGAAACATCCTTGCATTATGGGAAATAAATGTCACTTCATTGTGGTGAATGATCCTTTCAATGTATTGTTTAATTCAGTTTTTAAAATATTTTGTTGAAGATTTTAGCATCTATATTCATGTCTATGTTTGTCAGTAATATTGACCTTTTTTTTTTTTAAATAGAATCTTTGGTTTTGGTATCGGAGTGATGTTGGCCTTGTAAAAGTATCCTCTTTTATTTTTTGAAATAGTTTGAGAAGAATAGGTATTAACACTTCTTTAAATGTTTGGTAGATTTCATGCTTCTAGTGATGTCTCTGGTACTTTGTGGTCCTTGCAACATTTCACACATAGAATCCCCCTGAGAATCTCGTATAGGGCTGGTTTAGTGGTGATGAATTCCTTCAGTTTTTGTTTGGGAAAACCTTTATCTCTCCTATTCTGAATGACGACTTGCTGGATAAAGGATTCTTGGCTGCATATTTTTTGCTATTCATCACATTGAGATTTCCTGCCGTGCCTTTCTGGCCTGCCAAGTTTCAGCAGATAGGTCTGCTACTATTCTTATGTGTCTACCTTTGTAAGTTAGAGCCTGTTTATCCCTCGCTGCTTTCAGAATTTTCTCTTTATCCTTGTTATTTTGCCAGTTTCACTATGATATGTGGTGCAGAAGATCGATTCAAGTTACATCTGAAGGGAGTTCTCTGTGCCTCTTGGATTTCAATGCCTTTTTCCTTCCCCAGATCAGGCAAGTTCTCAACTATGATTTGTTCAAGTACACCGTCAGCCCCTTTCTCTGTCTCTTCCTCTTCTGGAATTCCTATTATGTGGATATTGTTCCGTTTGATTGCATCACTTAGTTCTCTAATTCTCCCCTCATACTCCTGGATTTTTTTTTTTATCTCTCTTTTTCTCAGCTTCCACTTTTTCCATAATTTTATCTTCTAATGCACCTATTCTCTCCTCTGCCTCTTCAATCCGTGCTATGGCCACCTCCATTTTATTTTATACCTCATTTATAGCATTTTTTTTTAGCTCCTTGTGACTATTTCTTAGTCCCTTGATCTCTATAGCAATAGATTCTCTGCTGTCCTCTGTTTTTTTTTCAAGCTCAGAGATTAATTTTATGACTATTATTCTAAATTCTTGTTCCATTATATTGCATAAATCGTTTTTGATCAATTTGTTAGCTGTCACTACTTCCTGGACTTTCTTTTCAGGAGAATTCTTCCATTTTGTCATTTTGGGTAATCCCTGTGGTAGCTCTAAACTGCAGGGCACTTCCCCTGTGCTGTCTCGCGTACTTGTGAGTAAACAGTTCTCTAAAGAAGACGTCCGGATGGCCAACAGGCATATGAAAAGATGCTCAACGTTGCTCCTAATCAGGGAAATACAAATCACAATCACACTCCGATAGCACCTCATGCCAGTCAGAGTGGCTAAAATGAACAAATCAGGAGACTATAGATGCTGGTGAGGATGTGGAGAAATGGGAACCCTCTTGCACTGTTGGTGTGAATGCAAACTGGTGCAGCCACTCTGGAAAACGGTATGGAGGTTCCTCAAAAAATTAAAAATAGATCTACCCTATGACCCAGCAATAGCACTACTAGGAATTTACCCAAGGGATACAGGAGTGCTGATGCGTAAGGGCACTTGTACCCCAATGTTTATAACAGCACTTTCAACAATAGCCAAATTATGGAAAGAGCCTAATTGTCTATCAACTGACGAATGGATAAAGAAATTGTGGTTTATATATACAATGGAATACTACTTGGCAGTGAGAAAGAATGAAATATGGCCTTTTGTAGCAATGTAGATGGAACTGGAGAGTGTTATGCTAAGTGAAATAAGTCATACAGAGAAAGATAGATGCCATATGTTTTCACTCTTATGTGGATCCTGAGAAATTTAACAGAAGACCATGGGGGGAGGGGAAGGGGAAAAATTAGGGAAGGCAGCAACCTGTAAGAGACCCTTAAAAATTGAGAATAAACTGAGGGTTGATGGGGGTGGGAAGGAGGGGAAAGTGGGTGATGGACATTGAAGAGGGCACCTGTTGGGATAAGCACTAGGTGTTGTCTGGAAACCAATTTGACAATAAATTTCATATTAAAAAAATATTCTAAAATCTAAATACATGAAGAGACAGTATGTTATTTAATTGGAAAATTCAAAAAAAATAAATGTTTGGTAGAATTCATCTGTGAATCCATTTTATCCTGAACTTGAGTTCTTTTATTAGCGATTTAATTTCTTTACTAGTAATCAGTCTTCAGATATCCAATATTTCCTGTGTCAGTTTAAGAAGCTTGTATGTTTCTATGAATTTAACCATTTCTTCTAGGTTGTCCAATTTGGTATATAATTTTTTGTAGTATTCTCTTATAATCCTTTTATGTCTGTGGTGTCAGTGGTTATATTTTGTCTTTTATTTCTAATTTTATTTTTGTTCTCTTTTTTTTTTCCTTATGAGTCTGGCAAAAGGTTTATCAATTTTGTCTTTCCAAAGAACCAGATTTTCTTTGATCTTTTGTTTTTTAAGTCTCTATTTCTGTTTTGATCCTTATTATTTCCTTTCTTCTAACTTTGGGCTTTGGTGGTTTCTAGTTCCTTTAGTCATAAGGTCAGATTGTCTATCTGAAATTTATTATTTTTTTATTTTTTTAACATTCATTTTTGAGAGACAGAGCATGAGCAGGGGAGGGGCACAGAGAGAGAGGGAGACACAGGATACGAAGCAGGCTCTAGGCTCTGAGCTGTCAGCACAGAGCCCGATGCAGGGCTTGAACTCATGAACCATGAGATCATAACCTGAGCTGAAGTCGGACACTTAGCTGACAGAGATACCCAGGTACCCCTTGAGGTAGACCTGTAAACTTCCCTCTTAGAAATACTTTCACTGTGTCCCAGATATTATTGTATTTTCATTTTTGTCTCTATGTATTTTTTTAATTTCCTCTTTGATTTCTTTATACAATTCATTGAACAATTCATTGATTGTTCAATAGCATGTTGTTTAGTCTCCACCTGTTTTATTTTCTCCAGTTATTTTTTGCCTCTGTTTTTGTTTGCCCTATGTTCATTTGTTTTGTGTCTTAAACCTCACATGAGTTAAATGTCTTGATTTGCCTCTTTTGTTCCTCCCATGTTCATTTGTTTCCTAAAGCCCACATATTAAAGAAATACCTTAGTCTGCCTCTTTCTCTTTCCCTCTATGTTCATCTGTTCAGTTATTTTTCCTCATATAGTTCTAGTTTCATATTGTGGTCAGAAATGATGCTTGCTATAATATTAGCCTTCTTAAATTTATTGAAATGTGTTTTGTAGCCTAACATGATCTGTGCTGGAGATTTTTCCAAGTGCACTTAAAAAGAATGAGTATTCTGTTATTTTTGGATAAAATGTTCTGTATATATCTGTTAAGTCCATCTGGTCTATTAAAAATATTCTGTTTTATTCTATTTAAGTCCATGTGTCATTCAAAATATTGTTTTCTTAAAGATTTTTTTTCTTTTTTGCGTGGGTGATGTATTCATTGATGTAAGTGGGATATTAAAGTCCCCTATTGTATTAGTGTCCAGTGCTCTTTTCTTGCTGTTAATATTTGCTTTATGTATTTAGGTGCTCTAACGTGGGGTACATAGATACTTACAATTGTATCATTTTGTTGGATTGATCCCTTTATCGTTATATAATGCCCTTCTTTGTCTCTTGTTACAGTTTTTGTTTTAAAGCCTACTTTTTCAAAAACGAGAGGGAGGCAAACCATAAGAGTCTTAACTATAGAGAACAAACTGAGGGTTGATGGAGAGGAGGTGGGGAAGAGTTAGGTGAAATGGGTAATGGATATTAAGAAGGACACTTGTGAGGAGCACTGGGTGTTATATATAAGCGATGAATCACTAAATTCTCCTGAAACCAATAATACACTATATATTAACTAACTATATTTCAATAAAAACTTGAAAAAAATTATTTTGTCTAAGTATTTCTGACCCAACTTCTTTTAACTTCCATTTCCATAGAATAACTTTTTTCATCCTTTTACTTTCAGTCTGTATGTGTCTTTGTGTCTAACCTGAGACTTGCAGGCGCCATATAAATGGGTCTTTTTTTTTTTAATCTCTTCAGTTAACTATGTATTTTTATTGGAACATTAATTATTTTTTTAAAAAAAATTAATGTTTATTTTTGAGAGAGAGAGACAGAGCATGAGTGGGTGAGGACAGAGAGAGGGAGACACAGAATCAGAGGCAAGCTCCAGGCTTTGAGGTGTCAGCACAGAGCCCAACATGGGACTTGTACTACGAAATCATGAGATCATGACCTGAGCCAAAGTCAGGCGCTTAACTGATTGAGCCGTTCAGGCGCCCTGAAGCATTAATTGTTGATAGGTATGTACTTATTGCCATTTTGTTGTTTTCTGGTTGTTTTTATGCTCTTTTGTTGCTCTCTTTTATTGTGATTTGTGATTTTCTTTAGTGTTATGCTTTCTCTTTATTTTTTGTGTATCCGTGTTAGGTTTTTGGTTTATGTTTACCACTGAGTGCATATATAACATCCTAAGTATATAGCAGTCTCTATTAAGTTGATGGTCACTTAAGTTTGAACACCTTTTTTAAAAAAAATATATTTTTGAGAGAGAAAGAGACAGAGTGTGAGCAAGGGAAAGGCAGAGAGAGGCAGACACAGAATCTGAAGCAGGCTCCAGGCTTTGAGCTATTAGTGCAGAACCTGATGCAGAGCTGGAACCCATGAACTGTGAGGTCATGACTTGAGCCAAAGTCAGATGCTCAACTGACTGAGACATCCAGGTGCCCCTAAGTTTGAACACCTTCTAGAAGAAGTTCATTTTTACTTCCCTCCTCCTCTATTTATGTGTCTGTTGTCATATTTTACATCTTTTTGTGAATCCTCCTAAGTAATTTTTTAGATATAATTGATTTTGCTGCTTTTGTATTTTAATCTTCACTCTAGCTTCATAAGTGATTGGTCTACTACCTTTATGTTTGCTTTTACTTATGGACAATTTTTCCTTTTTTTTTTTTTTTTTTCTAATTCTCACCTTTTCTACCTAAAGAAATCTTTTAAACATTTCTTGGAAGGCCAGTTGACTGGTGATAAACTCCTTTACCTTTGGGAATCTCTTCATCTCTCCTTCAATTCAGAATGATAACATTACCAGGCAGATTATTCTTGGTTGTAGATGTTTTCTTTCAACACTTTCAATGTATCATGACACTCCCTTTTGTCCTACAAAGTTTCTTATGAAAAATCAGCTGATAGTTATATGCAGTTTCCATTGTACATAGCTGCTTGTTTCACTCTTGCTGCTTTTAAAATCCTCTATCTTTAATCTGTGAAATTGTAATTATTATGTTTTATGTGGACCTCCTTGGGTTCATCTTACTTGGAACTCCCTATGTTTCCTGATTGTTGTTGTCTCTTTCCTTTCTCAGGTTAGGGAAGTGTTCAACTATTATTTCTTCAGTTAAGTTTTCTGCCCCTTTGTCTCTTCTCTTTCTCATGCCTCACTAGTGCAAATGGTTGTTTGTTTGATGTTGTCCAAGAGATTCCCTTAACTTATCCTCATTTAGAAAAAAAATATATGTATATTTTGTTGTTGTTCTTTAGCTTGGGTGCTTTCCATTACCCTTTCTTTCAGATTTCTGACCCATTATTCTGCATCTTCTAATCTAGTTTGATTCACTCTAGTGTATTTTTTCATTCTAGTTATTGTATTCTCAAACTCTGATTCTACTTTGTTTTATGTGTCTTTGTTGAATTTCTTACTGAATTCCTCTCTCTAGTCTGGTTAGCAACTTTATGATCATTATTTTGACCTCTGAATAAAGCAAATTTCTTATCTGTGTCATTTTATTTATGGAGGTTTGTCTTCTTATTTTTTTTTAATTTGTGGTATTATTCTGTCTCTTCATTTTGCTTTACTTTCTTTGTTTCTGTGACTTAGGAGGAACAGCTACTTCTAAACTAGAAGGAATGGTCTTGTGTATGGTTGTTCCCTGTGTAAATTGTGTGTACCTGGCAACTTTCGCTCACTGGCTGGCTGGTGCTTAGGGTTGTGGGGTACTCTGTGGGATGACAGAACTGAGATGAGTGCAGGTGAGGCCAATCTGGGGGCTCTCTGTACAGAAGATGTCCTGGAAGCACATCTGAAGCTGAAATGTGCATGGGCCATGGTAGTCCCAGGACTCTCCACCTTGAAGGTTCTTCATAGGACAGCTTGAGCTGAAGTAGGTGCAAGCTGGTGTGTCCCAGAATATTCCCTGGTCAGTTGTCTAGAGCCAAAGTGGCTCAGGCCTGGAGTATTTTGTGTCTGTGTCACCTTGGCAAGAAGTCTGGAGCTGTAGCAAGCCTTCACTAGGGATATCCCAGTGTGTGTTATTCTCAGGACACCATTGTGGGGTTGTTAGGTCTGGTTTGATCTACAGGCCCGGGAATCGTTGAGGCAGTAAGCTGGCTGGGTGTGTAGACCTTGTTCTCAACTGTGCTATCGCGGGAAACACAAACTGGGGTGCTCATCAGCTCCTCTGACCTGGAGAGAGTTCCAACAGCTCCCCCAACCCCATAATTTGACAGGGTTCTAGGGCTGGATCCTTTATATTCTAGAAGTTTTCTTTTTCCTGTGTCCCAGGTACCTGGGGATGGTGTGGGATAGGGGTCCAGGGCTCACTGAGGCAGCAGGCTGGCTATGGTGCCTGGCCCTTGCTCCCGTATGTGCTGTCAAGGTGGAAGGGAAGCATGAACTGTGACATTTGCTGGACACTTAGACCTAGACAGAGTTGCAGCAGCTACCCCACTTCCAGACAGGGTTCTAGTGCTAGCTCCTTGATATTCTAGTTGCCCTTTAAAATTGGCACAGAGCCCAACACAGGGCTTGAACCCATGAACCGTGAGAGCATGACCTGAGCAGAAGTCGGATGCTTAACCGATGCCCAGGCACCCCCCTAGTTGCCCTTTTAAGCCATAGTGGGTTTTTGTTGTTTTTGTTGTTTGTTTGTTTCTTTGTTTTTGTTTTTTCCCTGGGCTCTAGGGCAGATAAACTGGTTTACAGTGCCTTAGTACTATTCCTCCCCATTGTGGTTCAGTGTCCTGGATAGAAGTAACCTTTGTTACTACGTCTCCATTTGTCTTGCTGTTGTCTGTGTGATCTATCTTGTATTGTGCAGAAGCCGTCCAGTCAGCCCTTAGTTGTTCTTCAGAATGAATTGCTTTATAGAATGTTTATTTTTAAGAGAAAGAGAGCGTGTGCATGCACATACACACGAGAGGGGGCGGAGGGCAGGGAAAGAGAGAATCCTAAACAGACTCCATGCTGATAGTGGGGCTTGATCCCACGAACTGTGAGATCATGACCTGAGAGATATCAAGACAGATGCTTAAGCAACTGAGCTACCCAGGTACCCCAGGAATTGCTCTATAAATGGGTGTAGATTTGGTGTGTCCGTGGGGAGGTCAGCTTAGGGTCTTTGTATGTTGCCATCTTGGACCCTATCTTCCTCCTTGTTCTTATCTTTTAAATTTACCAATGAAGAATGATTCTACAAAACTTTAGGTCCCTACCCTCCTTCCCAGTAAAAGCAGAACTCCAGCTATATGCACTGCCTATCTCTACCCTGACCACTGTGTGTTCTCAGGTATTCTGTACACTTCTAGGACTTGTAAGTGATTAATATTCTCCCCACTCAGCATTCACCCCCACCAAAGTTCCCTGATTGTTATTGCTGACAGCATCTTGCAATCATAATAAGAACCACAGGGCCTGGTCCAGCTACAATAGTGGTTATTGAAACACTGAGACTAGCACAAAACATTTTAATTTTCTCTCATTCACTTACAGTTTATTCAATAAGGAATTTTTTTCCCAGCCATTGGGTAAAATACCATCAGGACTCTTGCCATTTTGTTCAATCTGAAGTACTAGTTTCTTCAGTTTGCAAATGCAGACCCTGCTCTTGAGTATCCTGTCCAATACAGTAAGCAGAATTCTAAACTTGATTTGGCACCAGTCATTCTCCCCATTCTAGCTTATGTCTACCTCGGCTTGGAATCCTATAGTGGATATTGGGAGAAGGGTGTCTTCTCATTCTTCTCCCAACTAGTTACCTAGATTTTAAGCCTTTCCTGGACTAAGATTTGGGAAAGGAGAAGAAACAAATAAATAGAACCTACTTGAAGTGGTGTCAACAAAAGCAAGCTCTGTGTTCTCTGAAGTCTGGTGGATATTTTAAGACTGAGTCTCTTTTACCTGGAATCACTTCCCTTGACTTGAGTGAATACAGTTCAGTCTATGGTTGTTGCTTGGGGGCCTTTTTTGGACCTTGGATTCTCACCTACATTTCTTGTTGCTGGGGTCCTGCCACGATTCTAGGTAGCTATAGATTAACTTACGCTAGCTTTTCTCTCTTGACTGTGGGATACATGCATGCATTCACATCTTGTGAACTTCTGAGTATTTCTTTAGGATAGTGTCTTAGTCCATTCAGGCTGCTATAGCAAAATACCAGAACCTGGAGAGCTTCTAAAGAACAGAAACATTTCTTACAGTTCTGGAGGCTGGAAGTTAGAGATCAGGGTGCTACTATGGTCAGGTGAGGACCTTATTTCAGGCCACAGACTTCTGGTTTTGTGTAGATATGGCAGAAAAGTCCAGGAAGCTCTCTTGGGCCCCTTACGATTTTATCAGCTAAGGCTCCACCTCCCAAATACCATCACGTTATGCATTAAGATTTTAACATATTAATTTTGGGGGGACACAAACATTCAGACCTTAGCAAACTGGTTCTAAAACGTGGAAGAATTGAATCATTCATTTTGAAGTCTAATTTTCTATTTTTCTTCACTTAGGTACTGAGAATATATGGTATTTCTTTCATTTCCCCATGCTGTAATTTGTTCGACCTTATATTTGCTTAGATTAATCTCTGATGGAGATAACTTTATTTTTAAAAATAAAATCAAACTTTGTTTTATTTCATGGTTGTTTCTGCTTAAAAAGTCATCGGCATGCAGGCAACAAACAGTCTTCTGCATTCTAAGGTTTATCCCCATCCTAACATCTTTTTCCCTTTGTGTGCATGACATTAAGTTCTTGTTTTCCTTCAAAATTTTTTTGGCTTCCTTAGCATCTCTTCCATCTGACCTCAGTAATGGAAATGGTGTCGTTTTTTGATGTTCTATTTGAGGCCCGCTTTCAATCTCCCAGGGTAGTTTCATCTATTCTTATGAATTCAGTCGCTATTCATACATAGATAATTATCAAATTTATATCTCCATTGCAGAGTTTTCTCTTAACTTCTTGATATTCACTTACTTTGCTATGTAATACCTTTGCCTGGACAAATTATATGTGTAAAATTTTTAAAAAATGATCTCTACCCTTCCCTAACTTGTTCTTCCACTAGTGTTTGCTATTTCAGCAAATAGCGCCACAAATACCTTGCTCCTAGTATACATAGAATTTGTATTTGACCCTAGATTTGTATCTTAGCCCCATATTCAATCAATTACCAAACATTAATTTCCCTGTATAAATATCTCTGGAGTCAATTTTTTTGCATTTCCTATCATCATCGTAAGTCCTACTAGTATCATTATTTACCTAAACTATTGTATCCTCTCCTAGCCTAGATGAACCCAGAGAGTTACTCTTTCTCTTTCAAGATAATTCTCTACAATAGAATTAGAGACTTGTAAAAATAACTTTATTTCATTCTTCTATCTAAAGCTTTTTATCGTCTATTCTTATTGAAGGCCCAAAATATTAGCACTGCCCATACTCTATTGTCCACATTCAGTCTCTTACCCGTCTCTTTATAGGATACATTTTTACCCGTAGGGTGACCCATTGTCTTTATCTTTTGTGTCCTTTCTCATCTCAAGGCTTTTGCATACATTGCCGCCTTATCTAAATAATATGATACACACCCCCTTTCCACCCACTGACACACTACCTACACACACTCAATCTTTGTTTATTTAATGTCACACACCACCTTCCTCAGGGAAGACTTGTCAATTCCAGACAGGTTTGGTGTTGCCGTGAATTATATCCCTTGTTCCCCGTACTGCTCATTTATACCAGTTAGTTCAGTGTGTGTCTAATGCTGACTGCAGGGATATAGGCTATGTGCATTTTATTCATCATTGTTTGCCCAAAGACTAGAACAGTGTTTAACAGTGAGTGGGTACTTAAATATTTATTGAACAAACTACAGCCTTAAATAACCAAGTTATAGTTCAAGGCCAATAGTCTGAATAGGCAGAATAGGTACAGAGGTGAAAGGAAACAGTCCTTGATCCCGTTTCTGTCGCTGTTACAGGAACATACAGAGATGCTTCCAGAAAATTTTTCAGAAGCCGTGTGTGTGTGTGTGTGTGTGTGTGTGTGTGTGTGTGTATAAATATGTGTGTGTATATTTTTTTTTTTTTTTTGCTGGGTGACTGATAAAGTTCTGAAGTTAGAAAATTACATCTACAGTATCCTTTCCTGTAAGACAACTTCTTTCTTCACATGATCAGATTTAAGACTCTTATATGTTTATATGTTACTTTATTCATACAGCTAGAGAAATAGAGAAAAAATGAGAAGAAAGAATATTTAAAAGATGTTACCTCTGTGTGGTAGAATTTAAAGCACTTAAAATTATTCTTTATATTCTTGGTATTTTACTATGACTATATATTTTAAATTTCATAATAATAAAATATCACTTTAGGGGCAAAGTACTATTCAGCAAAAGTTTAGACCAATCCCACATTTACGTAAATTTAACTGTTTATGAAATATTTTAGGTGTTTGATGCTCATTTTTATGACTTATTTTATTAAGAAGTTGTCCATTTTTTAGTCTCAGGAGTTGCCCAAGAAGTTGAGAAATTTCTTTTTCTATTCATGCTGTAATTATTCAGAGAAACAAAAGTTTCCGTGCAGACATGTAATAGATAATCATTCTCAAAAATAAGTGTGCAAGAATTCAGTAGTTCCTTAAATTTCATATATATTTATTTACATTTTTAATAAAACCTTGGGCATGAAGACATCATTAAGTTGCAGTGTTGCTCAAAATAAAAGGTAAATTTCCAAATTACGTTTAAAAAAGTCCCCCCAGATTGATGTATATTTACCACTTATCAATAAGAAATTTGTAACTCAAAATGAACTGAAATTGAGCAAATCATGATATTATTTTGTCTTTGCAATATAAATACATCTACAATTAAGAGGAAAGTGGGGCATTTCTCAAATATCCTCTACTTTCTTAAGTGAAATCCTGGCACACCACATAGTAGTTATGCCCTCTGATGAATAACAAAATGAATATCAAGGGGTATTGTTTTAGGATTGACATGTTCTATTTGGATAGAACTTGTTTAAAAACTCACGAGATGGGGCGCCTGGGTGGCTCAGTCAGTTGAGCAACTGACTTCGGCTCAGGTCATGATCTCACGGTTTGTGAGTTCAAGCCCCGTGTCGGGCTCTGTGCTGATGGCTCAGAGCCCGGAGCCTGCTTCCGATTCTGTGTCTCCCCCTCTCTCTCTCTGCCCCTCCCCCACTCATGCTCCATCTCTCTCTGTCTCAGAAATAAACATTAAAAAAAAACTCATGAGAAATATCAGATCATTTCTACTTTCATGTTAAATCATATTCAAAGATTAATGTGCTAGGCATCTATGGCATTGTCACTGTTCATATTTTCTCTTGATAATCAGTATTCTGATTGTTTTAAAAATAATAACTTTTAACATTGTTATCAGCCATGAGACACTTATAGGACTGATGATACTTTGTTTTTTAAAGATGAAGTTTAAGATATTCTATCTCATGTCTTGGCCAGTTTTTGTTTCAGGAATAGAGCAATAAAAGGGTAAAGAAATCAACATGTAATTATTCCAGAAGCGGTAGGTACAGTTGCGCACTTAAGACTTCTCATTTAGTATTTTCCTGGTATATTGCTAGAAATGCTGGGGAACAGACTATCATTATTCTTGCTTATTATGAAAAAAGAAACCTGTATTCCTGGGGATTTTTGATCATTATCTTTGCTTCCAAAGGGAAACCACCATTAGGATAAACCGAAATTAAGGGGGAAGAGATTGAAAAGAGAGAAACAAAACAGACTTTTGATAATATCACTGAGCCACAGATAGCATCTTTTCTAAAGCTTTATGTACTTGTCACTTGACTTTTGTGTTAGGCACTGGAATACAGTAACCTGCTATTTGCATCTTAAGTAATCAAATTAATGGTAGAACCAATCAAATTAATGGTAGAACCAAAGTTGTTCCTTCAACTTCAGCAAATATTAATTCTGTGTCATTAAAATACAAATGTTTTTTTCACCTAAAAATAGGTAATATGAACATATATAAATGAGATTCTCAACAAGTTACCTCAAGCATAGTATATAAATTTAGTAAGATTGCTGGGGACACCAAGTATTCAACAAATCAAAAAAGTACTAAATAGTGACACATAGTTTTGGTCATTGTTCTCTTAAAGTTAAGAGGAGATCTTTATTGTCTACTTAAAATTCAAAGTTACAGAATTTATTTTAATACAAGAAAGTTCAAAGTTTCATGACCTCTGATTCTACTTGTCATTTGGAAAGAGCAATAGCAACAAATAAGAATAATAAGTGAATATAAAAAATAATTCTAAGCATCAGCCAAAAGATAATTTATAATTAAATAGGCATCAGCCAAAAGATTAAAAAAAAAGTAGGTAATGCCTTCAAATTCCAAGGAGTGATACAGCAGAGAGTAAAGAAAATGTCACAAGATACATGAAGTTCTTGCTATAAATAAGATTTATGCTTCTAGCACAGCAGTATCCAGCAAAGTCACTTAGGAAATGAACCACAAGAACAAACAAACTGCTGAACTTTGTGGTTGCAGGGCACCTTTTCTGATCTACCTAGAGCATCTCTGTCCAACTGGAGGTAGAAATGGCAGCAAGATAAATCACCTAAGAACTAGAGCTCTTGAGTGGTGAAGAGGCAAATATAAGGTTAACCCATCCATGTAAACCCATTTCTGGTAATAAAGTCCAAATTCTATTGTCTGTTGGATATCAAAGCACATTGCCATAACTAGATGAAGTCTTCTCCTCAAAAATGGATCAATGATCAATAACATTTAGGGAATAGATTTTCACATGCTCTGCACCTGTCTATTTTTATACATGAAGAAAAAAAAAATAGCACTAAATACAATGAAGATTTCCTTGATAATTGGTTATACACAACTGGTTAAAAAAAACATTGCAAATGATTACAAAACTGTAGTTGATGGTGATGCCTTAGATACTCTCAAAAAAAGAAAGGAAAATTCATTATGTGGATTGACCCAATGAGCAATGTATCAGAAGTTGGAAAAATTATGAGGAACTGTATCTTCCTTTGTGGGTCTTCTTTATACACAAGGAGTTGCTGGATTTACTGTACTGGATTTTTTGTACTGATTTTATCTTGTTCTCTTCTACAAACTCCTGAAAAAAAGTCTGAAAAGAAAGTAAATGTACAGGTATGTAACCATGGTTGTGAATTGTGTTAGGCAATGAAGCCCCTCCCTAGTTAGTTCTACCTTTGATTCTAACTTCCCATCAATTAACATTATTTTGAAAATGTAATTTGAAAAATATCAAATTCCTGAACCCTTTTCTATACTGTGATTTGATAAAACTCCTGATATTATTTTACATGGGTTAGAATATTGGGCAAAAAGGACTTGATAGAGAAAATTAACCATGTAAATAGTTTTACTAAGTTTCTATTGGAGAGTCCATACTATGATGACAGAAAAATTTGTAGGAAGGCACTCATTCACATAACAAATGTTTAACTTTTACTATGTTAAACTACAAGTATCTGGATGAAACACTACAAGTATCTGGATGAAACTACAAGTATCTGGATGAAACACTAGATAACATATGGTCTTTGACTTTGAAATGCTTACTGTCTAGAATGAGACAAGTGTGATGGGAACCAAGATAGATATGTGAATGAGAATTCTGTAGTGACAAAGTTTTCCTTGAAAAGTTGTCTGCTAGCTGAATCTTAAGTCAAGTGGGCATTTTCCAGGTGGATGGAGGTGGAGGGGGGTCAGAGACTGAGGAAAGGTCCTTCTAAGACCAGAGTGTTTTGGCATTCCACCTAGTTAAATGGCAAGGAGACACTATATAAGCTCACGTGATATTGGCAGAGCTTCACCACAGCTAAGAAATGTAGAACCCAGCTGTGTGCATGTTATCCTAGTGACAATTCTATATTAAGTTAGGGGAATCGTGAATTTTAGTTAATTCTTAAGTTAGTCTATAGGTGGTAGCTGTTGACATACATATGGAGGAAATAATTTAGAAAGAATATGTAATGGGAAAATTGAAGAGAGTCAAGGACAGTTTTGGAAGCATCAGTTGTCATAAAGCAAGGTGAAGAAGCAGCCACCAAAGATAGTTCAAGAGGAAGGGATTGATGAAGTGTCAAATGCTGCAGAGAAGTTGAATAGGGTGACAAACAGCCTTTGGCAACTAAGGAATCACTGGAGTAGTACCTATGGTGGCTTGAAGAGGAAGTGAAAAATGAGTAGAGTGATCGATAATATTTTTGTCTTGAAACTTTTACAGCAAAGAGAAACATAGATAGGTCTGTAGAACCAATGTGGGGCCCCTTTTTTTTTTTCATTTTTCTTGGTTCCCCCACCATCTTGTTATATATGGAAGAGAATGAAGTACAGACAAAAACAAAGAAGAAAAATTAGCACTTCCAGGTATTCCCAAAGGAAATGAGAGATTATTTTAAAGACATGTAGATGTTGTGGGGTGCCTGGGTGGCTCCGTTGGTTAAGCGGCCGACTTGGGCTCACGTCATGATCTCACGGTTCACTGGTGCCAGCCCTCCATTGGTCTCTGTGCTGACAACTCGCAGCCTGGAGCCTGCTTCGTATTCTGGTCTCCCTCCTTCTCTGACCCTTCCCCACTCACGCTCTGTCTCTCAAAAAATAAATAAACATTTAAAAAATTTTTAAAAACCTCATAGATGTTGAGGGTGCTTGGGTGGCTCAGTCAGTTGAGCATCTGAATCTTGGTTTCAGCTGGGGTCATGATCTCACGGTTTTGTCAGTTGGAGCCCCGTCCTGGGACTCTGTACTTACAGCATGGAGCCTGTTTGGGATTCTCTCTCTCCCTTCCTGCCCCTTCCCCATTCATGCTGTCTCTCTCTCAAAATAAATAAATAAACCTAAAAAAACACATAGATGTTAAATAATCAGTCTTGAGCAAGAGTAGATTACAGGTTCCTCTAAGGCTGCAAAAGGACATAGTAGGTAGTGCAGATAACTTCTGGTATGATAAATGGATGTGCTTGATGTTCTCTCTGTGAAATAGATGGTAGGGTCCTTTGTTGAGCGAAGGAAAGGGTATCAGTGCAGGCGTGAGGGATATGAACTTTGGTATACTAGATATGGAAGGGAGAAGTGGTCAAAAAAAAAAGATTGGTGAGCAAGAATGAATATTTGGCTCACGCGGAGACTGAGAATGAAAGAACAAAAGATTTGAAACGAGGGGCACCTATGTGGCTCAGTCTGTTGAGCGTCCCACTTCAGCTCAGGTTGTGATCTCGAGGTTCATGAGTTTGAGCCCCACATTCAGTTCCCTGCTGTCAGCCTGTCAGTGCAGAACCTGCTTCATATCCTCTTTCCCCTTCTGTCTGTGCCTCTCCCCCACTTGCACTCCCTCTCTCAAAATCAATCAATCAGTCAATCAAACAAAAGACTTGAAATCACAAGACATGGAATGGAATTTGGACTCTGCATAATGTTAGCTGTTCACCTTATGCAAATCAGTAAATATTTCTGAGTTTCAATGTTCACAAAAAAACGAGAAACAGTAATGTCTGTTCTGCCATTTGTATTTGATTATTTGAATGTTACATAATTATGTATAAAAGTAGGTTATAAATCAAATTTATGATTAGTTTTCAATTAAACCTCTAAAATAAAAAGTAAATGATGGATATGTGGATGATCAGATAAAAAAATACAATACTTAGATAAAACCATAGGCTGGAGAGTAAATGTTCAACTTGTATTGGCGTAATTGCTGATTTCACTTTTGATTCACTACCTTTATGAAATAGGCCTACATTTCATAAGATAGGCTGTATGTAAGTGCTAGCAGGTCAAATTTATCTCACTTGCTAAGTATGATAAAAGAATGTTCCATAAAATTCTGTTTTTGCAAAGGCTAAAACTGCAAATAAATACAATGTAAACTTAATCTGTTCTGTTTATAGTCTCACTGTCATTTCAAGGTCCTTTAGGGATGCCATATGGGCTGGTTTATTGCTTAGATGATGTTTACAAATATGAATGAATAAATTTTTGGAGTTTCTGCTAAGTCAAATTAAGTGGGATACAATGTCAGGCAAACAGCACATACCGTTATTTCACAAAGAAATGAGGATTTATTATCACTGAGGAAACGAATTCCCAAATTACATTTTACTGGGTGTACAAAAATGCTTACATCCACTGTACTTCAAATCTGTCACTTATTTGAAGAGTCATGCTTTTTACTACAATTAATAAATTAATCATTTCCCAGCGAGTTACTGTGTTTTCTAATATGCTTACTGATTTTATTCATCCTATTGAATGTTCACTAACAAATAGAACCATGAGGCATTGTTGTTCTTTCCTAATATAAAGTTCTGAGATGGAGAATAAGGTAATTATTGACAGGAACAGCTTCCAGTTTCTTTAATAGTGAGATATTCAAGACAAGGCAGCCAAATGTTCTTAAAATTTAATTTGTGCTCAGGAAAGAAAGGATGGCCATCAAGTGATATTGACCAATGCTTTAAAAATTTTGCTTATCCCAAATGCAGGTCTTTAGAAAGCCAGGGAACAAACACAAATCAGGAACTCATTATATATAAGCTAAGAAGTGTTTCATTAAATTGTAAAAAATAATTCAAGAAAAATACACAATGTTAGGTAGATATCATCTTAAAATGTAGATATATGAACTGTAGATAACTTTAATATTGCATTTTCCTCCACACTTAATCTAGTATATAAGGACCCTCTGACCTTTAACATATTTTAATATCATAAGATCTTCACCAGTTTTATTGAGCAATATCTTCTCTTTCTATATAAAAATTACTCAGTGTGACTTAGGATGGGGAGATAACATTCTTTTTAATGGCTATTCCTATGCCAACTCTAGAAAATAATCAGACTCTAATTCTGGTTTTTAAAAGGCCTTTTTTATGATAATCCAATGAAAAGAGATTCTATCTTTAAGATGGTCTTTATGTTTGAACATCAGAGTCCTTGATGAACTTGTATGAGAATTAACATATTTCCTCCTCCTCTCCTCTAATTCAACTAATACTCCAGGTTGATTCTGATATTCTGGTTATGATTCTGATTTAACATTAGGAGAAAATAATTGGAAATTTCTTCATCATTTGGAATTATTTTTCAATTGCTATTTAAATTATTTTTCAAACATTACAAAAATTCTAACTAGTGACTTTATAGATCAGTTGCTGAATCTCACAGCTTAGCAAATAATCATTTGTCTTATTAATATTCATTGTAATTAAGAATGGTTATTTATAGGGGCATCTGGGTAGCTCAGTCAGTTAAGCGGCCGACTTTGGCCCAGGTCATGATCTTGTGGTCCGTGAGTTTGAGCTCCACGTCGGGCTCTGTGCTGACAGCTCAGAGCCTGGAGCCTGCTTTGGATTCTGTGTCTCCCTCTCTCTCTGACCCTCCCCCATTCATGCTCTGTCTCAAAAATAAACATTAAAAAAAAAAGAATGGTTATTTATAGATAATAAATCCAACATTTTCTCTTAGCATGTTATTGTTCAAGGAGGATGGTTTTAGTTCTGTTACTTGATATGTATGACCTCACTTAGTTTCTTAATGTTATCAGCTCCTTGGAAAAAGAGAATTGTTGTATTGGAATATTTTCTCTAGGAAAGACAGAATTCTCAGAATTTAAGTCTTGACTATATTGTTCACTTAGGGAAAGGAACTGAGAAACATAAATACACAAAAATTTTGTATTCTTCTTAGCTAGTTCAATGAAATGTGAGGCAACAATTATGAGTGTTCGGCCAAATATGTAGAAGAATAGAGTTGTGTTTTCACTCTATAGATGAGAGGAAGCAGGAAACCAAAGTTACCATAGCAGTAAGGCGGTAAAATGAACTGTTCACACCTATGTTGGGGATTTCCTTTGTAGATAAATTTTAGGGATTTAAGTACAGAATTTTTAGATGTAATTGGTAGAAAAGATGGGCTCTCCTGAACTTATACTACCCTAGTTTAACTGGAATTATCCATATTAAATACTCGTATTAATGGAAAAAAAGTGTTGTAAACCTCACCTAAGATTCAAGGTTTAAATCTAGAAAGGAGAGAAAATTAAGTCCAAAGCAACAAGAAATAATATCAAAAATTAAAAATAGAAAAACAAAAAATAAACCCTGGATATTTGAAACGATCAATAAAATCTGTTAAACGTTAACAAGACTGATCAAGAAAACCAAGGAAAATATAAATTACCAATTTCAATTAAAAGAATAATTATCATTATAGATATCCCAGGCATTTAAAGGAAAAGGAGTTATTTTTAAAATATTCAAGAAATTTAATAATATAGAGAACAGAAAAAAAATTGAGAGCACCAAAAAGTTTTCCCCAGAAGTAGTAGATAGCCTAAATAGTACAACATCTTTTACAGAAATGAATTTGTACTTTCCCACAAAGAAGTCTTCAGAGCCAGATGGCTTCATAGGCAAATTCTGCCAAATGCACAAGAAAGAAATAAAACCAATTCAACATGGACACTTCCTGAGAAGAAAATAAGAATATTTTTCAGTTCACTTTATGAGGCTCCCCACACCAGATAAAAATAAAGACCAGTATGCCTCATGAGCATAGTTGCAAAAAGCCTTGAAGTAAGTTCAATTCAGCAATATTTAAAAAGGATAATACATCATCATCAAGGGGTATTTATCATTAGAATGTGAAGCTGGAACAACATTGACCAATCAGTAATGAATTTTACCATATCACAGACCAGAAAAGAAGAAAACATGATTAGCCCAATAGATGCAGACAAAAATATTTTACAAAATTCAACTTCTGTTCATGATAAAAAATACTTTCATAAGCAAGAATAAAGGGAAACTTCTTCAATCTAATTAAAGGCTTTTCGGAAAAAAAAAACCCATTAAGCTAATATGCTTAATGGGGTGAAACTGAATGTTTTCACCCTGAAATTGAGAATGAAGCAAGGATGTCAACTCCCACTTCTATTCAGTGATTTAGGGGAGGTTTAGCAAGTGTGAATAAGGCAACTTAAAAAAATAAAAATTTAAAAATATAAGTATGAAAGGAAAAATAAAACTAGCTTTATAGAAAGCATGAGGATCTATATAGAAAATAACAAAGAATTTATTAACAAGCTTCTAGAAAGAGCAAGTTTTGTACGATTGCAGGATATGACATCAAAATACAAATCACTTGTTTTCATATATTAATAAATGACTAAAATGTTTAAAAGATAAAAGCAAGAACATTAGATATTAATGATTGATATGCAAGATTTAGATGATATAAAGAGGAAAATAACAAGAAACCATAAAGAGAAAGAGTTTTTTATCATTTGGAAGATGGGCTATTTTTCGGATATCAATTTTTCCCAAATTGATGTAAATTAGACACAGTTCCAACCACAATTTAAGCATGGTAGTGTGGGTATGATAAAATGATGAATAACTCTTGGTAAAACTTCAAAAAGAAACAGTGTAATTGTATACCAGAAAAGTTTATTCAGTTCATGCAAAAATAATTCTAAGTTGCTAAGTCTATACTCAAATCATGGTGGTTTTTTAATATTCATAAATGTATACTTAGAATGGAAATTTTTTTTTACTGGCTACAAGTGTTCTGTGTATTATAGGATGCTTAACAATTTTTTTGTATGCTAAACACAGTAGCATCGTACCCAGACATTACATTGAAAACAAAAACAAAAGTATTCTATTTCTTAAACTATCCCCTAAGAGATGGTTGATGGCTCTCACAAGTGAAAATAATTAGCATTTAAGATTGTAAGTCATAGTAGTTTGATAAATGGAATCTGTACTAGTCAAACATTTATTGATATAAACCAGTTCCCTCATCTGAAAATGAAGATAACAGTACTCTCTTTATAGCAACTTCAGGGTATCAGTATTCAAATAAAATAATACTTTTCACAATAACTAGAATATTGTAAATATTCAGCAAATGCCGGTTATGATTTTCACTGATGGTAAGATTTTGCTTATCACAGTAATTAGTGGATAGAGCTATGAGAAGCCTTCAAGAGATTTTTACCATTATTACCATTCCTGCTTTGGATGCAAGCAATGTAATCCTCATCATATCTCCTGGTTCTTTCTGAACAGTAGGAGAAGGGAAAATGATACATCTCTCTGCCTCAAATGAATATGTTTTAGATCAGTTGAGATCAGATCACTTGTTTCCTCTGGGATGAAAAGTGGTATAAATAACTGATACTTTGTTTTGCAAAGAGTTCTCAAAACAGCTGTCCTTTCCATTCCTTCCCAGAGTAGGATGGGACAGGAGAGACGACTGAGTATATAAAGAGTATAGAAGCCTGAAAATGTTAAGAATATCCTCTGAAGAACTTATGGCCTAGGCTCTGATGTGTCACTTCTCATTACACTAAACCTATTTATGGTGATTCTGTTTTGAAGCTGTCCAATAGAATTATAATGATTTATAGCTGGCTTTATTTTCAGAATGTACCACAGATAAAGCATTTTATCACAGCTCTGAAGGGCCTGATGATCCTTTTCTCATTTTATCCTGGCCAGCTGGGTTAAAGTTGCCCTCATTTGTCTGCCTTGTCAGGTGTTGTGTCCCATTCATGAGAGCTGTTGACCTTTGTCTCCTCTCCTCCACGTGTTTGGGTCATGCACAAAATCTGAATGTAACTGGGCCCCATTAGCTCTCTGAAAGCCTCCAATGATCATTTTTTTGTGTGTGACACTGGGGCATTCAGCGTTTTTGGTTCTTTTTGGTGTCTTACCTGGGAGAAGCTGAACATATTTTATCTTCACAAAAGCAGATTGCAGTAACCTAAATCATAAAAAAATAATTGACACAAAGGACTGGTTATCTGAAAAATGATTGCTTATTTCCTACTATTTTTCTTCTGTAGCCTGGACATCTTTATTTACCCTAATTGCATCTGGAGGAACACAGAGAGGAATTATGTCTTGTCACATGCCTGAATGAAGATAAAAATGTGCGAGACACATGGACACTCCCACCCCTCATATGTCAATTTAAGGCTCAACCCCTTAGGGATGAAGGGTGGGAAGGAGAAGGGAATTACTCTGGATCCTCTGTGATGAAAACATTCTGTCCTTTCTCGTCTGGAAAAATTAAAAGGATAAGTTTTCACGAACACTTGTTGAGTACCGATTAGACACTCAGGGCTGTTCCAGGTGAGTGACATGTGTCACTTCACTGATTGCACAGAAACCCTGTTTCTCCTCTGGTTGAAATAACATGCAGCAAGATTTTGTGGGCATGTTACATACCCTAGTTGGTCTGAACAACATATGCTTGAGGGACTGTTCTTTCTTATAAGCATCCATCTGAGTTTTACTTATTAATGACAAAGAGACTATCTTAGCCATTTTTGTAATTTGCGTTAAATCACGTGCCACTGATTTACAATGGAGTAGGCTCAATTTAGAAAGCCCATTTTTGGTTAATTTAGATATATATTTTTTTCTCTTTCAAGTATACATAGTAGGCTATTTTTTAAAAAGTTTATTTTGGGAGAGAGCAAGCATGCAAGTGGGGGAGAGGCAGAGAGGGAGAGAGAGATTCCCAAGCACTTGTCAGTGCGGAGTCCCATGCGGGGTTCAAACTCATGAACCACGAGATCATGACCTGAGCCTAAGTCAGGTGTTTAACCAACTAAGCTGCCCAGGTACACTCAATTTTTAAATTAATTATTTTACATAGACAGGTTCTCAATTTGATTTATTTACTGAGCGTTTATTTCCACTGATTTTAAGAGAGATGATTAAGAAGTGAGGGAGAAATAAGAGAGATGGGGGAGTTTTTAAATAATCAGATCAAAATGTAGTGTGTGTACCTTGTACTTCAAAATATTCTCATGGAGGACATAAAATAGGAAACACTTCCGCTGTTTTGGCTGCTTCAGGAATTAGAACAAGCAGGGGTGCCTGGCAAGCTCGGCCAGTAGAGCAGGTGACTCGTGGTCTTGAGGTCATGAGTTTGAGCCCCACATTGGACATAAAGATTACTTAAAAATAAAATCTTAAAATAGAACAGGCAAAACCGTATTTTTTTCTTTAGATAGCCTAAACTGCAAGTGAAAGTACAGTGAATGATTAAACATATGGATATATATGTAATTATTTCCAGAATAGATAATTTTCATAGGTACTTGAAAATACCTCACTGTAATATTCATAAAACAAAGCCCTCTCCCAATATGTAATCTGCGAAACTTGAAATATTCCTTATGAGACACAAACAATATCTTGTGTTCAGCAAAGTTTGGTATTTAAACACGTTCTCCAAATAGCAGTTGGAAACACCGGGAGTTCGTAAATTCTCAATTAATTGCATTATTTCGCAACACAGAACAGATTAGCATTCTTTCACAAGCTAGCTGTTAGTGGATCTTCACAGCTCTTACCTGCCCTTTTAGGGAGTGTATAATGTATGTTCTCTCTGGCACATCTCAAATTTTATTTTATATATATATATTTTTTAACATTCATTTTTGAGACAGAGAGTGGTGAGTGGGGGAGGGGCAGAGAGAGAGGGAGACCCAGAATCCGAAGTAGGCTCCAGGCTCTGTCAGCAGAGACCCGGACGTGGGGCTCAAACTCACGGACCTTGAGATCATGACCTGAGCTGAAGTCAGACGCTCAACAGACTGAGCCACCCAGGTGCCTCACATCTCAAATTTTAAAGTGCACAAGAATCACTTGAGTAACTTGGTAAAATGCCATTATCACTGATTGATTATAGGTGAGATAGTTAAATAAGTACAGGAGTTAGGAGATAGGACTTGTCTGTTAAGTGGTTTCACAATTTCTCATTTTGGTGAGTTCTTATTTTGTATAGAGAATATCTTAAAAAGAGAGACTGATTTACTATACCATTTTCCCTTTAGCCACATGATTCTGTGATATCATCTATACAGCGAAACAACTCAGGATTTGAGAAGAACAGTTTATTACACGTTAGCAATTTAAAGTTCTCATATTTTAATTATCTCTTAAAATTGATGGCATTTTGTAATTTGAGAACATTTTTTTTCTTCGTTTAGCTTTCTCTTTTTATTTTACATGAATCAGGAATCCTGCCTCTTGAAATAAATGGGAACATAGATTTCAAAAAAGCAAAAAAACCACAAAAAACAACAGACACAAACCAAGGTATAGACTTTAATCATATAGAACAAACTGATGATTACCAGAGGGGAGGTGGGTGGGGTGATGGGTGACAGAGGTGATGAGGATTAAGAGTACACTTACCATGATCACTGAGTAATCTATAGAATCGTTAAATCAGTGTATTGTACACCTGAAACTAATATAACACGGTACGTTAACTATACTGGAGTTAAACAAAAAAAAAAAAACCCAAAAAGCATGGTTGCTGATGCGCCTTGGATGTCACTGATCATCTACTCTTCTGCAGAAGCACACAACTTGGGCGCTGATGGCTTGCTGTGACAGATAATGCCATATGATTCTGCTTCAAGCAATAGCCAAACGGGACAAAAATCACACAGGATATAAAATGACAAGAGGACAGGGATCTCCTAGTATTCTGCACAGGCTTGCTTTGCTTATGGCCATTGGGAACAGTCACAGACCTGCAAAAAAAGACTTTTCTCCTGCTGTTCCATCTCAGACTCTTTCTCAATGCCACTTACATCCTATGGAGAAGGGCATCAATGGCCAACATTTCTCTCTGGGAATGGCTGGTGGTTTTTCCCTTTCGAAATACATATTGGACAAAAGTTTAAAGACATTTTTGGACTCCCACGATAAGGGCCTCTCTGTTAGGCTGAGTTAGGGCCAAGTGAAAATGCAGGTTTCTTTTCCTCCACCAACTAGTGCTGGTGCAAGAGAAATAAGTTGGCAGATCTTGATTTTCTTTACTGAAAACAAAAAAGAAAGTAACTTTAAAAATCCTATGGATAATGAGATAGGTTTCTAAACTGAAGTTTGAGAATCTTAGAAAATGTATATTTTTATTTTTTTAAACATTTTTTAAATTTATTTTTGAGAGATAGAGTGTGAGTTGGGGAGAGACAGACACAGAATCCTAAGAAGGCTCCAGGCTATGAGCTGTCAGCACAGAGCCTGACATGGGACTTGAACACACGAACCGTAAGATCAAGGCCTGAGCTGAAGTTGGATGCTTAATCGACCGAGCCACCCAGACGCTCCTCAGAAAATGTTTTCAGATCACTTTTATCACATTTATCTGTGTTGACATAGGAGCACAGTATAGTTAAACCAACCTTAGCTACCATTCTAATGACAAATTCTTGGTGATATTTTAGCCTTTTATATCTCTTACATAAATGAAAGATCTAAGCCTTAAAGGACAAATTGTATGCTTCTTCACTCCGAATAGCATACATCAATAAATGCTCTGAACTGGCTCTGTTTCCTGAGAAGGGCAAACCAACCCTTTGTTAGTCGGTATTATTGGTCAGGATAATAATAATAAATGGTCAGAATAATAATAGTTCATCGAAATTAAGATGAGCTAATGGTCTAGGAGTACTGGCATTGTAATTTAGGGGATAAATAAAACAATATTAATAATAATATAAATATACGAATAATATAAATATAAATATATAAATAATATGAATGCAATATAAATAACATTAATAATTAATAATTCATCTAAATTAAGATGAGCTAATGGCCTAGGAGTAATGACATTGTAATTTAGGGAGTGATAAATTAGAATCCTTTATTACCAAACATAAAAGAACTATGGCCTTATATTTGAAAGCAACTCAATAATAAGAGAAAGTAATCAGGAATTTATAGTCAAATATAAATGAAACTTGGAAGTCAACTATTTAAAATTGATCTAAACAGTCTGAGTCTATAATCAAATTTAAGAAAGATTCATTTTCCATGTTTATTTTTTCACTAAGTAGAATTTCATTCAACGGAATGCATAAGTCATTGTATTAATCCTTTCTCTTAACCTATCGTTCATTTCGGTCTCCTAAATTTACTTTTTATTTGCACCCCTCTGGATGAAAAATGATTGTCCATAAACATCAATTGCTAAAACATCAGGAAATCTGGTGATAATTCTGTAACTTGGTTTCCAGTTTTATATAACCATGGAGTAATATAAATGATTAATGCTTTGTGTTTTTCTTGTTCAACCCTATAATCAGCCTAATTAAGACCCTGCTAGCGCTAATTGAGAAATTATCACTAATTTCTTCAAATTTCCCTAACTTAGACCTCTATTAATTTGTTAGAAAGTACACTTGTATCTCTTGTTGTATTTCAGACCAGCTGTTGCATTTGGAAAAGGATGTTTCAAATAAAAAAAAAATTCTTTAAAATTTCTTCAAGGTTTATAATTCTGTTTCAAGGATAAGACATTTAAGTACTAAATATGTGTGAAAGTATGCATAAATATTCCCATATTTGTTACTAGAGCCCAATTGTGGGGACTAGACAATAAGTTCTAATGCAATATTTTTTTTTCTCTTCATAGCTTGCTTTCAAAGTTACAGTAGGAAATTTTTCCAATTTCTAGGACCTCTGGTTTATAAAGAATATATAATAGTGAAAACTACCTTTTGTCTTCACACAATCATGATTTTCTAGTGTGCTAGTATGTTAAATCAGAATTTTCTCTTAAATGCTGACCGAAAGAGCGTGCTCCTGTTGTCTTTCCTGTACTATCTTCCCAGATTCTTTCCTGGGGCCCATCCATCCTCCTACAGAGGAATGCCAAGGACAGTGGTGAGAATGCTTCAAGAAATTTACTTTTGTCTCACCTATATGGGTATATGCCATAGGTGAAATTGTCTGGAAGTTTATTTGCTTACCAAAATAAACATCTGGACCATCTCTGATTGGTTAAAAAGTCTGATTTCTTCATCACTTTTAGTTTCAAACTCTAATTTACGGCTTTGTTTTTCCGATATTTGGTCAGTTTGTTTTTTCCCCTAAATAGACCTTTTTGTCCAGGAAGTAAGCATCAGGAAGCTAATCTGATATGTCCTGAAATAATCTGTTCCTCAATTCTTATAAACATCTTAAAGTTATAAACATCTTAAAGGAGATAGTCCTTGCCCTTCATAAATGTGGTTAGGTTTGGCAAAAACGAAAAGTGGCAGATGTTTGTCAAATCTATTATGCCATGAATATATCACTCTTTTTAAATGTTGAAATGTTATCCCAGGTGCTTCAAAAGTTTGTACCCTCATAACTGAGTGATTGAGGATAGGTGTAATACATCTGGAAAGTGTTTCAATAATACAAGGCAAATATACAGAATTACCACACTGGACACTCTTAGGGAACTTGGAAAAATGAAAGACTTCTAGGGGTTTCCATTTGGACTTGAGTAAATTTTTGCTGCCATTCTTCAAAACATATCAACTGGGGAAGGAGATCAAGGCTAAAGATTCAGTTCCCTGCACTGTTTTTTGTGCAGACGAGGGCTTTAATTTTGGTTGAATATTTCTACGCATTAATTTATATTCTTATTGTTCTCTTCTCCCCCAACATTCCTGTCTTGGGGTGTTGTGTCTCTTGCAGCACAATGAACTTGAGATCCTTTCCAATTCACATAAAATGTTAGTCCTGCATAAAGGACTCATTACAAATCACTAGATGTTGATGTAAGTCAACACATACTTATTGAGGTGCCTGGGTGGCTCAGTTGGTTAAGCATCCTACTCTTGATCTTGGCCTGGGTCATGATCTCAGGGTCATGAGACTGTGCCCCGTGCTGGGCATGGAGCCTGCTTAAGATTCTCTCTCTCCTTCTCTTTCTGCATAACATCCTCCCTCCTCCCTTCCCCCTCCTAAAAAAAAATACACAAATATATATTTGCAAATTGCCCACAGTTTCACATTTAAATGGACTTTTCATACATTCTTTTTATTCAGTGGTCCTTTTGCTGGACGATTTCACTTCTACCAGCTCCCAACTTTGCTCCTTACATCTTTGTTCCCTCTCTTTCTCTATCACACATATAAACAGCATTCTTACTTCCCTGAAAAAAAAAATAGATGTTTAGAAATTTTCATATGTGTATCCAGGTTAGTTGTACAAGTGACTACCAACTGAAACCATTGTTAGCCCAACTGTTTAATTCAGTGACTTTTCTCACGTCATCTGAGTTACAGTGTTCTATATACTTTAAATGGACTGCCTCTAATTTTCAGCATTTTTCAATTTATTTAATTTTTGTGAACTGATCACACTGTGTCTAGCACAGTGAATAAAATAAAATACAGTACAGCTTCAATATGTATTATATATTTAGTATATATTAAATAATAAAATATATTAAATATATATATTAAATAATAAAAATATTATAATTTAATATATATTATTTAATATATAATATATAATATATAAATATTATTTAAACAGCATCATATATTATCATACGGCCCACCCCTGTTGTTATTAATGCCTAGTGCCTCAATTCTTAATCATTTCATTCTATGTTCTCAGTTCTTTTTTTTTCTTCCCTTGGAGTCATAAACTATCTAATTGATAAACTTTCCCTCCCCTCCCCCTCCCCACACACAAACCCATTCTCTGGGAATCAGTGCAGCTAAGTAAATGAGACCACATTCAAAAATAATCATGTGGTCTATAAACCCCCAAAATCATAAAAAATGTTACAAACCTATAATATATAGGTTTATGTATTTTATACAGGCTTATAATATTACAAAGCCCAAACTTTAATATTAATTCTATGGATCAAATAATTTCTTCCTCTCTTTTTCCTCCCCATATTCTTCTCTCTTCTTCTTTCTTCTTCCTCTTCCTCTCTTTATTTCTTTTTGCATATTTCATGTTTTTGAGGTCCAAGAACAACACATTTTATGCCTTCCTATCTTTATAATAATCCTATAGATGTAAAATATAAGCCCATTCAAGTTTATATTTGCAAGTATATATTTGCAAATTGTGTCTTTCTTATACTTGGTAGAACAAAGGCCATTTTTATGTGATTGAGACATGAACAGGTGTTTGCTGGGCTCATTCTCTTTTTCATAGTGATGTTCTCTTGCTACCACAAATGGATTAATCAGATTGCAGCCTGTTCTTGGAATGCTTATCTCCCTCTGCTTACTGTCCATCCAGTCTTGGTTATAGGTTGGTCTGTCTGAGCTGGCATTTACTTTACTGTGACTCATTAGTCTTTCATCATTATAAGTAGTAGTGATATCCAGAATGTTTCTGTCCCTCAAACTGAGGGACTTATCAGTGGGGTCAGCTGTTTTCTCAAGTTTGCTTAATTCATCAACTTGCAATGCATTCTTGGACTTTCTTTCTACCTGATGATCAAATATGAACACTCATTCTGATGAAGCTTCACTATTCTTAGTATAGCTCCTATTTCTGCAACTGTTTGTTTTTCCTTAGTTTCTTATGCCTACTGTCCCTTATGTAGAGAAAAATGCATGTCTATTGTGGCGGGATTTGAGAATATCCACTCCTCTTCTGCATTTCCTGTCTCCCCTTACAGTTAGGTAGGCCATGAGATCAGTTCTGGTAAATGGAATGTGAGTGGAACTAACTTGTGGTCATGTGGCTTGAAGTACAGAGATAGACCCCACAGAGGCACCTAGAAGCCATATTATCACGTGAGAAGCTGCTGCTCAGCAGAAATATCCAAACCATGTCAGACTCCGCTTGAATGAAATAAAAGCTTTTTAAAGTTTTTTTATTGTAATTTCAGTATAATTAACACAGTGTTATATTAGATACAGGTGTACAACATAGTGATTCACCAATTCTATACATCACCTGGTGCTCATCGTATGTGTACTCTTAGTCCCCTTCACTTATTTCACTCATCCCCCACCCACCTCCCCTCTGGTAACATCAATTTGTTGTCTGTAGTTAAGACTCTATGTCTTGGCTTTCTCTCTCTCTCTCTCTCTCTCTCTCTCTCTCTCTCTCTTCTTTGCTCATTTTTAAAGATCCACATATGAGGGAAATTATCTGGCATTTGTTTTTCTCTGAATTATTTTGCATAGCATTATACTCTCTAGCTCCATCCATGTTGTTGCAAATGACAAGATTTCATTCGTTTTTATGGTTACATAAATAATATTCTATTGTATCTATACACCACATCTTCTTCATGCATTCGTCTATCAACAGACACATGGACTGCTTCCATAATTTGGCTATTGTAAATAATGTTGCAATAAACATGGGGATGTGTGTATCCCTTTGAATTGGTACTTTTGTATTTTGGGGGTCAATATCCAAAAGTGTGATTACTAGATTCTAAGATAGTTATGTTTTTAATTTTGTAAGGAAACTCCATACTGTTTTCCACAGTGGCTGTACCAGTTTACATTCCCACCAAAAGGGCATGAGGATTCCTTTTTATCCACATCCACGCCAACACTCATTGTTTCTTGTGTGTGTGTGTGTGTTTTATTTTAGCCATACTGACACGTGTGAAGTGATATCTCATTAGTTTTGATTTGTATTTCCCTGATAAGTGATGAGCATCTTTTCATGTGTCTCTTGGCCATCTTCATGTCTTCTTTGGAGAAATGTCATTCATGTCTTCTGCCCACTTTTTAATTGGGTTATTGTTTTTTTTTCTGGGGGGAGTGTTGAGTTTATAAGTTATTTATATATTTTGGAAACTAACCCTTTTTCAGATATGGTATTTACAAATATTTCCCCCATTCAGTAGGTTGCCTTTTACTTTTGTTGACTATTCCTTTCACTGTGCAGAAGCTTTTTATTTTGATGTATTCCCAATGGGTTTTACTTTTATTCCCCTTGTCCCAAGAGACACATCTAGAAAAACGTAGTTACGGTGTTAAGCTTTTATTTTGTTAAGCCATTGGGTTACGGGGACTGTTAGAATGGCTACTGTTAATAACCTTGGTGAGTATACCTCTAACATATTAAAAAACCTCTAAGATATTAAAATTAATGGAAGAAATAGTAAAGGACTTCTATATTTGTAAATACTTTTTTTATATGTTGAAACTGTTATGTTTCCTATTCTATTCATCTTTTATATTATAATTGCATTTATGAAATACTTAAAGGTATTTTTTTCTATGATGGCTCATGGATTTTTAATAGTCAATTTGCTCCCAATATATGTAATTATAATTCACGTTTGGATATTCAAAGTTATATGACTTGATCAACGGAAGTCTATTTAAGTTTGAATATTTTTACTTCTTTGAGCAATACCATCAAACATTTTTTCAAATAATCTTATCTGACAAGGAGTTACTGGTCTGTTCAATTTTTCCCAGGTTCAGGATATGTAATCAGCCATTCACTAAGAAAAAATTCTTTTTAGTGGAGGAGGATATGAAATGTCAGATTCTAAGCTCTAGGGATACATAGCAAATTGTTTTGAGCTGAGCAGAGTAGTATCAGGTTTTAACATTGTTTTCCAATAACAGAAAAACCACTTGTTCTGGAGCATACCTAAATGATTTTTATGCCTTATCCAAATTATACTCCATTTCCTTTTGTAAGTCTTATATATTTTACCCATAGTGATTTTACATTGACTCTGCAGACAGAGTTTATTATAATAGTCTAAATAATATAACAATAGCTAATTCTCATCATATACTAAGCCCGATGTTTCTTAGGAATCTCCTTTAGAAATCTGAAACCCTCTTTTTCCAAAAGGTTTCATCTGAAGAAATAGTTGGTCAAAAACTTTCTGCCACTATTCTGATCAAGAGAATCCTGCAGAAAAGGATTCAGTACCTATAGGAAAATAGATCAATCTAGTATAAACGTAAGCATTATGATTTGTGTCTAAACTTAGAACACACAATCTGACAAGCACATTTTTTATGTATTTGTAAATGTAAGGACCTAAAAATATCTTACCAAATGGTATATATGAATCACTCTACAGTATTTAATTAAAGAACCAATTTTACTGGAAATGATACAGGTATAGGGGAGGGAAATTTTTCCCTCTAACCTTCTAGGTTCTTTGGCTGGTCTAATAATCAAACTGACATAAGACAGATTAACCAGAGGGAAGCATGTTTAATTGCATATTATGAGGTCCCCACAAAGCAAGGAGATTCAAGGGCAAGCTGGGCAATTGAAGTTTATATGCAATCCTGACCTAAGACATGGGATAGGGACCCCGAGGCTTCAAAGGGGTGGAGGATAATTCACAGGGTGATAAGAACAGATGTTTACTAATTAGATGGTTGTCCTGCTATATAGATAGGTCATTCAGAGAAAAATGATCTCTTGGCAATAGCTCTCTTTCTGGGCCAGGCCCCCTATCTAAATTCTTTTAAGTAGTTTGTGGGAGAGGTAAAACTTTTTTTTTTCTTGAATCTGCTGGCTCTTGATTGTCTTCAGCTCAAAATAACCCACATGCCAAAGTGGCACATTTTGGGAAGATTTGTTATGAATCTCTTCACATGAGATGGACTCTACTAGAAACCCTAATGTTTCTTAATATTTGTAAAACAGAGAAGAAAGAAGAGCAGAAAAATGTATTCTTTAGGGCTTTGGTAGTGGGTTCATTGTAGTTGTAATACAAATCTAAAGTAACACGAAGTTGAGAAGTGAATACTTGGAAGGGATTCGAATAGGATCCAAATATTTTCAAACATGATGAATATCCATTACTGATAGCTTTACTAATAAGCTACATAAAATGATTAAAATTGTGCCTAAGCGAAATAGAGCATCTTTTAATAAATTATGGGGGAAATATCAAATGTCTAACTCAGATTATGACAAAGAAGCAAGTAGTTACAATCATGATTTTTCTTTTTATATTTTTAAAAAATATACAGAGAATTTTAGGCTTCTGAATGGATAAAATAAAACAAAAATGGTTCATCATTATTCTATTAATTAATCTCATATTAATTAATCTCATAATTAAAAGCTCTCATGAGCTGCAAAAAAATACAATTAAAATGAAGCATTTTATAAAAAAATCTGTCTGGCACTGGGTAGGTGAGGGGATGGGAGATCAATGAAATGATCAAGCCCCAAAATTGTACTTCTGACAAAACAAGCAAAATTATATGTATGGTATCTCCATATTCAGAAGCAATCCTTTCTTTCTTGGCAGTTAGCCAAGACACGGATAGGCTCTTGAGACCACATTGGTAATTTCTTACCCAAACTTGCTCACCTCTGAGTGATTTATAATAAGTTAAAAGTAAAGTCTGATGGGAATTTCAGTTTCTTACATTTAAACCCCAGATGGTTCTTTTACAAAGGACTCTCATCTGAAAAATTAATGAAGAAACAAAATCTAGCAGGTATGGGGTAGAACGACACTTAATATTACAAGGGCGAATCATACATGCATATAAAATGCCATCACATTGATGATTAAAATTAATTCAAATATAGAAGGAATTACTATAAGCAAATTTTATTACCTTCATGATGTCAACATCTCACATACTGTTTGTCCCTAGAGTCATAGAGAAGCTCTTTTAGAAATCACAATGCAAAAGTATTCTGCAGTTTCATTACAGTTTGGGGCCAAAGGTCTCAATATAATTTCCAAATTAATTAAATAAATGTTGGCAACACTAAGAAAATATTACGAGGGGGAATCAATAGAACACCATTTTACATAAGCCAATTTATTCTCTTTAATGAAATTATTCAAACTGTTTAAAACTTTTATGTCTTCCAAAATAAAAATTTCTTTGGATAGTAAATTTCAGTCAGATTGCAACCTACCAGTCACTACCTCTGCTATACAACTTCGGATTTTATAACATTCTGTCTCAAAGGCATTTTTTAACAACTGAACTTTTCAAAATAAATTTCTGTATACATTAGTTTTAAAATAGAGAACACTGAAAATGTTATACTAATTTTTAATATCTAACACGAAAGTGAGTTGATTTTCCACCACTGAATCAGAAGCACAAAATTCCTGTTGGAAAACTGTTTTCCTTAAATTCTTAGAAGGAGGGTTATTTCTTTTCCAAAATACAATGTAAAGGAAGAAAAATTCACCTTTGATGACAACACAAGTTTCAGTTGAACCTTCAGCAAAAAAATTTTTAAGGTGATACTTGTCCTTATCCCTCTGCAGGCTGATCCTCACTAATAAAAAGATCTCCGTGCTTATGTGGGTATGGCATGAGATACCTTGAGTTGTGTTATTCTACTTCATCCTTATGATAGTTCTATGAATTGAGAGCACAAAGAGTATTATTAATATTTCACAGTTTAGGAATGGAGCATAGAAAAAATAAATGCTAAAGTTCATTTGGTTAGGTTAACAAAAGTCGTATAGCTAGAATTAAAGCACAGTTATCCCTCTATCCTAACCAAGGGCTCTTCATGTGATATATAATTATGGCATGAGTATACAAGTGGCTTAAGGGTAACTTTTAAAAAATGAATCTCTTTTTTCATGGAAGTTCATTGATTTCATTGATTTCCCAGGGATTCAAATAAATATTCTTTCATTGAAAACCTACTTTGTTATAGGCACTCTGCTTATTTGTTTAGACTCTGAAGGAGCATACAAAAGAGTTTCTTCCTTTGAGCTCACAATTTGGTGGTGGTGGAGATACATGTGTAGTACGATGGGAGGGGCTTTATAACAAAACTAGTACACAGTGGGTTAAGAGCATGACAAGAGAGAGACTAAGTAGAAGAGTAGGGTATTGTGATTAATCGTTAAAATAAATGTGCATTATGTCCTGAAAAATAAGAGCTTGAGAGGCAGAGTAAAACAAAGACATTTCAGATAAAAAAAACAGAATTTTAAAGACATGGGGAGTTGAAAGTCTTAGTTGTGTTCATATAGCAGCATTTTTGTATTATCTTCATGTAGGTAGAGAATGCAAAGGGAAGTGGGGTGGGGAGAATTGGGGGAAGTTTTTGAAAGTGTGTTTGTCATGTTAGAACGACCGTAAAGCATTATTTAGGGCAAGTTTTTAAAGGAGAGGAGGTGTATGATTCAATTTGCAGTAGCAAAGACACTTTTGGGGAAGAAGGGATGAACAGCTGGAGTAGGCGAGACTGGATGAAGGAAAACTGAAGCAGGAGAAGAATGATGGGGATGGTGGAAGACATTATTTCCTGTAGGAGCCCAGTCTGGGTTGATAACATTGGATACTCACTTTGTGTCCCTGCTTGTGATTTGCAGCCTCCACTTCTAAAAGTTTTCCATATATAAAATTTCTCTTTGTACAGTACGATTAGTTTCTGAGGGAGAGCAGAATACATCACCCTAGAATGTGCCACCTTGATACATGGATTATTTTGAGCTGAAAGCAATCAGGGCCTGAAAGACTTAGGAAGAATTTTTACCTCCCCCTTAACTGCCTACGATGATTTAGATAAGGGACCTGTACCAGGAAACGAGCTACTACCAAAAATAACCTTTTTATATCCAAAAGATGTATCTGCAAGGCATGGGAAACATTTGTTTACCAAATACCTGCTCTTCTCAGCTTCCTGTGAATTGTTTTGCAGCCTTTGGAGACCCGAAACCCCTATTCCCTTCTCCTTAGCTCAGGATGGAAGCCTCAGTTACCTGCTAGAGGGTCTCCTACTTTTATGGGGCTACTGTATGTACCAAATTGGTATTTCTCCTGGTAATCTGTCTTATACCAATTTAATTATTAGGCTAGCCAAACAACCTAGAAGGGAAAAAGGGAAGCATTTCCCAACTCCACATTTTCCTAATAACTTCTATTATTTTTCTATTCACCACATGGTTTTACCCAGGTGTTCATCCTGGCCTTTTGGAATTAGTGTTGTTGTTTTTTTAAGTTTATTTATTTATTTTTGAGGGAGGAAGGAAGGGAGAGAGGGAGAGGAAGAGAATGAATGAATGAATGAATGAATGAATGAATGAATGAATATCCCAAGCAGGGTCCACACTGTCAGCACAGAGCCTGACTCAGGGCTTGATCCCAGGAACTATGAGATCATGACCTGAGCTGAAATCAAGAGCCAGACCCTTAACCACTGAGCCACCCAGGCACCCCTGGATTTAGTGTTTAAAAACTATTTTCCTAGTTTTTAGCGATGATTTGAAGCAAGTACATACTGTGACTAAAGAAGGGTTATACCTTATTGTGGACACTATGAAAATGATTTTCTTGCTTCAATAAGAGAGCCAACATGGAGGGATGGTTCTGAGTCAGACTGGCTAATGAGGAACACTCTTACCAGCTGCACACCTTCAGAAAATTAACCCCTTCATCCCTCCATTTCCTCAACTTAAAAATGAGGATAACTGTTTCTTCCTTAAAGAGTTTTGAGGATTAAGTGAATAAAGGATAAAAATGAGGGTTTCTTTCTACTCACATCACTTTTGAAACCAAATATGTGTGTTTGAAAACAAATATGTGAAAACAAATATGTTTGTTTTTTTTTCACAATCAGCAATACAATTCAGTTCTAATGCTGTCTACCTGTAGTTAATGCAGACCCCCCAGGTTAAAGGTTTAATCCAACAAGACTGCCTGCCCTCACTTCAGATGCCAATCTCAAGTCTCAGGTTGTTTTGGCTATATGCTGGGGGATTCCCATGACCCCTTCCACGGGTTCAATAATTTTCTAGAAGGGTTCACAGAACTCAGGAAAACTAATTAATAGATTATGGGTTTATTACAAAAAATACAGCTCAAATAGAAGAGATGTACAGAGCAAGGTATGGGGAGGGGGCAGAGCCTCTATGCCCCTTCCAAAGGCACCACCTTCTCAGCACCCCCATGTGTTTCCCAGTCTGGAAGCTCCCAAACCTCTCCAGTGAGGGTTTTTTATGAAAGCTTCACCAAGTAGACATGACTGATAATAAACTCAATTCTCCAGCCCTTTCTCCTTCCTGGAGGTCAGGGAATGGGGCTAAAAATTCCAGTAATCACACCGTAGGTTCCCTTAGCAACCAGCATCCCCCTCCCCATCCTCAGGAGCTTTCCCCAAATCCTAAAATTTATCATAAACTCTACTGTGGTTGAAAGCACCTCTTCCGAATAACAAAAAATGCTCCTTTCACTACTTTTTTCTCTGGAGCTGGTTTAGGAGACTGGGACAAAATCCAACTACTACCACAAAAGATACTGTCGCTTTTATCACTTAGGAAATTACAAGTATTGTAAGAGCTGGGATGAAGACCAGAATATGTATTTTTTATTATCATAATGAGCATGAATTAAAAAAAATACTTAGAACTCTGGCAGATTGTATATGTTTAGTAAATGTTAGTCACAATGACCACCACCACTGTCATATTGTGGAGAAAAAAAGTTAAAAAATTCAGAAGGTAGACATTTAAGACAAAAAACCAAAACAACCCCCCCCCCCAAAAAAAAAACATATTCCATGAAGTTACTCATTCACTTTGCAAGAGAACTTTCAAACCACAGAAGCTTGACCCTAATGAAATACTCAGTCCATACATTATGTAATCCTTTGGCCAAGATATTAATTCTAAAATATTTTAATGTATCATTAGCTCAGTCTCTAATGCACAAAACGCTTTTTATTCTTTTCGTGACACAAAAGTTTGCTGTTTTTCTCAGAGTGTATGTTTAAAAATATTTGATTTTTCTGTGATTTCTAAACTTGTCTTCTAAGTAGTTAGATATAAATAGAGCCAGTATTCACTTTTTTGACCCTCTTTCCTTTTTCTGTATGTTCTTTCCATTAGAGATTCAAATCATTCTTATGGTTTCAGTGAAAATCTCTTATTTGTAAAATTTCTAACTACCCATCTGCAGTCATGACCTCTCTCTAATTTTATCACTAATTATCTACTTGAGTGATTTGCAGTTGCCTCAGTGTCAGCCAATCTACCCAGAGATTCATCATATTTCCCCCCAATCCTATAGATTCACATTTGTAAAAGGCAATGCGGTTTCCTGTTTGGGAGAAGGGCTCTGGGGTTAGACACAACATGACTTGCTCTGGCTCCATATTTGGTAACTGTGACTTTTGGTGCCCTAACTTCTCTAGGCCTTAATAGTTACCTTGCTGGTGAAAGGAAATTTCTAGGCGAATTAAGATGCTTAACTCAGTGTTTGGCAAAAGCAAGACCTTAATGAATTTTAGCTGTCATTATTAATGTTATCCACACAGGAGAGCCTCTACATTATAGGTATACGCAAATATCTTTGTGTCTGTAAATGAATCTTCCTCCATTCTTCTGCTATGTCATGTTGATATTAATTCACAAGACTTAGCTCAATCATGACCTCTTTTAGCCTGCCCTTGTCTTCTCTGGCTCCCTACAATTTCATCTTTAAGAGCCCACACATGCAGAACATGCAGAGGCTGGCCCACTTATGTTTCTAAGATGAAGAAGTAGGACCAGGAACTCCATTTGCGATGTCACCACCTCCCGAGCTTGCCATGCCCTACAAATGTCACCTCCCTACTCTGAGCGTGGATCTTAGTTGTCCTACTCTTGCGTGCAGTCTGCTCCCTGTTCCTGCTATTTTTACTAGCTGACAAGTCCCAGAATTCTTTGTGCTCAGGCAATCAGCAAATTATCAGTATTGATACTCATAAATCTCTCTATAGCTCAGGCCTTAATAGCTCAGTTGTCTATATTTTCTGTCAGACAAATAAATCTTCATTTATTTGTCAAAACTTCATATCCTTTACTATTTCCTTCAACTTTTGAATTCAGCACCGCTGCATCTATTATAGTCTACATTTCCCATTGTTTCATTTTCTGATTACTCTGCTTTAGCTGGATTGACTTTTACTCACTGTTTTCTAACTCTGTCTTACTAGTTCATTTACCGTACCCTTGATCAAACTGCCAACATGGCACAGCACATTTGCCTCATTCTCTTTACCTGTTTATGTACTTTGAGACTGTGATGTCTAGTTCAAATTCCCATGCAACTTTGCTAATCATTTTAGCTCTTGGTGTTCTTTCCTGTCTCTGAATTATGATTTAACATGGGCTAAATTTATAAATGCTTGTGAACTTGAGTAGGCAGGTATCCTACTGAAATCAAAACCATCAATTAGAGAAACAGTTACATATGAAAATGGACACTCAGAAGTATCTTTTTTTGAAATATTGAGGTATAAACCATTGTGCTATTCTAAATATATTTTGAAAATTTTATGTGTGTATGTACCTATGCTGCAAAAATCTATGCTACACAATATATACATACACATATAAGTGTACCTATATACATGTATTATCATAGATTTTATAACATTGTAGACACCTAACTGGTTGCCATGTTAACAACCATAAAGATGATGATAATGATGACGATGATGAGATTGAAAAGAATTGGAAGTAGGGAAATGTGTTTCTTAACTTTCTTTGGTACCTATGCCATTGGGGCAGGTATACAATTAGTACCTTATATTAAACATTATGATTACGATTTATAGTATTTGCTAGGCAAGTTATTGGTGCTTTTCTGTAGTTTCTCCCTGATTAAGATTGAAAGATTCTTTTGGCTACAGTTCCCACACATGCTCTGGAAGAAAATAGAGAAGAGGAGAAGCAAAAATAAGTATTTTGCACCAGGAGAAAACAACAGTGAAGGAGCACAGCAGGCTGGCACTAGGTCCAACATCCTTCCTCTTGCCCTGCCTCACTGGCTGCTTCTGCTCTCATGAAGTCATCACTGGGAAGCAAACACTGGCAGTGGGAAAGGATATCCTGAGATCTGGCCTGCAGTCTGACAATAACTTTTTGGCACATTCTAGTGTAAAATATTCCTATTAGTACTCCACATTCGTTCTGGCGCCTGAACATGGCCAACTGCAGGAGCCAAGAGGAAATTCCCTGTTGAGGAAACACTGTGGGATACAGAGGAACAGGTGAGCACAGCAAGAAATGGAGCCATTTCTCGACCCTCAAAGAAGAATAATTTACAGAAAATTCCTTATCTACTTGGGTGTCTCCTCAGGAACAGTAAAATAGAAATGGGAATTTTCATAAGAGTAAGATGAAAAGGAAAAGCGCAAAATGGGAAGAATTACATTAAGGCATGCCACAAAAATTCTTTAGCTGGTAACAGGGAAAAATATAATTCCTGAAATCTTAGAGTTTGTATAAACCCTAGAGCTCTCGATGAAAATGTATCCCTCAGGTGGATTTTAGTACAGAAACTATTCTGGCATTGTCCCAAGTATTGTCTTTAGGATGATATTTTGTTTTGGGGGAGGAAAATGTCTTGGGAAGGCCAGATTAAACCAATGTTAATAGATTCCCTTCATTAACGTAAATGCCTTTTTAAAATATGCTGATGTGGAGGGGCACCTGGTGGCTTGGTGAGTTAAGCATCCAACTCTTGTTTTGGCTCAGATCATGATCTTAGGACTCAGGAGTTACAGCCCTGCATCATGCTCTAGACTGACTGCAGGAGCCTGCTTGGGCTTCTCTGTCTCCCTCTCTCTGTTTCAAAAATAAATGCATATTTAAAATATGCTGATGTGGAATAAACATAGTACACATTATTTACCATTCATCTCACCATTGATTTCCTCCAACACCTTTTTTTTTTAATATAAAGAGAATTTTGCAGCATGAAGTAATACCATATTTAGGAAAAACATGATCTATTCCATAATGAGTCCTAGACAACTTGAGATGAAAAAAAGAGTTGTAGGTTTCCTTAAATTAGCCGTACTATTTTTTTTTCTGTAATATTCTGGAACTCCAATGGGCTCTGTACCAATTAATCTTGCCCTCAATAGAACTCATCAAGGTGTGTTGTTGCGATTTCAACTACGTGACCCAGGTTTCCTGTTACTTCCCCGTTCCAATTTTAGTCCTCATTTCCTTATGTAAGTTTTCTTTGTCTAAAAGCATGACTGAACACTTGTTATACCGTTAACTATTTGTGGGATATGTTGCATTTGGAGTCACAGGAACTGCACTTCCCACTATGCATGCCTCATAGTACTTTCCACACCTTGAATTTCTACTGTCCCTTTGACATGCTTTTACCAAGAAAATGTAAAAGAAACGATGCCATTCAATACCAGCCTTAAACATTAAAAAGGCCCAGCATGTTTTACTTTTTTTTTATTTTAGAAGTCTAGCTGGTAGAATCAGGAACCATGATACATAAAAAGAAAGATATAAATTCTCCTGATGGAGAAGACATGGACAGTTCCTCATGGGTGGGAAAACACCGAAAGAGACCAAGTGCAAGAGAAATGAGGTGCCCCAGTTGTCCACATAGCCCTCAGGCATATGAGAAAGGCTTTCTGAGACCTTTCATTTCGGCCATCCACGGATGGAGTGCAGTCAAATACAAGTCATATCAGATGTTTGCACCCCATCAAAACCATCAAAATCAAATGAAAAGAACCTTGAGGGTAGCTCTGCCTAAAATTCCAATCCATAGAAATACAGACAATCAAAAGAAGCCTTGTTTGATGCTATTAAATTTTAAGATGGCTTATTACATGGCACAGATAACTGAAATAGAAGGGTTTTTTTCTGTCTCTAGGTATTTGGGGAAGAAGCATAATTTCACCATACAGGTAAATACAAACCAACAGAATCATCAATATGAGGCAGAGGAAGGAAAACATTATGAGGTTGGTGTGTGTATTAATATCACAAGTTTGAAAGAAACTCTTGGAGGAACTTCTTATTTTTGTTTGGCTTCTAAAATCAGGTAGGTTTGGTATAAAAAGGGATTCTGTAGAGGGGAGGCAATAGCCTATAAAATAAATAGAATAGGTTGAAAAGGTATTAGCTCTGGAGAATTACACAAACACAAATACACGTGGCTATATGTATACATGTGCACATGCATGTATAAGATATAACTATATATATAGAGAGAATATATAAATGCATATAAGTGTAGATATATTTGCACATATCACATTACTAAAGGATATATATAGATTATATATGTATATCTAAAAATATATAAAACATTAATTATATATGTACACATATATAATACATATTAGATGTTTAGTACATATATAATACATATATACATAATACATATTACATACGTATCATACATATATAATGTAAATATATGCAACTATATCGGATATACACACACATACACATAAGAAACCCAAACATATGTCTGAATTTACACCAAGAAGTTTACATAATTATTTTCTCTTATTTGTATTGAAATCTATGTAACAAACTATATCACACTGCAGTGACAACATACACAGTACATCATACTGATTCAACAATTCCATACATTACTCAGTGCTCACCATAAGTGTAGTCATCTTTAACCATCTGTCACCATATAACATTTTTACAATATTATTGACTAGGTTCTCTATGCTGTGTTTTTTCATTTCTGGGATATATTTATTTCATAACTGGAAGTTTGTTCCTTTTAATGCCCCTTGTCTGTTTTGCCCAGCCTCCCCACCCCCAGAGCCATCAGTTCTCTGTATTTATGAGTCTTTTTGTTTTTTTAGATGCCATGTATAGGTGAAATCATATGGTATTTGCCTTTCTCTGTCTGAAGTATTTCACTTAGTAGAATACCCTCTAGGCCTATGTTTTCACAGATAGCAAGATCTCATTTTTTTATGGCTGAGTAATATTCCATTGTACATATCTTCTTTATCCATTCATCTATTGAGGGACACTTGGATTCTTTCTGTATTTTGGCTATTGTAACTAATGCTGCAATAAACACGGTACATTTATTTTTTCAAATTATTATTTTTGTTTTCTTTGGACAAATGCCCAGCTGTGGAATTACTAGATCATGTGGTACTTCTATATTTAAATTTTTGAGGGAACTCCATAATGATTTCTATAGTAGTTACACCAGTTTACATTCCTACCAACAGTGTACAAGGGTTTTCTTTTCTCTTTCTTGTCTACACTTGTTGTTATCTTTTTGAAACTAGCCATTTGACTAGTATAAGGTGATAGCTCACTGTGGATTTGACTTGCATTTCCTTGATAATGATGTTGAGGATCTTTTCATGTGTCCGTTGACCTCTTGTATATCATCTTTGGAAAATGTCTATTTAGGTTCCCTACACATATTTGAATTGGGATGTTTGTTCTATTGGTGTTGAGTTAGATATTAACTCCTTGTCAAATATATTATTTGCAAACATTTTCTCCCATTAAATAGATTGGCTTTTTGTCCTGTTGGTTGTTTTCTTTGTAGTACATAGCTTTTTTTTTTTTTTGGTGTAGCCTCAATAGTTTTAGTTTTTGTTTCCCCTGCTGAGGACACACATCCATAGACATCTCGCAAAGAACAATGTCCAAGCGATTACTGCCTACATTTTCCTCTAGGAGTTTTATGGTTTCAGGTCTCACATTTAGGTCTTTAATCCATTTTGAGTTTATTTTTGTATTTGGTTTGAGAAAGTGGTCTGTTTCATTCTTTTGCATGTAGCTGTCCAGTTTTCCCAACACCATTTGTTGAAGAGACTGTCTTTTCTGCATTGTATATTCTTGCCTGTGTTGTACGTTAATTGACCATATAACCTTGGGTTTATTTCTGGGCCCTCTATCTTGTTCCATCGATCCGTCTAGTCGATCGATCGATCGATCTATGTGTGTGTGTGTGTGTGTGTGTGTGCTGGTACCATACTGTATTCTGAACTATGTTTTTTGTAATGTATCTTGAAATCTGGGATTGTGATACCTCCAGTTTCATTTTTCTTTCTCAAGATTGTTTTGGTTATTGTAGGCCTTCTGTGGTTCCATACAAAACTGAGGATTATTTGTTCTACTGTGAAAAATGCTATTGGTATACTGATATAGATAGTCTTAGATTTGTAGATTGCTTTGGGTAGTATGGAAATTTTAACAATATTATTCCAAACTATGAGTATGGTGTGTTTTTCAATCTGTTTGTGTTGCCTGGAATCACTTTTGTTAATGTCTTACAGTTTTCAGAAAACAGATCTTTCACCTCTTAGTTGAATTTATTTAGGTATTCATTTTGGTGAAATCGTAAATGAAATTCTTAATTTCTTTTTCTGCTATTTCTTTATTAGTGTATACAAATGCAACCGATTTCTGTACTTTAATTTTGTATCCTGCAATCTTACTGAATTCATTTGTCAATTCTAGTAGTGTTTTGGTGGAGTATTTAGAGTTATATGTATATATGTAGTATCTTGTCACCTGCAAATTATTAGTTTTACTTATTCCTCACCAATATGGATGAGTTTTATTTCTTCTCCTCTTCTAATTGCTACAGGTAGGACTTCCAGTACTACGTTGAATCAAAGTGGTGAGAATGGACATCCTTGTCTCATTCCTGACCTGAGAGGAAAAGCTCTCGGTTTTTTGCCATTAGTTTAGATTTAGCTGTGAGTCTTTCATATATGGCCTTTATTATAGGGTATATTTCCTCCAAACCCACTCTGTTTAGAGTTTTTATCATGCATGAATATTATATTTGTGAAATGTTTTTCCTGCATCTATTGAGATGGTTGGATGGTTTTTATTCTTCTTCATATTAATGTGGTGTATCATACTGATTAATTTCCAAATATTGACCCACCCCTGGATCCCTGAAGTGCCACTTGATCATATGGAATGATTTTTTAAATGTATTGTTGAATTTGATTTGCTAATATTTGTTGAGGATTTTTGGATCTATATTCCTGATATTAACTTGTAGGTCTTTTTTGTGTGCGGGGGGGGGGGGGTTGGGGAGGGGGCTAGTACCTCTGTTTGGTTTCAATATCAGGATAATGCTGACCTTGTAGAATGAATCTGGCTGCTTTCCTTCTTCAAAACTACCTTTAGTTTTTGAAATAGTTTAAGGAGAATATGTATTTTTTTTTATGTTTGGTAGAATTCATCTGAATTCTGGTCCTGGACTTTTGTTTGTTCATAGTTTTTAATTACCACTTCAATTTCATTAGTGGTAATTGGTCTGTTCAGATTTTCTGTTTCTTCCTGATTCAGTTTTGGAAGATTTTGTTTGTAGGAATTTATCCCTCTCTTCTAGGATGTTCACTTTGTTGGCATATAATTTTTCATAACATTCTTTTATAATCCTTTTTATTTATGTGGTGTCAGTTGTCATTCTCCTTTGTATCTGATTTTGAGTCCTCTTTTTTTCCTTCATGAGTATGGCTACAGGTTTATCAGTTTTATTTTTTCAAGAGCCAGCTCCTGGTTTCACTGATTTTCTCTGTTTAGTTTCTATTTCATTTATTTCTACTCTAGTTTTTCATTATTTTCTTCCTTCTACTAGCTTTGGCTTCATTTTTGTTGTTGGGTTTTTTGCTTTGTTTTGCTTTGTTTAGGTCTTTTTGGTAAAAGTTTAGGATATTTGAGATTTTTGTTTCTTTTTTCTTTTTTATTTTTAAAATTATTATTTTTTATTTATTTGAGGTAGGCCTGTTTCACTATAACCTTCCCTCCTAAAACTGCTTTTGCTGTGTCCCAACAATTTTGGACCATTTTATTTTCATTTGTTTCCATACATTTTTTTTTAAATTTCCTCTTTGTTTTCTTTGTTGATCCATTCGTTGTATAATAAAGTAGCATGTTGTTTAGCCTCCATGTGTTTGTGTTTGTTTGTTTATTTATTTTACAGATTTTTTCATGTAACTGATTTCTAGTTTCATATTTTTGTGGTTGGATAAGAGGCTTGATATGATTTAAATCTTCCTAAAATTATTGAGATTTATTTTATGGCTTAATATAATTTATCCTAGAGAATGTTCCATGTACAACTGGAACAAACATGTACTCTATTAAATGAATGTTCTGTATATATCTGTCAGGTCGATCTGGTGACTCATGTGTCATTCAAAGCCATTGTGTTCTTGTCAGTTTTCTGTCTGGATGATCTATCCATGGATATAAGTGGGATATTAAAATCTCCTATTATTGTATTACTGTCAATGCTTCCCTTTGTATCTATCTGTTAATACTTGCTTTATAAATTTATGTTCTCCTATGTTGGGTGAATAAAATTTTATAGTTGTTATATCCTCTTGTTGGATTAATCCCTTTATCATTACATAATGCTCTTATTTATCTTTTGCTACAGTCTTTGTTTAAAGTGTATTTTGTCTGATATAAATATTGCTAACTTGGCTTTCCCCACCTTTAATTTGCATAGAATATCCTTTTGCATCTCTTCATTTTCAGGCTGTGTTTTTAGGTCTGAAGTGAGTCTGCCAGCAGCATATAGATGGGTCTTAATTTTTATTCATTCAGTTACCCTTTGTCTTTTGATTGGAACATACAATCTATTTACATTTAAGGTAATTATTGATTTTGTTTTGCCAAATTGACTTATTATTTTGTTGTTTCCTAGTTTTTTGTAATTCTTGTCCTTCTTTATTCTCTTGTCCTGTGATTTAATGGTTTTTGTTTTTAGTATTATGTTTGGATTTCTCTGCTTTTTATGTATCTGAGTTTTGATTTGTGGTTACAACTGAGTCTTGTATCTTATGTGTCTAGCAGTCTACATTAAGTTGATGGTTATTTAAGATTGAACATATTCTAAAAGCACTAAATTTTTACTCCTCTGTCGTGTTTTATGTATATGATGTTATATTTTACATCTTTTTATTTTGCATACCCCTTGATTAATTTTTGTAGATATAATTGATTTTACTATTTTCATGTTTCAATCTTTATATTGCATTAATAAGTGATTAATCTATTACATTTACTATATGTTTTTATATGTGAATTTTTTTCATTCATAATTTTCTTCTAGTTATGGCTTTTTGTTTTTACTTAAGAGTCCCTTTAAGATTTCTTAGAACACTGATTTAGTGGTGATAAACTGCTTTGTTTGAGAAATTTTTCATCTCTTTTTCTGAATAATGACTTTGTTGGGTAGAGTATTATTGGTTGTAAGTTTTTTCTTTCAACACCTTGAATATATCATGCCACTCCCTTCTGGCCTGCAAAGTTTCTGTTATAAAACCAGACGAGGTTTGCCTTGTATATAACTGTTTTTCTTTACTCTTGCTGCTTTTAAAACTCTCATTATTTTTTGCAGTTTTAATTATGACTCTTGTGTAGCTCTCCTTGGGCTTATCTTGTTACAGGTATCTCTGTACTTCTTAGACCTGGGGAGAAGTTTTCAGTTATTATTACTTCAAATATGTTTCTGTCTGCTTCTCTTCTTCTGGGATACCTATATTGCAAATGTTATTATGCTTGAGGATGTTTCTGAGTTTCCTTAATCTATTCTCATTTTTTATTTTTTATTTTGTATTTTTTGCTTTTCAGCTTGGTTGATTTTTATTGCCCTGTCTTCCTAATAGCCAATCCATTCTTCTGCATCTTTTAATGGGGCTGTTGCTTCCCTCTAGTGTATGTTTTACTTCAGTTATTAAATTCTTCATCTCTGTCTGGTTCTTTTTTATTTTTTTTTAAATCTCTGTTGAAGTTCTCACCGAGCTCATTCACTCTTTTCTCAGCAAGTATTTTTTGACCTTTATTTTGAATTCTTTGTGAAGCATTTTGCTCATCTTCGTTTCATTTCGCTCTTTTACTATGATTTTGTTTTATTCTTTCATTTGGGGCCTATTTCTCTGTCTTCTTATTTTGTCAAACTCTCATTGTTTGTTTTTGCTAATAGGGAGGTCAGCTACATCTCCTGGTCTTGAAGAAGTTGTTTTATGGAGAAGTCCTGTGGTACCCTGTAGTGCAATTACCCCCTGGTCACCAGAAGGAGATCCTCCAGGGGTGTCCCCTGTTTGGGCTGCTTGTGTCCTTCTGTTTTGCCTGAGCCACAATTGCCCTCAGCCCGGCTGTTGCAATATCTGCTGTGGACACAATGGGCAGGTTCTGTCCCTGTGCTGTTAAGAGGCCTTATCTGAGGCCACCACAGGCTTATTGGAGGGGAATACTGATAATCAGACTAGCTGTCTGCAGTTAGTCACTTCCATAGCTGCAGGTGCACTGAAAGGCAGGGTATGCTCCCTGCATGGCCAACTGAGAAGCTGTCATTGGTGGGCCAGGAGCAGACAAGCTATCCATAATTACCCTCTCTGCTGTAGCTGCAATTGCACGAAATTGCAGGGCTCATTCCCTATGCAGCCAGATAAGAAGCCTGGCTGTTGGAACTGTGGGTACACTAGTGTGTGGTGTTATATCTCCCCCGCCCCAGGCCAGGAGTTACTTTACAGTGGCACAGGGCCCTGCTGGAGCTGCCTGTAGGGTGTACCAGAGCAGGACCTGCTTCAGAGGAATGCCTACAGAGGCAGACAGGATGTATGAGGTGGGTCCATAGGGGAACACCAGGGCATGTGGTGCTGGCAAGATAGGTGGAGATACTAGAACTGGCTCCTCTAAGCATTTGGCTATGTAGTCTGGGGAAGAGAAAGAGAAATTGCACCTGCCAACACTTTGTCCTGGAGAGGTCTCCTTTAGGTAGCTATCCTTCAAGGACACATAAGATCAGTTTATAATTTTTTGTGTATACCCTAGGTGTTTTTCAAACTGTTGCTTCTGTACTGTGTCATGGGCCAAGTTGGTTATTATGCTGGCTCTTTAAGGGCAGAGACTCCTATTGTCCTCTAGCTCTCCTAGAGTTAAGCCAAATGATTTTTAAAGCTCCCAAAGTCCAGCTGGTTTCCAAAATCCGATGTTATGGGAACTTGTCTTCGCAGTGTGGGTCCCCAGTGCTAGGGGTATCTGGAATGGGATCTGATCCTTTTGATTCTCCATGATTGTGATGTCCCTCCCACTTATGCTAAGACTCCCCAGGCGTTTGGTTCCCAACCACATCTCTGCCACTCTTACCCTTTTTGATATAGTCTTCTATTATTAACTGTGAAGGGTGTGTTTTGTCAGTCTTCAGGTCATTTTCAGAAGTAGTTGCTTGGATGTAGTAGGTTTTTTTTAATTGATTTTTTTTTTTGAGAGAGAGTGCACATGTGAGTGGGGGAGAGAGAATCTTAATCAGGCTGCCCAGGCTTAGCACAGAGCCTAACACAGGGATTGATCCCATGACCCTGGGGTCATGAGCTGAAATCAAGATTGGATGCTCAGCTCACTGAGCCACCACAGAACTCCTAAATGTAGTTATTATCTCTGTGTGTCTATGAGACGAAGTGAGCTCAGGATCCTCCTACTCTGCCATCTTCCTGCCCTTCCTCACAAACTTACATAATTTATCTACTTTAATCCTTATACAGTACCACACACTAGGCATTACACACCCTGAATTATAGAAGAGAAAGTTGAAGTTCAAAATGTTTGTATACCTTACTCAAGTCATAAAGGATTTGACCAAGAACTAGATAATTCAAGTGCCCCTGCTGTCAGTGTCCCACTCTGTCTCTTTCAGTTAGAATGCCTGGAAAAATAATCTAATTGATGTTATTTAGCACAGATTATAAGTGGCAGCAAATCTGTAAGTTCTTGTGTGTGTTGTTTATGGCACTGTGAGCTGTGACCAATCAACCCATCAAAGTCATTCCAGAATAATGGACTTTGCACACCATGAAAAGTCAAAACTCATTATAAAAGCCCTATAGATCAAGGCTTGCTTTAGACTGTTATCACATTGATCAGTGCTTCTCAGATGTTAATAATGCTTGAGTTTAGGATTCTTATTAAAACACAGATTAGAATTCAGTAAATCTTGTATGAACACTGTGATTCTGTATTTCTAGCAAGTCCTTAGATGATGCTAACTATAGACAACACTGACTATCAAGGATCTACATAAGGTGGTTCTCACACACTTATCTCTGCATCTCCTCTCCTGACCCCCACCATTTCCTGCCAATAGGTTACCACCCTGACAAATGCCCCTGGTTCCATAGGGATTAAAATATTTTCCCATTTTCCAATCTCTTAACATTTTATTAGCCTTGTACTTTAGTCTTTCAAATTTTCTAATTAAAATATTACCTAGTAAAGCAATTCCAGTCAATGAAATAGTTTTAAATTCAACCCCTCCAGAAAATATAATATGCTTAAAATAGATTTCTGTACCTTTACACATAAAATATAATTATTGGTGAAGCATTTGTACCCAAGATAGCTTATTAGGAAACAGGATTTCTGTTGCTGTTGGTGTTTGACAGGGAACTATTTTGGTAAATATTCAATAACAGCATTATGCATTAGAGGATTATCCTCTTTGTTTAAATAGAAGACTAGCTATTTATTAAACTAGAATACAAGGGAGATAATACAAGCTATATTTAATATTTTTTTCTCAACCTCTTCCTCAACTCTTAGGGTGATAAGTTTGAGAGTTGTAAAGAATTTTCTGTATATTGTGTCTTTCAATATGTCTTGTATGGTAAGATTAAGAGGTTTACATTGTGATAGGATCCTTAAGGTATGGTGAATTTTTGCTAAACTTTAAATGGTGTCATTATAACTAGGCTAAAATAGTTAGAATTTCATAGTCAGAAATTGATTCAAAAAGAGATTATACTGAACCTGCTTTCCAAAAACAATTTCCATCAGGTTTACTTAAACATTGACATAATAATAAATTGAATTTAGTATAATCTATTTGAAGAATATACGTGGTCTTTATTAAATTGTTTTGGTAATAAAAATTGCCTGCCACTCAGGAAAGAAAGGATAGACTGAACTTTCCAAACAGGTTTATTAGGGGTAAAATTATAAATACATAGGATTTTATTGGCATTGAGAAAGAGATCCAGTTGGTCAGTTTAATTCTGTAAAGAGCCTAGTAAAGTAAGATCTGTCTTTTGATACAGTTATGTGGAACTTAACTGCTTATTTAATACTTTCCTCCTAGCTATATATTCTTTTGAAATAACATCTGTTTCAGCTTGTGCCTTGACTAATTATGAAATGTTTATCAAGCATCTAAGTCCGAATATATACCCAACATGATTGATAAGATAAATATCTCTCCTAGTCACTGGCTCAAAAACAAAACAAAACAAAAAAAAAAAAAAAAAAAGGAAGGAAAGAAAAAAAGGGATAGCTGGTTGTCTGAAATTCCAGAAAAAACAATAAAAAAACACCAATTAAGACATTATATTTTGGTGGGGAGTGTTGATTAAGAGAATAAGGGAGGAATAGGGCTGGGAGAATTATGAGGGTAATTCTTCAGACTTCTTTTTTTTTAAACTTAATCTGCATGTAATTAAAGCCAAATAGAAATATGGTTCTGTTAATTCACTATATTTATGGAGAAATTTATGTATACTTTATGAAGACTTTTGGATCCTTGGTAAAAATCACAGCACATCTCTTTTGCAAACAATAAGCATAATGTTCACAATAAAAATAGAGACCTATGGTCGATGTTGTCAAAAGCCTGGAACTAGCCTCAGAGAATGGATGAAATGGCACTTGAAGGCACCAACCAATTCTATTCACAATTGTAATGATTATCAGAAGCATATAAGAAGATTATAAACAAAAGATGCACTTGAGCCCACCAGGCTTCTTAGGGGTTCTCTTCTTCTCATGGGGGCAGGGAAATAAAGGCCAGGTGAGGGAGAAGGTCAGGGGCCATGAATGCTAAAGAGTCCAACTGAGCTGAAGAAAATCTGAAACAAGGAATTTCAGAATTTTTATCCTCTTCTGCCCCCAGAAAGACTATTAAACAACTTAATGCCAAATAGAATACCATAATTCAACTTTTCAGCAAGATAACCCTATCTAAATTTAAGTTCCTGATTACAGAACTATTACTGTGCCCATTAGGCCGACTTTATTTGGCACTAGTTTTTGCCTTCTCCTATTATCTGTTTCTGAAAATTTTGTTTTTCACTGAGGGGCTAACAAGAGCAGGCCTGACCATGTTTAACAAAATGTCAACGTGATGGTTAATTTTACGTGTCAAATTGGTTTGATCAGAGTGCCCAGAGATTTGGTCAAACATTATTCTGAATGTTTCCGTGAAAGTTTTTAGATGAGATTAACATTTAAATCAGTAGACTTTGAGTAAGGCAGATTACTTTCTATAATGTGTGTGGGCTTTATTCAATCAGTTGAAGGTCTTAATAGAACAAAAACTGACCTCCCCTGAGCAAGAAGGAGTTCCAGCAGTCTGCCTTTGGACTCAAGCTCCCCTCCCTTACCCTGTTCCCTGAGTCTCCAGCCTGCTGCTCTACGCTACAGATTTTGGATTTACCAGCCTTTTCTATTACATAACACATTTCCTTAAAATAAATCTCCCTCTTTATGTATAAGTACATCCTGTTCTGTTTTTTGGAGAACTCTAATATGTACACAATAAATTTTCCTTTCATAAATCCATATTTATTAGGAAAAAGCTGTAAAACTCTAAAAGGAAGATCTCATTTAGTCATAATTGGGATTACCATAGAAAATTGGCAAATTTCAGAGGTGCTTTAGGATGCAAAAGCAAATTAGCCCTTATAGATTATTCTTTTATTCGTTGATCCTAATTTATAAATTTATGAAGTCTAACTTTGTTGAGTCCGACGATGACTCTAGCTACTTGTGCCATATATGTGTGCATTAAGAGAACTCAGAAAGCCCTGCCTCTGTCTGTCTGATACATCTCTTGATTGGGACTGGCAATGCTACAAACTTCTAGGTGGATATAAGATTGTTTCCCAGAATTTCTGGTGCCTAGCTAAAAAAATGCAATTTCTTCCTCAGAACAGGAAGAAATAATGGCAAAGCTATGGAATGGTATTTCACTAGAAATAAGCCTACCTTCTCCCCACCTCCAACCTTTAATATATGACTCCTTAGTGCAAAGACATACTCTAAATGGCAACCATATTTCGTCAGAATGATTGCTGTAGAGGTGTCATTCCAAGGCTCTGGCTATGCTGATTGAATTAGAACTGTCTCTCTCACATAAGTCTCTGAACTCCATGACAAATGCTTATGCTAATTATTTTATATTAACTACCTGTAATTAATGGCCTATGTCAGTTCTTTTCTGACACCAAATTGAATGTTTTAATTTGGGCATGGAATTTCTTTCAAGGAAAAATAATTCATATTCTATTCGTAATTAAACTTGTGAGCTCTTAGTCATAAATTGTGCTTTATTTTTTCATTATTTTAAAGAGACAGCACAAGTGGGGGAAAGGGGCAGAGGGAGAAAGAGAGAATCTTAGGCAGGCTCCACTCTCAGCATGGAGAAAGTAAACTATATATATAGTAAACTATTTTACTTATAGAAAAAAAACTAAAAATATCTGTATGTCTATATATGGATATGTAGATATATGTATATATATATCCATATATGTATATATATATGGATATATATACATATACATATGTAGATATATGGACATATATGGACCATATAGATATGTAGATATATGTATATATATATCCAGATATGTAGATATATATGTATATATATACATATACATATGTAGATATATGGACATATATGGACCATATAGATATGTAGATATATGTATATATATATCCATATATGTATATATATATATATATATACATGGATATATATATACATATGTAGATATATCGACATATATGGACCATATAGATATGTAGATATATGGATATATATATCCATGTATATATATATATGTATATGTATATATACATATATACATATACATATATACATATGGGATATATACATATTGGGATATATATATATTTCCATATATTTACATATAGGTTTATATATATAGCCATACATACACACACCTGTATATAAACACATACACACTGATATATAAACATAAATATGTATACTATATATAAACACACACAGATATGTATATCCATGTATACTCATATGTATTGTATATGCCCATATGTATTGTATATGTCTATATATATGAATATATACATATTAGAATTTTTTAGGATTATTATAATATATAGATATAGATATGTAGATATATGGACATATATGGACCATATAGATATGTAGATATATGGATATATATATCCATGTATATATATATGTATATGTATATATCCATGTATATATATATGTATATGTATATATCCATGTATATATACATATATGGATATATCCATGTATATATATATATGTATATGTATATATCCATATATATATACATATATGGGTATATCCATGTATATATATATGTATATGTATATATATATCCATGTATATATATATGTATATGTATATATATGTGTATATATATATGTATATATATATCCATGTATGTATATATATGTATATATATCCATATATGTATATATGGGTATATATATATGTATATATATCCATGTATATATATGTATATGTATATATATGTGTGTATATATATGTATATATGTATATATATGTATATGTATATATCCATGTATATATATATGTATATGTATATATATTCACATATATATACATATATGGATATATCCATGTATATATATGTATATGTATATATATCCATATATATATATACATATATGGATATATATATCCATATACATATATATATGTATCTATACATATATCTATACATATATGGATATATATATCCATATATCTACATATCTATATGGTCCATATATGTCCATATATCTACATATCTATATCTATATCTATATCTATATATTATAATAGTCCTAAAAATTCTAATATGTATATATTCATATATATAGACATATACAATACATATGGGTATACATGGATATACATATCTGTGTGTGTTTATATATAGTGTACATATTTATGTTTATATATCAGTGTGTATGTGTTTATATACAGGTGTGTGTGTGTATGGCTATATATATAAACCTATATGTAAATATATGGAAATATATATATATCCCAATAATCCTAAAATTTGTAATGCCTGTTATTATCCAAATTATAACCTAAGCACTTAGTTGTAATAAATTCCTAACTGCAGCACTATATCTAAGCAAAAAGAGAACAGAGACATATCTATATAAAAACCCTATAACCAGCAATTATAATTTTGTCTGTTTGTCTTTTATCACTTACTTTGTGCATTGTGATTCAAGATTAGAATTCAGGAGTCTACTGTTTGTTTTGTTTTACTTTTACTTTTTTACTTTTTTACTTTTTATATGCTTTAGCTCAGCAATGATATAATTATGTGATGTCCCCATAACTGTATGATCTAGGAAGGTGGCTTTCCAAAACTGGTGGGAAATGGGAGACAGTTAATATAGTTTTCCATTTCCATATTAGAAAATGCACATGTAACTACAGATATTCCTTGATGTTTGATGGGGTTCACGTCCCAATTAACCAACTGGAAGGTGAAAGTATCATAAGTTGAAAATTCATTTAATATTTCTAACCTGTTGAACATTATAGCTTAGCATAGTCTACCTTAAACCCACTCAGAACATATTAGCCTCCAGTTGGGCAAAATCCTCTAAAAATAGACTTTTATAATAAAGTATTGAACATCTCATGTAATTTATTGAATACTGTGCTGAAAGTTAGACACAAAATGGTTGTCTGGGGACAGAAGAGTTATAAGTGTATTGGTTATTTACCCTCCTGATCACGTGGCTGATGGGAAGCCACACTGACTGGGTGGCCGCTGCCCATCATCAGAAGAGACTATCTCTACAACGTATCATTGTCCCAGAAAAAGAGCAAAATTCAAAATGTGAAATACAATTTTTGCTGAATGCATATTGTTTTCTCACCATTGTAAAGTCAACCATAAGTTGAACCATTGTAATTTGGGGACCGTCTGTATATTAAAATTCAACATATTACTGTTATAATTATTTTATAGCATATGTTAAAAGAGAAAGTTATAAAAAGAAAATAATATGACATAGTTAGGTACTTTACTCAATAATACTTAAGAATCAATTCTTACTTATTGAACATGTGTTTTCTTCAGGACTTGGTAGAAACTGTTTTTGGTTCATCCTGTATTAATCCTGAATCTCTTGGTAGATGCAACATTTTAGCATTTTATCCATGCAAAATCTTGTGTAAGATCCCTTTGGGTAAAGACCCACTTGACTGTAAATTCTGTGTTTCAGAGCTTAGTACCCCCACCCCCAAATTTTCAGTTCCCATCCCAGGAAATCAGTGTGATGACCTTGTCTGATAAAACAACACCCAGTTGAATGCCCCAATTCTTAAAAACTCAGATAATTAATCATCTCCTTTCACTTCACTCCCATGGTGGCTTTTCTCTTCTGAGGCCCCCTGGTCTTCAGTTACGCTTTATTGTCCCTTTTAGTCTGACCTCACAGACTTATCTTCTGATTCTGAAATTATTTCTAGGTTATCTGTCTGCATGGGTGTGGAAGTGCCCGATACTCATCTTCTTGTGGAGTATGTAAAAGGTTTTCATGAGACCCACAGTGAAGTCCTAGATTGAGATATTGAATCAAACCACAGTGTTGCCAGCCTTTGCCTTCCTAGTATTGTGATTACTGGGAGAGTCTCCCTGCTATGCCCCTCTTGATCTGCTTGGCAGTCTGAGTGATGATCAGAGCCTGAGTTTTCCCTCATCCTATTCACATTACTTTGAGCTGCTGAAACTCTTTCTCACAGTATTCTGCATTTCTTGTACACCAGAGAACACAACTTCTGCACCCTGGGAGTGCCCTTTTCTGTCTTTGCTTTATCTTCCAGTACCAGCTCCCTAGACACAGTTTGTCTTCCAGCCTCAGCCCACATACATCAGATCAGTTATGTTATTCACTATTTGCTTCATCATTTCTAATAACAAAGAATCCATTGCTGAGTTCAACTGATGAATAGCTCAAAGTCACAGTAAGTTTGCCATCATAATTCGCAGATGGCCTTCTTTGATTTCCCTGTATTCATTCTTATTTTATCAGGGTAATGAAAATGCATGTAGAAGATTCTGGGTATCTGCAGTCCCTCATCATAAATGACTGTGTCAATAATCTTTTTAAACTACAACATCAACAGAAGACCAAGTTCTCAAATGTAACTGTATAAATACTTATAATGAAGTTTCTTCATCTTCTGTTATATTGGTTCACTTTAAATAAATATATATACTCACCAGGTATCTTCTGAAACCTTTATGTTCCAATAAGGATTTCCAAAAACATGCATTGTAATATCTTAGTTAAGGCTGAGTTTTGAGCTGGACTATTTGGAAATGAATCCCAGCTCAATTACTAGTGGTGTGGCAATATCCAGGTTAGCCTTTCCAGGCCACAATTTCCTTATCTATAAAGTGAGAGTGAAAGTAGTAATAATAATAATAACTACATAATAAGGTTATTAGGATTAGATTGATTGGCTTATGTAAGTCAGGTTAATTCCCAGTAAGTGTCTTAAACCTGGTAGAACTGTTTTCCTTTGAGACAGACTCCTGTTACTGCTCTCAGCTAATATAATTATACTTTTTATAATTGATATGATCTAAGTTTATGTCCAGTTTTTAAGAAGGTGTTTAACTGATAGTATGTTTAAAGTTAAATAAAACGCCTAGGTTTATTTACTCGAGTTGCCCTTATATTTTGAGAGATCTGCTTTCTTGCTTTCCAGCTCCTTTATGTAACTATAGGACTACAACTTTATGCTTGTGAAAACATACCTGGGATTCATCCAGCATAGTAGTGTATTTGTCCTCAAGTTTTTTATTTGTGAATTTTGCAACATACCTTTTATGTTATTATATGTCATTAATAAAACAGCATAGTAATTCAAGTTCAAAGTCAGAACCTTGGGATAAGAGCCATTCAATCAGGATAACATTCACTTATTTAGCAATTAGTTCATTTATCTATACTTCCTGTGAATCACACAGTTTTACCTGCCATTCCAGCCAGACCTATTTGGTTTGTCCACAAGGAGACCACAAGGTGTCTGCTAAATCCTTCTACAGTCTGATTACTTCCTAACTTCATAGTTATATCCCCTTCAATCTCATCTACGCCATCGCTGGTCTCGTTTGTTGGTCTTCCTGTTTCCACCTTTACCCCTGAAGTCTATTATCAATACAAAGTAGCGTGTTTAAAACCTAAGTCTGATTATGCCATTCTTCTGCCCATAACCCTCTTATGCCTCCCTATTCCTCTCAGAGAAAAAGCCAGGATGCTTGCTGCTATGTGTAATGTGCCTAGCCTGACTCAATTTACTCTCTGATTCCCTATTCTGTTCTAGCCTATCTGTAACATCTCCTGCCCAGCCCTGCCCTTACTTTAAACTTCTACCTTCACCATGTAAGCATGCTGATGGCTTTCCTCTCTGTCTGGAACACTGTCTCCAATATTTCTAGGTCCCCAGCACATTCTCCTTGTTTTTGTTCAAATATTCCATTTTTAGTAAAACTGACCATGACCAATGATGGCTACACTCGTTATGGCATGATATTTAATAAGACTATGCCTTCTTATTATTTTTTCTTTAATAAAAAAAATATTCTCAATATAATGGAGGAGCATATTATATCCAAAGACTAGGCAGTCTTGTGGCAGATAGACACATGAAATATTTGTCTTATTTCTGTATATTAGAAAATCTTCCCCTGATGAATATCAAGGACATTTTCTAGGTAGTGTTGGCTTCTGCTCCTTCTCATAAGCAAGGAACCAAAAAAATTAAGTATAGAGTACAATTATAAGATGAAGTTTGTCAATAGAATGAATTGCCAAAGTCACTTCTATTGGCTCAGGTGGGCATAACTTACAGAACTGACTCAGTAATTGGCAATGTATCAGGCATATTAGGTTTTTAGAAAACACATTTCATAAATGATAATCATAATTATGTTGATCCCGAAACTGGAAGCCGAGATTTACTAGAAATTAATTTTGACTCACTAAAGTGCAATTATAAGTATGACTAGATTAGTTTTGAACAATCCCCGTTTTCTGTTACTTTGGTTTAAATACATCTATGCTATGAAAAGCGAATGGAGGGTTTTACTCCTGTGGGCTAAAATATTAGGGCTTTCTGTGTATGCTTTTATGATTATCAGAATGAAATATGATAGTGCCATTTTTAGCCTGCCATTATCTGTGATGTATGTCATCCTAACACAATTGCTTGTACAGCATATGTCAGAAATAAGTCACACCTGTCTAAAACAGCTATTTCACTAGGCAAATCTCTCTTGGCTATGTTCTGCATGTGAGTCTCAAAATGCTTTAAACATAGAAAATGAAGAACTAAAAATAATGCAAATAAAAAACTTTGATTAGAAAAAAATTATAGGTAGACCTATTACTCTTATTGTCATTTAGCATAGACCATATAGGAAAATTAATCTTACATACTTAGTTCTGCATAATAATAGGATCAAAGCAAAGTTTTTTATGTTTTGATTTTTGTTATTTTGTTTCTCACCACCCTCCCAAGGGATTTTAATGTATCTTATAACCCATTTTCTAAAATCATACATTTGCCATTCAAGAGAACTTTGCTTTACCTAGCCGTACCTCTACAGTAAGAAATTGTTCAAAATCAAACTATTTTTTTTATTCCAGTTAGCGATAACGTTGCATTGAAAACAGACACGGTTAGAAACTTACACATTGCATTTAGCACATAGCCCAGTCTGACAAAGACCCTCTAATTTATGGTGTAATTAACTCAAGAAATATGTAAATGCATTAAATTTTCCAAATTGTATATGCAGCAGTTACGGGTGATCTTAAAATGTGAAACGGAAAATGACATTTTCTTAAGGCTCTTCTGTAGCTCCCTATTGCACACGAACTAAAATACAAATTTTTCCTTTCCCTAGACTCATGAAATCTACTCAAACTGACTCTTTTTCCTTCCACCTCATCTGGGCCATTACTAAGCTCTAAAATGAGTAGTGGCCTTTCAATTATTTGCCCAACCAAACCCTTTCCCAACACAGAGATTTCATAAATGTTATTCTCTCTACCGAGAAACCTTTTTCTCATTAAAAAAAAAAAAAAAAACGTATAGGCATTTCAGGTCTCAGCCTAATGTCCTCTGAGAGTGCTGATCCCGCCCCACTTGCCTGCCATGGTGCAGATAGTCCTGCCCATTATTCTCTATTTCAGCATCCTGTTTATTTCCTTCAAGGCACATATGGTTTTTAATAATGTTTTATTGACCTGATTTTGGTCTTTCACATAAAGTAAAAAGTAAGTTCCATGTCAGCATAGCCCATGCCTGAAAAATCAGCTTTGAATCCCCAGACCTGGCACAAAGAATTTGAATAAAAACTGATATTTGTCTTTATATTTTTAATCCTTTTAATCACAAAATGTTCAAAAATGCACAAATTTAGGGAACTAGTGAAATGCACATCCTCCATATTTAAAACTTACCCAAATTTTGCCACTTTTCCTTCCCTTGTATTTTTTTTACACGGTTCTGTATTTTCCTTTGATAAAATAAGACTGTAGACACTATGTCACTTTGACATACATTTCTAAGACATACCTGTAATTATTCAAATCCTCAGGAAATATTTTTACCAGTAGAATTTTTTTAATCTGGGAAATTAGATTTATAGTTGAATTGTGCCTAGATTGTGATTTGTTTGTACTGTTTGGAAAAATGTGCATTTTCTACCATAATTACGATGCCACAATCACAACAAATACAAATTAACAATGGTCTTTTGGTAACGTTAATACCCAGTTCAAGCCAGATTTCCTTTATCACCTCATATATATCTATTCAGTTTATTTATTCAGATATATATTAAAGCCCAAGGTGTGCATTAGTTTATAAATCTGTACCTATATCCATATCTGAAGTCTTTCTAAACCTAGATCTAACCTCCTTTTTGTCCCCTGCCACTGTCTTACACAGCAGAGCTTGTATAGTGTCCCATATCTGGTAGCTGTTTTCTCCCTTGTGGCATCATCCAACCTGTTTTCCTACCCCTCATGTACCCCAAGAATGGATGTTATCTCTAGAAGTTAAATTCAGGTCTCAATTTTGATAAGATTGCTCCATAGAAGGCACCATGTGCTTTAAATTGCTTCATGTCAAAAGGCACAGAATGATTAGTTACCCTGTGAGGCCAACATGAAAGCTGGATTCGGGTGTTGGCAGCTTACTTAGCTTTTCCTATCAAACGTTTTTACTAGTGGGGCAGCTGGGTGGCCCAGTTGGTTGCGTATCTGACTTGGCTTCAGCTAAGTTCATGATCTCATGGTTTGTGAGTTCAAACCCCACACCCGGCTCTGTGCTGATGGTTCAGAGCCTGGGTGGGATTCTCTCTTCCTTTCTCTCTGCCCTTCCCACGAGCACTCTTTCTCTCTCAAAGAGCGAGAAAAGAAACAAAACAAATTTTTCACTAGTGAGAACGTTGCTGGTGATTGTTACCAAAATTAATTGCAGCTAAGGGTGTCAACGTGGAGATTTTTCTAAATCTATCTGTTTAAAAAAAATTTTTAAATACATTTATTTATTTTTGATAGAGACAGAGCACAAGCGGGGAGGGGCAGAGAGAGAGAAGGAGACACAGAATCCGAAGCAGGCTCTAGGCTCCCAGCTGTCAGCCCAGAGCCCGACGCGGGCCTCGAACTCACAAACAACGAGATCATGACCTGAGCCAAAGTCAGATGCTTAACCGACTGAGCCACTCTAAATCTATCTTTACCTGTGCATTTGTTAGCTGAGATTATTCTGAGTCTGCTCTTGGTGGTCACTGGGCCTCATTTGCTCATTTTATGAGGTTTGTGGGTTTACTGTTGTCTAGCTTTGTTGAGATTATCCATGTGTTATTTTTCTCTGATTTTTTTCTCTCTTTTGGTCTTTCTGCTTAGCCCTTGTTGGGTTTGGTTGTCGAGAGGGAATTCTGAGCAGATTAAAACAAATTATGTTGTTGGCAGTGATCACCTCTATGTCCCCTTCCTTCATACTTTAAAGTCTTCTTTTACCTACTTTCTGTGTGCATCCCCCATCTCCGTTTCTGTTCTCTTTCTTCCCTTCTAAACATTTCTGGTCTAATTAGCAATTTAGTTTTTCAGAGCTGATTTTGCATGTATAAACTGTAGTTAATTACACAGCTGTGTGCTGGAATTATACAGGCTCTTCTCTGTGAAAAAATCTAAAACTTCTCAGTTTAAAAAACTATCCCTAATGTCATGTTAATTTATGAAAGGACCCAGAATAAGTTCTGGTCTCAGGCTGTCCCAAGGTATTTCTCGAAGCCAGTTCTCTTTGTCTTTTACTTATTTTCACTGGAAATAGCACTTTGTTCTTTCCCTGATAGTCCTTGGTAATGTTAGAACGTCCTCTAAAATTCCTTGAAACTTACTCGGATTCTCAGGAGATGTTTCATTTGTGGAGTTAGATTTCTCGTTCAGTAGTATATGGATTGTGATCATTTGTATTGTTCAGGTTTCAGTCTTTTATGGTGTTAAAATGTGTGTATCCCCACCCCCAAGCCCAACCTGTGCTATTCACCTTGGGTGAAAAACACTACTGATTCACAGCAGAGCTTGTCACCTCATTAATACCGACTTCTTCTACTAGGGACTGGGTACTCCTATCTAAATCACCCCAAGCACCCAAGGAAGGAGGCAAGGCCTACAATTAGATGTGGTGGGAACAGCTGGAAATATTTTATATTTGTTTCTATAAACTGCCTCCTTCCTAAGGGCAGAGTAAAGGTTATTAAACAAGGCCTTTGGAATGAGAAGGAATTTTGCCATTTACGTTGGGTTTCAGGATCACATTATAATTACTGGACCCACATTCATATCCTTCCTATCAGATAAAAGTTACTGTGCTGTATATTTGGACTTGCAAGATGTAGGCAACTTTTACCAAATTAAACTAAATGGTTACAGAGAGTAGCCAATAAAGCTCATTTAAGAATAACCTGGAGGGGCGCCTGGGTGGCTCAGGCAGTTGAGTGTCAGACTTTGGCTCAAGTCACAATCTCAAGGTTCATGAGTTCGAGCCCCATGTCGGCATCTGTGCTGACAGCTCAGAGCCTGGAACCTGCTTCGGATTCTGTGTCTCCCTCTCTCTCTCTGCCCCTCCCCTGCTTGCATTTTTTCTCTCAAAAATGAATAAATGTTAAAACAAATTAAAAAAAAAAAGAACGTGGAGTTAGTTATGGGTTACACTGTTGGTTTTCACTGCAGAAGAAATATTGACATTAGAAGGTAACTGAAAGCCCAATAGGCTTCCTCCAGCAAAGTGTGATTTGAAAGATGTACTCAAACCAAAGTTACATCAAAATATCTCAGCCTCAGGTGACCGCTCAGCCTCTCCTGAACTGAAATTCTTACCAGGTTTCACCAGCATCTGCCTTTTCCACATGGCCCATCTAAAGCTATTGAGACCCTTCACCCAATATTATCTTTATTATAATTATGTAACTATAATTATGTATTACATGATAATTATAAAAATATTTTATTAAACCACAAAGGGGAATTATTTCAATACACTTTAATTTATCCCTAGTTATACATTAAAGAGAAAAAGAACTGCAATGAACTATAAAACAGTATTCTGCAGGACACTGATATTTTCAATAATAACATGGGTACTGTCATAATGAAACTATTATACATATATTATAGGATGAGGCAAATAAGTACACTAATGGCACATGCAACCAAGGTTTAACAGACAAGTAGATGCAAACAAGAAATATTTATTTTATATTTTTAATTTTTTAAGTTGTAAGAAATATATTTAAATCAATAATGATATCAGGAGTAGCATTTAGTGATTCATCATGTACATATAACACCCAGTGGCTCATCCCAACAAGTGCCCTCTTAATGTCCATCACCCATTTATCCCATCCCCCCCACCCACCTCCCCTCCAGCAACCCTCAGTTTGTTCTCTGTATTTAAGAGTCTCTTATTGTTTGCCTCCCTCTGTTTATATCTTATTTTTCCTTCCCTTTCCCTTCATCTGTTGTGTTTCTTAAATTCTACATATGAGTGAAATCATAGGATACTTATATTTCTCTGACTTGCTTAGCATTATACCCTCTAGTTCAATCCATATTTTAGCAAATGGCAAGATTTCATTCTTTTTGATTCCTGAGTAACTCAAACACACACACACTCACTCACACACACACACACACACCACATCTTCTTTATCCATTCATCAGTCAATGGATATTTGGGCTCTTTCCACAATTTGGCTATTGTTGATAGCGCTGCTATAAACATTGGGGTGCATGTTTGTTTTCATGCATGTTTGTTTCACGCTGTTTGTTTCAGCATTTTTGTATCTTTTTGATAAATACCTGTGGGGCAATTTCTGGATCATAGGGTAGTTCTGTTTTTAATTTTTTGAGGAACCTCCACACTGTTTTTCAGAGCGGCTGCACCAGTTTGCATTCCCACCAACAGTGCGAGAGGGTTCCCCTTTCTCTGCATGCTCTCCAGCATCTATAGTCTCCTGATTTGTTCATTTTAGCCATTCTGACTGGTGTGAGGTGGTATCTGAGTGTGATTTTGATTTACATTTCCCTGAGGAAATATTTTAAATAGCTGATCAGAATGTCTGTATCCTTAAACTTAAAAATATCAGTGTAAACTCTTAACCTGCAAAAAAAAAATTCTTTATTAATCTTGATGGCTGAAAAGGTCTGGTATCCCAATCCACTAACAACGTTTATCTCTCATCTAGATATGGTCTCCTAATTCTGTTTTTCATAGAAAGCAAGCAGAGTGGCTCAAAGAAATGGTTGGTCTTAGATCTGGCTGGGCAGAAAATACAGAGTGTTAACACCAGAAAGCAAATAATTTATCAAATACTGCTGGTGCTGTGCTAAATGGAAACAAGCCAATTTGAAAGGATATCTCTGGTTAAAATGGAAAATTTGAAGGGTGCCTGCATGGGTCAGTTGATTAAGCATCCAACTCTTGATTTTGGCTCAGGCGTGATCTCAGGGTTCATGAGTTGGAACCCCACCTGGGGCTCTGTGCTGTCAGCACTGAGTCTGCTGCTCTCTTGTCCTTCCTCTCTGCCCCTCCCCCACTCACACACATAGTCTCTAAGTAAACATGAAAACAAAATTTTTTTAATGGAAAATTTGAGTACCACAAAGAATAATGACTGAAATGGATTGAAATCCATCAAATGTGTTAAAAATCCATAATTTCAAAATGAAAATAAAACAAATTGGTCATCTTGAAATTTTTCTAGCACATCAATTTCTTATTGTTCTGAAAGGTAGTACATAGGGGCACAGAATCAACACATCCTGCCAATACTATACTGCCTGCTCCTCATGATGGACCGTTGCTCTTAGAAAATAATTCCTACTAATGAACTCAAAAAAATTTTAAACTCAACAGTAGAGATGGTGACATTGAGCAGGGATGATATGTAAAGCAAATTTTGCTATCAAACATTTATATGATGAAATGTTTACAATGTCAAAGCAAACACTAGAAATTGTGAGGGATTAGGGAGAAGGTGTTGGTTCTGTCTAGGGGGTAGAGTGTGATTTATGAATGGAACAGATTAAAGACAGAATAAGGATATTCTATTTTAGATATTTTTAGAGGTTTGACTTTATTTATACACTGAGTAGCCATAAAAGGTTTTTGAGAAATGGATGTAAATATTTCCACCTGTGTTTTACAACTGCATTTCTGTTGGTAAAATGGAATATGTGGATTAAGAGGTGAAACCTTGCTGGCAGAGAAGTTAGTTGGTATATTAGGAGATGGTTCCAGAACAGAATGAGTGTATAAACAAGTACAGTTAAGTGGGACTGCCAAGGAGACAATGAATATGCAAGAAACTGGAGCTTTAGAAACATCAAAATGACAGGACCAGTTGAATGTGGAAGAATGGAGGGAAGTAAAACACACCTATATATGTTTATTGAAACTCCTTAGGGGGCGCCTGGGTGGCTCAGTCGGTTAAGCGTCCGACTTCGGCTCAGGTCATGATCTCACGGTTTGTGAGTTCAAGCCCCACGTCGGGCTCTGTGCTGATGGCTCAGAGCCTGGAGCCTGTTTCGGATTCTGTGTCTCCCTCTCTCTCTGATCCTCCCCCATTCATGCTCTGTCTCTCTCTGTCTCAAAAATAAATAAACGTTAAAAAAAAAAATTAAAAAAAAAAAAAAAAAGAAACTCCTTAAGAGAAAAGGGATTTTTAACAAAATTCGTATAAGGAGACTTTCTCTTTGATATCTTTAACCAAGTGTGTGTGTGTGTGTGTGTGTGTGTGTGTGTATTATTTTTTATATAATTTACTCTTCTTATCTACCATTATGCTAAAAGTAGCCTGAGAATGAGGTTAGCTCAACATTTGCTTTTGCTCAAGGCTACATCCAGTAAATTAATTCTTCCTCCAGTTCAGAAGAGAAATAAATCAATTACCCTTGCTGAAGGGTGGCTATCTTGAGTGATTTTAAGAAAAACTCAGGTCATTCTAAAGAAATGTCCGAAATAGCTACAGAAAGTTAAGAGCAAGATAAGCACTAATTTGCGATCTCCTTCATTCCAGTGATGGTGAGCTTAATAGAGGACAAATTTTATCACCAGGTCTTTTCAGGGTCAAACTGATATTTTAGTATCTCTATGAATATGCTGCACTGTCTGAGATGAAGTCTGTGTTTGTGAGATAGGTCTAAGGCTGAACCTTAGCACTAAAAGGACAACAATATACATTTTACTCCCGATAAAGCTCTTTGTACCTTAAATCTTCCTGATTCCTTTTCCCCCTATTTCTTTGTATATATTGTCTTTCATAAATGAGAACCTAAGAGACAGTGGGACAATGGACTATGAACTGATTGAGGACAATTGATTTTTAATTACTTGGATAAACTAGGCATCTATTTAGTGATTAGTAAGTTACCTTGAAAAGGAAGAGGAAAGCAAGTGGTTAAGTTTGTTTACACATAGGAAAATATAAATAAAGCTAGATTTTTTTCCTGTTTTGCTCTATCTCTGGGAAAGCCTGGACGCCTGTCTTTAACTCTTGGCTAAGCTAAGAACAATAGGAGTTATGTGTTCTGCAAAGTCTGACATCTTCCTGGCAACCACCAGGGGCAGTTTGCTTACTGATAATTTTTACCTGGCATAACCAGTTAGATAATCTGGCTTGATGAAGTGACCATGTGGGCATAAAAATACCACTGGGAACTCCTGCCTTGAGTATGAGTGAGTGTGTATCTGAGAAGTCTCATGAGTGCTTTCAAATAATGAAACTTAAAAACTTTGCAAAGTACATTCTTGGCAAAAGAACATTAGGTAGGCAAGGGGACAAAAGAGAGAAACTGGGAGATGTAGTAAGTTGGGGATTTGAGAAAGGACTGCTTCAGCTTTAGGTATTTAGAGCTATTTTGAATGGTGCATAATTCACTTAAATTAAGTCCAAGATTGATGAAGAGCTATCACTGAACTCACTAGTAAGTGCTCATGAGATCTCCTATTTTCACTATTTTTTTCCTTAGGATGTACTGCAATAAGATAATAAATCAAGCCCTGAACATTGCTGAAGTATGTCCAGAAAAGGAGTAGGATACCAAACAGACAAAACCAAGAACAATGTAGTCCAGGGTCAATGAAGACATGGAATGTGCTGCCTTCCATGTCCTTCACTGTAAAGCATTCGAGACCGAAGTTCTCTACTGTCTCTAAAAACTGATAAGAATTATCATATGAACCAATGAGCAGACAGGATACTTATAATTCTGTCACATTTGAATTTAGGTCTAAAATTATGAGTCTCTTACCTTCTGTTTCCAGGAAAAGAGAAAATCTTGTCAAATCTCACATGATTTATGCATGCTGACCTTGCTTGAAAAATCAGACTTAATGCCAGGTTATTAATGTTTGAAATTGGGTTAACAGACATTTCATTCTGGACCCACATTTTAGTGCTATATACTGTTTTTTTATAGCCCAGGCTGCACACGAGCAGATATTACTCATCACTTTTTGGAACTATTACCTTTTTCACATTTTCAATTAAAAAAATTCCATCACTTCCAAATGATCAACTAAAACTCCACTGTAAAATAATAATTCTCCATTTGACTTTCTAGAATCAATATGCAGTCAGAAAAACAAATGGCAAATGACAATTCTCAAAGGTTTAAACTATGGAAAGGCAGAAGGAAAAATTTTTAAAATTTCAAATTCCAATCTGAAATATAATTTTTTTTTACAGTGAGCAGAAGCATGCAAATTTTGAATCATAGACTGGGAACTAGCTTCTTGTCACATCCACTGTATTCTTTGGGTCCAATCAAGTTGGATAATCCAGACTCAAGGGAGAAGATGCTATCCTCTGTCTCTTGATGTGAGAATCTGTAAAGTCACATTATAAAAGGAATGGGAACAGGGTTGACTGAAGGCTTGTGGTAATTTTTGGCATCTAACACACCAGGAAAATTCAAATAAAAATAAAGTGTCATAGGCAATGAACTAGATGGCTTAAGATACAGTCCAATTTTCTACTGTCTAAACAGGTAAAAAATGTTCACTTTGAAAAAAAAATTCTTGTGAAGGAATATTCTAACAAATATTCTATTTGTTAGAATACTGCTTAACATTTTAACATAAATGAATTCAATTCTTAGAGATGTGTAGAGAACTCTATATAATATTTTAATATTCTTAGTATTATATAAGGGCATCATTACAATAACCCTGTGTTCTGATTTTTCTATTATAATCCCATAGTGTTTAAATGTTTTATCATTTTCTACATTCTATTCCATATCCTCCAAATCTAGTCCATTTTTGACAGGTATTGTGTCCTCATTTTTATTCTGGGAAATGTCATTCTTGTATGAAAAGCTTACTTTAAAATGTGTATGTATTTTTATACATATTAATTGGACTTCGTTAATAGAGAATAGAGAAAATTGACTGGTTAATAGGTATACAAGTCTGATAGATGGCTAGAAAGAGGCCATATAAATGTTGGGGAATATCTAGCAGTACATAGCAAAATCTATTCTCGAGAACTTCAGCAAGCACAGAGTAGGCATTACCTGGAGAGTTGCCAGAAATGCATTCATCATAGTAAAGTCAGTGACCTAGGGCAGTTAGTTATCTGGGAGACACGGGACTATCTAGGAGGGCACTTGTTACGATGAGCACTGGGTGTAGTATGTATGTGAACTAAATAGAATTTAAAAAGTTGAAAAAAAAAGAATCAGTGATCACAGAGTAGATCAAGCAAGGGAAAGACTGAACACACTGAGTGTGGACCAAAGCCTGTGTGCTGGCACTCTGTAACAGCTAGCCTCCCTCCGTGCATCAACAATATCAATGCAGTGCAGAATGAAGATCTGGCCTTCCCAGATCCTGCAGGTGGAAATGTAGGTGAAAGGGGAGAAGATTACAATGAGTCAGCATATCTGGGAGAAATAGTTCACACATGTTCTTTTTGAAAAAAAAAAAAAGTCTGCTGGGGTGCCTGGGTGGCTCAGTCGGTTAAGCGTCCAGCTTCGGCTCAGGTCATGATCTCACAGTCCGTGAGTTCGAGCCCCGCGTCGGGCTCTGTGCTGACAGCGCAGAGCCTGGAGCCTGCTTCAGATTCTGTGTCTCCCTCTCTCTCTGCCCCTCCCCTGCTCATGCTCTGCCTCTCTCTGTCTCCAAAATAAATAAAAACATTAAAAATTTTTTTTTAAAAAGTCTGTAGTAATTAGGACTATATGACTTGTTGGGCACTTATATTTGCCAATCATTAACTGTGTAACTTTGGATGTTACTTAACCTTGTTGTTTCTGTTTCCCATTATATGAAGTAAGAATACTGAGGTACTGCTAAGCACCTGATTCAGACGGTTATTGTGAGAATTAAATAAACTTGTATAGGTATTTGGTAACGAGTCACTTCAAAACTTAGTGGCTTAAAACAATGGCAGGATTTATTTTGTTCAGAAATTTGTAATTGGTGCAGGGATAACTTATCTCTGGTCCTCTCATCATCACCTGGCGTGCATAAAGGCCATTCACTCAGAGTCTGTGCCTCCCTGTGAACTCACCAGCAGAGCCCAATTCTCAGAAGGAAGACTTATGAGTGAGATTTTTACCACCAACCCCCCAAAAAACGATTTTTTGCAGTCCAACAGCTTTTGCTCCAGATTCTGAACTCCTAGATGAAGATAATTAGTAATATAAATCTTTAAAATTTCTTTTTTCCAGTTTGTTTTGGCCACACTTGTCAACTTTGATAATGAAGCATATACTGAGGATTGTGATTGCTTTGAATACGTTGTGATGTTACAATTTTCAAAGCAGAGATTTTACATTTACTTTTTTTTCTAGATGTTCTTGGAACAACTGTAAATACTATCATTAAGAAAAATGGCTTTCTGGGGCACCTGGGTGACTCAAGTCAGTTAAGCATCCAACTCTTGAATTCGGTTCCAGTAATGATCACACAGCTCATGGGATTGCGCCCTGTGTCAGGCTCCTCACTGAGCATGGACCCTGCTTAAGATTCTGTCTCTCTCTGCCCCTCCCCTGCTCACACATTCTCTCAAAAAAAAAAAAAATGCTTTCGTGGTGATGGTTGCTAGATAATCTATAAAAATACAACAGATTTTCATACTGATCCTACATCCAGTGATTTACTAACTTTACTTTTTATATAATAAATGAATCAAATTTTATTTTTTTCTTAAGCCTTATAACTTTCTTCTTACCTTATTATCCTAAAACTTTGAATAGTAAGTAAAAGGCAATCATGAGAGCAGACATCCTTTTTACGAGAGTGCTTTCAATATTCCTATATTATACTAAGAAAGTTCTGGGGCACCTGGGTGGCTCAGTTGGTTAAGCATCCCACTCTTAATTTCAGCTCTGGTTATTCGTGATTTCAAGCCCCACATCAGGCTTTGTGCTGACAGTGTGGAGCCTGCTTGGGATTCTCTCTCTATACCCCCCATGCTCTCTCTCTCTCAAAATAAATACAATAGACTTTTAAAAAAAATTAAGAAATCTCTATTCACTGCTAATTGAATTTTGATTATGAATCTATTTTGACTTTTATCAAAAACATTTTTTGCATCTATAAAGATCATTGTATTTTTCTCCTTTATTTTGTAAATGTAAGTGGAACACATTGGTTTATTTTCAGATGCTAAACTACCTTACCTTCTTGAACAAGTCCAAATTTTGTATCCTATTATAAATTTGCATATAATTCTTTTATATGTCATTTGATCAGTAACTTTGTTTAGAATTTTTGTATGTATGTCTATAAAAGAGAATACCCTCTATAACTTCCCTTAAAATATCCTTGAGAAGATTTTTGTAAGGTTATGTGGATTAGTTTTATAAAATATATTGGGAAGTATTATTTTTGTCTTCTGGAAATATTTGTACACAATTAGCCTTAAGTATTTAAAATAATACATTGGTGAGGGTATTTGGATATGGAGTTACTCCTTTATGGAAACTTCGATTGTACAAATGTGCTACTTCTCCTTGGTAAGTTGTTTTTCAAGATTTATGTCTACTGTGTTAAAAAGGTTCTGGTATCTTTTCCTTTTATATTACTTACTTGTCTTTCTCTCTCCCTTTCTTCTGGCTTTGACCAGTCTTGTCAGACTAATAGTTAATATTATATATTCCAGTGCATATTTAATTTCTTCTATTCTTCATTGGTATTTCCTAATTCTTAAAAAGTAGACTTAGAACATCAAATTCCCTTTTATTCTTTTCTTACATGCACATTTAAGTCTACGCATTATTCTGTAAGTACCTCCTTGGTTATATTTCAAAGCTTTTGGATGCATATTTTTATTGTATGTCAATTCAAACTTTTTTTATGTTTATTTTTGAGAGAGAGCAAGCACACAAGCTAGGGAGGGGCAGAGAGAGACAGGGAGACAGAGGATCTGAAGCAGGTTCTGCACTATCATTGCAGAACCTGATGTGGGGCTCAAACTCATGAAATGTGACATCACAGCCTGAGCCAAAGTTGGATGCTTAACCGGCTGAGCCACCCAGTGCCTCTAAATACTTTTTTAATTTCTATTGTGACATCTTTGATCCATAAGCTATGCATTATTTATAAGTGAATTAATACCCTCACATTTCAGGGTTTTAAAAATACAAATAATTATTATTTCATTGCTTAAAATGTGCTCAAAGACCATTCTCTAATGTCCATTTAGAACTCCATAAGGCAATCAGCTGATTTAACAGCAGAAATTTTACAGGCTAGGAGAGAATGGCATGATATATTCAAAGTGCTAAAGGAAAATGCCTACAACCACGAATACTCTCTTTCTCCTCAATTCTGATCGATAGCCTTGTTAGGTAAATTGGCCTTAAAAGAAATGTTTAAATACCTTTTTAAGTAGAAAAGAAAAGATCATAACTAAAAGAAAAAAAAAGAAAATGGGTAAAAGCAAATATACAGTAAAGGCAGTAGATCAACCATTTATAAAGTTTCTATAAAGGTTAAAAGACAAGATAAAAAGACCTAAAATATGACATCCTCTACATAAAATAAACGGGAAGGGAGTAAAAATTTAGAGCTTTTAGAACTTGTTTGCCAAAAGTGACCATCAACTTAACATACTTTGCCATATGCAGGATAATATACATAAACCTCATGGAAACCACACACCAAAATCCTATAATAGATATACAAAAAAATAAAGGGAAAGGAATCCAAACATAACACTAAAGAAGGTCACCAAGTCTTAGGGGAAGAGAGCAAGAGAAGAAAGGAACAAAGAAGTACTACAAAACAAGAAAAAATTAACAAAATGGCAATAAGTACATACAAATTGATAACTACTTTAAATGTAAATGGACTAAATGCTCTAATCAAAAGACATTGGGTGAATTAACGGATAAAACAAGATCCATATAAGTTACCTATAAGAGACTCCCTTCCTACCTAAAGATACATACAGAAAAAAAGTGAAAAGATATTCCATGGAAATAAAAGCGAGGTTAGCAATACTAAAATATCAAACAAAATAGACTTTAAAACAGAGAAAAGCACTGTGTAATTATAAATGGAACAATGCTACAAGAAGATAAAACAATTGTAAAGATCTATGCATGCAATATAGGAGCATCCAAAGCTATGAAGCAAATATTAACAGACATTAAGGGAGAAACTTACAGTATTACAAAAATAGTAGAGGAATTTAACACCCTACTTGCATCAATGAAAAAATAAACAGTGAACAACACATTCGACCACAGGGACTTAACAAATATATACAGAACATTCCATTCCAAAACCACAGAATACACTCTCCACACCCCCCCCCCACCCCTAGGACACATGGAACATTCTATATTATCCCACTAAAAATCCTCAATAAATTTGAAAAGTTTGAAGTCTTTAAGCATCTTTTTGAACCACAATGGTAAGAAAATAGAGATCACTTACAAGAAATAAACTGAAAAAACATGAACCCATGGAGCCTAAACAACATGCTACTGAACAACCAATGGGTCAATAAAGAAATCAAAGAGTAAATGAAAATATACCTGGATACAAATGGAAACACAATGGCTCAAAATCTTTAGGATTCAACAAAAGCAATTCTAAAAAGGAAGTTAATAGCAATATAGGCCTATCTAAAAAAAAAAAAAAAGAAAAAGAAAAATCTCAATCTAACTGAATGCTTAAAGGAACCTGAGGGGGGGAAAACAAAGAAAACCCAAAGTAGAAGAAAGAAAAAAAAAAGAGAGATTAGAGTGGAAATAAATGTAAACCTACAAAAGAATAGAAAATATCAATGAAACCAAGAGCATTTTCTTGGTAAAGATAAATCAAGTGAAAGAGAAGTTATACCCAACATGATAGATATACAAATTATTGTAAAAAATAACTACAAAAATTATGCCAACAAACTGGACAACCTAGAAGAAATTAACAAATTCCTACAAACATAATTTTTAAGACTGAATAAGTGAGAAATAGAAAATATGAACAGACCAATTACTAGTAAAAAAAAATTTGAATTGATAGTTAAAAAGAAAAAATCCCAACAAAGAAAAGTTAATACATATTCTCCTCAAGCCTCCTAGAAGAGGAAGAAATGATTCCAAATATATTCTAGGAGGACAGAAAAACCACACAAAGACACTACAAAAAAACTACAGGCCAATATCCCTCATTAACATAGATACCAAAACATTAAACCAAATTCAACAATACAGTAAAACGTTCATTCACAGTGATTGAGATTTAATCCATGGATGCAAAGATGGTTCAATATTCAGAAATCAATCCACATGATATGCTACATTAACAAAATGAAGAATACAAATCATATGATCATCTCAATAGATGTAAAAAAGGCATTTGGCAAAATTCAATATCCATTCATGCTAAAAATGCTCAACAAAGTAGGGTTGGTGGGAATATAATAACGCCCATATACGACAACTCAATAGATAATCTCATGCTCAATGAGGAAAAACAGAACTTGTACTTTAAGTCAGGAACAAGATAAAGATGTCCACTCACCCCATTTTTTATTCAATACAATACTGAAAGTCCTAGCCATAGAAATCAGGCAAGAAAAAGAAATGTCATCTCAATTGGTGAGAAGTGGCTCAGTTGGTTGAGCATCCAACTCCTGATTTCTGCTCAGGTTATGATCACAGGGTCATGGGATTGAGCCCTGCATTAGGGCAGATTCTTTCTCTCTCTGTCCCTCCCCCCTGGTTAGCACACTCTCTCCCTAAAATCATGTTTTTAAATGGTGAGGAAAAAGTAAAACTGTCACTATTTTCAGATTACATGACCCTATACAAACTAAATTTGATAAATGAATTCAATAAAGTTGCAGGATATAAAATTAATGTACAGAAATCTGTTGCATTCTTCACTAACAACAAAGTAGTAAAAAAATAATTTCATTTATAATTGCACCAAAAAAAGTATAACATGCCTAGGAATAAGCACCAATAAAAGAAACTGAAGACAACACAAACAAATGAGAAGATATCCCATGCTCATGGACTAGAAGCATTAGTGTTAAGATGTCCGTACTACCCAATGTAATCTATAGAATCAGTGCAATCCCTGTCAAAATTCCAATAGAATTTTTCACAGAACTAGAACAAATAATCCTAAAATCTATATGGAACCACAGAAGACTTATAATGAGCAAAGCAATCTTGAAAAAAAGAACAAAGCCGGAGATATAATCCCAGATTCAAAGATACACTAGAAATTTATGATAATCAAAACAGTATGGTAGTGGCACAAAAATAGACACATAGATCAATAGAACAGGATAGAGCACCCAGAAATAAACTCACACCTATATCGTCAATTAATCTACAACAAAAGAGGTACAAATATACAATGAGAAGTCTCTTCAAATGGTATTGGGAAAACTAGACCACTTTCTTACACCACACACAAAAATAAACCCCAAATGGATTAAAGACCTAAAGAGGAGACCTAAAATCATAAGTATCCTAAAAGAAAATATAGACAACAATTACTTTGACATTAGATATAGAAACATTTTTCTAGATATGTCTCTCCAGGCAAGGGAAACAAAAACTATTGGGACTATACCAAAATAAAAAGCTTTTGCATAGCAAAGGAAACCATCAGTAAAATGAAAAGGCAACCTACTGAATGAGAGAAGATATGGGATTAATATCCAAAATATATAAAGAGCTTATATAACTGAAAACACACACACACACACAAAACCAATCTGATTTTAAAATGAGAAAACTTGAATAGACATTTGTCCAAAAAAGATGTTCAAAATCACCAATCAGGAAAATGCATATCAATACGACAACGAAATCACCTCACACCTGTCAGAATGGCTAGAATCAAAATGACAAGAAATAACAAGTGTTGGCAAGGATGTGTAGTCATTGAAGAAAACTATTATGGGGGTTCCTCCAAAAAAATTAAAAATAGAAATACCATATGATCCAGTAATTTCACTTCCAGGTGGAATTTACTAAAAAATACGAATCTGAAGAGATATATGCACACCTATGTTTACTGCAGCGTTATATACAATAGCCAAGATACGGAAGCAACTTAATTATCCATCAATGAATGGACAAAGATGTGGTACGTATGTGTGTGAATAAAAAACCATAAAAAAGAATGAGATCTTGCCATTTGTGACAACATGGATGGTCCTAGAGGGCATTATGCTAAGTGAAGTCAAAGACAAACACCATATGATTTCCTTCATATGTGGAATTTAAGAAGCAAAACAAACAACTGAAAAGCAGACATAGCCCTATAAATAGAGTCAAAACTGGCAGTTGCCAGAGGGCAAGGAGTGGGGAGATGGGTAAAGTGGGAGATACAGGCTTCCAGTTATGGAATGCTTAAGTCACAGGGAAGAAAGGTACAGCACAGGGTATATAGTTGCTAATACTGAAATAGCATTGTCTGGTGACAGATGGTAGCTACGTTTGTGAACATGGCAGAAAGTATAGAGTTGTTGAGCGAAGGTGTACTTCTGAGACTTATGTAATATTGTGTGTCAACTATACTTCAGTATATAATAATAAAGCCCCCAAATTCTTCTAGCTCGACAGAAGAATTCTGTCACAGCTATACTCAATTCACATTCCCGCACAGATTGTGAAGAGAATCCAGTAAGTCGTTAAATTAATTCCTTCAAGAACAAAAGAAACTTCTGCCTTGAAGTCAGCATTTCCCATCCAAGAAAACAGAAACTACTTGAAACTTTCAATAACAGATACTTTGTCTGCTTACGTTATGATTTTTCTGTGACCTTCTCTGTCCTATCCCTTCAAATAATTGGATTTAAAGATTTCCTAAAGGGGGTGAGAGTACATTTCATGAGTTATCCTGTATTTGGAAGCAGCATATTAATAATTCCCATTAGTATTTTCCATTTTTATAAGATGCTAAGAAAATAGAAGAGATACCTAAAGAAAGATTTATTTTCTCTAGATGTGGATGTATACCTACCCCTCCATTATACTTTATTTACATTAATAAAGAGAAAAGTCTACCAGTCGCCTCATTTTTTTCTCAATTTTAGATTGAGTTTTAGGAAACAAATGCGAGAAAGATGTTGCATCCTTAAGGATACAAATAAAAAATATTCTAAGGAAAACAGCCCCTTTTCATGGTAAAACAAAAACATTAAAAAATATTAAATCCTAAGAAGATAAAATTAGGTTCAATGAAGAGATCTTTATTGGAGTGACATAGAACTAATTGAGCAGATATTTTAATTTTCATTATTTAAATACTGAGCTGTCACAATAATCAAAGTAACACAAACATGACATAAACTTTTAAAATAAATGCTGTTGGAGATTGTAACCCATACCATTATTATGTTACTATTTTCCCCTTTGGTTCCATTAATACTTGGTTTATATACTTGCTCTGCTATTTGGTACCTATACATTTGTAATTATTGTATCTTTCTGGTGGATCGACACTTTTGTCATTATGTAATGTCCCTTTTGGTCCCCTATAACATTTTCTGACTCCGTGTATTTTGTCTGATACAAGTATAGCTACACCTGCTCTCTATTGTTTATCATTTGAATGAAATCTCTTTCTCCATCCCTGAACTTGCCACAGCTTATGTGTGACCTTACATCTAAAGTGAGTTTCTTATAGCTGGTTCTTGTTTTATTACCCATTCAGACACTCTTGTGCCTTTTGAGTGGGGACTTTATTCAATTTAAATTTAAAGTTTTTTTATTTTTTAATCAACTGGAAGCTTGTACCTCTTGACCCTTCACTCTCCACTGCACTCTCTGTGAAAGTTGTTATTGATAGGGAAGGATTTGCTAATCCCATTTGTTCATAGTTTTCTCTGTTTTGTAGTTCTTTTGTTCCTCTTTTCCTCTCTTGCTATCTTCTTTTGTGTTTCACTGACTTTTTGTGGTAATATTCTTTGATTCCTTTCTCTGTTGCGTATTTTCAGCATTTTGGTATGAGGGAGGTGGGTATCACGAGCACAGCTGTATTGTAAATTTTGAAAACTTCACATTTTCCTTGATGCCTCAACATCCCCATGAACAGGCTCTGAGTATCCTGCCTAGGTGCCAGGCATACCAACGTCCCTTTCCCTTTTTGCCCTCCCCTGACTGTGACCTAGTGACAAAAGGCAACAATGAAATCCCCCACCCTGACCCCCAGTAAAGACACTTACCCTCATTCTCTTGCTGGGCTCTGCTCCTGCTGGGTTGAGCCTGCTCCATTGGAGATTCTCCCATATGGCCCCTGTACAGCACACTTTCTTTCCTCTTCTCAGAACTGTGAGTATAATAACTCTCACTTTCATGTTCCTCTCCACCGTTATTTCATGTCCACACCTGACTAATTAAAAGATTTTTAAAGTAGCGTAATTACTTCTTACAACACGCATAAAACATCTTATCAGGGTACTTTAAGCTAATAATTTTAATTACATACAAAAACGCTACACTTTTACTTCCCTCCTCCTTCACCGTGTTATTTTTGTGACTAAATAAGTTAATAAAACTAAATGTCGTTGCAGAGCATATTGGTAATAATTCACATTCAGAACAATTTCATCTGCTGGCACATCTGATGTCGTGGGCAGCGCTTTCATCTGAAGGTAATAGTTGGGGAGATTTCTCTCACCATTCCTGGACCAGCACAGTAGTGCACAGAGTCAGGTGGGGTTAGGCTGAGTACTGAGAACTGCTTGCTATCTAGTTACTAAACGAAAACTGGTGGGGAAATTGGATATGACACTAATGCTGAGTATTTGTTTACTTATGTGAAAATATTTAATTTTTGTGTCTCAAGTATTTTTTTTTTAACGTTTATTTACTTTTGAGACAGAGAGAGACAGAGCATGAATGGGGGAGGGTCAGACAGAGGGAGACACAGAATCTGAAACAGGCTCCAGGCTCTGAGCGGTCAGCACAGAGCCCCACGCCGGGTTTGAACTCACGGACCACGAGATCATGCCCTGAGCCGAAGTCGGACGCTTAACCCACTGAGCCACCCAGGCGCCCCTGTGTTTCCAAACTTTTTAAGTGATTAATAATGCATCTCATAAGTACAGAATTAACTGGGGAAGGATCTTTTTTGTTGCAGTTGGTTTTGTTTTGGTCTGATTTGGTTTTTGATTATTTGCTTTTAAGTATACATGAAGGTTCTGTCTTCCAGAGAGTCTGCTTCTATTGACCTCAGTTCCTTTGCCTGTATATTTGAAGAAATTCTACCAGTGATTCTAATGGCTGTCCCTGGCTAGACACCACAGATTTAGCAATTTATGTAAAATTAGGCATGCTAGCGAACAATAATAAAAACCACATATGATCGGATTATTCTAAATCCTCAAAATGTGATGCCTTGCAAGATTTGTGTTAAATAAGTGTCAAGAATGTTCTTTAAATACTATTTTTTTTTAAGTCCTTAGGATATTACATGTCTGTTTCTCAGGTATATTTGTTTTTTTTAATTTTTTTTCAATGTTTTTTATTTATTTTTGGGACAGAGACAGAGCATGAACAGGGGAGGGGCAGAGAGAGAGGGAGACACAGAATCGGAAACAGGCTCCAGGCTCCGAGCCATCAGCCCAGAGCCTGACGCGGGGCTCGAACTCCCGGACCGCGAGATCGTGACCTGGCTGAAGTTGGACGCTTAACCGACTGCGCCACCCAGGCGCCCCTAAATACTAATTTTAATCTCATATTCAAATGAGAATCCTGTGTGAAATGTCTTAAGTGTTTGAGAAAATCAGCCCTATCAGAAGCAAGTCCAATGGTTCAGCTACAATTCCCACTGTTACATTCTTTCTGCTTGCAAATTTTAAAGGCTAGGCGGGAAGGGTCTCAGGCCAATAGAGCTGAAATGTAGTGAGCCAACTGAAACTTTCAAAAGTTACTAATTTTGTAACTTTCCATTGTAAATAATCTTGAAGGGAGGGAAAATTTTTCTCTCTCGATCTATCTTGGTTTCCTTTCTCTTTTGATCTTGTGTCTGCAAATTTACTTAAAAAATAGTTCTTAGAATTAAAAAGGTACACATTTTAATAGAATTGTGTTGTAGCACTTCCAAGCTTTACAACATAATACAAGTCAAACTACTGATATTGAATGTTTTCATTTATGAAATAATGAGAGATTATGTGAACAAATTATATGCAATTTTCAAACGGCAATCGTATTAATACAAATACATAGTTTTAAGAAAAAGATAATGTCACATTTTTGCATTATAAAAACAAGAGAATCAAAGTTTACCTGGTGTTATGTATCCTCTGCTCAGAAAAGAATTGTTCTTACATTAAGAAATACAATATAAAGAACATTATATATAGAAATTTTTCTTTAATAAAAGTACCTTTTCCACATAGTCTAATCGCTTCCATAAATTTTCTCTATTTCATCACCAAGTTATTTTTGAGTAGTAATCCTGGCCCATTCTCTATATTTTAGAACTATTAAAAAAAAAAAAGTAAAGACAAAGATTGCCAACAGACATTAGGGATAATATCTAAATTGGAAACATTGACATGGACTTATAACCACAGTTGCTACCTGACAGTTCAGAGATTTGGATCGGGTTTATTCAATTTTGGGGGGAAGGAAAATAACAATCATTTGCTTGGAGTTTACCTAATCCTAACCTCTAATGACTATCTCTTATGGACAAAAGATTTCCTATACACTAACAAATTCCAAATTCTTTGAGGTTTCAAATTCAGTGCAAGCTTTTGAAAAAAAAAATCTGATTTTTTCAATCAGTCAAGACTAAGTCAGGAAAGCAGATTCAATATGAGCGTTATGGCATTAAGGCATTTATTACAGTAAATAGATATGACAGGATGCTAGGAAGAGATGGTGATGTGAAGTTCCTCAGAATTGAACAAAGAAAAGATCACACTAACCAGCCTTACTAAAACACTGGCTTGAGTGGACAATTTGCAGCTTGCAGGAAAAGGCAAGGTTAATTTGTAATAATATATAATATATTACATATTAATTATAAAGTGTGAGATATAATTTAAATATAAAATTAATATAAAGATAAATATATAAATATAAAATATAAATATAATATAAATATAAATATAAAATTATAAATTATAAATATAATTATTAACTATTATATATTAACATGCATATTATCTTAATATATATTATATACTTATATATATCTTAAGCAGGCTCCATGCTCAGCTCAGAGCTTGACATGGCTCATGACGCAGGGTTCCATCTTACAACCCAGGATCACGACATGAGCCAAAATCAAGAATGGGACACTCAGCTAACTGAACCACCCAGGTGACCCAAGAAAATGAAGATTCTTAGACTCCAAAGTGGGACCATGACAAGGAGACGTGTGGTCTATGGGAAGCTGTTAATCTCCGTGTAGCTACTGCTGTTGCCGGTCTGTTACTAAGCATCTGCACACGGGCCTGGGTGCTGCAATTTGCAAGCATACGCAAGTCAAGACGCAATCATTTTAAAGTTGCAACAGTGTTTTACTTACATAGACAGTGAAAGGCAAAACAGCCCAAAGCAGGAACTCCCTTGGCTCCACACACCAGCAAGGACAACAGTGAAACAAAAGGAGCCACATGACTGCAGTGTAAGTTGTGGGGTATATTTGTTGCTGACGGGCTGGTTTTAAACTGCCCCTTGAGAGGTCTCAGTCTGCAGCTCTTTGGTGAGGGGACAGAGCAGGAAGCCCCATCCCTCATCAGACTTGCAGGGCAATGAGAAATGGTCTCATGACAGCCTCCCAGGGGTGTAGGGAGGTGACTGTCAGATGACGTCAGGATTGGCCCACCATCCTCTCTTGTTCTGGGAGGGTCACAAGACATTCTGCCAAACCCCGGATAAGCTGCAACTGAAGGCTTTACTTGATTTTTTTTTTTTAATAATAGCTACAAAGTATGCTACTCTGATTGCCTACCTATTCCAAGTCTTTGGGGATTTGTGCCTGGGTCCTGAGGAGAGGGTTCTGCAGTGAAAGCCTGAAGTGCTGTTACCACCAAAATCTAAGAAATGAAAGTAAAAGACAAACCTACTTTGTGAAGATTTGATAATCTACAGAAGGATGGCATTCCCCTAAAGCCAGCAGCAAGAAGGGGAGGGAGAAAATGGTGAATATCAGAGGCAGGCAGAGGAAATTGATTCAATTTAACATTAGTGCCTGGAGACTTTCTGAACTAATTTGGAGGGATGTCAGCACCGCTAGCCCCCTCAATTGTGATGGTTGATATAAGAAGAGAGTTTTATTGCTATTATATTGTGGCTTCTGTATCCTGAGACTTGTGTGTTAGAGAAATTATCCATGCTTTTATTTTTCAAAGTCCAGAGTGCTAACCATTATACAATGGGACCCCATGCTTTTATTTTTCTAAAAGAATAGCTTAGGACTTAAAATGTTAAACATTGAAAGTAGCATATGAAAGCTTAAGTAGACATTTTTATTCAATGTTTACACCATGTAAATTTATGATTATTAATTAGTAGATAAAAATGAAGGGCATAGTTGGTGAGCACGGGTACAACATGTAAATGTCTGTCTGTGATGTAAGTGGGTGCCAACACAGCCTTTTAATTTGAACAACAAGCTGTGTAAATTAAGCATAAAGTTTAGGGTTCAAACCAAATAACTGCCTCAAAGTTAATTAGCGTGAATTTAACACAGAGTTGGACTTGAAAAGAATTTTAGGCATTAGTACATAGATTTTGTAGCAATAGCTTTAGCACCATCTAATTGGCTATCCCACTTCAACTAAAGATTGACCTCATTTTCTACTACCATCCCCACTCCTTGTGCTGAGAGACTGTACAACCAGACAATGCCCAGCCCATATACTAAAATAGAATGCTGACCCAAGCCTGCAGCAATCAGCAGGGGAAGCCAACCTACAACCTCTGGAGCAATTGACCCCAAATGGTCAGGACATGATGGATAACTGACAGCTTCCCTAATCTTTTCTCTTACTTCCAACTTCCAACTAACCAGGAAAGCCAAGTGTACTCCCCTAGTTAGCCTGTCTCCAGCTTCTGCATGTCAACAGCCTCCACTCACAGAATATCTGAAGCTTTCTCTTTTGTTCACTGTATAGCTTTTACGCTCCTGGGACTGCCTGTCTTTGAGTCTCAGCTTGTAAAACCAAGTGATGCTGGCTGCCTGCCTTGCTACAGCAAGCTCTAAATAAACAGCCTCTGCTTATTCTCCCCGAGTGGTCTTGGTCTATTTTGCAATGCTTATATACTTACTTAGTGTGGATAGTTTATGTGACTCAAGACTAGTGGATGACTTTGAAATAAACAACTAGAATCTTTATTTCGAGGTGAATTGACATAGTGAAATAAAAACAGAATCTCCTCAAATATCTGATATTTATAAGCTGGTACTGCTGATGACCATATTCTAAGCCCTGTGCTAGATGCATCCCATGTCTAAACTCAGTTAATTATTTGAACAGTTCTGAAGAGCAGCTGTTTACAGGTTAAGGAATCAAGGCACAGAGAGGCTAAGGTCCTTGCCCAAATCAAGAAACCAATGGAAATGGATTTCAAACCCATACGCATCACTGTCCCCAGCCCAGCCTTCTTCCCCTGGACTACGTTACTTTCAGGACATAGTGCTGATTTCCTCAATAGCTACCAGACTTGAGAAGCTAATATGAACTGCTTATTGAACCCTCACTTGGTACCTATGTAGTTCTCAGTCCAAGAAGATACGGTAAAAGCAACTTAGCCTTGGCCCTTGAGAGCTCATTTCGTGGTACAAGGAATAAAATGAAATAAAACATGCCACAAATTTACTTGGAGGATCACAGGTTATTAAATCAGTAGTAATTGAGATTGTAAGCTTTGACAATAGTAGGAGTATAAGGGTGAGGCTAATGGGGTGAACTCAGATCACAACCATGGAATGAGTGAAGAACAGTCTGACACACGTACTCATCAAAAGTCTTAGCAGGTAAATTCAAAGGACGTGTTCTTGCTTCCCCAGCACTTAGTTTACCTGTGTCTGGAAATGGTTTCCCTAACATACAAGTCCTCATACCAATGCTGGCTTGTGAACCCCCAATTCAGGAACTTCTTTTTTTAATGTTTCTTTACTTTTGAGGGAGAGACACAGTGCAAGTGGGGTGGGGTGCAGAGAGAGAGAGAGACACAGAATCTGAAGCAGGCTCCAGGCTCTTAGCTGTCTGCACAGAGCCTGACATGGGGTCGAACCCACAAACTGTGAGATCATGACCTGATCCAAAGTTGGATGCTTACCTGACTGAGCCACCCAGGCGCCCCCATGAGCTTCTTTATTAATTGTAGACAGAACAGTAAGCAGGGTGTCAAAAAACCAAGATTCCAATTCAGTGGTTCTCAATTCATGCTTCCTTGGCTAAACCCTGTGCCACATAAATTGCATCTCTGAAAAGAGATGAAAGATACAAGTTGAAAACTGATATTTTAGATAGATATTTTAGACCTGAAGAGGCTTTTTCATATTATGTATAAGGCAATATTTAAAGGTCAGTATGATTTCTATTTGTGATACAAATAATCACTTGAAGTCCCAATTGAATGCATTTGACAACATATATTCAACTAAAAATAACAATGATTCCATTTCATCCTGAAGTACCCCAAAGGTAAATAACTTTACATCCTTTACATTATTCAGTCTTCCAAGAATTGGAAACTTACTGCTAATATGTCTTTGATATCTCACTATTGATTACTTGAATGTGATAATAAATTATTATGTACAAAAATGTTCCATTCAATATTTTATGGTCAGAATGGAAGGTTTATTTTGTGGCACAGAGATACATCAACAGTGTTAGAGGATATAGACCGAGATGGATGAAAATGACTTACTCTATTAGATTTGATGGTGAGCAAGGGCCTCTGACAAGAGTGTATTCCCCTCTGACACGTTGCAGAGGACCGTGTGTGCAGATATCTGGCAGGAGAGAATTCTGTTCGGGAAGAATAGGCAACAATTCAAAAGGTAGGGACATGACTGGTCAATTTCATGAGTAACAAGGAAGCCAATTTGTTGAAAGTGAAAGAACAGGTAGAGGGTGGCTGGAATAATGGCAGAGAAGTAGCCTGGGCCAGATCTTACAGAGCTTATGGGTTATGGGAAGGATGTTAAATTTTATTTTGATAGGGATGGGAAGTATTGGAAGATCCTGAGCAGAGGAGAAAAAAAATGACCTGGCTTTATTTTGAAAAGATCATTGCAGCCTTTTTTTTTCAAATTAATAAACTTAATTTTTGGCACGTTTTAGGTTCACAGCAAAACGTACTGGGAAGTACAAAGAGTTCTAGGATGCCATGGGTCCCTCCACATACACAGCCTTCTCTGCTACTGACATCCCACACCACTGTGGTGTTTTGTGTTTGTGGCTTTTTTTTTTTAATGAGGTAAAGGCCTTAGGTAGACTAGTTAGAAGGCTGTTTTTCTAGTGTAGTGTAGTCATTTTCTAGTCTGGTCAAAAGAGAATGATTGCTTCAATGAACCTGGTAAAGGTAGAGGGAAGTTTTGTATTTGAAAGGTCTACTAATTGGAATATTAAGAATGCTAACAAAACACCAAGGAGGGAAAAATTGGTTCTATGGAACTAAATAACATAAGGCAGAATATATTAAAGTGCTCATTATGAGATCACATTTTCATCTTTGAGTAAATATTTATTAAAAACAGCTTTTTGGTTTGAAGCTGGGCTTAACAATTTTACGTTTTCTATCAGCAAAAGGCTGGAAACTAATGAAATTCATTCTCAGCTACTATCTGTTAACCACTCTATAAACCAGTCATACCTCAGCTCTTCCCATTCTGCCAAATGACCAGTTCTCTTGAAGAGGAGAAAGTCAGGCTCCTCTCTGCCAAAATTAAAGTGAATCATAGTTCATTTTTCACCTGGAGAAATCAGCACTTTATGATTAAGAATATTTTTTTAAACATTACACTTGGGAAAATGTCAGATTGCTTCTTGGAAGCAAATCTTTCCTCAGCTGAGTTTTAAGATGACTGCAGCTCAGACGGTGGGACTACAGCCCATGGGAACCCCTGAACTAGAGGCCCCATTTGCTTTACCCAGATTACTGACCAACAGAACCATGGGATTAAAATGTGCTTTGTTTTAAGCCACTGTGTCTTTGGATAATTTATTACATAGCAGTAGCTAACTAATGCAGGTCATCTACCCCTACCTGCATGGAGTAAATCTTAACTTGGCACCCTGGGAAGGGAATGAAGTTGGTATTTGTTTAAATGGGGATTGCCAAATAGATCATCACTTCAGATATCTGCACAGGACTATGGTCCCCTCAATCAAATATTTAGCAATGTGTAGCAAAAGATTAAATATAATAGCTTTGCCCAAAAATACATTAGTGTCTTTTCCCCTAACATGGACATCTTCATACATAATGTGGCCATTTCTTCATATGGACATTTTATTTGCCCCCTTTTTAACTTGTACATTAGGCTAAGGAAGAAAAAGAGTCAAATGTAAAGGATTTTGTGAATTTTAAGTATAAGTTCTTGTTTTAGGGGTTAGAGAGCCATCTAATAAATTCCACTATAAACACAAAGACCTGAAAATAAAGCCTATTTTGTTTTCATTCTGCTTCATACAATTGTGACTCAAGACAGCAGAAGACAAATCAACAGATTGGTAAATTGTTGACCCTAAAAAAACAAAAATTAAGCCCATTCGGCTTGTCCTGTGCCTGAAGCCCTGCTGTTGGATTCTGCTCCTTTGATTGCTATGATGCTTTATCAACAGGGGAGGAAAAAGAAAGAAAACAAACTGTCCTATCAAGGTCTAAAGGATTGTGCAGCAGAAACGGGGCCCATCAAGCTGGTCTGTTCTTAAAGTGCAGAGTGACTTCCCATGTGACAATGAGAAATCACATTGAGGTAATATGAGAGTCAGAAAAGTCCTTCTGCCAAAGTGATATCTGCTCTACTCATTCTCTACTAATATAAGTACCTGTTGTTGAATCTCAAACTCCTTTTAAGCATCCCCAATTACAATGCAAAGTATACTTGAGAGGAGTCTTATTTTTTATCAATAAAAAGTAGAAAGTAACCAGAATGGGTCATCAAATCGTCTTCTAGAACACATCATCAGAAGCAGCTAGTATCTAAATATCTTCCCCTAAGCCATGGCCATGGGAAAGGACTGTCATCAACACTAAAAGCGCACAAGGTATACTGACATCTAGTAACTGTCAATTCTGTTACAAATTTTGCAGCCACATATAAACTTAAGCCTACATTCACATTATACTAACATTCAACTGCATACGAACTATCCTTTTCAGTTGGCTCATTTCTATGAACCAATATACTGCCACAACACAGAGCTACAGAGTTCCTTAGAGGAATAGAAGAAACTGAGAATACAGCAACATTGACCGTTGTATCTAGAATCGGCTTCCAAGGATTCAGGAAGGCATTTATGAGAGGAAAAGACATGCGGCCATACTTCTCCATTCTCAAAACGGGCAAGCTAAAAAGGCTTGTGAGTATTTACACTTCTGGCCGAGAAGTGATTTTTGGCTATGAAATATAAAATAGTAAGTTTAGAAGTGATTCAGGTAAATAGAAAGCAAGTCCACACCATCATCTCCCAACCCCTCAGAGCATCTATAACATTTATTAGATGAATGATTTCTGCAATCCAAATAGTTATTATATACTGGTACTCTATTAAAAATTTTCACTGTGTAAGATTACCAGTTACATAAAGATTATCTCATAAATGGATTCTTATGGATCCAGTCGTAATTGCTTTGCTGAATTCAATAGCACAATACTTTTACTCTGCAGAATCAATGATCAAGTTGTAATTTTTTTTTCCAGCCTGGGAAATTAGGTCTGGGTTAGGATTCAGAAATTCTGCCTTTGTCTTGAGGCTCCTCGACTCTATAAATAGCCAGCCTTCAAGGGATTTCGATCTATTCAGGAAATTATTAGCCATTTTTAGAAACATTTAGCCTTTTATCTTAGGAAAACATTATATTGGGTAACATAAGAACATACTTGATTTAAGATAATACTGTCACTTCACTGAAGGCAATGAATCTGCAAAGGCAAAATGATATTAAAGCTTCAATATTAGGAGCTAAGGTAATGTCAAATTTATCTTTTTCTCTGAGGCCTTCTGCTGAGCGCAAGTTCCAACTTTGATGACACTTGGGGTGCAGAGGACAGAATATAAAATTGATGACTCTCCTCAAACGGACAAGCAATAGATGAGCCGTATGCAATTCTGCGTTCTCAAAGGAGTATATCTCCCACCCACAGGGCAGAAGAAATGTATAAAACTTATTAACTAACCAACTAAGAAAAAAATCTTAAAAATCATACAGAAGAGGCCAGAAAGAAATTTTGTTTTTCTAGACCTTGGTGTTGGGAGGGAAAAGATAAAGATTCTTCCCTGAGAATCTATAACCACAAGCTGGCATACAAGTTTCTGATGTGATTTCATGTTATACATGAGATCCAAAATATTGTCGAATGGAGAATTAATTTGTTCTGTATCCACGCTGCCCTCAAGATTTTAAATAGATCTCAAATGGAAGATTTAAAGTGGTCCCAGATTACTGGTAACCCCAGATAACTAGGAGATACAACATAAGTCTTACCCAGAGGAACCCAGGTCTCAAAGCAAATCCACAGACCAAATACAAGGAAAAAATACCTGCCCAGAGTAAAATCAAATTATTAAGATAAAAGCAAAAAAAAAATACTTAAGAAAATAATGCAATATGAGTGAGAACTAGCGGAAAAGCAGAGCAATAGAATCTGATGCCCAAAGCTTTGAGATGTTGAAATTATCACAGAATATAAAATAACCTTATATAAGTGGAAATAAAGAGAAGCTTGAAAATATGACCAAGAAACAAAGTATAAGGAATCCATATGCAGACATCAAAAAATAATAAAGTCATACAATTAAGTAAATCCCCTTATAAAAAACTACACACATAAATTGGATATAGAACAAAAATGACACTGTAGTGAAATGCGGGAAGGACTTTTTTCCAATAAATATTGTTGATACAGTTGGCTATCCATTTGGAAGAAATATATATCTAGACTTCCTCTAGACATTCTAACAAAACAATTTCAGATATTTAATAGATCTACATGTGAAAGGCAGAATGATAAAACTTTCAGAAAATAACATAGAAAGATATATAAATTGTACTGGGATTGTGAAAGATTTTTAAAACAAAACTAAAAAATAACTCTCTCCATAATGAAAAATATTGAAAAAACATTAAAATTAAGCACTTGCATTATCCAAAGACACTAGTATAAGAGTAAAAAGGCAAGATGAAACCCAGGAGAAAATATTCAGGTATATCCAACAAGGGACCCGTGTACAGAATATGTTAAAAAAAATCCTACAAATTTTTAAGGAAAATAACAACCAATTTAACAAATGGTCTGAAATCTTGAATTGGCATTTCAAAGTGGAGTATATACAAGTGGCCAATAAGTATATGGAGATGTATTCGATGGTATTAATCACAAAGGAAACGTAAATCAAACCTATGTGAGGTTCTACCACAGAGCCATTGGAAAAGCTAAGATTATAAAAACTGACTATACCACTGTGTGGATAGCATAGAACAGCTTAGAATCTCATTCACTGTAGATGAATGTGTAAATTCATACAACTTCTGAAAAGTATTTGGCAGTGCTTTCTAAAGCTGAATAGGAACATACACCGTGACCCAGGAATTTATCCAACATAACTGTGCATGTGTATACCAAAAGGCATGTACAGGAATGTTTGTAGTAGGATTATTTGTAACGATAACAAAAATAATAAAAGAATTCAAATATTCACTCATGGTAAAATGGATCAATTGTGATGTATTTATCCACTAGACTAAATTGGCATGAGAAATAAGTTATTGCTACATGTGATAGAGTATATACAGTATGATTGAGTATATACAGTATGATTCCTTTCACATGGTATACAAGAAAAGGCCAAAGTTAATAATATTTAATATAGAAGTTGCCCTTTGTGGGCAATTTTCTGACTTGATTTTAGGGAGATTTTATGTATTTCTTGATCAGGTGCTGTTTTTTTATGTTATTTTTTTTTTATTTAGTGTTTGTTTATTTTTGAGAGAGAGAGCGACAGAGCACGAGCAGGGAAGGGGCAGAGAGAGAGGGAGGCACAGAATGCGAAGCAGGCTCCAGGCTCTGAGGTGTCACCACAGAGACTGACAATGCGGGGCTCGAATTCATGAACTGCGAGATGATGACCTGAGCTGAAGTTGTATGCTCAACCAACTGAGCCACCCACGTGCCTTCAGGTGCTGGTTTTAAGAGAGTGTTCATTCTGTACACATTCTTTGCTGTGTACTCTTAGGGTCCATGTGTTTTAAAATGTATGATCTACTTGAATAAAAATATACTAAAAATTATAACACAGGGGCGCCTGGGTGGCGCAGTCGGTTAAGCGTCCGACTTCAGCCAGGTCACGATCTCACGGTCCGTGAGTTTGAGCCCCGCGTCAGGCTCTGGGCTGATGGCTCAGAGCCTGGAGCCTGTTTCTGATTCTGTGTCTCCCTCTCTCTCTGCCCCTCCCCCATTCATGCTCTGTCTCTCTCTGTCCCAAAAATAAATAAACGTTGAAAAAAAAATTAAAAAAAAATAAAAATTATAACACAAACATACAAATCACTTCATCCATGTTCATCTATTAATTCTTTCAATTTGCCAGATTCCTTTTTAACCGTTTCAACTCAAATAGCGAGATGATCCACAGCCCGATGCACGACTGTTTGGGCAGTCTGGCTAAGAGCAGGGCTTGAATGGCATACTCTCTCTCTAATGTCCTCAGCCCCAGTAATTCTAAAACTAAAGGCTTACCCTGATTAACACATTGCGGCTATTCCTTTCGACTCCTAAGGGCACACATTAACAACCAACTTTTGTACCGTGCGTTCCTATTTGTAAAATATTTTTTTTCTCAAAGACCTTCACAAACATGTAAAGAATATTTAGTTTTTATTCTATAAGCAAGAAGACTGATGTTCCAGATAATCAAATCTCTTTTCCAAGATCATTCAGCTAACATGTGGTAGAGCATTTTCTACTTAGTTATAAAAATTTTATAAAAAATCTTAGTCATATCCACACATCCCCATCATATTTCCTCGGCTGAATTGGAAAACTCTTAGAAGTGGGGCCCATAGATTTTTCTTTAGTGTCATCCAGAATATGTCATAGAGCTGTCAGCTCACAAGAGGTAATTAACAGGTGATTCTTGAGAGATGGCAATATTCTGCCGTCTTATATTTGAGTACCTAAAAGCACATCATTCTGAGAAAGACCTGGGTAACTAACATGTCATCTCAATTCCACGATATATCTCATGAGCATTCTGTCTCCTTTGTAAAATAGGCTTTTAACTTATTCAAAAGCCAGTTTTATGAAGGAAGGATAGGTGACACATAAGTGGGCATTAGGATAAGTAGACTCTTTTTTTTTTCATATTAATGCCACTGCTTAAAATAATAGGAAATGTTCCATGGTCTGTTTTTAGTGACTGGCAGTGATTTAAAAACATCTGCACTTTATACAGTTAGTGCTTGCACAAAGAATCCACAATTAGCACACAAACAGGCACAACAGAAAATCCAATAGAGCAATTCACCAAGGATGTGTTCTGTTTATCTAATCAGATTCATCATCTTTCAATACTATGCTATAAAAGATAGGAAGTGAGCAAGGGTGGAATTAGTCAATATTTAAAGGGGATTTTCCAAAGGTAAATTCAAGGATCAAAAACAAAAACAAAAACCTATCAAAAGAATTGACAGTATTTTCATTACTGGATCTTCTTCCTCTGAGGATAAAAATGATTTATAAGTGCCCTGAAAGTTATTTTAGTTAAGACGCTTTTTCTAAGATGAAATGTGAAAGGAACAATCCAGACATGGTGGTCATTAAATTTCATGAGATGTTCTTTCTGAAGGACAAGAAATTAAAAGCTCCCTCTCATTACCATACATAGAGCTTACTCCAAGACCAAGCAGTTATAATTGTCATTTTAAGAAATTCCTGACATACTTTAACAATTCTGAGATAGAATCAAAGTAAATATCAGTACAGACTATTCTAGATCCTCATCCACAAAGTATCACAACTCAAACATATTTCAACCACCCTGGGAGTACACAAGAGTCCTCAACCACCACCACCATACAGGTTTTCTTTTTCAATGACAGCAATGGTGGAAAAATCTAAAAATTTTCCCTAATATACAGGTTTTTATAGAAATACTGTACTCCCTGACCCATTCTCCACTATCTCATCCCTTGGGGGGGGGAAAAAAAACAACAAAACAGCTACTCCCAGCTAGAAGTACTTCTAAGTAATAATGGAATTTAAGAAAATCTTCCAGGAAAAGCTTTGGTAACTGGTTTAGTCCTGCTTATCCAGTTTCCTCCTATAATATGTGGGGATGTAGGGGAAAAAAAAACACAAAACTTTAAGATCATGAGAAAGAAACACACACACACTCATATATTAGCACTTTCTAGGTAGAGTCCTTTGAATTAGTGATTATAAAACGAAAACCAGATATTTTCCCCCATAGATTTCAAAACTAATTGCCCTAGGAAACTAGGGCATTTGCATTAGTTTGCATGTGTTTGCATTTGTTTTAGAGATGCCCAATTTGTATGAACAGTCGCAAGTCTCTTCTAAAATTCTCTCATTGCAATTTGCACCCAACCCAGTAAATCTTTCTTTCTTTTTTCACCTTGATTCTTTAAAAAAGCATGCATTATTTGTGATCTAGTAGACACATCAATGCAAGACAAAGAGCAGAACTGTCTTAGCTGCTACCGCTGATCAAAGCTGTTTAAGAGAAAAATCAGAAATGTGATAAGAGCACATTTAGAAGGTATTGAAGAGAGTCCTTGAGGTGGAGAGCACTCAGTTTTGTATGAAAGTGATCCAGAATGTAACCCAATGATTCCCCCTCATGAAAGGGATTTTAGAGAACCCCGAGTTTCTAAATTTATGGAAACTTAGGTTTCCCTTCCCATCTAATGACTGCTGACCTGAAGAAACTCAATCCTGCTCTATGCTGTCAGTGGATTCTGGAGCCTACATGAACAAAGGAAGGTACCTATTTATAGCCCAGAGAAATCTGGCATCATGAACTTGTAAGAACAAACAAAAGAGCAGAGTAAGAAGAGTGAGACTAAGAATTAGGCAACCTGAGATTACTAATTAGCAAAAAGACATATGATATTTCTAAGGGACAATTTTATGTTTCAGAAGGCAACTGGACATGCATTGCTTTGGTGAAGACCTACCTAAGAATGTTGCCTGCCTGGCAACCAAGAAACTGACCCACAAAAAGACAATGAGCATGTGGAACCTACAAAAATAACTGTAAGGAACAACGATAAAGCTCAATATGCTTCCTCGAATTTCCTCTCCTTTTATTTGTGCCATCACTCCCTCCTATGGAATTAGGATTTCTTGGCCTTTTTTTTTTTCTCCTTTTAAATAGCCAATTGCAAGAGCGTTGTGGAGAAATGAAAGAAAAAGGAAACATGTTATAAAAATATCACATCATACCCCATCTCTGTCTATGGCATTTTCCTAGGCATAAATTGGTAGGATTAAAGAGTGTTGGATTGGTTGTGAAATTGAAGTTTTGATGTAAATCTGAGATTATAATATTGATGAAAAGTAATCTGACAAGAAAAGTTATGAAATCTGCTTCATGTGTTTTCCAGCGGAAAGGAAGGGGTTTCTATAGTTCACTGGCAAGCATGAATGAAAATAAATAGATACAGCGAGATTCTATAAGAGTCCGTGGATTTTTACCCATTTAAGAATCCATTCAGGGGCTCCTGGGTGGCGCAGTCGGTTAAGCGTCCGACTTCAGCCAGGTCACGATCTCGCGGTCCAGGAGTTCGAGCCCCGCGTCAGGCTCTGGGCTGATGGCTCAGAGCCTGGAGCCTGCTTCTGATTCTGTGTCTCCCTCTCTCTCTGCCCCTCCCCCATTCATGCTCTGTCTCTCTCTGTCCCCAAAATAAATAAACGTTGAAAAAAAATTAAAAAAAAATAAAAATAAGAATCCATTCATACAACTATTTTGATTAAAGTATGGGTAAATCAATCTCAACAGACTTTATGAAAGTCCCACATTTCAGAATGATTCCTTTTATACAGATACGTGTTTGGAACATGTGGAACTAAAACTGATTATGAAGCCAAGATTATGTCCATAGAGTAAGCACATTAAAGTAGTTCTGAGTATGGAATATAACTATTTGCCTAATAACAGAATATCATGAATATTATGCGAGGCAAACACTAATGGAATTATAGAGAAAAATAGATGAATTGACTGTTATCGTTGAAAACTTTAATACCCTTCTAGCAGAAATGGGTAGATCCAACAGGCAGAAAAATCAGTAAGAACATGGTGCACTCAGTCAAGAATGTCATCAATCAAAACTGGATATAACTGAAATTTATAAACTACTTCATCCAATAACAGAAAAATACACATTGTTCTTAAGCTTGCATGGAACATTCACCAAGATAGGTCATATTTGGGGCCATAAAACAACAAATTTAAAAGACAGAAATCATAAAATATTCGATCTCAAGCTACAGTGTAATTAAACTAGATATCAATAATATAAAGATACCTGGAAAATTCCAAAATACCAAAATACATGGCTATTAAATAAAATACTTTTAAATAACAAATGGGTCAAAGAATAAATGTTAAAAGAAACTTTAAAATATTTTGAACTAGGAGCACCTGGGTGGCTCAGCTGGTTAAGCGGCTGACTTCAGCTCAGGTCATGATCTCACAGTCTGTGAGTTCAAGCCCCAAATCAGGTTCTGTGCTGGCAGCTCAGAGCCTGGAGCTTGCTTCCGATTCTGTGTCTCCCTCTCTCTCTGGCCCTCCCCTGCTTGCTCTCTGTCTCTGTCTCTGTCTCTCTCAAAAATAATAAACATTAAAAAAAAATTGAATATTTTGAACTAAGTAAAAAGGAAAATACAACTCATCAAAACTTGTAGGATGCTGCAAAAGCAGTGCTTGAAGGGAAATTTATAGCATTGAATATATTTATTAGAAGAGAATAAAGATCTGAAATTTCTAATCTGAGTTCCATCTAAGGAGACTAGAAAAAGAAGACCAATTTAAATCCAAAGTAAAAAGAAGAAAGGAAAAACCTAGAGAGGAAGCAATAAAATTAAAGATAGGGAATCAGTAGAGAAAAATCAATAAACCAAAAGCTGATTCTCTGAAAAAAAATCAGTTAAATTGATGAGCCTCTAATCAGGAAAACAAGAAAAAGGAAACAAAACAGTAATATCAGGAATGAAAGGAAGGACATCACTACATGTAATCCCATGGACATTTAAAAGATAAAAAAAGCATTCCTATGAACAAATCCATGATCACAAATTTCATAACCTAGATGAAGTGGACCAATTTCCAAAAGATGCAGTTTACCAAAATGCATGCAAGAGAATTAGACAATATGGATAAACCTATATCTATTAGAGAAATCAAATAAATAATTAATTTTCCAAAACAAAAGCACCAAACCTAGATGGTGAATTCTTACAAATATTTGAGGAAAAACTTAATTATGCCAGTTTTCTACAATATCTTTCAGAGGATAGAAGCAAAGAAAATACTTTCTAACAAACTCTATGAGGCCAGCCCTACCCTAATACCAAAACCAAAGACATTAAAAAAAAAAAAAGACAGACCAATATCTTATGAACATACATGCAAAAATCCTCAACAAAATATTAGCAAATCAAATCCAACAATGTATAAAAATAATTATACAAAATTATTGAGTAAGATGTATCCTAAATATGAAAATCTGGTTCAACATTTGAAAATAAATTAATGTAATTCATCACATCAATAGGCTTTTAAGAATCACATAATCATAACAATAGATGCAGAAAAAGCATTTGACAAACTTCAGTATCCCCATTCATGTTAAAAACTCTCAGCAAACTAGGAATAGAGGGGAACAATCTCAACTTGAAGAAAATCTACAAAAAACCTACAGCCTACAGAAAGAGAACCTACAAAAAACATTATACTTAATGCTGAGAAACTCAAAACTTTCCCACTAAGATCAGGTACAAGGCCAGAATGTTCCCTCTCACCTTTTCAACATCAAACTGAAAGTTTAAGCTCATTCAATAAAATAAGGATATAAAACGTATTGGGAAGGAAGACATAAAAACTATTTTTGTTCACAGATGACATAATCATTTATGTACAAAACCTGAATCAACAAAAAGTTCCTGGAACTAATAAGAATATGGCAAGGTTACACAATATCAGGTTAATATACAAAAGTCAATTGCTTTCTTTTATAATGGAATTGAAAAGGTGGAATTTGAAATTTAAACATAATACCATTTATGCTAGCACCCCCAAAAATGAAATACTTAAATCCAAATCTAACAAAATATGCACAAGATTTATACAAGAAATACTACAAAATTGTGATGAATAAAATAAAAGAATTAACTATGCTGAGTGATATTTCATGTTCATGAACAGGAAGACTCAATATGGTCAAGACTCAAATATGCTTTCCTACTGATCTATAGGATCAATAAAATCCCAGTCAAAAACAAGTTATTTTGTGGATTTCATCATACTCATTCTAAAGTTTATGTGGAGAGGCAAAAGACGCAGAGTATTCAATACAATATTAAAGGAGCACAAAGTTGGAGGACTGACACTACCCAACTTCAAGACCTGATATAAAACTACAATAATCAAGACAGTTTGATATTGGATAAAGAGTGAACAAATAGATCAATAGAACAGTTAAGAAATAGAATCTCATAAATATAGTCAACTGATCATTGACAAAGAAGCAAGTGCAATGACGTGGAGCAAAGATAGTATTTTCCAAAAAATGGTGCTGGAACAATTAAACATTCACGTGCAAAAAAATAATTCTGCATAAGCTCTCCTCAAAAATTAACTCAAAATGGGGTACCTGGGTGGCTCTGTCAGTTAAGCATCTGACTTCGGCTCAGGTCATGATCTCATGGTTCCTGAGTTGGAACCCCGCGTCAGGCTCTGTGCTGACACCTTGGAGCCTGGAGCATTCTTCGGATTTTGTGTCTCCTCTCTCTCTGTCCCTCCCCCATTCAGGCTTTGTCTCTCTGTTTCAAAAAAAAAAACATTAAAAAACATTAACTTAAAATGGATCATATACCTAAATGTAAATCATAAAAATATAAAACTCCTAGAAGATGACACTCTAGAAAACCAAGATCTTGAGTATGGTGATGGCTTTTTTAGATACAACATCAAAGACAATCCATGAAAGAAATAATTGATAAGCTAGACTTAAAAATTAAATCTTCTGCTCTGCCAAAAAAAACATGTCAAGAGAATGAGAAAATAAGCCATAGACTGGGAGAAAATACTTGCAAAACATACATAAGATAAAGAACTACTCTCCAAAATATATGAAAAACTCTTAAAACTCAAAAAGAAAACAATCTTATTAAATATAATGGGCTAAAGAACAAAATTTTCACTAAGGAAGATATCAGATAGAAAATAAGTATATGAAAAGAGGCTTCACATTATATATCATCAGGAACATAACAATTAAAACAATGAGATACCATACACCTACTTGAATGACCAAAATCTGGAACCCTGAAAATACCAAATGCTGGTGAGCATGTGGAGCAACATGAGCTTTCATTCATTGTTTCTGGAAATGCAAAATTTTATAGCCAATATGGAAGCTTGGCAGTTTCTTCCAATGATAAATATATTCTTACTATATCATCCAGCAATTGCACACCCTGGTATTTACCTAGTAGCCTATGTCCACACAAAAACCCACACATGGGTGTTTATAGCAGCTTTGTTCATAATTGCCCACTTTTGAAGCAACCAAGGTGTCCTTCAGTAGATGAATAGATAAGTAAACTGTAGTTGATCCAGACAATGGAATACTTTTTAGAGTTAAAAAGACATGAGGTGGCAAGATTGCATTCTTTCTCAATGCCGAGTAGTGTAACATTATATGTAACATCTTCTTGCCGTTTGCAACAAGGTGGATGGAACTGGGGGGCATTATGCTAAGTGAAGTAAGTCAATCAGAGAAAGATATATGTTTTCACTCATATGTGGAATTTAAGAAATTTAACAGAAGACCATGGAGGAAGGGAAAGAAAAAAAAATAGTTACAAGCAGAGAGGGAGGTTAACCGTAAGAGATTCTTCAACACAGAGAACTGAGGGTTGATGGGGGTGGGGAGTCAGTGGGGGCAGGGAGAATGGGTGATGGGCATTGAGGAGGGCACTTGTTGGGATGAGCACTGGGTGTTGTATGTAAGAGATGAATCATGGAAATCTACTCCCGGAGCCAAGAGTACACTGTATATACTGTATGTTAGCTAACTTAACAATAAATTATTTAAAAAAATGAGTTATCAATGGGGTATCAAGCTTCAAGAAACTTACATGCATATCACTAGGTTGTATGAAGTCAGTCCAAAAAGGCTACACTCTGTATGATTTCAACTATATGTCATTGTGGGAAAAGAATAACTATGGAGACTGTAAAAGGATTGTTACCAGCCGGGGACTGAAAGACGAGGAGGAATCAATAGGCGGAACAGTTTTTAAGAGAATGAAACTGTTGTGCATTTGTCTAAACCTACAGAATGTACGCATTAAGAGTGAACCATAAGCTATGGAATTTGGGTGATTATGATGTTCAATGTAGATTCATCAATTTGAACAAATAGATAATGTGGATGTTGAGACGCATGTATGGCAGCATGGAAAATCTCAGCATCGTCTCCTTAGTTTTGCTGTGAACCTAAACCTGATCCAAAAAATAAATTTTCATTAAAGTTTATTTTACTTATTTTGAGAGAGAGAAGGGCAGAGAGAGAGAATCCCAAGCAGGCTCCATGCTGTCAGTGCAGAGCCCGATGTGGGGCTTGAACCCATGAACCATGAGATCATGACCTGAGCCAAAATCAAGAGTCGGATGCTTAACCAACTGAGCCACCCAGGCACCCCAACAACGACAAAAAACAACGAATTCTTAATATAAATAATGGCAGAAATGCAATGAAATTATTTATTTATGGTTCATCATTGCTAAGATGGATCAAAGAAATCTCATTGAAAACTACATCTAAATTAACACTGAAGTTTATCTTGGGACACTCAGCTACAGACAAATTATGCGTATTTAAAAGGAAAAAAAAATATCTCTTTAATATGGTTATATAACAAAGAACAAAATTAGTGTAATTTAAACATATATATATAATGCTAACAATTTCTAACTTCGCTATGTCTAAAACAGAGGCTGACACATCATAAAAATTCAATAAGTTTTTGCCAAATGAAGAAATGAGTAATTCTTTCAAGTGATCATATACTTGATAGGACATCCTAGGTTAGAATTAAAAGCTGTTATGTATATAGTATTGGAAATAGGTTAACAGGACTTTCATTGTACACTCCATTTGTAGATCTAGCTCCCTGTTCGAAATGTCAATTATCAGAATGAAAACCTTGGTATTCTTTTCCAAAGCAATACTTATTCTGGGAGGTGATACAGGATGCCAACCAATGCAATCATTAAAAAATGGCATGGAGTCAAAAGAAACGAACTCTCCTCACATTCGTTTGTGCATTTTAAGTACAAAAAGGCAAAAATTTTAAGGAGCAGTGTTTTATGAGTCAGTTTACAAAAGCTTTTAAAAGGTTTTGGGGTATTTTAGGTAAGGGGTTACAAATATTAGGTTTTTAGCTTTTTAGTAGTAGATATATATTTTATATATTATATTAGATGTATTAATATATGTATATATTATTTTAAATTTGAAAAAAGTCTGAAAAGTAAATGTTACCATTAATAAATGACAACTTTTTGAACTTAAAGAAAAACAGGAATACTGCCATAGTTAACAGGGAAGATTTTTCTTTTTCACATAAAATTCCAATCTGTTCAGATCTCGCTAAAGTCTAATTCAGCCTCTTCTTCAAGTTTCTGCTGGTGTGTCCTTTGGAGGGGTGGTGGTAAGTGAGTTGATTCAGGGAAGGGAAAGGGGTGTTTAAAACAACCCTTTCACTTATGAATATTACAACTGTTGTATCATTATTCAGAACAAATATTTATTACTATTTACCACGGAAAACATAATTTTTAAAATTCTTACCTTGCATTTATCCAATTCTGTTTTGATAGAGGTTTTTTTGTTTGTTTATTTGCTTTAACTTTAGGTTTCCTGGAGTAATTTATAGTCTGTAAACTCTTGGAGGTACACATTTCTGGTATTTTTAACAAACATATACAAGCATTTAAATTGGATCACTAGTTCATATTGGATCACTATTTCTCCATTGTGAGTCTAGATGAATATTAATGTTAATTTTAAATTAATCAAAAAACTCTAGCCTCAAAGACCAAAAAATGGTAAAAACCTGATGCCATACAAAAAGTTTCCTTAATAATAAACTATCCAGATCAGGTGGCATTTTCCTTTAGGAGGCAATGAGGTGTATGCTCAGGTTAAATTCCTGGATTAGAACTCTACCTCTAACCATGTGACCGTGAACAGGTTAACAACCTCATTATGTTCAGCTTCCTCTTCCTAGTTTGGTTGGTGATAATCCTACAGACTTCACCTGATTGCTGGGAGGAGTGAATGCATGTAATGCAGTACTTATTACAGTGTCTATAACATAGAAGCACTCAGTAAATGATAGCTATATTGTTACTATTATTCCTTGGATTGTATTGTATCTTTTGACCTACACAATGATTTTGACATGTTTTTTGTCCTGTTTGTGACCTTTATCAATATATCAGGGTGTGCTCTTTATATTTCTTCTCTCTTCTCCTCTCTTTCTCCCTCCCTCCTTCACTCTCAGTCCCCTGCCCTTCCTCTCTCACACAAACACACACACAAACACACATACACACTCTCACACATGATTAGATATAGAAAAATGATAAATAACAGATTGTTTTCTTTGATACAATAGTAGAATTTACTGCTGTTTTAGTCTCAGGCATAGCTTCAGGCACCTACTCAAACTGAATAGAAGAGTCTTAGAATACTTAGTGTTGGCACAGGTAATTCTGAGAATTGAGGGTTATAGTTTTGACTTTCATTATAGGCTCCTTTGTCAGGGCAGTGACAAAAGAATAATATTTTGGAGTTGGAAAGAACATTATGGCTTATAAGTAAACTCTAAATCTCTTAAGACCACCTATGGTAAAAAAAAAAAAAAAGGTTTGAACTTTTACCCAGTGTTTTAAATATGTATTTGTTTATAAATTATTGTTTTTTGTTAGATGCTGGGCAACAAAACTCAGCTTCTAACAGAAATTTAGGGTCCAGCTTTTTTTTTTTTTTTTTAAATTTTTTTTTTTTATTTTTGGGACAGAGAGAGACAGAGCATGAACGGAGGAGGGGCAGAGAGAGAGGGAGACACAGAATCGGAAGCAGGCTCCAGGCTCCGAGCCATCAGCCCAGAGCCTGATGCGGGGCTCGAACTCACGGACCGCGAGATCGTGACCTGGCTGAAGTCGGTCGCTCAACCGACTGCGCCACCCAGGCGCCCCTAGGGTCCAGCTTTTAAATGTCATGTACAAAATCAAATGAAACCACAAATCTATAGATAGATATAATCATGGTCAAAAGTGATTTTTCAATATTTCTTAAACATTTAAGTATGTGATGCATAGGTATTATATAGACATATAATAATTATAAAATATTTTACAAGTATATAAAATAGTAGTAATTTAGAAAATTATATACAAGCTCTGAACATTACATTGCATTTTTCAGTTTTAAGACAATTTGTTTTTTTTTTTTACTTTTCAAAAAAAAATTTTTTTTGTTTATTTTTGAGAGACAGAGACAGAACGTGAGCGGGGGTAGGGCAGAGAGAGAGGGAGACACAGAATCCGAAGCAGGCTCCTGATTCTGAGCTATCAGCACAGAGGCCGGCACAGGGCTCGAACCCACAAACTGCGAAATCATGACCTGAGCCGAAGTTGGACCCTTAACCAACTGAGCCACCCAGGCACCCCATATTTGTTTTTACTTCTCAATAAACATTTTAGATTTTCAGAAAATTTTTAGATTTTCAGAAAATTTTCAAAAATAGTACACATATTTTCCATATATTCCACATCCAATCTCCCCTATTAATGTGTCACTACTGATGAACCAATGCTGATATATTCTTATTAACTAAAGTCCATACTTCACCCACATTTACTAATTTTTGTTAATATACATTTTCTGTTCCAGGTTTCTATTCAGGATACCACATTATATTTGATTGTCATGTCTCCTTAGGCTCCTTTTGGTGGTGATATTTTTTCAAATTTCCTTTGATTTTGATGACTTTGATACTTTTTTTTTTTAAATTTTTTTTTCAACGTTTATTTATTTTTGGGACAGAGAGAGACAGAGCATGAACGGGGGCTCTTTGATACTTTGGAAGAGTACTTCTCAGGTATTTTGTAGAACGCTCCTCAACTGGAATTTGTCTGAGTTTTGCTTATGATCACACTGTTGTGGTTATGGGTTTTTGTGAAGTTGCCCATAGAGGTAAAGTATCATTTTCATCACATCCTATCAAGGATACATACTAACACATGATCTATGACTGTTGATGTTGACCTTGATAATCTGGTTGGATGTGTTTGTCAGCTTTTGCCACTGTGACATTACTCTTTTTTTCCCCTTTTCCATACTTCGCTTTTGGGAAGAAAGTCACTATGTGAGCCCCCACTTACAAAGTGGTAATTTATGCTTTACTTGTTTGAGGAGAAGAGTCTACACCACTTATGTGGAATTCTCCACAGGATTTATTAATATTTTAAAACCTACAGCATCAGTAACTCTCAAGCCGAATCCTTGCAACATTACATCCATAATACAGAGAGACTGTAGTACTTCAGTTTGAACCATATTCTCTGTAGCAGAAAAGTGGAATTTAGTGGCTCCAAAATGCTGGTCTACATGGGGAAGTGGAAAAATGGGTTCTTCTGGGTATGACTATACACAAGGTGACATGATTCATCCTCCCAACATTGAACTATTTTCGAAATCACTGCATAGTGTGGTATGCTCTGTGTCAAAATTATCCTTAATTCATCTGGAAACTCCTAACCAGTTCAATTAAATTTTCACTTATATCGAACCTAAATTTCATACAGTGTAATGTAAGCTATTTTTTTTCCTTTTTTTTTTTTTTCTGTCATGATCAGACACAATTTCCTAAATATTATGAGGTGTATTTGGGTTCTCCAGAGAAACAGAATATGATGCGGTTGTTCATGCCCCCAGGAAAAGCCAATGTTTCAGTATGAGTCTAAAGACAGAAGGGAAAAAAAAAAAAACAAACAAAAACAAAAAACTGATGTCTCAAGGCAGTCAGGCAGGAGGAGTTTCCTCCTACTCCAAAGTCAGGGGGAAAAAAAAAAAAAAAAAGGACACAAACAATGTTCCAGTATAAAGGCTGTGAAGCAGGAGGAATTCTTTCTTATCTGGGGGAGGATCAGCCTTTTTGTTCTATTCAGCTCTTCAAACTACTTAATGAGGATATTCCATACTAAGGAGGGCAATCTGTTTATTTAGTCTACCAATTTAAATGTTAGTCTTAATTCAAAAGCACCCTCACAGAAGAAATCAGAATGTTTCACCAAATACCTGGGCACCCTGTGGCCCAGTCAAGTTGACACATAAAACTAACCGTGACATTAGAGTATTAAGATGCCAAGACACCCTGAGAGTCTATATCAATTTAACAAATATTCCATAAGTTATGGATTTCAGATTTGAACTTCTCTTAAGAGACCTGGGTAATGTTTTTCCCCAGTAAAGGGTTACAGGAATAGATAATAGGACACTTAAAAAAAAAAAAGAAGGATGTATTATTATTTTTATCCCAAATCAGGAACCAGGGATACAAACCGTCTAAAACAGAACCAAAACAAAACACAACAAAGAGAAAGGAAAGAAAATAAATTATGAAATCAATGACAAGGAAACAAATAAACCAAAAATTCCTCTCATAAGTGGATTAATTTTCCATGTTTTATTATTGATTTATTCAGTAAATATATACCAGGCACTTCTCTTGGTGCTTGGGAGAAAGCAGTAAGCAAAGCAGAGGAAAGATTTCTCACAGAGCATACATTCTCATAGAGAGAGACTGACAATAAATTAAAAAAAAAAAAACAAAAAAAACCAACAAACAACTACTTGTTAGCCAGTGGTAAGTATCATGGGAAAAACAAAAAGTAAAATAATTTGGTAAAGAGATGCAATTTTATTTTATTTTTTAAAATTTATTTTAATGTTTATTTTTGAGAGAGAGACACACAGAGTGTGAGCGGGGGAGGGGCAGAGAGAGAGGGAGACAGAATCTAAATCTTATTTATTTTTGAGAGAGACACACACACACAGAGTATGAGCGGGGAAGGGGCAGAGAGAGAGGGAGACAGAATCCAGGCTCCAAGCTGTCAGCACAGAGGCCAACTCAGGGCTTGAACTCAGAAACAACTGAGATCGTGACCTGAGCTGAAGTCAGCCACTTAACCGACTGAGCCACCCACGCGCCTCTGAAGATACGAAATTTTAAAAAAGGAGTAAAGATGAGCCTCATTGAGAAGGCAGTATTTGGACAAAGTCTCAAAGGCAGTGAGTGAGGTAGCCATGATATTTTAGGAAGAACATGCAGGCAGAGGGCACATTTGGAGCAAAGGAGAGAGTATAACTCACAAGTTTGGGCGAAGAGACCAGAGTGGATAGAGTGAAATAACTGTGACAGAAAGAGTAGTTGGAGACAAGATCAGAGAGATGGTGATAGTGGTGGATGTGCAGGACAAAGATCATGTGGGTCTTTGTAAGCCATTAAAAGTACTGCTCCTTTCAAATGTCATTCACTCTCAAATGTTTGTGCTTATCTAAGACACTGGTGCTTTGCATATCTGGGGTTTGGGTATCACGCTGTGATATATCCAGAGAATATATTATGAGATTTAGCTTCATTTATGTTTGATTTGAGGCTAAATCTCATAATATATTCTATGGATTAATTTATCGTATATAAACTTAGATATGAAAAAAAATGTCACCACATATTGGAGTAGGAAGAAGGAAAGGGGAATAATAGAACCCTAGGATTTATCGTAAAGCCATGCAAAACCATAGGTTGCTTATTCCATTTACATGCACAAAACTGATTCCTGGGACTTGCATTTTTTGTAACATGCTGAAATTTAATTTGAATTTTAGGGATCCATTTCCACCACATTAAATAACTAATCTTCATCATTAACATTTAAAAGTTAATTTTTTGTGTGTGAGGAATCAACTAGGTGTTAGGGGAAAAAAGAAAAACCCATCACAAGTTTGTTTGAAAATCCAACTGTAAATCAAAAGTAACTATAGTTGGGGCATTTGGGTGGCTCAGTCAGTTAAGTGTCTGACTTTGGCTCAGGTCATGATTTCATGGCTTGTGGGTTCAAGCCCTGTGTAAACAACATGGATGGAGCTAAATAGTATGATGCTAAGTGAAATAAGTCAAAGAGAAATGCCATATAATTTCACTCATATGTGGAATTTAAGAAACAAATGAGCAAAGGAAAACAGAGAAACCAAGACACAGACTCTTAACCACATAGAACTGATGGTTACCAGAAGGGAGGTGGGTGGGGAGACAGGTGAAATAGGGAATGGGTACTAAGGAGTGCACTTGTCATGATGAGCACTGGGGGATGTATAGAATTGTTGAATCACTATATTGCACACCTGAAACTAATATAATACTATATATATATACTATATATACTATATAGTGTATAGTATAGTATACTATATATATATATACACTATAAAATTTTTTCTATGTGAATTGAGTTAAATGTATGTAATTTAAATTTTTTTAAGTGGGAAAATGTGATGACAGATAAACTGTTGATGAATAGCAATTCTCAATGGAAAATTATTATAAATGGAGTTTTTCTAACAGCTGAGACTCTTTAATACTGCTGGAATAGTGTAATTGAATTTATTTCCAAGGGAAAGCTATTCAGATTAATCAGATACTCTTTACTAGTTTGGTCAGTTTTCTGAAGAAGATACATTATCAAGTCCTCTGTTTGTGAAAACAGAAAATGCTGCAATTCCCTAAAGGACAAAATACCTTAGTTATCACCATTGCTTGTATCCATATACAACTTGCTAGTTGACAAGATGCTTTATACACATTTTCTAATCTGAATCACAACACCTTCAAGGCAAGACAGATATTATCTCCATTTTGCAGATTAATTGACAGAGATTTTTTCACCTTTCCAAAATTACATTATTGGTAGGAGAATTGGCTCAAAAACAGATCTAAAACATTTAGGCTCTTGGACTTTTTTTTTCCTTTCTAAACAATTATTCTAATAACCACTTGATTTTTTAAAAAAGAACTTTCTAACCCCATTTGACTCATACCCATTGATTCCCCTCACACCTCTTGCTGGCTCATGCCTTGGGTAGATACAACAAAACAAAACAAAACAAAAAACCAACCAACCAACGAAACAAAAAAAACCCCACACACTTTACAGAGAACTACTAACATTGTTAACAGGTTTGTGAATATGGAGGTAGCATAGCCTCTCTGCAATGATCAGTTTGGGATATACACCAGGATAATAGATAGCCATACACATGTTAATCGCTGACTAAGGGATACATAGTATGTTTAGATGCTGAGGTTTTTTCTTGTTTTTTTTTTCTAAAGGCGGCATGCCTGTATATAATCCAGTTCATATACATCCGGTTCAGTTGTTCAAGATAGCATGTAGAGGAAAGCAATCTGGGGGCAATAAAACACTGTATTAGGAGAAAGAAACTGCATCAAAATAATTGCTGAGTAAAGTAAAAATGCTGTTTCGTGGACAATATCTCAAAACTGTTGAATCAAAATCTCTCTGCTATGTCCAGTCCAGGAATATGGGCTTTAAACAAATTCTCCAAGACATTCTTATTGAAATTGAAGGAATATTAAACCAGTAATCTGATATGAGTATTGAGTATCTGTGCCTATTTTTACTGAATATGACAAGAATGCAAATCCCTAATCATTCTTTATCCAGTCCATTTCTAGGGTTGTGTCTCTACCAAGACAAATAGCAGTCTTACAATGGAAGCAGTGACTTCCTAAGCATAGAGTTTCTGGACTGCAATGCAAACTCACTGCATGTATAGCATCCAGCCAGGTTAGTCCCCACCACTCCGTGGGACTTGACAGCATGCTTGCTATGCTGTAAGAAAAGTCCATTGTCTCTGATCTTGGAGTTTCATGTCATCTCTCAGCATCCACAAAGTCCTAAGAAAGTAACTTATTATCCTGTATGTAGGGGAAAATATCACATCCTGGTAGAGAACTATTGGATCATTCAGACATAAGTGAATTAAAGCCCAAACCTGTTTTTAAGGGAACAGTTAATTGAAATACAGTGTAAATTCCCAAATATTTAACATAGAAAGCATGTATGAGCTTGTCTACAGGAGCCAATTGTGCCTTTTGTTTCAACCTTCTACTACAACCTTATTTTATAGTATTTAAAGAGAGAAGGCTTCACTCAATTTAATTAGCTTCTCTCTATCCCTACTAAGAACCAGAGAAATTCCAAAAGATTTTAACAACACCCACAAAGAAAAAGAAATAGTGTAGAAAATTAGTACAAACTGAAAATTCTCATAGATATGCCCACAGTGGTTTTTTTAGTTTATTTATTTATTTTGAGAGACAGCAAGTGAGCACATATGCACTCATGCATGCACACAAGCAGGAGAGGAGCAGAGAGAGAGAGAGACAGAGAGAGAGAGAATCCCAAGCAGGCTCTGTGCTATGAGCACAGAGCCTGATCCAACTGGATACCATGAACCACCAGGAGATCATGACCTGAGCCCAAATCAAGAATGGGATGCTTAACCAACTGAGCCACCCAGGTGCCCCTTGTATGTTTTTCAAAGTATTCCACTGAACAGTAAGAACAAAAGAGAACTGAAATGGTCTCATTGCCCATGATGATAAGCTAGCACCCCATCACCAGGAAAGACAGGAATCTCTGCTACAGTCAACAGCACAGTGATCTCAATGTGCTCAATCAGATGTAGGATGTAGTTGTAGGGAGTTCTGGTAGCCATTATCTTGATATTCTAGATTCTTATTACTAGGGAAATAATTAAGAGTAGTCCTTCAGAGAAGACTCCAGTGATAAAGGAGAAATTAAATGCCAGTCCATAATGAGGAGAAGAATCTAAGATAGCTCTGAAGAACATGGGGTGGAGGGGAGTGAGGAATAAAAAGAGATTTAAGGAGGACAAGAATACAGGCCCTCACACCCGGAAGAAACTTTACCGAATTAGAATCCTGATGCACAATGAAATCTGGAAAACTGCTAGGGGAGGAGGGGGAGACAGAATGAAGATTAGAATTAAGGCAAAGATGGATAACAGTTTCCCACTAGCAAACAGGCCTCTTTTCTAATGGAGAGAGCAAAACTCAGACTAGGATATTCCGTCACGGAACTGTTGGCATGTCAGAAAGAGGTACAGGAATTTCAATTACTCAAGCTCATGTCACATCTGAGACTTCAGTGGAAGGCAAGCACTGATGTATTGAAAATACAACATTTGGAACCATCTATACTGGAAACAAAAGGACAAACTATGGTTGCTTGCTAAGCTGAGGGAAGAAATTAGATAATCAGCATGCGATTGAAGAGCATCTCTGTGCAACTGGTTATATACTGAGTGCAATGGGCAATGGAAAAGAAATTGAGCATATAGTCTCTGTCCTCACATGACCCTTAGCTTCAGAAATCAAGATTGATAAACAGGAAATCATCATCATCGCCACCATCATCACCACCATCACCACCACCACCACCATCAACAAAATTATTTGAAGGTAAGGTAGATCTATAATAGCTTACAAAAGAAATTGCATATTATAAGTTACGGTAGTAGAGGCTACCACTCATTGTTAGAGGGGCTGGGATAGGACTTGGAGAAAGGTGTCTTGAATAGGCAGAAGGGGAATATTGGAGAACACAATAAAAAAAAAGACATCCAGATGAAAAGAGGTTTGCAGACATGTAGACATGCAGAACACAGGAATAGTTGTATTTTAAGGTATTATGGCATAGGAAGAAACGAGGCTGAGTGGGAAGGAGAAGGATGAAAATAATGTAGTCCAGACATGTGCATATACAGTTGATATCAGTTCAGTGTAGAAATATTATAACCTCTAGAGTAAAAGAACACAGAAAACACCCGCCCAAGTCCTGATGTTTGAGAGTATACTCAGGAAAACAGAATATACACTAGGCACCATGCGAGAGTAGATTCAATCTAGGATATTAAGTTGTTATTTGCAAGGGTGGGAGGCGGTGAAGGAGCAAAAAGTGAATTCTGGGGTGCCTAAGAAAAGAACTTTGGGGTAGAGAGCGTTTAATATTCCATAGGAATATTAGGAAAGGAAAACAATTTGGAAAGGTTTGGGTTCCAGAAATTGGGGAAGGGCAGGTGAGATGATCTCAAACCAAAAAGGAGAGAACATTAGCCAGTGACTGTTGTGTACTGTGGGGAGCTTGGTTCTAGGAGTGGTAAAAGAAGCTGGAGCCTGGGGCCAACTGTTGGCATTGGATTAAGGACACAGGGAGAGTAGAAACAGCTAGACCCACTGAAGCCCACCATTCCTAGAACCTAACAAAACTTCAGCTAACAAAAAAATCTGAACTGTAGCCCCAGCTGCAGAGAACAGAGTGTAAAATGTTGGCTTTGGCTGAAAGACGACGATGGATAAATGACAGTCGTGTTCAACTCCTTTCTTTACTTCTTTAATGATTCGATGTCGACAAAAACACCGTGGGAAAGCATTAAAAATTAAATGCATTATTTACAATTGATTTTCATTATACCACTGAGGACTCCAAGGAAGTGGGCCATTGCTTCCTGGCTTGGCTGAAGTTTCTGATGTGTTTTCAAGGTTTATTTCAGATAGGAAAACAACTGTGAAAGATACCAATTAAAAAAAAATCCCTAACTTAAGGATTTTCTCTTCTTTTTCTCTTCCTCAGTCTGGGAATTTTTTTTAAATCTCTCTGACCTCCTTCCCCATCCACCAATATGAGTGGAGGCATTCTATTGATTCCCATTTAATAACCAGCAGCATGGATTGATGGTCACATTAGAAGTATGCACCTCAGAGCAAAGTAGTGGGAACAGTAGCACTAGGCAATTACTGTCTCTATGTTACTTTTATTTCTATAGTGGAAATCCATTAGAAAAACAAAGTGTTAATATATGAGGGTGTTAAACCATTATATCTAGATATTAGCCTCTAGACAAATGCATGCCTGCCTGCCTTCCTGTTTTTCCTCTTTATCTGTCTTTCTGACTTACCTTAGCAACTATACTGAAAACCCTATGCTAGGGACCATGGAAATAGGGACGAATAAGAATGATCCCTAATCAAAATGACCTTACAGCATTATTGGGTTAAAAGGTTTGTAACCAGTAAATGAGTATGTGTTGCTCATGCAAGTTACTACAAAGACACAGACTATGAGAGATGAGGTCTGAGGTCTGAAAGATGGGAGGGCACGAAGCGTGGAGGCAAGAAGTGAGAACTGAGGCTGAAAGATGAACAGAATAATGGTTCTGCTGAATTAGACATTACCCCGAAAGCAACTGGTCTCATTGAGGGATCTTGAGCCAAAGAGTAATAAAAAGAGATGTGTAGTAGAGAAAGACAATTCCAACTGAGAGAAGCATGGACCAGAATGAGTGAGACCAGAGGCAGAGAGTTCAGCAGAAGGACCATTATAAAAATTCAGGCAAACATTTCATTGCAGTGTTCCACGCTAGCCTCAAGTGCGAACTGTTCACTCTAGCCTTGAATAGTGCTCGATACACGCAGCTTGCAATCTCTAAGTCATGTATTTGCTGTGGCCTGTGTATGGGGAAGAAGAAGCAATAAAAGGGCTAAGTTTCCTGCCAGTATATGGGTGATGTCAAAAGGCAAACCATTGATAGGGCAATAGTACATTTCCTCTGCACTGCTGCGCAGAGCATCGTGACATGAGGCTCCCCTGCAGAGAGAACCATGGGGAGGGAAATAGGATTTTCAAATCTCAGGGGTTTTGGTACTTGCATTTTACTTGTGACTTGGGAACCAGCACTCGGGCAGAGTGGCATTTTCTGAGAGGAGTAACAGCAGAATACAGCTGTTGCCCGTGACACCCAGGGCTGGAATGCACTCCCGGTACATATATCAGAGGCTCTGCTCTCTTAGCAGGAGAATCCAAGTAGTCTGCAGGGGAAGATTTCTTTGAGAACACACATAAGATACCCTCTAAAGACTACCCAAAATATGCAGAGACTGAGACTCTCTATTTTTAATAATCATCCCAGATGATTCTTCTAGGCATTATAATTTGAAAACCACTGTCCTAGGCTTTTTCTGCCATTGAAATAAATCTTTTTTTTTCCTGGTATCTCTTTTGCCTTTTGTGTTGAAATAATAGCAGCAGTAGTATCCAGACTTTTCTGGGGACTTCGTGTTCTAACTTTTGTCTTTTAATCACCTGTTCCTGATGGGAGAGGCTCTTATATCTGACTTCCAAAAAGAAAGTCCCCAGGGACCACGTAAAATATCTTTACTCATCTATAGATCCCAAGCCATGATTCTTTTTCTAGCTTATTTCTTGAGGCCAAAGTACAGATCCAATGTATCCATACCTGGTGACGTATGATAATGCACTAAGGGAGCAGAGATAGTTTATCAAACTACCACTAGACCCTACAATTGTAAGCCTATTGTTACAAGCATAGTTGGTACTCAAATAATGTCTCTTGGTTTTTACAAGTAATCTTGTCTGTTTTAAGTAGCAAGTATATGAATTTGCTACCATTGCTTTTGAAAAACCCATATTGGAAAAGTCAACACACATAACCTGGAGATAAGGGCAGAGGTGATATATGGCATATAAGGCATAGAGTATAGGACATATACTTAAAACGACAGAGTTCCTTAGAAGCTAGGCAGGAAGTTAAAAGAGGAGGCTCACGCTTTGAGATTCCTCTGTGTTCTCTAATCAACTGAGACGGCGAAAAAGGAAAGAGTTGCAAGACAAAAGCAGTGGTGGACAGTGCCAGAAACTTCAGCGAGTTGAGGAGAAGGTCTGAAAAATGCTCATTTATTCAGCAAATGGGAAATCATTATCGACCTGGAGTAACACAGTTTACATGAAATGGAAAGAACAACAGGGAGAAAGTAGGGATTTGAGAATGTACTTAGGAATGCGAAAGTAGAAGCAGTAATTATTTTACTCCATTATGAAAGACCTGAATAAATAATAATAATAATAACAGCTAAGAGGTGTGTTGGGTCGTATCTTCTTTAAACCTTTCTGCAATCCTAGGACAACTGTACTGTAATTATCTCTATTTTTAAATGAGAAACAGGAAAATTATAGCTAGCTACTTTGCTCATGATCCCAAAACAATTACATAGACTATTAAGAATATAACCCGAGTGTATTTGAGGTTTTTAACCACCATGACATTAACACCATAAAAATCTGGAACGGCTTTTAATTTTGATACTCATTTGGAAACTTATTTGCTCTTCCCTACTGAGAAGGAGATTGTCTGTATTTCTTACTTTCCTGACAGAAGAGTAGTACAACAGACAGAAAGGTTCCCTAAGTCTTATACATAAAAGCACTTGATAATAAAACTATTAAATCTACTAGAAAAAGAAATGCATTTTTCCCCTACAAGTTTTCTGACAAGAACTTTAACGTGACTGGTGCCTGTGCATTTGTATCCCATCATCATGTGCTATTTTCTTGTTAAAACCTGTTCTCTACTCACTACAAAGCTATATCTGAAGAGGCTGTCCCGAGTCATGTTAACAAGGGAAAGAAAAGTTTCCATCAAACAGGCGTTTATACTTGTACACGGAACTATTAATCCCCCATATCAGAAGGGGCCTGGAAGAGAAAAACAGACAACAAAAATACCTCTTACAGAAGGATAAAGAAGAGTGATTTTTCAGGAGCTGAGGTGAAGAGATGCTTCACGGTGAAAGAAAAGTATTGAATTTCTCATTAATTTGTCTTAAGAAATGGAGAAAATTCTTTTGGTGGTTTCTCCTCAGATGTGAAGGCATTTCAGTCTTTCTCAAAGCATTGGACTTCCAAAAACATAGCCCTGACTGAAGTCAGGAAAAAACAAGTACTGTATTCTACTTATATGTGGAATCTAAAAAGGTCCAACTTGTAAAAAACAGAGAATAAAATGGTTACTAGGAGTGGGGGTGGGGAGATAGGACAGATGTTGCTTAAGGATACAAACTTGGAACATGTAGGGGATAAGTCCTAAGGATCTAACACACAGTATATTGAACAGAGGCAATAATGCTGAGATATAATCATCAAGCTTACTAACAGACTAGAACTTAACTATTCCAACCACTAAAAAGAAAGGATAATCATGTAATGCGATCCAGGTGCTAATTATAGCTACAGTGACAATCATATCACAATATATACATGTATCAAATTAACATAGTTTACACCTTAAATTTACAAAATGTCACATGTGAAATATATTTTAATTGAAAAAAAGGAAGAAAAATAAAGTACAGTCTTTCTTGTTCCTTCCAAAATGGAAATCAGAGAGAAATTAGATCCAGCGTGACATTAGGAAAGCCAAAAGGTAAAAATAGCATGGTTTCTCAAAACTGCTTATTCTCCGTGACTGGGTACACACAAACCATTATAAATATTGTTCCTTAGAAGAATACAGGGGCGCCTGGGTGGCTCAGTCGGTTGGGCGGCCGACTTCAGCTCAGGTCATGATCTCGCGGTCCGTGAGTTCGAGCCCCGCGTTGGGCTCTGTGCTGACAGCTCAGAGCCTGGAGCCTGTTTCAGATCCTGTGTCTCCCTCTCGCTGACCCTCCCCTGTTGATCCTCTGTCTCTCTCTGTCTCAAAAATAAATAAAACGTTAAAAAAAAATTAAAAAAAAAAAAGAAGAATACAGAAGTTGGGACGCCTGGGTGGCTCAGTTGGTGAAGCATCCCACTTCGGCTCAGGTCACAATCTCCCCATTCCCAAGTTTGAGCCGCCCATCATCAGGCTCTGACAGCTTGGAGCCTGGAGCCTGCTTTGGATTTTAGGTCTCCCTCTCTCTCTGTCCCTCCCCCACTCATGGGCGCGTATGCACATGCACGCGCTTTCTCTCTCTCTCTCTCTCAAAAATAAATAACATTAAAAAAAAAAAAGGAAACAAAATGTTCCAATCAAAGAGAAACTAAAGATTACCCAAAATGACAGGAAACATGAGCGAGGGGCTGGGGTGCCTTAAAAATACAACTAGCTGAGCAAAAACAACAAACAAAACATTGATTTCATACCAACTTGTGATATAAATTAGAATCTCAGAGACACTATATATGAAAGTATGAGATCATCAGCTTGCTCAGTGAAACCATCAGATTACCTCAAGATCCAGAGGAGGAAGATTAGATTTCAAAAATACCTCAAAAGTACTATCTCATACTCAAGTTAGTTCTTGAGTTTAATACATCAGTGCAGCGCAGATGAACCTTCCATCCCCAAGAATGCCTTAAGACCTGATTCTTTTGTATCCTTGTCCCATAGTGTTTCAAACTACCTGGGAAAGAAAGCACTTTGATTTTTTGCTGTGCTTATAGTAAAATATTAAAGAAAGGCTTAAAAAATAATAGTGACTATCCCAAGGAAACCAGAGATAAGTAGTACCATTTCCTCTGTAGTCATCCCCTAATAATTAGAGTCTACTGTTTGAAATTTACCAACCTTCATTGTGTTAACTGCAATTGTATCTAATGCCGATGGCTTCTTTGAACAATTAAGCCTAGAAAGTAACTTATTTCAGAGCCTTTAAATAGTGTGTTATTCACTCCTTGAGATTATTTTATCACTGGGTACTAACTCATGGTAAATGAATATAGTTAACTCTTATGGAAAAAAAAAAGACTCCAATTTGCTAAACCATAAAAGAAGGCAAAGAAATAAAACAGCCTTTAAAAACATTTTGATGAATCAAGTTTACCTTATATTGAATCTTGAGGTAAATTAGATTGCTGGCATTGCTGAGTGCTGGTAAAACACCTTTGGATCAATATGAATTTGTTTAACTATGGATTGCACCTTATAAAGTCGCCCATGGTGAGATGAATTGCATCTTTGCTTTCTTTTATCATGTTCATACTGTTATTCAGCAGTTTTGAAATTATTTTTTTCATGACAGATGTCAATCCCCAAATATCATATAACTTGATAACCTCACAGTGGCTGGTCATCTCATACACCACTAAAACTTATTTATACAAAACATAAATTACAGATACATATGAGGACTCTCAGTATTTTTTTTACTATATGGGAGAGGTGAATGAAGCAGTCTGGGGGCATATAGTTTACCACAAGGATATTTTTTTTTAACATAAGCAGAACCTACCTCCTTTTTCTTTGGGGGGAAGTAAAGGAATGGGAAGATTAGATTTTTTTCAACTTTACCTTGGTCCCCATATAACACTTTTAAAATGATCATTTAATTTTATGTATTATAATTGTTTTTGTGGGAGTAGGAGAATTTCAACCCATCGGAGCAGAAATAGAACATTTTAGAAATCTAAAAGAAAGCCAATGTACTATTCTTTGTGCTATTAAGTCACATTAATGGTTTAAATCATAATCAAATATGTGAGTTTTTTATTCTAATTTTAATCTATGATATATGAATAAAGCTATACTCATTTGCCCTTTATTTTCTTCCCGCAATCTATCCATATGTGCATCTCAATCATCATGTAGATTCAGCAAAAAAAAAATACATCATGTTTTTAAATATACAAAGATGAGACTTTGTGTGTGTGTGTGTGTGTGTGTGCATGCAAACTTAGTTGACTTTTAAATACTACCTTTTGGGTGCTTACATAGATAATCTAATCATACTCTTAATCTTTATGCAATTTAACAGATGTCCACACTTGGGCTCAGAGTACTTGTATGACCTTCTAAAGGACTCTCTCAGACCAAAATACACTCTAAGAAAATTAAATGTATGTACCTCTTCCATCTACTTTACCCCATTTTCTCCCAGAAAGAAGTGTCCTGGGAGCTCTTCCTGTTATGGGGAAGACTGTTCATGCATTCATTTACTCTCTTTCTTCCCACTTTATTGATCTCTTCGGTGAGAATCATTTTAAAAGACTACTGGAAGAGAAGAAACCTTGCACAAACCAGAGTGCAGATACAGTACTAAAGGGGATAATTCATCAGTTACAGGGTTGCTATTAACCAAATGTCTGAATATTTTTTTCTTTTGTATTGTACATATACACATAGATACAAATGTAGTCATACACACACGTATGTATGCTTACATCTTCCTCTCTTTTTTTTCCCTTTCTTTAGCATTGTTTCCTTGACCTAGATTTATTAACCTATCAAGTTAATCCTTGGAAAAGAGTTCTAAAGAAACTCATCCCATTTCTATATCTCCAACTAAACTCTTGAAAACACATATTAGAAATTTATTATACTTTAAAAAAGAGTTTAAGTTTGAATGAACAGCAACCCTAGTTAAAATCTACCTCTGCCTCTTACCTAGCTCCCTGACCATATGGTTGATGGGTGCATGGGTAGGTGGATGGGTGGATAGATGGATGGAAGGAAGGAAGGAAGGAAGGAAGGGAACAACATGTTGTTCCTGACACATTCTCTTTTTCCTCTTAATCAAGCAGATCTACTAAATGTTTACCTAAAAGAGATAAGCATACTGTACTTTTATTATATCAGTACTTCTTATTTGGATTCTCTCTCCTCTCCTGTGTATCTTAATTATAGTAATCCTTCAGGCCTGAGTTTAAGCCCTGCCTCTTTCAGGAGGCCCTATGAGACATTCCTGGTTTGCAGAAAATTTGCTGTTTCCTTCTATATTTTTTTCCAATTATTTTATCTCATTTGGCATTAACTGTAGCCTACTTTACCTGAATTTTTGTTTTCAGATATATATTTGTTCTCTCCCCCTAAATTATAATGCTTTCAGGGCAATACTGTGATTTCTATTTTTGTTATATCCAACATCATGTGTAGTAGAGGTGTCTGTACATCTTGAATTAAAAATAAATGTTTTCTAATTGTAGAGGCCACTTTGTTTGTCTCTGCTTTGTTCCTGCTGCTCCCTTGCAGCATATTCAATAAGATTTACCTTCTTTGTTCTGCCTTGGGTGAATATACGTTTTCAGTAAAAGAAGGTGTAAAGAATGGAAATACATCTTTTTGGTAAGGGATTAAAAAAAAAGAAAGTAATATTGTTCTAAAATAAAGTGATTTTTCCAGAATAAGAGTGGAAAAATATAGGACAAAACCTAAATAGTTATAATAAGTTGTAGATGTAAATGGAAAAGGAATGTGGAGAAAGAAATTTTATATATGGTCAAGTTGACTAAAAATTAAATTGTTATTATGGGATTTTAAAATTCAACTTTAATTCCAATAGTGTACTTTCATAAACCAAAAAATTTCTTTTTATTTTATTTTATTTTTAATTTTTTTTTTTCAACGTGTATTTATTTTTGGGACAGAGAGAGACAGAGCATGAACGGGGGAGGGGCAGAGAGAGAGGGAGACACAGAATCGGAAACAGGCTTCAGGCTCTGAGCCATCAGCCCAGAGCCCAACGCGGGGCTGGAACTCCCGGACCACGAGATCGTGACCTGGCTGAAGTCGGACGCTCAACCGACTGCGCCACCCAGGCGCCCCTGTTTTATCTGTTAAAAGGGTAAAGTTTTCTTGGAGTATTGGTCTGCTTTTGATAAGTTGTTATGAAAGATCTACCTGACCTTTAAAATAATCTACTTAGAAGAAAAAAAGATTTTGCGTTTTATCAAAATAATTCTTGTGCTTCATGTTATCTTTATCATAAGATCTTTGATTGCTCAAGTATACAGAAACTTCTAGGTATTAAACGAGATAGATTTTGCTCAGAACTATATAACCTTCTATATTTGCCTTTGACATTCTTTTGTCAACTTTGGTTGAATGGAAAACTGAATATCGTATCATATTTACCTGTGTTAGAACCTTTGATATTTTTGACAGGCTTCCCAAAATCAAATTCTGAACAAAATCTTTCTGCCTTAGAAAAACTTTAAGATATGAGATATTTCAGAGTGTCCCTGGAACATCTCAGAAGATTTATTCGGTCTCGTTATAAAAAGAGAGATGTTGAAATAATTAGGCTTATTTGGTATGTTAAATTACATGAAAAGTACTGTCAAATAATTGATGCTAAATCTTCTTAGATTTTACTTGTATAGATACATGTTATTAACATAAATCCTAGAAATTATATAAAATTTCTAAAAATCTGATATATCCTGGTATAATGTTATCAGTCATAATTCTATTTATGATACTGAAATGTTGTATATCACAGAAATAACCAAATTTCCTTGTCAATTACATCCTAATGAACTCTCATCAGATCTCTATTGCGATTTTTAAGTCTGTGCCATTTATAGAGTTATTAAGTGCTTCACCTTCAAAGAGATTCATGAAAAAGACTGTGGTAACTACTCTATAAGGACTCTTGGTTTGCATACATTTAAGATCATAACACTGAACTTGGGTAAGAATTTCTAAAGCTCTAATGGAAAATTAATTGTTTAATGTTTTGTTTTTCAGATTTAAAAGACCTCTTTTCCTTTTCTAAGCTATCTGTAACTTACAGCAATTTGGTAAAGTGTATTTTTACAATAAAAGTTTAAGCACTTATCTTTTTCTCCCTACCTGATCCTATTAGAATTCTGAAAGTCTTATTAAATGCTCTTATTTTTCAGGGCAATGTGTATATTTACAATATTGTAAAGACCCAATTGTTTATATTGAAAACAGCATTAGTAGAAAGGTCTTTTTACAGTGTGATCCTGGGAGACAAAGACCTTAAACATCATACCTTGCAACCTGGTACTTCATATATTGGAAAAGACATCTCTAAGAAGACTATCAATTCTGTTGGAAAGACTCCTGTCAGGTAATGTTAACCAACTCTTATGCTGCCAAACTCCAGGGAATAAACTCCTGGATTCATGTATCACACCTAAAAAAAAAGCGGGGGGGGGGACTAAAGCCAGACTGGACCTGCACTGGTGACTTGGTGACATGCAAGTAAAGATTTCCAGGAACTGAAGGGGATGACGGCTGAAACAGACAGCTTTGCTGACATAATGCAGCAGGCCTGCATATCTTTTTCTTGGTGCTGGTTCTTTCCTTGTTTTTTCTCTCATTCTCTTGGAGAAATAGGGGTCTTATCCACATTTCTCAGTCTGTGGCAAAAGGGGGAATCTCTCTGACTGATCTGTCCCCAGAAACTTCCAACTGTTCGTGATATTGGAGACCCCTTGGTCTTCCCTATAACTAATTTATCTTTATTCCCTAATGTCATTGCCTATTGTACCCACATGCCTATAGATATTGCCTAGTGGGTTAGGCTGTTATGACCAGGTGTCCCCCTACCTTATTTCACTCTTTCCCATTGTAACCATACTAGCTCAACTAAACACAACCCTTTAGTCAATCATATGACCCTTGTCCCCCCCAGTCTTCTCCTTACCTAAATATGATCTATTCCATGGCACCAATAGGAAAATACAAAAAGATTTATACTTTTTTTGGCGAGGTTTGTAGAAAAGAACCATTTAGGAAGGAAATCTTCTAACAGAATGTCATCTGAGCTCCACCAACTGACTGTGGCTTCAAAGGGTCTGTAGGGAAATTGCATCCCACAAATCTATTGATAATCAGACCTTAGCTGTAATCCTCTACACTCAGCTTGGTTTCATTTTTGTTTGTGGTGGAGAGCATTTCTCAAAAGCATATGAATGTTTAGATAGTTGATGAATCAAGGTAAAATGCCACTGAATGTAAGATCAAAAAGTTCTCCCTAATATTAGGAGAGCTAGCTGACTTCACAACCAAAGCAATAATAGCCTAGCAAAGATCACTTAATTCATTTGTTAAAGTAATTGTGGATAATCACAGAGTCCTTGATTATCTACTTGCTGAACAAGGAGGCATTTGTGTACGAGTGAATACCATCTGTTGCACTCACGTGGTTAAATTTCTCTAGAGAAGTAGAAACCTGATTGCATAGTATCAGAAAACAAGCACATTGGCTACAATGAATTCTGTATAACAATCCATAGTCCTTCGATCTATTTAGCTGGTTACCCTCAGGTTTGGGCTCCTGATTTAGGACTATTTGATAAACTGGGATCATCATCTGTTCCTCATCTTATTTTGTATAATCATTTTTAAGCTTCTCTACCTATCACTTGTAAAAACTTTGCAGAAGCAAAGTACCCAATAGACTGATGCCAACTCAGTACTTTGTGATCTTCAGTGTTTATGACCTTGATAAGGTATAGACTTTAGATGAAAAGTGCTTGAGAGTTCTCTCTTCTACCCTTCATTGTACTCATTGTGCCTTAATGTTTTCCAACCTGTGCACATTCCCTCTCATGTGGGATGTGACAATCAGGACAATACCCTCTTGATTCAACTGCTAAGGATAAATGAGCTATTAAAATATACCACAGAATCAAATTTTTAGCAGTGTTTTTATATCCTGATTTTGAGTTTGCTTGCATGGTTTCACACAAGGACAATTGTAAATTCACTTTACTACTTGGAAACTACAGCAAAGACACAGTCCAAAAATAAATGGACAATGCAGTTCTGGTGTCTTATGAGAGATTATAATTACAAATGATTTTTTTCTACAATAGAAATTTATTTTAAAAATATACAAAATAAGAAATGATAAGGGAGGAATAACCATTAAAAAAGATGTGAAATTTTCAAAATCATAATGGACTACTTTGCATAACTATATAATTTGAAAACCAAGATCAGATGAAGTAAATAATTTTTTCAGAAATTTAGTTTGAAAAAAAAATATTGTGATAGAGCTAGAAACTCTAAACCAATCAATTTCCATAGAAGAAATTGAAAAGTAAATAACTATCCTACAAAAAAAGTCTGAGGCCAGGTAATTTCCTAGGAAATTCTACCAAATATCTAAAGATCAGATAATCAAAATACTACATATATTGTTCCAGAAAACGGGAGAGCAAAATTGACAACCTCAAAACATTTTTATGAAGCTAGTATACAGTGATACCTAGATCAGATAAAGATAGCATAAACAAAAGAGTCTATAGATAAATTATTAGACATAATACTTGAGGTAAACACATAAAATATAATGGTATTTCTATATAACTGCAAATTTGTATTAATATCACATGCAAAAGCATCAAAATTATCAAACACATATGAATATATCTAACAAAGAATATACAAAATTCTAAGCAAAAAATAAACTATAAAAAAATATTGAGAGTTTAAGATGCTGAAAAATAAACCAGAGATTGGGAGAAAATATCTTTCAAACTGATATGGTAAAGAACATATGTATCCAAAATACACAAAGAACTCTTAAACTCAATTAAAAAAAAGCAACCTAAATAAACAGTTGGCTAAAGATCTAAATCAACACTCTTTAAAGAAAATATATAGCAAATAAACATATGAAAGGTATATCAATATCATATGTAATTATGTATTGCAAAATAAGACAATGAGGTATCACCATATATCCATTAGAATGAGAAGAAAAACAAGAACAAAACAAACAAAAAACAGAAAACCATACGAAATACTGCAAGTGTGTGGAGAGATAGGAACTCTCATTCATTGCTTAGAAGATCACAAGTTGGTACAACTATTCTGGAAATTTCTTTGATATTAACTACTAAACTAAAAATAGGTTACAACATGGCCAAAATATTTTACTCTTGATTATATATCCAACATAAATGTTACCCCAAGAGTCATGTACAAGAATGTTTATAGCCACTGTTTAATGGCCTCAAACTGTAAACTTAAATATCCTTTAACAGCAAGTGTATAAACTGTAGTATATTCATTCACACATTGGAATTCTGTAATGAAAATAAAGTATAGCTATGTAGCAACGTAGATGACTTTCATAAACACAGTGTTGGGCAATAAAAGCCACACATTAAAGAGTACATGCTATATCCCTCCATTTATATAAAGTTCAAAACTTATGTAAAACTAAACTACAATGCTTTGATGGGAAGAAAGCAGAACATTATCCTGGTTGTCAAGATTATGGTTATCTCTGGAGAAGATAAGGGTAGTGTCTGGATGAATGCACAGAGCAGCTTCCAGATCATTAACAGGACTTCATTTGTTCCTTTGAGTGGTAGTTACATAGGTGCTCATTTTGTGATATATCACTGAGCTGTACTTTTCCTGGTTTGTACAAGTTCTAAACTTATTGTCCAAACTGATCACCCAGTTGTGCCATGAGTATAACAGTGGGGCTACCTTTGCATGAATTCATTCGTTCATTCTTCATATATTGATCATTCATATATTAAGCACCAACTATGTTCAAGACCAAGTGATAGAAGCTGAAGTTATGGTAAGCAAAGCAGGCAATCCCTACCCTTCAGGAATCCAATCTTCGATAATGACTAACCTGTTCTTCCTTTCTTTCTTCCTTTTTTTTTTTTTCCACTTTGAGAATGTTATATAAATGTAATCATATAGTATGTTACTTTTGAGGATTGTCTTTTTCATTAATCATAATTCTTTACAGAGTAGTTCAACTTGTTGCATGAATCAATAGTTTGCTCCTTTTTATTATTGAGTAGTATTCCATGGGACAAATATACCACAGTTGAACCATTTATCTTTTGAAAGACATCTGGCTGGTTCCTGTTTGGGACTATTACAAATGAAAAATAGAGACAACTGTAAATTCCCTCACGACACGGAAACTATACAGTAAGGACATAGATCAAAAATAAAGGGACAAAGCAGTCCTAGTGCCTTTTGAGAAATTATAATTACAAAAGAATTTTATAAATAATAATTTGAAAGAGGAGTAACTAAGAGCTTTGTGATTTCACATTTCAAGTATCTTTTTATCTGGACTGCATTGAATCACATATTCACAGCCTCCGAATAATATCCTGATATTTTTAATTCAAATGAAAGAAAATATTTTTTCTATTAGCTGGAGGCATTTTTAAAAAAATGTTTATTTATTTATTTTGAGAGATAGAGTGTGAGCAGGGGAACAGCAGAGAGAGAAAGAGGGAATCTCAAGCAGGCTCTGTGCTGACAAACAGCCTCTGAGCTGTCAGAGCAGAGCCTGATGCAGGGCTCCATCTCACAAAGCATTGATCGTGACCTGAGCTGAAATCAAGAGCCAGATGCTTAGCCAACTGAGCCACCCAGGTGTCCCAGCTGAAAGCATTTTTTTTTAAGTGAAAAGGTAGAGTACCTATAAAAAGAAGAGCTCACAATTTGCAGTTTCCTACAGTGAAGTCTCAAAGTCACCATCAGGTTGTATCATCATTATTGTCATCTCCACAAGTTATAGAAATAAACTGTTTTAGCGTTTGTGGAACGGGATGTTAATGGTTTCATTGAACCTTCAAAATAACCTTAGGATGTAGGTGTTTTAGCAAGCATGCTTTTTTCCCCCCTGATGAGGAAAACAAGGCTCATAGAAAGTAGCTCATGCCAAATCATAAAGGCAGATGGCTAGAGAACCTGGAATCCCATCCACATGCAATCCTTGTTTAGCAAGCCTTTGAAAATTAAAAGAGCTGGGAAAGCATCCAATAGGGAAGAATTGGGAAAATATCTAATGGGAAAGAAGTCAAACTAAACAAAACTAAATGAAACAAAATACACACACATATCTTCATAAACAAACAAGTGTATTTTACATCAAGTTAATAAGCGTGGCATTGGAAATCAATGGAACACCACTATACTTTGAAATAACAGTAGTAAAACATGGTAGGATAGTAATTAAGAGCATGAGCTTTGAAAATAAATAAGCCTCTGTTAAAATCTTGGGTTTTTTTGGGGGGTGGGGGGCGCCTGGGTGGCTCAGTGGTGCTTGAGCATCCGACTTTGGCTTAGGTCATGATCTCAGGGTTCTTGAGTTCAAGCCTTGCATCGGGCTCTGTGCTGACAGCTCAGAGCCTGGAGCCTGCTTCAGATTCTGTGTCTTCCTCTCTCTCTGCCCCATCCCCACTCATGCTCTGTCTCTCTCTGTCTTAAAAATAAATAAAAATGGCACAAAAAGAGACACATAGACCAATGGAATAGAATAGAAACCTTAGAATTACCCACAAAAGTATGGCCAACTAATCTTTGACAAAGCAGGAAAGAATATCCAATGGAAAAAAGACAGTCTCTTTAACAAATGGTGCTGGGAGAACTGAACAGCAAGGATGAAACTAGACTACTTTCTTTACACCATTCACAAAAATAAAATGGATAAAGGACCTGAATGTGAGAAAGGAAACCATCAAAATCCTAGAGGAGAAAGCAGGAAAAGACCTCTCTGACCTCAGCCCTAGCAATTTCTTATTTGACACATCCCCAAAGGCAAGGGAATTAAAAGCAAAAATGAACAATTGGGACCTCATGAAGATAAAAAGCTTCTGCACTGCCAAGGAAACAATCAACAAAACTAAAAGGCAACCAATGGAATGGGAAAGGATATTTGCAAATGACATATTGGACAAAGGGCTAGTATCCAAAATCTATAAAGAGTTCATCAAACTCCACACCGGAAAAACAAATAATCCAGTGAAGAATGGGCAGAAGACACGAATAGACACTTCTCTAAAGAAGACATCCAGATGGCCAACAGGCACATGAAAAGATGCTCAACGTCGCTCCTTACCAGGGAAATACAAATCAAAACCACACTCAGATACCACCTCATGCCAGTCAGAGTGGCTAAAATGAACAAATCAGGAGACTATAGATGCTGGCGAGGATGTGGAGAAACGGGAACCCTCTTGCACTGTTGGTGGGAATGCAAACTGGTGCAGCCACTCTGGAAAGCAGTGTGGAGGTTCCTCAAAAAAATTAAAAATAGATGTACCCTATGACCCAGCAATAGCACTGCTAGGAATTTACCCAAGGGATACAGGAGTGCTGATTCACAGAGGCACTTATACCCCAATGTTTATAGCAGCACTCTCAACAATAGCCAAATTATGGAAAGAGCCTAAATGTCCACCAACTGATGAATGGATAAAGAAATTGTGGTTTACATATACAATGGAATACTACTTGCAATGAGAAAGAATGAAATATGGCCTTTTGTGGCAACCTGGATGGAACTGGAAAGTGTTATGCTAAGTGAAATAAGTTATAGAGAGAAAGACAAATACCATATGTTTTCACTCTTATGTGGATCCTGAGAAACTTAACAGAAGACCATGGGGGAGGGGAAGGAAAAAAAAAAGGTTAGAGTGGGAGGGAGCCAAAACATAAGAGACTCTTGAAAACTGAGAACAAACTGAGGGTTGATGGGGGGTGGGGGAGAGGGGAAAGTGGGTGATGGGCATTGAGGAGGGCACCTGTTGGAATGAGCACTGGGTGTTGTATGGAAACCAATCTGACAATAAATTTCATAATAAATAAATAAATAACATTAAAAAATTTTAAAAAATCTTGCTTTTTTTCTTCCCTCATCTTCAATATTTTATATACTTATCAGCTGAGGGTCTTTTGCCAATTATTTAAACTCTTTGAGATTCAGTTTCCTGAGTTCTAAAATTGACATAAAATTATATGTAGCACAAAGTTACGCAAGTATTAAGATAATGTATAAAAAGTCCATAGTCTGGGATAGCAAAATAAGCTCAATAAATGGTGTTCATAAGGATCCACTCTTTTCCTATAAAGTGTGGAGGGTTGGTGGAGGAAGAGAAAATCTAATAAAGTGGGAAATAAAGCAGTAGATATTTTACAAAGGACTGAGTTTGGAGGACAAATTTGTCAGCATTTATTGGGTTGGCCCATAGACCGATATTGTTATTTGTAATGAATAATAGCTTTGTGGTCTTCATCCTTGGTCCTGTCACAGAGCTCCTAAAACCCTTGAAATTTCCTAAGTTATGAAAGCAATAAAGGAGTCTTATTATATTAATGAGGTGATTTTTGGAAAGCCCCCAAGTAAACTACAAATGGGAGGGGTTGCCAGGGATACCAACTTTGTGATTAGATGGTGGGAACCATCTTTATTCCCACCTCTTTACCTTTGGGGAGGGAGAAGGGCTGGAGATTCAGTTCAGTCACTAATGGCCAATGATTTAATCAATCATACCTATGCAATAATACAGCCTCCATAAATCCCCACAAGGATGGAGTTAGAACTTCTGGGTTGGTGAATGCCTGGAGATTCAAGGAGAATGCCTTGCTCAATGTATGGAAGTTCTGTATTCCTTCCCACATAACTTGCCTATGTATCTCTTCCATCTGACTATCCTTGAGTTACATTCTTTTATTTATTTTATTTTATTTTATTTTATTTTATTTTATTTTAATTATTATTTTTTTTATTTTAGAGAGAGAGCATGAGTGGGTGAGTGGGGGAGGGAGAGAGAGTCTTAAGCAGACTCTGGGCTCAGCACTGAGCCCAGTGTGGAGTTCAGTCCCATGACCCTGGGATCATGATCTGAGCTGCAATCGAGAGTCAAATGCTCAACCCAGTAAGCCACCCAGGCACCCCATTATCCTTTTTGATAAACTGGTAATCTATTAAATTTTCTTCGGTTCTGTGAGCTGCCCTAGCAAATCAATCAAACCCAAGGAGGGGGTCATTGGAACCTCCCATTTATTGCCAGCCAGTCAGAAGCACAGGTGACAACCGGACTTGTAATCAGCATCTAAAGTGGGGTGGAGGGTAATTTTGTAGGACTGAGCCCCTACGGCATCATGAACTATCTTCATACAGATTTTGCCAGAATTGAGTTTATTGCTTGGTGATGAGGGAAAAACACGTTTGAATTGGTGTCAGAATCATATAGACTGTCTCTGGAGCAGCTGAACAGTATTTGAGAAGTGAACAAGAAGGAAAGGGGAGCTAACACTTGTTTCTCTTTGAAGTCTTGATAATTGTATTGCATTCAGTGTTTTGAGAAACTGCAAGCAAGCAGTTATTTTCAAATTACTTCTCAGCTACTGGTCTGTGTTTCTCCAGCAGAACACAATACTGAGCCATGGATCAGGAAGGCCATAGACTCAGAGGGGAACATTATTATTGAGGAATCTCAGGAAATGCTTAATTTTTGGCTGTGCATTTTGTTTTGTCCATGGGGAAGATTCCGCAGAGAGAAAAAATGATGACCTAAATGTTAGGGCTTTTTGCATGTTATTTCACTATTCTTTGCTCCAATCTCCAACTATCACAGGATTATTATCCCCATACCAACAATAGGAAAATTGATGTTCTGAGAGCTTAAATTACTTGTTTGTAGTTCCACAGTCTATAAGGGACTAAAATTATACCCAATACATGTTTGATCAACAAAACTCTTACTTTCTCTTACATCCTCCAGTCAACAAAAGATAAGCAGTACAATATCTAGAGAACAAAATACATTGATTCATCCCAGTTTTCATGGTAAGCATAAAATATTCTTTAAAATACAATTTTCTTTCAGGGAACTTAGATGGCTCAGTCGGCTGAGCGTCTGACTTCCGCTCAGGTCATGATCTCATGGTTTGTGAGTTCGAGACCCACATGGGGCTCACTGCTGTCAGCAAAGAGCCCACTTCAGATCCTCTGTCCCCCTCTCTCTCTGTCCCTACACCGCTCTCTCTCTCAAAAATAAATAAAACATTTTTAAGAATGAAAAAAATACGATTTTCTCTCACCAACTTCATGTTTAATAGACATTCTTATGATTTTTAAATTTAAATTCATTTATATCCATATGATTTTTTAAAAATTTGGATTCATTTATTAAACTCTTTGGGATGAGAGTGTCAAATACCTGATATCCAAGTATGTTCATGTGTTTGTGTGTAAATGTATGCTTGTGTGTCTGTATTAATGTGTATGTATTTATGTGTGTATATGTCTATGTGTAATCTTTAGCAATTAAAAAATGGATTTCTAAAGCCTTGCAAATGTGGGACCCCAGAGACTAGATATATCCAAATTATCTCAATATTTACAGCAACTTTATAAATTAGGAAACATTAATGGTTGAAGAAATTTAGAATTAGAATACAAATAAAAATAAATCATAGATCAGATCAAACCCTGTGCTCCTCCTCTCATTGCCAGAAGACATGAACCCAGTTTACAAATTCTATATACCTGTGTATAGTTCCAAACCCAACACATATCAGAAAATTAGTAAATTTCACTCTAAAAATGAATGAATGAGCAAATGAAGGATTTAGACTCCGTGCAGGGGGAAAGTTTCTGCATGTGTCGATGTGTGTTTCACACTTTCAGTCAATCCTGTTATTTGCAACTTGCTCCCATCCATTCCCAAGCCTCAGGTTACATGGTTTTTGAACCAATGGTAGTATGTCTCCTTCCTATGAATAAGAGGCATTCGACCAGAAGTACACTGATAAATCACTCTAATATTAAATAAAACATAATTATTACAAATAGATTGTTGCCTAGCGACTTCTCCAAGTGGAGGAAATAGCAGGCATGGCACAAGATGGAGTTTCTTTTCCTCTTTATTTTGTATAGCCTTCCTCAGAAGCCATACACATTTAGCTATGTCTAGGATGTTTTCCAATGGATAACTAGCAGAAATTCAAATTAAGAAATAATTCTTTACCAACGTTTTTAAAGATGTAGTTGACTAACTTGACAAGAAATTAAAAAAAATATTTAGAGACTTTAAGCACAAAGGTCAATAAGGAAAATATAAATCTTTATGCTTTAGAAGCATTAAGGATTTCCCAGACTCTTATCAAAAAGCTTCAGAAGCCAAATGCTAAGGGAGTCCAAGGAAGGACATTACTACGGTTTCACAAGGAGAGCATGGTAAAGTCAGGTGTAGAACAAAGACCTCCTCACTCCCAATTAGGTTCCTATTATCAATCTACCACTGGCTAGGAGCCAATTTGTTGGGCTGTGAGTTTCCTCCTAGAACTACTCCCTGTCTCAGTAAAATACTCCCTGTCTTCCTAGTTCTACAGGCACGACAAAAAGAAAAGTCACTGTAGACAAAAACTTTACTATACCCACCACAAAATCCTCAAGGTATAACATATGCCTTGGAAGTATGTGGTGGTGAAAAATTTATTGACTAGGTGGTTTTCCTTGAGAGTAGAAAATGACAGGAGAAAGAAGAAGAAAATGACATGAAAATCTGAAAAAAAGGCACCAGTTGGACACATGAAAAAGCTGAATTATATTTCGATTCTATCTTATTGATTTGCCTGGAGGAAACAAAACAAAACAGAATAAATCTTACTCCTTCATAATGTGTCTTACTAAGGGCGGGGGGGGGGGGGGTTGGTGAGTAGGATCCTAAATGTGATATTTAAATCAAATCTCAATTACTCGGAGTATAAAGTTGTCTATGCCCCAGTGATTGTGGGAGCTATTCTATAGCACATGTGTAATAAAATAATAGCATCACAGCTGAATCAGCACCGTGGGCTGGGCAAACTAAAATGAAGTTACAGATGGTTCTAACTGTATTTGCTTTGAGAAGGTGCAGGTACTTGGCCAGGAAATCACTTCAGACACTAAACTGATGGTAGTAGGAATGATCGAAACTCTATAGTCAGATTGCATGGGTCTGCTCTCGAATATATTTCTTTCTAACTATGTAATCTTCAAATCACTTCATATCCCTGGGTTCAGTTTCCATATCTGTAAATGAAATGCAATGGTCATCTGTTGCAGAGGTCATTTTGAGGATAAAATCAAGCAAGGTATACAGAATGTATACAGTAAAAACACAATAGGCTAATTAGAATAACTAATGCTATAGTGGTAATCATTTTGCAATCTACAAATGTATCAATCACCAAGTTGTAGCCTTCCACTTACTCCCGTATGTCAATTATATGTCAGTAAAGATGGAAAAAATATTGGTGCAGGCCATATTAAAAATAAAAAAAAGAACAGCAAAATATTAGGATCAGTGATGTGGGAGTCAGGAAACTTGCATTTAAATCATATTCTGACACTAACCTGTGGCATAACTGGATAATTACTGAGCTGAACAGTATCTCCTTAAAATTTCCTTTTAATTAAATCTCCCCCAGCCTCTATTTTATCTTATTTCTTTTCTTTAGGGAAGCAGGGTAATTGTATGTTTTTCATCTACTAATAAAGAAATGCTCTGAAGTGGGAAAGTGTGATGACGGAACAACACTCTAGAGTTAGGTATTTAAGAAAAGCAAAGTTAATGCTCAATCTTTCAACTTGATCTCATTTAAATGTCCCATCTACTGTGGCACTCAAGTACCCAAAGCTAAAACAGTAAACATGGGAGCACTGTCTCATCAGAGATACTAATAGAAAGGTAAATTAAGATTTAGAGCAAAAATGAAGCAGGGCAGCTCTATTTTCTAGGAAGTCTCATAATTTTCTGAAGTGTTGAAAAAAATCAGATAGAATATGATAACTATGGCAGATCTGTTCTGCCTTAAATGTATCAAGGAATAATAACTCAGAAAGATAGGGGATTTTGTACTTCAAAGAAGATCTTTGATGTCAACATTTCCTTTTAAATAAACCTAGCAAAGTGTGAAATTGCCACTAATATATTCATACTTTAGAACTTTAATTCCCATAGACTTCCATAAAGCTGATTAATGCTAGTCAGGAATTTGTCGTCCAAATAATACTATTTCCTTTACTAAGTGTCTTTTTTAAATCAAATATTACACCACCGTTCAGGCATTCACATCCAAACAGATACATTTTAAGTAAAAATTTCAGGAAATATTTTCAGAGTTCCAAATCATTAATCTTATTATTCATTTGCGTAGATCTTCCTCACTCTCTTTCCAATGAATTTATTGAGCAACCGTCCTTGTGAAATCAAACAACGAGACAGCTGCTTTCAAGTGAACTGAACATTCAGTGGAAAAGAACCATATATTTAGGTGACATTGAATTGATTTAATTTTGCATCTGTGTCCACAGTGCTAGTATCACATCTCTTGGTGCAGCTGGAAATTTAGCAGCCAGGTTCTGTTGGCAAAGTGGAATGATATAGTCTGTATTTCTATCTGTCGTTATTTTATTGATATGGAAGATACCTCAGAATTCCTAGATTTGCCTTCCAGAATATTCAATCCCCCTACAGATCCACTCTATCTCTAAGCCCAGAACACCTTGGCCTAAAAGGTCTCAAATTGTTTCAGACATAAAGACAGACATCATAACCTTGAATATGTGAGTCCAGGACCATGGTGATGAGTAATTCCTAGGAGCTGTGTAATTCTAAATTCATTCAGAGGTCTAAAAATCTTGGAGTGTTATAGGCTGAATTGTGCTCCCCTGCCCAAATTCATATATGTATAATATGTATATATACACATACATACACATATATACATATATTATTTAATTTTTAATGTTTGTTTATTACACACACACACACACACACACACACATAGAGTCTGAGTTGGGGAGGGGCAGAGAGAGAGAGGGAATCACAGAATCCAAAGCAGGCTCCTGGCTCTGAGCTGTCAGCACAGAGCCTGATGTGGGGCTCAAACCCAGGAATGCAAGATCATGACCTGAGCCAAAGTCAGATGCTTAACCGACTGAGCCACCCAGGCACAGCCCAAAATCATATATTGAAATCTTAACCCCTCGTACTTCAGAATGTGACTCTGTTTGGAGACTGTGCCTTTAAAGAGATAGTTAACATAAAATCAGGTCATATGAATGGGATCTAATTCAATATGACTGGTGTCCTGGGGCGCCTGGGTGGCGCAGTCGGTTGAGCGTCCGACTTCAGCCAGGTCACGATCTCGCGGTCCGTGAGTTCGAGCCCTGCGTCAGGCTCTGGGCTGATGGCTCGGAGCCTGGAGCCTGTTTCCGATTCTGTGTCTCCCTCTCTCTCTGCCCCTCCCCGGTTCATGCTCTGTCTCTCTCTGTCCCAAAAATAAATAAATGTTGAAAAAAAAAATTAAAAAAAAAATATGACTGGTGTCCTTATAAAAATATATTAAAATACAGGCACCCACAGGGAAAGATGGTGTGATGACAAAGGAAGAAAAAATAGCCAGTAAAGCCAAAAAGAGGCCCTCAGAAGAAATAAACCCAGCTGAAACCTTGATCTTGGACTTTTAGCTTTCAGAATCATGAAAAAATAAATTTCTGTCTTTTAACCCACCCAGTCTGTGTTACCTAGTTATGGCAGCACTAGCAAATGAGTACTGGGTTCAGATTCTGGAAATTTCTGGAATTTATCTACCCTCTTGAAGAGATAGGCCTCCTGGAATTTTTTTTTACTTAAAACCTTCCCTCATAACAACCTCTGGAAACTAATTTGCCCAAGACTATTTTAAAATCTGAGTTTAATAAAAAAAATATATTTCACTCATGCTAATATTTAGCTCTCAGGGTCACTAAAATTTTGTGAATGCCTGGATTTTCTGTCTTACTCTGTGCAGGGCCACATATTTGAGATGGAAAGATGGGCTCAGCTTCCCTATTCAAAAGATGAGAACCTAGATCTCATGAGCATCCATCACTCTAAGGAAGACAGCTTTGCGGAGCTTTGTGAAAATAATTGTCTATATGAAGTGTGGGTAGGGTGATAACAGCTGTCATTTACCGTCAGGTCATATTCCCAGGAACCAGAATTTCATTTAATATTGAGAAGATAGGCCTTTTTTAAATGAAAAAGGAGAGAATCTATCACTTAATATTTTCTACTTACTAAAGCAGGAGGAATGAATGTTTGTTTCTTGTTTTTGTTTTGTTTTTTTCATTGTTCCTGGAAGATAACAGAATGGGCTGCATCCAATAGAAACAGAAAAGTAGGGCCTTCTGTTATGTGCCCCCGGAGCATCATATCTATGACCTTACTGACTTAGTAACTCAGATATTTTATAATTCATATTTTCCCATATTTATCATCTCTGAAATCTGGAAGCATTTTACAATTGTTTGTGTAGTACATTCTAAATGGCAGCATTTTTTTTTCTTAGAAATCTCTTAAAACCAATAACGTCTAAATTTCATGAACTATAAAAGTATTTCTGAATAGTAAAACTATCAGTTGGGTTGAAAGAAAACAAATGTGTCTGACTTATACTTGGTAAAATTACCATACACCTTTTAATTGTAAATCACTTAATCACTTCTCCTTTAGAAGCCATACATTTCCAACACCACCATCTTCAAACTCCTCCTGATAGTAGTGGAAAAGTGATTTCCCAATCATTGCTTGCTCTGGGCACAAAAGAAAAATTAGGATTCAATTTAACAATGACCTAACAGAGCTACTTTCTAGCCATCCTAATAAGGAACAGTTACTGTATCTAAAATATTAGGAAGTCATGGGTCTCCCTATCCTACATTCTAAGTTCATTTAGAAGACTAAATGCCTTACCAAAAAGAATGAAATTTTGCCATTTGCAACTATGTGGATGGAAGTAGAGGGTATTATGCTAAGCGAAATCAGTCAGAGAAAAACAAATATCCTATGACTTCATTCATACGAGGACTTTAAGACACAGAATGGATGAACACAAGAGAAGGGAAGCAAAAAGAATATAAAAACAGGGAAGGGGACAAAACCTAAGAGACTCTTAAATATGGAGAACAAACAGAGGGTTACTGGAGGGGTTGTGGGAGGGGGGAATGGGCTTAAATGGGTAAGAGGCATTAAGGAATCTACTCCTGAAATCATTGTTGCACTGTATGCTAACTCGGATGTAAATTAAAAAATAATAATAATAATAATAAAATAAAAACAAAGAAGACTAAATGCCTAGGGAATTTTTATGGGCTGATTTGTAACCCCTATTTGTAACTGGTCATCTGTTAATAACACTTATTCTTTTAGTTTCACTTCTCAGCCTTGGGCCACCTTTCAGACTAATTGATGAGCAATCAATCAGCCATTCTGAATTCTTATATTAAGTGCCTTATAATTACAAATAGTCCCATACCAAGAGGCATTATATGCTCTACAAATCTGAAAGGAATTCATATTGACATAATCAGCTGAAAGCTCTCACCAGACAACCCTCTTCTTTGGGCAACAATTTTATCCATACAGTAAGAATAGGTTTGCTTATTTGTTTGGTTTTTAAACACAAAAGCTGTATTTGGTAATTTCCAGAGGATGGTTAACTCTTAAAGAACTATTTTGTTTTTAAATTGTATTAGGAACTTAAAACTATTAAACCTAATCATAGATAAATTAAAAGTCAGTAATTCTTTATAGCGTGTGGATTTAAAAAATGTGCTATAATATACTCACACACTTCACAAATATTTCCTGAGCACTGATCATATGTTGGGCTTTAGAGACACAATATTTAAGATCTCATACAATGGTACAATCAAAATATTGGCCAGGGCTGAGGGCCCATCTGGAGATTCAACTGGGGAGAATCCACTTTCAGGCTCACACGGTCGTTGGCAGAATTCAGTTCCTCCTGGGTTGGACTGAGGGTCGCAGTTCTTACCTCAGCTTTGGATGGAGACTACCCTGAGTTCTCTGCCTTTTCAAACTGGCAGCTTGTTTCATCAAAGGATACAAGCTTAGAAAGCCAGTCTCCTAGCAAGATGGAAGATACAATCTTTTGTACTGTAATAACAGATCTGAAATCTTTCAATGTTGCCATCCCTTTTGTCAGAAGCAAGTTACTCCTGAGTAAGGGTTACACTATGCCATTAATCCCAGGAGGCAGGGATCATTGCAGACCATCTTAGAAGTCAGCCTATTATATATTTAAATCAATCAATCAATCATACTACCAATTAAAATTCAAAACTAGAGGGTTTTTACTTCTATACTATACCTTTCTACATACTTTCTTCTACAAAGCTAATACTGATTTTCAAGGACACAAGGAATGATAGGATATCCCATTTACTTTACCATGTATTAAACACACAATAGCATCAAAAAAGTGTTATTATTATCATTGACATCAGTATGAATAGTGACAAAAGTTAATTTGTTTACATTTTTTCCCATGTACCTCCATATTTTTAAATTTTTTTAAAAGTTTTTTTTTTTTAACATTTATTTATTATTGAGAGACAGAGAGACACAGAGTGTGAGCAGGGGAGGGGTAGAGAGAGGGAAAGACACAGAATCTGAAGCAGGCTCCAGGCCCTGAGCTTTCAGCACAGAGCCCGACATGGGGCTCGAACTCACAAACTACAGGATCATGACGTGAGCTGAAGCAGGTCGCCTAACCAACTGAGCCATCCAGGTGCCCCTACCTCCATATTTTAATAGTTGTACTTTATCTACATTGACTATAGAACCACTGCAAACTATACATTCTCTTGTAACTCTCATGTAGTGTCATTTCTACAAGTCACTTTTATTAAACCCTTACCTCCATGCCTAGAATTTAAAACTGATATTTTCCCAATTAGTTTGGTTTTTGCACAGCTTGTTCTCTAGTTGATTTCTCAAGAGGTGCTTACTGGAGTTATATTCCCAGCGTTCTTACATGCTGACAACAATTTCTTTGCATCCTTAACACTTGATTGTCAGGTTTTCTCATGTAATATTCTTGGCGCACATTTTCTTTCATTTTTTCTAGCATAAAGTGTTACTGCCAAAATGTCTGTGCAATCCAATTTTCTTTCCATTATAAGTTATTTTCTCTTTTTGCCTAGCTGACCAAGTGATTTTTGTTTTGTTTAATGTTCAGTAATTGAAAAAATAATAATAAAGTTCAGTAATTTAACAAGAGTATGTTTGGCTATTGATCTTTCTAGGTTTCTAGTCTCAAGTATAAAGTATGTTATTTCAACTTACAGTTTTAAGTGTTTATTGTTACCTTGCTTTGATTTCCTTCTTCAGGAATCCTTATAATCCATATACTGTTTTTTGACTACTCTGCATATATTTCACTTTAAAAAAACTTTATACACTTAAAATTTTTAATGTTTATTTTTGAGACAGAGACAGAGCATGATTGGGGGAGGGCCAGAGAGAGAGACACAGAACCTGAAGCAGGCTCCAGGCTCTGAGCTGTCAGCACAGAGCCTGATGCGGGGCTTGAACCCATGAACCGCATGATCATGACCTAAGCTGAAGTTGTATGCTTAACCGACTAAACCCAGGCTTTAAACACTTTTTAAAATGTTTCCTCCCTCTCATTTTGTATTTCTCTTAAGGGATTATCTGTTTTATTTCCTCTCTGTTTCTCCTAAATCAGAATTTCACTGTGAATTGTTTTTTTTTAAATTCATACCTAAGTTATTACATATCATCTGTGAGATTTCTTTTTAATTTTGCAAAGTATTTTGCTTTTTCATGTCATATCATTTTTCTTATTCTATTTTATATCATTTAGAAACAGTAGGTTACACTTTTTATCTGTTTTGTAGGCATACCTTTCTGGCACACTATCATTGACCATTGCAGTGGTATTCAGTCCCTATTCTCTTCTTTGTCTTTCTTAGAATTTGACAGTCATGTTTTCCATTGCTCATCTTGTAACAAAATTATCTTACCTAAACTTTTAAAAGATTCAAGATAGATTTTCTAATTTTACATAATTCCAATTATGCTACTGTGGAGATGTATTTAAAAATACAGCAGCTTGCTTTCTGAGATTCCCTGGCTCTGTTCTTCTCTTCCATGTTTATCTAGAACTCCTTCTTTTCTTCATCTCTATTGTCCCTCTTCTGTTTCATTGCAATTCCTCTCCTCAGCATTAGGCTGTGTCCTGGACAGTAGCTTTATCTGGTCAGTTTCAAGACATGGTGTGGCTCAGACTGCTCCAGAACCTACAAGAAGATACTCAGGAACCTTCACACTCTCTTGCTATAAGTATGGCAAAACCCAATAGCTCCTGGAATTCTCGCATTGTCCTAGAGGGCCTTTTGGTGAATGCCTGTTGATCCCCTGGGAAGGCTGAGTTCTCATTTAGAGGTTCTGAGGAAAAATCTGATTTCAAGCTGACTCTTGATATTGGAAGCATTCACTTTCTGGTTGTTCAACTAACTTTGCTATTTCCTTTCTTGCTCTTATCTGGGGCAATCTTCATCTCCAAGCGACTTAACACACTCCTTGCCATGTGGCCCCCTCCATCTTAAAACCAGTAATGGAACATCAAATCTTTCTTATGTTTTGAAACATTTTCTCTTATTTTCTCTGACCACTAGTTTAAGATTTGTGGGGCTCATGTGATAGTCAGACCAACCTGGATAATCTCCCTAACTTAAAGTCAAGTGATTTGGGACCTCAATTAATTATAAAAATTTCCTTTTGAAATATAGGGGTCATCATTATGGGACTGAAAGCCAATATTTTCAGCCCCTAGGATTATGCTTATACAACACAAAGCAAGGATATTGAAGGCTGTCCTAAAATTGTGCTTACAAGTGCACTTCAGTTCATATAGTATCTTCTTCAAGTTGGTGTTTCCACTGTGCTTTTAATAGATTATTGAAAAACCAGCAACTCTGGGCAGTGTCGTACAGGGTAGGACTAGTAGAGTCTGTGATTTTGTGGTCACACCTATATCTCTTTTGCAATAAAATAGATCCCATAGTCTGAGTTACATTACGTAGGGTGTATCACATGACAGAAGATCAAACCTATTTTATGATATTGGAGGGAATACTGGCTAAGGTCCTGCATGCAGGAAAGCTAAACCCATAAATGGAACATAAGTTAATGCAGTCAAAAAGAATTACTTACTTTTCCAGGGTATATGGGATCTAATGGAATCAACTTGGCACCAAACACCTGTCTCCTCTAGAGATATTCTACTGGGGACTTAGCTTGAACATCTGTGAATGTTATCTTTTGTGAAAAGAATCTCTGCAGATGTGATTGAGTTAAGGATCTTGACGTGAGGATGCTGTCTTGAACTATCTGGGCCCTAATCCAGTAATCTGGAAGAGATGCACAGAGGGGAAGACAGACAGAAGACAAGACGTGTGGAGAAGCCAACGAGACCAGGAAGGAAGAGATTGGAGCAGTATTGCCACAGTTCAAGGCATTTAAATAGGCACCAGAAGCTAAAAAAAACAAAGTTAAATTCTCCCCTAATGGCCCACAGAGAGAGTACGATCCTGCTGACACTTTGATTTGGGGCTTCCAACTTCCATTAACCGTGAGAGAATAAATTCCTGATGGGGTAACTTGTTACAGCAGTCCTGGGAATCTAATATACATAATTTTCCTTATCTTCCAATATTTCCTAGATCCCTGATGAACCAAAGTATTTCTTTCTACAAAAAGTAGATGATCAGGTACCCCACCCACGCTCGGTCTTTAGGAGAATTTTTCTTCACTATGCTTTCCAGTGTCATTCCTGAATGGAATAGTAGTGCAAGTGTAATTCACTGCCCATGCCATATGTTCAAGCAGCAGGGCCACTTGCTCTGTAGCATAGTCTTGCAGCAGACTCCTTTCCTGTGCGGAGCTTCACTCTAAGTGAGCAGTCTTTTATGAGATCTAGTTAATGGGTTGGAACAAGTGTGGAATATGTTGCCTTGTAGAACCCAAGGAAGCTTACAAGGCATCGTGTTCCCTTCTTAGGGGAGATGTGGGATTCAACCATGTGCTCTGTATTTGGAGAAGATGCCTTAGCATTTCCCAGATCACTGGTCTCCGAAAAACTTCACTGACATTGCTAGCCCTTGAGTCTTCACGGGTTTTAACTCCCACACTCTGGAGTATGTGTGGCTTACTGAAACCTCCAACAGACTTGTTGCTTTCTGCTCATCTTGTTCTAATAAAAATCTGTTCAATACACTGTTCCAACTGAGGCATTCTAAATCTAGATGTTTCTGGTCCCCTCTGATGAGACGACAGGGGACAAAAACTTTACATAGCCCCGGAGCAAAACCATACCTGTATTTGGGTGTCTAACTGAGGAGAAAGCCAACCGTTTCTGGCCCTCTTCTCTGATAGGTGGGAAAAAGAAGGTGTGAACCAGCTCAGGGGCCAAATACCATACACCCGACGTCATGTTAACTTACTTTAGCAAAGATAACACATCTGGCATGGCAGCTGCAATGGTAGCTACCACTCAGTTGACTTTGTGATAGTCCACTATCATTTTACAGGTTCTGCCTAACTTCTGTGGTGGCCAAGTAGTGAATTAAAAGGGAACATCATAGGAAGCACCACTATCACACACTTTAGGTCTTAAAGGTTGGCACTAGTTTCTACTGCTGCTACGATGTGATATGATTTTTATTGATACCTTGCTGAGATGAAGTTTTAGTTTTTTTTGTACGTACCTTTCCATACTATAATAGCCCTTACCCTACAAACCAAACAATCAATGTGAAGTTTCTGTCAGTTACAAGTATGTTCACTCTAATTAACACATGCAGATGGGATATGACCACGAGGTGGGATCACTGATCTAATGTACTGAGTCCAGGCGTCCATTGATAAACTAGTCCTCCAAAGCCTCCACTTTAAAAGTGGAGTGATGGTGGGGCGCCTGGGTGGCTCAGTTGGTTAAGTGTCCAACTCTTGGTTTTGGCTCAGGTCATGATCTCACAGTCCGTGGGATTGAGCCCCACATCATGGAGCTTGCCTAAGATTCTCTCTCTCCCTCTCCCTCTTCTCCTTCCCCACTTGTTCTCTATCTCTTTCTCTCAAAATGAACATTAAAAGTAGAGTCAGGGGATGTTTCTGTTCCCTGGTCATTAATGTCAGCTTCACTTTTGCCAAAAGGTCTTCAAAATGTTTGTGTGTCAGACTTTGTCTAGGTATAGTTAGCCAAATAAATGATCATACGTATCTTTTGTGGAAGCCTGCAGAAATCATTACTGTATCTCTACAGTATGTGCACAGAAATCATTACCCTATCTATACACTTGCTGTGATATTATTGGGACATTCCTCCCAGGGATTTGTAGATTGAGCAACACCCATGTTGGTGGCCCATCTAACTTGCCTCTGTAGATACTATGGTCTATTAACTATTTCCACAGCTCTCTGTGGGACAGCCTGACTCCCAGATGACTCTTTGATGTTAGTAGTCATTACTATAATTGCACCTATCTTGTTTGAGTAAACACCACCATCTGCCTAGTCATTTTTAGTACTATTTAATATCCAACGCAATCAGAGAGCCCTTTTATTTAACAGCATCTCTTACCATAAGCCTGTCCTACAGGGGACAGCCACCACTGTACTTCTCAATGATGGCAGTTTCTCTCTCCCAGAGCTGTGGTAAATGAGTGCCCCATAGGAAATCCCAGAGAACATATCATCTTGTTTTTTTTTTTTTCCTGGCCTTAACTCTAAATATTGGTGTGGTGGCCAGGAGGGACGTTACAGTAGATCTGAAGATGACAAGTGACTTGCAAGACAGAAACCTCTGTTCTCCTTCAAACAAATGGAGAATTCAAGTCTTTCACAGGGATAAATGGGCCAAATTTGGCAATGTCAGTTAGATTTTTGTTGGTATCACTGTTCCATGCCTTAGCATTCCACATTTTCTTAATCAGGGACCCTACCTTGATCTGGCAGAACTCTGACCTTTGAGAATTTAAATACCTTAAGTGCTCTGCTACTTTTATAATTAAATTTTAGGCTACATCCCAAACATTGTCTATCTTCTGATTGCAGGCGATGAGAATCTCTTTATATACCTTTAATTATTTAAGTGGTGTGGGCCTTTACATTGAATGCCTCCAATATTTCGATGCTCTAATTCCTCACTCTTCATTATTACAATTTCTTTCATATTTCTCAAACACCTGAAACATTTCATGTGCTGGTACATTTTTTCCATCATCCCAGTTAAATTCTACATGGAGATATAAAATTGGAGCAGTACCATCCACTATGGGCTATTCGTGTTCCACCTACCACTAGTGCTGGAGTTCTCCTTTCTGCTGAGCTGGTGGTCGATCGAGCTTCAAGATGCTATTATCAGACCTGTTCTCTTGGACTATTTCTGGTACCAACTATCTCAGTCCAGGTTTTCTAGGAGGTAGACTCAGCTAGAGATTTTCAACTAAGATGTTTATTATGAACACTCTCAAGATCAACACATTTAAGGGAATGAAGGATGCAGGTTTATGAAGAAGTGATAACTGAATTGTGATAAAGTTGAAACAAAGTGCTCAACTGATCGTATGGACATAACTAGAACTGAGCTGGCTCTTTGGGGATGTCCAAAACTAAGGAATTGGTCTGAGACTTTATTCCTCTGCAGCTACCCTGAAGCTACATGTAACCTTGAATGAAATAGCTCTGTTCAGCCAAGTACCAGAGAAATATTCAGCTAACAGTTATCAGCTACCATTATTTTTGCAGCTCTAACAATGAATACCTCAGTCTTGGGGAGGGAGTGCTGGAGGAACATAATATTTTCTACACCTACAGTTTAGAATTATAGTCAGTTATTCACTTTTCTTTGTATTCTTTCCCCCTACCCCCCACCAATACACATGCTTGCTCACTTCCTATGAGCTTTACTGAGGACAACCTAAAGCTTAGGTACGCATATTATTATCCAAAAATGGTATTTGTCATCATTTTCTTCAAATATATGACAGCTTTAAGACTATTATATAAACATGGAGGAAGCAGTATGGACATATGGAAGCTAGATCATGAGACAAGATAGAAAGTTGGATAACGGGTGGAATACACACCCCCACTCACCCAACAAAAAATGGCACAAATTCCACTTACAGACTTAAGCCCCTTACTACTTTATGTTGTAGCATAATTGATTGACATCTCTAAGAAATAAATTGATATATAGCATGTTTACAATATTATCTTGGTCTGGGGAAGAGAAAGAAGCCTGCCTAATTTATGTAAATCATCTTTGGAAGGTGAACCATTTGACCAACTTATGAAAATTATTGTTTCAAATAACTGGAAGAAACCAAATCTTTTTATTTTTCTCTTTTGATGACATTGTTACTCCTGAGGGTGGTTTATATATTCTTCTCACATAATTCCTCACACTGAGAACAGCAGAGATCTCAATGTCGAATCAAATAAAAATTTTTAAAAAATTTAATTTGATTGCATTTATTACATGCATCTGTGAAGAGATTTATCTTTAGATGCCAGATGCCTTTTCCAGGATACTTTTTTTTGCAGTTTCTTTAGTGAAACTATGAATTCCATATTTTTGATATTTATGTGCCTGCTTTTATCCTTGACCTTATTTAATCCTATAACATTTTTATGTTCCCTGCTTTCTTATTTTTCCCTTCCATGCTTCCTATTCATTCATTTCTGCTAAGAAAAATTGTCCGCATACTTCTATGTCTCATATATTGATTAAAAAAATGATGAGACAGTCTCTATGATTGATGCAAAAATATATATTAATGTAAGAACAAAAGTTTGTAGGTTAACCTAAGTATTGATTCCTTGGGACTAGATAATTTATTTTCAGAGTCCTTCAGCTCTTCTGAGAGGGTAGTGTCTCATACTGGGGCATTTTCAAAACAAAGTCATAGGTGTACCTGCTAAAACCAAAACAACAACATTGAAAACAAAATCCTTCCATTGCCTTTCAATGGAGTTTACATTTTTCCAAGAGGCCAACTGTGAAAAAAATATATTGCTCTTTTCTGTTTTTATTGTGAAATATTACATGAATATTAATGAGCACATATAAACTCTCTATATTCTTTATACTTTATCCCCTTCTTTACCTAGACACATTTTTTTAGTTTTTCCAAAAACCCCCACAAAATTTGTTTTATATTCTCTATTGTAAAGTTATTCTTAAATAGATGTTGCATCTTGAAAGTTTCCTTTCTTGTACTGTCTTCAGATATATTTTTTTTCTAATTTTTTAATATAATTTATGTCAAGTTAGCTAACATACTGTGTATACAGTGTGCTCTTGGTTTCAGGGGGATTCCCGTGATTCATTGCTTACATACAACACCCAGTGCTCTTGAAATCCTAGTTCATTTGATTTCAGTTTTTTCTTCCTTTTCCTTTCTTTTTTGCATTTGAGTATCCAGCTATCTCAGCAACATTTGATTAACAAAATCCTATCCATGTTGAATTAATATGGCTCTGTTGTCAAAAATCACTTGACCTTAAACGTTTATTTCTAGACTCATTTCTGTTGACTGATCATGTCTATCCTTGCCACACGACTGTGATTATTACTTTATACAGTATTTTTTTTAAATCAGGAGGTTTAAGAGCTTCACTTTTGGTCTTATTTTTCTTTTTTTTTTTCAATATATGAAATTTATTGTCAAATTGGCTTCCATACAACACCCAGTGCTCATCCCAAAAGGTGCCCTCCTCAATACCCATCACCCATCACCCATCACCCTCCCTTCCACCCCCCATCAACGCTCAGTTTGTTCTCAGTTTTTAAGAATCTTTTATGCTTTGGCTCTCTCCCACTCTAACCTCTTTTTTTTTTTCCTTCCCCTCCTCCATGGGTTTCTGTTGAGTTTCTCAGGATCCACATAAGAGTGAAAACATATGGTATCTGTCTTTCTCTGTATGGCTTATTTCACTTAGCATCACACTCTCCAGTTCCATCCACGTTGCTACAAAGGGCCATATTTCGTTCTTTCTCATTGCCACGTAGTACTCCATTGTGTATATAAACCCCAATTTCTTTATTCATTCATCAGTTGATGGACATTTAGGCTCTTTCCATAATTTGGCTATTGTTGAGAGTGCTGCTATAAACGTTGGGGTACAAGTGCCCCTATGCATCAGTACTCCTGTATCCCTTGGGTAAATTCCTAGCAGTGCTATTGCTGGGTCATAGGGTTGGTCTTATTTTTCAAAACTGAGCTGGTTATTACAGGTCTTTTTCATTCCATATATATATATGTCAATTAATAGGGGGAGGAAGTCTGCTGTGATGTTGCTAAAAATTGAATTGAATCTATAGATATACGTATTTGGGGCATATTGACATTTAACAATTCTGAAACATACAGTCATGAATGTATTTATCTATTGGCTTTGATCTTTCATTTCTTTCAGCATGGATTTTGTGGTTACCTTTTGTTAAATTTATAATTGTTTTATTCTTCTTGTTGCCAAATGGAACTATTTTGCTTTTTAAATTTCATTTTACCTTGTTAATCATTAAGTCATAAAAAAATATAGTTGATTTTTTATATACTCATCTTTAACCCTGAGACCTTGCTAAACAGGCTAATTAGTTCAAGGAATCATTTTTATAAAAACTTAGATTACTTAGGATTTTATACAAACAAAATGAGGTCAACTATGAATAAAAGAGCCTTACATCTTCAGTTCTACTCTGGCATATGTCTTTCATTTCCTTTCCTTTCTTTTTACACAGTTCAAAATCTCTAGTATATAGAATAAGAGTATGGGCAGCAAATTTGCCTGCATTTAAACTGCCGAACCTATCTTTCCTTATAACGTGTAGGCTCTGATACTCATGTTCAGATTTTTACATATTTACTTTATATTTTAAGCCTGGCTTCCCAGAGATCACCAGTGCTTCTACATATATTACCTTTTAGGCAATGTAAAACAATTGTTCTCAACCTTCTCAAGTTTTATACGTCCACCCTGTGCCAACTGACATATGTTGGGGAATGCACTGAAAGTTCAGCTCGTTTTAAAACTTTCCTTTACTTCAACTTTATAATGGGCTATCTTAGATCTAGCTCCACGTTTAGCCAAGGATACATGGAAGGCTGGTCTAACTTTTCTACTGCAATCTCATTTTTGGGTCACTTCAATAAATTTCAGACTGATCCATTCCCCGTTGCAACTAAAACTACAGGTTACAAGCTCTGGGTTTTTCCCACTAAATTCACAATTTTAGCTGATAAGGCCTTAGGTTCCCATGCTTCTTTCTTCTAGTTAAGTCTTTACCTCTAGCTAAAGAGCAACACTTAGTCAGGACCACATCAATGTGGGTAAAATGATCAATTTCATCAACTCAATTCAGTAAAAGTACCATTCTTGGTAATTAAATGGTAGAGTGGGGAGATAGGAGTGGCTCCAGGTAATAAGATTATAATCTCTGTTCTTACAAGGTCTGTTACACTTTTCTCTCTGTTCTTACAAAATATGTTGCACTTTTTAAAGAATAAATACTGCTCAATTTCTTTTACGTCATTCAGAGTCCTGAAAGTGTTGCTTTGGACAATTATGCCCATTAGTATACATATTTTATTTTGTACAGTATATTCACCAACTTCTTCAGAAATCTCTTTCACTTGGGAAATATATTAATTGACTCATAAATCTTAACTTGGTCTTGCATTTCTAGGATAAACTCCATTTATTATTATTATTAATGTATTAAATTTTTGCTATATACTGTGGAATTTGGCTTGCTGAAATTTTGCTAAGGAACTTTGCCTAGAGCTATCATGAATATTACCATGCTCTGAACAAATCAAGCCACATTGAGAAAAAGTATATGTGCTATGGTTTGCTATTCTTCAAGTCCAGAGCCAAACTTATGAGTGGATAAGTCTTCAGATGATAATAAGGCCCTGCCCTTGAATCACCTCTGCCTATACATCCTCTGAGCTGGTATCTTAGACATTCTGGAGCAGAGACAAGTGACCCAATATGCTCTTTCTGAATCCTTAAACAATAAAACTTGTGACATAATAAAATGATTATTTTACACTACCAAGTTTGGAGAGGGGTGATACATCAAGACATAACCAGAATAGGAGAATTATGATTAATGCTATTTCCTCTATCTTGTTAGAGTAATAATTATGGCAATACCAAAATTCATTGAATGCTTAATAAGTCATTCATTGTGCTAAGCACTTAACATATGCTATCTTATTTAATGCACAAAATAATCTTTTCTCATATTTTGCAGAGAAATAAACATAGACTTACAGAAATTATGTTATGTACCAAGGCTAGCCATATTATCTGTGGTTTGGTTGAGTGATACAGAATTGATTCTAGTGAAGTTAAGTAAAAAAGTAATTGATTAATGGCATAATAAATGGCTAACAGCATTGAGAGGGTTAAAAGAAACAGACCATTGCTAAACTTTAAGATGAATCCTACAGGCAACATACCAAAACCGGCTTACCAGGGGAGCGTATGTGTCTGCCATGGAGCCCACCTACTCAATATTCAACCCAACTTTCAACCTGCTTACTCAATAAGAAAGTGATTATAGAGCAATCGCTTCAAAACCTGGATCCATTTTCTCTTTCTCTCTCTTTCACTCTTGCCTTCTCTTGCTTTCACTGTGTGTATGCAGGAGGTGGGGGGTGTAGGTGTGTGCATGTGCACGTGTTTTCCTGCTCCTCTAGAAGGAAGAGTTTGGTCAAGCCTCTTTTTCCTCAGATGTCTGTCTTCATCATCATCGTCATCATCTAATACTAGGATTTAGAGGAGGAAGAAGAGACCTACAGTAAGCATCTCTTCAACTTTAAATTCAGAACCCCAGCAGCTGTTGTACTCCACTGCAGTAATGACAGGAAAAATGGAAGCTAGGGTACTCCATCTTGATATGCTATCAAATCTTTGGCAAAGTACCAGAGTTTGAGAGCACTTCTGAGTTCATCTGGTTCAACTCTACATGCTCTGGATGAGAAGACTGAGGTACAGCAAGAGAACATAATTTTAATAAACGAAACAGAGTCCAGAGAAGTGAGATCTTCTTTCCCCCAACCAAGTTTTTTTACTTCTCCCAATCCCACTTCTTAAACTCAAATGCAGCTATGATTCTTCAGGGATAAAGGAGAATATTTTCATGCTAATTTTGAGCAAGAAGCAAAGTAAGTTATTTCCATAATAGCAGCTATTTTTTAAGACTGCTTTATAAATTATCAGGTCACCCTGGTAACCTTAGATATTAAATTGGCACATTTACCAAAATTATTTTCTAGTATTTTACAGAAAGGCTTGCAGCAGAATTTGGCTGTATCATTTCAAATCCTCCAGAGCTTAACGGAAAAAAAAAATTGTGTTGTCTCCAGCTTAATGTAAAGCAAATGATATAGCTACATGGCTTGTGTAACGTGCCTCCTTAGCTCATGGTGGACTTCAAGTTAAGAACACCGACCAAAGGGTTCAAACTGACAATATTTGCCCTCCCATGTGCCAAAGATGTTGCTGTTATTGTAATTCACTTCTCTCATCTGCCACAAATCATTTTACACTCTTTTCTTCTCTTTCTAACCTTTCTAAAACTATTTTGTTTTTCTAAAAGGAGGTTTTCTATGCCATTAGATGCAAAAATACTTTATTCTTATTATTTTTTTAAATGCTGCTTGCCAGTGAATATTTATCTCTATCACCTCAGCACCCTTTTTTTAAAAAATCATTTATTTTAAGGGGGAGGGGTGCAGAGAGAGAGGGAGAGAGAGAGAATTTCAAGCAGGCTCTGCACTGCCAGCATGGAGACCAACACAGGGCTCGAACTCACAAACTGTGAGATCATGACCTGACCCAGAATCAAGAGTTGGATGTTTAACTGACTGAGCCGCCCAGGAGTCCCTAAAAAGACTTTAATTAAAGTGTTTGTATATGGGCAATACAAACCTGGGGATGGATAATAAAACATTAAAAATCATGCCATGTGATTGCAGAAACACTTCTTGAAAAAACTGCTATTTAAGGAGATGTATCCATGGAAATATTCTGATAGATACACAAATCTGATGGATATCTGATGGATACACAAGGTAACCTACAAGCCACTGGGTGCTTTGCAATTACATTGACAAGAAGATGTCTGTGTTAAGATTTGCCTTTTCCTTTTACTATTTGCCAAATGAAAGGGCTTCCTTGTTCCAAAATGCCGTTAGTATCTATAAACAAAGATGATTTGAAAAGTGTTTGGATCCATTTCTTGGAACCAAGAGCACAAGGATTTTCCCTGAAAAGGGTAGTCATTATACTTATCAAAAAGCTTCATATATGACAACTGGCAAAGAAATCACCATTAATACAAAGTTTTTCCATTGTAGAGAATAGGTGAAGACAAACCTTTTCATAAGAAACTAACAGAAAGTCAAAGAAACTAGATACTATTTCTTTTATCTGAATATTTTGCAGTATGATGTTAGCTAAATCCTTTCACTTTTCTCCCCCACACACTGCCCATTTGTAAGATACAAATCACTCTTTTAACCTTTTTTCTGGAAGGTCTTAACACATGGCCACAACTGACCCAATAGCAAAATAATTGATTCAGAAGAAAACAACAATTGCAAAACAAGAAAGAGAAGGAAACGATGTAAAACAACTAGTTGCTTAATATATGTGGTTCCAAATAACTGATCTGATCGTTGAGGATGATTTTTTTCCCGCTGAGTTTTTGGGTTGGCAGATTATTGTACAAAACAATAAACACAAAATAATTTCACACCATAGCATAAAGCACTAAAAATATATTCAGCAATCAGTTGAGACTTAAAAATCAGTTATTTGATTCTATAGCAAATGTCTAAACATACTATATTTCTATAGTAGAAGCTATATAATTGGAGGTACTTTTTAATAAAAAGACTGTGCTTTTGTATTCAAGGTATAATATGAAATGTGGGTGCCCTTTTAACAATTACAGTAATTTAAGCAATCTTTTAATAGCCCTGTGCCTCCTCTCCATTTCATAGGTTCTTATGATTTAAAAAAAATCAGATGGTGTATACACAACACCTTAATGATGACTGGTACACAGTAATGCATAATTGTCACTTTCTTATAAATGTTATTTCCAAATATCTAGAAAATTAAAGAGTACAAAAATAAATTATCAGCTGAAAAATTTCAGAAGAAGAGTGTCCAACTTCCATACTATAAAAACCAAAGAAAGAATATGTTAAAAAATACACAAAGATACCAAAAAAGCACCCATTTAAGTTAATGCCTTTCTTATAACCTTCATTGGGAAATCATAATTGCATCTGACATTCACACATAAACAAACCTCTTCTTTCCTAGAATTGGCTTAGCTTTTCAAGATCCAGTATAAACACAATATAATAACCTATATGCATTTAATTTTTTTCAGATAATTTCTTATTTAATATAAAAGGGAAAATACGGTTTATCTTAGAAGGGTTAGAAGAGATAGCAAAGTATCTCTCTGTTGACCATGTCTAGCTCTGCAACAAATCAACATTTTACCTGACAGTAAAGAAATAACTTTGGCTATTCTTTAGGGAGAAATTATTCTAGATGCCTGTCATTTCCTTGTACAAGTATGCTGGAGATATTCCAGAGGCATATGACTGAACTTCTGCAAGGTCTTTTTAAAACAGAAAACTAAACAAAATAAAATAGGGGCAAGCATTTACAATTAGCCTCTTTGGCATATCTGAAAAACAATGTTTGCCTTCCATTGCATTTTTGGTAGGGGATTTAATATATCCAGAGGGTAAGTATGGACCTAGAGAAAGGTGTTCAGAATTGATTATCCTGACTTTGATCTGTGGTAGAAAATGGTATCCAGGCCAATGTTCAATGAAGAACTGGAGTTTTGTGTTGAAATCATTTTGGTATAGTGATTTATTTATGTCTTTATTATTTATTTTATTTTATTTTATTTTTTTAAAGAGAGAGAGTGCACATGAGAGGGGCAGAGGGGGGGAGAGAGAACAAAAGAGAGAGAGAGAGAGGGAGAGAAAGAGAATCTTAAGCAGGCTCCACTCCCAGCATGGAGCTCCATATGGGCCTGATGTGGGGCTGATCCCATGACCCTGGGATCATGACCTGAGCCAAAATCAAGAGTGTGACCCTCAACCAAATGGGCCACCCAGGTGTCCCTGTATGGGGTCTATTTAAAAAAAAATACGTTTACTTATTTCTGAGACAGAAAGAGACAGAGCATGAGTGGGAGAGGGGCAGAGAGAGAGGGAGACACGGAATCCGAAGCAGGCTTCAGGCGCTGAGCTCTCAGCACAGAGCCCGACGTGGGGCTCAAACTCACAAACCATGAGATCATGACCTGAGCCAAAGTCGGATGTTCAACCAACTGAGCCACCCAGGTCCCCCATGTATAGGGTCTATTTTAAAGTCTCATTTGCTCCAAATTGTGTTTTGATGAACTCTTTAATGAATATGTGAGTGCTGTATCAAATCTGCCCCTGTTGAGTGGTTGTCTTGCAATGTGGCAAGGTCCAGTGTAAAGATTTCTAAGATTCTCCTGGAAACATACATTTCAGAAATTCTAAGTTAGCGTTACTGACTAAAGACTATTTATTGGCTGCTATTTATTTTAATTTTGTTTAGTAGTAAAAATAAAACTTACCTTCATATTTAAGAAATCTTGGTAGCCCTTTATATATTTTCATTAAAAAAGGTAGGTAAAAACTGGTATAATTATTCATTTATTATGTATATACATATGTATATATACATAAAATATTATGTATATATGTATTATTATGTATATGTATATGTAATATATGTATGTATATATATTATATATATATATGTAAATATACGTATATACACACACACGTATTTATAAACGTTTATTTCTTTTGAGAAAGAGAGAACGAGTGAGCAGGGGGTGGGCAGAGAGAGCGGAAGAGAGAGAATCCCAAGCAGGCTCTGTGCTCAGCACAGTGCTGGATGTGGAGCTGGATCCCACAACCGCGAGATCACAACCTGATCCGATATCAAGAGTCTATCGCTTAAACGACTGAGCTGCCACCCGGGTGTCCCTAAACTGGTATCAGTTTAAATCAAACCTCAAGTGCTATCTGAACACAAGTATTATCTTGGAAAGATCCATGAAGGCTACAGTGTTAAAGCACGAGGATCATCAGTCAAAGGCTTTTGGAAAAACAAAGGTTTGTATCACTGCAATGAATCCTCTTCTACATAACTTCTACAAAATGTATAGATGACAACACATACTTCATGGCAAATTCTATTTAAATCTCCATATGGAAACCTTGATAGATTGTATTTGTTTGAGATTTTTACAGTTTATTTTGAGTTAATTTAGATTAATAATTTAGATTATAGATTATAAAGGACGCTTTTGTCGAATCAGCTTGGGCCTTAAGAAGATTTGTGAATATGATCACTTCTGTAGGGATCAGGCCAGGGTGCTGTTCTTGCATCCATTAACCTCTACCCTTTTTGAGCCATCAGTTTGTGCCAAGCCCTTTGTCAGGCTGTGGAGCCCTTCATTCCCTTTCGAAGGGATAATACAGAGGCTTTAGTACTGGTATCCAGTGAGTCATTTTTCATTGTCTTTGCTGTGGGTTGCTCTGAACTTCAACCTGGCTCCTGCTCCTGGATCCTTGCCTTATTCCTCATTATCAGAAACTCAGCCACTGGCTAATAGGTGGGTTCCTATCTTGGTTTCAAGAGTCCTATGTTTTAAAATCTTGCTTCCAAATGTTTTTGTCAGTCCTTCCCAATATTAGCTGACAGGCTGAATGAATTTATTCTTTCTTCCTGTGAATAAGATGTCCATAAATTCAGAACTCTCTGATGTCTTCTAACATCTCATGTAGAAGCTACTTTCAATTGTATATAAGCCATTATAAACCTTATTCTATTCAGAAAATTTTTAAATGAATAAATTGGTATAATTTGCCAAGTCTTTAAATCAAAAATTCAAAGTCACATCCAAATCAATAAAATTATATCCTCATTACTATGTTTCATATAGTATAAATTCATAGACCTGCCCATATCTTTCTCTTTCTCTGAATCTCTCTCTCCTTTTTCTGATCCTCTTTGTCCACCTCATCCTCTCTTTGTTCCTTCCTCCTCCTCCAGCTACTTCTTCTTGCAAAATCATAGGAAAATACATAGAAATTCATGGGACTCCAGATAGCTAGATGGTTAACCTTCATACAAAAGCAACTTACATAATGTCATCAAAACAGCATGGGGATTTGGCTTTAGAAGAACCTATGTTTAAACCTCAGATGAATCCCTAACATACTTTGTGGTATATAATATTCCTTACTTATTTTTTCATCTATAAAATACACATAAACATATCCATCACTCAGATTTTATAAAGATCAAATGAAATAGTAGACACAATATTCATAGCATAGTATCTGGCATAAAGTAGGTGCTCAGGAAATTTTATTTTGTTACTTTCCTAATTTCCTTCTTGTTGATAATCATATATGGTAATAAATGGTTATATGTATACCTTATTTATTTACACTAATGATGTGGCATTTAATTTTTCTGATAGCCCCAAATGTATATTTATTAATAGGTAAACTTAGGAAAAAATTATTTACTATGTTACTCTATACTGTTAAGTATATTTCATTATGGTAAGAGGGGCTAGCATTAGTTTTCAGCCAGTAAGAATGTGTAAAGCAGATGGTGTTCTACATTCTTTACTGATGAGCATTGCTATACCACCATATGGTCAATATTTTTAGCCAACAATTTGGATACTCTATCCAAAATAAGCACGATCAGCAATGTATACTGTTTATTTAATGCAGGATCCTTTCTTTCTTATATTTATCTGATATTATATATTTATTTGATATTCTACTATTAACCCATAATGGCTGACTACTCATGTACAAATTAAAATGCTAAAGAAAAAATGCCAAAGAATAAAAATAACAACAATATAATGAGTAATAAAAACACACATGAGATTTGGATATTCTCAAGGTGCATCCAATAAACTATTCTAGAAAATAGAGAAGAAAAATTAGCTGGTAGAACATGATTGTTGAACATCCTTTGATGGTATAAGGGTTAGGATGAATATGGCTACAATTTATTAGGATAGATCAACTATTCACTGAACACTAGTTAGAAGAAACCACAGCTTGAGAATGTCACAAATCCACACAATTAAAAGTGATGGTCACTTCTAATTTTCAATACTGGAAATGTATTTTAAAAATAAGAATTATACGACAATTTTGTGTGGTTCTGATTCACTTAATGCTTTGTTGTCTGGAATGCTTCCAATTATATGTCACCGTCGTAAAATTGGAAAGAAAGTTGCAGAACATTAAACCCAACTTCCAACCTAATAGAGATATTTTTATACATCATAGACAAATAATCCTTAATTTTCCATCTGAAACATTTTAATATTGGAGCCCTGAGTGGCTCAGTTGGTTAAGCGTCCAACTTCGGCTCAGGTCATGATCTAGCAGTCCCTGAGTTTGAGCCTTGGGTTGGGCTCTGTGCTGACAGCTCAGAGCCTGGAGCCTGCTTCAGATTCTTTCTTTCTCTCTGTCCCTCACCTGCTTGCTCTTTCAAAAATAAATATTAAAAAAATTTTTTTAACTTTAAATAAAAAGAAAAATTTTAATATTAAGGAGTTCACTACTTCACACATTAGCCTCTGGAATTTTACAAGCTAAGTTATCAGAAGGAAAGAGATAGCACATTCAAGAATTTTAACTAACAAATTTTAAAGTAGGTGCTAGTTACAAAGGTGTTGGTAGAGTTAATAGAATTGTTAAGAAATGGGGAGGAACCCAACAATGAGCAACAGTGGGAAACTTTTGCCACCCCTAAGCCTGAAGGGTCAGATCTCCTTTCATTCTCACTCTTAGGCAATCTTTATTATGCCCTCTGTAAAAACTCTTGAGTATATATATCATGCCATTTGTGGGTCTCCAAGGAACTGTTATTCAATTCTTGGTAAAAGTTTTAATTTTTATATTATTGTTATCCTAAAACTGGTATTCATCTTAGTCGGTAAGATGAATCTTCTAACACCTTACTTCTCGGTTTTTGAAATCTTTCTCCCCAAAGATTCTGATATCCACCCTCCCTCATCCACTCACACTCTCATAGTATTAGCCTAGTCCTTGACACCACAAATTACCTCTCATAACCTCAGTTTCACTTCACACTAATTCTTATTTTTCCAAGTCACTGTAGCAGTCAACTCCAACAATATCATTTCCAAGTTGAGCTGGGGGATCCCATACCTATTCTGAAGGATGAGCTTTCTGTGCTTTCTGAAATCAACCCACTCACTTTTGCACTAGATCCTACCCCTCTTCTGCATCAAAGGCCATTACTCCAGTAGTTTTCCCTCCTGATATCTACTGTTACTCACTTTTTTTTAAATTTTTTCAATTGTTCTCATTACCATACAAATATGTTCTTATTTCTTCTATCTTAAAAACAAAACACATTCTTTTATTTCCATTTCGCTTAACACCAGATCTTTCTTTACATTAAAACGCCTCTAAAGACTTGACTCCATTGTTCCTCTGATGAAAGTGTTTTAATGGGTTCCTATGTCAGTCAGGGTAAAGAACAAGTTCTTATAATGTATCAAAAGATCTTACAGGATTTGGCTTCCTGGTTCATTGCTAAAGGCCTTCTCACGACTGTCCTGGTACTGTGCTTAGCCCACACAGACATATAGTATCCTGGCATTCCTTAAAGACTATAGCAGTCTCCTCTTATCCTCAGGAGATACGTTACAAGACCCCTCATGGATGCCTGAAACTATGGAAGGTAAGAAACCCTGTGTATACTATGCTTTTTTCCTACACATATATACCTATGATAAAGTTTAATTTATAAGATAGGCACAGTAAGAGATTAACAACAATAACGGATAATAGAACAATTATAATAATATGCTGTAATAAAAGTTATTTTAACGTGGTCTTTCTCTCTCTCTCTCAAAATATCTTAGCGTATTGTACTCACCTTTCTTCTTCTTGTGATGATGTGAGATAATAAAATACTCATATAATGAGATGAAGTGAGGCGAATGTTGTAGGCATTGTGACACAGTGTTGGACCACCATTGACCTTGTGATAATACATCAGGAGGAACATCTCTTTCTGGCCTGTGACTGACCACAAGTAACTGAAACCACAGAAAATAAAATCACAGGTAAGGGGGACTCTTATACAGACACACTCTTCCTTTAAGGTTATCTCTTCCTAGAATACTCATTCCCAATGTATACACAGGCCCACCTCTCTTCTTTCAAATCTTTGTCATTTTCTCAATGAAGCTTACCCTTACTGTACTATCTAAAATTTCATCTTGTCCCACCAGGCTCACATCCCTAACTTTCTAACCTTAACTCCACTTTTTCTTTTTTTTTTCATAACACTTCCTTAGCATAATATAAAATGTACTTATTTGATATGCTATGTTTATTGGCTGTCTCTATTTCTTGAAAGAAATGTCCATGAGGACAGAAATGGTTCTAATTTATGTGTTGCTATAACCCCAAAAAACTAGAGTAGTCTGCACATAGTAGGGACTCAGTATTTGCTGAATGAATAAATAAGTGTTAGAATTTAATTTACATGTGATTTCATTTACATGTAAGTAAATGACTATAAGAGAATCCTCGTTTAGGGCTCAGTGAGAGAGGTATTGAAAAGAAGGCTAGCTTGCCCTGTAAGGAAAGAGAAAGGCAGCTGCTTATAGTTTGAAGGCCTTAGGCCAAATATCTATCAGATCTTGAAGACTTGGTCTAAGGGCTCTCTCTCTATGTAAATATTTCTAGAAACTACAGCTGATAAAATTGGAGGTTCCTAAGACTATTTACCTATTCAAGCAAAATTTCTGATTTGGGGTCCATGAATCTATACTTTAACAATCCTCTTTAGTGATACTTATGTACAATACCTTTTAGAAATGCTATCTTGAGTACTTATGAATAATATATCACTGGCAAACATATATCTTAACAGTTTGAGGAATGGCGCAGAATAGGCATCTGTTTGGGTGTAGAATAATGAGAGAAAAACAATACCTGAATGAAAATGCCTTGGCATAAAGGCCAATAAACCAGTAAAAGTAACAAAGGCAAACTATAAGTCTGTTCTTTCCCACAGGGGCATGGTTCAAGTGCAGTGGAGAACATATTGGAATCTGGGGGAAATCAGTGTCTTAGAAACAATCATATTTTATATTAAATATTACCCCTCTGCACACATGATAATTAAACATACTTATAATCCAAATTTTTCAGGAGATATGATCACATTTTTCAGAAGACTATTAGGAAAACAATAATTTCCAGTGTTTCTATACCTATCAAAAATGTGCTTTTAATGGAACTCACAGTTGAGAAATCAAGAAAGGATTAAATAATTATTTTTGTTATTTCCCTGACTACATATAATATAGACACCCTTATATGCACACCAGCATCCCCAGGAATTGCTACTGAAAATGAGCATTATGTCATTGCCTTACCTTGCTATTTCAAAACCACACAAACCCCAAACACATTCCATATTAAGGATCATAGAGTTACCTTATTTCAGCTGGTTGCCATTTAACAGAGGGGGCTATAAATAAGATTACTATCTGACAGATTGGCAAATTGGGGAAGAGATTTCCCACTGAAGACTGAGAGATTACATGGGGTTAATGAGGGTGTTTTTAAACAAATTGTATTCTTCAGCCTTTAGTCAAAATTCCCAGCTTCAAATACAAAAGAAGTCTCACATTGCCTCTGAAAATACAGCACAAAAGGTATTCTGAAGAGCCTAACCATAAGGTTATGAAAGCACTTTTGAGCTGCCATCCTGGTGAACTCAAGGTGATACTGACATTCTTTTTTTTTTTAATCTCAAATCCAGTGGGAAAATATACAAAAGGTAAATAAAAAGAGAATTCGGACATAAAAACTGGTGTATCTAAACCAAAGCTCCTCAAAACATTTAACTCAAGGTGTTTAAATCACTATATATTTATATTCAAGTTAGAAAGTAATGTTTCATATTCTATGACTTCTAAATAAGTCTTAAAGATAGTCTTCGGTCACAGAAGGTATGATTCTTTTAAACAGATCCCTCTTTGTCACTATGTCATTAATCCAAAGGGTAGGATCACAGAGGTATCTTTCTAATAAGTGCTAAATAATCAGCAAAACAAGGTAGATCTTAGGAGAAAGTACTGAAACTAAGAAAGATAGTAAAAAATTAAAATGTTCTCAGAGAGGAGGGGAAGAAGTAGGAAGACTGTAGGCTCACCTTGTCCCACAGACACAACTAGGTAACTACCAAATCATCTGAAACACCCCAGAAATCGACTTGGAGACTGGAAGAACAAACTCCATAACTAAAGGTAGAGAACAGGCTATGCCAATGAAGGTACGAAGTTCGGAAACACCACTTGGGAGATGAATGGAATCTGGCTAGTGTGTTAGGGAGGGAGCCGCGGATACAAAGAAGAGCTAGAGACAGACTAGCACACTGGGAAGCACATAAGGAAGATGAATCCCCATAGCAATTTCCTTGGAAAACAAGAGGTCCCAAATTTCATGAGTTCTTGCAACCAGTAGAGCTTTAAGCCTAGAGTTCTAAAAGTCAGCAGGATTGGCTCAGCAAGAGCCTGGAGGCTCTGGGGCTACTCTTAGACAAAAGGCAGGGCAAACAGTCTGGAACATACAGTATGGAAATAGCAATCTGATGAGTGCCTGGGTACACAGTGAAGAGGTTATTTGCTCATCAAAGAGTGTGTCCCAGAGAGGCAGCTTTCACAGAGAGATACCCTCTGGGAACAAAGGAACTGGTAGGTGACATTGCCCACCCCATCCCTCAGCATAAATACAAAGAGACCTGCAGGAATCAACACAGCACCAAAAGTCCATGCCTAACTTGCTTACACCAAACACCCCTACCCCACCATGCTCTGGTGAAATCAGCCTTCCCAGTAACACTTGCCTCAGTTCCAGGGCAGCAGGTTACCAGCTCAAACCCCTGACAACACTATATCTCCTGACCTGGGAGTTTTGTGAGGCCTCAATTCCAGTGACAGCAGTGACAGGTCTTATATCACAAGCAGACTAGAGCACACCTAGATAAAATTCACCATATTCAGGCCAGTGACCAAACATTGCCCACAACAGGCAAAGAGAGCCTCCCCAGATGATGGGCCCAAAAGATAAAATGGGCCGGACACAACACCAGAGTGCATGCAGCACACATGGGAGACACTCCCATAAGCACTAGGCCCTGGGAATTAGGGGACACTATACTGCAGGGCATTACAGGACTTTTTCTTCATAAATCCATTACCTGCAAACAGGAATCATCACTGAATAACACAGAGAGTCTCTATGTGCAGAGACTTAGACAAAATGAGGACAGAATTCGTCCCAAATGAAAGAAGAGAATATGGCCACAGCAGAAGACCTAAGCAAAAATAAGTAACATATCTGATAGACAAGTTAAAGCAATGATAATAAGGATACTCACTGGACTTGAGAAAAGAGTGCAAGTCTTCAGTGAGAACTTTAACACAGGGATAAGGCATAACAAAGCAGAGGTAAAGGGCTCAATAAACAAAGTGAGAAACATGGTGGATGGAATGAACAGCAGACTGGAAGAAGCAGAAGAACAAACTAATGACCTGGAAGACAGACTAACAAAAGTAATCAAGCTGAATAAAAGAAAAAAAGGATGGAATAAAATGAGAATAGACTAAGGGAACTCAGTGATGTCAAGTGTAATATTCTAGGAGTCCCAGAAGAAGGAGAGAGAGAAAAGGGGGCAGATAATTCATTTGAAGAAATAATAGCTGAAAACTTCCCTAATCTGGGAGGTGTGGAAACAGATGCCCAGATCTATGAGGGACAGAGGACCCCCAACAAAATCGACAAAAGCAGATCCATGCCAAAACATATTGTAATTGAAATAGAAAGATATAGCGATAAAGAAAAAAATATAAAAGCAGCAAGTAATATGAGTATGAGATTTATCTATGTTGTTTTGTGAAGATATAGTTGGAATTTTTTCATTGTTTTATATTAATTATCCCATTGCATGAATTTGCCAAAATATTTATTTTTTGCGAAAACATTGAATTACATTGGAATTGTTCCAAATTTTCAACTTTATGGATAATGTTGCCATAAATCTTGTTCATAAATCTATTGATGTCCATATATATATATATATATATATATATATATATTACTGTGGAGGCTATTTCTAAGAGTGGAATTACTGGATATATAACTCAGCCATTGTATTGCTAAACAGTTTTCTGAAGTGTTTGTACAAATGCATATACTCTCTGGAAGTGTATGAGAATGCCAATTACTCCGCTTTCTTGCAAATATGTGTTATTGTCACTTAAAACAACATAGATATTCTTATGGAATTTCAATGAAGATTTACTGTAATTTTAAAATGAATTGCCTGAATAGTTAGAGTGTTAAGATCGTTTTTTTTTCCATTTTCATAAGTCTTTTAGCTATTCAGGTTTTCTTTTCCTTTGAAGAGTGATTTCAGCTCTTTTGACAATTTTTATTTTATTTTATTATTTGATTATTTTTTTTAAATTTATATTCAAGTTAGTTAACATACAGTGCAGTCTTGGCTTCAGGAGTAGAACCCAGTGATTCATCTCTTACATATGACACCCAGTGCTCTTCCTAAAAAGCGTCCTCCTTAATGCCCATTACCCATTTAACCTCCCCACCCCACAACATTCCTCGGTTTGTTCTCTGTATTTAAGAGTCTTTTATAGTTTGTTTCCCTCTCTGTTTTTATTTTATTTTTCCTTCCCTTCCTCTATGTTCCTCTGTTGAGTTTTTCAAATTCCACATATGAGTGTAATAATATGATATCTGTCTTTCTCTAACTTATTTCACTTAGCATAATACCCACCGGTTCCATTCACGTTGTTGCAAATGACAAGATTTCATTCTTTTTCATCGCCAAGTAGTATTCCTCTGGTTTAAGCTAATAGTTTATCTATAGACTCTTATGACTTCCTGTATACATAACCAATCAACTGTGATATGATTTTATTTCATTCTTCTTACATATTTTTTTGTTTCCTTTGGTTGTTTTATTCAAGTATCTGTGACTTCCAGCATAATTCTGGATGGAAGAGGGGATTCTTGTTTTCTGTCCCATGTCAAGAAAAATACTTTTGCCAATAAATATGAAATTTCTATAGGTTATAAAATATATCTTTTAACAGATTAAGGAAACCACCTTTTAGTCCTATTTTTCTGAGAATTTTTTTAAATTATTAAATCTAAATATATGTTAAATCTTATGAAATGCCCATACAATTTTATTAAAATAACATTGTGATAGCTAACTATGTAACCTTAAAAAGGCAAATACATGCCTAGATAACTGGGTAAAACATTGTGTTTGGATGTGTCTGTGAAGGTGTTTCTGGAAAAGATTAGCATTTGTGTCAATAGTCTAAGAAATACAGATTTCTCTCACCAATGCAGATGAGTATTATTCTATCAGCTTAGGGCCTGAATAGAACAAAAAGGTGGAGGAAGGACAACATTCCTTTTTGCTTGAGCTGGAACATCTATCTTCTCCTGCTCTGGAACATGAGAACTCATGGTTCTTGGGAATTTGGACTCAGGCTGGGACTTACACTATCAGTTCCCGTGGTTCTCAGGCATTAGGACTTGAATTGAATTACACCACCAGCTTTCTTGATTCTCCAGCTTACAAGCAGCAAGTCATAGAACTTCTTGGCCTCCATAAGATGAACAATCTTTAGATATAGATAAGGATATAGATGGTATAGGTAGATAGATATAGATATAGATTAGATATAGATATAGATATATAGATCTCCAATTGGTTCTTTGGAGAACCCTAATACATATTTTGGTACTGAAAACAGAATGTTGTGGTAACAAATAACTAAAAATGTGGAAGTGGCTTTGAAGTGGGCAATGGGTAGACATTATGAGTTTTCAAGGGTATGCTATAGAAAAAAAAACGGCACTACCATGAATGAACAATTCTTGTGAGGACACAAAAAGAAAAGAAGAGAGCTGTAGATGAAGCCTCCATATTCTAGGAGAATACATAAGTAATCTGGACAGTATATTAGTAGATATATGGACAGTAAAAATCATTCCAGTGAGGACTCAGGTTTATTAGAAACTGGAGGAAAGGGGGGAGACTTGGTGTCTTAGTTTGTTAAACTGACTTTGGCTTTTGTTAAACTGACTTTGGCTCAGGTCATAATCTCGCGGTTAGTGAGTTTGAGCCCTTCAACAGGCTCTGTGCTGATAGCTCAGAGCCTGGAACCTGCTTCACATATGTGTCTCCCTCTCTCTCTCTGCCCCTCCCTGCTTGCACTCTCTCTCTCTCAAAAATAAACATCAAAAATTTTTTTTAAAAATAAAAGAAACTGGAGGAAAGGCAATTTTCACTATAAAGTGACAAAGTACATGGCTGAATTCTGTTAGTGTCCTAGTGTTTTTTGGAAGATAGAATGTGTAAGTGATGAAATTGGATATTTAGCTGAAGCTCCTTCTAAGCAATGTGGTAGAGGAAAGGTCTGGTTACTCTGGACTACTACAGTAAAATTTAAAGTCAGAAATGACTTTAAGACCTGTTTATTAACCAGAAGGGAAGTAAAACAAAGATTTGGAAAATTCTCAGCCTATCTATATTAAAAACAAGAAAGCCTGTTCCGGAGAGAACATGAAGGGTATGACCAGAAGATGTTTGATAAGATTAGTTTAACCATATCAACAGAAACCATGAGCTATTGTTCAGCACAAGGAAAGAATATATGGATCGCCATCACCTATGGGACCTCAGCTCACTGTGTACAACCACCTGAGTGCTCCCCACTCCATGAACTGGTGTTGGCTTCTCAGCTGCCCCAGGTGTGGCTTTAGTAGGTCCCAATGAAGCACAGGACATCGTGACTGTCCCTCTGAGGGTATAGATGAAAAATTGGTAGTGTCTACACTATGCCATCTCTGCAGTATGCAGAGTATACAAGTTTTCAAAAAATACTTAGGCAGAGAACCCCCATGGAGCTGTCCAGCCAAACTGTGGGCACAAGGCCATCTGGAGCTGTAAGGGCCCAACCCCTGCTCCGCCAATCTGGAGCGGCAGGACCACTGCTCAGTGGGCCCGCAGGACAGACCACTGAGACAAAGAGGATCATTTTCAAGCTTTAAATTCTATTAGAACTTGCCCCATTGGGTTTGGGATTTACTCAGAACATGTTACTTTTTTTTTTTTTCGTTCATTTTTCTGCCATTTGGAGGGAATGTCCAGTCAAGGTGTGTTCCACCACTACATTTTAGAAGTAAATTACGTATTTGATTTCACAGTTTCAGAGCTGCAGAGGAATTTGCCTCAGGCTAAATTGTGGCCGCGTCTTATGCATATCTGTGTAAGATGACACTTAAATGAGCCTTTGAATTTAGACTTTGAAGTTGATGCTGGAATATTTTAAAAGTTTTGAGACTCTTGGAATGGAATGACTATTTTTTGCATATAAGAATGACATGGATTTGGGGGGTCAGGGGTAGAATACTACAGATTTAATGTGTGTGTTCTCCACAAATTCATACATTTAAACCTAATCTCCAATGTGAAGGTATTTGGATGTAGGAGTTTTGGGAGATGATTAGGTTGTGAGGATGCAGCAGTCATGAATGTGATTAATGTCTTTGTAAAGGAAGCCCCAGAGAGTTCTCTCGCTGCTTCCACTTTTGAGGACACAGTGAGAAAATAGCCATCTATATCACCCTCACCAAGTACCCTCACCAAGTAGGCGCCCCTTGACTGCTTCCCCTTGACATTCAGTGGTACGTTCTAGTGAATTACCAATGAGGATTTTTTATGTGTGCCAGTGGTTTGTTCTCAGCTTCACTCTGCCAGCAATTCAAAAAGGTATTACTTCCTGTTTGTCAGTACTAGCCCTGGTTTTGTTCTGTACCCTCAAAGGATTTTTCCTGCTTCCTCAACAACTGTGGATAAGATCTGACCTAGATTACCCACCCACCTCTACCATCACAGGTCTGTAATCACGTTTTCTCTAAGGAGATCTGAATTCAAGCCTTGATATTTATCTTTTTTTTTTTTTAAAGGATAGTCTCCCTTAGTCCCAGGATGGGGGTTCTTTAGATCACTCTTTAGTCCTTTATAGAAAATCCCTTGTTATCATTAATGATTCTTTATATTAAACACTTTCTTTTCAAAGTACTGTGTGATTTCTGTCCCGTGATTGAATCCTGACTAGAAGAAGAAACAAATATCGAAAATTTTCCATGGCCTCTGTATTACCAAGAGGAATTGTTGGAGGTGAAGTATATCAACCTTGGAAGTTTATCTCTTAATATATTTTTTTTCTGAAATTACATCCCAAAGAAATTCATCAAGCAATAAAAAAGTTAAGGGATAAACATATAATTATATAGTTAATGTCCAGAGCAATTACATTTATAATTGAACTAAAATGAGTTTAAAATAAGACATTTTTCTTCATACTTATAATACAAGACAAAGTCCACACCATCTGAATTTTTAAATGGTGATAAGTAGGGGCACCTGGGTGGCTCAGTCGGTTGAGCGTCCGACTTCGGCTTAGGTCATGATCTCACAGTTCGTGAGTTCGAACCCCACGTCGGGCTCTGTGCAGACAGCTCGGAGCCTGGAGCCTGCTTTGGATTCTGTGTCTCCCTCTCTCTCTCTCTGCCCCTGCCCAGCTTGCACTCTGTCTCTCCCTCTCTCAAAAATAAATAAACATTAAAATTAAAAATCAAAATAAAAAAAAATAGTGATACGTAATAGAGATGATTTTCTAGCCAATGAAAAATAACTTTCATGAGCACTGATCAAATAGCATATTGTAAAGGTTGGTTAACAGGACATCACATTTACATAATTTTATTGGCAGTACAATTTTACCACATTTTGACATTACCATTAAGAATATTATCTACATTTTTCATGGAAAATTCTTCTTCTTTTGGAAATGAGTACTTAGATTTTATATATGTTATGTTCTTGTTATATATGTTATGTTTCTCCCACAGTAACATTATTGACTTTTTGATGTGTAAGAAAAGACTGTTGTAAGCCAACCAAGAATATCAAAATGGCATGCATATAACTCAAGAATGCAAAGTAAGACTAATACTGGTGTGAACAAAGATAGAAAAAAAAAAACACTGCCAAGTATCTCCCAGGTTTTCTCAGCTTTTACATATCTGTCAGTTGGGGGTTACCAGACAAAATGTTTTTCTTTTTTTTTTTTAATTTTTTAAATGTTTATTTATTTTTGAGAGAGAAAAAGAGTGCAAGTGGGGAAGAGGCAGAGGGAAAGGGAGACACAGAATCCAAAGCAGGCTCCAGGCTCTGAGCTGTCAGCACAGGGCCTGATGAGGGGCTGCAACTCACGAACCCACAAGATTATGTATGACCTGAGCCAAAGTTGTACACTTGACCGACTTAGCCATCCATGTGCCCCTGGACAAAATGTTTTTCTGATAATGTAATCTTTCCTACCTTCTTGTTAATTCTTCTTATTCTTTTCTGGTAAAACAGCAGGGTTGAAAGGGAAAAATAGTCTATTGTTTGAAGAGAAAATTAAAGGACCTAATAGCATTGATTAACTTGTGAAGTATCTAATTTAGCTCTGGACTGCTTACCTTTGGAGTTCTTTTTAGCTGAGGATATTTGCTTTGTTTCTGATATATGCAACTTGGTGTTTTTCTAAATCAATACAGTTATCAAATACCATAACTGAAATCAGGGCAAACTCTAGGTCAGTAGAAAATTACTAACATTGAAGGTATATACTGTGTTTTTCAAACCTCGTTGCACATTAAAATAAACTGGGGAGTTAAAAAAAAACAGTGGCAACAACAGTGGGGACTAAACCAACATTAAAAAAAAATGGTTTGCGGCAAAGTCCATTAAGATATTTTTGAAAAGCTCTCCAGAGTTTAATATTCAACCAGTGTATAGCTGGTTGTTGGATGTTATATGGATGTTATATTCTGAATAAATCCTTTTGGATTAATTGAGTCTGATTGCTTCTGAATATTAGGTTGAGGTTCAGAAAGATTAAGGTGCACCAATGAACTGTTTTTGAGAATTTTCTTTCTAATCCAACTTTAAAACATAAGTATTGTTTCATCAAAAATGAGCACACCTTGACTTTCGCGTGTGGAGATCCATTTCAGATTTCTGATCTCCAGAACTGTAAAATTTATAATGTTATAAGCCACTAAGTTTGTAGTAATGTGTTAAAGCAGCCATAGGAAAATGTTGAAAGCAGAGGAAAAAAACAAACAAACAAAACCAAGTATACAGATTCAGCAGAAAACAATTTAAGCCTCTTCAACCTATTCTCTCAACTTTTAATCTGGAAGATTTTTTTCATCATAAAAATATTCTTTTTTTCACAACGGTGGTTGGTTTATTACAAGTTCTAAATCCATGATACTGGAAAAAACTATGCCTGTGATGGAAGTGCCTGCTTCTAAATGGTTGTTTCCTTGTTGTTTCTGGATTTCTAACATACAATGATTAGGTACTTCCTGGTAAATGTCGCAGTGTACTTATTAGACTCAAAAATATTAAAAGGCTCTTTCTTTGAATAGCTAACTTTCCACACATATTTTTCCATGATTTACGTTTTCTCTTTCTCTCTGTCTCTCTCTCTCTCCATATCTCTCTCTCTCTCTCTCTCTCTCACACACACACACACACACACACACACACACACACACGAGATTAATGTTTCAGCCAAATAATTAAAGTTTCTTGAGCAGGGGAGTAACATAAGCATTCACTGTTGGGTGGAAAGAAATTAAATAAACCAATATAGAAGGTGCAGTTCAGAGGAGGAAGATTTTAAAATAATGAATCAAGGGAGCAGATAAATGTGTGAAAAATGAAAAGTGGAGAATGATAAGAATTGGGCTCAGAGATATGGGGTGATATTTTAAGAAGAAGAAAATAGAATACTATTCTAAATGAGTGAATGCAATAAAGGAATAAAAAAGCATTTTTAGTCTTGAGCTCAAGGGGCTGAGATAGGGGATAATTTCATGAATGGGGGTCTTAGATAATGAATACTAGGAGAAGGAGATGCTATAGGCACAACTACTTAAAATGAAAGCTGCAGTTGTGGATGTGGCAGTTTTTATGCCCTTTGATAAGTTAAGGTTTTCTATATTGTGATAGGCCATCCATGTGAGCACATCATCATGCAATATCAGAAGTCCAAGGAGAGAAGCACTTTCCCAATGAACCAGAACAACTGAACCAACCATTCTCAGTTATCCATGAGGAAAATAGGATAAAGGAAACAATTAAGAAATCCCTTTTCTTATAAAAAAGAACCAGTCAGAAATGGTAACTCAGTAACTGAAATAAAAAATACACTAGAATCAGTAGCAGATTAGAAGGTGCAGAAGAATGGATCAACGATCTGGAGTCAGAGTAGGAAAACCAACCAAGCTGAACATCACAAAGAAAAGATTAACAAAGAATGAGAATAGATTAAGGGAACTCAGTAACATCATGAAGTGGAATAATATTTGCATGATAGGAATCCCAGGAAGAGAAAATAGAAGGGGGTAGAAAAAAATGTTTGAAAGAATAATAACTGACAATTTTCCTAATTTGAGGAAGGAAGCAGATATTCAGGTCCAGGAAACACAGAAAGCCCCTAAGAAGATAAACCTCAAAGAGTCAACAGTAAGACATATGATAATGAAAATGGCAAAAAGTAACGACAAAGAGAGAATTTTAGAAGAGAAAAGAAAAAATTACATACAAAGGAAACTGCATAAAGCTATCAGCTGATTTTTTTCAGCAGAAATTTTGCAGGCCAGAAGGAAGTGGCATGATATACTTAAGTGCTGAAATGAAAAAAAAAAACAAAGAAAAGAAAAGAAACAAAACCTGCAAACAAGAATATGCTACCTGGCAGTATTATCATCCAGAATGGAAAGAGATAAAGAGTTTCTCAGGAAAACAAAAGTTAGAGGAGTTCATCACCACTAGACAAGCCTTATAAGAAATGGTAAAGGGAATTCATTGAGTAAAGGATAGGCCATAATCATAAGTAACAAAATTAATAACGGAAAAATTTCACACCTAAATGCAAACATATAATAAAAGTAGCAGCGTAATAACTTATAAAACCAGTATGGAAGTTAAAGCAAAGCAATAAAATCATTTATGCCTATAAAAATCAACCAAAGAATTCACAAAATAAAAGGATGTAAAGTATGACATAAAGTATGTGTGTGTGTGGGGGGGGGGGGGAGTAAACATTTAGTGTTTAGTATGGGTTCAAACTTAGGTGACTATAATATAGACTGCTATATACATAAGGTGCTATATATGAACCTAAAGGTAACCACAAATTCAAAACCTATAACAGATAAGCCAAAAGATAAAGAAAAATTAATCCAAATATAACACTAAGGAAAGCCATCAAACCACAAAGGAAGAAAGAAAGAGAAGGAACTGAAACGAGCTAAAAAACAAAAACAAAACAAAGCAAAAAACCATAAAACAAGTATCAAAATGGCAATAAGTACACACTTAACAACAGCTACTTTGAATGTAAATGGAATAAAGGCTACAACCAAAAGACAGAGTGACGGAATGTATGAAAGAAGACCCATCTATGTGCTGCCCTCAAGAGTATACAGACCTAAAGACATATGCAGAAAGAAAGCGAAGGGACATTAAAACATTTGCTATGCAAATTGAAGTGAAAAGAAAACTGAGGGGGCTTATATAGGACAAAATGCACTTTGAAACAAAGACTGTAATAAGAAAGACACTATGTAATGATAAAGGAAGCAATCCTACAAGACGATATGAGGATTATAAATATCTATACACCCAACATTGGAGCAATAATATACATACAACAACTATTAACAGTCATAAAGTAAGAAATTTAATGTAACACAATAAAAGTAGAGAAATTTAGCACCCCACTTATGTCAATAGATAGGACAGTCAGACAGAAAATCAACAAGAAAACAGTAGCTTTAATAATACACTACCCCAATTGGATCTATAGATATATTCAGGATATTCCATTTAAAAAAAAGCATTTTACATGTTTTTCTCCAATGGATATAGAACATTTCCAGAAAAGATCATGTTAGGTCACAGAACAATTCTCAATACATTGAAGAAGATTAAGATAATATCTTTTTTTTTTTAGATCATGGCAATATGAAACTATAAATCAATCACAAGAAAAAATATGGAATGAACACAAATACAGGGAGTATAAATAACATGCTATCAAACAATAAGAGGAAATCAAAATTACATGGAAATAAATAAAAATGAAAACACAATGGTCTAAAATCTTTGTGATGCAGCAAAAGCAGTTCTAAAAGGGAAGTTTATAGAAATACATGCTCACCTCAAGAAACAAGAAAAATCCCAAACAACATAACCTCACGCCTAAAGGAGCTAGAAAAATAGCAAAGAAAGCCCAAAAACAGTAGAAGAAAGGAAATAAAGATTAGACCAGAAATAAATGAAATAGAGCCAAAAAAAAAAAAATAGAATGGGTTGATGAAACCAAAAGCTGATTCTTCGAAAAGATATAAAATGATAAACTTTTAACCATATTCATCAAGAAAAAAAGAGAAGGCTCAAATACCTAAAATGAGAAATAATAATGAACACCCCAGAAATACAAAGGATTATGAGATTATAAAAATTTTTATGCTAACAAATTGGACAAGGTACAAGAAATGGGTAATTTCTAGAAACACACAATCTCCTAAAACTGAATCAGAAGTAGAAAATTTGAATTAACCAATTACTAGCAATTATATTGAATTAGTAATAATAAAACAAACCAACAAACAAAAACCTCACAACAAACAAAAGTCCAGGACCAGATGGCTTCACAGGTGAATTCTACCAAACATTTAACGAGGAGTTACTGCGTATTCTTTTCAAACTTACAAAAAAATATAAGAGGAAGGAAATCTTCCAAATTTATTGTATGAGGCTAGCACTGCCCTCATCCCAAACCCAGATAAAGGCACTACAGGAACGAGAAGAAGAAGAAAAATATGAGGAGGGAGAGGAAGAAGGGGAAGGGGGAGGGGAGGATGCGAGAGAGAGGAGGATGGAGAGAAAGAAGAAAAGACTGCCAATATCTCTGATGAACATAGATGCAAAAATCCTCAACAAAATATTAGCAAACCAAATTCAACAATACACTAAAACAAGTATTCTTACACTTAAATGGGATTTATTCCAGGGATGCAAAGGTGGTTCACTATTTGCAAATCAATCGATGTGATATGTCACATTAACAAGAGAAATAACAAATACTATATGATTATCTCAGTAGATGCAGAAAAAAGCATTTGAGGAAGTACAACATCCATCCGTTGATGGTAAAAAAACAAAACAAAACAAAAAACACAACTCTCAACAAAGTAGGTTTAAAGGAAACAACTCAACATAATAAAGGCCACAAATGGAAAAAAAAAAAAGTAACTGTCACACTCAATGATGAAAAACTGAGAATGTTTTCTCTAAGATCAGGTATAAGACAAGAATGTTGTCTCTCACCATTTTTTTCAATATAGTACTGAAATTGAAAGTTGAATTGAATTGAAATTGAAAGTCCTAGGCATAGCAATCAAACAAGAAAAAGAAATAAAACACATCTAAATTGGTAAGAAATAAGTAAAACTCATTATCTGCAGACGACATGGTACTATATATAGCACACCCTAAAGACATTGCTAAAAACTACTAGAAATTATACATAAAATTAATATACAGAAATTCATTGCATTTCTATATACTAATAATGAAGTAGCACATGGAGAAATTAAGAAAAAAATCCATTTGCAATTGCACCATAAAGAATAAAATACCTAGGAATAAACTTAAGGAAGTGAAAGCCGTATACCCCGAAACTATAAATGTCTGATGAAGGGAACTGAAGATGATACAAGCAAATGGAAAGAAATTCTATGCTGATGAACAGGAAAAAAAAATATTGTTAAAATGTCCTTATTACTCAAAGCAATCTACAGATTGTATGCAATCCCTATGAAAATACTAACAAAATTTTTCACAGACCGAGACAAAGAATGTTAAAATTTGTATGGAACCACAAAGACCCTGAATAGCCAAAGCAATCTTGAGAAAGAACAAAGCTGGATGCATCACAATCTTAGAATTCAAATTATACTATAAAGCTATAATAATCAAAACAGTATAATACTGGCACAAAAATAGGCACATATGTCAATGAAACAGAATAGAAAGTCCAGAAATAAACCCATGCTTATATGGTCAAATAATTTACAACAAAGGAGACAAGAATATACAATAGGGAAATACAGTGTCTTCAACAAATGGTGCTGGGAAAACTGGATAGCTACACACAAAAGAATAAAACTGGATCACTTTCTGATTTTACACACAAAAATAAACTCAAAATGAATTAAAGACCGAACTGTGAGACTTGAAACTATAACCATCCTCAAAGAAAACATGCAATTTTTCCAGATCTGTCTCCTCAGGCAAGGGAAACAAAAGCAGTATTAAACTATTGCAACTGTACCTAAATCAAAAAGCTTCTGCACAGCAAAGGAAACCATCAACAAAACAAGGCAACCTAGTGAATGGGAGAAGGCATTTGTAAATGCTGTACCCAGAAAGAGTTTAATACTCAAAATATATATAAAACATATAACTTAACACCTCCCCTCAAGATAATAATCTGATTAAAACAGGCAGAGGACCTGAAGAGACATTTTTCCAAAGAAGATATCCAGATGGTCAACAGACACCTGAAAATGTGCTCAACTTCACTGATAATTAGAGAAATGCAAATCAAAACCACAATGAGATGCTCTCACACCTGTCTCACACCAATGAGATGCTGGAATCAAAAAAAACAAAAAACAAAAAACAAAAAACCAAGAAATAACTAGTGCTGGCAAGGATGTGGAGAAAAAGGAACCCTCATGCACTGCTGGTGGGAATGCAAATTGGTGCAGCCACTGAAGAAGACAGTATGAAGCTTCCACAGCAAAATAAAAATAGAATTATTATGTGATCCAGTAATTCCAATACTGGGTTCCATTACTTAAACAGAATGAAAACACTAATTTGAAAAAATATATTCATCCCTATGTTTACTGCAGCATTAGTTACAATAGCCAAGATATGGAAGCAGCCCAAGCATCTATCCATAGATAAATGGATAAAGAAGTATTATATTTATACAATGGAAAATTACTTGGCCACAAAAAATGAGATATTGGAGGTTCCTCAGAAAATTAAAAATAGACCTACCCTATGACCCAGCAATAGCACTGCTAGGAATTTATCCAAGGGATACAGGAGCACTGATGCATAGGGCCACTTGTACCCCAATGTTCATAGCAGCACTCTCAACAATAGCCAAATTATGGAAAGAGCCTAAATGTCCATCAACTGATGAATGGATAAAGAAATTGTGGTTTATATACACAATGGAATATTACATGGCAATGAGAAAAAATGAAATATGGCCTTTTGTAGCAACGTGGATGGAACTGGAGAGTGTGATGCTAAGTGAAATAAGCCATACAGAGAAAGACAGATACCATATGGTTTCACTCTTATGTGGATCCTGAGAAACTTAACAGGAACCCATGGGGGAGGGGAAGGAAAAAAAAAAAAGAGGTTAGAATGGGAGAGAGCCAAAGCATAAGAGACTGTTAAAAACTGAGAACAAACTGAGGGTTGATGGGGTTGGGTATTGAGGAGGGCACCTTTTGGGATGAGCACTGGGTGTTGTATGGAAACCAATTTGTCAATAAATTTCATTAAAAAAAATGAGATATTGCCATTTGTGGCAACATGGATGGTCCTAAAGTGCATAAACAAATAAATAAGTAAAATAAATCAGACAGAGAAAGACAAATACTGTATAAATTCATGCATATGTGGAATATAACAAAATAAATGGATGAAGGGGAAAACAGAGACAAACAAAAAATTAGACTCTTAAATACAGAGAACAAGCTGGTGTTTGGCACAGGGGTGGTAGCCAGGGAGATAGGTGAGATGGATAAAGTGGATTAAGAGTACACTTACTATAAAGAGCACCGAGTGACATATAGAGAGTTGTTGAATCATTCTATTGTACTTCTCAGTTAATGACATTCACTGAGAGACTAGAGCTAAATAAGAGAAAGCATAGTGCTTTCTCTTATTTACCTCAATGTGGCTAATCCAGACAACCTAAGGAGATAGGTTTTTATTAGTACTACTTTATCTATGTGAGATAACAGAAAACATATGTATTGGTATTTGCCCCTGGTTCTTGGCACACAACTCTTAAAACCCTTTGTAATTTTCTAATGGCAAGAGTATCTTTTATTCTAATATTTGGTCTTTGACCCCATCCCTGACACAGGGCCCCTAAAACCCTTGTGATTTCCTAAGTAATAAAACACTAGGAATGTCTTTTATTCTTCTGAGGTAACTCTGGGTGAGCTCCTAGATGGTTCCAGGATGAGGTCTGGTCACCAAAAGACCAAATCATGATTAGAAGCTTAGAATTTTCAGCCCATCCTCCAGGGAGGAGAGAGGGGCTGGAAATGGAGTTAATAATTGATCATGCCTACATGAAGAGGCCTCTATAAAATCCCAACAGTAGTGGGTTTGGAGAGCTTCCAGGTTGGTGAACACATCCACATGCCAGGGAGGTGAGATGCCTCAACTCCATGGGGACAGAAGCCCCCACACTCAGATCTTTCCCAGACCTCACCCTATGCATCTCTTCATATGGCCACTCAGCTTTATCCTTTATCATATTTTTCAATAAACTGATAAACACAAGTAAGTGTTTCTCTGTGTTCTGTGAGCTGAGCCGCTTTAGTAAATAATCAAATACAAGGAGAGGAGATCATGAGAACCTCTTTTTTGTAGCCAGGTCAGATAGATATATGGTGGGTAACCTGGGGATCTATTACTTATAACTGGCATCTGAATAGGGGGGCAGTCTCATGGGATTGAATCCTTAACCTGCAGGATCTGAAGCTATCTTCAGGCAAGAATTGAGTTAAATAGACACCTAGCTTGTGTCAGATAATTACTTGCTGTGTGGGGTGGGGGGGGGGGCAGGGGAAACATACACATTTGGTGACAGGAAGTGTCAGAAGTGAAGTCTTCTGTGTGAGAGTAAAAGAAAGACACACAGGAGGAGAACTGAAGTTTTCCCAGTACATCCTATTAGGAAACTAATGGTTTTGAATGTTACAGCAAATGGGCTGTGAATTCATAGTATAAATGTGCCAAATTTGGGGTCTAAAAAAAGTATTTCCAATTCTGATACTCCTACAGATTTTCCAAATACCCCTTGTCACTCAGTCTTACTTCATCACTTGGCTAGGGGCTGGCTTTGGCTTCGATCATAAAATTCATCCTACAAGAATTTTTTACCACGTTCATATGTTTGCAAACCCAAGGAAAGTAGAACAGTGAGCAGCTGAGTGAGCTCTTTTAAAGCAGGTGGATGCTGAATTTGGAAAAGTAACTGTTCTTTGCCCACTAAAATCATGACAGTTTTCAAAGACTCAAGAATCCAGTACCTCATGGATATTAAAGCTGGCCTTCGGATAAAAGCCAGAAATAACTTTAAAGAAAATTAGTGATAGTCTTCAGGCTCATGGCCATGAGATATGTGACCATCTATAGCCCTTCCGGGTACTGTAAGAAGAGGGACTTTCACCACCTTGAGAAAATATATATGAACAGAAGAACAATTTCCTTTTAAATAATAAAAACTGCCCTACAATGTAGCTTAATGACAATCCAATTAATAAAGCACAGCACTGCCACTTAAAATACAGTAAGTTGAATGGCTACAAAAAGTAAAAAAAAAACAGTTTTTAAATAGAACTTTTCAGTTGTACAACTTTCAGCAATGTGTTAAGAGACAGGAATGGAAAGGTGGTAGGAGATGGGGTGAAACCCTAAAATTCATGGTTTCACTGGAGAGGTAATTGGTATCTTTAAAAAGCTGAGTTATTGCAGCAAACTGCATATTTTGCATGAAAATAGCAGAAAACATGTCAGGTTTTTGTTGTTTTTTTTTTTTTTAAATAAATGCTTTATCTTTTATCATGCTGACTCTGGCTGTGATAAGTAACTTTTCTGCAGACTGTGAAATAACTCACCCCATGCTAAGGTAACAGAGAATGATTCTCTCACACCTCAGTCCTCAAAATAGGATGTTCCCATATGGATCTCTGAGTTGGCACGGACAAGGACCGACCTTGAAAATATATGCAGGAGGACAGACTCTGAAAGTGCGGAAGAGAGAATTCTTGTCTTCCCACATCTTTTAGAGCCGTGTTTGAAATCAGTGGTCCTCAAGCCACAATAGTGTTGTATGTGGTAAGCAGAGTATTTTCCAAAAAGTATAAATGTCAATATCTGTTGTTGTAAAACCTATCGTGGCCAAGCTATCACTCTTTTACTCTGATTCAAACATTTATTTTACATGTCTGACTCCCAAAGGCCTGTGAATGAGTCCATATATTTATCTAATAGAAGATAGAAACTGTCTCAAGATTTATAGAATCATCTATCAACAATGTAGAAGTTGGAAAATGTATGGTACCGGTAAGAGTGTGAGACAGTAGCCAGGGGGGCATAACTGCAGGTAGGACAACAAAAATGTAAAACAATTTTTTGGAGGGCAATTAGACGGACAGTATGTATCAGAAAATAAAATGTATGTGTATTTGATACCATGCCTTAAATTCTACCTTAAAGGAATACTTTATCATAACTTCAATATTTAAGTTTAAGGATGTTCGTTGCAAATTTGTTTAAAACATAAAAACATGAACTTGATGTGAATATTCATCTCTGAGAGAGTGGTTATGCAGGTATGATAAAGCTATATCGTGCAGGAAATTATGCAGCCATTAAAAGGAAGGTAGGCCTGTGTATTCCTTCTTGGGAAATGTGCCAACACACACAGCTGCATCAAAGCATCAAATCAGACCAAATGTATTAAATGGATCGATTTATTGGAAGTATGCTTCTGTGTGTATTTACATGTATTTGTGCATACATGTTGTATTAACCCGAGAAATGAAAAATACATAGCAAAATCTTATCTATAAACTCAGGTGCAAATGGACATTTTCCATATTTCTGTCCTACCACTAAATTTTCTTGAAACTTTTAGAATGATAATTTACACATATACTGATTTTTAAAATGATAATGGTAATGGCAGCAATAATAAACTATAGAAGGAATAGCAATGTATTTATTTACTTATTTATTCCAATCTTAATGTGTCTCCTTTTCTTAAAACCCTCTTCCCAAGTCCCCTCTCCTATCACTGTCTTCCCAACAATTCATTATTTCTCAGATAATGTAAGCCTGAGAACAGAAAACATATTTAAAGCAGTCTGAAAATTCAATACAATTTCTTTCTTTTAAATCAGTTTCTTGGGGCGCCTGGGTGGCGCAGTCGGTTAAGCGTCCGACTTCAGCCAGGTCACGATCTCGCGGCCCGTGAGTTCGAGCCCCGCGTCGGGCTCTGGGCTGATGGCTCAGAGCCTGGAGCCTGTTTCCGATTCTGTGTCTCCCTCTCTCTCTGCCCCTCCCCCGTTCATGCTCTGTCTCTCTCTGTCCCAAAAATAAATAAACGTTGGAAAAAAAAAAATTTTTTTAAATCAGTTTCTTAAGCAGGGGAGGAAAAAAAACAAGATTCTCTTGTCAAAACCTCAGGGTTATGTTCTCATTCACATTCAAGTGATTATATTGCTTTTTTTCATATATTTAGCTGAGTAATTTTATTTAGTGCTTCATTCCATTCTAAAATATGCTGTACTCAGCGAAATACTTGTGCTTGTTGTTTTTTCGAATATCATATGCCTTTAAGCTATTTATTTCAAAACTCTACTAGCAAAATTTTTATTGCAGTTTTTCTGACCCCCAGAGACCTATTCAGTTTTTATAGGGTTTGACCATGAGATTATATCTAACCTATACAAGCTATTTAATTTTATCTGCCACTTCTCTAAATGTGGCTGTTTATCATAATTACTGTATCACATGCCAGTCAGATTATAGCAGAAGCTGGCTAACAAGTGCTTTCACCTGATGTTATGCAGGCAGAATATCCATTCATCTTTTCCTGCATCGCTAATGAAGTTCACCCATGTCTCCAGTATGCACGCAAGCTCTTCTTGTTAAACACAACATAATAACCCAGGGATCGAATGTTTTCAACATTACAATGAATGTCCCAAAGTTGTTTTCTTCCAGCTTATTCCAACTTGTACACCTCGGTTAACAAATACTTTTTTTCTTATAGACACACTTTTATCTATTACTAACTTTTCATTGAATTGATGGTGTCGATAACCCAAAACAAAATAATTTAGTTCAGTCATCTCTCAGATAATACTGTTTACACTTAGCTCAGTCACAAAGTTAGGTAGTAAATTTAAAGCTGATAACACAAAACTAATGTGAAAGTTATTTTGGATTAGTAGAACAATTTTTCAAGTATGAATTATTGTCACTTCATAAGTTTAAAAAAAGCCTAATTTTAACAATAAGGAAAAAAAACAGGAATGGAGAGATAAAGGCATGGAAAAGTTAAAATTTAAGTTCTCTAAGAGTGAAGGAACAATACACCCACCAATTCTGGCAATCATCAGAAAGAAAATTAATAGTTTATAAGATTCAAAACTTGACATGCTCCTTTTCTTTGAAAAATAAATATACACTTATAATCCTAAAGGTAAAATGCATTAGTCTGTCAGTGTTGATTTAAAGTACCCTATCATTTAAAGAGTTTCTTTCATAACTTTAAAAAATAATACATGAATTTGGAGAAGTCATCAAACTAAAATACTTTTATCTTCATGTCAGAGTTCAATACACAGAGTTCAATATGCAGAGAGAGAATAGAGGGAAAATATCAAAGTTGGTGAATTTCTTATCAGGCTATTGTCTTTTTTAAAAAATTCTTTTTTAACGTCTATTCATTTTTGAGAGACAGAGAGACAGAGTGCAAGTGGGGGAGGGGCAGAGAGAGAGGGAGACGCAGAATCTGAGCAGGATCCAGGTCCTAAGCTGTCAGCACAAGCCCGATGCAGAGCTCTAACTCACGAACTGCGAGATGATGACCTGAGCCGAGGTTAGATGCTAACTGAGCCACCCAGGCTCCCCGTCAGCTTATTGTCTTCTGAATGAATTTGGAGTCATGTAAATAGACATTTTTCTGGACTGAAGTCATGCCAAGAACTGTGCTTTATAACCAAATACAATGGTGTGAAGAGTATTATTTTTCTGCACAAACTTCCTGGTGTAGGCCATAATTAAACACCAGGTAAATAGAATAAAAGATTATGTGATATTCAGGCCCATCTGCTGCCTTTGGAAATAAAACTGTGGTATAGTCTAGAATGACTATAGATCCACTTATCTTATATTTCCAGGATATTTATTTTCCGTAAGAAAAAAAATGTTCCTTGAATTAATTTTGTTTTAAAAATAGAGATCAAGAACACATAGCCATACTGTGAAATCACTTATCTCTGAATATATAGTCAAAAGTGAGAAATACTGTTGATACAACTAAACTTTTTACAGAAACTCTGAGATAATACAGACATTTTATATAATTCAACTGTATAAAATCCAAAGAATTTCAGTAGAAGCATTCTCTAGCAGATTATTTTACAAAGATTATTCTGTGGAGGTTTTGGTGTGTGTATGTATATGTGTGTTTGTATATGTATGTGTATATATTTATATATGTATTTGATGTGTATATACATAATGTGTATATATATATGCATATATACATAATGTGTATATGTGTGTGTGTGTATAAAACTTTTCAAGTAAGATGTTTTATTGAATAAATTTAATGAAAAATTTGAAAGCATGTACAGTGAAAATTACATGTCATTGAAAGAAATTAAAGACCCAAATGAATAGAACATTCCAGGTTCATGGATTAAAAAAAAGTAATACTAGGTATTATTAAATATGAAGTATTTGAAAGATGAAATTTATGCATATTTCCAGATTGTCCAATTTATACTGAATGTATATGTCGATCATTTTATAAGATTCAGTCAAATATAGAGTAATATCCTTGATTGTTCTTACTGGCATTTGATAATTAATTACCTTGAATTTGTAACAACCCATTGTTTTAAAAATAGATGTTTTAGGAGTTGCGGCAAGATGGCGGCTTAGGAGGACGCTGGGCTCACCGCACGTCCTGCTGATCACTTAGATTCCATCTACACCTGCCTAAACAACCCAGAAAACCGCCAGAGGATTAGCAGAACGGAGTCGCCAGAGCCAAACGTAGACGAGAGGCCCACGGAAGAGGGTAGGAAGGGCGGAGAGGCGGTGCGTGCTCCACGGAATGGCGGGAGGGAGCCGGGGCGGAGGGGCGGCTCACCGGCCAAGCAGAGCCCCCGAGTCTGGCTTGCAAAAGCGGAGGGGCCTGACGGACTGTGTTCCCACAACAAGCGCGACTTAGCGTCTGGGAGGTCATAAGTTAACAGCTCTGCTCAGAAAGCGGGAAGGCTGGAGGACAAAGGGAGGGAGAGCTGCTGAGCCCCCTGACAACAGAGCTCAGTTTGGTGGGGAACAAAGGCGCTCACCAGCGCCATCTCCCCCGCCCATCCCCCAGCCGAAATCCCAAAGGAACTGGTTCCTGCCAGGGAACTTGCTCGCTCCGCACAAACACCCAACTCTGCGCTTCTGCGGAGCCAAACCTCCGGCAGCGGATCTGACTCCCTCCCGCTGCCACAGGGCCCCTCCTGAAGTGGATCACCTAAGGAGAAGCGATCTAAGCCTGCCCCTCCTGCCCCCGAGCACCTTGCCTACCCACCCCAGCTAATACGCCAGATCCCCAGCATCACAAGCCTGGCAGGGTGCAAGTAGCCCAGACGAGCCACACCACCCCACAGTGAATCCCACCCCTAGGAGAGGGGAAGAGAAGGCACACACCAGTCTGACTGTGGCCCCAGCGGTGGGCTGGGGGCAGACATCAGGTCTGACTGCGGCCCCGCCCACCAACTCCAGTTATACACCACAGCACAGGGGAAGTGCCCTGCAGGTCCTCACCACGCCAGGGACTATCCAAAATGACCAAGCGGAAGAATTCCCCTCAGAAGAATCTCCAGGAAATAACAACAGCTAATGAGCTGATCAAAAAGGACTTAAATAACATAACAGAAAGTGAATTTAGAATAATAGTCATAAAATTAATCGCTGGGCTTGAAAACAGTATACAGGACAGCAGAGAATCTCTTGCTACAGAGATCAAGGGACTAAGGAACAGTCACGAGGAGCTGAAAAACGCTTTAAACGAAATGCATAACAAAATGGAAACCACCACAGCTCGGCTTGAAGAGGCAGAGGAGAGAATAGGTGAACTAGAAGATAAAGTTATGGAAAAAGAGGAAGCTGAGAAAAAGAGAGATAAAAAAATCCAGGAGTATGAGGGGAAAATTAGAGAACTAAGTGATACACTAAAAAGAAATAATATACGCATAATTGGTATCCCAGAGGAGGAAGAGAGAGGGAAAGGTGCTGAAGGGGTACTTGAAGAAATCATAGCTGAGAACTTCCCTGAACTGGGGAAGGAAAAAGGCATTGAAATCCAAGAGGCACAGAGAACTCCCTTCAGACGTAACTTGAATCGATCTTCTGCACGACATATCATAGTGAAACTGGCAAAATACAAGGATAAAGAGAAAATTCTGAAAGCAGCAAGGGGTAAACGTGCCCTCACATATAAAGGGAGACCTATAAGACTCGTGACTGATCTCTCTTTTGAAACTTGGCAGGCCAGAAAGAATTGGCACGAGATTTTCAGGGTGCTAGACAGAAAAAATATGCAGCCAAGAATCCTTTATCCAGCAAGTCTGTCATTTAGAATAGAACAAGAGATAAAGGTCTTCCCAAACAAACAAAAACTGAAGGAATTTGTCACCACTAAACCAGCCCTACAATACAAGAGATCCTAAGGGGGACCCTGTGAGACAAAGTCCCAGAGACATCACTATAAGCATAAAACATACAGACATCACAATGACTCTAAACCCGTATCTTTCTATAATAACACTGAATGTAAATGGATTAAATGCGCCAACCAAAAGACATAGGGTATCAGAATGGATAAAAAAACAAGACCCATCTATTTGCTGTCTACAAGAGACTCATTTTAGACCTGAGGACACCTTTAGATTGAGAGTGAGGGGATGGAGAACTATTTATCATGCGACTGGAAGCCAAAAGAAAGCTGGAGTAGCCATACTTCTATCAGACAAACTAGACTTTAAATTAAAGGCTGTAACAAGAGATGAAGAAGGACATTATATAATAGTTACAGGGTCTATCCATCAGGAAGAGCTAACAATTATAAATGTCTATGCGCCGAATACCGGAGCCCCCAAATATATAAAACAATTACTCATAAACATAAGCAACCTTATTGATAAGAATGTGGTAATTGCAGGGGACTTTAATACACCACTTACAGAAATGGATAGATCATCTAGAAACACGGTCAATAAAGAAACAAGGGCCCTGAATGAGACATTGGATCAGATGGACTTGACAGATATATTTAGAACTCTGCATCCCAAAGCAACAGAATATACTTTCTTCTCGAGTGCACATGGAACATTCTCCAAGATAGATCATATACTGGGTCACAAAACAGCCCTTCATAAGTTTACAAGAATTGAAATTATACCATGCTTACTTTCAGACCACAATGCTATGAAGCTTGAAATCAACCACAGAAAAAAGTCTGGAAAACCTCCAAAAGCATGGAGGTTAAAGAACACCCTACTAACGAATGAGTGGGTCAACCAGGCAATTAGAGAAGAAATTAAAAAATATATGGAAACAAACGAAAATGAAAATACAACAATCCAAACGCTTTGGGACGCAGCAAAGGCAGTCCTGAGAGGAAAATACATTGCAATCCAGGCCTATCTCAAGAAACAAGAAAAATCCCAAATACAAAATCTAACAGCACACCTAAAGGAACTAGAAGCAGAACAGCAAAGGCAGCCTAAGCCCAGCAGAAGAAGAGAAATAATAAAGATCAGAGCAGAAATAAACAATATAGAATCTAAAAAAACTGTAGAGCAGATCAACGAAACCAAGAGTTGGTTTTTTGAAAAAATAAACAAAATTGACAAACCTCTAGCCAGGCTTCTCAAAAAGAAAAGGGAGATGACCCAAATAGATAAAATCATGAATGAAAATGGAATTATTACAACCAATCCCTCAGAGATACAAACAATTATCAGGGAATACTATGAAAAATTATATGCCAACAAATTGGACAACCTGGAAGAAATGGACAAATTCCTGAACACCCACACGCTTCCAAAACTCAATCAGGAGGAAATAGAAAGCTTGAACAGACCCATAACCAGCGAAGAAATTGAATCGGTTATCAAAAATCTCCCAACAAATAAGAGTCCAGGACCAGATGGCTTCCCAGGGGAGTTCTACCAGACGTTTAAAGCAGAGATAATACCTATCCTTCTCAAGCTATTCCAAGAAATAGAAAGGGAAGGAAAACTTCCAGACTCATTCTATGAAGCCAGTATTACTTTGATTCCTAAACCAGACAGAGACCCAGTAAAAAAGAGAACTACAGGCCAATATCCCTGATGAATATGGATGCAAAAATTCTCAATAAGATACTAGCAAATCGAATTCAACGGCATATAAAAAGAATTATTCACCATGATCAAGTGGGATTCATTCCTGGGATGCAGGGCTGGTTCAACATTCGCAAATCAATCAACGTGATACATCACATTAACAAAAAAAAAGAGAAGAACCATATGATCCTGTCAATCGATGCAGAAGAGGCCTTCGACAAAATCCAGCACCCTTTCTTAATAAAAACCCTTGAGAAAGTCGGGATAGAAGGAACATACTTAAAGATCATAAAAGCCATTTATGAAAAGCCCACAGCTAACATCATCCTCAATGGGGAAAAACTGAGAGCTTTTTCCCTGAGATCAGGAACACGACAAGGATGCCCACACTCACCGCTGCTGTTTAACATAGTGCTGGAAGTTCTAGCATCAGCAATCAGACAACAAAAGGAAATCAAAGGCATCAAAATTGGCAAAGATGAAGTCAAGCTTTCGCTTTTTGCAGATGACATGATATTATACATGGAAAATCCGATAGACTCCACCAAAAGTCTGCTAGAACTGATACAGGAATTCAGCAAAGTTGCAGGATACAAAATCAATGTACAGAAATCAGTTGCATTCTTATACACTAACAATGAAGCAACAGAAAGACAAATAAAGAAACTGATCCCATTCACAATTGCACCAAGAAGCATAAAATACCTAGGAATAAATCTAACCAAAGATGTAAAGGATCTGTATGCTGAAAACTATAGAAAGCTTATGAAGGAAATTGAAGAAGACTTAAAGAAATGGAAAGACATTCCCTGCTCATGGATTGGAAAAATAAATATTGTCAAAATGTCAATACTACCCAAAGCTATCTACACATTCAATGCAATCCCAATCAAAATTGCACCAGCATTCTTCTCAAAACTAGAACAAGCAATCCTAAAATTCATATGGAACCACAAAAGGCCCCGAATAGCCAAAGGAATTTTGAAGAAGAAGACCAAAGCAGGAGGCATCACAATCCCAGACTTTAGCCTCTACTACAAAGCTGTCATCATCAAGACAGCATGGTATTGGCACCAAAACAGACACATAGACCAATGGAATAGAATAGAAACCCCAGAACTAGACCCACAAACGTATGGCCAACTCATCTTTGACAAAGCAGGAAAGAACATCCAATGGAAAAAAGACAGCCTCTTTAACAAATGGTGCTGGGAGAACTGGACAGCAACATGCAGAAGGTTGAAACTAGACCACTTTCTCACACCATTCACAAAAATAAACTCAAAATGGATAAAGGACCTAAATGTGAGACAGGAAACCATCAAAACCTTAGAGGAGAAAGCAGGAAAAGACCTCTCTGACCTCAGCCGTAGCAATCTCTTACTCGACACATCCCCAAAGGCAAGGGAATTAAAAGCAAAAGTGAATTACTGGGACCTTATGAAGATAAAAAGCTTCTGCACAGCAAAGGAAACAACCAACAAAACGAAAAGGCAACCAACGGAATGGGAAAAGATATTCGCAAATGACATATCGGACAAAGGGCTAGTATCCAAAATCTATAAAGAGCTCACCAAACTCCACACCCAAAAAACAAATAACCCAGTGAAGAAATGGGCAGAAAACATGAATAGACACTTCTCTAAAGAAGACATCCGGATGGCCAACAGGCACATGAAAAGATGCTCAACGTCGCTCCTTATCAGGGAAATACAAGTCAAAACCACACTCAGATATCACCTCACGCCAGTCAGAGTGGCCAAAATGAACAAATCAGGAGACTATAGATGCTGGCGAGGATGTGGAGAAACGGGAACCCTCTTGCACTGTTGGTGGGAATGCAAATTGGTGCAGCCGCTCTGGAAAGCAGTGTGGAGGTTCCTCAGAAAATTAAAAATAGACCTACCCTATGACCCAGCAATAGCACTGCTAGGAATTTATCCAAGTGATACAGGAGTACTGATGCATAGGGCCACTTGTACCCCAATGTTCATAGCAGCACTCTCAACAATAGCCAAATTATGGAAAGAGCCTAAATGTCCATCAACTGATGAATGGATAAAGAAATTGTGGTTTATATACACAATGGAATATTACGTGGCAATGAGAAAAAATGAAATATGGCCTTTTGTAGCAACGTGGATGGAACTGGAGAGTGTGATGCTAAGTGAAATAAGCCATACAGAGAAAGACAGATACCATATGGTTTCACTCTTATGTGGATCCTGAGAAACTGAACAGGAACCCATGGGGGAGGGGAAGGAAAAAAAAAAAAGAGATTAGAATGGGAGAGAGCCAAAGCATAAGAGACTGTTAAAAACTGAGAACAAACTGAGGGTTGATGGGGGGTGGGAGGGAGGAGAGGGTGGGTGATGGGTATTGAGGAGGGCACCTTTTAGGATGAGCACTGGGTGTTGTATGGAAACCAATTTGTCAATAAATTTCATAAAAAAAAAATAGATGTTTTATTTTATTTTGGATCATTGTAATTATTTTTAAGTATAACTGACATACAATATTCTATTCGTTTCAGGTATACATATTTATTTTATGTGTTTACACATTTTGAAATGATCTCCATGATACATCAAGTTAGTATCTGTCACCACACAAACTTACTATAATATTAATGGCTATATTCCCTATGCTGTGCTTTCCATCCCCATGACTTATTTATTTTGTACCTGAAAGTTTGTACCTATTAATTACCTTCACCTATTTCACCTGACCCTTCAAATGATCCCCTTCTGGTAACCAACAGTTTGTTTCATGTATCTATGAGTATGCTTCTGGGTTTTTTTGTTGTTGTTTGTCTTGTTCTATTTGTTTTGTGTTGTTTTTTTTTTCATTTTATTTGATTTTTTTGTTTTAATATACTCTTTTTTTACTTTTTATAGTATAAATGCTTGTGTTAAAAAATTAGTTCAAATAAATATTATACCACAAGAAACTATAAAAAGAAGAAATTTACCTGAAATTTAGTGGGGGAAGGAAATAATAAATTAATAAATTAATTAATTAATTAATTAAATAAATAAATAAAATCCATGGGTTGTTAGTCCTGAAGGAGATACTTAGAGAAGTGATGCATAATGCAATTTTGAAATGCTTTATTTCAAGTAAATTGGATCTAAGCATTTTTTACAGCTGTATTGAAGTAAAATGAATATAAGCTATGGTCTAAATGTTTGTGTCTTTCCCAAACTCATGTGTTAAAATCCTGAACCCCCAAAATTGCACCTGGAGGTGGGTCATTTGGGAGGTCCCTAAGTCATGAATGTGAAACCCTCATAGATGGAATTAGTGCCTTATAAAAGAGGCTCCCAAGAAATCCTTAGCCCTTTCTCCATGTGAGGGCACAGGGAGAAAGCACCAGCTGTCAACCAGGAAGCAGGCCTTTACCAGAATATGACCTTGCTATTGCCTTGATCATGGATTTCCCAGCTTCCAGAACTGTGAGTTGTTTATACAGTAAAATATAAACAAACAAAAAATAGATAAAATAGACACTAGAATAGACAATAACATAACATTGAAAATAATGACCAATTAAAAAAAAATAAAATTGGCAATGCTTTAACTACATTAACTAAGAAAGAAAGAAGACAAAAAAACAAAAAACAAAATTAGAAATGGAACAGAAAACAATATAAAAGGTACCACAGAAATACATACTGTGATAACAGATTACTATACACAATAATATACTAACACATCAGAAAACTTAGGAAAAAACCAAGAAGATAATTCCTAAAAATGCACAAGTTACCAATACTGAATTGTGAATCTTGAATCCAAGACATAGAGACCAAAAATAAGAATGAAAGTTGAATTAAGAACCAAGAATGTCCCAGTACAGAAAAGCCCAAGACTACATTGTTTTATTGGTGAATTCTACCAAGCATTTTAAAAAATGGCAATATTTAATAAAATCTTACAAATTGAATAGAAGGAACACATTCAAAATCATTGTATAAAGCCCTGACACCAAATCAGGATAAAAACAATACAAGAACATTTTACAAGATGGCAGTGGAGTTGGAGGTCCCTATGCTCGTCTTGTCCCATAAACACAACTAGATAACTATCAAATCATCCTAAATAACAAAGAAATTGACTTGAACACTAAAAGAACATACTCCACAACTAAAGGGAGATAAGAGGCCAAATCTAAGAAGGTAGGAAGTGGAGATGTGGTGTAGGGGAGAATGGATTGCTGGTGCTGTGGATGGAAGGGAGCTATGGTCATGGAGAAGGGCAAGAGAGAATGCACAAGGGAATGCATAAGGAGAATGTTTCCCCAAAGCCATTAGCTTGGAAAATGAGAAGAGCTAAATTTTTTGAGTTCTTGCAACCAATGGGGCCTAAAGACTGATGTTTTAAAATCAGCAGCCTTGGCTGGGATAGAGATCAGGGGGAACTGTGCTGCTCCTGGAGAGGAATCAGGCATTTCCAGAGGCAAACAGCATAGAAACAGAGATCTGAAAAATACCTGGGGCACACAGTGGGGAGATGATTATTCACTTTTCTCAGAGCATGTCTCTGAGAGGCATCATTTACAGAGACACTTCTATGGGAACAAAAGAACTGGCTGGTGCCATTTTCCACCTCTGCCCCTCAGCAGAAATGCAGAACCAACCCCCTGAGGGAAGCAGATCAGTGAGGACACTGGCTGCCTATCCTGATTACACCATGCCCCACCCCCATTGTGCTCTGGGGGATGGCATTTCTCAATCAAGCTTGCCTCAGTCCCAGTGTGGTGGGCCTCTCCCCCAGAAGACCAGTACAAATCCCTGCCCACACTATGTCTCCTGATCAGAGAGCTCTGCAGGGCCTTAGTTCTGGTAGGGTTGGTGTCAGGTCTCATTTCACAAGCAGACCAGAGCACAACTAGTTAAAACTCACTACATTCAGGCCAGAGACCAAACACTGCTCACAATAGGTGAGAAAGCCTCTTCAGGTGACTGGCTTGAAGGACAGAGCAGCCAAAACACAATAATAAAACACACTTAGCACACAATGGAGACACTCCCTGAAGCACCAGGTGTTGGGCATTACTTGATCTCTTCTTCATAAGGTCATTATTCCAGGAGCAAGAGACATAACAGGCTTTTCTAACACAGAAAAGACGGCAGAGTCCTGGATAAAATGCCAAGATGAAAGAATTTATCCCAAATGAAAGAACAAAATAAGGTGATGGCCAGGGATCTAAGCAAAACAGATGTAAGCAACATGCCTGATGGAGAATTTAAAGCAACAGTCATAAAGATCTTCACTGGGATTGAGAAGAGAATAGAAGACACCAGTGAGACCCTTACCATGGAGATTAAAGAGTTAAAAAAGAATCAATCAGAAATGAAGAATGCAATAAATGAGATTGGAAACAGGCTTGATGCAATGAACAGCAGGCATGAAGAAGCAGAGGAATGAATTAGTGACCTGGAAGACAAAATAATAGAAAATAATGAAGTTGAACAAAAGAAAGAAAGAATTATGCAATATAAAAATAGACTTAGGGAACTCAGTGAATCTAACATAATAACATTTATATTAGAGGAGTCCCAGAAAAAGAAGAAGAGAGAAAAGGGGGTAGAAAATTTATTGGAAGAAATAATAGCTGAAAACTTCCCTAATCTATGGAAGAAAATAGATATCCAAATCCTGGAGGCACAGAGAACTTGCATCAAAATCAACAAAAGAAGGCCAACAATAAGACACACTGTAATTAAATTTGCAAAATATAGTGATAAAGAAAAAAATCTTACAAGCAACAAGACAAAAGTAGTCCTTAACTTACAAAGAAAGACCCATAAGGCTAGCTGAAGATTTTTCAACAGAAACTTGGCAAACCAGAAGGGAGTGGCATGATGTATTCAAAGTGCTGGATGGGAAAAATCTGCAGCCAAGAACACTCTATCCAGAAAGGCTATCATTCAGAATAGAAGGAGAGATAAAGAGTTTTTCAGACAAAAACTAAAGCAGTTTGTAACGACTGAACCAGCCCTGCAAGAAACAATAAGGGGACTCTGAGTGCAAAGGAAAGATCAAAAGTGACAAAGACAAGAAATGATCAGAGAAAATACCCAGAAACGATAAAATGAGTAATAAAATAGCAATAAAAGTATATCTATCAATAATTACTTTGAATGTAAATGGACTAGATGCTCCAATCAAAAGACGCAGGGTGTCAGAATGGAAAACAACAACAACAACAACAACAACAAGACCTATCTATATGCTGCTGAAAGGGCGGGCCTACGCCGCCGACTCCATCCTGTTCCGTGTCCTTCACCTTGACCACACCTCCTCCCCTTGAGTAAACCCCCCCTCACCTGCCTAACAGGACTCGGACCCTTCCCCAGGACCCTGCCCCAGCCAATCGGCTGAGGCCATAGCCATTACCTCACCAACTGCCCGCAGGCCCCAATAAAACCTTTGTCCTTTTGAAACTCGCTCTCTTTCCCTGGTATCTCACCGCTGCATCGGTGCAGGTAGGGGATTGAGCTCGAGCTAGCTCGAATAAAGGCTCTTTGCTTTTGCATCGGACTCGGCTCCCTAGTGGTCTTTGGGGATCACAAATTCTGGGCATAACACTGCCAAGAAGAGACTCATTTTAGACCTAAAGACACCTATAGATTCAAAACAAGGGGGTGGAGAAATATTTATCATGCAAATCAATGCTAAAAGAAAGTCAGAGTAGCAATACTTAAATCAGGAAAACTACAAGGGCACTTGGGTAGCTCAATCAGTTTAAGTGTCCAACTCTTGGTTTCATCGCAGGCCATGATCTCATGGAGCACGTGTTCATGCCCCAAATCGGGCTCTGTGCTGGCAGTGCAGAGCCTGCTTGGGATTCTCTCTCCCTCCCTCCCTCCCTGCTCCCCCACCCCCACCACTTTCTTGTTCTCTCAAAATAAATATATAAACTTCTCAAAAAGAAAAGCAAAGCAAAACTAGACTTTTTCCACATATTTTTAATATGTGTTACTTGAGAAGCAAGTTTTTGAAGATCACATATATTTGGGTAAAAATGGATTAGAAAAAGATAAATGGAGTTTTAACTGCAGGACTCATCAGAATCCTTAATGTGCTAATAGTCGTATTATCTCCTCAGAAAGGAATATATCCAACAATGTTTCCTCCAAGTACCTAAGGATAGAACACTTTTTCCCATAAAATATTTGACAACACGGCGCTTCAACAAGCATATTTTGATAAACATTGATTCCCATAAGTAAAAAGAATAATTTATTCTTTATGCATTTTAGCTGCTTCTAGATTTGAGGTGAAATGGTAAAAGGCAATTGATTGTTTCATTAGGAGTTTGGCATTATACAGGATTCTACAAATCATTAAGTTTCTCGTTTTTATTTGAGAAGTGGAGACAGTGAGAAATGAAGTGATTTACTGAGGTTTATAAGAGTAAGCTTCATAATCTTCAATTCTAAATGATTCTAAAATGAGTAAACAGGTTTTCATATTTTCAGTACTTTTCCTGAAAAGAATACCAAGAGTAATGATGAAGAGGTAATAGAATTATTTTAGTAAGTTTTTATTTGGGTTTAATATTTCCTACACAGTCTTCTGGGTTATGCTAAATGACAAATATTATATAATGTCACAGAGTCTTTGGATAAATACAAATATTTTGTAGGAAAGTATTCTGAAGGGCTAAAAACATGTGATCTCAAATTTAGGTTTCTTTAATATTTAATCCGTTCAAACAGTTTTCCATTAAAATGGGATTTTACAACATTTCACTGTACTCTTGCCTAAAACTTACTTGACGATTGATACATGGAGAAAATTGGTATGTGGAGAAGAGAAAAATACCAGTGATGAAATCCAACAAGTATACATTTTTTATAGAAATATTCTAATAACTGCACACATACCACCAGGGCTAAGGTAAAACGTAAATCTAATTTAATAAATGGATCTACAATACAGGAGGCAGCCGCCAAGAAGGCATCTGTCTTTTCCAATTGTAAAATTATACACTTTAGTTTAAAAGAAAGAAACATCCATCAGAGCAGTAGGATTTCCATCAGGACCTGCTGATTAGGACTTCTGCAAAAATCACATCTTACAAAGTTGACTAGATATATTTTTTTCTCCTTTGCCAAATCAGCATCCTTAGCAAAATGTTTCTCAAGATTTGAATCTGTATCGAAAATTAAGTCAGCTGCAGCCTGAGTTTATTTTTCACTTATTATTAGTAATAAAAACATCAGAGAATATGGTGTCCGTGCTTCTAATTTTAAAGATGAATAGGTTGAAACAAAAGAAACTAAAATTCAGATTCAAGCATACTACTTTTGTTTCCTGTCCGTCAAGTTGTTGCATTTTGCCATTGTAGTTGTCAATTATAAATATCTAATTTATGACACACTTAGTAGTTGGATTTTTCAAAGTTCTTACAACAAAAAGCATAGTGTCTTACTAACCAGGGACTGAAATTTCTGGGCTTGGAAGAAGGGCAACCAAGTACTATGTCTAAAGACACTTGAGGGGCACCTGGGTAGCTGAGTCGGTTATGCAGTCGACTCTTGGTTTCCGCTTAGGTCATGATCCCACGGTTCGTGAGTTCAAGCCCTGCATCAGGTTCTGCTCTTCCAGTGCAGAGCCTGCTTAGGATTCTCTCTCCCCTCTCTCTCTGCCCCTCCCCTGCTCTCTCGCTCTTTCTTCAAAAATAAATAAATGTTAAAAAAAATAAAAAAATAAAGACACTTGAGTAATTATGCTGAGTAATTATATCTCAAACTCGCTCATCAGCAGGTGAATACATACTCTCATCATTAGATTACTAGTAAGTCCTTCTTTTTCTAGGAATTACCTTTCTAAATACTTACAAGAACCCTGGCTGTGTGCTTGGACTCAGCCTCAGCTAAAAGCATGATTTTCCTCCATTACTATTGGAGAAACTCAAGTCTTTAAGACTTAATACAGTTGTGTCAAGTCAACTATATTTTTGTACTGAGGTTGACAAAAAAAAGAAAAAAATATATTAATTGTTCCCTTCAACTGTGGCTCACATATGCAGCACTATTTATGGTCTGTAACCAATGCGGATTTTTCTTTGGAGTCTTCATTTGGGGTATCTCTCAGATTCAAAGCTGCTGCCTGCATGCCTGCTATGCCTCTCTGTGCCTACTGTGGCTCTACTCGTTGTAGACCATTGTCTATACTCCTTACATGAATTTTCATACTACCAACAAAATTCTGTTATTTCCACTACCAACCTGTTTATACATCTATGGTATTAAATTCCTCAGCCAATTGTGAAAAGACTCATTTCTTGTGCCTAGCTCCTCCAGTGTAGTGTTTCAGACAGAGAACTTTTATTTTTACCGCAATCATCTTCTTTCAGAAGTGCATAGGCGCAGGGGTGTGACAGTTTTCTCACCCAGCTCTGTCATGTCTATTTATTCAAGTACCCAGGCTCTGAGGCAAAGCCTGCCTGACTCTGACTGAAGTATTCTTCACTCATGGTACATTTCTCTGATGAATCTTATTATCCCAACAATCTGGCTTTTTATGGTACCAGCATTGGTTAAACATTTTTCAGATTGAAGGAGCAGAAAACCAAAATTAAGCTACCTTAAATAAAAAGTAGAGTCCACAAGGGAGTTCAAGAAAGATGACAGAGTAGGAAGATTCTGAGCTAATCTCATCTCATTATCATACTCAGATAGCAGAAAACCAAAATTAAGCTACCTTAAATAAAAAGTAGAGTCCACAAGGGAGTTCAAGAAAGATGACAGAGTAGGAAGATTCTGAGCTAATCTCATCTCATTATCATACTCAGATAGCAGAAAACCAAAATTAAGCTACCTTAAATAAAAAGTAGAGTCCACAAGGGAGTTCAAGAAAGATGACAGAGTAGGAAGATTCTGAGCTAATCTCATCTCATTATCATACTCAGATAACAGCTATGACATATATGTAACTAACTCTGCAAACAACCTGAAGACTTGGAGAACAGACCTTTCACAGTTAATTGTCAGAAGGAGGCCTTATTGAAAAGAGTTGGAGGGGCAGAAATGTGGCTGGGAACTACAACCCTGTTGAGACTAGCCACATATGGGAGGGACACCACAAGCAATGAGAAGTAAAAGAATCAAATCCCACACAAGGAGCCCCAGCAGTGGGGACCTGCACTGTGAAGACAAATCCCTAGAACATCTGGACTTGAAAAACAGTAGGATTTAACTTCAGAAGCTTTACAAATTAATGGGGTTTAATTCCAGGTACTTTAAAAACCAGTGGGCTTAACTCCAGGAGAACTGGAGGGTGACAGGAAGTTGAGTCCCCACCATTAAAGAGCAAGCATAACTTGGCCCAAGACACATCACAGAAGCAGCAGTCTGAAAAGTGCCTGTGGTGTGCATGAAGATTTATTAACTATTCTCAGTGTGTATGCTAGAGGGGTAGGGATTGCCAGTAGATCTCTCTGGGACCAAACATACTGGGGGCTCCATTTCTCTTCCCCTCCCCAACCTACATAGCTGGAAGCTTGCAGGGGCCAGCAGTAACACTCCATCTTACCTTGCTGACACTATATGTTTCGTTTGCATATTCCCCTGCAGACCCACCCTATTCAGCCCACCTTGCTTGGCAGGCATCCCTCCATTGTGACTCCTGTCCCACCACATCCTGAAAGCATGGTCCCCTTGACAGGGACCAGCATCTCTAAAGTGACTCTTGTCCTGGGGAAAAGGGGAGATATCCCACACACCAGCACACCCAGTTTCTGCAGCCTGGCATGTAAGCTGGCTGTGAAAAGAGCAAGCACTGCCCTTTCATACATGTGCAACTGTGGTACACACGAAAATTGTAGACACTTAGTTTGTCAACCCTGCCCACAAACGAGGTCTCAGTGGCCTCAAGTAGGACACTCTACCTACCCTGCCCAGTGCACCAACAGCAGGGCCACCTGGGCTAAGGCCAATGTGGCTCAGCCACAATAGCAGGACACACACAACATTCATAAGAGATACCCCAGGAGTGTTTGGTTCTGTTTACCATGGGGGATTGTGCTAGAAGAAACAAGAAGATCTCTTCTAAACAAGGCCACTACTTTTAAAACCAGGAAACATAGCTCACCACCTTAAAATAGAAAAACAAATACAGAGCATTAAACAAAATGAGACAAATAAATATGTCCCAATTAAAGAAAGAGAAAAATCGCAGTAAAAGAGCTAAATGAAACAGAGGTAAGAAATAGGCCTGATAAAAAAATTCAAAGTAATGGTCATAGAGACACTCACTGGATTTGAGAAAAAAGCACATTAACTTAGTGAGAACTTCAATGGAAAGATAGAAAATATAAAAGAGAACCAGTCAGTGAATAGAAAAAATCAGTAACTAAAATGAAAAATACACTGGAGGGAATGGGCAACAGATTAGAAGACATAGAGTGGATCTGCAATTTGGAAGGCAGGGTAATGGAAAGCAACCAAGCAGAACTGTGAAAAGAAAAAAAAATAATAATATAAAAAATAAGTACACTGAGAGAACTTAGTGATATCATCAAGCATTATAACATTGGCATTACAGGGATTCAAGAAGAAGAAGATATAGAAAGGGTCAGAAAACTTATTTAGTAGAGAAATAATAGCTGAGAACTTCCTAAAGTTGGTGAAAGTAACAGACATTCAGGTCCAGTAAACAAAAAGTCCCTAAGAAGATCAACCCAAAGAGGTCAATAACAAGACACATAATAATTAAAATGGCAAAAAGCAATGATAATAAGAATTTAAGACGTAGCAAGAAAAAAAAAACAGTTACATAATACAAGGGAAACCTCAAAAGGCTATCAGCTGATTTTTTTTAGTCAAAACACTGCAGTCAAGAAGGGAGCGACATGATATATTCAAAACGCTGAAAGGAAAAGAACAGCTACCAAAAATACTCTAACCAGAAAGTTTCTCATTTAGAATAGAAGAGAAATAAAAATTTTCCGGACCAAAAAAAAAAAAAATAAAAAAAAATTAAAGGATTTCATCACTAAACAAGACTTAAATGTTAAAAAAAAAAATTCTTTGAGTGAAAAAAAAAGAAAAAGCTTTAACTAGAGTACAAAACATACATAAAAGGGGAAAATTTCACAGGTAAAAACAAACATACAGTAAAGGTAGTAGATTAATTATTTATAAAACCAGTATGGATGTTAAAATACAAAACTGGTAAAATTATATCTATAAAAATTAGACAAGAAATACAGAAAATAAAAAGTTGCACAATATGACATTATATACATAAAATGTAGAGGAAGTAGTAAAAATGTAATGCTTTTAAAATGTGTTTGAATGTAGGTTTAGTTGGTTAAGTGCCCAACTCTTAATTTCGGCCTAGGTCATGATTTCACAGCTTGTGGGTTCAAGCCCTACATCAGGCTCTGTGCTGGCAGTGCAGAGCTTGCTTGGGATCCTCTCTCTTCCTCTCTGTCTGCCCTTCCCTCTCATGCACTTGCACGCACGTGCTCTCTCTCTCTCTCAAAATAAATAATAAGTAAACATAAGAAATGTGTTTGAATTTAAGCAACCATCTACTTAATATAGACTGCTACATGTATAAGATGTCACAGAAGAACCCAATAGTAATCATAAATCAAAAGCTTATAACAGATACAAAAAATAAAAAGAAAGGAATCCAAACATAGCTAAACAAAGCCATCAAACCACAAGGAAAGAGAGCAAAAGAAAAGACAGAGGAGAATTACAAAAACACGAGAAACAATTAACAAAATGGCAATAAATACATATCTATCAACAATTACTTAAATATAAGTGGATTAAATACTCCAATCAAAAGGCATAGGGTGAATGAACAAACAAACAAAAACAATACTTATCTATATGCTGTCATTAAAAGACTTGATTTAGACTAAAAGACATATACAGAGTGAAAATGAAGGGATGGGAAAACATATACTATGCAAATGGAAGGAAAAAAAGCCATATTAGCAATACTTGTATCAGGAAAAAACATATAGAGGTTTTAAAATAAGGACTGTAGCAAGAGACAAATAAAAGCACCACATAATAATAAAGGGATGAATCGAACAAACTGAAATAAAAATTGTAAATGTATATGTACCCAAAATAGAAGCACCTAAATACATAAAGCAAATATTAACAGACATAAAGAAATAAATTGACAGTAATACAATAATAGTAAGGGATTTTACCACCCCATTTACATCAATGGATACATCGTCCAAACAAAAAATCAACGAGGAAGCAGCAGCTCTGAATTACACATTAGACCAGAGGGACCTGATATATACAAAACATTAAATTCAACAACGGAAGAATAAACATTCTTTTCAAGTGTACATGGAACATCCTCCAGGATATTTCACATGTTAGACCACAAAATAAGTCTAAGCCTAAAAAAATTTAAGAAGACTGAAATCCTATCATGCGTATTTTTACCATAATGTTATGAAACTAGAAGTCAATTACAAGAAGAAAATCTAGACAAAACACAAATATATGGAAGGTAAACAATACATTACTATCTAATGCATGGGTCAAACAAGAAATCTAAGAGAAAACTTAAAAATTATATAAAGAAAAATGAAAATGAAAAACACAATGATCAAAAAATTTGAATGTAGCAAAACAGTTCTAAGAGGTAAATTTGTAGCAATACTGGCCTATTTCAAGAAACGGGAAAAAATATCAAATAAACAACCTAACCCTATACTTAAAGGAACCAAAAAGCAAACTAACAAAAAAGAACAAAGCTCAAAGCTAATCAAAGAAAGGGAATAATAAAGATTAGAATAGAAATAAAGAAAATGAGAATTAAAAAAGTAAAAAGAGCAATGAAGCGAAGAGCTATTTGAACATATAAACAAAATTGATAAACCTTTAGCCAGAATCATCATGGAAAGATAGATAAAACTCAAATGAAATCAAAGGGAGGAGAAATAACAACTGACACCACAGAAATACAAAGAATTAGAAGAGAATATTGTGAAAAAATTATATGCTAACAAATTGGACAACCTGGAAGAAATGGATATATTCCTAGCAACATACAATCTCCAAAAACTTAATCAGGAAGAAACAGAAAATCTGAACAGACTGATTACTAGTAAGGGAAATAACTTGGCAAGCAAAAAACTCCCAAGAAACAAAAATCTGCAACCAGATAGCTTGTTAGGTGAATTGTATGAATCATTTAAAAAAGAGTTAACATCTATTCTTCTGAAACTCTTCAAAAATAAAAGAGAAAGAAAAACTTCCAAATTCATCCTATGAGGCTAGCATTACTCACACTAAAACCAGATAAGACCACTACAAAAAAAGAAAACTACAGGCCAGTATCGCTGATTAATGTGTATACAGAAATCCTCAAGAAAATATTAGAAGACCAAGTTCAACAATACGTCAAAAATTATCCCTCATAATCAAGTGGGATTTATTCCAGGGATGCAACAATGGTTCAATATTCACAAATCAATGTGATGCATCATGATAACAAGAAAATAATAAAAGTCACATGATCATCTCAGAAGATGCAGAACAAGCGCTTGACAAAGGGCAACATCCATTCATGATGAAAACTCTCAACAAAGTAGGGTTAGAAGGAACATACCTCAACATAATAAAGCCCATGTATAAAAAACCCAAAGCTAACAGCATACTCAATGGTGGAAAACTGAAAGTTTTTCCTACAAGATCAGGAACAAGACAAGGATGTCCTCTCTCACCACTTGTATTCAACATAATACTGGAAGTCCTAGCTACAGAAATCAGACAGAAATAAAGGCATTCAAAATGGTAAGGAAAAAGTAATACTGTTAGAATTTGCATACAGCATGGTATTATATATAGAAAACCCACTAGAACTGGTAAATAAAGTCAGCAAAGTCACAGTATACCAAATTAATATACAGAAATTTGTTGCATACACTAATAATAAAACAGCAAAAAGCAATAAAGAAAACAATCTCATTTACAAGAAATCACAGTATTGTCCAGAAAGTCGATATAAGGGAACCCTCAGGCACTGTTGGTGGGAATAAAAATGGTGCAGCCACATGGAAAACAGCATGGAGATTCCTTAACAACTTAAAAATGAAATACTACATGATTCAGTAATTCCACCATTGAGTATTTATTCAAATTAAACAAAAATATTAAAACAAAAAGATATATGCATCCCTATGTTTATTGCAGCATCATTTACAAGAGATAAGATACGGAAGCAACATAAGTGTCCATTAAGAGATGAATGGATTAAGAAGATGTGGCATATGTACACACATACAAACACACGTGCACACACACATACACACAATGAAATGTTACCTATAAAAAATGAGACCTTGCCATTTTTTTTGTCACATGGCAAAATCCACATGGATGGATCTAGAGGGTATTATGGTAAGTGAAATAAGACAGAGAATTCAAATACCATATGACTTCACTTATGCTGGAAGGTAAAACCCGAAACAAAAGAATAACTATGCAAAAAAACCCAGAAACAGACACATAAATACAGAAAACAACCTGATCGTTGTCAGAGGGTGGGAGTGGGGATGATAAAAATAAGTGGAAGGGGACTGGGATATGTAGGCTTCCAGTTATGGAGTGAACAGGTCATGGAGATAAAGGATACAGCATGGGGAATGTCGTTGGTGGTGCTGTAATAGCATTCACTGTATGGTGACAGATGGTAGCTACATTTGTGGTCATAGAATAATATATACACTTGTCACGTCAGTGTGTTGAACATTTGAGACTGTTGTAACATTGTATGCCAACTATTCTACAATAAAAATTTTAAATACTATCAAGTTTACTGAACTGTGTACAGGCACACATGCCACTTTAAAAACACACACACACACACACACACACACACACACACACACACACACAGAAAAAGCAGAATAAGTGTTTAAGACAAAAATAGGAACAAAGAATGAGGGCAATAAATAGACCACAGTAACAAACGTGGCAGGTAGTAACACAATAATATCAATAATTACCTTAAACATCAATGATCTATATACATCAATTAGAAGACAGATTGTCAGTATGAATCAAAAAACAAGAAACTCACTTTAAATACCCATATGGATTTAAAATAAAGGGATGGAGAAAAATATATCATGTTAACACTAATCAAAAGAAAGTAGTGGTAGCCATATTCATTTCAGACAGAGCAGACTACATGGCAAGAAATGTTATCAAAGATAGAGATATTACATAATAATAAAGGAATCAACAATTCAATAAGACATAACAATCCTTAATGTGTATGTGCCTAACAGAGTGGCAACATATCTGAGGCAAAATAAATTGAATTGCAAAGAGAAATTGATGAGTCCACTATCATACTTGAAGACTTTAATATCTTTCTATCACAAATGGACAAATACAGCAGCCAGAAACTCAGTAAGGACATTGTTGAACTCAACAGCACCATAAACCACTTAACTGAAGTCTATAGACTACACAAAACAAATTATGTATTGTTTTCAAGTTCACATAAAATATTTACCAAGACAGATCATATCTGGGGCCTAAAAACCTACCTTAATAATTGTAAAAGAATAAAAGTCACACAACATTAGCTTTCAGACCACAATAATATTAAACTAGAAATAAATGACAGAAAGCTGAAGAAAAACCAAAATAACAGGGTATTAAATAATATACTTTCAAATAACAAATAAATTAAAGATGAAATCTCAAGATAAATTTAAAAGTATTTTGAACTAAAGAAAAATGAAAACACAACTTATCAAATATGTGGAATTCAGTGAAAGTAGTGCCTAGAGGGAAATTTATAGCATTGATTGTAATTTTAGAAAAGAAAAAAAAAGATCTAAAATCAATAATGTAGTCTTCTACTTTAGGAAACTAGAAACAAGAGATCAAGTTAAACACAAAGTAAGTCCCCAAAATAATAATAATTAAAGTAGGAATCAATGAAACTGAAAAGTAGGAGTCCATAGAGAAAATCAACAGTCAGAAGCTCATTTTTTGGAAAAGATTAATAAAATTGATAAGCCTCCAGTTAGACTAATTATGAAGAAAAAAGAAGACATAAATGACTAATATCAGAAAGGAAAGAGAGGTGTCACCACAGATCTCATGGACTTTAAAAGGATTCATTTAAAAGGAATAAATATTGTGAACAACTGTAAGCCCACATTTGATAACTTAGATGAAATGGACCGATTCCTTGAAAGATGTAATCTGTTAAAACTCACACAAGAAAATATAGATACAATCTAGACAAGTTTGTATCTATTAAAGAATTTGAAGCAATAATTAAACCTCTTAAAACAGAAAACACAAGGCCCAGATGGTTTCACTGGTGAATTCTACCAAACATTTAAGGAACAACATTATACCAATTCTCATGGTATCATCATAAATAACAACAAAAATATTTTCTAATTCATTCAATGAAACCAACATTACAAAAATCAGACAAGGGAATACAAAACTACAAACCAGTATTTCTTATAAACATAGATACAAAATACTCAAACCACATTAAATCAATCCCATAATTTGATGTATAAAGAAATCATATGCCATGACCATGTGGGAATTATCACAGATATGCAAAGCTGGTTCAATATCTGAAAATCAAATTGTGTAATACATCACAGTGGGCTAAAAAATAAATATCACATGATTATATCAAGATACATAAAAAAGCATTTGACAAATCCAGCACCTATTCATGATTAAAAACTCACAGCAAACTAGGAATAGAGGGAAACTTTCTCAACCTGATGGAACATTTACCAAAAATCTAAGTTAACTTCACACTTAATACAGATAAACTCAAACTTTCTCACTAACATCAGGAATAAGGTAAGGATGTCTCCTCTCACTACTACTTTTCCAACTTGTCCTGGAAGTCCTAATCAATGCAAAAAGAAAAGAAAAAAAACATATAGTGTATACAGATAATGAAAGAAGAAATAAAACCCCATTTTTGTTCACAGATGACATGATTTTCTATGTAAAAAAAATCTAATGGATCAACAGCAATAAACATTTCTGAAACTAATTAGCTACTTAAAAAGGCTGTAGAACACAATATTAATATACAAAAGTCAATTACCTTTTTTTTTTTTTCAACGTTTATTTATTTTTGGGACAGAGAGAGACAGAGCATGAACAGGGGAGGGGCAGAGAGAGAGGGAGACACAGAATCGGAAACAGGCTCCAGGCTCCGAGCCATCAGCCCAGAGCCCAACGCGGGTCTCGAACTCGCGGACCGCGAGATCGTGACCTGGCTGAAGTCGGACGCTTAACCGACTGCGCCACCCAGGCGCCCCGATAAAAGTCAATTACCTTTTTATATACCAGCAAAGAACAGGTAGAATTTGAAATTAAAAACATTTTTATTTACAGTTTTAGTGAATTCCCATCAAAATCTCAGCAAGTTATTTTGTGGATATTGATAAATTGATTCTAAAGTTTATATGAACAGACCAGGATAGTCAACTCAATATTGAAAGAGAAAAATAAAGTTGGAGGACCGATTCTATCTAAATTCTAGACTTAATGTAAAGCTACATTTACATTTTTAGAAAATAAAAAAAAGATATAAAATCAATACTGCAGTCTTCTACTTTAGGAAAGTATAAAAGGAGATCAAATTAAATACAAAGTAGGCATAAGAAATAATAATAATTACAGTAGTAATCAATGAAACTGAAAACTGGGGATCCATAGAGAAGATCGATAAAGTCAGAAGCTCAGTTTTTTTGGAAAGGATTAATAAAGTTAATAAGCCTCTAGTTAGAGTAATTAAGAAAAAAAAGACATAAATGACTATTAGAACATAAATAGATCAATAGATTCTGAACTCTAGAATTGAGTTCAGAAAAGACCTACATAAATACAGTCAACTGGCACTTGAAAAAAGAACAAAGGCAATACACAGAGAAGAGACAGTCTTCATCAAATGGTGCTGGAACAACTGGACAGCCAGAGGCCAAAAAAAAAAAATTCTAGACACAGAATTAACTCACCCTTCACAAAGAATAACTCAAAGTAGATCATTGACCAAAGCAAAATGCAAAACTATGCAAAACTCCTAGAAGATAACATAGTAGGAATCCTAGATGACTTTGGGATGATGATGTCTTTTTAGATACTGCAATGAAGTCATGATTATTGATATAAATAACTGATAATCTGTACTTCATGAAAATCAAAATCTACTCTGTGAAAGGCAATGTCAAGAAAATGAGAAAACATGCCACAGAATGGGAGAAAATATTTGCAAATAATATATCTGATACAGGACCTTCCCACCCCTGATGTACAAAGAACTCTAAAAACTCAAAAATAAAACAAAAAATATTGATTAAAAAATAAGCAAAAGATCTGAAAAGACATCTCAACAAATCTATGTAGAGCTAGCAAGTAAACATTTGAAAAGATGTTAATATTACATGTCATTAGGGACGTGTAAATTAAAACATTGAGATACCCCTATTAAAATGGACAAAATTAAAGCACTGATAATGCCAAATGCTGACAAGAATGCAGCCCAATAGAAACTGTCATGTTTTGGCAGTGGGAATGGTACATTTTGGAACATAGTTTTCTGTTTGCTTATAAAACTAAGCACACTCACTAAGCAAAATGATACATTTTGGAAGACAGTTTTCTGTTTTCTTATAAAACTAAGCACACTCTCACCATATAATTTAGCAATCACACTCCTTAGTGTTTACAAAAGGAATTGAAAATTTATGACCACCCCAAAACATGCACACAGATATTAATAGCAGCTTTGCTCATAAATTTGCTCATTGATCTTTGCTCAATCAAGATGCTCTTCACCCATAGGTGAGTGGATAAACTGTGGTATGTACAGAAAATGGAATATTATTCTGTATTAAAACAAAATGAGCCGTTGAGCCATAGACAGACATGGAGGAAACCTAAATGTATATTACTCATGAACAAACAAACAAAAAACAATGTAAAGGCTATACACTATATGATTCCAACTATATGACATTCTGGAAAAGACAAAACTATGGAGACGACAAATGGATCAATGGTTGTCAGGGGTTGGGGGAAAGGGAAGGATGTACTAGTAAGCAGAGTACAGAGCATTTTTAAAGCTGCAAAACTATTCTGTATTGTAGATATATGCCATTATACATTTTTCCCAAACTAATAGAATGTACTCTAGCAAGAGTGAACCCTAACATAAACTATGTACTATGGGTATTAGTGATGGGTTAATCTAGTTCATTGATCACAACAAATGTACCGCTCTGGTGCAGGATGTTGATGGGGAGGTTGTATGTGTGTAGGGACAGGGGTTATATTTGAATTCCTATACTTTACTTTCAATTTTGTTGTGAACTCAAAGTACTCTAAAAATAAATTTTATTAGAAAAAAAATATTAAAAAAAAATTTAGACCCCTGGGTCCTATCTACAGGTACTTATTCAAAACTTTGAAGTTGAAACCCAGACCTCTGCATGCTGAGTTTCTCACATTTATACTTAGCGTAACAGAGTCACTACACTAATGAGATCCAGCAGAATCTCTAAAACCCCATATGATCATGAAGTACAGACAGATAATTATAAACTTTTGTCCTTCCTGTGTTGTGAAACTACTGAAGCTTGGCAACTATGAGATAAGAAATAAATTCAATTTCCCACAAGCATAGTGTCTATTTCCCAGTTATCATTTTGACAGGAGCTGTTCAAAATCTGGAAGGTGCTCTGTCATGACATCTGGAAGTTGCTTTCAGAGGTTTCCAGCTGTGTTTGCAAATTGAAACTTCAGTTTGGTCAGATAATGTAGATAACTTCTATGCTTCTAAGCAGTTTCATGGTTTGCAAAATTATTTTTGGCATAGAATCAGCTTTTCTGCCAGCAACTTAACCAAATTTAGTGCAATCATATAGGAAGGTCTTTTATCAAATAGTCAAAATAACAACAACAATTTCACACTTTGCTCAGAGCTAAAAATCAGTCTTATAAAATATGGAAAAGCAATGCCTCAGAAATAATTTCCTACCTGGCAAAATATATTTGATGCTATTTATACTAGGGTCATAGACTGTTAAACCTTCTCCGAGGCAGAGAGAGTAGTTTTCTTTTGGTGACACTAATTCATAATAATAGGCCTTAAATTTTCTAAGGACTATTTTTTAGGAACATCATGGACTATTCAGTCATATGTTTTAGTGTTTCTAGAATATCCCCGGTCATTGTTTCTAAATTTAATTTATAATACAATGACACTCCAGTAGGAATGAAAACAAGTAGAAAAAATTTCAACAGTATTAATTAAGGGAATTGATCATTAAGGGAATGAAGAGATATTAGGCATGAAGCTGTGGAATTGTACTATGTTAGTGTGTCATATCACAGTTGGGAAGCATCATATTAGATCATAATTTTAGATTTTATCGTAGCTCCTTATTGCCTATAGCAATGCTGTAATTTTAAGTCTTGTTTATTTAAACCTTAGTTTGGTGGAATTCTGCTATAGTACATGGTTATGTTAATGCCTTTTCACCTTATATGACGCTTCCTTTTGACTGTCCAAGGAAACTCCTGATTGTTCTAACATTTCACAAGCACCTTAAAGAGTAATCATTAGTTGAGCAACCATAATTTATTGAATGCATAAACCAGCAGTAGGCACTATCAAGAATGCAGTAGAAATAAGTATCGGATGGGAAGTTTTCAACTGCGAGGACCGGACTATTTAATTAAGTGTCAAACAGAAAAAAAGACTGTGAGAGCATACATTTTGTTTTGTTGACACGAGCTGATAAATATCCTCAGTGACCACGTTGCATTCTTTGTTCCATTGCATGACCCTCTCCCTCATTTGCAAGATAAGTACCACAGTCCTAGATACCACATTCTCACACAACACCGTCTTAAGACAGAAAAACACAAGGGTCATACTATCTTTGCACACTTCTTTGTTGAGAAAGAAAACCTCTCCAGAAATATTTTTTTTTCCTTTTGCAGTTTTTCTTATTCATTCCATTGACCAGGATTGCATCACATGTACATGCTGGCTACAAGTGAAGCTGGGAAGACATGGATCCCTGGGATGAGTTGTGCAATTGGGTGTGGAGGGGGAAAGCAAGATGCCAAATTAGTACATAATATCTGTCTCACAATATTAACCTTTTAAAAACCCTCAATGATAACTATGGTTTTTGCTTGTTATTTTTTTTTTCAACGTTTATTTTTTTGGGGACAGAGAGAGACAGAGCATGAACGGGGGAGGGGCAGAGAGAGAGGGAGACACAGAATCGGAAACAAGCTCCAGGCTCCGAGCCATCAGCCCAGAGCCCGACGTGGGGCTCCAACTCACGGACTGTGAGATCTGACCTGGCTGAAGTTGGACACTTAACCGACTGCGCCACCCAGGCGCCCCTTTTTGCTTGTTATTTATGAAGTATTTTCAAGCAAGTTATTTCAATCCTTAAAATAAGCACGTCTAATATAAACATTATATCCACCTCCATTTTTGTATATGAGAAATATCGGTGTCCCAAAAGATAATGAGGAGCAAGATGGAACAATTTATGCTTTCTTATCTATAGCTGTACAAGTATGAAACAGCTCAGGATAAAGGGATATTAGTAAGGGTATTTATGTTCAGTGTGTTAAAATAAATAAATATAGTACTGGAGCAACTGACTGAAAAAGGAAGATGAATCTGGCAGAAAGATACAGGATGAACTTCTAAGGGCAGAAAAAGACTGAGGCAGAAAGACTAACTACCGGCTAAGTCAGAAGCCAACGTTTTATGATCTGTCTTTAAATAAAAGGTTAAGGATATAAATGAGCCCATGGTGACTAAATTAAAGGAATGGGTAATGCAAAAATATTTAAGAAGGAAAAAAAGAGGTATGATTAGATAGAAGAGATTGAAGAAAGACAAAACTTAAAAAAAAACCCAAAACCAAAATAACCCAGGATGCCCTGCTCTGTAATAGAACAGTCACAATGTCACAGAAAAGGCACTATTGAAAGAAACTAATTTGGAAAGATCATATAGTGTCAAGTTTGAGATAAACAAATTTGAAGAGATGAGTGAAGTTTCGATTACAAACATGATAAACAAACATGGAAATCATGTAGAAATGAAGTCAAGAGTAAAACTCTCTGGGAGTTGTCTCTGAAGGCAATATTTTTAGAGGGATGTAAGATAAGAGAATGTAAGCATGACATAAGCATGGCAGAGGACACACTCATATTGAAAAATCTTTGGGTTATATAGTTGTGTCTCTATCAGTGCTAATTTAAACCTATCAAAATCTGTAGCTCATCAGTTTACTTTCAGCAAATGTAGGCATCTAATAGAAAAAAAAATGAGTAAGGATCAAATAACATGGAGGGTTTTCAAGGAAGAGCACGGTACAGGCGCCTAGTATTCTCCCCTTACTACACTCTGCTCCCACTGCATTGGCCTTCTTTCTGAAACTCCAAACTTGTGGCACTTGCTTTTGTACTAGCTGTTTTCCTACCTGAATTCTCTGCTTTGAATCCCAGAATTGCTTTCTAGCTGTATGGCTTAAGGGAAGTTATTTAACATCTGGGTGACTCATTCTGTAAATTTGTAAAGTAAGGATTCTATATGTGTAATATCTACCTTAATTAATACACGGAAGCTTCCCAAAGAGGCATCTACACAAGAATTCTCTGATATGACCTTATTGTGCAGTGGATCATCCCTGGATCAAAATTTTAAAAAGTTTAGAAAAATCCAACTTTGAAAGAGTCTCAGATTGGTCTTTCTTGTCAATATAGTGTGACATGTCTCATGTCAAACTTTCCCTGCTTCTACCCGCGCCCACACAACCCCAAACAGTTCTTCCTAATTACTGTCTCATCTATGACTAGCCAGGCTAGAATTGATTCCTCTCATGACAGAAACCATACAAAAGTCCAGAGCCCACGGCAATGCTCTGCCTCCTTTGTCAATGTTCTTTCTTGTTACCAGCGACTTATGTCTATTTCTATGCTTCACTTGCCCTGCTCACTCAGTTTCTGCACACTGCCTGGTTCTTGTTTGTCCAGTCTTGAAAAAACATTCGGCATTTTGGTGTCTAGGACAGCCTGGTCACTAATTGGTTTGCACAGCTGCTGCTAAACTTTGAACATGATCCCTTTTGTGTGACCTGATTCTGACATCTGTACCTGGATGAACCCTCCTTTAGATTACTTCAAGGATTTCAGACATTAACGTCTGCTTTGATGACAGGTTTCTAGTCTAAGTCCAAATCATAACCATATCTATTTCTTATCAAAATGGTGTTTAGTTCTTAAAAGTCATCGTGGAGTTTTTTGTTTGTTTTGGTTATTATTTTTCTTATCATGTGTCTATGCATGCTTAACTGACTCATTCCCCTTTTTGTGAAGTAGAAACTAGTATACAAAAGATAAATACACTTCTCTACTTGAATCTTGAGGAGATGGTTGGGGATTTTGTGATCTCATTTCGTCTTTCCCACAGTAAATTCTTCTGATATTCCTAATTATTAAGGGACAAGTTGGCAAAGCCTGGCTCTCCCACAAGTATTTTAAATATGGTAATATAACAGCAAAAATATTCATACTTTTTTCAAGTACACTATCTCATTTAGTTTCTACAAATGCCCTACTCATTTATTCACTCAGTGACTATTTATTGAGGTCCTGATACATACCAGATATCATTCTAGAAGCTGGTTGTATGGAATTGAAGCCTTTATGAGTCAGGTATGGAGGTTGTATTTGTCTCCTTTGACAGACAATGTAATTGTGGCTCACCGGAGTTGCATAACTTACCCAATTTCATATAGCAAGTGTGCAGCCGAACCAGAAATGTTCCTTCTGAAGCCTTGTTCTATTCTCTTTGTGCTACAGATATAATACAAAGCCTTTCAAATTCACAAGTAATTTATATTTGCATTATTGCTAACCCTTTTTGAAGTCTATTGATATTTCAGATACCCTTATATGGCTGTAAATAATACTATAATTTAGGATAAATTGAATCAACAGCTTAGCAGGATCCTAAGTAAATACTCATATTTACTTATATGCATTATCAAGGTTGTAATCATACTGAATCAACAAATGACAAAAATCAAATTTGAAAATGTATGTATCATTTCTCTCATTATTATATTTTAAATGGAACAGCTAATTTTTAAGTTGTGCTTTGATTATTTGGCAACACTGATTAAAAGTTTACATTGATAAATAAGCTTCAATGTCAGCCTATTTTTCTTATAACAACAAATGAAAATAAAGTAATACTTTCATTTAGAATCACCTACGAACAATCTTACTTGCCAAAGGATATTTGGCGATGTGGAGACACATTTGGGCTCTGCTGACATCTAGTGAATGGAGGCTAGGGATGATCCGAAAGAGAACAGCTCCCGCAACAAGGAATTATTCTACCTAGAATGGCAGCAGTACATATTAAGAAATCCTTATCTGGTACCATGTCTGATAAATTGTGTGAAAAGCCTAAATTAACAAAATACTAAACTTAATAAAGCTTCATTTGTAAATAGCATTTGGCAAAATAACTCATTATTTTTGTTACAGACAGCCATCATTCGATCTTCAGCTAGAAATGATTTACACATAAGAGTTATAAGTTTGTTTGGGTTTATTACAGCATTTTTAGTAGTAAAATGAAATAGAATAAATGGTCATCAGTAGGAAAATGGTTAACCAAATTGTGATATAACCACATCATGGATTATCATTTGACCCTTAAAACAGGAATTAGATCTATACAACTCAAAAATGGTGTAATTATTATAATATGAGCACCTTGGGGCGCCTGGGTGGCTCAGTCGGTTAAGCGTCCGACTTCGGCTCAGGTCATGATCTCACGGTCCGTGGGTTCGAGCCCCGCGTCGGGCTCTGTGCTGACAGCTCAGAGCCTGGAGCCTGTTTCAGATTCTGTGTCTCCCTCTCTCTCTGCCCCTCCCCCGTTCATACTCTGTCTCTCTCTGTCTCAAAAATAAATAAACATTAAAAAAATAAAAATAAAAAATAATATGAGCACATTTTCCTCACTTCCTTTCCCTCTTTTTTTCAAACTTTTGATTTTGAACTCATTTTGGAATTACAGAAAAATTACCAAATAATGCAGCACAATTTTCATATAATGTCTCACCCAGCTTTCTCTAATACTAATATCTTACTTTACCACAGTATAATTATCAAAAGCAAGAAATGGACATTGGTATAATAGTATTAACTAAATCAGAGATCAGAAAGCTTCTACAATAAATACTGGAGGCTTTACAGGCCATACAATCTCTGTTGCAACTACTCAACTCAGACATTGAGGAATGAAAGCAGTCACAGCCAGTATTTAAGTGAATGAATGTGATTATATTCCACTAAAACCTTATTTACAAAGACAGGCAACAAGGCATCTGATCCCTGAACTAAAGACATTATTTAACTTCAAAAGTTTTTCCTCTAATATATTTTTTTCATTGTAGGATACTATCCAGAATCCTCCATTACATTTATTTATTTATATTTAAACCCCTGCTGTCAGTAAAAGCTTCTTAGTCTTTTCTTTCCTTGAAAGTTTTAAAGAGTGTTGATCAGTTGTTTTTGTCAAATGTCCTTCAAATGTCAAATGCCCTTGTATTTATTTGATTTTTTCTCATTATTATAGTATTTACCAAGAAGTGATTTTCTATTTCCTTTATTCCATCTACATTTACTAATTGGAATTCTACTATAATGAAGGGCTGTTTCTTCTCATTCATTTATTTGATTATTTGTATCAGAATTGACTCATGGATATTTATTCTATGGTTTATAATGCATTGATTTATAATTTATTTACTTATTCAGATTTTTTAGGTTGGCTTCTGTATTTTTTCAACAAGCTCCATTTTTCCAAATCTCTTCTTTACATTGTGACCTCACAAATATTTCAAACTTGCCTTGTATTTTCCCTAATCTGGCTTTAGGATTAAACTCTTCTCCAAGGAGCCTTGGTTTCTTTTCTTAGAGAATGGTAATAGAAACCAAGAGTTGAGCACTAAGTTTTCTCATTGCTATTAGTGTGCCATGACTTCTAAGTCTCTTAAGAGACAATTCTAGGAAATAAATGTTTGAAAACTAACCCACATAAGCATGCCCATTTATTGATTTCAATCCAAAACCACAGACCTCAGTTTAGCTTTCTCCTTTATGGTATTTGTAACTTCTTTTCCATTGTTGTGGGACGGGCTCTTATTATCTATACTATATTTATGTATTTGTTCAATCCTGGCACACATATAAAATAGTTTAAAAATTGGTAACACCCTTGTGAGAAACATTCATTAAATAGATTATATTATTTATTAATAATTATTTTTGTCTTTAGATTTACAATGTCCAGACAAGGTATTGTTTTCTAAAGTTACTTAGGTTAGTTCTTTATATCTCACTACTTTTAGTGTGTTTATGTTTTTCATTTTTAACACAATTAAGGTTCATTTGTTATTGCTTGTATTCACATTCCATATGACATCCACATCCTAGTTTTTTTTTTTTTATTTGTGAAGACTGTGTGGAATATTAATACATTTGTAAGAATTGTAGCCATTTAAAAAGATATATTCAAAAAGTACCACTCCCTTTTTATTCCTGCTATCTGCAACCTATCTTACTTCTACTCTTTACCCATCTACCCCTTGTAAGTATCCAGTTTTTAGGTTTCATGTTTATCCTTTGTATTTATTTTACACAAATGTATACAACATGTGTATTTTAATATATATACTTCTACCTTACTTTAAGAATAGCATACCAGAGATGGAGGGGAAGATGGAAGCAGAGTAGGAGGAGCCTAAGCTTGTCCTGTATCAAGAATACAATTAGATAACTATCAAACCATCCTAAACACTCCAGAAATTGACCTGAAGACTGGCAGGATAACCCCATGACTAAAGGTAGAGAAGATGCCACATTAAAGAAGGTAGGAAGTAAGGAGACACACTTTGGGAGGGAAACAGATCTTGGCTGTTGAAGTGGGCAGGGGGCCACGGTTGTGGAGAAAGGTGAGACAGACTAACACATAGGGAGGTGCACAGAGTAGAAGAATCTTGATAGCAACTGGCTTGGAAAGCAAGAGTGGCTGAATTTTGTGAGTTCTTGCAACCAGCGGGGCTTAAAGTCTATAGTTTTAAAGGTCAGCAGACATGACTTGGGAAAGCCTGGAGGTCACTGGGGCTGCTCTTAGAGAAAAAGAAAGGCAAATAGCCTGTGGACATACAGCATAAAAATAGCCGTCTGAAGAACACCTAAGGCACAGAGTGAGAAGGTTATTTTCTCACCTTAGGACATGTCTAAAGAGACAGAAGTCAGAGAAAGACCACTCCAGAAACTAAGGATCTAGCCAGTGTCATTTCTCTCCTCAACCCCTGATCATAAACACAGGGCCACCTGTGGGAACCAGCAGAGTGCCAAAACTTGCTACCTAACTTGCTTACATAAGCCCTGCCTGTCCATGCTTAGGTGGAACTGTCCTTCCTAGTCACCCTTTCCTCTGTCCCCCTCCCACAGAAGAGGAGCCCAAACCCCTGTCCACATAGTGTCCCCTCCTGGGAATCCTGCAGGGCCTCAATTTCAGCAGTGGTGGTAAAAGATTTAGTTTCATAAGCAGACCAGAACACATCTAGTTAAAACTCACCACTTTCAGTCCAGGGGCCAAACACTGCCCACAACAGATACACAGCCTAAGCAGATGATTGGCCTGAAGGATAAAGAGGCCAGGACACAACATCAGAGCACATGCAACATACATTGAAGTATCCGGCCTTGGGGAAGAGAGAATACTACGTGGCAAGGCACTAAAGAACCTCTTCCTCATGAGACCATTACCCTTAGAAGCAGGATACACAGCTGACTTTCCTAAACAGAGAAGCAAGCACAGAGACTAAGATAAAATGGGAAGACAGAGGAATCTGTCACAAATGAAAGAACGGACAAGGCCATGGCAAGACACCAAGTGAAACAGATATAATTAACACGTTTGAGAAAATTTAAAGTAATAATCATAAAGATATCACTGGACTTGAAAAGAGTGGAATGTATCAGTGAGACCCTTAACACAGAAATATGGAATAATGTAACTGAGATAAAAGGCTCAATAAACAAAATAGAAAACAGCTTGATGGAAGGAACCGAAGGATGAAAGAAGCAGAGGAATGAATCAATAACCTAGAAGAAACATAATCAAGATGAATAAAATGAAGATGAATAAAAGAGAGAAAAAAAAAGTGATAAAAAATGAGAATAGATCTAGGGAGCTTAAGGACTCCATCAAACATAAGAACATTCATGTTACAGGAGCCCCAGAAGAAGAAGGGAAAGGGGGCAGAAAGTTTATTTGAAGAAATAATGGCTGAAAAATTTCCTAACCTGGGGAAGAAAACAGATATCCAGATGTAAGAGGCACAGTGGAAGTTCAACAAAATAAACAAAAGCAGATCCACATCAAATGTTGTAATTGAAATGGCAAAATATAGTGATGAAAAAAATATATTTAAAGTAGCAAGACAAAACAACACAATTACAGACAAGGAAAACCCATAATGCTATCACAATATTTTTCAGCAGAAACATTCCAAGCCAGTAGGGACCAGCATAATATATTCAAAGTACAAAATCAGAAAATCTTATAGCTAAGAATACTCTATACAGCAAGGCCATCATTTACAATAGAGAAGAGAAAGTTTCCTAGACAAAAACTAAAGGAGGTCATGAACAATAAATGAGCCCTGCAAGAAATGTTAAGGGGTCTCTTTGAGCGGAAAGAAAAGACCAAAAGTGGCAGTATAAAGATAAGAGACACAAAGAAGTAAAAATAAATATTTCTGTAAAAAAATAGTCAAGGAACTCACACACATACACACAAAAGATGTAAAATATAATACCATAAACCTAAAATGTGGGAGGAGTAAAGAATGAGTTCAAACTTAAATGACGATTAAGTGAATACAGAGTGCTATATGCAGAAAAGGTTATATACAAACCTAATTATAACCAGAAATAGAATATTACTAAAAATATGCAGAGAATAAGGAGAAAGAAATCCACATGTATAACTAAGGAAAACTAGCAAACCACGAAAGACAGAAATACAAGAAAGGATCAAAGAAAATCTGCAGAAACAACCACAAAACAAGTAACAAAATGACAATAAATACATATCAATAATTACTTTGACTGCAAATGGACTGAGTGCTCCAATAAAAACATATAAGTGACAGAATGGATAAAGAAAGTATCCTAGCCCCTACGAGAGGGGAAGAGAAGGCACACACCAGTCTGACTGTGGCCCCAGCGGTGGGCTGGGGGCAGACATCAGGTCGGACTACGGCCCCGCCCACCAACTCCAGTTATACACCACAGCACAGGGGAAGTGCCCTGCAGGTCCTCACCACTCCAGGGACTATCCAAAATGACCAAGCGGAAGAATTCCCCTCAGAGGAATCTCCAGGAAATAACAACAGCTAATGAGCTGATCAAAAAGGATTTAAATAATTATAACAGAAAGTGAATTTAGAATAATAGTCATAAAATTAATCACTGGGCTTGAAAACAGTATACAGGACAGCAGAGAATCTCTTGCTACAGAGATCAAGGGACTAAGGAACAGTCACGAGGAGCTGAAAAACGTTTTAAATGAAATGCAAAACAAAATGGAAACCACCACGGCTCCGATTGAAGAGGCAGAGGAGAGAATAGGTGAACTAGAAGATAAAGTTATGGAAAAAGAGGAAGCTGAGAAAAAGAGAGAGAAAAAAATCCAGGAGTATGAGGGGAAAATTAGAGAACTAAGTGATACACTAAAAAGAAATAATATACGCATAATTGGTATCCCAGAGGAGGAGGAGAGAGAGGGAAAGGTGCTGAAGGGGTACTTGAAGAAATAATAGCTGAGAACTTCCCTGAACTGGGGAAGGAAAAAGGCATTGAAATCCAAGAGGCACAGAGAACTCCCTTCAGACGTAACTTGAATCGATCTTCTGCACGACATATCATAGTGAAACTGGCAAAATACAAGGATAAAGAGAAAATTCTGAAAGCAGCGAGGGGTAAACGTGCCCTCACATATAAAGGGAGACCTATAAGACTCGTGACTGATCTCTCTTTTGAAACTTGGCAGGCCAGAAAGGATTGGCACGAGATTTTCGGGGTGCTAGACAGAAAAAATATGCAGCCGAGAATCCTTTATCCAGCAAGTCTGTCATTTAGAATAGAAGGAGAGATAAAGGTCTTCCCAAACAAACAAAAACTGAAGGAATTTGTCACCACTAAACCAGCCCTACAAGAGATCCTAAGGGGGACCCTGTGAGACAAAGTCCCAGAGACATCACTACAAGCATAAAACATACAGACATCACAATGACTCTAAACCCATATCTTTCTATAATAACACTGAATGTAAATGGATTAAATGCACCAACCAAAAGACATAGGGTATCATAATGGATAAAAAAACAAGACCCATCTATTTGCTGTCTACAAGAGACTCATTTTAGACCTGAGGACACCTTTAGATTGAGAGTGAGGGGATGGAGAACTATTTATCATCCGACTGGAAGCCAAAAGAAAGCTGGAGTAGCCATACTTATATCAGACAAACTAGACTTTCAATTAAAGGCTGTAACAAGAGATGAAGAAGGACATTATATAATAGTTACAGGGTCTATCCATCAGGAAGAGCTAACAATTATAAATGTCTATGCGCCGAATACCGGAGCCCCCAAATATATAAAACAATTACTCATAAACATAAGCAACCTTATTGAGAAGAATGTGGTAATTGCAGGGGACTTTAACACCCCACTTACAGAAATGGATAGATCATCAGGACACACAATCAATAAAGAAACAAGGGCCCTGAATGAGACATTGGATCAGATGGACTTGACAGATATATTTAGAACTCTGCATCCCAAAGCAACAGAATATACTTTCTTCTTGAGTGCACATGGAATATTCTCCAAGATAGATCATATACTGGGTCACAAAACAGCCCTTCATAAGTTTACAAGATTTGAAATCATACCATGCATACTTTCAGATCACAATGCCAAGAAGCTTGAAATCAACCACAGAAAAAAGTCTGGAAAACCTCCAAAAGCATGGAGGTTAAAGAACACCCTACTAACGAATGAGTGGGTCAACCAGGCAATTAGAGAAGAAATTAAAAAATATTTGGAAACAAACGAAAATGAAAATACAACAATCCAAATGCTTTGGGACGCAGCGAAGGCAGTCCTGAGAGGAAAATGCATTGCAATCCAGGCCTATCTCAAGAAACAAGAAAAATCCCAAATACAAAATCTAACAGCACACCTAAAGGAACTAGAAGCAGAACAGCAAAGGCAGCCTAAACCCAGCAGAAGAAGAGAAATAATAAAGATCAGAGCAGAAATAAACAATATAGAATCTAAAAAATCTGTAGAGCAGATCAACGAAACCAAGAGTTGGTTTTTTGAAAAAATAAACAAAATTGATAAACCTCTAGCCAGCCTTCTCAAAAAGAAAAGGGAGATGACCCAAATAGATAAAATCATGAATGAAAATGGAATTATTACAACCAATCCCTCAGAGATACAAGCATTTATCAGGGAATACTATGAAAAATTATATGCCAACAAATTGGACAACCTGGAAGAAATGGACAAATTCCTAAACATCCACACTCTTCCAAAACTCAATCAGGAGGAAACAGAAAGCTTGAACAGACCCACAACCAGCGAAGAAATTGAATCAGTCATCAAAAATCTCCCAACAAATGAGTCCAGGACCAGATGGCTTCCCAGGGGAGTTCTACCAGACGTTTAAAGCAGAGATAATACCTATCCTTCTCAAGCTATTCCAAGAAATAGAAAGGGAAGGAAAACTTCCAGACTCATTCTATGAGGCCAGTATTACTTTGATTCCTAAACCAGACAGAGACCCAGTAAAAAAAGAGAACTACAGGCCAATATCCCTGATGAATATGGATGCAAAAATTCTCAATAAGATACTAGCAAATCGAATTCAATGGCATATAAAGAGAATTATTCACCATGATCAAGTGGGATTCATTCCTGGGATGCAGGGCTGGTTCAACATTAGCAAATCAATCAATGTGATACATCACATTAACAAAAAAAAAAGAGAAGAACCATATGATCCTGTCAATTGATGCAGAAAAGGCCTTTGACAAAATCCAGCACCCTTTCTTAATAAAAACCCTTGAGAAAGTCGGGATAGAAGGAACATACTTAAAGATCATAAAAGCCATTTATGAAAAGCCCACAGCTAACATCATCCTCAACGGGGAAAAACTGAGAGCTTTTTCCCTGAGATCAGGAACACGACAGGGATGCCCACTCTCACTGCTGTTGTTTAACATAGAGCTGGAAGTTCTAGCATCAGCAATCAGACAACAAAAGGAAATCAAAGGCATCAAAATTGGCAAAGATGAAGTCAAGCTTTTACTTTTTGCAGATGACATGATATTATACATGGAAAATCCGATAGACTCCACCAAAAGTCTGCTAGAACTGATACAGGAATTCAGCAAAGTTGCAGGATACAAAATCAATGTACAGAAATCAGTTGCATTCTTATACACTAACAATGAAGCAACAGAAAGACAAATAAAGAAACTGATCCCATTCACAATTGCACCAAGAAGCATAAAATACCTAGGAATAAATCTAACCAAAGATGTAAAAGATCTGTATGCTGAAAACTATAGAAAGCTTATGAAGGAAATTGAAGAAGATTTAAAGAAATGGAAAGACAGTCCCTGCTCATGGATTGGAAGAATAAATATTGTCAAAATGTCAATACTACCCAAAGCTATCTACACATTCAATGCAATCCCAATCAAAATTGCACCAGCATTCTTCTCGAAACTAGAACAAACAATCCTAAAATTCATATGGAACCAGAAAAGGTCTCGAATAGCCAAAGGAATTTTGAAAAAGAAGACCAAAGCAGGAGGCATCACAATCCCAGACTTTAGCCTCTACTACAAAGCTGTCATCATCAAGACAGCATGGTATTGGCACCAAAACAGACACATAGACCAATGGAATAGAATAGAAACCCCAGAACTAGACCCACAAACATATGGCCAACTCATCTTTGACAATGCAGGAAAGAATATCCAATGGAAAAAAGACAGTCTCTTTAACAAATGGTGCTGGGAGAACTAGACAGCAACATGCAGAAGGTTGAAACTAGACCACTTTCTCACACCATTCACAAAAATAAACTCAAAATGGATAAAGGACCTAAATGTGAGACAGGAAACCATCAAAACCTTAGAGGAGAAAGCAGGAAAAGACCTCTCTGACCTCAGCCGTAGCAATCTCTTACTCGACACATCCCCAAAGGCAAGGGAATTAAAAGCAAAAGTGAATTACTGGGACCTTATGAAGATAAAAAGCTTCTGCACAGCAAAGGAAACAACCAACAAAACTAAAAGGCAACCAACAGAATGGGAAAAGATATTTGCAAATGACATATCGGACAAAGGGCTAGTATCCAAAATCTATAAAGAGCTCACCAAACTCCACACCTGAAAAACAAATAACCCAGTGAAGAAATGGGCAGAAAACATGAATAGACACTTCTCTAAAGAAGACATCCAGATGGCCAACAGTCACATGAAAAGATGTTCGACGTCGCTCCTTATCAGGGAAATACAAATCAAAACCACACTCAGGTATCACCTCACGCCAGTCAGAGTGGCCAAAATGAACAAATCAGGAGACTATAGATGCTGGCGAAGATGTGGAGAAACGGGAACCCTCTTGCACTGTTGGTGGGAATGCAAAGTGGTGCAGCCGCTCTGGAAAGCAGTGTGGAGGTTCCTCAGAAAATTAAAAATAGACCTACCCTATGACCCAGCAATAGCACTGCTAGGAATTTCCCCAAGGGATACAGGAGTACTGATACATAGGGCCACTTGTACCCCAATGTTCATAGCAGCACTCTCAACAATAGCCAAATTATGGAAAGAGCCTAAATGTCCATCAACTGATGAATGGATAAAGAAATTGTGGTTTATATACACAATGGAATACTACATGGCAATGAGAAAAAATGAAATATGGCCTTTTGTAGCAATGTGGATGGAACTGGAGAATGTGATGCTAAGTGAAATAAGCCATAGAAAGAAAGACAGATACCATATGGTTTCACTCTTATGTGGATCCTGAGAAACTTAACAGAAACCCATGGGGGAGGGGAAGGGAAGAAAAAAAAAGAGGTTAGAGTGGGAGAGAGCCAAAGCATAAGAGACTGTTAAAAACTGAGAACAAACTGAGGGTTGATGGGGGGTGGGAAGGAGGAGAAGGTGGGTGATGGGTATTGAGGAGGGCACCTTTTGGGATGAGCACTGGGTGTTGTATGGAAATCAATTTGACAATAAATTTCATATATTAAAAAAAATAAAATAAAAATTAAAAAAAAGAAAGTATCCTATAAGAGTCTTGTATAACATGGAAAGACACCTGTGTTTGAATATGAGGGATGGAGAAACATTCATCATGAAAATGGATGTCAAAAGAAAGACAGAGTAGCAATACTTATATTGGACAAAATAGATTTTAAAACAAAGACTGTAACAAGAGACAAAGAAGGACACCACATAAAAATAAAGGGAAAACCCAACAAGAAAGTATAATAATTGTAAACATTTATTCACCCAACATATCTGCACCTAAATACATAAAACAGTTAATAATAAACATAAACTAGTTGATAATGATACAATAATAATAGTGGACTTTAACACCCTACTTAAATTGATAGATCATCTAAACTGAAAATCAACCAGGAAACTATGACTCTGAATGACACACTAGGATAGGTGGATTTAGCAGATATATTCAGACCATTTCTCCCTAACAGCAGAATAAACATCTTTTTCAAGGGCACACAGAACAATCTCCAGAATAGATCACATATCAGCTCACAAAACAAGCCTCAACAAATGTAAGAAGATGAAAGTCATACCATGCATCTTTTCTGACCACTATGGAACTATGAGACCATAAGTTAACCACAAGAAAAAAATCCGGAAAGGTCACAAATACATGGAATTTAAATAACATGGTACTAAATAATGAATGTGTCAAACAGGAAGAAGAATAAATTACAAAGTCCATGGAAACAAATGAAAATGAAAACCCAATGGTCTAAAACATTTGGGATGCAGTAGAGGGGGTCCTGAAGAGGGAAGTTTATAGCAATTATAGGTCTACGTCAAGAAGTAAAAAAAAAAAAAGACTTAAATAACGTAGATTTACACTTACAGGAGCTAGAAATAGAACAATAAACAAAACCTAAAACCAGCAGAAGGAAGGAAATAATAAAGAATAGGTCAGAAATTAGTGATACAGAAACTAAAAAAAGAAATAGGAAAGGTCAATGAAACTGAGAGATGGTTCTTTAAAAAAATTAATAAAATTGATAAACCTCCAGCCAGACTTATCATGAAAAATAAAATAAAATCACAAATGAGAGAGGAGAAATAACAACTAACACCATAGAAATATAAGCAATTTTAAAAGACTATTATGAAAAACTACATGCCAACAAACTGGATAATCTAGAAGAAATAGATAAATTCATAGAAACATAAACTACCAAAGCTTAAACAGAAAGAAATAGAAAATTTGAACAGACTGACAACCAGCAAAGAAATTTAATCAGTAATCAAAAAAACTCCCAAGAAACCAAAATCCAGGTCCAGATAGTTTCAGAGGTGAATTCTACCAAACATTTAAAGAAGAGTCAATACCTATTCTTCTCAAAATATAAAAAATAGAAGAGGAAAACTTCCAAATTCATTCAATGAGGCCAGAATTACCCTGATACCAAAACCAGATTAAGACACCACTAAAAAGAGAACTACAGGCCAAAAACTACAGATGCAAAAATCTTCGACAAAATACTGGCAAATTGAATTCAACAATACATTTAAAAAATCATTTACCAAGATCAAGTGGGATTTTTTCCTAGTTTTCAAGGGTGGTTTAACATTCAGAAATCAATCAACTTGATAATCACATCAATAAAAGAAAAGAATCATATGATCATTTCAATCAATGCAGAAAAAGCATTTGACAAAGTACAACATCCATTTATGATAAAATCCTTCAACAGATAAGTTTAGAGGGAACACATCTCAACATAACAATGGTCATATATGAAAGATCCACAGCTAACATTATTATTTTTTTTAATTTTTATTTATTTTTGAGAGAGAGCGAGTGAGTGAGTGCAGTGTAGGGGCAGAGAGGAGACACAGAATCTGAGGCAGGCTCCAGGCTCTGAGCTGTCAGCACAAAATCCAACGCGGGGCTCAAACTCACAAACTGTAAGATCATGACCTGAGCTGAAGTTAGACACTTAACAGACTGAGCCACCAGCATGCCCCTCCAGTTAACATCATTCTTAATGGGGAAAAAAAAAACTGATAGATTTTCCCGTAAGTTCAGGAATAAGACAAGGATGTCTACCCTCACCACTTTTATTCAACACAGTACTGGAAGTCTAGCCACAGCAATCAGACAACAAAAAGAAATAAAACGTATCCAAATCAATAAGGAAGAAGTAAAACTTTCACTATTTGCAGATGATATGATACTCTACATAGAGAACCTAAAAGATGCTACCAAAAAAACTGCCAGAACTGATAAACAGATTCAGTAAAGTCACAGGATACAAAATCAATATACAGAAGTCTTTTGTATTTCTATACACTAATAATGAACAGCAGAAAGTTAAATTAGGAAAACAACCCAATTTACAATTGCACCTAAAATAATAATTTACCTAGTAATAAATCTAACCAAAGAGATGAAAGACCTCTACTCTGAAAACTATAAAACACTGAGAAAAGAAATTCAAGATGACACAGAGATGGGAAGACATTCCATACTCATCAGAACAAGTGTTGTTAAAATGTCCATACTACCCAAAGCAATCTGCAAATTTTATGCAATAGCTATCAAAATACCACCAGCATTTTTCACACAGCTAGAACAAACAATTCTAAAACTTGTATGGAACCCCAAAAGACCCTGAATTGCCAAAGCAATCTTGAAAAAGAAAGCAAAGCTGGGGAGATCACAATTCTGGACTTCAAATTATATTACAAAGTGACAGTAATCAAGACAGTATGGTAATGGCACAGAAATAGGCAAATAGATCAATGCAACAACATGGGAATCCAAGAAATAATCCCATAACTAAATGGCCAATAAATTTTCAATAAAGCAGGAAAGAATATAAAATTGGAAAGAGAAAGTCTCTTCAACAAATGGTGTCAAAAAAAACTAGATAGCAACATGCAGAAGGAAGAAACTGAACTACCTTTTCACACCATATGCAAAAATAAACTCAAAATAGATTAAAGACCTAAAGGTGAGACCCGAAACCATAAAAGTCATAGAAAATAGCACAAGCAATAATCTTTGACATCGGCCATAGCAACTTTTTTCTAGATAGGTCCCTTGAAGGAAGGAAAACAAAACCAAAAATGAACTATTGGTACTACATCAAAATAAAAAGCTTCTGCACAACAAAGAAACAATTAAAACTAAAAGGCAAGCTACCCTGTTGGAGAAGGTATCTGCAAATGGCATATCCAAAATGGGTTAGTATTCAAAATATATAAACTACTTATAAAACTCAACACCCAGAAAACAAATAATCCAATTAAAAATTAGATAAAAGACCTGAACAGGCATTTCTCCACAGAAAACATCCAAATGGCCAACAGACACATGAAAAGATGTTCATCACTTACCATCAAGGAAATGCAAATCAAAAGTACAATGAGACATGACCTCACACTTACAAGAACGGCTAAAATGAACAAAACAAGAAACAACACATGTTTCAGGTTTGGCAAGGATGTGGAAAAAAAGGAATACTCATCCCCTGTTGGTCAGAAAGCAAACTGGTGTAGCCACTGTGAAAGATAGTATGGAGGTTCTTTAAAAAGTTAAAAACAGAACTATCCTATGATCCAGAATTGCACAACTGGGTATTTACCCAAAGGATACAAAAGCATTAATTCAAAGGGTACATATATCCCTATGTTTATAGCAGAATTATTTAAATAGGCAGGTTATGGAATGGATATAGAAGATGTGGTGTGTGTGTGTGTGTGTGTGTGTGTGTATACAATGAAATGTGTGTACAGAATATTATTCAGCCATAAAAAGGGTGAAATCTTGCCATATTCAGTGGCGTGAATGGAGCTAGAGAATATATTGCTAAGCAAAATTAAGTCAATCAGTCAAATACCATATGATTTCACTTATATGTGGAATTTAAGAAACAAAACAAATGACCAAAGGGAAAAAGGTAAGAGAGACGGGAGAGAAAAAGAGAGAGACAGAGAGAGAATAAGAAAGAGAAAGAGAGATTGAGATCACAAAACAGGCCCCTAATTATAAAGAACAAACTAATTGTTGTCAGAGGGGAGGTGGGTGGGGGAATGAATTAAATAGGTAATGGGGATTAAGGAGTGCACTTTTCATGATGAGCACTGGGTAATGTATACAATTGCTGAATCACTATATTATACACTGAAACTAATATGACACTGTATGTTAACTGGAATTAAAATAGAAATGTAAAAATAAACCCACACAATAGCATACCAAAGATTGTCTCCTGTAGTCTAATAGTCACACTTAAGAAAATAATTTTAACTCATAATTAGGCAATGCACTCAGTAGGAAAACTGTCAAGAAAATGTGAGGTTATCTTTTTATGGAAGAAAAAGTTCCTGATAGAGACCTAGACACAGAAACAATCTTAAGCTTAGATGAAAATTTTGTGGTAAGCATACCAATAAAATGATAAACAAAAGATACAGACAATTGAAGAAAGAATAAAAGGTCTAAACATATAATAAAAGATTCTAAAATCAGTTGCATTTTGAAACACTGTTTTAGTCTTTTAAGTAGTAATAGGTAAAAGGAAAGATTGATAATGTCCAGTTATAGATAAATATGTGGAAATTACTATTTACTACTAGTGGAATTTCACACTGGTACAATATTTTTGGTTTGTAATTTAAATTTCTACCAAATTATAAAGTATACAAATGCATTGATTAGGCGATTTCATGTTGGCAAATCAGTTCTAACAATATGTTATATATGTGAATGAAAATAGAAATATTCATTCCATCTTTAATAGCAAAATATTTAAAATATAAATGTTTGTAAAATAAGGTCTACGTAATGTTGGCACTATGGTATGTTATGCAACAGGAAAAATTGAGATGTCTATAAATAATAACTTATAAAAATATTGAAGATGTGCTTTTAATGGTTTTAATTTAGCTGGGCAGTGATTTAATTTCTAAACAACAGTAATCAATCTATATGGGTAATACATATTTTTAAATGTTCTTTTTAATGTCTAGAAATATATACATTTATACATACATACTTGGTTACTTGACAATAACAGATAAATTGTGAACTGGTATAGAGGACTAATTTTAATTTTTTACCTATATACTTACCTATATTTTCTTTAAGCTAGCTTATATTAATGTATATGCTGTGTAATTTCATACAAAGGATCTGTATCAGTAGGGTAGTTTTGACCAAGAAAGTTTATACCGGGAAGAAGTATGGCTAGACTAATGTGGGAAAGTATCAGACAGGTAATAACAGCCTGATCTAGGGGCATCTGGGTGGCTCAGTAGGTTAAGCATCAGACCCTTGATTTTGGCTCAGGTCATGATCCCAGGGTCTTGGGATCACGCCCCATGTCAGGTTCCATGCTGAGTGTGGAGTCTGCTTAGGATTCTTTCTTTCTCTCTCCTACGCTGCCTTTGCCCTTCTCCTCTGTTCATGTCTCTCCTCTCTCTCTCTCTCTCTCTCTCTCTCTCTCTCTCTCTCTCTGTAAAAAAGAATCAGATTTAAAAGATCAAGGAGAGGTAGCAAAAAGTGAAATGTTGTCTCAGGATGATCAGGGACACTATAACTCTGGGGTAAAAAGTCTGAATTCCTGGCAGACTTGGTCCAGAGATTTGGAGGTGCATCTGTGTTAATTTCCTTTGATCTTTATGTGAGACTATTAAACTACAATGAAGAAGAAGAGCAAGGTAGTCACCATGCATTTAACTCCTCTAACCTTCAAAAATATATAGTGTTCTGAACTTGCTCTACTGAGTTTCTGTCAAATCCTTTGCACTTGATTGAATGCTCTCCTTTATTCTGATCCCACATGGACAAGTCTCCTACCTCTTCTAGACTAGAATGGAAAAAAAATTCTTTCTTTTTTCCCTCTGGATTAAGACATATGAAAACAATGCTAGCTGTTTTCACAAGACAGGGAAATTCATGAGGAGATAAGTCAAGTGAGAGGGAAATCCCATCCAGAGTAGCTGGAAAAGGTACACATGCACTGAGACAGGTTCCCAGGAAGAATAACCTGCCTGAGACCCTGGAATGTTCTGCGAGAAAGAAGTTAATATGGCATAAGATAAGAGGAAATCCAGGATTATAAAATAGACTCAACCATAAAAAAAGAATGAAATCTCACCACTTGTGACAGCATGGATGAACTGAGTGTTACGATAAGTGAAATAGTCAGAGAAAGAGAAATACCCTATGATTTCACTTATATATGGAATATGAAAAACAAAAACAAACTAATAAAATAGAAACAGATCCATAAATATAGAGAACTGGCGGTTGCCAGAGCAGAGGATGTTGGTGAGATGGGGAAAATAGGTGAAGGTGATTAAGACACACAGTCTTCCAGTTAGAGAATAAACAAGTCATGGGGATGTAATGTACACTATAGAGAATAAAGTCAATAATATTGTAATGACTTTAGATGGTGACAGATGGTAACTAGATTTCTCATGGGGATCATTTCATAATGTATAAAAATATCTAATCACTATGATGTGCACCTGAAACTAATAGGATATTGTATGCCAATTATATTTAGGAAAAATAAACAAGCAAACTTCAGTTCTACCACTTTGAAGGCAAGTTGTGGACCCAAAGTTCTTAAAGAGTATTTTCAGAGGATGAAAATAAGGTAATTTGTTTCATACTCTCAGAGTTAACCAATACATTCCTCTACCTTTTCTTTCCCTTTCCATTCTCTTATCTCCTTTTTGACTGAGGGGTTATACACAATCTGTAGTGCTTTATTCACCTGCCTTCTCCATGCATGTAGGATTCTCATTAGTGAAAATTATTCACTCACTAGGAGACTGGCCAAGTAGTCACTGTTTATCTTCGTAGTGCTTTTGGCAGCTACGTATCCTCAGGTGTTGTGCGGTTTCTGGAGAGGGTTATAATAGGCTGGTAAAGAACACTACAGTGTTCATATTTTAGGTAACTCGGTCTTATAAACTTGAATTTCCATCAGTTTATATTTTAGGGTTTAATCTGGGTTGGAGTTCTGATAGAAGGCTTAGCCATGTAATTTAGCACCTTGTCAGAGTGCAGGATATATAAAAAAATAGGCACAAATTATATTTATTCCATTATGAAACTTTTTTGTCACTATCTTTCAATTTTATTTGGTATTTCTGGAAAAATGCAATATAGAGAGGAACTCTGCATGACTATGCTGTAGGTAGGCTCTTATGAAAACAATGCAAAATAAAAAGTAGTTGCATCTACTTGTAAATGGAAATAGATGTGGAAATTTTATAGCTAGATAAATCTTAAATGACTGAAAATTTTATTGAAGCTAAATAAAGTCACAGTTGAGGGTTTTCCTCTTGAAACCTAAAAAGTAACTTTATCCTGACTTATAAGCAACTTTCTCCAGTGAACAGGACAAATACTATGGCCTGAAAAACACTTCAAAACAGATGACTTCTACTTTTTGATTCTAAATTCTTTTCAGAAAGCACTCTAAAATGAGACTTTCATAAGAAGGGATCATAAACAGAAGCAATGACAAGAGGTGTCTTGTCTTTCTTTTAGTGTTCATTGCCATTGTCTGACCTTCAAGCATATGGAGAGAATCTGGATTTGTGGTCTGTACCTTTTGACATAAACTATACTGAACACATGGCCTTTCCAAAAATACTTCAGGGGACAGTTCTCTGAGTATCATTCATCATCTCTTGCCACAATGACATCTCATTGAAAAGAAAAGTGAAAATTGTTGCTATAAGATGGAAAGTTGACGGAGAGGGAGAATAGAAAAAGTTAACTTGGTAGCAGTAAAGGACATCTGGAGATACTTGTCAATGATACTAATATATTTCATTTATAATTCATGCACCAGAGTTGATATGGAAACCTGAGCTTTGTGAACATAAGCAGAAGGACATGAATGCTGTCTTTCTTGGGACTTGTCATTTATGTTTGTGATAATGATTCTGGTGACAAAGGGGATATGTTCAAATATATTTATTAAAATTAGTTTTAATGTCCTATTTATTGTTGATTTCCATATGTATACAATGCATACCTTGATTAAATCAATCATATACCTTATATGTTAGTATCCTTTAGCTCTTCAGTGGACAAAGTAATAAAATAAATTATTTCTTTTAAGTTTAAATTAAGTACATAATCTTATTTTGGACACATTTGCATAACCTAGATTTATTTTTTCCTACAAAAAGTAAAAATTATATTTTTGAATAATTACCATGTGATACATTCTTCAATCTATTTACTTTTATTGATAGTCATTATACACCTTCAAATTAAGGATCAAGATATTAAACAGGATCAAAGAGGAGGCCAATGACCCAACAAGTACTAAATAGTAGCAGTAGAACTTGAACCTAGATCTGTATGGTGCCTAAATCTTTACTCTGTCCATAATATTGTCATAGAGGCAGATCTGTGAAACTCTGTTTTGTGTTTATAATAAATGAGATTCAGAGAAATGTTTTGGCCAAGGGACCAAATACATGAGTGAGAAAATATTAGTTCTCAATTTGAAAGAGAATCTCAAAATTAGAGAAAATTATAGGGCCCAATAACTGTATCCAGAACATTTTTTTCCTGTAATGAACTTGGAACAAAACCATACAATCAACAGCGATTACAATTGTTGCCTAGGCTTCCTTTCTTCCATGCCCTTTCCCCCACTTGATTATACCCACCAGTTTCTTTGTACATATTTCTTGATTACATTTGCAAATGAAGTTAAAATACAAACAACTCTGCAATCATATAGACATTAATTTAAACATTTCTTATTGAGGTATCATCATATTAGACCCTTAAATGCAAATAAATGTTGATGAAGTACTGATTATAGTGTTTTGATATTTTCCCTGGTTCAAGGGTTTGCTAGAACTGAGTAGATAGAGAGATACGTGTCTAGAAAGAATACAAATATCATACTACTTGATTGTTTCCATAAAAAAAATTGTCAGATTAATACCCTACCTCTCAAGGTCAAGCTTTGTAGTTAAGTCATCAACATATATGGTAGTAATCCAGGAAACTCACATATTCTGAGGGAAAAAAAATGATGTTTATAGACTCTTCTCCAAGGTGGAAAGGGTACATACAGTGTAGCCAATAAGTGCATTTTAAGTGACAACTCAGAACTAAACAAATGAGTACAGAGCATTGTCTTGATTTTCTCTAAAATCCAAGTTTTGAAATACCAGAGGTCAACCAGGGATATTTCAAATCTCTTTTTAAAATATCTATTTTTTCCTTTTTAAAAATTTTAGACATATACTTATTTAATTGTTATGTTATTTTATTGATGTTACCTCTTCACCAATTAATCATTCAATCAAAAAGAATGTATGTATCATTACAAACTAGGAAAGTAGGAGAAACTGTCAGTCTGGAGGAACCTAAGAGAACATAACAACCGAATATAATATGGTATCTTGGATAGAATCCTGGGACAAAAAACATAGATTTTGGTAATATCTGAAAAAAATCCGAGTGAAGTGTGAAACTTCATTAATAATAATTCATCAATATTGGTTCATTTTTTGTGACAAATGAACCATAGTTATATAAAATATTAACAATGGGAAAACTAAGTACAGGGATACAGAATTCTTTGTTTATAACTTTCCCATAACTCTCAAACTATTCTAAAATTAAAATTTTACTATTAAGAATACATACATTACTATTACTATTAAGAATACATACATTAAGAATGACTAGTCAGAGTAGGGAGATATAGTGGGAAAAACAAAGTCTGTTTAGGTAAAGCAAAACTAAAATACAGAGCAATCAAATTATTTCACTGAGAAAATTAAAAAAGAAGTTGCAATAAATCTTTGTCCTCCTTTTAAGCCTCCCTTTCTCCATTCTTTCAAATTACATTGCTTTTCAAATAATGTTGCTAACTCAGGTCCAATATGGTGTGTGTTTATTTTTTTGCCCTATTCATGGAGATAGTTTGATAACCATGCAATCACTCCCTTACTCAAATCGCCTCATGAGGGATGGTTTGCCCAATGTTCCTCAGATAGATGTGGGGTCAAGTGGATCAAAAAAACTGGAAATAAATAAGGGCTACCATGTGGAAGTCATTTTCCAGTGCTCAGCATGATCAACAAACAGCTCTAAAAGGCTAAGCTAACAAACTGTCCATTATGCCTTCTCATCATCACAATTAACAGGTAGAAATACCCAAGTTCAACCTGAGAAGGTTGAAAAGAGCAGTGGGCAGCACCATGATTTCCTTTAATTCTGCAGCCTTCAGTCTCCAATGAACAACTTCAGTCTGAAAAATGGCATACTTTTACATAGCTAATGTGACGTTTTAAAAAGTCTATATACTTACATATAAATAAATAAGTAAATAAATAAATAAATAAATAAATAAATAAATAAATAAAGCAAGCAGTTTCCGGCAAACACTGTTTCAGGAAGCAATCACTTGAAATATATCCTAAATATAATTTGGCATAAACCAATATTCTGAATAAAGGAATATGGGAAAAAAGCAAAGCCAGATTCCCTCATCTTTTACTAAAGATTATTATTTACTGCTTTCTTCTTAAAAGTAGGAAATGAGTCAATATTAGTCCATCTCACTTAATTTGGAACGACTTCATAGTACTTGCATGTGTTACTGAGAACATGATGTAACATAGGCAAGGCTATTTCTGATGCCTTTTGACCTTCTCCAGTAAGATGGTTTAAACTTAATAATGTCTGTCTTCCAAAGCCTCTAATTCTGTTGCTTTCTTTGCCTTTTGCTCACATATTATTACCCTTCCTCATTACTCACCTTTTCTGAACTCACCTGTTAGCAACACCTAACATTTTCTCTTGTTTTCTTTCCATGGCACCTTTAGTTTTACGATAACTTACGTAAAACAGACAGTGGTTCATGGTGCATTTTTTCCCTCGAAATTGCTTTCAATTCCATTGAAGAATGTTAGACCGCACCTCAAATCTCATAGAGTAGATTGAAAATTTCATGAAGCAAGTCTTTTTTCATATTATAACATTTCCCAAAGTGTTATTTTACAACGGCCTAACCCCCATCTGGGCAAGAGGCTTCTGGCATTTTGATTTATAGCATCGCCAGTTAGGGTGTCAAAATCCAGGTTCACTAATTGCTCTGATATTTTTGTAAATAAATTACAAACAACTGCGCATATAGGAAAGCTTTAAAGCATACCTTTACCTATGTCCTATTCTATGGGGTTGTAATCATTATTCTGCCTCATAATCACCTAGGGAAGCTTATTAAACATATAGATACTATAGACCCAAAGCATGGGGATTTTGATTAGATTGGGATAGAATGGAGGAATCTGAATTTCAATAAGCATTCCAGGAAATTAAGAAGCAGATGGTCAATGGAATATGTCTCTGGATATTCCCTCCTTTCTAATGTCTTAGACCTAAGGTAAAAGAAAATTCAAAACATTTCCCAAAGAGTTTTGCTTTAGGCCACGATACAGTAAGAAGAAGCATGCTTACTCTTTCCTTTAAACAACTATCAGAATATGGAAAAAAACAATAAAAAGTATATTTGTTCAGAGTTTTGACAACAGGCAAAGTAAGCCTATAAACACTGAGCTAACAGAAATAAAACAAACTTTAAAATATCTTTGTTTTTTCCCTGGAAGTAATTTTTGAATGGTGGACCAAGGAAGGAGGGATACATTTAGATCCTGACCTGGGATCTCAAGAGATGTAAATTATTATTTTTTAAATATAATTTATTGTCAAATTGGTGTCCATACAACACCCAGTGCTCATCCCAACAAGTTCCCTCCTCAATGCCCATCACCCATTTTTCCCTCTCCCCCACCCCCCATTAAACCTCAGTTTGTTCTCTATTTTAGAGTCTCTTATGGTTTGCCTCCCTCCCTGTCGTAACTTTTTTTTCCTCCTTCCCCTCCCCCATGGTCTTCTGTTTCTCAAGATCCACATATAAGTGAAAACATATGGTATCTGTCTTTCTCTGACTAACTTATTTCACTTAGCATAATACCCTCCAATTCCATCCACATTGCTGCAAATGACCAAATTTCATTCTTTATCATTGCCAAGTAGCATTCCATTGTATATTAAAAGTTTGGGTTGGTGGGCATTGTGGAACAGAGTTCTAGAAACAAAGGGGCTATTTAGAAAAATTATCGCCAGAACACTGTATAGAATCCCTTTTAGAGTCTGCTAAATAAAAGACTGCATATTTGTAGCACTAAACTGTACAAATAAAAACTGGAGGGTAGAAACCAAAAAATTCCCAGAGAATAAAGACTGTTCCTATCCAGCCAGCCAGAGTAGAGAATGATTAGTGATTACCTAGGGCGTTCAGTGGAGTTCCCAGAGGAGTTAGGGGGCTAGTATTATCCTTAGTAGGGGACTCAACTATTCTTAAAGTGAAGGATACTCTTGACCCACTCAGTTAAAATGTTTTGAACACACAAGAAAAACTTTAAAATAAGGTCTCAGATGGATGAAATTCATCCACAAGTAACTTCTCCCAGTTTGTGTGATGTTAGTTGTATAGTATGTAAACCTTATTTCTGGTCCTTATAAAGATTATGTTATACATAATTTTATCTAACAAATTTTTTCTTTCAAGTAACTAACATGGACTTTATGTCTGAGACCAACGAATTGGCCATATGTACACACACCTCATTTCCTACCATTAACTTTATGCTGCAGCTGTATCAACTGCCTCTGGTGCTTTGTGTCATGCTTCTCATACCTCTGTGCATAGCATATACCATTCCCTCACAGAAGACCTTTTAGCCACTCATTAAGACTTTATTCAACTGACGTCTCCTCACTAGAATATATTTTCTTCTTTAGAATTTAATTCCTCTGCTTTCAGGTAAAGTCTCTTCAGTATATACTCTGTATAATTTATTACTTCTCTCCTTTTTTAAAAAAAATTTTTAAATGTTTTTATTTATTTTTGAGAGTGAGAGAGACAGCATGAGCAGGGGAGGGGCAGAGAGGGAGACACAGAATCTGAAGTAGGCTGCAGGCTCTGAGCTGTCAGCACAGAGCCCGACGCGGGGCTTGAACCATGAACTGTGGGATCATGACCTAAGCCAAAGTCGGACGCTTAACCAACTGAGCCACCCAGGCACCCCATTACTTCTCTCCTTTATAGTAGCAATTATGATATTCATTCCTGTATCATTTATTTTCAATTATTGTGTTAAGTTATTAGGTGGCTCTGGTTCTTTGTTTCTTAGTCAAGTTTCTTTTTTTATGTCCAATTCAATATTTTTATTCAATTTGTGTTTAATTTCATAATGTACATTTTCAACTATATACAGTCAGCATGAAATAAAGCTAAATAAGTAAAAGCTTCAATTTCTGTTTCCTATTATAGATATTTTTAAAATATCCTCTCTTTTATAAATTATTATTATTTTTTGAATTTATTATTTGGGAGGCTGCAGAGAAAGAGGGAGAGCAAGAATCCCAAACAGGCTCCATGTTGTCAGTATGGAGCCAGATGCAGGGCTCAATCTCATGAACCCTTCATAACCTAAGCTGAAATCAAGAGTCAGAAGCTTAACCGACCGAGCCACCCAGGTGCCCCCATATAAATTATTTTTAATTCTTTTATGTGGCAGTATCCTTTTAAGGGTCCAATATTCTTTTATTCTCTGTTTTCTTTCTTTTTCTAATCTTTGACACTGAAAATGTATAGGCTTGCTATTTGCTCTTTAGATTTCTTTAGGTTCCCTTAACATCTACTTAAATATACATAGAATTATTATTTTAGAAATTAAACTCTTTGTTGATTGCTGTTAATTTATTCTACTATGCTAGTGATTCCACATCCTGAAAGATTAACAAGGAGCCTGGTGCCATAAGAACTAGAGATACTTTAGAGTCTATGTATTTTCTTCTTTAAGTTTGGGGAAATGGTGACCCTGAGACCAATATTTCATGTTCACCTGACCTTTTGACCTGATCTCCATCTCAGGGGCCTGCTTAGTACTGCAACTCTGGGCTTATGATCGTGTTCTGCCACACGAGGGAGAATAAACTCATTTTCCACCCCCTACTCCTCCCACACTTTTGTATTTGGAGCACTCACAATTTTTCTTTAGGGTTCCAATCCCAATATAGTTCCTTTCAAATGATATGATATTGATTTATAATGGCAAGAACTATTATGTGTGTCTCCTATCCATTTGGGTGTTTCTCCCCAAAAAAGGACCATGAATTTCTAAAGACTGTGGGTCAAGTACTTTTATTCCTTGAATACTTACCAGCTAACAAACTGTCCTCAATGGAGAAAAAAATTATGTGTCTACTAAATGTTGACTGCTGAAACAAAGACATTTTTACTGTAGAATTAAGAACATAATTTAATGTTTCTTAGTAGTGTTAAGAATAAAACCAATAATTCTTTGTGTTTTCTTCAATTTCTTTCATAAGTTTTCTATAGTTTTCAGCATACATATCTTTTACATCTTTGGTTAGGTTCAGTCCTAGCTATTCTATGGTTCTTGGAGCAATTGTAAATGGGATCAATTTCTCTTCCTGTTGCTCAGTTGGCTCATGGATTGGAAGAATAAATATTGCTAAAATTTCAATACTACCCAAAGCAATCTACACATTCAATGCAGTCTGAATCAACATTGCATTGGCATTCTTCTCAAAGCTAGAACAAACAATCCTAAAATTTGTATGGAACCAGAAAAGACCCCAACTAGCCAAAGTAATGTTGAAAAAGAAGACCAAAGCAGGAGCATCACAATCTCAGACTTTAGACTCTACTACAAAGCTGTAGTCATCAAAACAGTATGGTTTTGGCCCCAAAACAGATACATAGACCAATGGAATAGAATAAAGAACCCAGAATTGGACCCACAAATGTATGACCAACTAATCTTTGACAAAGCAGGAAAGAACACCCAATGGAACAAAAGACAGTCTCTTAAATGGTGCTGGGAGAACTGAACAACAACATGCAGAAGAATGAAACTGGACCACTTTCTTACACCATACACAAAAATAAACTCAAAATGGATGAAAGACCTAAATGTGAGACAGGAAACCATCAAAACCCTAGAGGAGAAAACATGCAACAATCTCTTTGACCTCTGCCACAGCAATTTCTTGCTTGACACGTCTCTGAAGGCAAGGGAAATAAAAGCAAAAATGAACTCCTGGGACCTCATCAAGATAAAAAAGCTTCTGCACTGCAAAGGAAACAATCAACAAAACTAAAAGGCAACCGACAGAATGGGAGAAGATATTTGCAAATTACATGTCAGATAAAGAGCTAGTATCCAAAATCTATAAAGAACTTCTCAAACTCAACACCCAAAAAACAAATAATCCAGTGAAGAAATAGGCAGAAGACATGAATAGACACTTTTTCAAGAAAACATTCAGATGGTCAACCGACACATGAAAAGATGCTCAACATCACTCCTCATCAGGGAAATACAAATCAAAACCACACTGAGATACCACCTCACACCAGTCAGAGTGGCTAACATTAACAACTCAGGAAACAACAGATGTTGGCAAGGATGTGGAAAAATGGGAACCCTCTTGCGCTGTTGGTGGGCATGCTAACTGGTACAGCCGCTCTAGAAAACAGTGTGAAGTTTCCTCAAAATATTAAAGACAGAACTACCCTACGACGTAGCAATAGCACTACTAGGAATTTACCCAAGGGATACAGGAGTGCTGATGCATAGGGGCACATGCATCCCAATGTTTACAGCAGCACTGTCAACAATAGCCAAATTATGGAAAGAGAACAAATGTCCATCAACAGATGAATGGATAAAGAAGATGTGACTTATATATACAATGGAATACTACTTGGTAATGAGAAAGAATGAAATCCTGCCATTTGCAACAATGTGGAGGGGACTGGAGGGTATTATGCTACGTGAAATAAGTCAGTCAGAGAAAGACAGATATCATATATTTTCACTCATATGTGGAACTTGAGAAACTTAACAGATGATCATGGGGGAAGGGAAGGGGATATTAGTTTCAAACAGAGAGGGAGGCAAACCGTAAGAGACTCTTAAATACAGACAACAAACTGAGGGTTGATCGGGGGGTGGTGAAAAATGGGTGATGGAATTGAGGAGGGCACTTATTGGGATGAGCACTGAGTGTTGTATGTAATCGATGAATCAGGGGAATCTACCCCGAAAACCAAAAGCTTACACTGTAAGCTAATTTGACGATAAATTATATTTAAAAAAAAGAAAAAAGAATAAAACCAATACAAGCCAGCCAGTTTATGATGATGCTGTTCTTATTTTATTTTTTCTTTTTCTTTTTCTTTTCTTCATCTTATTTTTCCCTTTGTTGTTTTTATTTAGTTTTTAGTTTTGTTCTCCTAGGTATTCTAGTCCACTACACTTGTTACTAAAATTACTAGAACTGAAACTAACTGAATACATTAAATTATACTAAGTTTTTTTAAGGTAGCTTATAACTTCCTAAACTTTGATACTCGTAAATAGCCAGAATTTGATATAAATCCTTTTTTATTGATCCTTAATATTCATTGTTTCTTGAGTCCAGCAAAGATGAATCACTGAATATGTAGATGTTTACACCCAGTAAAAGTATTTTACTGCCTTTAAAGTATTATTGTATTGCCATATAACTGAGGGCCAAAATTGGAACAAAACATTCAATTAATTCCATGTCAGTTCAGCCTAAAATATTGATGATTTGCTATAATACATCTGGCATACCAGAAGGAATGAGAAGAAAATATTCATGATATACCTGCAGAGAGAGGAAAGGTTATGAATAAACTGAATAATGACTTGCCTGTAGTTCTCTAAAAAAACACTTTAGATAAAATTATACATTTATATTATTCCTAACTTTGTATGTCAAAGAGTAACAATTTTCAGAGTACAGATGGGGAGATTTACCATTAAAAAATACTGAATGCAGAAAGTTCTTAATTGTAATTTTACCATTGCAAAATATAAAACTATGCTAATGCCAGTTGAAAATGAAGCAATTTCAAAGTATTCCCCTTAAAATCCTCTTTAATGATAGTTTGTTTCCACATGAATTTTATCAAACTGACTATATAAAGTTGCTATTTTTATAAATAAAACAGTTAAATATTGATAATTTCATATGGTTCAAATGAAATATATATTTATAATCTGAACATTTATAACCAGCCACATGTAGCTTCTTATTTTCAAATATTTTCCAGCTAAAACTGCACAAAACACATTAGAAGAATTTGAAATTTGCTACAAGAGAACTTAAATGTTCTCGCCAAAAAAAAGGGGAGGGAGTGATATGTAGGATGATGAATGTGTCAATTAACTTACTTAATGGGGGAATCCTTTCACAGTGCATATGTATATGAAATCATCGTGTTTTAGATTTCAAATATCTGACAATATTATTTACTATATCTCAAAAAGCTGAAAAGATCAAGTAACTTTTTTTCACCAGAAATGTAGTATTTTGTTCAAAAGGTTTAAAAAAAATGTCACTATGGCAGAAAATGCTAATTACCTGGAGAATATCCAGCACTCCCTCTACCTGCATTTATTGAAGTTTAAGGAAAATTAATTAGTCATTCTTCTATGCCCTCTAAGCTCTGAACCAAGAGAGAGGCAGACATGAGAGTCAATAAACAATCCAAGTGTTGTTTTTTTTTCATGTTAAAGGTGGATTGGGAATATTTCTTGGAAATTGTTTAAATGTCCTTTCCACTCCCCTTATTCTGCCCCTACAACTGAAAGGACGCACACACGGGTAGATTAAGCAGCTAAAAACCTGAGACCTCTGCAACATGGGTAAGGTCTGCCTAGGTAGGGAAGAGATGAGAAGCAGAACTTGTGAAGCATACAGTTTCATTACCCACAAAGGAAAGCATGGATGCCTTAGATGTTGGTATTTGATGGACCCCCCCCCACACACACTTCATATAAACAATCAGATAAATCAGTTCTTTTCTGTGGAGAGAAAAAAGAGAGGAGAAAAGTAGTAGAAGTTTTCTACCAATATAGTTTCTTCCAGGAGAAGATTAGATGATACCCTACCACAGTGAAAATGTAAAAAATGGGTGTAAAAAAACATCCTGAATGTCTTTGAAATATAATTCTAATTTATAAAAGACAGTATACTCTATATTTTAACTTAAGAGAGTTTGAGAAAGGAAGGCCATATGCCTTTCAATAATTTAGATAGATAGAAACATAGCAATATATAAATTGGACTTAAAAGAAATTCTGATACAAGGAAACCAAGTTAAATATCTTTTTTTCCCCAATGATTTACATTCGGTTGGCTTTAGATTGGTGTGTATATATATTGAAAATGGTCTTTTTGTTATCAAACTCCAAAACAATCAAGTACCACATGCATAGGAATTAAAATTAGATGAGCCACCATCTACATGAAGAGTATAACCCAACTGATTTATTTAAGAGCTCAATTACTTACTCAATGGATATTTAGATAATACCTGTCAGGTGTAAAGAATGGTATTGCATGATGTGCCCAGTACTGTAGAAGTTATAAAATGAATAAAGCATATCCCATGCTCTACAAAATCCTTCTAAATCAAGTAAAGGAAACATGATATGTCAATAAATTATCCTAATAAAAGTAATTCTTGAAAGCTCTATGAGAGAGACACAGGGTATCACAATATTCCACATAGAGCTAGTTTGTTATAAATTAACCAGAACAAGGTACATGGAAGTCAGTGGACCTAGAAAGGTATGTAAAATTACAATATGCCAAAAGGAAAGTTCTGGGTATTAGAGAAGTTAGCAGCATGAGTAAAATTATGGAGGCTACTTACATAATACTCTATTTTGGATAAAGTGTTTAGTTTTTGTTTTTTGTTTATTCAGAATGGGTGAACAAGTATGTTCAGGGACTGGCTTCAACAACACTCACAGAAGATGAACGAGGCAATGCTGTGGTATATGAACATAAGAGCTATAGAGAAGAGACCTGTTAGGTAGTTCTTGCAATAGTTCACATGAGGCAGATACCACAAGTTACCACCAGCATTCATTTTTCTCCCCCCGCCTACCCTGTAATGTCAGAGTTTATTATCTGAACATATCATATCTAGAAAGAAGACTTTATTCCCCAGATGTCTGAGATGCAAATGGATGTGACCATGTAATCAAGTGCAGGTTATCAGGATGGAATCAGCGATACTCCTGTCTAGCTAATGAAAAGTGGTCTTAGAGAGAGGGGTACACCCTTGTGCATCGGTGCTGCTTTGTGGTATGGAATGTATGCATGAAAGCTAGCACTGGGAAAGCCATTTTGGACCACCAAGCAACAAATATATAGAGGACAAGGCAGAGAGACAAGAAAGAATTCTCTTGCATCTCTGAGACCACATAACATTTTACCAACCCTGGACTACCTATCTTGTTTAAGTCATAGTCATTTGAGTTTTCGGTCACAGGAAGCCAAACACAGTATCAACTGCTATACCAGTTACGCCAAACATATTAAACAGTTCTTAATTGCAAACAATGCAAATCTGTGGGCAGGTCTTTATATATTGGCTTCTTTTTCCATGTATGACCTTTGGTTATAACAGCACAACAATTACGTAAAACACATTATGATAAAATTGGTGCCACTGAAACCATCCTAGTTATATTTTGTTTACATTCTTTTGGGATGCAACTTGATCAAATTGACTAATAGTAGAAGGATTAGAGACACCCTGGCCTTGATTTAGAGATTTAAGAAACACTCTGTATCACTGAAAAACTATTTTTAGAGTAAGTAATGTTTCAGAGACTGATCCTGTATTTACCATTGATTGTCATTACTTTCTCAGGGAAAATGTAACATTTGGGATTTTTTTTTTATCTAGGATCTGGAAATGCACCTAACTTTTCTACTTTTTTCTATAAATTCCAACAAGCCATCAAGCACTTTAAGTAAATAATGCTACGGAATGATGGCAAAGCTCTAATATGGGGGTGTTTCTTGGATGCCCATCACCATTACCACCACACATGCACAAGTTTATCTTCTTTGCTGAGTTGGGAGGCGTGGTTCCACTGCAATGTGTTTTGAGCATGTGATAACTGGTAGGAGCTAGCTCCAATTAAATGAGAATCACAAAAATAGTCACACAAAAACATTAGGAACCTAGAAGAATAAGTCGTCAAATAGGAGCTCACATTTGACACTAGGTCAATTGGGTAATGAAGGACTAGGGATGCATGGCGTTTAATGAAAAGAAGGAAAAATAGGGGAAATAGCAGAAAGGAGAATCTTTCCCCTACATTAATAAGTGTTTCTAACAAAGTTATATGAGACGACATATAAAGAACATACATTTGAGCTTCAGGAATAGATGGCAGCTTTGTACTAGTGGAAAGTGCTACATAATACACAATAACAAATATTCAATTTCCATTTAGCATTCTGATGTGGGGGAAGAATCAAGATAGATGCTGACAGTGTGAAATGTGTTCCCTTATCTTTAAAGAATTTGAGGCATAGATAACCTGGATGATTACCCAAATATGACATAATTAAATAAAAACTGTTATATGGAAATATATCTCTGGAATATTCCAGTCTGGAACTCTTTCTAAAAAAAAAAAATCATTTTCCCCCCAGTTTTGGCAGAAGTTCAGATGTTGATACAGTTTAAGACTCTGTAAATGACTTTGTGACACCAGATTGCTGACCTCCAGGGATAAGTTTTTGATTTTGATCAAAGTCTACAGAAAGCTGAATTTCATGGTCTATTTGTAATACTCCTGGAAATACTTGGGAGTCTCTACAGTTCACTGTGCCTGTAGTTTTGAGACCCCATCTATTATTGCCACAACTTCCATTCAAGTATACTGCTCTCTGATCTTGTCAGCAGACAGTAAAGACCTGAACTGCAGTCTGATCAAAGCAGTATTTGAAGAAAGGGTAGGTGATGCCTGACCTGAGTAACAATGACACTCAGTTGTGCCATCTCAGATATGCCTTTTAGATTTACTAATCCTGGGTGATGTAGAGTCATACAAATCTTATGATGACTTTGGGAACTGTAATTATTCTCTAAAAAACTAGAATCTGGAAACAAATTGCATATAGGCAATTGAATTGATATGTAGCTGTTTAACGTCAAATAAAGTTAAATGTTTCCAAATGATTCTCCTCTTATCTCTTAAATTTTGGCTTCTCTTCTGCCTGAAACCAAGATGCACAGTGGTCTGAATTGGATGAATGTGTCGTTCTTGATAAATGGAAACCTTTGGACAGGGAGTGAGAACCCCTCCTGTTCTAGACTCAGTTTGGTATGCAGAACTGAAGATGACCCTCAAGATTCTCATTCCTGATGTGCATACCTTATACAGTCTTCTCCCTTGAGAGTGGGTGGGTCAGGTAAGCCCATTTATTTTTTTTTTTAGTTTTTTTTTAATGTTTATTTTTATTTTTGAGAGAGACAGAGACAGAATGTGAATGGGTTAGGGGCAGAGAGAGAGGGAGACACAGAATCTGAAGCAGGCTCCAGGCTGTCAGCACAGGGCCGGACGCGGGGCTCGAACTCATGAGCTGTGAGATCATGACCTGAGCTGAAGTCCGACGCTCAACCGACTGAGCCACCCAGGCGCCCCAGGTAAGCCCATTTAAAAGTGAATGCAGAGACCACAGATGGCAGAGGTCTACAAACTGCCATGTTTTGGAGAGGGCCACATGTTTGGGAATGGTAGGCAGTCTTTAGGAGCTGATAATGGCCTCTGGTTGACAGTTAGCAAGAAAGCACTGATCAAGTCCTATACATGTAAAAAATCGAATGCTGGCAATAATCCGTGAACTTGGAAGAGGCATCAAACCTCAGATAAGATTGAACTTTTGTGTAGCCCCTTGATTTCAGACTTTGGAGATCCTGAAGAGAGAACCCAATCATGTTGTGTCCTGACTTCTCATCTGCAGAAACTGTCAGATAATAAATGGGTAGTGTTTTAACCCCCTAAGTTTTTGATAATTTGTTACACATCAGTAGAAAACTAGCAATTAACTACTAATTAGTTATCAAGGGAGTTTTGCATTGAAATTCCAGGAGACCTCTCTGTCAAAAAGAGATGAGAAAAGTGTTTATATTTTGATCCATTAAATGTTTATGTTATCATCAGTGTGCTCTGGGATAGACTTTCTTTATAAGACAGATATTTCATTTTTATTTTTTACTGGGTTCATTGGGTTGATAATTTTTTAAGTAGCCATATTTATGCATACTAGTGTATTTTTTAGTATAAAATGTAATGAATGCTATACATAAATGAGGAGTTTTTGCTAACTTTTTGATGTAAAAACCCCACTAAGCATGTAAGCTCTGTTATTTCATATACACTAAAATATAAACCATAACAGACAAATACTCATCTCAGAATAAGCCCAGATTCACTCACATGACATCAAAGAAATGAGTTGGGTCACTGAGTCAGAGTAGCTGAACTAATGGAGCAGACTTTCTCGGATTAAGATATATCAGCAACAGAATAAATATGAAATTTGGTAATTGCCATTTTCTCATGAAATCTGTAATAACTCAGACACATTTATTGTGATGCATCTAACAAAAATGTTGTTTACTCTTCCAATGTGGAATTAATTACCTGTTAGTCATAGGAACATACCACTGGGTTTATTGAAGTTACTTAATAATTTAATGAAGTTTTCTCCTAAAACAATGCCACAGTGACACAGAAGCTGGTAAAATGAAAAGAGCTTAAAGCCTTTGAGAGATAAGAGATTCATTATGAAATCCATCAAGTATAGCTATTTTGCTTTGGATAAAGAAGTATTTATTTTGCTTTAATTCCCTAGGATGTGGTTTGAGTCCATATAGCATTCACAATGCCCTTACAAATGAGAAAATATTTTGATTGATGCACAAAAAGCTTAATTGATAATTGTTTATAAGTGAAATTAATTTATATACTCCTTTGTTCATTCAATTAATGTCCCTTTACTGACTACATTCTCCATAGATCACTGTGATGTTTTGGAGAGCACACAACACACAGTACATTTCTTTCCATTTACAAATGTATGGTATAAGTGGGGACAGAGTAGTTGAGGAGACATAGGGAGAAATGACAGTGCATCTTTATGAATTAAGTAAATTTATTTTGAACAATAAACCCAGAAATCCCTCTGTCTAGCTTTTATTTATTAAATTGATGGCTAATTCCAAGTTGGCTTGCAGGAAGTAGGAATTCTGAGACCAGAATTGAGATGAATATTTGGTCCCAAAATAACCTATTAATCATCAAAAGAGTCATAATAGATGCCACTATATGATATATTAATTAAGAGAAAGTGATCCTTAAGAGATTAAAACATGGAATGTCAAAAAAAAGTACTATAGGCAAGACTATTGTCAGGGACAGGAGGAGAAAAAGGAAGCCATATGTAAAATATCATGAGGCTTTACAAGGAAGAGAGAGATCCCAGAATAATAAGGAATTCAAGGAGATTTTTTTTTCAAGGAAAATCTGGTCAAAAGTAATCAAATCTTACAACAAAATTTAGCAGAAAAAAATGTCACAAGAGGTCAATAATTTGGAGAAAGGAGTGTCAAAAATAAGGCTGCTTTATTATCTTCCCAGATGGTTACAGTAGACTGAAAGCTGATTACAGTCTAGAGGAGAGGTCAAGATGGAGACGATGGCTAAGAACTGGAATGTGAAAGATGGACAGCATGTTGAATGAGTTCCTCTCCTCTTCCCCCTGCCAGGTGTGGAAGCAGTGAACAAGTTGCGAGTCAGAAACACAATAAAGTAAGCAATTATATATAATAAAGATAAGGAAGAAGAGTCATGATAATTTTGTATGTGTGTGTGAATGGTATATAAATAGTATTTTTTGGATATATTACATTGGTTGTTGCTAGAATTAAGTAAAATAAGCAAATAAAAAGAAGCACAGTGACGAACACAGAGAGGTCACTCAAAAAAGGATAACTTGGATTATTACTCTTATTTACTTACTCTGATCCTTTAATACTTGGATCCTTATGTCTCGCATTATTTGTTACCATGTTGTAATCTCCAACTATTGTCCATTCCATGAGTGGTAACCAGGTAACGAAAATAAAACTTACACATCTACACAAAAACACAGTAATCCTCCATCGCTAAGATAAATTGACGCACAGTCCTTCATTAAAATATTCTTAAACCTCAAAAATTCAAAATTACCACCTGTGACAGAATAAGGGAGGGCTCAACAGGTGGGATGGCGTCAGTAAAAATATATCTGTGGAGAGTTTATAAGAATCTTGATTTCACCTCAATTTATTTCACCCCCAAAAGCTAAATTCTCTAATGTTTTCCAGAAATTCCAGAAACCCTGGCAAGAGATGAAAACATAAATAATCTGGATTGCTAAGGCCTAAAAACTGGTGAACAAAATAAAACGACATAAGTCTTAGGTTAAAGAATGGTCAGAATTGATGGATTTTGTATTTACTTTTTCAATCTTCTGAAACTTGACTGCTTATTTGGGAGAGTAATTTCCCCCATATTTGACAGAATTTTGAGACCTTTTTTTCTCTTTTTGAGAGACAAAGAGAGAAAGTGCTTGCGAGCAGCAGAAGGGCAAAAGGAGAGGGAGAGAGAATATTAAGCAGGCTCCATGCTGCAACATGGCAGCCTGATGCAGGGCGAGATCCCACGACTGTGAAATCATGACATGAGCAGAAAACAAGAGTAAATGCTTAACCAAATGAGCCACTCAGGTGCCCCAAAATTTATAATTTTAGTCACTTCGTCTCCAACTCATAAAAAAATCCCACCTATGATTAAGATCATAGACAAAGCCAACCTAAAATCAAAATCATAACTTGTAATCATTTCAACACTAATAGACACCCAGCTGAATATTTTGACAAGGATTTTCTGATGGAATGACTACATGTCCAAAGCCATTTCATTTCTTCTTTAATAACACAAGAAACTTAATAGAAACCCATGGGGGAGGACAAGGAAAAAAAAAAAAGAGGTTAGAGTGGGAGAGAGCCAAAGCATAAGAGACTCTTAAAAACTGAGAACAAACTGAGGGTTGATGGGGGGTGGGAGGGACGGGAGGGTGGGTGATGGGTATTGAGTAGGGCACCTTTTGGGATGAGCACTGGGTGTTGTATGGAAACCAATTTGACAATAAACTTCATATATTGAAAAATAAATAAATAAATAAATAAATAAATAAATAATAAAAACACAAGCTTTTCTCATTTCTTTATAATTCTTCCAGTAAGCTAGTTCTAAATTGGGATCATTTTTATTATTTCTTTTTTTTCCCCTATGATTCAACCACCTGCCTAGCCTGATTATTCCACATTCACGGTATTTTTTCATGTACTCTACTTATTCTTATTTTTACTGATATGATCCTAGTTTGAATTCCTGATGTCTTTTGCTAACACTATTCAATGAACAGTACAGGATTGGAATTCCAACTATAAAAGTGAAGTCCTCTTGAATGTAGAGTTTCACAAGTTTTCTATCTCATTTTTCCTGTTCCTCTCTTTCCCTTACCTCAGGGAAGGCCAATTAACAATTAATGACACAAACAGTACAGGGTCAAAGCTTGGCAACATTTTGCAAATCACCTCTTCAGCTCTTTCAAAGTCCCCATTGCGTTTGCTTTCTTACTGACATATGTTAAATAAAATATCACCAAAATGAGATGTTGATGAAACCACCATTTGAGGGATGGGTGGAGAACATTTTATTGCAAGCATGAGGGCATACATATTTACACCATCTTCTAACTCACTTCTTAGACAGAAAGAACAAGTAATTCATGAAGTTTGTACAAAACTGTTATGTTCCTTATGAGTCAAATATTATTAGAAGACAATATGAATATGAATATGACAATATTGTCATATGAAGTATCTTCATCATTCTGGATAGCTCTAAGGTGGTCTTTTAAAAAAATAAATGGGGGGGAGGCGGCAAGATGGCGGCTTAGGAGGACGCTGGGCTCACCGCACGTCCTGCTGATCACTTAGATTCCACCTACACCTGCCTAAATAACCCAGAAAACCGCCAGAGGATTAGCAGAACGGAGTCGCCGGAGCCAAACGCAGACGAGAGGCCCACGGAAGAAGGTAGGAAGGGCGGCGAGGCGGTGCGCGCTCCACGGACTGGCGGGAGGGAGCCGGGGCGGAGGGGCGGCTCGCCAGCCAAGCAGAGCCCCCGAGTCTGGCTTGCAAAAGCGGAGGGGCCTGACGGACTGTGTTCCCACAACAAGCGCGACTTAGCGTCTGGGAGGTCATAAGTTAACAGCTCTGCTCAGAAAGCGGGAAGGCTGGAGGACAAAGGGAGGGAGAGCTGCTGAGCCCCCTGACGACAGAGCTCAGTTTGGTGGGGAACAAAGGCGCTCGCCAGCGCCATCTCCCCCGCCCATCCCCCAGCCAAAATCCCAAAGAGAACCAGTTCCTGCCTGGGAACTTGCTCGCTCCGCGCAAACACCCAACTCTGCGCTTCTGCGGAGCCAAACCTCCGGCAGCGGATCTGACTCCCTCCTGCTGCCACAGGGCCCCTCCTGAAGTGGATCACCTAAGGAGAAGCGATCTAAGCCTGCCCCTCCTGCCCCCAAGCACCTTGCCTACCCACCCCAGCTAATACGCCAGATCCCCAGCATCACAAGCCTGGCAGGGTGCAAGTAGCCCAGACGGGCCACCCCACCCCACAGTGAATCCCGCCCCTAGGAGAGGGGAAGAGAAGGCACACACCAGTCTGACTGTGGCCCCAGCGGTGGGCTGGGGGCAGACATCAGGTCTGACTGCGGCCCCGCCCACCAACTCCAGTTATACACCACAGCACAGGGGAAGTGCCCTGCAGGTCCACACCATGCCAGGGACTATCCAAAATGACCAAGCAGAAGAATTCCCCTCAGAAGAATCTCCAGGAAATAACAACAGCAAATGAGCCGATCAAAAAGGATTTAAATAATATAACAGAAAGTGAATTTAGAATAATAGTCATAAAATTAATCGCTGGGCTTGAAAACAGTATAGAGGACAGCAGAGAATCTCTTGCTACAGAGATCAAGGGACTAAGGAACAGTCACGAGGAGCTGAAAAACGCTTTAAACGAAATGCATAACAAAATGGAAACCACCACAGCTCGGCTTGAAGAGGCAGAGGAGAGAATAGGTGAACTAGAAGATAAAGTTATGGAAAAAGAGGAAGCTGAGAAAAAGAGAGATAAAAAAATCCAGGAGTAGGAGGGGAAAATTAGAGAACTAAGTGATACACTAAAAAGAAATAATATACGCATAATTGGTATCCCAGAGGAGGAAGAGAGAGGGAAAGGTGCTGAAGGGCTACTTGAAGAAATAATAGCTGAGAACTTCCCTGAACTGGGGAAGGAAAAAGGCATTGAAATCCAAGAGGCACAGAGAACTCCCTTCAGACGTAACTTGAATCGATCTTCTGCACGACATATCATAGTGAAACTGGCAAAATACAAGGATAAAGAGAAGATTCTGAAAGCAGCAAGGGGTAAACGTGGCCTCACATATAAAGGGAGACCTATAAGACTCGTGACTGATCTCTCTTTTGAAACTTGGCAGGCCAGAAAGAATTGGCACGAGATTTTCAGGGTGCTAGACAGAAAAAATATGCAGCCGAGAATCCTTTATCCAGCAAGTCTGTCATTTAGAATAGAAGGAGAGATAAAGGTCTTCCCAAACAAACAAAAACTGAAGGAATTCATCACCACTAAACCAGCCCTACAAGACATCCTAAGGGGGACCCTGTGAGACAAAATCCCAGAGACATCACTACAAGCATAAAACATACAGACATCACAATGACTCTAAACCCGTATCTTTCTATAATAACACTGAATGTAAATGGATTAAATGCGCCAACCAAAAGACATAGGGTATCAGAATGGATAAAAAAACAAGACCCATCTATTTGCTGTCTACAAGAGACTCATTTTAGACCTGAGGACACCTTTAGATTGAGAGTGAGGGGATGGAGAACTATTTATCATGCGACTGGAAGCCAAAAGAAAGCTGGAGTAGCCATACTTATATCAGACAAACTAGACTTTAAATTAAAGGCTGTAACAAGAGATGAAGAAGGACATTATATAATAGTTACAGGGTCTATCCATCAGGAAGAGCTAACAGTTATAAATGTCCGTGTGCCAAATATGGGAGCGCCCAAATATATAAAACAATTACTCATAAACATAAGCAACCTTATCGATAAGAATGTGGTAATTGCAGGGGACTTTAACACCCCACTTACAGAAATGGATAGATCATCTAGACACACGGTCAATAAAGAAACAAGGAACCTGAATGAGACATTGGATCAGATGGACGTGACAGATATATTTAGAACTCTACATCCCAAAGCAACAGAATATACTTTCTTCTCGAGTGCACATGGAATATTTTCCAAGATAGATCATATACTGGGTCACAAAACAGCCCTTCATAAGTTTACAAGAATTGAAATTATACCATGCTTACTTTCAGACCACAGTGCTATGAAGCTTGAAATCAACCACAGAAAAAAGTCTGGAAAACCTCCAAAAGCATGGAGGTTAAAGAACACCCTACTAACGAATGAGTGGGTCAACCAGGCAATTAGAGAAGAAATTAAAAAATATTTGGAAACAAACGAAAATGAAAATACAACAATCCAAACGCTTTGGGACGCAGCGAAGGCAGTCCTGAGAGGAAAATACATTGCAATCAAGGCCTATCTCAAGAAACAAGAAAAATCCCAAATACAAAATCTAACAGCACACCTAAAGGAACTAGAAGCAGAACAGCAAAGACAGCCTAAACCCAGCAGAAGAAGAGAAATAATAAAGATCAGAGCAGAAATAAACAATATAGAATCTAAAAAAACTGTAGAGCAGATCAATAAAACCAAGAGTTGGTTTTTTGAAAAAATAAACAAAATTGACAAACCTCTAGCCAGGCTTCTCAAAAAGAAAAGGGTGATGACCCAAATAGATAAAATCATGAATAAAAATGGAATTATTACAACCAATCCCTCAGAGATACAAACAATTATCAGGGAATACTATGAAAAATTATATGCCAACAAATTGGACAACCTGGAAGAAATGGACAAATTCCTGAACACCCACACTCTTCCAAAACTCAATCAGGAGGAAATAGAAAGCTTGAACAGACCCATAACCAGCGAAGAAATTGAATCGGTTATCAAAAATCTCCCAACAAATAAGAGTCCAGGACCAGATGGCTTCCCAGGGGAGTTCTACCAGACGTTTAAAGCAGAGATAATACCTATCCTTCTCAAGCTATTCCAAGAAATAGAAAGGGAAGGAAAACTTCCAGACTCATTCTATGAAGCCAGTATTACTTTGATTCCTAAACCAGACAGAGACCCAGTAAAAAAAAGAGAACTACAGGCCAATATCCCTGATGAATATGGATGCAAAAATTCTCAATAAGATACTAGCAAATCGAATTCAATGGCATATAAAAAGAATTATTCACCATGATCAAGTGGGATTCATTCCTGGGATGCAGGGCTGGTTCAACATTCGCAAATCAATCAACGTGATACATCACATTAACAAAAGAAAAGAGAAGAACCATATGATCCTGTCAATCGATGCAGAAAAGGCCTTTGACAAAATCCAGCACACTTTCTTAATGAAAACCTTTGAGAAAGTCGGGATAGAAGGAACATACTTAAAGATCATAAAAGCCATTTATGAAAAGCCCACAGCTAACATCATCCTCAACGGGGAAAAACTGAGAGCTTTTTCCCTGAGATCAGGAACACGACAAGGATGCCCACTCTCACCGCTGCTGTTTAACATAGTGCTGGAAGTTCTAGCATCAGCAATCAGACAACAAAAGGAAATCAAAGGCATCAAAATTGGCAAAGATGAAGTCAAGCTTTCGCTTTTTGCAGATGACATGATATTATACATGGAAAATCCGATAGACTCCACCAAAAGTCTGCTAGAACTGATACAGGAATTCAGCAAAGTTGCAGGATACAAAATCAATGTACAGAAATCAGTTGCATTCTTATACACTAACAATGAAGCAACAGAAAGACAAATAAAGAAACTGATCCCATTCACAATTGCACCAAGAAGCATGAAATACCTAGGAATAAATCTAACCAAAGATGTGAAGGATCTGTATGCTGAAAACTATAGAAAGCTTATGAAGGAAATTGAAGAAGATTTAAAGAAATGGAAAGACATTCCCTGGTCATGGATTGGAAAAATAAACATTGTCAAAATGTCAATACTACCCAAAGCTATCTACACATTCAATGCAATCCCAATCAAAATTGCACCAGCATTCTTCTCGAAACTAGAACAAGCAATCCTAAAATTCATATGGAACCACAAAAGGCCCCGAATAGCCAAAGGAATTTTGAAGAAGAAGACCAAAGCAGGAGGCATCACAATCCCAGACTTTAGCCTCTACTACAAAGCTGTCGTCATCAAGACAGCATGGTATTGGCACCAAAACAGACACATAGACCAATGGAATAGAATAGAAACCCCAGAACTAGACCCACAAACGTATGGCCAACTCATCTTTGACAAAGCAGGAAAGAACATCCAATGGAAAAAAGACAGCCTCTTTAACAAATGGTGCTGGGAGAACTGGACAGCAACATGCAGAAGGTTGAAACTAGACCACTTTCTCACACCATTCACAAAAATAAACTCAAAATGGATAAAGGACCTCAATGTGAGACAGGAAACCATCAAAACCTTAGAGGAGAAAGCAGGAAAAGACCTCTCTGACCTCAGCCGTAGCAATCTCTTACTCGACACATCCCCAAAGGCAAGGGAATTAAAAGCAAAAGTGAATTACTGGGACCTTATGAAGATAAAAAGCTTCTGCACAGCAAAGGAAACAACCAACAAAACGAAAAGGCAACCAACGGAATGGGAAAAGATATTCGCAAATGACATATCGGACAAAGGGCTAGTATCCAAAATCTATAAAGAGCTCACCAAACTCCACACCCAAAAAACAAATAACCCAGTGAAGAAATGGGCAGAAAACATGAATAGACACTTCTCTAAAGAAGACATCCGGATGGCCAACAGGCACATGAAAAGATGTTCGACGTCGCTCCTTATCAGGGAAATACAAATCAAAACCACACTCAGGTATCACCTCACACCAGTCAGAGTGGCCAAAATGAACAAATCAGGAGACTATAGATGCTGGCGAGGATGTGGAGAAACGGGAACCCTCTTGCACTGTTGGTGGGAATGCAAATTGGTGCAGCCGCTCTGGAAAGCAGTGTGGAGGTTCCTCAGAAAATTAAAAATAGACCTACCCTATGACCCAGCAATAGCACTGCTAGGAATTTATCCAAGGGATACAGGACTGCTGATGCATAGGGCCACTTGTACCCCAATGTTTATAGCAGCACTCTCAACAATAGCCAAATTATGGAAAGAGCCTAAATGTCCATCAACTGATGAATGGATAAAGAAATTGTGGTTTATATACACAATGGAGTACTACGTGGCAATGAGAAAAAATGAAATATGGCCTTTTGTAGCAACGTGGATGGAACTGGAGAGTGTGATGCTAAGTGAAATAAGCCATAGAGAGAAAGACAGATACCATATGGTTTCACTCTTATGTGGATCCTGAGAAACTCAACAGAAACCCATGGAGGAGGGGAAGGAAAAAAAAAAAAAAAGAGGTTAGAGTGGGAGAGAGCCAAAGCATAAGAGACTGTTAAAAACTGAGAACTGAGGGTTGATGGGGGGTGGGAGGGAGGAGAGGGTGGGTGATGTGTATTGAGGAGGGCACCTTTTGGGATGAGCACTGGGTGTTGTATGGAATCCAATTTGTCAATAAATTTCATATAAAAAAAAGATATGTCATGCAAACAATTAAAAAAAAATAAAAAATAAATAAATGGGTATTTTCAGTCTCAAAGAAAGATAAATAAAAACAGCTATTAATAAATTTTTGGAGTTTGATTCTATATTCAAATATTATGTAAAATCTGACAAATTTGTCTGTTAAACCAGGAGTTTTTAATAATGTTAAGAGTCTGATTTATTAATACATCACAGTCTCAAATGTGTATGCACATAATATACATGAAAGAACATTGAGAAAAATAAAAAGAGACATTAAATGAGTTAAATGACCATAACAGTACTATACAGCAAATCAGAGTTAATGCAGCTATAGCAGTGCTTAAAAAAACAGTTTTTGGGATTTGTGGATGGCTAAGTCGGTTAGGCATCCCACTATTGATCTCAGATCAGGTCATGACCTCACAGTTTGTGAGTTTGAACCCCAGGTCAGGCTCTACACTGACAGTGTGGAGCCTGCTTGGAGTTCTCTCTCCCCATCGCTCTGCCCCTACATCATTCGTGCTCTTTCTCTCTCTCAAAACAAATAAATAAACTTTAAAAATTAAAAAATGACTTTTAAATGACTATATAATAAAGAAACTTATCAACGATGATGTGTGCTGTGAACAATTTATATTTAGAAACTGCAAATTAAATTCAAAGAAGAAAGCAGAGTAAAAAACAACTGTAAGTGAAAAATATTAAATAGAATATAAAAAGGAATTTAAAAAAGTCAAAATATGAGTGAAAACACTAAACATACATAAACTCAAGCAAAAATCAAAAGACGAAAGAAATTTCAACTCATCAATATCAGTTGAAATGGGATTATCACTCAGATCCTGCTGAGTTAAAAATCAGTAAGAAAAATTATGACACCTTATACATATAAATTTAATAAAGAAAATGAACAAATTCCCTGAGAAACACAACTTAAAAAACTGATAATAGAATGAATAGAAAATAACCTTATAGGTCTTTAAAACAACTGATACAGGGGCGCCTGGGTAGCTCAGTCAGTTGAGCGTCTGACTTCGGCTCAGGTCATGATCTCACAGTCTGTGAGTTCGAGCCCCGCATCAGGCTCTGTGCTGACATCTCGGAGCCTGGAGCCTGCTTTGGATTCTGTGTCTCCCTCTCTCTGACTCTCCCCTGTTCTCTCTCTGTCTTTCTCTGTCTCAGAAATAAACAAACATTAAAAAAAATTGATACATAAATCAAAAACCATTTGTATCCAAAACTCTAGGCCCAGATGACTTTGACATTTCATGCACACATACACACATAACATACACAAAAGATAAATATGTGAGATGAATGACATGTTAGCTAAGTAGATGGTGAGGATTCTTTCTATATATGTGTATATGTATAGAACTATGTATGTGTATATATAATGTGTATCTATACGCTCCTATCCACCTATCTATTCATCTATCATCCTCATCCAAATGTACACTTTAAATACCTTATACCTTTACAATTATACTTAAGTAAAACTGAAAAAAAATTACAAATTTGACTGCTGTCAAATCTATAAGAAAGAACTAGTGCCATTAGAACCTAAACTCTTTCAGAAAATAGAGGACAAAGGGGTCATTTCTCAAGGAATTTTTTATAAGGTCAGCCTAATACTTATGTTTTTCCTTACCATTTTAAGCTATAATTAGAATATATAAGCTAATATTGAATATTCTAATATCCTACAAATGTAAGAACAAAATTATTTAACACAATATTATCAACTTATTTCCCAAAATATAATATTTATTTACAATTCAAAAGTAAAATAATATAATTTGCCACATCAAAAGAATAAAGGACTAAAATCTTATGATAATCAAAGTAGATAAAGTAAATAGTAGAATACTTATAAAATCATTGAGACAATTCAGTGAACTTCACAATTAGAAAAATGTTCTCTGAACACTAGGATTGGAAATCTTTTTTTGTCTAATAAAGAACATCTGGAAAACCTGAAGCTAAAAATCATAGTAGAGAATGTTGAGTCTTTTTTTTTCTAGAATTAGAAACAAGACACACATGTCTACTTTTACTAATTATTTTCCACATTTCAATTAAAATTCTAGACACTGCAATAAGTAAAACAAATAAAAAGTATGAAGATTAGAAAGACAAGTAAAACTGATTCATTTTAGAGGATATAATTACATACATTAAAAAAGACAGAAATTATTGAAATGGACATATGCATTTAGCAATATTGTAGGTTACAGAGTCAATATACAAGGGTAATAGCGTTTCCATATGATGGCAATTGCATATTTGTACAAAAGCTTCAAAATACCTAGTAATGTATCCATTTCAAGATGTGAAATATACCTGCAAAACATAAATGACAAATAAATGCAGAAACACCGTGGAGGGGTCAATTCTCTTTAAACTAATGTTTATCTTCAATTTTCTGTTGTTTGAAGATGATATGAGTCGGTATAGCTTTTTCAGTTTTTATTCTGCTTGATGTTCTTCTCTGAGCTTCCTTAGATCTGTGATTTGGTCTGATGTTAACTTGGGGAAATTTTCAGTCATTATTTCAAATATTTCTTCTGTTCCTTTCTTTCCTCTCTTTGTAGTATTCCTATTACGCATGTTATACTCTTTGTAGTTGTCTCATACATTTTGGACATTCCCTTTTTTTCTTTCTAGTTTTCTTTGCCTTTGCATTTTGAGAATTTTATTGGTACATCCTCTAGCTCAGAGATTCTTTCTTTCCTTGGCCTCATTCAGTTTGCTAATGAGCCCCTCAGAGGCATTTATTTTTCTTACAATGTTTTTTATCTTTAACATTTCTTTTCTGGTTCCTTCAAAGGATTTTTACCTCTGTGCTTCCTTAGTTCACCTGTTCTTCCATATAGTTTGTTTTATCCATTAGAGCCTATAGCACATTAGTCATAGTTGTTTTGAATTCCTGTTCTGATAATTCTAATATCTCTGCCATATCTGATTCTGATATTTGCTCTTTCTCTTCAAGTTGTAATACTGATTGATTGATTGATTGATTGTGTCTTTTGGTATGCCTTGTGACTTTTTCTGGCTAGCCAGACATATCATACTGGGTAAAAGAAACTACTACTATAAATAGGTTTTCACTAATGTGGTGGTGAGGTGTGTGTGTCAGGGGATAAGTGTTCTATAGTTCTATCCTTAGATTTCTGTCTTTCAGTGAGCCTATGCCTCTGGACTGTGAACTTGAGAGTCTTTCTTTTTTTCCCCTTCTCCTTTATTTGGGACAGCATGGCTAGGGATAGCTGGAATTCGTATTTCTCTTCCCCAGGCTAATTGATCTGTGATAGTATCTCAGCAGTTTAGGCTCTGGTTAACTATTTTCCCATGAGGGTAGGACTTGTAGAGAATGAGAGTGCTCTGGCATATTTCAAAGTGTTTCCTTTTCCTCTCCTCCTGCCAGAAGCCCAAGGGGATTTTTTTCCCAAATTTACTTTAGGGATCTGGTCATTATCCTAGAGTTACATTTCACATATTGTTGGGGATCCCCTGTTACTGAGTCCCTCTTAAGTTTTTAACCTTCAAATTTGTCTACAGTGAGCCCCCGGCAATTTGTCAGTTACAGTTCAGGCTTTCTTACCTAGGCACTGTAACAGGGAAGGTTTCAACTTGTAAATTTCTCTTTAGCCATAACTCACTATATTCACCTGTCTCTCCAATTTGTTGGACTACTATTTGCCTTATGTCTTCAACTCTCTTATAGATCCAAGAAGAGTTGTTAATTTTTTGTCTGTTAAGCTTTTCACTTCTTGTCAGGATGGGGTGACAACTTCCAAGTTCCTTATATGCAGAACTGAAACCCAAAAGTTTTGATTCAATATGTTTTATACAAAGCTGACTTGTGAAAACAAATGGTGTTTTAAGCAGAGGTGGTAGAATAACTAAATATCCAAATGAAAAATAATAATTCTATTTCACTTCACATATAAAAGTTATTTTGAGATGAATCATAAACTTCTATTTCAAAGTTAAAAATAGGGGCGCCTGGGTGGCGCAGTCGGTTAAGCGTCCGACTTCAGCCAGGTCACGATCTCGCGGTCTGTGAGTTCGAGCCCCACATCAGGGTCTGGGCTGATGGCTTAGAGCCTGGAGCCTGTTTCCGATTCTGTGTCTCCCTCTCTCTCTGCCCCTCCCCCGTTCATGCTCTGTCTCTCTCTGTCCCAAAAATAAATAAACGTTGAAAAAAAAATTTAAAAAAAAATAAATAGTTTTTAGAAGAAACATAGGAAATTATCATTGTGACCTTGGAGGTCGCTAAATTTTACTGGAGAATATGTCAAAACAGGTATTGTTAAAGAAAAGAAATAAATAAAATATAACTGGAGCCCATACAAATTAAAATTAATTTTTTAAAAAACTTATGAAAATGAATTTTAGTGACCTACAAACTGGCTAGTATATGTATCTATGATAATCAAGAATATGTCAATTACAAGCACAGAGTCTAGGTAACTAGCCCAAGGTCACAAGAATAGTAAGTAGTGGAGACTAGATTTAATCAGGATGTCTGACTCCCTAGTTAGTACTCTTAATGACTTTATTATGTTACTTCTCAGATTTAACTTTAATAGCATGTTTCCAAATGTGATCAACTTTCTAGTACCAACCCCAACAATTAAGGCGGAGGACTGAATTAAAGTAAACTATTATTCTCAGGCAGAGTATTAAAAAATCTGACTCATTTATCTGTTAATAGATTTTCATTGATCTTATCTATCAAGGAACAAACTATAAACTGGAGAGTCATTTGTTAGAGTGGGTAGAAAACTCAAACCAAAGAACACTCAAATGGAGAAAGACAAAATATTTACTGGTTCATGAGCCTAAGTATGGTGACCATGAGCTAGGCACAGACAGATGGAATGGACAAGCAACTGAGGGGAACAAAAAGATAATTTTAACTATAGAATTCATGGACAAAGTCTTAAAGAATATAGAGAAGCATTTTGGGGAGTGAATGTTTCAGAAGTGATTTGATCATTATTATGTTCTACTATGGGTTGGCAAACTCACCTTATAGGCTAAATTCAGTCTGCAACATGTTTTTGTAAATAAAAAATTTTTTAGAACATAAAAAATTTTCAAGTTTGTTGATCAAGAATATAAATTATTTTACAACCTTATAGTAAAAATAATGAGGCACAAACTTCCAACTAAAGAAATATTGGGTAAAGATATGAACACTTCTCAGAAGATAGATGAATGGTCACCAAGCACATGAAAAGGTGTTCAACATCATTAATCGTCAATGAAATAAAAATAAAGCCACATGAGACACAATTCGCAACTACTGGCATGAATAAAATACCCCCCAAATAATATCAAAATACTCCAAAATACTAGATGTTGAGGAGGGTATTGGCTAATTGTAATTTACTCTTGTACCCTAACAGTTTAAAATGGTTTATTTAGAAACTTTACCATTTTCTTATGAAAATTACACATGCAGCTATACTATGCCCTGGCAATTCACTTCCAAATATTTACCCAAGAGAAATAACATGCACAATAATGTACACAGCAGCCTTATCATAATAGCCCTAAACTAGAAAAAAAAATCCATCAGCAGATGAATAGATTTAAAAATATATGGTATCTTACTAAATAATAAGAAAATGGATTACTGATACATGAAAAAAAAACCATGAATAGATCTCAGAAACATTATGTTGAAGGAAAGAATCCAGACAATGTTACCTATAGTATAATTACATTAATTCCAATTTCAAAAACATGAAAATCTAATTTTTGCTTCTGGGGTACAGGATATCAACTGGAAAGGTACATCAGGAACTCCCTGGTAGGATGGAAATGTTCTTTATCCTTTTATGGGGATTTTTACAAGGGAACTTATAATTGTCAAATTTCATAGAACACTTAAAATTTGTATATTGTATTATACATAAATTATACCTTGCCTTTTTAAAGTTCCAGCACATCTGTTGGAGGTTATCTTTAGATTGTACTTTCCTGTAAGGGAATACAAACTGGAACCTCTAGATGAAAATGACAAAAATGTTCAAATGGTGTATTACTTTACCTATAGGCTGCTTTAGTTGGAGTGTGATATTATGGGGGGGGGAAGAGTTAAAACTAATTCTATTTGCAAATGAAGTTTCATTAACATCTGAGATACACATTACATCTTGATTATAAGTATATTTTCTCCATTCCTAGCGCCCCCTTTTTTGTCTTTGGGGATATCACTTTATGTTGGCTGATAATGTTGCCTCACGGAGGAAGCAAGAGATGGGAGCTAAATAAATATTTATAGCTTTAAATTTATTCTATCAGGGATTTACTATATTAAGAGCTACAAGCTCTGTCACAAGTAGTTATTGATAAGTGAAGATAATGCTTTAGTTTATTACTACTATACATCTGCTCCTAGTAAATCAGGAGGCTTCCTGGACTATTATTTAGTTATCTTATGAACGTCATATATACAGAATTTTATATTTGATATGACTGTTATTTACTATATATGTGAGCACTCAAGTCTCCCTAGGAATATTTTTTTCTATGTATTAAATGTCATAAAGAATACTATTTTATGTTCCCTTTGTGGCATAAAGGTATACCTCATTTCTTCTTCCCCATTGTGCTTTGTAGATTTATAAATATATATACTTATATACAAATATATATATATATATTTTTTTTTTTTTGCAAATTTAAGTTATGTGATAACCTTGTGTTGGATAAGTCTATAGGTGTGATTTTACCAACAACATTTTCCTCATGTCTGTGTCCCATTTTGATCATTCTTGGAATATTTCATACTTTTTCATTATTGTTCTAATATGGTGATTAGTGACAGCATTCCTTGATGTTACTATTGTAATTGTTTTAGGGGACCATGAACCCCACCCACATAAGATGGCAAACTTAATCCGTAAATGTTGTGTGTGTTCTGACTGTTCCACTGGCGTGTCATTTCCCCATCTCTCTCTCTCTCCACAGGCCTTCCTATTCCCTGAGATACAGTAATATTGAAATTAGACCAATTAATACCCCTGTAATGGCCTCTAAGTGTTCAAGTGAAAGAAAGAGTTGTACATCTCTCATTTTATTTTTCTTAATTTTTTTAAAAAATTTATTTCAGAGAGAGAGTGCATGAGCGTGGGAGAGGGGCAAAGGGAGAGAGAGAAAGAATCTCAAGCATGACCCATGCTACCTGGAGCCTGACACAGGGCTTGATCCCATGACCCTGGGAACATGACCTGAGCTGAAATAAAGAGTAGGACACTCAACCAACTGAGCCACCCAGGCACCCCAGCACATCTCTCGTCTTAAACCCAAAACTAGAAATGATTACTCTTAGTGAAGAAAGTATATCAAAAGTCCAGAGAAGCCAGGGGAGACTGGGTGCCTCAGTCGATTAAGCATCCAACTCCAGGTTGGGTCATGATCTCATGGTTTGTGAGTTCAAGACCTATGTGGGGCTCTGTGCTGACACCTCAGAGCCTGGAGCCTGCTTCAGATTGTGTGTCTCCCTCTCTTTCTCTGCCCCTCCCCTGATCATGCTCTGTCTGTCTCCCACTCTCTCTCTCTCAAAAATAAATAAACATTAAGAAAAATTCCAGAGAGCCCAAAAGCTATACTTTTTGCACCAGTTAGCTGAATTGTGAAGGCAAGGGACAAGTTCTTGAAGGAAATTAAAAGTGCTGCATTGTGAACACATGGATGATAAGAGAGTGAAACAGCTTTGTTGCTAATATGGAGAAAACTTCAGCAGTCTGAATAGCAGATCAAATTAGCTACAACATTCCTATAAGCCAAAGCCTAATCCGGAGCAAGACCCTAATTGTCTTCAATTCTATGAAGGCTGAGAGAGGTGAAGAAGTGGCAGATGTCTGAAGCTAGCAGAGGTTGGTTCATGAGGTTTAAGGAAAGACGCCATCTCTGTAACTCAAGACTGCAAGGCAAAGCAGCAAGTGCTGATGTAGAAGCTGCAGCAACTTATCCAGGAGATCTGGCTGAGAAAATGAATGAATGCAGCTAAACTAAACACCAGCTTTGCACTGTAGATGAAACAGCCTTCTATTGGAAGAAGCTGCCATCTAGTATCTTCACAGCTAGAGAAGTTGGTGTCCAGCTTCAAAGCTTCAAAGGACAGGGTGACTCTCTTATTAGGACTCATGCAACTGAAGACCTTAAGTTGAAACCAATGCTCACTCACCTCTATGAAAATCCTAGGGTCCTTAAGAATGATGTTAAACTACTCTGCCTGTGCTTTATCAAGAGAACAACAAAGCCTAGATGACAGCACATCTGTTTTCCACATGGTTGAAACCTACAACTTCCCCCTCAGAAAAAGATTCCTTTAAAAATATTACTGTTCATTGACAATACACCCAAGAGCTATGATGGAGATGTACAAGATTAATGTTGTTTCCATGCCTGCGAACACAATGTCCATTTTGCATCCCATGGATCAAGGACCAATTTAAACTTTCAAATCTTATTATTTAAGACATGCATTTTATAAAGCTATAGCTGCCATAAATAGTATTTCTTCTGATGGAGCTGGGCAAGTAAGTTGAAAATCTTCTGGAAAAGACTCACCATTCTAGATGCCATTAGGAATATTCATGATTTTTGAGAAGAGGTCAAAATATCAACATTAACAGGAGTTTGGAAGAATTGGATTCCAACGATCATGGAAGACTTTGAGGGGTTCAAGACTTCAGTGGAGGAAGCAACCACAGATGTAGAAATAGTGAGAGAACTAGAATTAAAGGTGGTGCCTGAGAATGTTCCTGAATTGCTACAATCTTATGATCAAACTTGAACAGATGAGGAGCTGCTTCTTATGGATGAGCAAAGAAAGTGGGTTCTCGAGATGAAATCCACTCCTGGTGAAGATGCTGTGAAGATTGTTGAAGTGACAAAAAGGATTTAGAATATTACATCAACTTAGTTGATAAAGCAGTGGCAGGTTTTGAGCAGAGTGAAGGAGTTCAAGTTTGGACAATTTAAAAAAAAAAATTGAAAGCAGTTCTACTGTGGGTAAAATGCTGTCAAGCAGCATCACAGAGTATAGAGAAATAGTTTGTGAAAGGAAAAGTCAATTGATGCATCAAGTTTCATTGTTGTCTTATTTTCAGAAGCTACCACAGCCACCTCAATCTTCAGCCACACCACCCTGATCAGTCAGCAGCCATCGAGGCAAGACTTTCCACCAGCAAAAAGATCATGACCCGCTGAAAGCTGATGATGATTAGCAGTTTTTAGCAATAAAGTATTTTTATTTTTTATTTATTTGTAATTTTTATTTCAGAGAGAGAGAATGTGAGCGGGAGGGGCAGAGGTAAAGAAAAAGAGAGGGAGGTTGGAAGAGAGAGAGAGAGAGAGAGAGAGAGAGAGAGAGAGAGAGAGAGAGAATCTTAAGCAGGCAGCACACTTAGTGTGGAGCCTGATTCGGGGCTCAATCCCAGTACCCTGAGATCATGACCTGAGCTGAAATCGAGTCAGATATTCAAGCAACTGAGCCACCCAGGTACTCCAGCAATGAAGTATTTTTAATTATGGTATATACATGTTTTTTTTTTTAGACATAATGCTGTTGCACACTTAACAGACTATAGTATAGCATAAATATAACTTTTATATGAACTGGGAAACCAAAAGAAAAAAAATTCATTTGCTTTGTTGTGCTGTTTGCTTTATTGAGGGAGTCTGGAACAAACCCACAATCTCTTCTCAGGGAGGCCTTTAACCATCTTTTTCTTCAAATTATTTACATTTTCAAAATAAATGTGCTGTTAATTTCACTGAGTACATGTTTTAAAGCTCATACACACTGACATATAAGCCTAATATAGGTACTCAATCAGTTTTGAGTTATAGGTATGAAATTTATATGTATTTTTTAAGATTTTTAAAATAGCAAAATGTAATTAAATAGTATTTCAAGGATTATTTTTAGAACATAATGTAATTAATGCATAAGATTAAAATAGATGCCAATCTAGATAAAAGTTCATCTATCTCAATGCTAATCCATTTACAGAATGACTTGAATTTGGGTCAAGTTGTGTAACCAAAAATGCACCAGTTAATGCTGTACCTTCCAATTTTCCAAAGCATAAAATTGCAGTCAAAAGATGAATTTTAATTTTGTCCTATTTGCTAATTATTTACTACATATCTATGTACAAGCTGTTGTCAGCCATAAGCTTCAATTTTCAACATTTATATAATGAGGAGAACTAAATCTACCTTGCTGAAGTGCTGTGATTACATTACATTCTTCTGGTAAATTGCTGAATACACAGTAGGTACTCAGTAAAAATGAAGCCATCGTCCCTTCTATATCAAGATGCCTCAGTGTTGTATTGTTTCTAAACATGGGTGTTTAGAATTTTTCAGTAATTCTGTGGTCTTCAGTATCCAGACAGAATAATTACAATTGTGTTTACATAATTATTTCATAATTACATAACTGGGGTAGTTGTGGCAAAGCATTAAAAGCTGAGTCAATCTTACACCCTTAACATGCCTAAAAAAATATTATTTATTTACTGGACTAATTTCTAACTCTTACCTCTACGAGGAATGTACTTTACATTATTAGTTTATGCTTCATTCCAAAACAACTATTTGCTCCCTAGAACTTTAAGATAGAAAGAATGCCATGTCATTGAAGTAGGATGGGGTAAAATAATAATGTGAGATAAAAATAGCAAATACTGTGTGCCAGACATCATTATGAAAGTGTCACATGCATTAACTCATTTAATCCTCATACCAAATATATGAATTACATACTTGAATTGTAAATTTGACCCAAGACAGAAGAGTATTTTACTTATACACATATATAATTAGTAGTACAAATATTATGGTATGTAATGTTACACAGATTTTCCATTTTTACTTAATATATTACACATATCAATTCTTATCACATATAATTCTAGCTTATGTTTATAATGTATTGTTAGATTGTTTTTAAAAATACAATTGTTGGGGCACCTGGGTGGCTCAGTCAGTTAAGCATCCAACTTTGGCTTAGGTCATGATCTCACGGTCGAGCCTCACGTCAGGCTCTGCGTTGACAGCACAGAGCCTGCTTTGAATTCTCGGTCTCCCTCTCTCTCTACCCCTCCGCTCTCATGCTCTCTCTCTCAAAAATAAGTAAATATTAAAAAAATACAATAGGTTATTTACCAGGCTGCTATTGCTAGGAATTTAAATTGTTTCCCATTTTCAGGTATACCAACAGTGTTTTTGGGAACATTGCCGAAGTAACCTTTCTTTTTTAGAATAAAATTGGCATTTGGAATTGTTGGAAAAATATATAATTATTTTTGTTGCTACAGCAACTGGTTTTTATAGAAGCTATATTAATTTCCTTCCCATCTAAAATGAGATTGTCATACCATGAGTAAAAAGCATGACTATCAATTGTTACCAGAAGTTTCTTCTATTTCCCTCCCCTTCTTCAACAGCAATAGAATTTTAGTCAAGAAAGTGAATTTCCATATTAAATACTACATTTCTCAGCAGCCTGTGGAGCTAGATTCAGCCACCTTACAAAGTTCTGGGCAATGGATGTTAGCATAGCAGTTCTGTGGCAGTCCTGGGAATCTTCTTTACGTAATAGCTAAGATGTATCTTTTTTCCTCCTTCCAGTGTCCTACTGTGGGGAATGTAGATGCCCACATACCACAGCTCCCAATTCTGAAGGAGCTATTTCCTGGTAAGGGAAGCCTGCTGGAATGAGCCAGAGCTTTAGATGCCCTCACTGAGTAACATTATTCTACCAGTCCTGGACTGCAGATCTCTGGTCTTTACAGAGCAAAGAAAAAATGTCAATCTTTCTTACATCTCTATTGTTTCTGTGTTCTTCTGCTACCAAACAAATCTTAGCATGAGTGATAACAATAGAATCGTGTTATTTTACTTCACATTTATTGGCTATTAGTGATATTAAGAACATTTCACATGTTTTTAGGCCATTCGTATCTCTAATGTCAATTATCAATTCCTATATTTTGTCCATGTTTTGTGATTATTTGTCTTACACTTTGGTGTATAAAAAGGTTTTTGTTTGTTTGTTTGTTTTATGCAGGCCTATACTGTTTGTCTTTTTTTTCAGGGTTCTTAGTTTTGATATTTGCATAGTCTTTGAATGGAAGATTATGTCTGAGTAGAAAATACGAAGAATGAAAAGTCTGACTTTAGGACCCGTTTCATTTTTGTGTGTTTTCCTCCTTTTCCTATCAAGCTTCTAATTTGGATTTCCCTATAGAATATGTCCTATCAAAACAGTTTGACTTTGTTGGCAAGGCTGAGGATGTTACACAGCACAAAATCTCTTTTATATGTAAAATGTCTATGGTTCATCCTATACAATGTTTCAATGTATTTATTTTATTATTATTTTATTTTTTTGCTATGTGCCATGTGGAGAGTGTTACAAATATGCACAGTTTATTGTCCATATCCTCAAAAGTCTCCCCATGTTTGGTCTAGCAGTGAAATGAAAAAACATGTGCTCAAAGGAGGTGAGCAACGTTTTCATATCCTCCTTAAGTTTCTTCTATTTAAAAGATAAAAACAGGGGTGCCTGGGTAGTTCAGTTGGTCAAGTGTCAGACTCTTGATTTTTGGCTCAGGTCATGATCTCACAGTCATGGAATTGAGCCCTATGTCACGCTCTGCACCAAGTGCGGGGACTACTTGAGTTTCTCTCTCTCTCTCTCTCTCTCTCTCTCTCTCTCTCTCTCTCTCTCCCTCTGTCCTTCCCCCATTCACACTTTCTCTCAAAAAAAAAATTTAAAAAATATATAAATAAGAGCTGTGTGTTCTAAACTATTGGTATTTTATAGGAAACCTGAAGAAGCAACTGGGATTAATGCATGATTTACATGTAAATGGACTTAGGGTCTTGTAAGACATGATTACAAAGATCTAGGAAGCATTAATAAGATTCTACATAACTATTTAAGGGTCTACCTTAAAACTTTGATCTTAGCCAAAAGCCAAACATTGTGTTACTGCAAATATATTATGATAGCCCCTTCTTTCTAGATCTATGTTCTAGATTTTTGTTTTTTTCTTCTTCTCATATTTTTCTACATTTTCTCCCTCACAGAGCTTATCTAGTTTCACTGGTATGATGAAAGTGGACATTTCCCCATGCCCATGCTTGGATTCTCTTCTGAGCTCCATACTCACACCCAATTGCCTCAATAATATCTCTTATATATTTAGTAAATATCTCAAACAACTTGATCACAACAATAGTGATCAAACAACAAAAGTCTCCCCCTTAAGAGCAAATAGTACCACCATTTATCAAATTACTCAGGGCGAATCCTAGATATTATTTTTGTCTTTATTTTCCTGATACAGCTATATACAATTCACCAATAAGTCCTTTCTACTCTAACACCAACAAATATTTCATATCTTATCCCTTCTAATCATCTCCATTGCTAAAACCATAGTTATAGCCACCATTATTTCTTGCCCCTCCCCCGTTCATGCTCTGTCTCTCTCTGTCCCAAAAATAAATAAAAACGTTGGGCTGGGGCGCCTGGGTGGCGCAGTCGGTTAAGCCTCTGACTTCAGCCAGGTCACGATCTCACGGTCCGTGAGTTCGAGCCCCGCGTCGGGCTCTGGGCTGATGGCTCAGAGCCTGGAGCCTGTTTCCGATTCTGTGTCTCCCCTGCCCCTCCCCCGTTCATGCTCTGTCTCTCTCTGTCCCAAAAATAAATAAACGTTGGGAAAAAAAAATTAAAAAAAAAAAAGTTGGAAAAAAAAATTTAAAAATGTATCCAATAGAGCATATTGGCCCTCTGCTTACAACACCTGAAATACTTCTAGCACACTCACAATATATTCCTAATGTAATCCCAGAGCCAGCAAGAACCAAATAAGTTGGATCCTGCCTACTTTACCTCTTACTTCTCTGATCTTATTATCTTCCACTGCTCCTTTGTTTGCTTTGGTCGCTCTAGTTTTCCATATATGCATTGAGTATGCTGAGTCTATTCTACTCTCAAGGTCTCTACATCCACTGTTAAGGGGCTGGGAGGACTACTTCAAGCAGAAGAAAGACAACTCTGGTTAAAGCAATTCTACACACATTTGTTGGCCAGAACAAATCACATAGCTACACATGTGCCTAACTTTAAGAAGGAGGGGAACCACACTCTGACTATGAGCTCTTAAGGAAAGAAAAAGTATAAATCAATGAACAGTATTGATGGCTTTTATATAAGATTGGAGACGTACAGGCACATTTGAAGATATAAAAGCAGAAATTAAAAAAATAAATAGAATTAAGTATTATCATGATAGAATGAATGAACTATCTATGTTGGTGAAGTATCCCCAATACAAAAGAATATCTAGAACTCCCTCAAAATAAATATGGAATAATGAACATAGGGAAATCACTTATTTAAAGTAGCCATAATTACTAAATCAAATATAAATAAAAGGACAATAAATCTGGCTATCTCTACTCAAGGGTTATTTCCCTATTTAGAGGAATTAAAATCATTTAGTGTTAAAATATAATGATAAGAGTCAAAGTAAGAGAATTCAAGTTTGAGATGCATAATTAGGAGGGACACAAAGCAGTCACAGCTTTAAAAATTTGTTCATGACATTTAGCAGTGTTTTCTTTTACTGTGCTCTTAGTATATAGATTTATCTTCAATTATAGATTTTTTAAAGCACTAATTTTTTGAAAAAATTATTTCATCCACATATTAACATGAAAATTTGCATAGAAAAGCATTAGCAAGTATTACAATGATCTTTATTCCTAGTTTCAATAAATAATAAATAAAATTGACATATATTTAGTTACTCTTTAATTAGTTTGTTTCTATGCAAAATGATACTTGAACTAAATGAGACAAATAGAATGTTATCAGTAATTACAAATAATCCAGTCAAATATTAATATCTGTAAATAATTAAATGACCCTTGGAGGTTAGAGGCACCAAGCCCCCACACAGTTGAAAACCTACCTATAACTTCTGATTCTTTCAAAACATAACTACTGATAGACTAGTGTTGATCAGAAGCCTTACTGGTAACATAGTCAACACATATTTCGTATGTTATATGTATTTTATACTATATTCTTTTTTTAAATGTTTGTTTAGAGAGAGAGTGTGTGAACAGAGGAGGGGCAGAGAGAGAGGGAGACACAGAATCCGAAGCAGGCTCTGAGCTGTCAGCACAGAGCCTGACACAGGACTCGAACTCATGAACTGTGAGATCATGACCTGAGCTGAGGTCGGACACCTAACCGACTGAGCCACCCAGGCACCTCTGTGCTATAATCTTAAAAAAACATTTTTTAAAAGAGGATCTAATGGGAAAAAGACAGTCTCTAACAAATGGTGCTGGGAGAACTGGACAGCAACATGAAGAAGAATGAAATTAGACCACTTTCTTATACCACTCACAAAAATAAACTCAAATGGATGAAAGACCTAAATGTGAGACAGGAAACCATCAAAACCCTAGAGGAAAAAGCAGGCAACAACCTCTTTGACCTCAGCCACAGCAATTTCTTACTCAACACATCTCCAAAGGCAAGGGAATTTTAATGTTTATTTATTTATTTATTTATTTATTTATTTTTTTTTAACGTTTATTTATTTTTGGGACAGAGAGAGACAGAGCATGAATGGGGGAGGGGCAGAGAGAGAGGGAGACACAGAATTGGAAACAGGCTCCAGGCTCTGAGCCATCAGCCCAGAGCCTGACGCGGGGCTCGAACTCCCGGACCGCGAGATCGTGACCTGGCTGAAGTCGGACGCTTAACCGACTGCGCCACCCAGGCGCCCCAATGTTTATTTATTTTTGAGAGAGAGAAAGACAGAGGATGAACAGGGGAGAGGCATAGAGAGAGGGAGACACAGAATCCAAGAAGGCTCCAGGCTCTGAGCTGTCAGGAGAGAGCCAGATGCGGGGCTCAAACTCATGAATTGGGAGATCATGATCTGAGCCAAAGTCTGATGCTCAAATGACTGAGCCACCCAGGCGCCCCTATACTATATTCTTACAATAAAACAAGTGAACGATAAAGAGAAAATGTCAAGAAAATCATAAGAGGACACACATTTACATCACTATACTGTATTTATTTTTAAAAAATCTGTGGGGCACCTGGGTGTTCAGTCATTTGAGCATCAGACTTCGGCTCAGGTCATGATCTCACAGTTCGTGAGTTCGAGCCCCACATCAGGCTGACAGTGCTGAGCCTACTTCAGATTCTTTGTCTCCCTCTCTTTCTCTGCCCCTCCCCTGCTGTGTATACTCTCTTGCTCTCTCAAAACCAAACAGCAATTTTTTTTTAAAAATTAAAGAATAAAAACATCTGCACATAAGTGGACTGCACCATTCAAACCTGTGTTGTTCAAGGGTCAACTGCGTGCAATTTTGTTTTATAGGACATATTTTTTCCACTATATATTCTTGCACAAAATTATAATAATTTACAACTCATATTACTAATTGCAGCATTTCTGAGGTTGGAAATTGTACATACATACGCAGAAAGTTACATTAACTACTAGTTAGTGAAGTGTATAGAATCCTATTAGATGTAAGGTAGTCACATGGAGCAGCATGGGGGGTCACATACCTCAGTGTAACTTGCCTTTGTCCCCAGAGTTGCTAGAAGGGCAGTCAACTACTAGTGACTAAACATGCCAGGTAGTGGCTTTTTGGCTCAACAATTCAGTCTTTGACATCCACATTCGTAGTCTGAAATTACATCACCATTATAGCAGAGCCAACATAAAAGTTCATTTGTGTCTCTTTAAGGAAATATTTATAACCAGTTGAATACCATCTAGCTCTTTTGTCTGTGGTCAATAAAGGGAATTTTAAAGGGACTTGATTTCCAACTCTGGTATAATTTTTCAACTCTAATGTAAAAATATGCCTTGAAAAAAACCCCTATATTTAATAATGGCATTCAACTTGAATGCTATTTGCAGTGAAACCAAATTTGCTTAATGTCTACCTCCCTACCAAGAAATTCAACCCCCAGCCTGTTTTTGTTTGGACTGTCAACTGTTTTTTTTTTTTTTTTTAATTTTTAAAGGATTGTTACAAAACAATAAAGAGAAAAAGAGAGAAAACAAAAAAGAATATTATGGCAAAGATAGGATGAGACCTGCAAAGCCTAAAATACTTGCTACACGGTATTTTACTGAAAAGGTTTCCAACTCTTCCTCTAGTTCATCATTTAGGGGTACATAATTATTGCATTTATATTTACAGTCTCCTAGTTATGTGTGCATGAAAACGCAAATACATACGAATGTTAGATTCCGTTTTAGAGTCACACGTACGCAAATCTATGGAATCTCAATTGTAGTCAGAACTTATCATGGAGAGTCACACAAGCATGCACAGGGTACAGACCCTCAAATACCAAGTGCAAGGTAGGCTGCTGGCAGATATTTCAGGGAAACGGAGATGAAGTTCCCAGCAATGCTAAAGGCTCACCATTCACTTTCCAGCTATATTTTAACGCTTAATAAACACACAATCGTGTGTTTACTTAATGTTTTTCCTCCCCCAACCCTCATACCACCTCAAATTACCCATAACACCTCCCTCAATGAAAGAAGCATTAGCTTCTGAGTCTTAAGGACGAGACCTCTGCATTTTCTTTGCTTGTTTAGGGCAAGAAATGAAGTGCTGCCTCTTTAATTGGCAGAAGCATGCAGGAGGAGCGTACCTTTAATTTAGTGCTGGGATACCTCACTTGCACCCTGGCTGTTGTCTTATTGGAGACGGCAGCCTGCCTGAGATCCTCTAGCACTGAAATAATATCATCCAGCACGCATTTCTTATCCTGATTTTTCAACACACACAGATGGGAAAAAGTATAATTATAGCCCTTGTGGTTCACCTTCATTTCCAGCACGGCTCGGTGGGTCTGCAGGATCCCCTCAGCCTGGAGCAAAATATTGTCCCCGGGTGGGGAGAGGAGGATCACCCTGCCATACCTCCCAGGGGTGTGTAAGTCCGAATAGAGCTGGCTTTTGGACTGGTCCAGGGGGAAAAGGCTGCTGGCCAGGCTGCGCTCGATCTTGGCCAGGCTGTGGCTGGGAGCGACCAGGCGCTCCAGGTCGCCCTCGGGCTGGAAGCGGTTGAGCGCGCTGAGGCCGAAGGTGATGGTCAGGACTGCGGGCACGGTGAGGAAAAAGACCGGGTGCCGGCTCACGCACAAGCCCAGCCTGTGGCAGCACGACTGGAGCCCTCTGCGAAGCACCTGCCGCAGTATCATCTACCAAGTCTGGCACAGTAACAGGTGCAGCATCAGACCCCCTGCACCTCTCACGGTCACCTGTCCAACTGATAGCCAACCTCGCAGCGCTGTAGTGGTCACCCTAGAGGTCTCCCCCTTTTGCAGGCCCTTCATCGCACACACAGTCTCTTGGGCAAGTGCTTCTCAGGCGCACTCCCTGTGCCCTTTGCACTTTTCAAACACTGCCGCAGGTGTTACAAGACAGCAAATACTGAAAGCAGGTAACTTCTGTCTGCCTACCACCCCTTCCCCTTTTCCTTCACTCCTCCTGTGGTCCTCTTCTCTAAGCCTTCCTGGCAGTGTGGCAGCACCCACACCCACTCCACCTGCCCACCCCCAGCCACCTCAGTGGAGGTGACCCAGGAGGAGCCCTTCCACCTATGTGTATTTCCTCTGTGCCCTGAAGAATTATGGTTCCTAACTTGAAGGTCTGTAAAAATGAGATATGTGCCTTTGTGTTCCACTGGATGAGTCAGAGTGAAGGGGTGGTAAAACAAGGAGGAATATTTTCCTTGAGACACATTTTGTTGTTGCTGTCCCCATCCCTTCCTTAAGCAAGAGAGGGGAGGAGGTAGTCAAGGGAAGATAGTGATAGCTCCCTAAACTGGCTCTATTGAGAGCCAGAAAAGCTGGGAATATGGATTTGAGAAGGCAACTGTACACTGTCCAATATCCTTCCACTCACTAATTTTGGTTTGGGTTGATGAAACAAAGCAGAGAAAGCTATGTTGCCTTTCTACTGCATCAGTGGCCTTGGGCTCTTTGCAACACACCTCTCAAAACCTGCTGCTAAGGCTGCAGAGAAGCAAGGTCTCTGCAGGGCCCCTGGGTTCTTCACGGAGGTGAGAGGGGCCTGCCTTGGCTGGCCGTGCTGGCTATCCACCCTCTGCTGACGCGCAAAAACAAAACAAAAAACAAAAAGTTGCTCAAGCTGAACGGTATCCTACCATGCCACACATTTACCCCTACCCCCACTCCCAACGTGTTTGACTCCCTGGAGGTGGCCAGACAAATGTGTCTGAGATGTTGTGCTACTTTCCTTCTCTGAGCTGAAGTCCAGCAGCAAACTGATGACATTCTGGTTATCTACACCGTGTTTGTTTTTTTTCTCGAGACAGGAGGAAAGACGGTAGTGTAAAGGAGGCTGATAGTTACATTTGACTGACATGGGAAACAGGAGATGCATTTATTTTATGAGAAAAGAAAACTAAAACTTCCAGAGAGTTCAATCACTTCAACCTTGGCAGAACTCCTTCTAAAGCACTGGAAGGGGGTGCTCTGGACATTTGTGGATTCAGAAAGATTGTAAGTTTTAACTCTTCTGAGGTATCCAGTGGTGTGCTATTCTGTTTAAATATTTGAAATGTCTTACCATAAAAGTTAAAGAAGGGATATATGTGTTTCTACACATATAGAAAAATCTACATATATATATATATATATATATGTAGATTCAAAAGATATATAGATGTAAGCAAATATATAACATATATATACATGCATGTATAAAATATACATATACACACATTTACATACACACACATACACACATAAATGAATTATAATGCAGTCCTTGGAAGGTTTCACAAGCTCATGCCACAAGAGGAAGATAAATTGAGAGCCAAATCTAAGATGAGAATTGACTCTGTAATTAGCTCTTTTTAAAGTTTCATACTAATCTCCTTACTTATTTACAAGGTATGACCTGTTGTCTGATATAATTTAAATATTGTATCAAGTATCCAAAAAACATTTACATACAAAAGTTCTCAAATGTGACTTTAGATTGTGTCTCCCTGATTTGTTACTTCGATCTGCATGCCCCCAAATCTAACCCAAACATGATTCTTACTCTAAAAGTTTTGCAACATCCATGGTCAGTATTTGAAAAAGAGAAAAATGAAAGAGTCTATGTGTACATTTCGTTTAACCTTTGCAGTGCATTTTGCTAGTCTTGATATTTTCAAAGAAGAAAAGAAAAATCTAGACATCCTCTCTCTTGTCTCAAGAAACAACCAATATATATAATTTTTTTCTGCACATGCCATATATCAATATGGTATTAAAGCATTTATCATACTTCAGTAAGAACAGATTTTTAAAGATTAAACATAATTTTTTTCAAGTATTTGAAACCATTTCCCACTAGTTCTCACCATCTATAAACCTCCTTCCCTGAACTCCCAGGTTGAGCATCATGGACCTTCCCAACTTTCCCATGACACCTTGAGCATAACTTATCTTCTTATACTGATACTTGGTCACATCTGTTTTCTGAACTGGAATGATTCCTGGGTAGTGTCTATAGTGTCTAAATTTGCATTGGGGCTCTTCATACAACACTTAGCAAAATAACTGTAAAGTAAAATAAACTAAATTCTAGGCCCGATCCATTCTGCCACAGAAAAAATGCAACTATTAAGGATAACTCAGCCATTGGCTTAGATACCAAGGTTGCACTCTGTGGCTGGTGCAATCTGTCTCTTTTCCTGTTTGCCTTGTGCCCATTCTTTCTTAGTTTCCAAGTACCTCTGGGAGTCTGACTGTTGTCCAGCCCTCTTTGCCAGGTCTCTTCTCCTTACCTTTCTGCCACTCCTCATTCTGTCCTGCACTTCTGCAATGGATGGAATTTTTACGGTTTTTCTCTTCTTAATTCTTTTTAGGAACAGGTGCCATATAGGTTGCAAGGTCATGTATGAAAACAAAGAAGTAGTTGTAAAAATAAGTGGCTGTGGAAAATATGCTTCTTTAAGATATTTAACAATTGGTTTATCGTTCACAAGCTTTGTGAAGAAGGCCTTGGAATGGGGAGAAGTAGTCCATATAATCAGCGAGTTTACAATAACGTTAAATTTGGGGGCTGCATCTAATGGTCCACATGGAGAAAGTGAAGGAGTCTAAGTATTAGTGACAGGGTAAGATTTACACAGGGGAAGGGAAGGAAAAATAAGATAAAAACAGAGAAGGAGGCAGACCATAAGACTCTTAAATACAGAGAACAAACTGAGGGTTGCTGGTGGGGTGTGGGGTGGGGGGATGGGCTAAATGGGTGATGGGCACTTGTGAAGATGAGCACTGGGTGTTCTATGTAAGTGATGAAGCACTAAACTCTACTGAACTATTATTACACTATATATTAACTAACTTGGATTTAAATAAAATTTAAAAAAAATTTACATTCTAGAAAGAAAAGGTGTGGTGCAATAAAAGAATTATCTGGAAGATGTCAAACAGGAGATGAGAATGCCAGTGTGGAGGCTTATAGTTAATTTTAGAAAAAGTTGATGATTTAGGGAATTAGAGGGGAAAAAGAACTGCAAGGACATGTGGGTTATGCAAGAGCAACGTGGCCAGGACTTGGAGATGACTACGTGTGAATGTGCTAAAAGTGAACCACAGTCATTCTTTTTTTTATTCTTTTTTTTATGTTTATTTATTTATTTTTGAGAGAGAGAGATGCGGAGAGAGAGGGAGACAGAGAATCCCTAGCGTGCTCTGCGCTCACAGCGCAGGGCTCGAACCCACAAACCATGAGATCATGACCTGAGACAAAATCAAGAGTCAGAATCTTAACCGACTGAGCCACCCAGGCGCCCCAAACCATGGTAATTCTTGGGTGCTCAGCTTGTATACATAAGAATAAAAACAACATTATTAATATTCTAGCTTCAATATCAGTCACAGCAGTAAAACAGGTATTTAAGAGTAGACAACTTTGCAAGCAAACATACATGGTTTAAATACAGATGTTTGTGCTCTGTGTAGCAGTGGCTAAATCATGCAGCTATTCTAATTTTCAGTTTCCTCAGCCTTAAGGACACAATAACAATGTTTACTTCTTATAGCAATGCCAAGGAACAAAATGAGGTACTGTATTTAAAGAATTTAGGACAGTACATGGCAGATGATAAATACTCAAAAATTTTATTGTTTTGCTATTGCCTTCTAGATAGATACTTAATAGCCACAATGGGAAAAGGTGCATGTGTAGGCATGTATATACGTGTGTGTATGTACATGAAGATGTATATCAATGTATTAAATGTTTTGTAATAATTTGATCAAATATTTGATAAATAATTCATGAAAGAAAAGATTAAAACAAAACCTGTCTATATATTCAATAGTTGTATATGGATAGATACAAACAGGTTTGTTAATTACTTTTAAGAATTTTTATGGATTTTGGAGAGGTTTTCAATTCTGAGTAGAGTTTTGAGGACATAAACTAGTGACTAAATTCAAATTTGTGAAATGTTTAGCATTTATCAGATTTTGTGTTCCTGCTTCATACACACTACCCCCATTTAATGCTGACTAAAACTCCTATTGCATGGACTTTATCATCTAAATTGTATAGATTTTTAAATGTTTATTTATTTTTGAGAGACAGAGCATGAGTGGGAGAGGGACTGAGTGGGGGGGACAGAGGATCTGAATCGGGCTCTGCTCTGACAGCAAAGAGCTCAATGTGGGGCTCGAATTCACAAACCGTGAGATCATGACCTGAGCAGAAGTCAAACACTTAACCAACTGAGCCAAACAGGTGCCCCAGATTTTACAGATTTTTCTACATTTCTTAGAAGTTCACTTGCCTATGGTTCCTTAGCCAGGAAAGATTCATAACTTAGTTTGTCTAATGCCCAAGCCAGTCTTTTTACCATATCAGAATGTGTGAATCAGAATAAAGTGATGGGAGTTCTTGTATGCTAGCATATTATTTGTATCCATTAGTATTAAAAATAATTTTTTTCAGGGTGCCTGGGTAGCTCAGTAGGTTAAGCATCTGACTCTTGGTTTCAGCTCATGTCATGATGTCACGGTTTGTGGGGTGGGTTCGAGCCCCACGTCAGGCTCCACACTGACATCACTGAGGCTGCTTGGGATTCTCTCTCTCCCCACCTTTCTGTCACTCCTCCACTCATGCTCGCTTTCTCTCAAAATAAATAAACTTAATTTAAAAAAATACTCAAAAAAGTTTTTCTCTCATATATTCTTGCATTTCTTATCCACTTATATAAGTGTTTCCTGGATTCTGTCAGTTTAGTCCTTTTGTACAAATGCCAAGAAAGTTGCCAACCCGTAATGGGGGCTTTTCTTTAATCGGCAGCATTTATGACTCAACTCTTCAGAAAGTAAACAAGGCAGGAGATGCTACATCAATAGGTCTTTACAATGAAAAACATAGAAAAAATAGCTAAAATAATAGCAATACCATATATATATTTCTTGGAATTGTCAACTGGTTTTTAGCACTTTACATTTATTAATAAATACAAGTCCTGTCACATTCCATTCCACTTAAACTACATCAGAATGTGTGCCCTCTAGTGTTTGTTCAAAGAAAACGATTCAATTAATGAGCGCCTGCAACTTTGTAATTATAGTACTCAAATTTACAGCAAAATGTGGTTTTCGGGAAAAAAAAGAATGCCCTCCAAATCATTTTTAATTAAAATTTTAATGATTTTTAAAATTTTTATCAAAATCAAATCAAATAAGTGCATGAGGAGGTGTCATGAAAAATAATTGCCCTGCTCCACCCATTCCCATCACCATCCTCTCTCCCAAGAATAAACATTCTAAAATGCTTAGATGTTTATTTGTTTAGTTACTACAATGTTGCTAACAGTTATATTTCTGTATCTATACTCACTAATTTAGACCAAGGCTTTTCAATTACTTTTTTTTGTTTTTTTTTTTTAAGTAGGCTCACGACTCTGGGCTTGAACTCATGACCCTGACATAATGATTATCACTGCTTGGCACTTTGTATGTTCAAAGTTTGAAATGAGCCCTTCATAGACATTTTTTTACTTTAGTGCACACATGAAGCCTGTGAAACTCAAAACAAAAGGAAATCCAGGCTCTGGGATATTAAACTACTCATTTAAATGCTAGTTTAAGTGATGGAATCAATATTGGAAAACATTTCATTTTAACTCCAAGTTCTATGTGCTCAATTTCTGAACTCTACAGGAGCTGCACAAAAGCAAAAGGGGGAAAATAAACAGGAATTCTTATTGACCCAACCAGAGGAAATGTTTTAACACTTTGTATACCCTCCCATGATTTTTTTCTATGCATAAATGAGGGTAGTCATGGTATAGCCTGTTTTTCATACAAAAAATATGTACTGAACAATTTTTCATGTTGGTATTTTCTTTTCCATCTTCATAGGCAATAGCCACATGTTACCTTTCATTATATGGGTGTGTCCTAATGTATCTAACTGTTATCTCCTTTGGGAATATTCTGTTTTCTATTTTCTGTGGTAGTAAAGAATGCTGAGTGAGTTTAATTCTAGCTAGATCCCCAGATATCTATAAATAATTCTCTCAGAGAAATTACTGGAAGTGTCACTGCTGCATCAACACATAGGCATGTTATATGTTGCCAGACTGAAATATTGTACCACCGTTCCCCTGTACTAACAGGATATTCTAATAATTATTTTTTCACATAACCTAAGACCTGGATGAGAGCCACTAAGCATTCTCATTACCCTTTTATTAAACACACTTCATTGTAGCACTACTGGAGAAAAGTGTGGTTTGGCAGAGAGAGAGAGAGAGAGAGAGAGGGAGGGAGGGAGAGAGAGAGAGAGAGAGGGAGAGAGAGAGGGAGAGAGCGAGCGAGCTCACAATGTATCTACTTCCAAGTTTTTATGGCTATCCTGTGTAACAAAAGACTAAGAATTTTGCATCTAATTTCAACAGTGTGCAGTAGGGTCAAGGGTATAAAAGGAGTATTTGGAATTGTTTTCCCTCTTAGTTTTTATTCTTTTGTAACAAACTGTATTTATAGGGGACTCACTCTCTCTGTCACACAGACTTTCTCTCTCTCTCTCTCTCTCTCTCTCTCTCTCTCTCTCTCTCTCTCTTTTTAATAAAGGTTACTTATTTATTTTGAGAGAGAGATAGCGCAAGTTGGGGAGGGGAGGAGAGAGAGAGAATCCCAAGTAGGCTCCACACTGCCAGCAAAGCCTGACATGGGGCTCGAATCCACAAAACTGTGAGATCATGACCTGAGCCAAAACCAAGAGTCAGATGCTTAAACAAGTGAGCCACCCAGGCACCACCCCCCCCCCCCTTTCTTAAACAGAAGTCACTCAGTCCTAGTGCATGAATACCTTTAAATAAGAATTGTTTTTGTTTAATTTCTGTTGTTTGCTGATTTCCCTGCCTTGCTTCCCTCTTTGGGCCTCTCTGATACCATTAGGAGTTGTATCCTTCTATTTGTCATTCCCTTCTCTTTCTGGCTTTATCTATTTCAGAACTTCTCTGTGTTACTCAAGGTCATCAAAAGGACACGACTGCTAGTTGACCTTCAAGTTGGACCTGGGCACTCAGAGGCCCCTCACTGCCTCCCCTGTCCTTGGAATATGGGTTCCAATTGCCTTTCCTGCTCCCAGAGGCGGTTCCAAGGACATAGCCTTGAGATAGTGAAATGGTGTTGAGAAAGCCTGAATGGTGTATGTGACTGAACCCAGTTAAGACCTCTACGTAAACTTTTCCTATTTGGTGGGTGGAGGGATCCACTCCTATTGCTGCCACCAAAGACCAGCTTGGCAAGTAAGTTCCCTTTGCTTATTCTAATTTCTATAGATCAACTTGGCATAGCCTGTGTCTTTCTTGTCTCTCCCTGCCCTATGAATACAGGAGCTGGTTTAAGATTTCAACTGAGAAACTCCCAAGGGTGTTGTTAATCAACACCCTGTGCTCTCACAAGGATAACATAGTTAATCCCATAATGTGCATGGTGCTGTTAAAACAGTAACTACCTTTAAGCAATGGCGATAGGATATGTGAAAGGCCAATTAGTATATGAAAAGGTGCTCAACATAATGTTATTAGAACAAGGCAAATTAAAATGATTTACTACTACACATCTACTAGAATGGCTCAAATCCAACACACTAAGAGCAGCAAATGCAGATGAGGATGTGAAAGAATAGGAATCCTCATTCATGAAAAATGGTACAGCCACACTGGAAGACAGTCCATAATTTCTTACACAGCTAAAGGCAGTCTTATCATATGATCTATCAATCTTATACTCTTGTGTTCCTATGTATTTACCCAAATTAGTTGAGAACTTGTGTCTACACAAATACCTGAACACAAATATGTATAGCAAGTTTATTCATAATCGCAAAAATCTGAAGCAACCTAGGTTACTTTAACAAATGATGGACAAACTGTGGCACACTCGTGCAATGGAATATTATTCAATGACAAAAAGAAATACACTATCTAGCCATGAAAAGACATGTAGGAACCTAAACTGCATATTGCTAAGTAAGAAAAGTCAATCTGAAAAGGCTTTACTCTGTATGGTTCCAGCATAGGACATTCTGGAAAAAGCATAACTACAGAGACTATAAAAGGATCCGTGGTTGTCAGGGGCTATGGGCCCCTGTCAGGGGCTAGAAGAAAGTGATGAATATGTGAACAGAGGGCATTTTAGGACGATGAAACAAGTCTATACAATTTTGAATACATTATGTTATGCATTTGTCAAAACCTGTAGAAATGCACAACACAGAGTGAGCCCTAATGTAAACTGTGGACTTTAGTTCATAATAATGTATCAACAGTAATTCATCATTTACAAAAAAAACATATCATACCAAAGAAAGATATTAATAACAGGAGAAACCATGAGGCAGAGAGGGAGTATATAGGAATTCTCTTTAGTTTCTGCTCAATTTTCTATAAACCTAACTGCTCAGAGAAATAAAACCTAATACTTAAAAAATTTGAGGAATTTTATGATGTTGGTAATGATGGTGTTATCTCACATTTAACAAGTTTCTGTATTATGGGGTATGAAATTTAAATGTATATATTATTATTATTTTTATTTTTATTTTTATTATCATTCCATTAGCCATTATTATACTGAAATTCATATAGGATTTAAAACTTATATATAGCCATAAACTAGTAGTCGGAAAAGGCTGGTCTTAAATCATATCTATTGTTATCCAAACTCCATATACATTTAATCCTACAAAACCCACCTCACTTGTTGGTAGTTTTTTGGTTTTGTTTGTTTTTTTGTTTGTTTGTTTACTTGAACTAAAGTTAACACCTCTATCTTTAATGCCTTACTCTTTAATTCTTTAATAATGAAAAGGTATGCTAGACTATAAAGCACCTAAGAGGAACCTAGATTTTAACTCTTGTACTCTACATCTGGGCATCCATCAAAATAAAACCCTCAGGCTAAAAGCTAACTTTAATATGAGCTTATCTCTACAATTCTTGCTTTCTTTTTGCCTTTGTCCTTTATAGATTTCTTACTATTATAGCTATTCATACAGACACATATACACACACACACACAGCTATAATACTGTCCTACACAGTGTGGGCTGCTACAAAAAAAAAAACATTATAGTCTGGCTAGATTAAACAATATACATTTATTTCTCACAGTTCTTGAAGCTGGGAAGTCCAAGCCTTATTAGTGAGAGCCATCTTCTTAGTTTGCAGATGACTGCCTTCTTTCTGTGCCCTCATATGGCAGAGAGGGATGAGAGAGTGAGCAAGCTAGCTCTGATCTTTTTCTCCTTATAAGGACACTAATTCCATCACCAGGCCCCACCCTAAGGACCCCATTTAAATGTAATTACCTCCTAAAGTCCCCACGTCCAAATATTATCACATTCGTGTTTAGTGCTTCAACATGAGAATTTGGGGAAGTGGGGCACAAACATTTAGTCCATAACGAATCGTATTTTATATCTAATGCTTGCACTGGAAGTATCTTTCATGATATCTCCTATAACACTGTGAAAGGTAAAATGAAATGGGGTCACTTATGTAAAAATGTTTTAAAACTGAGCCGGGAAGCTGTTAAGGAAATGGGCCTGATGCACATTCCTACTAGACGGAACCATGAACTTTTGAACTGTGCCACACCGCAAATATTTTAAGGACTCATCCTAAACACTGACAATTTGCTACATTAAGATACTTTGCTTATTGACCGCCTTAGTAACCAGTAATATTCAGCCATGATTAATTTTCTGCCGCTGACAACAATCAAATTCTTTGTAAACAACAAAAGTAAGCATTCCCTCTTGTGTTCAAAAACCTTTGACTTTTGCTCCCTGGGGAGGTGGGGGGCACTATTTGGGTTGCTTCCCAAACCTGTGTCCCTTGAGTTGTAATTCTGAGACCCTAAATAAATGTTTTTGTTTTTATTTTAGCTCATCTTCTTTTCTCAATTGACAACATCTTGCTAGAAACACAAGTGCACTGTCAATTTTATATTAAATTCTCCAAATTAAATATGTAGTGGATTTTTAATTTCTTACTTTAAAATGGATTGAATGTTGTTTCTAGTCTATAGCTTCCATTGAGCAAGCTTATTTCTTCAAAATGCATAAAATATGAAGAATACTTTTTATGAGTAGCTGACCCACAAATGTTACTTTAATACTTGCAATAATACTTCCATTCTTCTTGCTCCATAGGATTTAGCATATTTTTCTCTATTTGAAATAAGTTCAGACACTAAAAAAATATAGACCAAATTGTATTAAAACTGACCATATACCCTTTATCCAGATTCCCACATATCAACATTCTGCTACACTTGTTTTGTCATTCTGTATGTGTGTGATCATATTCAGATGTATACATGTGGATATACAGAGATAAAGATGTAAATGTAGGTAAAGATATATTTGAGGTGTTTCAGTAAGAGGCAGACAAAATGCTCTTTACTTCCAAATATTTCACTGTGTATTTTCTAAAAATGAGGGTATTCTCTGTAAACACATGACACTTAACAAAATCAGGAAATTTATATTGGTGTAATACTATTATCTACTCTACACAATGTTGAAATTTCATTGATTTTCCCAGTAAGGCCCTTTCATTGGTTTGGGATTAAATTCTGGATATCATGTCTTGTTTAGTAGTCATGTTTCATTATTCTCCTTTAATCTGGAACTGTCCCTAAATCTTTATCTTTTTTAATTTAAATAGTTTTGAAGATTACTGAGCTGTATTTTATACACCATTCCTCAATTTGGACTTCCTCACCATAAAACATTGGGGGAAAATTACATCATTATTTCAAATCTCAAAACTGTATACTGAGTAGGCATTATAAATCATAAAACTTTGAAGAAACTTTTTTATTACCATTATCCCTAGAGAGTGTCCCATGTTAATTCCCAGTCAAGCCAGTCCCTAAGCGTGGGAGGCAACAGCTTCTGATCTTTTCCCACAACAGATGATTTTTCCTATAAGAGAATTTCTCTTCTAAGTAAAGTTTTTATCCTATCTGTACGTTCTTCCATGAGAACTAGAAAAATGTTTAAATGTTCATGTGCATGTGTTATCAATTTCTGGTTTTTAATATAAGGGTTGAATATACTTTCCATCTACTCTAATCCCCCTCTTGGTTCACAATATTTTCTTTTTCTTAGGGTCAGCCCTGAACACAGGTAAAGCTCAGCATGGCACTGACTACAGCTATCCCCAGGCAAAGCACTTTTATGACATGCTTCATTAGATAAAAATAGTTTCTGAAACTAGTATAAAAGTTTTCAACCTTGAATCTTAAGTTATCTTACAAACATTAATTCTTTCAGAACTGATGCAAGACACATACTATTGAATCACAGATTTATGGGGTCTTGGAGATGAATGGGACTTCAGAAGATATCTAGCCCAATTTCCAAATTTTAAAGATAACTAACACTGAGAGCAAGTCAGGTGAAATAACCTGCCCAAATCAACCCTTACCATCTTGGCTTAAAGACAATAAAGCAAAAATACCAATCCATAGAAAACACTTCTGATTTAACTATAAACTAATTTTGTGTGCCACTTTCCAGTTTTAAGGGTGAATCCACATGCATTATGTGGAAGTGGGACTGAGGAATGGGGCGGATGTCATAGAGGAAAACTGGTTTGTGATGTGATGCGTCAGGTATAGGCATCCTTTAGGGCAGTTCAAATTTAAGAGTTGCTGTATCTGAAGAAATTAATGATTAAGTCCATGTTCCTCCTTATAAAGCTTGGTGATCAGGAATTTCTTCAGACATGTCTGTTTATCAAATCTGACTCTCTCCTGTCATTTTCAAATTACTATACTACCTGAACATCCTCCTTTCTTTTTTCTTCTTCCCTCCCTTACCCACACATGTAAGTCGCCCAACATTTATAACATTTATGAAAGAAGAAATAAAGGAAAAATGATGAAGAATATGGAAAGTAACTATTAAAAAAACAGCTGTGACAGGAGCACCTGGGTGGCTCAGTGGATTAAGCTTCTGACTTTGGCTCAGGTCATGGTTTCATGGTTCGTGGGTTTGAGACCCTCGTGCGGCTCTGTGCTCACAGCCTGGAGTCTGCTTTGGGTTTTGTCTCGCTATCTCTCCCTACCCCTCCCCCGCTTGGACTCTGTCTCTCTCTCAAAAATAAACAAACAAACAAACAGACAGACAGACATTTAAAAAAAAAAACAGTTGTGACAGTGGTTAAGACATGATAGAAACTTTTGTATCTCTTGAGAGTAACAAGCATAAATATTCCTGAAAAGATAATCTTCATTGAGCTTTTATTTCAAGTTAGTGATGTGTAGGTACTGTGGTCAAGGCACTTGCAAGTTTTAAGGAAAAACAATCTTAGTAAGGAGCAGAGTGTGCTGAGTGCCTGAATTATGGTGGTAGTGAGTGGTGGTGGGAAACTGATTAATGTTGAAGATATTTGGAACAATATCCAAAGCAAGTGTTTATCCAAAGACCACAATGGATTTCTCTAAAATCAAGTAATAGTAGGCTAAATAGAATACCACAAGAGTCATTGCAAAAATATTAAAATTGTAGAGAATAATACAATGGTTTCTCTTTTCTGGAATTCTGGTAGTGTCTTTCTATACCTCTATGTGTGTCTTTATTCCAAAAGATCTAATTAACATGGGAAAGGCTACAAAAATGAAGAACAGTGATTAATAAGGTAGGGATACGAAGGGTTACAATAATATAATAAATTACATGTATGAAGAACCAAGGGTAATAGTTTAAGTAACTCATAAATAGAATACCTTCTTCTGGAAATCCTATCACATAAGAGATAGCATTGTTTTAGAGAGATAAATCCAAGCACTTGTGATACAGGTGAGAAAATTTAGCTCAACAGAGGTTGAGTGACTTGCTCAAGATCACAAGGGAAAAATATTCCATCTCAAATTTCTCATTTCTTCGCAAAAACCCTGAAGTATTATAGGACCCTCATATCCAGCTATTCTAATAGATTTATCCACCTGCAAGGCAATAATCTCCAAAAACATGCCCACATCTAATTCATTATGTTTCCAGCCTTAACCTGCTTCTTCTGCAATCTCAATGAAGATTAAAGAAGACCATTTCCCCCAGTCTAAGAGAAAACACTACCAGTTATGTTGGGCCCTGATTTCTCATGTACGCTATTAATTATGGTAGCCTAGAATTTGAAGTCAGAAAAAAAAATGACAGAATTTAAGTTTCCATGTTCTCTGCAAGGATAAGCACTGGATACATATCTATTTCAGATGCTTAAGATGGAATGCTCAAATCAAATGCATATCCACAAAACTATATTTTATGGATGGTATAAACTTTTTCACTTATTTTAGACTATGTGGTTAGAGAGAGCACTTAGTATACAAAATGGTGTAGAATTTGCTCAGGATCATAATTAATTGGCATTTTATAACTGGCAGAGTTTGTTTAAACAATTCTCCAAAATATATCGTAAATTCATTCTTTAAAAACAGGCAGAGGGGCGACTGGGTGGCTCAGTTGGTTAAGTGTCTGACTTCAGCTCAGGTCATGATCTCATGGCTCGTTGGTTTGAGCCCCATATCGGGCTTTGTGCTGACAGCTCAGAGCCAGAAGCCTGCTTCACATTCTGTGTTTCCCTCTCTCTCTGCTCCTCCCCCACTCACACTCAGTCTGTCCCTCTAAAAAATGAACATTAAAAAAAAACCAGGCAGAAAATTTTTCTTGAATATTAAAAAACAACTAATTCCATCGTTTTAATAAAGTCAAACAAAAAATTTAAAAACTTTCTTTTCTTGAACACATATATGAAAAGGACTGAATATCTACATTTTTATAAGTTAGAAGAATTAACATTTGAATTATTAATATGTGGCAAGTTGCCAAAAGAGGAGATAGATATTCACATTTAAAAGGATAAAAATGAAGCTCAGAGGGGTGTCTCAATAGCTCAGTAGGCATCCTTACTGAGTAGTTATACGTTCCACTCTGGCTCAGGTCATGATCTCCAGGTCCATTGGTTCAAGTCCCGAGTCAGTGTCTGTGCTGACAGCTTGGAACCTGGAGCCTGAGGCGGATTCCATGCTGCCCTCTCTCTCTCTGCCCATCCCCCGCTCATTCTCTCTCTCTCTCTCTCTCTCTCTCTCTCTCTTTCTCCCCAAAATAAATAAACATAAAAAAAATTTAAAACAAATGAAAGTCACAGAATTCAAGTTATATGGAAACACTTGAGGTCGGGAATAAATCAAATCTATATGATTATAAAACTCATGCTCTTTCTGCTATACTTAATAATTCACCAGTTAAAAAGCCATTAATGAGGTAAAATTAATCTGATGCTCTTCAGAACATGTGGATCTTTGAATCATTCAGTTTAACAAGCATTTATTGACTCCCTCCAATGGACCAGGTGCTGTTTAAGATAAAAAATGTAATCAGTTCAGTTTGTGCCCTCTAGGTGCTCACACTGCAGCAAGAAAAGTGGACTCATGATAGGAATCTACTATAACAGTGAACAGAGATTGAAAGTATAGTGTCAGAGGAAGGAAAAGAAGACCAAAAGTTAATTGAGAATTAATTAATTAAGATTGAAATCTTCCCTGATGCGATATTTAACAGCCCAAATTTCTGTAAATCCTTAAATAGGAGTAGTCATTCTGAATAAACCCTGAGGCAGGAAGAAGGCAAAGGTGCCTTTAGTGCACATTCCTGAGCACAGAGAATTGAAGAGAAAGCCCATCACACAGAGTGCCTGACAAGAAGCTGAGGTTCTGAACAGCATCCATCAGAAGAGAGAAGCCAGGTACACAGGACTTCCCTGACTGGAATGGCCTGAATCCATTTGGGGGGGTGAACCATTTATAATTTTCCCTCTAGTCAATATTTCACAAAATTATGGGCAAGTACAGAGAGAAAATCCAAAAAACAGAAATTAAAATAAGTGATGTTTTAGATCAAAGAAACCACTAAAATAGGAACAAGCTAAATTGATAGAGGGAGGTAAATGGAAATCTCTCAACTGTGAAATTGCCATCCTTTATCCAAAATATAGTAGCCTTTAGAACTGTAAATTGCCACCTAGTACTGACTGAAGGAAGAATTGTCTTAACAAAAAACAGTCACTCTGTTCTTCACTAACCTTGGTTCTATCCAAATAACGCCTGAATAGCTATGAGGCCGGAGGAGGCTTTTAAATTCTACAAATAAAACATATCATCAATATAAGCTATATGTGAACATTGGGAGTTAAACTAAAGACTGTGGCAAAAATGGTCAGTAAGGTTGCTTTAGAATGGTAGAATATGTTTATAGTCCCATTGCAGTTGGTAGATACATATTTTTTTTCATAAAAAGATACTTTAATGTAATTTTTTCCTCTCCGATTAAAAAACATTTTCAGCTCTTTTTAGTCCTCAATTAACTTGGAGGACAAAGACTCCTTCTCCTTCACTTGAGAGGATGTTTCCTTCCTGACAATAATGAGATAAACATAGCTAGAGTATAGGGAATTCTTACTATGCACACTTAGGAGGACTTTGCATGCCCTGCGTTCCCAGGAATATTGTACCAGTTCACACAAGCCTAGTCCAAAGAGGAAGAGCTTTCAGGTCCAATGGGTGTTTCGTGGGCATTCAGTCAGAAATCTCTCAGTGAAGATGTTCTGTGCGTGCATAACACATTACTACAGTGGCTGAAACTCCTAACAACATTGCTGCTCAACCACGGCTTTTCTCAAAGATGTCTCAAATCAGCTCTTTTTCTTCCTTTCCAAACCATGGTAGCAGGGTACCAATTTCTGGTACCTTTTACACATGATGACAGAAAAATGCCATTTATAGGAGAGACCTGTTAGAGGAGTAGGGAGAGAATAGGACTGAAGATGGGGAGAACTAAATTAGTCCCATCTCCACCATGTGCTCCGATCTTTGGTGCAAAGAACCCTCCTTCATTGTGACAGATGCATTTTGTTATTGGATACAGAGGTTAGGGAACCAAGTACAATAAAAGAAGCATCAATTTCAAGTCATCAATTTCAAGACGTGCGGTATGGGACTGCTACAGGTGTTATCACAAATGAGGTTTGTTACTGTGTGCAAATCCCTTTGCTTCTGTAGAATTCACCCTCTGTGTCACCATAAAGTGAAGACAAAGAGAATTCCAAGGTACTGTTCACTTATAAAATGACATTTATCTATTCTTGAGGATATATAAGGATCAGAGAGTCAATGCCTCTAAACTCTGTAGATTTGTAATTAAAAATTCTTAACAGATTGAATTTAAGAGGGAAAAAACCCACATATGTTTGAGGTACACTAATATTGCACTATTATGGTCAAAGTATTTTTCAAAAGTATAATTATGAATTGTATAAATATTGATAATATGCAAGTATATTTCCTAGAGATTACTTCAATAATGGTTTTTCTGAATGTTAAAGAAACACCAAAATGGAAGCTACGGCTAGAATATACACTTAGGATCATACATACACCCATAGCCACATAACCAAAACTTGAAACTATCCTGACTTCCCTGAAATGCTAACTCTGAGAATAATCCCAGCTGATATTCTTTGGAGATTCACAGGGATTTTCTATGTACCAGTCATGTCAAACGAAACTTCTACTTCTTCCTCTTTTTGTTCCTTCCCAGTCTTTGTGCTTTTTATTTTTCTTGCTTTAATCCACTGGCTAAGAACTCCAGTAAAATATTAAATACAAGTAATTGGAGTGTACATCACTGAATATTTCCAAATGTAGGGGGAAACCATTATTCTTTCACCATTATATATTAGCTGTAGATTTTTCATAGATATTGTTGAATAAGCAATTCCCCATTACACATAATTAGCTGATTTTTTTTATCATGAATTGGTGCCAATTCTTCTAAATCACCCACTCAAAATATACCTTTATTTCCTTTTTATTAAGAAGCCGAATAACAGAAATTGATATTCAAATATTAAATCAACATCCAACTTTACATTGCTAGGATAAAACCCAATTGGCCAATATATATTACATTTAGATAATGCTATTTTGAATTACTAATATTTAATTAATAATATTTCTGTGCATGAGGAATATTTGTCTTAACTTTTCTTTTCTTATAATGTCATATTTTAGTATCAGAATTGGGCTGGACTCAAAAGATGAGGTAATGAATTTTCTCTTTTCAATTTTTTCAAAAAGAATGTGTGGAAGTTTTGTGTTTTTTTCTTATTTAAATGTTGATATCCTTCTAAGAAACTGATTCTTTAATCGTTATGAAATGCCTCTCATAATCTTTGACAATGCACCTTAAATTTTATTTTGTTAGATATTAAAAAGACTATATTAGTTTCATTGTATTTTGTGGGAGGCCGGACCCTGTTACCAGGCTGAGACCGGGTTGAGCAACGGCTCCCTGTTGACTCAGCCAACCCGGTTGTTCCCCCTCCCATTCCCCCACTTGCAAAGGCATACGAAAGCCTTGTCAAGGCTGAGAAAGCTAATTCCTGAAGCCTGTGGTCTGTGGGTGTTGGCAGTAATGTTACCCCCTTTTCTACCCCGGGTCAAATAGAAACAAACATGGGAACTGTGTTTCGCTAGCAATCTATCAACAGGACCTTGCTGTGACCCGTTTAGAAAGTTCACAATGTACACAGAACTAAATGTTTTGGTTGGCAGCGATCATGTGAAACCTGTTTATTCTTAGAATGACCTGACCCATAAGAGTCTTGATATAAAAGATTGTGTACAGCAACAATAAAGCCGTCACTTGGGCCATCAGCCCAGGGGACCCTCCTGTTGCCAAACTGGCTTCTCTTCTTTTCTTTCTTACATTCCCCTACCCTCAGGATCCTGGTCTCAGTGTTTGTTGTGCCGGTCGCAACAGTATTTATACCTCAAGGTATATCTTTTGCTGTCTACTTTCAATCTCCCTGAGCACTTAAAAGTGCATCTCTTGTAGATAACAAAATTGGATTTTTCTCTTTTTCAATGTGAGAATGTCTACCTTTAATTAGCTTGTTTAAGCCACTTATATTTAATGTAATCATTGATATGGTTGAGTTTAAATTCACCATTGTACTAATAATTTTCTATTATTGTAGCTGTTTGCTGTGTTGTTTCCTCCCTAATTTCCAATATTTGGGGCTTGAATTTTTTTAATATTTCATTTAAATTATGGGATTTTTAGCTCTTCCTCTTTATATTATTTTTAAGTGGTTTCTCTAGGAATTGCAATACACATCTTTAGTATCTCCTACTCTGTATAGAATTAATATCATACCAATGAAGTTTTGGGGTGATGGTGGGGAGGTCTGGAGCTGAAAACCAAGAAAGAATTCTTGAAGATGTCTTTGGTGCAAAAAGGTGATTTTATTAAAGCATGGGGACAGGACCCATTGGCAGGAAGAACTGCGCTGGGATTGTGACAGGTAACTCATTATATACCCTCAGGTTGGGAGGGTGTTAAGAGTAAATCTCTAAGGTATTTTGGAAGTAAGGTTTCCAGGACCTTGAGGGCTAGCTGTTGCTAGGGAAATGCCACTTATTACCATTTAATAAAACCTCAGCCATGAGATCCTCCAGATGTATATCAGAAGGCCATAAGCTTGGAGTATGATTGCCAGCCTATATCTTGGGGCAGTTGAGATAAAGGAAGTAGACTTACAGTATCCTTGAGGTTGGGATAATGTTAAGTTAGGGTTCTCTTTTGCCCCTAGCAAAGTGTCATCATCAAAGTAACTGAGCTCCTAGAGGGAGGTCACTCTGACGGTTTCAAGGACTTGTCAATGGACTGTAGGCAGTAAGGGAATTAAATTTTTCATTTGCCTTAGTTTCCCACATTACCATAGCAAGCACTTAAACCCCTTTCCTTTGTTCTTGGGTAGTCAGGAGTGTCTGAGGAATATCACACATATTCCACCTGGGATGGGGCAGGTGGGTGCCAGCCTGTATTTTGCCCTCAGCTTGCTCCAAGCTGTCTCATCAATGCCACTTCATTTAAAATGCATTAAGTTTACAATAGCATAATCACATTTACCCTTTCATCCTTTGTAAAGATGTTATCATAGATTTCCTTTTATATGCATTATAAACTACCCAATAATCTTTGCTTGTTTGCACTATACAGTTATTTTATAAAGAAACAAAATAAAGAAAAATAGTCATGTGCTTATAAAATACTTAATATTTCTTTTTTTAATGTTTAATGTATCTGATGCTCTTTATTTCATTTTATAGATTTGAGGTTTCAAATAGAATTATTTTCTTCAGCTTCAGAAATTTCTTGTAATATTTCATTTAGAGAAAGTCTGCTATCAACACATTCTTACAGCTTTTCTTTTGTTTAAACAAAATATTTCACCCACCTTTTGGAGGATAGTTTAGCAGATATATAACTCTAGGTTGATTTTTTTTTCATCTTCTGAAATATTTTCTTCCATTTTTATCTGGTTCTTCTTTTTTCCTGATAAGAAATGAGCTATCATGTATATCTTTTTTTTTCCCTCTAGTCCATAGTATGTCTTTACTTCTCTTGTTGCTTTCAACATTTCCTCTTTATTTGTGGTTTTCATCAGCTTGACTGTGATGTACCTAAGTGAGTTTTTCTACATATTAATTTTTGAGTTGCTCTGAACTTCATGGATATGTATATTAATATTTTCACCAAAGTTTCAAAGTTTTATTTTTTTTTAAATTTTTTTTCAACGTTTATTTATTTTTGGGACAGAGAGAGACAGAGCATGAACAGGGGAGGGGCAGAGAGAGAGGGAGACACAGAATCGGAAACAGGCTCCAGGCTCTGAGCCATCAGCCCAGAGCCTGACGCGGGGCTCGAACTCACGGACCGCGAGATCGTGACCTGGCTGAAGTCGGATGCTTAACCGACTGCGCCACCCAGGCGCCCCTAAAGTTTCAAAGTTTTAAACTGCTATTATTCTCCAGTACATATACATTACAAATATATACCATATCTATTAGTATTTCTTCTTCTAATGTTTAGTATTTATGATGCTCTTCATTTCATTTTTCAAGTAGTATTATTTTTTCAGCTTCAGGAACTTCTTTTAATATTCCATTTAGAGTAAGCTTGCTGTCAACAGGAGATAGATATAGACATAGACATAGACATAGACATAGACATATAGACATACATATAGATATAGATATAGATATAGATATAGATATAGATATAGATATATAATTTTTTTTGGCCTATCCTTCTGGGACTCCAGTTGCACCATTACAGCACAGATTATTGAGACCATTCATTATTTTTTTTCCCAATTCTCAGAAAACTTCTATTGATTTCTTTTTAAGTTTACTAACCTTTTTATTTTCTCTGTAATTTCTAATCTGTTTACTATGCCAACCCAGGACAATTTTCATGTCCAATATTGTACATTTTAGCTGCAGAATTTCCATTTGGTTCTTTCTTCTTTGCCTTTTCCAATTATGTGCTGAAATTCCCCCCCCCCCCCCATACTTTTTCATTATATCTGCCTTTCTTCTTGGTGATCTATAGCCCTTAATGTATTCATAGTCTGTTTTACAGTCCTTGTTTGTTAGTTCCAATAACTTGGTCATTTCATGCTCAGTTTCAACTGACCAGGTTGTACTTAATGTTACTTAATTTTGAAGTCCTATCTTCTAGGTTGTTTTTTTCCCCCATATGTCTGGTGATTTCTATTGCATACTGGAAATTGTGAATATACAGGGTAAGAAATTTGGATAATGTTATCTTTCTTCATGTGTGTTATATTTATTTCTGGTTGTTTGTTAAACCACTGGTGTATGCTTTTAATCTTATTACGCCCAATTTTATTCTCTGTTAGGGAACATCTATTCATCTCTGTTTTTTTTTTTAAACTTTTTTTTTTAATGTTTATTTATTTTTGAGAGAGAGAGAGAGAGAGCAGGGGAAGGGCAGAGAGAGAGGGAGACAGAATCCCAGGCAGGCTCCATGCTGTCAGCAGAGCCTGACGTGGGGCTTGAACCCATGAACCATGAGATCATGACCTGAGCCGAAACCAAGAGTTGGATGCTCAACCAACTGAGCCACCCAGGCGCTCCTATTCATCTCTGTTTTAAGCTTTGGGCATGTATCTTACTCTGTAGCATAGTCGTTACTTTCAAATCGTGAACTTACAGGGCTTTCTGATGGTGGCAGAAATACACAGCACAGTGTCTCTACTGGAGGTAGTTGACACTGCAGTTTCCTAGTACTGCATGTCTTTTCACATGATGGACATGAACCAGATATTCTGCGAACGTTTCCAAATCTTGTCCTGCACACCTAAAACTCAGCCCTGAGTTTGCCCTGCAAATTTTAATTTCTCGACATCACTAAAACATCAAAAACTCTTACTACTCATTATAAATGTATAGAAAAATGGAAAAATAGTAAAAGTAGCATTTATTTAGTATGTAATTTAAAACACCACAAATATTGACAATAAAAGGGGTTTTTTATTCCCTTTAAATTTAGCAGAAGTTGTGAGCATTTTCTCTATGCCTTAATGAATTATCATTGGCATACTCCTTTCTAAGTTGCAATGTTTATGTCACCCAAAATGTATGTTTATGTCACCCAAAATGTATGTTGTTTATGTCACCCAAAATGTATGTTGAAATACTAATCCCAGGGGTGCCTGGGTGGCGCAGTCGGTTAAGCGTCCGACTTCAGCCAGGTCACGATCTCGCGGTCCGTGAGTTCGAGCCCCGCGTCAGGCTCTGGGCTGATGGCTCAGAGCCTGGAGCCTGTTTCCGATTCTGTGTCTCCCTCTCTCTCTGCCCCTCCCCCGTTCATGCTCTGTCTCTCTCTGTCCCAAAAATTAAATAAATAAACGTTGAAAAAAAATTAAAAAAAAAAAGAAATACTAATCCCACTGTTATTAGGTTCCAAAGTGGGGCCTTTAGGGGATAATTAAGTCATGGTCATGAGGACCTATAATCTTGAATAGGATTAATGCTTTTATAAGAAGAGGCCAAAGAGTCATGGGAGGATACAAGAAGTCAACCATTTGCAACCCAGAAAAGGGTACACACCATGCTATCACCGTGATCTTGGACTTCCAGCCTCCAGAACTATTAGAAATTAATTTCTGTTGATTACAAACCACCCAAACTATGGTATTTATATGAAAGCCCAAGCTAAGACAGTTGGAATCAGCTTCTAATGTTTTATATTTTATACTTTTAATGTTGTAAAATATCTGTCAGAATTCCTTTAGTTATGAAGGTTTGGGCCAATACCAATTTCCCTATAAAATATTTAGCCTTACACCACGGCCACTTTCCTCATTTTTCTCAATAAATTCAGCTTTACCAAACTCCTCCATATGTCTACTGTCTATCAAAGGAAAACTACATTAACATTCCCTCTGTTGGTTATTTCTTCTGTAACTCCATGGGTGTGCAATTTGAGTTTCATTTCCAGCACTACCACTCTTTGTTTCTTTTCAGCACTCTTTCTTTGTTGGGCAACCTGTCTTTCAATTTACATTTTTGGAAAGTGCCATATGGGTTTATCACTGGGGGCCAAGGAGAAAATGTAATTTTATGTTTTGCTGTCTGTACATAAACTGAATAACAGATATTCAAGGACCAGTCACTGACAGATTTTAGGGGGAAAAACACAAAAACAAAAACAAACAAACAAAGAAAAACACAAGCCATACGTTATTCACATAGTTGTGTGTGTATTGAAGATTTAGCAGCAATGTTTGTACTTTGTGTAATTCCTCACAGTTAATACATAGTAGTAACTGAAACATAAACCATGTTTTTGGAGACTGGTGTTATTGAACTAATTTCAGCGATAACTGGAATTTTTGCATAGCAAAACTGTGAGAAATGAGGACTGTCTCTACTAAATTCTGTGTTTGTAAAAAGATACAGTTCCTGCCTTCAGAAGGGAAGAAGCAAAAATTAAGTAAAACAAGAACAAAAACAAACACCCAACTAATTACACATTGTAGCAAGTTCTCTGAAGGAAAAATTAAAGGAGGTAGAAAGAACCTATGGTAGTGGGAAATTATGTATTCAAAGATGGGATCAGGAAAAAGTTTGCTGATGAAGGGATATCTGAGTTGTTATCTAAAAGATGAATGCTAATTAATGTACCAAACAGAATATATGCATATGGATAAGCAAAGAGCATTGAACAGTAAGTTTGATTTTGAAAATGAAGGAAAAAAAAGGAACAACCTATTTTACTGGATTTCAAGACATAAAGTTATAGTAACCAACACAGTCTGGTATTAGAGTAAAGACAAATACATAGATCAAAGGAATAGAAGAGTCTAGAAATACACACGCATAATCAACTGATTCTTAATAAAAGTACCAAGGCAATTCAACGGGATAAATTATAATCTTCTTTCAAAAAGATACTGGTTCCAAAGAAATAAGCTTCAACCTTACCTGACACTATATATAATAATTAATTAAACATGGATCACACAACATTCCCATACAACAATGTAACAGCTATGCCTACGAAATTTCTAGAAGAAACTAGAAACTAGGTAAAACTCTAAGTAACTATTTTCTTGCCCAAAATTATTAAGTACTAACTAAAGGAAAATAAATCAATAAATTGGACTTCATCAAAATGAAAACTTTATTCCTTATATTTTTATTTAAAATTGTTTATGTTTATTTCTGACAGAGAGGGGAGAGAGAGAGAGAGAGAGAGAGAGAGAAAACACAACTGGGGGAGGGGCAGAGAGAGAGGGAGACACAGAATCCAAAGCAGGCTCCAGGCTCTGAGCTGTTAGCACTGAGCCTGACATAGGGCTCGAACCCACAAACTGTGAGATCATTACCTGGGCCTAAGTAGGATGCTTAACCAACTGTGACACCCAGGAACCTCCAAAATTGTGTTCTTTAAAGGACACTAATATAACTGTAACAACAAAATTATATTTTATATAATAGAAAAGCAGGCTACAGACTGGTAGCAAGTATTTACAAAACATGTATCTCTCAAAAGAAGTCTATCTAGAGTATATAGATAACTTGAACAACTCAAATTTAAGAAAAATAGAACCAATTTTTAAAATGTAGGTGAAAGACTTGAAAGAATATTCCACTAAAAAAGATATGGGCGGAAAACAATCACATGAAAAGACTTTTCAATATCACCACTAGAGAAATACAAATTGAAACCACAATAAGATACTAAATCACACACAGAATAATATTTGAGGTTAAAAAGACTAAGTATATTAAGTATTGGTGAGGATGTGAAGCCAATAGAAATTTCACTTTTGGCTGTTTGGAATGTATCATACAATTACTTTGGAAAGCACTTTTGTAGTACCTTAAAAAGTGAAATATAAGGCTACCCTATGACCAATGCATTCTGCTTCTAGGTATTATTTACCCAGATAAATGTATATTCAGAGAGAATTTTACATAGTGTTCATTGCAGCTATACTTATAATAGCCCCAAACTGGAAGCATCTCAAATATCCGTCAACAGGTAAATGGATAAAAAAGCTACACAAAGTGATATAGCTACACAAAGGAATATTACTCATCAACACAAAGGAATACATTATTGTTAGTGTAACATAGATAATCTCAAAATAATTAGGCTAAATAAGTAAGGCCAGATAGAAGAGTATACGCCTCATGGTTCCATATATATGGAATTCTAGAAAGCCCCAACAAATTTATTGTGACAGAAAGCAGCTCAGCAGTTGCCTGGAGCAAGGAGTGTAGATAAGGAGGGGAATAAGACAGGGAGTACAAGGGGTAGAAGGAACTTTTGTGTGGTTTGTTCATTATCATGGGTTTTTTTTTCTGTAATTTTGGGGATTACACATATGTCAACACTTATTAAATTTTACATGTTATATGGGCAGCTTATATTCTATAAGTATGTGCAGTTTATTCTATGTCAATTATCTCATATTAAAGTTATCTATAAGTAAGGAAAGAAAGAATATTTTCTGTTTGTACTTTTTAGTTTCCTTATAAAGAATGGACTGAAAGGGGGAAGGAATGGAAGGAATGGGAGAGGTTAGAAAGCTTCTGAACCTTGGGAATGTGGCAGAAGTTATTGATTGCAAAGGCATATACAGAATTGAGAGATATTTAAGAGGTAAAATATATAGCCCTCAATGCCAGATTGGATATAAGGAGGTGAGGGAAAAGAAGAGAGAAGACGGAAGCAGGACTCCTAGGTTTTTCTCTTGTTCAACTATTAATGGAGATTCCTTTACATGCTATAGGGAAACTTGGAGCAGAACCAGGTTTATAGGAAGAAACCGTTCAGTTCAACTTTGGCAACGCTGAGCTTGAGGGGGTTTATAAACTTTACAATTCCAAGGGAATACAATTTTTGACCTATGAGAGTGGTTTGGAGGTAAAATTTTGGGAGTCATGAAACAGCTGATGGTAAACGAAGCTTTAAAAATATTAAGGAGGGGCTCCTGGGTGGTTCAGTCAGTTAAGTGTCAACTCAGCTCCTGTCATGACCTGCAGTTTGTAAGTTCGAGCCTTGCACTGAGCTGTCAGCACAGAGCCTGCCTTGGATTCTGTGTCTCCCTCTCTCTCTGCCCCTCCCCCACTTGTGCTCTGTCTCTTTCTCTCTCTCAAAAATAAACAAACATTAAAAAAATAATTTAAAAAAATGTTCAGGAGCAAGAAGTAAATGGAGAAATATTTTTTGAAAAGACAAGAAACCTCGGAAAGAGACTTGGCAAAACCTTATCTATGAAAATGAATGGACAAGGAGACTAAAAGGAATCTCTAGGGTATTACAGGGACCATAATTCACATTTGTGCTCAATTAATAATGACACTTCCCATATCTCTTTGTTGCAGTCCACCACCCCTCCCTACAAGTTGTAGAGAGCTAATGATATCATCTTTCCTCAAAAGTAGAATTAGTGACTGTTGATGAATAATTTCAGAGTCTCCTTACAACCAAAGGGTTACCATTAACTATAATTTCAAATTAGATATACAGCCCTTTTAGATAAAGTCTTTAGACCATCTGTTATATTAGAAATATATATATATATTTGTATATATATATATATATATATATATATATATATATATATACACACACACACACACACACACACACATACATTTCCCGGTAAAATTCACTTTTCAACACAACAATTATTTACATCTGCATTGAATACATCAAAAACTATATTAACTTTAGAGAAGCGTTTTGAGAAGGAGAAAAGAGAAGAAACCACCATGAAAAAGTAAAATAAAAAGGAGTGAAATCAGGATGATTCACATTGCCTTATACCTAGATGTGCACCTAATAATCTGACTCTTCAAAGACTCTGTAAAAGGTGTCATATAGATGTAGATACCTAATAATGAATGACTCATAATTACCAGCAGTTTTAAATATCACCACTACCGAAGAGGATCCAAGACAAAAATTCCACAATTTGTTTACAGGAAGCAAAAACTTGCATACATGCTTCACTACGGTGAGCATTTCTCACAATCACTTTTATTATTGGAGAGATCTAAAATCTAGAAGAGAAACGAATATGTATTGATGCTTCACTAATATTCCAAATGCTCCAAATGGTTTACTTGTATTGATCCATTTAGTATTCACCAGAGCCCATTGTACTTTTTTTGGTTAATCTGAGAGAGAGCGAGCAAGCATGAGCACAGGAGGGGGAGAAAGAGAGGGAGACACAGAATCTGAAGCAGGCTCCAGGCTCTGAGCTGTCATCAACAGAACCCAACACGGGGCTTGAACTCACAGACTATAAGATCATGACCTGAGCCGAAGTCAGATGCTTAACCAGCTGAGCCACCCAGTGCCCTGAAGAGTGAAATCTAAGCAGTCTGGCTCCAGAGCTTGCACACTTTGCTGCTCTACCATGCAGTTTCTTATTACACAAAATGTCTCACTCCTACCGAATCATTGGTCATAGCTCAGCCCTCTGGAGCAGAACAACACAAGTGTGTTCTCCCTCAGGGCTTTTCAGATGTTTGATTCTGACTCTCAGTTATTCTCTTCACTTTCTCCTTTTCAGAACTGATAGCTCCAGGTCCTTCATACTTATTTATACATCCTGGATTCCAGTTCACCATTGAAATGTAACCTGTTGTATTCAAACAATGTGCCTTGAATCTAAATCAGGCCTCCATATTTGGCTACCCTCTCCAAAATAGTGAAGAACAATTAGTTTTATTGATCTAGTGAATGTCCTTTTATTAAAGCAATCTCAAAATCACATGTGGGTTTTGACGAGTTCTGTCTCAATATTTGCTCCAGTAGAATTTGTGGTCGTTAAAATCTCCTGGCCACATTAATGTGGACACTGAAGGCAGACCACCACAGTCATCTGAGAAGCTGTTTGTATTTTAATCTAAATGCAAGCCTTAATTTTTATACCTGGTAAATCCCATCACATTACCATTTACCCAGTATTTGAAAATACTATCTTTTAAAAGGATACTAATGTTCCTTTCCACTTTATTTCAATTCTATATTTGAATATTATTCTTTTTACATCTCCATTCATGTAACTGACACTATTATTAGAGAGGACAAAGTCAAATGGCATTTTCATAGACCCATTGCAATTATCAATATCTTTTCCTAATATCTTTCTTGTAGTATATATTTAAATACGGGGGATATTCAATTTTACATAATAAAGTCTTTTTTTTAAATTTTTTTTCAACATTTATTTATTTTTGGGACAGAGAGAGACAGAGCATGAACGGGGGAGGGGCAGAGAGAGAGGGAGACACAGAATCGGACACAGGTTCCAGGCTCTCAGCCATCAGCCCAGAGCCCGACGCCGGGCTCGAACTCACGGACCGCGAGATTGTGACCTGGCTGATGTCGGACGCTTAACCAACTGCGCCACCCAGGCGCCCCTACATAATAAAGTCTTTAATATGAATTTTTGTTGATAAAGGAGTTCTGTGGCCACAGTTTGCAAGGAAATCAGCATTTTCTTAAAACATCTGAAATCTCACAGTAATATGGATATATTGTTAATAAACGACTATATCTTGTGGAAATTTTCTTTATATAATTTTGAAATGTATTAGTTTGTATTATCACCTAACAACTCGTGTGTTTATATTTCGGTTTTCCACTTTTAAAGTGAAACTCAGAAATATTGCGTCAAACTAACTACTTGGCATAAGGGCATGTTTTACAATTGCATTTAAGCTTTTCTTAAAAAGATTACATCAGATGGCTTTGAATGAAGAGAGTTAAGGGTATAAATGATTCCAGGTTTCTCTTGGATTCTGGTTTCCATCACTAAGTCTCACCTTGTTCCTCTTCTCTCCTCTAAACTCCCTTATTTATAACTAGCCAATTGATTATATAGTTGTCTTCTCTAAGACCTTTTTGTAACACTGTTCCAGAGCCTTCTCCAGTTTGAATAAATGTTCTTGGTGCTACGCAGCCTTTTCTCATCAGTATGCAAACTCAATGACCAACTATGACAGAGAAAACTCAAAAGACATAAAAGATGGGAAATATTAAATGACAGAGGTGGATTTTCCTGTACTAACAGGGAATCAAATGACTGTCTAGGTACCTGCTTGTGCTTTTCTTCTAGGAAATTCTCTAGCAGTTAGGATAAGCAACTAAATTTATCCAAAGACATATCTAAAAGACATATATGTTAAGATCACCTGTCTTTAAAGATCATATACAGTGCTCACTTTGGCATCGCATACACTAAAATTGGAGCGATACAGAGAAGGTTGGCCCATTTTTCCCTAGCTGCTTTCAGAATTCTCTCTTTATCTTTGTATTATTCCAGTTTCATTATGATATGCCATGGTGAAGACCTATTCTTGTTGAATCTGAAGGGAGTTCTCTGTGCCTCCTGGATTTGGATGTCTGCTTCCTTCCCCAGATTAGGGAAGTTCTCAGCTATAATTTGTTCAAGTAAACCTTTTGCCCCTTTCTCTCTCTCTTGTAGCTAAATGCTACAAGAAATACCATTCCACCATTAATCTATAATCAATCTTGAGGTCTATTAATCAATAGATACACAAGGAGACCTAAGATGAGAATGAAAATTTTCTCATTAACTAACTTGGTAACTTAGGGCTCTTGAGATTCACTTTTTTTCTTTTATATTTGTTTGGGTGTTTGAATTTCTAGCATGTAGATGAAGCTAATAATTTTTATTGTAACATACATATTCTTTTTTGTCTATTATTGGTAGGGCTCTAAGTTTAATGAGGAGATAAAAATAGAAGGTTTTGATAGGATCGGTCTGATAAAAAGCAGTAAAAAATAAGGCCAAGAATAAGGTCCTAAAGTTTAGAAAATTAGATTAATTTTAAGTCTATATAAGATGTGCATGTGTATTTCTCTTAGAGAACGCTCAGATCTCTAGAACACAAACTGTAGATTCTCCCTTAAAACAATGTATAAAATACACAAGACTGGTGCACAGCACAAGTTTATACAGGTGGTTTTAATCCCATCTATCCAATGGATCATTTACCTTCTAATAATTTCCAAACATAATTTATATTGCCCTCTTTACAATTTTGCAGCAAAATTCATGGAAAATCTAGTCTGTTAGATTAAGGCCAATAAGAGTCTAACTGTTGTATGTAATTGAAATAAAAATCATTTTCCTAAATAAAATAAGCCAGAAGAGGAAGACAATCTCATAGGCTAAAGAAATTCACAAAACTAACAAAATGTCTGTGTGATGATCCTTTGAGAACCACTGGCTTATAGGGTTACTATGTGAATCTCTATGTAATACATGAATGATTTTTAGTTTTATTTGTAAGGCAGGGAAACATACTTTGAAGCCAGTATTAAGCAGAATTCCTACATGAGAAAGAGTTAAAAGGCAGAGTTCCTCCCTAATGGGAATAAAGGTCTAATCCACCTTTTTGCTTCTTCATTGTGCACAGCTGTATACCCTCCCAATCAATGTTATTGAACAGCATTGATATGCCAACTGGCGATGGTCTGCAAAATGTTGATCACTGTCTGACATGATGCACAGAATTTAAGAGTAATCATTTAGAAATTGTATAGCAATTGAAGAAAGTAACTTTATGCCTGTTAAATCTATAATAAAGTGGGAATTGAATTTTGTGTCTTTTCACTTTTTCTAATTTGTTTTTATTGTATTTTACAAATGCATTGGCCAATGACTGATGGGGAAAAATAGTTTGCCCCTCACCCCCACATAATTGAGACACATCCTCCTGGACAACAGCTGTGGCTGCATTTCAGAAAGAACTTCTAGATAGCTGGGAAGATGTAAAACTGTTGCTCTAGTGGTTTATGCAAATTTTCTTTATGTCAATGGGGAAACAGATACAATATGTCTCTATGGATGTAGTTCCATTACTATTAAAAATAAGTCCTAAAAAAAAGTACAGAGGCAAAAGACAACCTGTATTTTCCCATCTCTTTTATATTTGTTGAGGGCTGAAGATTCTCCTCTTTCTCACATGTATCTAGAACTGGCCTTTCCCATCCCCATTTGATGTCTTACTCAGATCTCTGCTCACCAACAAGTTACCATATTTCATAATTAGTCTTCAATACTTACTATCTATGTAATTGGTTGTATATTCAAAACTGGTAAATAATTAGGTGATTATAAGAAATCAGTAAATATCAAGTTACAAATGACAATGTGTTTACATTTCTATGAGCACTTTCCTTTTTAAAAAAAGAAATCTCAGCATTCTACAGTAGTGTATCTTTATTGGGACAACTTAGTAGGGTCTATAAACAACTAGGAATATGATATTAAGTGCCCTTAAATGACACCATCCTTAAATTCCCCCCATAGGCCTCTTTCCTTTCTCCCTACATTTATGTTTAAATCTGCTTCTTCTTCTCTTTCTGCAAAAAGCATACCACCAGTAGTATTAGCAGAATACTGCAAGGGATGTTCTCATTTTCTTTTCAAATGTAAGTGAGGGCATTAGGAAAGGTGTGCTATGTATATTATAAAGGGAAATTCCAGGATGGTAGTTACTAACAAACTGGTATTTGTAGACTATAACACCAATCCTACATTATGTTGGAATGTCCCTGGGGAGCCAATAACATTTTAGAGTTTGTGGACTCTGAAGAAGTGTGTGGTGTGTGTGTGTGTGTGTGTGTGTGTGTGTATGAGAGAGAGAGAGAGAGAGAGAGAGAGAGAGAGAGAGAGAGAGAAAAGGAAGAAGGAGGGAGGAGGGAGGGAGAGGGAGAGAGAAACAAAATGCCAACTCCCAACATTTCACAGCTTTAGGGGATGTTTGGGCCTTTGGGACCCATATATTACATTACATTCATTAAATCCCAGGGTTAAGAATTCCTTTTCTACACTACCAAAAGGAGGACAACAGCCTTGAGGAGATAATGCTATGGAAAAAGAAATTGTCGTCTATTCAGAATACTTTTAAAATCAATAAACTGTAGATACGTTGTCACTAATAACATACGCAAAAGACCCACAACCCTCCACAAAGTTTTGTTGCTGAAGAAATTAGGCTATGATAAAAACAACTTTATAAATTGGTACCATTTAGCAGCAGTGATGGTAGGATGGATATAGGTGAATCCGTGTAAGAAAAGATGTGGTTTAGGAACATAGACTTTATGCTTGTAAATTACACCCCCTCCTTTTTTTTTTTCAATAAAAATAGGGACACCATGAAGAAATCCTTGTGCACTGATTAGCATGTCACTGACTGGATATAGCATCCCACTTTAATAAGCTTTATTGAGAGTGACACAAATAGAGCTCTGGATAAAATGACATGCTGTATCTTCTAAGCTAGAGATTGAAAAGGAAGAACAAAGGATGGTATAATATAGAATGCTCACAACTTTATTTCTCTGTTTAAAAAGTGTATTATAGTATGGCTTCTGTGAATCCAGTAACCCACTGTTATATATTTTCATTCTATAAAATGCCCCATTGCTTCTGTAAGATCCAGTAAATGATAACAAAATTAAATCACTTCAGATTCCATAGGCCTGGAAGTCTCACACGGAAAAAGTTGCAAACATCTGCTGAAAGGTTAAGTCCCCTTTAAAGACTTACCTGTATATTCAGATATTTCAGAAAGAGATTTGAGAACTCTGTAATGTTGATTATTGTGTATGTGTGTCTGTGTGTGTGTGTGTGTGTGTATTTAATATTGGATATTGATATATCAAGCATAACAGGGTTAGCAGTATGCCAAAATGGCGCCCAAAGTGAAGGGAACATATTGAGGTAGTGTTCAGGGGGAAAATAATGCATCTCTTCCCTATGGACTTTTCCACAGAAGATTCTATTATTTCCTGATATACTTTAGCTTGATCTCCATCATTTTATCAAAACAAGATGTAAATCATCCAATATTGACATATGTAATTTAAATTGTTACCTGAAGGACAATTATACAAAATTCTAAAGTCCTTCTTCACTGTTATACCTAAAATCCATGCAAAAAATAAACCTTAACAAAATAATATAGGCTATTCAGGTAAGTAGCAAGTATTTCATAGGAGTGCACCCTTCATAACTACCAATTTTTAATTTTCTCATAATAAACCTTAATTCTTTAAATTCTCCCCTTTTAACCTTATACTATTAAGGGTTCACCTTTATTTCCTTGTATCAAATATGTTTCAGTCTCATTAAAAATTATGATCATCTCTTTTTGATCTCTGCATACTAAATTTCTCAAAAGCTTAGTTCTGCCCTACTATCCTTTTTTTATATTCACTTTTTAAAATCTTTTCCAGTTATATCTGTTACCATATCAATGTCAGTAATTCTATCATGAATATCTCCTGTAAAGATCATTCAGTGAAGCCCAGATTTATACATCTAACCCCACTGGATGGCTTTATTTCACTAGAAAATATATTAACATCAGTATGTGGCAAAGTGAAACTCTGGTAATACTTCCAAAACTTGCTCACCCTTAGCCTCCTCAGTCTCAATGTCACCCTGTCTTTCCAGTGGATTGACCTGTTTCACTTTTATTCTCTTATACCTCCATCTAATCCAACAGGAAATGCTGTTGAAATACCTTAAAAATAGACCCAGAATCATTTCCTACTCTTTACCATTTTTACCATGAACCTCCTAGAGAATGTCAACAATATCACTTACTTTAGTAACTCTAACAGTTTCCTACATAATCTGATTTGTTTTTAATTTTCTTTAATCTATTCCTCATAGAAGAGCCACTGTGTAGATTGTATTTTAACATAAAAGTTGTTTTTTAACATACAAGTTGTATTTTAACATACAAGTCTTTCAACTTAAGGAAAAGGAGTGTTTTACCTAATCCATAGAAACAAACAGAGAAAGTCAACCAATATGGGGAGAGAGGAATATGCTCCAAAAGAAAGAACAAGAAAATAGCTCAGAAAAATTACTAAATGAAACAGAGATGAGCAATATGCCTGAAAAATAATTTAAAGTAATGATCATAAAGATACTTACTGGGGGGCGCCTGGGTGGCGCAGTCGGTTAAGCGTCCGACTTCAGCCAGGTCACGATCTCGCGGTCCGTGAGTTCGAGCCCCGCATCGGGCTCTGGGCTGATGGCTCAGAGCCTGGAGCCTGTTTCCGATTCTGTGTCTCCCTCTCTCTCTGCCCCTCCCCCGTTCATGCTCTGTCTCTCTCTGTCCCAAAAATAAATAAACGTTGAAAAAAAAAATTAAAAAAAAAAAAGATACTTACTGGGCTGGAGAAAAGAATTCAAGAACTCAGTGAGACATTCAGTAAAGAGATGGAAAATATTATAAAGAACCATCAGAGTTGAAGATTACAATAACTAAAACAAAAACACACTAGAGAAAATCAACAGGAGATTAGAGGATGCAGAAGAAGATATCAGTGATCTGGAAGACAGGGTAATGGAAAGCATACAAGCTAAACAACAAAAAGGGAAAAGAATTTAAAAATTGAGGATAGATTAAAAGATCTCTTGGACAACATCAAGTGGATAAACATTTGTATCATAGGGTGCCCAGAAGAAGAGAGGTGTAGAAAACTTACTTGAAGAAATAATTGAAAACTCGCCTAACCTAGGGAGGGAAATAGACATCCAAATCCAAGAATCACAGAGACTTCCAAACAAGATGAACCAAGAAGATCCACACCATGGCACATAATAATAAAAATTTCAAAGGTTAAAAAAAAGTCAAAGGTTAAATACAAAGAATCCTAAAAGCAGCAAGAGAGAAAAAAAAGTTACCTGCAAGAGAAACATAAGGTTACCAGCTGATTTTCCAGCAGAAATTTTGCAAGCCAGAAGGGGTGGCATGATATATTCAAAGTTCTGAAAGAGGAAAAAACCTACAACCAAGAATATTCTACCTACCAAGGTTATCATTCAGATTTGAAGGAGAGATAGAGAGTTCTCCAAACAAACAAAAGACAAAGGAGTTTATCACTACTAAACCATTCTTACAAGAAATTTTGAAGGGACTTCTTTAAGTACAAAAGAAATGGCCATATACATAAGAAAAAATATGAATAACATTTTTAAAAATATAACAACATATACATAAAACATGGAAAATGGAGTAAGAATGGAAGAGTAGGAAAATAATAAAATAATTTCTATTTTTTTAAGAATGTGTTTGAACATAAGTGATCATCAAATGAATATGGACTCTATTTACTTATGGTATTATATATGAATGTCATGGTAACCACAAATCTAAAACCTACCTAGAGGCAAAAAAAGAGAGCGTGCACGTGCCAAACAAAAACTATTGATACTCATTGATTGCAAAGAAAGAGAGCAAGAGAAGAAGAAACAAAGAACTCCAAAAACAACCAGAAAACAAATGTAAAAAATCAAGGTAAGTACATACCTATCAAATATTATTCTAAATGTAAGTGATATAGATGCTCTAAGCAAAAGACACAGAGTGGTGAAATGAATAAATAAACAAAATCCATCTATGTACTATCTATGAGAGACTCATTTCAGACCTAAAGACAAATACTGACTGAAAGTGAAAACATGGAAAAACATTTGCCATGTAAATAAATGGAAGTGGAAAAAAATATAGCCAGAGTAGCAATACTTACATCACACAGAAGACTTTAAAACAAAGACACTAACAGGGAGCCTGGGTGGCTCGGTTGGTTAAGCCTCCAACTTCAGCTCAAATCAGGATCTCACAGTTCATGAGTTCAAGCCCTACATCAGGCTCTGTGCTGACAGTTCAGAGCCTGAAGCCTGCTTTGGATTCTGTGTCTCCCTCTCTCTATGTCCCTCCCCTGCTCATGCTCTGTCTCTCTTTGTCTCAAAAATAAACACACATCTTAAAAATTAAAAAACAAAATCTAAGACACTAACAAGAGACAAAGAAGGATGTTACATATTGACAAAGAGATCAATCTAACAACAGGATATAATAATTGTAAATGTGAACCCAACACTAGATCACCTAAATACATAAAAAAAATATATTAACAGATATAAAGAGAGAAATTGATGATAATATAATATAATATAGTAGGTGACTCTAACACTCCGCTTATCAATGGATAGATCATTCAGACAGAAAATCCATAAGGAAACATGTCTTTGAATGACACATTAAACCAGATAGACATGAAAGATATATATAAGATATTCCATACAAAAACATCAGCATACACATTGTTTTCCAGTGTACATAGAAAATTCTCCAGAAGAGATCACATATTAGGCCATAAAACAAGCCTCAATACATTTAAGAAGACAGAAATCATACCATGCATCTTTTCTGACCACAACAGTATAAAACTACAAATAAATCTCAAGAAAAAAAGCTGGAAAAAAACAAACAGATGGAAACTAAACCACATGATACTAAACAACCAATGGGTCAATGAAGCAATGAAAAAAAAATCCAAAAATACCTGGAGGTAAATGAAAATGAAAAAAATGTGGTCACAAATTCCTGGGGCACAGTGAAAGCAGTTCTAAGAAGAAAGTGTATAGCAATACAGGCCTACCACAAGAAATAAGAAAAGACACATAAACAATCTAACCTTATCTAAAAGAACTAGAAAAATAATTTAAAAAAGCCTAAAGCTAATAGAAGAAAATATATAATAAAGATCAGAGGAGAAATAAATGATGTATAGAATAAAAAAAATGAAAGGAAAAAATCAATTAATCTAAGAGCTGGCTCTTTGAAAGATAAACAAAATTGACAAACCCTTAGCCACACTCATCAAGAGAAAAAAAAAAGACCAAAATAAACAAAATCAGAAATGACAAAGGAAAAGTAACAACTGACACCACAGAATTACAAAGGATTATAAGAGAATACTATGAAAAATTATATGCCAACAAAATGGACAACTTAGGAGATATGGATACATTCTTAGAAACCTACAGTCTTCCAACACTGAACAAGGAAGAAATAGAAAATCTCACCAGACCGATTACAAGTAATGAAAGTGAATCAGTAATTAAAAACAACCAAAAAATAAAAATCCAAGGTCAGGTGGATTCACAATTCAATTCTACTAGACATTTAAAGAAGAGTTAATATTTTTTCTCTTCAAATCATTCCAAAAAATAAATGAATAAAAGTTTCCAAAAGCATCCTATGAGGCCAGCATTGCACCAAAGATACCACAAAAAATAATACCACAGGACAATGTACTTGATAAACCTAGATGAAGAAATCCAAAATATTAGCAAATCATGTACCCAGAAACCCATAGCATTTCCATACATGAACAATAAAGTCCAGAAAGAGAAATTTAAAAAACAATACCATTTATAACGGTACCAAAAAGAATAACTAGGAATAAACTTAACCAAAGAGGTGAAAGACTTGTACTCTGAAAACTATAAAACACTCAAAAAAGGGATTGAAGATGACACAAACATATGGAAAGATATTCCATGCTCATGGATTCAAAGAATTTATTATCAAAATGTCCATATTACCCAAAGAAATCTATAGATTCAATGCAATCCCTATCAAAATACCAGTAGTATTTTTCACAAAACTAGAACAAGGAATACTAAAGTCTATACAGAATCACAAAAGACCCAAATAGCCACAGCAATCCTGAGAAAGAAGAACAAATCTGGATGTATTATAATCCCAGATATCAAGATAAGCTACAAATCTGTAGTGATCAATAGAGTACATACTGGTACAAAAACAGACACATAGATCAACAGAACAAGACAGAGGCCTCAGAAATAAATGCACATTTATATGGTCAATTAATCCCTGACAAAAGAAATAAGAATATGCAATAGAAAAACATAGTTTTTTTTTAAATAAATGGTGTTAAGAAAACGGGATAGCTGTATGTAAAAGGATGAAACTATTTTAACACCATACACAAAAATAAGCTCAAAATGGACTAAAGATCCACATAAATCCTAGAAGACAACACAGGTAGTAAGTTTTCTGACATTAGCCAAAGCAACATTCTTCCAGGTATGGCTCTAAAAACAATGGAAACAAAAGCAAAACAAAAACAAAAACAAACAAACAAACAAAAAACCCACAAAAAAACTATTGAGATTACATTAAAATAAAAGGCTTTTGCACAGCAAAGGAAGCCATCAAGAAAACAAGAAAATAATATACTGAATGAGTGAAGATAGTTGCAAATGATATATCTGATAATGGGTTAATATTCAAAATATATAATGAGCTCCTACAACTTAACACCAAAAAAAAAAACCTGCTTAAAAAATGGGCAGAGAACCTAAATAGAATTTTTTCCCAAAGGAGAAATACAGATAGCCAGCAGATACATGAAAAGATACTCCTTCCTGATCATCAGGGAAATTAAAATCAAAACCACAATGATATGAGATATCACCTTACACCTGTTAGAATGGCTAAAACCAAGAAGTCAAAAAACAAAAAAGTTGGTGAGGATGTGTAGAAAAATAAATCATCATGCACTGCTGGTGAGAATTCAAGCTGGAGCAGGCACTGTGGAAAACAGTATGGAGATTTCTCAAAAATCTAAAGTAGAAAAATCAATATAATCTGATAATTCTATTGAAAATTTCTATTCTATACTATTGGGTATTGGCCCAGGGAAAACAAAAACACTAACTCAAAAAGATACATGTACCCCTCTGCTTATTGTAGCATTATTTACAATAACCAAGAAATGGAAACAACCTAAGTGTCCCTCAATAGATGAATGGACAAGGAAAATGTGGTATATATAAACAATGGAATATTACGCAGCCATAAACAAGGATGAGGTCATGTAATTTAAGACAACATGGATGGACCAGAGAGTATTATGGTAAGTGAAATAAGTCAGACTGAAAAAGACAAATACCATATGATCCCACTAGCGAATGGAATATAAAAATAAAACAAAAAACAAAAAGCAGGATCAGAACTATAAATACAGAGAACAAACTGATGGTTGCCAGTGGGGAGGGGTTTGGGGGTTGTACAAAATGGGTGAAGGGGAGAAAGAGATATAGGCCTTCAGTTATGGAATGAGTAAGCATAGGAATAAAATGCACAGCGTAAGAAATACAGTCAGTTAGAGGAGCCAAAATGGCGGAACAGCCTGGAAGTTTTTTGTGTGTCTTGTGTCGGTAAAATACAGCCAGACCAATGCTAAACCATCCTGCACACCTAGAAAGCTGATCTGAGGATTAACACAACAATCTGCACAATGCGAAACCAAATAATTCAGCAGGTATGCAGCGTGGAGAGGTGAACTTGGGGAGAGAGAAGCTGCAGAGGGCAGGGAGCCACTTTTCATTGTGGAGACAGGATGGAGATGGGGGAGGAGAATACAGGAAAAGGACCCCTCCCCAAAAGCAGCTGGAGAGAAAGTAGAAAATTGGAAAAAGCCACAGAGACTGAAAAAAAAAGGGAGGAAGGAGAAAGGAGAGGGTTTAAATTCCATTAAGACTGTAAACGGGTGAGCGCAGAGTCAGAAATTCTGCAGATGGATAACTGTCAGTGCTCTGGTGGGAAGGGTGAATCCCCAGGAGCAGAGTGGGGTCTGGGAGGTTCTCGGGCCACACGGGGAAAAGTCGTTCCACTGATGGAAGGACATTTGGTAGAGGCTCTGAGGTCACCTGGGCCCAGCAGACCCCCAGAGAATGGCCACATTCACTCATGCTGGAGCAAGGGGGTGAAGCCTGGTGCCAGATGTGTGTTGTGATTTTCCATAATCCCTGAGGCACTGCTGCTACACTGTCTCGCAAACTTTTTCTGGGGAGGGCTGGCACCTGGCCACAGTCTATGGGCATCGGCAGCAGCACAGTCCTGTGAACATTCCTGAGTGCAGCTGGCACCCAACCACTGCTTGGTGAGACCCTCTTTCAGAGGATCAGAATGGGTCAAAGCGGCAGTCCCTCAGAAGTGAGGGGTCAGGAAACACAGCCACATCTGATATAAAACACATAAGGGAGGAGTTGCCTAGCAACCTGACAGCTTAGTCACAGACAGTGTAAAAGCGGGGAATGGATGGAAGCTGGAGACAAAGGACAGGTGCATGACTGCTGATCAAGGACAACAGAGTTCAATACTAGAGACTGGGTAGCTGGGCGACGCCATTTTCACCACTCCTGCACATGCACGTAGGCACCTACAAACACCACAACAATCCACCCTAGTAGGCTAGCAGCACCATTTAGTGGAGAATGGAGCCGTTACACTAAGCGCCGCCCAACTGGGCCAACCTACATTCTTCAAGAACACAAGTCTCACCACCTGCTTTGTTTATACACTATAAAATGCTTCATAGTTTGACTTCTAAGGGAAAACGAAGTAATTTCAGTCATATTTCAGTCTGTTAGCCAGACCATCTATTCAATTTTCTTTCTTTCTTTTTCTTTCTCTCTTTAATTTATTTTCTTTTTCTTGAATACAAAAAGAGAAAAATTTCATTTTTATTTTCAGTTTTTATTAAAAATATTTTTTATTTTTTTCTACTATATTTTTTACTTTGGTGTAAATTTTTCAAATTCTATTTTACTTCCAACATTTCATTTTAGTCTATTTCAGTGTATTCATTTTTCAAATTTTCAAACCATTTCCTTTTTCCCCACCTTTTTTCTCTATCAAGCCACTTTCAACACCCAGACAAAAATACACCTAGGATCTAGCATCACTTATTCCATTTGTGTGTGTGTGTGTGTGTGTGTGTGTGTGTGTGTGTGTTTCTTTTTAATTTTTTAATTTTAATATTTTTTAATTTTAATTTTTTTAACTTTAATTTTTTCTACCTCATTAATTCCTTTTCTCCCTTCAAAATGATGAAACAAAGGAATTCACCCCAAAAGAAAGACCAGGAAGAAACGACAGCCAGGGACTTAAACAACACAGATACAAGCAAGATGTCTCAACCAGAATTTAGAATCACAATAATAAGAATATTAGCTGGAGTCAAAAATAGATTAGATTCCCTTTCTGTGGAGATAAAAGAAGTAAAAAATAGAATGAAATTAAAAATTCTGTAACTGAGCTGCAATCTCGAATGGATGCTGTGGCAGCAAGGATGGATGAGGCAGAACAGAGAATCAATGATATAGAGGACAAACTTATGGAGAATAATGAAGCAGAAAAAAGAGGGAGATTAAGGATTAAGAGCATGATTTAAGAATTAGAGAAATCAGTGACTCATTAAAAAGGAACGACATCAGAATCATAGGGGTTGCAGAAGAGGAAGAGAGAGAAATAGGGGTAGAAGGGTTATGTGAGCAAATCATAGTGGAAAACTATCCTAACCTGTGGAAAGACACAGACATCAAAATCCAGGGAGCACAGAGGACTCCCATTAGATTCAACAAAAACCATCAACAAGGCATATCATATTTCAATTCATTAAATACTCAGGCAAGGAGATACCATGAAAGCAGCAAGGGAAAAAAGTCCCTAACCTACAAGGGAAGAGAGATCAGGTTTGCAGCAGACCTATCCACAGAAACTTGCCAGGCCAGAGAGGAGTGGTAGGATATATTCAATGTGCTGAATCAGAAAAATATGCAGCCAAGAATTCTTTATCCAGCAAGGCTGTCCTTCAAAATAGAAGTAGAGATAAAAAGTTTCCAAGACAAACAAAAATTAAAGGAGTTTGTGACCACTAAACCAGTCTTGCAAGAAATTTTAAGGGGGACGCTCTGAGGGGAGAAAAGATGAATGAATGAATGAATGAATGAATGAATCCCAAAAGCAACAAAGATTAGAAAGGACCAGAGAACATCATGAGAAACTCCAACTCTACAAGCAACATAATGGCAATAAATTCATATCTTTCAGTACTCACTCTAAATGTCAGTGGACTAAATGCTCCAATCAAAAGACATAGGGAAACAGAATGGATAAGAAAACAAGATCCAATCTATATGCTGTTTACAAGAGACCCACTTTAGACCTAAAGACACCTTCAGATTGAAAGTAAGGGGATAGTGAACCAGCTATCATGCTAATGGTCAACAAAAGAAAGCTGGAGTAGCCATACTTATATCACACAATCTAGACTTTAAAATAAAGACTGTATCAAGAGATGAAGAAGGGCATCATATCATAATTAAGGGGTCTATCCACCAAGAAGACATAACAATTGTAAACATTTATGTGCCAAATGTGAGAGTACCCAAATATATGTCAATTAATCACAAACATAAAGAAACTCATTGATAGTAATACCATAATAATAGAAGACTTCAAAACCCCACTCACAGCAATGGACAGATCATCTAATCAAAAAATCAACAAGGAAACAATGGTTCGGAATGACACACTGGACCAGATGGACTTAACAGATATATTCAGAACATTTCATACTAAAGTAGTGGGATACCCATTCTTCTCCAGTGCACATGGAACATTCTCCAAAATACACCACATACTGAGACACAAATCAGCCATCAGCAAGTACAAAAATATTGAGATCATACCATGCATATTTTCAGACCACAATGCTATGAAACTCAAAATCAACCACAAGAAAAAATTTGGAAAAGTAACAAATACTAGGAGACTAAAGAACATCCTACTAAAGAATGAATGGGCCAACCAAGAAGTTAAACAGGAAATGAAAAAGTATATGGAAGCCAATGAAAATGGTAACACCACAGACCAAAACTTCTGGGATGCAACACAGGTGGTCATAAGAGGAAAGTATATAGCAATCCAGGCCTTCCTAAAGAAGGAAGAAAGATCTCAGATACACAACCTAACCTTAAAGAGCTGGAAAATGAACAGCAAATAAAACCCAAAACAAGCAGAAGACAGGAAATAATAAAGATTAGAGCAGAAATTAATGCTATTGAAACAAACAAAAAAAAAAAACAGAACAGATCAAGGAAACCAGAAGTTGGTTCTTTGAAAGAATTAACAAAATTGATAAACCCCTAGCAAGTTTGATCAAAAAGAAAAAGGAGAGGACCCAAACAAATAAAATCAAGAATGAAAGAGGAGAGATCACAACCAACACAACAGAAATAAAAAAAATAAGAGAATGTTATGAGCAATTATACACCAATAAAATGGGCAATCTGGAAGAAATGGACAAATTCCTAGAAACATATAAACTACCAAAACTGAAACAGGAAGAAATAGAAAATTTGAACAGACCCATAACCAGTAACGAAATTGAATTAGTAATCAAAAATTTCCCAAAAAACAAGGGTCCAGAGCGAGATGGCTTTCCAGGGGAATTCTACCAAACATTCAAGGAAGAGTTAAGACCTATTCCCTTGAAACTCTTCCAAAAAATAGAAATGGAAGGAAAACATCCCTACTCTTTCTATGAAGCCACCATTATCTTGATTCCAAAACCAGACGAAGACACCACTAAAAAGGAGAACTATAGACCAATTTCCCTGATGAACATGGATATAAAAATCCTCAACAAGGTATCAGCAAACCGGATCCAACAATACATTAAAAAAATTATTCACCATGACCAAGTGGGATTTATACCTAGGATGCAGGGCTGGTTCAATATCTGCAAAATAATTAACGTGATTCATCACATCAATAAAAGAAAGCACAAGAACTATATGATCCTCTCAATAGATGAAGAAAAAGCATTTGACAAAATACAGCATCCTTTCTTGATAAAAACCCTCAAGAAAGTAGGGATAGAAGGATCACACCTGCAGATCATAAAAGCCATATATGAACAACCCAATGCTAATATCATCCTCAATGAGGAAAAACTGAGAGTTTTCCCCCTAAGGTCAGGAACATGACAGGGATGTCCACTCTTGCCACTGTTATTCAACACAGTATTGGAAGTCTTAGCCTCTGCAATCAGACAACACAAAGAAATAAAAGGCATTCAAATCGGCCAGGAGGAGGTCAAACTTTCACTCTTTGCAGATGACATGATACTCTATATGTAAAAACAAAAGATTCCACCAAAACCTGCTAGAACTGGCCCATAAATTCAGCAAAGTTGTAGGATATAAAATCAATACACAGAAATTAGTTGCATTCCTATTCACCAACAATGAAGCAACAGAAAGAGAAATCAAGGAATCAATCCCATTTACAATTGCACCAAAACCCATAAAATAACTAGGAATAAATCTAACCAAAGAGGTTATAAATCTATACACTGAAAACTATAGAAAGCTTAAGAAAGAAATTTAAGCTTAAGAAGAAGACACAAAAAATGTAAAAATATTCCATGTTCCTGGATAGGATGAACAAATATTGTTAAAATGTCAATACGACACAAAGGAATCTACATATTCAATGCAATACCTATCAAAATAACACCATCATTCTTCACAGAGCTAGAACACACAATCCTAAAATTTGTATGGAACCAGAAAAGACCCTGAATAGCCAAAGAAATCTTGGGGGAAAAAAAGCAGGAGGCATCACAATCCTGGATTTCAAGGATTACAAAGTTGTAATCATCAGGACAGTTATGTACTCACCCAAGAAGAGACACTCAGATCAATGGAACAGAATAGAGAACCCAGAAATGGATCCAAAAACATATGGCCAACTCATCTTTGAAAAAGCAGGAAAGAATATCCAGTGGAATAAAGACAGTCTCTTCAGCAAGTGGTGCTGGAAAAACTGGACAGCGACATGCAGAAGAATGAACCTGGACCACTTTTTTACACCATACATAAAAAATAAACTCAAAATGGATGAAAGACCTAAATGCAAGACAGGAAGCCAGCAAAATCCTCGAGGAGAAAGCAGGCAAAAACGTCTTTGATCCAGGCTGCGGAAACTTCTTACTCAACACGTCTCTGGAGGCAAGGGAAACAAGCAAAAATGAACTACTGGGACCTCATCAAAATAAAAAACTTCTGCACAGCTAAGGAAACAATCAACAAAACTAAAAGACAAAAGACAAAATAGGAGAGGATATTTGCAAATGGCATATCAGATAAAGGGTTAGTATCCAAAATCTATAATGAGCTTATCAAACTCAACACCCAAAACACAAATAACCCAATGAAGAAATGGGCGAAAGGTATGAATAGACATCTCTCCAAAGAAGATATCCAGATGGCCAACTGACACATGAAAAAATGCTCAACGTCACTCATCATCTGGGAAATACAAATCAAAACCACAATGAGACACCACCTCACACCTGTCAGAACGGCTAACATTAACAACTCAGGCAACAACAGATGTTGGTGAGGATGGGAAGAAAGAGTATCTCTTTTGCATTGTTGGTGGCAATGCAAGCTGGTGCAGCCACTCTGGAAAACAATCTGGAGGTTCCTCAAAAAATTAAAAATAAAACTATCCCATGACCCAGCAATTGCACTACTAGGCATTTATCCAAGGGATACATGTGTGCTGTTTTGAAGGGACACATGCACCCCCATGTTTATAGCAGCACTATCAACAATAGCCAAAGTATGGAAAGAGCCCAAATGTCCATCAATGGATGAATGAATCAAGAAGATGTGGTATCTATGTACACACACACACACACACACACACACACACACACAAATGGAGTATTACTCGGCAATCAAAAAGAATGACATCTTGCCATTTGCAATTACATGGATGGAACTGGAGGGTATTATGCTAAGTGAAATTAGTCAGAGAAAGACAAAAATCATATGACTTCACTCATATGAGGACTTTAAGAGACAAAACAGATGAACAAAAGAGAAGGGAAACAAAAATAATATAAAAACAGGGAGGGAGCCAAAACATCAGAGACTGTTAAATATGGAGAACAAACAGGGTTACTGGAGGGGTTGTGGGAGGGGGGATGGGCTAAATGGGTAAGGGGCACTAAGGAATCTACTCCTGAAATCATTGTTGCACTATATGCTAACTAATTTGGATGTAAATTTAAAAAAAAATAAAAAGAAAAAGTTTATCAACACAAACCCTGAGATACTTTCAGGTGTTTTAAATCAAACAGTTTTATTTTTTAATAGTTATGTGTTTATTTCAATATTTATTATAACTGCCAAATATGTATTTTTGCATATGATGTTGTTGAGGGCAAACTAAAGAATACATATTGGGAAAACATTAAGTTAATTTAAGGAAAAATACAAAATAATACTATAATAAAATATGATGGCTGTAAGCAAAACTCTTAATTTAAAAAATAGACACACTGGGCATCAAAACACTTTTTTTGGTTTTTATATTAAAACTAGACCCAAGAAAACTTGGTCTAAGAGAAGTTTTTAACAAGTAAAAAAAGAAAAGGAAACACAGTCAGTGATATTGTAATAGCAATATAATAGGACAGATGGTAACTATACCTGTGGTGAACATAGCGTAATGTATAAACTTGTCAAATCAGTAAGTTGTACACCTAAAACTAACGTAATGTTTTATGTCAACTATGCTCAAATTAAAAAAAAAATTACAATTTGTGCCTCTAGATAGTCACCATGCATGCCAAATCATCTTCCACTTGTCCTTTTTCATCATTCTTTAGTACTTTACCTTTTCAAACTTACTGCCAAATACACTTATTTTTGTGTTTATCCCTTACTGTCTTTCCATGTATGAACTGATATACAATCTGTCTGAGGACAGGGATTTTCTTCTGTTGCATGTATCACAAGCATTTAAACAGATGCTGCATATGAGATACTAAGTAAGTATTTTCTACTCGTAAATTCCTTATATAGCTTATTATGTTTTAAAGGAAGGCATTATTTTTTTTTCCGTTAAATACCTGAGAAAGGAAATCAGACATTATGGGAAGGATAGCAGCAACAGTGTATGAGAACTGAACAGTAAAAATAAATGATGTCACAGTCAGACTTCTTAATAGACCAGTTAAATGGCTCCATATTTGCCTTAGTCAATTTACTGATACCTCATGAAACATTTATAGCACACACTTCAATTCCATGTTCTGAAATGGGGGTGTCTGTCATACCAAGGACTCCGCCAAAATTTGCAAGACGTACTCAGACTACCAAATAAATCTGATCCATCTCATCTGAGGCGATTTCATGTGGAAACTTTGCATAAAACGTATTTTGTACGTGAGCAAATGTAATTGTTAAAAGTAGAACAAATGTATTTCCTTTCTTTAAATCTGAAGAACTCAAAAAACAAAGAAATTTTACTCTTCCACCTCAGTCCAAAAATCAGAACCTAGTGATGTGTGGTTCAATCCTTTCTGCCATTAAATGCATTAGAGATTGAGAATACCAATTCAGGTAAGAAAATTTTTGACTTTGGTATTTTGACACCTATTATAGCCTAAGTACCTAACAATTGCCTTTTTTTTTTTATTGTAATATAAGTGCTTGACATTAAGCTTTTGATTCCTGAGGCATCCATTTCAAAGGCACTCATCTTGAATAAACCCAAACATCTGCTATTCAACTAGATAAACAGCCATGCCATCCCAACCCTGAAATACTCATTTTAGAGAGCTCTGGTCCATAGACCTGTCAGTTTGACCACTTGCCTTTCCCTTCCCACACATTATTTCTTGCTCTTATGTTTTAAATTTACCAACAAAGAATGAACCCATGAGACCTGAGGTACCCCATCATTGACCACAAAAGGCAGAACCCCAGATTCACACTCTCTAACACAGACCTTGCTGTTTTGTCCTGGTCATGGCATGTGCCCTCCAGGATTTGTGAGTCATGATGCTTGTTTTTTCAAAATGCTCTGATGGTTGTTGCTGAGGTGCATCTTGAAATCACAGTAAGAACCACCAGGGCAAGTCCAGCCACAAGATTGGTTTTCAAAGGTGATGTGACTGTAGGGGTTCACCATAAGTATTATGGGCCCAGGTGACTGACCCAGGCATTTCTAGCAGATAGCCTAACTACCGAAAGGCTGAGATGATTCAAACACCTATATTCTTCTAAAGGTGAACTGTATTTTATGCTTTACTTTTTTTTTTGAATCCAAGTTTTTCAGGTATTAGTCTTTCACAGAGATATTAAAGAAATGTTTGCTATTGCTGACATAATCTTGTTTTGAGAATATCAAGCATTGGAGAGTGAATAAAATAAATTAACTTCAATATTTTACACCTTATTGACCATAAAATGTAGCTTATTGTTGAGGTAAAATGCCTCATTTTAATTACGAATAGTGCGGGCAAAATAAATGTTATTTTTAATACATTCATTATTAACTATATCAAAATTAATATAAATTCAAGCCTCAAGATCCATTATCTCTCACTAAATAAACACCAACATTTAATTTTACACTGAAGATAGCTTCCTGTTGATGAAATAGATTTAATCATAAAGTAATATTTAAGCCATGAAATTACCAAAAACTAAGTAGTGAGTTGCTCGTTTTGGTCCCCAAAGCATTTTACTTTTAACTCATCCTAATCATATAGTATATATCCAGTCCATGGAACTGTCTTTTGCTTCTTAGAAACAGATCCTCTTTGAAGGATTCCTAAGAATTAAGAGTTTAGTTCCGTTGGTTTTATATGTGCCACCAGAGTGTCAAAATAAATTTATGCTTTATAGCTTGATGAACCAAACTGCTCTGACAAACTTTTGCATCTTTAGTCACAGAGGAATTAGACATAAGCTGTTATTCAAATCTCATTTAGAAAATACGTATCTCTTCTAAAATAACTCCTTCAAACTTGTGGTACACCTTTTTGCATCCTTATAAGTAAGACACAAAAGTGCATCCAGGCTCTGTCCTCCAGGAACTTACTTTCCAAAATAAGAAGATGAAACAAAGTAAGCAGTAGCACTTTAGCAGACATGACAAATCACATAGATTCTCTATTGGTATCTTGGATATGCTTTATATTCTTTCAGGATAAATAAGTAAAAAAAACCCAAAAACAACAGAAGAAATATTCACTTATTTCTGCTTACTGAAGGAATGTATCAGGTATATAGCAGATTTACACAGATGTGTAGTTTGCAATTTTTATGATGTGTATCCCTGAGAAATTCTTCTAAAGAGATCACGCAATGACTATGCAGACCAAAAGTATTTTATAACATTGATAATATATTCTGACCGTGTTTTTTTTTTTTCATCATTAGGTAATTTCTAATAAGGACAACATGGAAATACATAATGTTTCTGGCTGTGAATACTTTGAGTATCTAAGAGTAGACCACAAATTCAAAACTTGAGAGGAGAGGAGATCCTGATCAAGAGAGCAGAATAGGAGGACCCCATGCTCCCCTCCTCCCATGGACACAACAAGGCTTCAACTCTGTAGAGATCAACTCTGAGATCTATGTGGAGACTAGTAGAACAGCTATCCCACAGCTAAAGACATAAAGGAAAAGCTACATCGAGAAGGTTAGGAGGCGCAGAAACATGGTCTGGTTGAGACCCACGCCCCCAGCAGAGTGACTCCCAAGCTAGGGAGATATCACAAGGATTGGGGTCCTCTCTGAAGAGTAAGAGGTTCAAGCCATACACTGGGCATGCCCCACCCTGGAAATGCGCACTGGGAAGACAAGCCAATCAAGTTTGGCTTTGAAAATCAGTGAGACTTTACTCTAGAGGAACTTTGTATATTGCATGTCAACTACACTTTAATTAAAACAAATAAAAAACTTGAGAGGAAATTGCTATGGATTCCTGAAGGAAAAGATTCTGTCTATTTGATTCAACTTAAAGATGAAGACTATGGACTTAGTTTTTCTAATATGGAGCATGCATACATAATGCAGTTTAAGCATGTTGAGATTTTCCTCCCCTTATCCCCAGAGATCCAATTTTCCCAATATTTTTCCAAAGAACAGAAATGAGAAGGGTATTTTAGGCATAGTTGGACACAAATGACAGGATATGGAGTCAATAAAATAGGGATAAATTTGATTTTAATTTAGGAAGATAAAGCCAGTGAGTTGGGGGGAAAATGACAGGACAAGAGAGTCTGTAAAGGATGAGACAAATCACCAGAGACTTTTATATGAAGGTGAGAATATAGATGCAGAGCTGAAATCCAAGAACCAGAGTCATTCTAATACTGCTCCATCATTTAGATAACTATAAAATCATAACAAAATAAGACCAAAATGCCAGTGTCATTCACTCTCTCATTGGGAAAACAAGCTATTTAGAATCTAAAATATGAAAAAATTAAGGCCATTTACAGGACTTCCAATTCTGTAGATACTATTTCTTAAAGCTGAACTATAGATATTAGACTTTCATGCAAAATAATTTTATTCCAGGTTACATAAAAAGGCAAATAGTTTGTCTATCACAAATCTTATTATGGTGACTTGCCCCATGCTATAAACTCTTCTTGGTTGCCAACCAAAGAGAAGACTTATGGTAGACACTATAATGCTCATCAAACATTCCATCTGCTTTCCCATATTTCTCATCTCCCCATTATGTGGGGGCAAAAAAAATTAGTTCTGATTAATGGGCTGTGGGTAGAAGTGTTGTGTGTTATTTCCATTGCAAAGCATATATGAACTAGAATGTCACCCTTTATCTATTTCTTCTCCTGCCAAGTCAACCACTGATATTCCAGATGCTGGGCTGTTCATCAGACTGGATCCCTTAGTGATTGTACTACCATAGAGTACAACATGCAACCATCATGGTACATATACACAAACACATGTACACATTAACCTTTATCTGACATATAGTATGTGCAGGCAACACTTGTCCTATTAAGCCACTGAGATCTGAGGTTGTTTGCTACCAAGGTATAATCTTGTTACTGTAACATATCTTTCTAAACCGTATTAGTGTTAAACTATAAGCCACTATATATTGATCGCTCAATATACTCAGGAGATGTGTTTTTTTTTTTTCAAGCACATTCCAGAAGTAAATTTTAACTAGATTGTTTCACAATCTTTGGGCTGTGTTCGGCTGATGAGATAAATGGTAATATCAGTGAATACTATGAAATTATTGTTTATTTTACTATTAAATGAATTTCTTCAGAAGGAATTTTTAGTGACCGGCACAGGATGACATATTACCCAGCATTCCCAGGGATGATAGTTGTGGAGGAAACATAATTGGTAGAGGAAGCAGTTCAAATCTAATTAAGAGAAAAGCATTTTACTATGTTGATATTTCTACACCATATTTGGGAGTTGCATTGACTTGCTCCAATGTAGAAACCATATTTAAAACTGCAAATTCAAATACAGTTACTGAGCTATTCAACTGATGACAATCTACTGTCATTCCTGACACTTACCTCCTTTTACTGATGACTTTGATATTTGGTTCAGTCTCTTCTTATCACAAGTGCTGTCATCATCCTGAGACATGGTTCCAACCATCTATTCTTTCAGCGTGTTTATGCCCTCAGCTTCCCCAACCAACACCTTTGCTCTGTTTCAGCCACAAGTAAATTGGCACCACCTAGAATGTTAAATTCAAACAGCAATCATTCTTGACACAATGTATTTTCTTTCTTCTTGTTATTTCCATGCATATATTCTTTTACATTAGTGACTCATCAGTCACTACTTTCTCATTACATATAAGCCCTACTTTACCTATCACTTTCTTCTTATCTCATTAAAGCTTCAAAAACCCCCACAAAACTTTACGTAGTTTCTTTCCAATATCTTTATTTCCTTTACATCAGAAAACAAAATAAAATGAAACAAAACAGGCTCATCCATGGAATAATAAAATCATCTGGTTTATTTCCTGCTACACCTGGGATGTGAGATGTTTCAAAAAAAAATAACAAAACAAACAGGTAGAGATGTGTATAAGATTCATGGTCTGTAAAAGTGTCTGTGTATTTAATGAAACCCAGAACATTTTCAGTGAGTTTCAAGTAATTTCTTTCTCTGTTTCTACTAGTGATTATTTTAAATAGCTTTTGTTCTCCTGAAAAGAAAATCACCACTCTTCTCAGCAATTTCCCACTCTCCTTCATACATGTGCAATTGGACTTAAACACCTTCAAAGTTTTTCATTATAGAGCTTTTTTCCAACAATAGATTGTTTCAAGAAAGCACAGATATCTAAACTCTTGCTCAGAGGCACCGATAAGACCTAATTATAACTCGAATATCTCATTTCAGGCAGTTTGATTGACAGTTTCCTCTTTGTATTTCAGTAGCAACATAAAACAAATTAAGTATAATTTTCATGCAAAGATATTTCCTGTAAGAATTTTCAAAAGTTCTGTATGTTCTTTATTTCAGTGTGTGAAATATTTGATGGTGGTGATATATTTCTCACTGTGTCTAGCTAAATAAGCACAGATTTTTCTTTTCTATAAAACAGAAGAAAATGTAATGATAGATGAGTATAAGCTTTTGGAACTATAAAGGGAAATTTTTATTGTTTCCTAGAACACTAGCCAGGTAAACTATTTGCACTGGGGAGATAGTACAGTCTTTGGAGGTAGATAATTTGAATTGGAATCCTGGTTCCAGTTAAATATATTTGGGCTAGTTTACTTTAGCTGCCTGAGTTTCAGCAGTCCTCTTTGTAAAAAGTATCTAATGGCACTTTTTTCATCAGATTGTCCTTAAGGACTAAACAGATTTATATGTGCAAATCACATAGTTGGCGCCCCATATATGAAGGGTTTTTGGTTTTTAAACGCAGGTAAAGGTTGAAGTAACAAAGTTGAAGTGAAATGATGAGAACATATTATCTTGGACGAGGATCTCAGTTGCAAATCTGACTACCTGAAACATACACTTTCAAGAAAATTTAGGCAAGTCCAACAACCCTGCTTACTAACATTCTCATCTTCTATCAGCTGATAAGAAGTCTATGGTTACAGTCCCAATTTTAACCCTACGATAGTATTTGACACTAGTGAAAAACAGATGGACAAGGGCTAATATAGCATTATTCTGTGCGTATTCAGATTGTAGCAATAATATTTACTAGAGAAAATTTATATAAATTGTGGCAAAACATAAGGATCAATATTTAAATTACATACAAACCCTCTACCTAGTAATAACCACAGCCAACATTTGCTTAACATTTGCTTTACGTTTTAATGGGATTTAAAAATATATTTAGTGGTATTCATTTAAAGACTAGTAACATCTACATGATATTTCACTATTTGAATATACCACAATTTACCAAAATACTGTATGTGGGCATTACAGGTATTTTTTGTTTGTTTGTGACACTAATAAATAATAAAACAATGAAGTAATTTTCATTGATCTCTGACAATTTAGGTACCAAACCATTGTGTCAAAAAGTCTGAATATTTTTGCACCTTTTGTTGTGCATTGCTACCCTGCACCCTCTTATAAGTGAATCAAAGAACCGGAGGGCAAGATTTCATTCAGTGAAGGAAGGCAATAGAACAGGGATCTTAAAACCTTAAAGAATAGGTTGAAATGTGGTGGATCACATGAAATATTCCAGACTGCTTAGGGGTAGCCTGCTTTGTCCAAGGACTGAATAACAAGCCATGTCTCAGTCAAGCAAGTGTATTTAGTGGATTCTGTTCATCACTTGTCTTCCATTGAAAAACTGTCCATTTTTCTAGACACAAATATACATCCTCTTCCTATTAATATTATGTGATAAAAGTAAACTATGCTTGGGGCGCCTGGGTGGCGCAGTCGGTTAAGCCTCCGACTTCAGCCAGGTCACGATCTTGCGGTCCGTGAGTTCGAGCCCCGCGTCAGGCTCTGGGCTGATGGCTCGGAGCCTGGAGCCTGTTTCCGATTCTGTGTCTCCCTCTCTCTCTCTACCCCTCCCCCGTTCATGCTTTGTCTCTCTCTGTCCCAAAAATAAATAAAAAACGTTGAAAAAAAAATTAAAAAAAAAAAAAAAGTAAACTATGCTTAATGGTTCTTTCGCATGATCTGTTTAATAAAAGCCACCAAGCTTTTATCAAAAGAGCATATACAATAGAAAGCAAGTGACCAGTGCACTCATCCTGGTACTAAAGAGGATAAAATGTCTTATTTTGTTCTTACTGGTCAGAGTTTGTGGATTATCAAACATCAATTCCTCTGGGAAACTTTGGCTTATTTTCTAGGAAAAGCTTCTTTCCTCTCTACACTTAGAGCATGATTTGTATACTACGATTACTACTTTTACCATGCATTCTGTGTTTCCTTTGTTTCTACCTCAAATAAATTTTAACTTAGAGTGAACAATTGTTGAGACTTTTTGCCAGCCAGAGGATAATCCTTCTATGCATGAGTTTTTTGTTCCCATCTCAGCATCCAGTTCTGTGCTCAGCACATACATAAAAAATGCTTAGAATTACTTGAATAAATAGATAAAGGGATAATGCAATAAAACAAAGATACAGCTTTCAAGTGCAGAGTGTTATTGAAATAAGTAATGGGCCATGCAAAGTGGACTCTTTGCATCAATTGCTCTGAATCACAGTTATTCTTTATCTCAAAGGGTCTCTGGTTCGTGTGTGTCCCATCATGGGGCAGAATCCTAGTGTACTCTACAAATAGCATCCTTGATGGATGAGATTGGGATACATTATTAAATTTGGAAAATTCTAAGCATACTGAATATAAAGATCACTGAATTTGAAAAATTCCTCAAGGTCTGACTTTGAAGAACTGTTGTCTTCCAGTGAGTGTTGACAATGTTTAGCCTGATACATAAATAACAAGAGAGAGTATCTTCATCCAGCCTGTTTGTAGAGGATGTCACCCTCTGCCTTGATAGGAAGTCTATATATGAAAGAATTACATCTAATGGTACCTGTTGCTACAGCAGATCAGACTGTATTTATGCTACTAGAGGTAAGCACTGTTTGGGTTGTATACAAGTTACCAATATTAATTCTATTTTTGATGTTATTCTCCAATTGTGCAAACCTGTGTAGTTTTTATTGCATGGAGCTATTGGCTTGCAAAGTAGAAAAGTAGGAATAAATATACCAGATAATTTATATTTCACAATGCTTAGGAGATGGAATAATGGGATATATAGTTAATAAACAAATGTTCTAATCATTATACACACATATGTGTGTGCATATATATATGTATGTATATGTATTTGTACCTTACAAATGTATGTATGTATGTATATGTGTATATGTATATATATTTTATGTATATGTATATATATTTTACTTTAGTTATCTAACCTAATTGGAACTCAGACTCGTCACTAAGATGAAGGTTTGTTGGAGCATTTCTTTCATTTCTAAAATGCTATTTTTGTGTATAGAAATGGTAAGCATTGTCCAGATCTAGCCCTGAACTCTAATAACAGCATTTTTATTATCAAAGAGAACATTAGAACTGACAAAAATAAATGCTGGAGAAGCCAATTCCTATGAATGTTATCTATTCCATTATGAAAAACAGAAGACCCTGGTTTGTTTTGGAAGCACAACAAACTACCTTGACTAGGAAATTATCTCTACTAAAATCTGTCCCTTTTGAACTATTATTCTCTGTTTAATTTTATCTGAGTTTCATTTTTCCAGATTTTCTGTAGCTGGTAATAAGTAAATGTCCACAAATGTTCAAGGCTCTTTTGTTCTCTTATCAGCACTGTATATTTCCCAAAATAAAACAATGGAGAGGCCAAAATCCAGATCCTTATAACCTTGCTTCCTACATAGGCACTAAACATGCATTCAACATTAGATTGCAGCTGGATACACTTTGTTTGGTTAACACTGATTTAAAGTTTTTGGTTATGAATACTAACAGGCAGACAAGAAGTCTGTTTCTCTGTTCCCCCGCTAATTCTTTCACCGCACCTTGTATTTTACTCCTCTTTACTATTTGTATGGTTTCTGAAAGTATTTACCACAGGGTCCCCTGACTTGGGGATTAGCTGTGCTTATTTGTTTACTTGTTTGAATTAGATTTGCTTGTTTTTCTTTACTTTTAATTATCTTGACTGCAATTTTCTGCCACCTTAGAGGGTAATAAAATGTCTGGCCTGAGATTTAAGCAACTGGATATAGGGATCCCAGCGATTTCTGTTTATGGGGTCACACACCGAAGTGAGGGGTAGAGTGTGTAAAAACACTGATGCAGAGTTCTCTATTTGGAAAATGACCCGCAGTGTAGAGAAAATATGAAACCATTTTCTGCCTTCCTAATATAAACATTAAAAGACATAAAACCTAAAGTCATTTAAACTCAATGTAGATTGGTGGGGGTTTCCAGCTATGCACTGAGTCACGGTGCAAAGTGTTGATCTAATAAAGAAAAAATATCCACTGATCTGGTAAAATTTCAAATGTTAACAGCACATCATGTATAATACATGTAGTTCTTTCTTTCTTATCACCACCAAGCATGTAAGGTCAGAAAAATGGAGAATAGATAAGCATGTCAATGAAGCACTACATCTTTTCTTGCTGTTTATCCTCAAGAGAATTATAATTCACCACATAATGAATACATTCTGAATCAGGGAAAGTGGAGGGAAAACAAATGTAAGCTGTTTTCTTTAATAAAGGAGATAATCTGTATATTACCATATTTCAAACATGTCCTAAGACACACAGTATTAACTTTAGATCACTTGGAAAGCAATATGATTATCTGGATTTTCTTGAGTTAGATGACCTTTTTTTCCATGGTATTTAGAAGGGATTGCGATTCACCAAATGGTAGCTGACTCCCACGCAAGAAAACTTGCAAACAATAGCAAGTATAGCTCAAGGGAGCCACCTGCTGCTGGAGGGATATCCAGGGCAGAGAAAACTCTGTGGTACAACATTAGCATCCATTTAACACTGGTATGGCTGTGTTGAAACTATAGTCAATAAAACAAGAAATAACCAGTGAGGTTTTAAACTCTTTGAGCTTCACCTGCCTCATTAGCATTTTTGGAGGGACTTATCAAAAGCACTAATTATCAAGAAATGAGTGAAATCGCCCTAAATTGTATATTTAAGTTCTAGACTCTTCCCTTTCATATTATCATAGAAACTTCCTGTGGCTGCCATTCCAAAAAAATAAATAAATAAAAGAAAAAGAAAATACAAAACAGAGAATGTAAGCTATACCTTAAAACAAAGGCTTTGAAGGTTTAGCCAATGGCGGTGACAGGCTAAACTTGGAATGAGGATATATCCTGGGATTATCGATTTTATCTGTGTGGCCAACGGCTCCAATTTGGAGAGTGTTCTAGATTGCAAATCCATTATCTCATGTTGCTTTCACAACAATCATTTAGTTCTCTTCTTATGTTTGAAAAATCTGAAGCACACAAAGTTGAATTAATTTATTGAAAGTCATATTGCTACTTAGGGCCAGTGCATGACTAGGATCCATGATTCTTGATGCTTCCTCCATTGTGTGTTAGTACAACATCACTGTGCCCACCGTATTCTTCTCAGTTAACTATCCATTAACCACTTCTGACCTGTAGGATTATGGGTGAAGTGATGTTGAGAAATGTCAAGAGGGAGGGAGCCTCAAGCATCGTTGAGTCAAAGATCCTAGATGTGAGGCACACAAAGCTGAATTCAGATCCCAGATTTACTTTCTAACATGCTGACTATGAGACTTTCATCAAGTGTTTTAAACTTTGTGAACTTGGGTTTTCTAAAATGTAGAAGAAAAAAATGACATGTACCTATACAATTATTTTAAATATTCTATAAATGCATCTTAAAATGCTTTGCTCAAGTGACTGGCACATATTAGTAGTAGTAAATAACTATAATGTCAGATTTTTTAAAATGAGAAGCACAAAAAGGTACACTCACTACTGATATTTGATAGGCAAATATTAATATTATACAATTATTTATACTATATATTTCTCCCTGCTTAGAAACACAGACTCTCTGGGTCAGAATGCACAATAAAGTTTAATTCAAACATCATTATTACAGCTGTGGGGCTTAGGGTTTTTTCCTTGTGATTTAACATTTTCCCCTATAGGACCCGTATTGTTTTTCAGCAGTAATTTTTCATTTCTTTATTCCACAAATGAAGTAGTGAACAAAACAAAACAAAATCCTGTTTTACCAGCACACAGTACTCACTCTAACAGTAACTACACATTAACTCCATTTTCTTAAATATCTTGAAACATAACCCACCAGTGACACAAGGACCTATTAGGTGTGTGATGAAAATACTAATCATATCAATATTGTTACTGTTATACCATTATCTAACACTGTTATCTAATATTACAGATATAATTTCAAATTTTATGTGGAAATATGTGTGAGATTAAGATTTTATCATTAATCTTTTCAGAAACAAAACTAATATATAAGGAAATATATAATAATATATAGGGAAAAATTGTTCCAATGACTTTGAGATAACATTTTGTAAAATCATTTGCTAAAGGTTTATGAAATATTTAACACTTCATGTAGTGATATTCTTTAACCCTTGACTAATTTTTCTTGCTTTAATAGGTGTTTCTAACAATATGTACATAAATACAGAATCACCTTTTTTTTTGTTTGTTTGGTCTCTTGTTGAAAATTATTCCTTCTAATTCAATTTACATTTCAGCCTTCACCATTGAATGGTGTGAAAACTATTATTAAATGTTAGGTAATTATAACTAGGAGGTTAGTAAAAAAAAATCCTATGGGAGCAAATATATTTAAAATAAAAGGCCTACAACTGGTTTGCAATTAAAATGAAATCGGATGAAAAGGATTTACAAACCATGCATTACATAAATAAAAACGTTCTAAAGTGCATTTCTATTAATACCACCCCATCCTTTAAGTATACTAAAGACATTATACCCAATGTCACAAATGGTGCAATTAGGAGAATAGGCACTGGGAGAGAAGATGGCTGACCTTCCTATGAGTTTTTAATTGTTATTAGCTACCACTTATTATTATATATTTTAAGTTGGAAGTGGTGGTGATGGTGGTATGGATAGTGGTAGCTGTGGTGTCTGCTCAACTCATTGTGGAAAAAAAATGAGAGAGTTGCAGAATAATTTGCTTAAGTACATTTCAATCTTAAGAGGAAAACAACCCCCTCTTAAAAGTATGGACTTGGAGTAACCTGACTTCATAATGTTAATGAGAAGTGCCAAAGGTGTCTGGTGGTGCAGACAGAATCACCTGGAAGCATATGGTCTTCAGGTCCCTCTTTTTGACTTTAAATCACTGATGGAACATTGACAACATCAAAACTGTCACCTATCAATCTACCATTTTCTGCCTTCCAGAGATGACAAGGAACTAGACCAGAGAGCTCTTCCTGCTGAAATAATAAACCATCCTCTCCATTATTAAGCTGATTGATTTGATTTGATTTGATAAGACAAGGAGAACACAAGCGGAGGAGAGGGGAGAGGGAAAGAGAATCTTAAGCAGGCTCCATGCTCAGTGCTGAGCCCAACTCAGAGCTTGATCCTATGACCTTGGGATCACAACCTGAGCAGAAATCAAGAGATGGACACTCAGCTGACTGAGCCACCAAGGCACCCCTAGGCAGATTTTTAAAAGTAGGAAAAGTGGCAATTAAGTACAAAGACTAAAGTGTCAATCACAATTATTGGATAAATACTTTTTTGAAAAGTTTGGAAAGATACTTATAAAGTAGAGAACACGATGGAATTAGTTTAAGTCAAATCCTCTGCTTCTGGAGCCCGAGCCCCATTGTCATGTCTCTTTGGACAAGATGAGGAAAGATAAATTGTGTAGAAAATATGATAGTCACCGTCTTTCCAACCTTATGAATTTGTAAATATATAGCAAATCCTATGAGAAAATTTATTATATATTACAGTGTTATATGAAGAGGTACTGATCTCATTCCCTCTCTCAATTTCATTATAAGCATAATAAGTACTTCCCTGTATCTTTGCATAGCACTGATGTTAGGTTCATAGAAATTAAAAACATTAAAAAGTCTAGTCTTAGCCACACATTTTTTATGGTGCACTTCTCTTACGACACTTAATAAGTTTATGTATCTATCCCTTTCTCAAACTGTTCAGTAAGAAGAAACCATCAGCTAAATCACTCAAGGGAATATTGTAAAAGACCCAGTTTCTACTTGATACCATTGTTTTGTTCTTATCTTAGTTTTTGCTTTGTTTGCTCCCATAAATCTCACTGTGCACAATATACACAATTTAACTATTTCAGGTAACCCAATGTTGCCTTATTTTCCCCATTTTTTCTTGGATACAGAAAACCAATTATATATATATACACACACACACACACACACACACACATATATAATCTGAAATGTAATTTCAGATTGTAACATAGAACAAGTTAATCATAAGTTAATACCTATTCTTTTCAAAGTATTCCAAAAATCATGGAAATGGAAGAAAAACTTCCAAATTCATTCTATGAGACCAGCATTACTCTGATACAAAAACCAGATAAACGTCTCCACCAAAAAAAGGGAACTATAGGCCAATATCCCTGATGAATATGGATGCAAAAATTCTCAATAAAATACTCACAAACAAAATCCAACAGTACATTAAAAGAATCATTCACCACTATCAAGTGGGATTTATTCCTGGGCTGCAAGGGTGGGGCAGTACTTTCAAATCAGTCAACGGTGAGCCATATGACCCTTCAATAAATCCATCTAACTTGATTTTTTTAATGCAACCTCTAAATAATGCAGACCAAATATACTGTGAATTATGTTTTGATTGTTTCTAGCAGATTCTTTTAAAAGTTAAATTGTTCTTTCTAACTGAAATTTCCAACTGAAAAACTTGAGATCTTACAGTAGTGTTTTGGAGGGAGAGGTTTAAGATTGGAGTACACATTTATGATATGTGGATATACACTTTCATTCCATTGTCTCCTATGTCACCAATGACATTTTATTTGTGAGGAGTAAGGTAGAAAGCTAAGGAAAAAAGAAAGCATGTTCAAAAAAAACGTTATAAGATGTTGCAACAAAATAAATATGATCTAGGATAGCACCCATAAAAAAAGAAGTCCCTAAATCCTCTGAAATGCCATCAGAAGGTGAAAATGATAAAAGAGGAAGAGCATAGAGAAAGACAAATACCATATAATTTCACCCATATGTGGAATTTAAGAAAAAAAAAATGAGCAAAGGGAAAAAAAGAAAGAGAGAAAGAGGCAAACCAAAAAATAGACTTATAACTATAGAGAACAAATTGATGGTTCCCAAAGGGGAGGGAGGTGGGGAGATGGGCTAAGTAGGTGATGGAGATTAAGGAGTGCACTTGTGATGAGCACCAGGTGTGGTATGGAAGTGTTGAACCACTATATTGTACACCTGAAACTAATATTACACTGTATGTTAACTGGAATTTAAATAAAAACTTAAAAAATAGAAGAACTTAGCAGATTGAGAGAAGAAAACATGTAACAACTTTACAAAAGTAGCATATATGGTGATCATAAGAAACAAGATTTTTATTTTTTAAAATTAATTTTAATTTGTTGAATAGATAAAGCATTTTACATGATTCAAAAGTAAACATTATGTAGAAAGGCACATACAGAGAAGTCTTGTCTTAAATACTACCACTTCCTGTCTCTAACCACCAACTGCCTTCATGTGCCTTCATGTGAATTTTTCAATAACTTGAAAATATTTTTTGCAAATTTTGTGTACCATATAATTCATCCTTTTCAAGGGTGCAATTCGAGTTCTTAGAAAATTTACTAGGATGCGCAACCAGGGCTACAATCCGTTTGAGAAGATTCCATCATCCCAACAAAATTCCTCATGCACATTTCAGTTAATCTAACCACTAATCTATCTCAAGCTACCACTAATCTACTTTTTGTCCCTATACCTTTGCCTTTTCTGAATATTTTATATAAATGGAATCATACAATATGCAATCTCTTAAGTCTCACTACTCTAAACACATTTATGAGGTTTATTCATGTTGTAGTATGCACCTGTAGTCCCTTCCTTTTATTGCTGTGTAGTATTACATTGTGGGCATAATATCCCATTCTGTCTATGCATGCACCAGGTGATGGACACTTAGATTGTGACCAATTTGGCGCCATTTTGAATACTTCTATGAATATCCACATACAAGTTTTTGTGTGGATAAATGTTTTTATTTCTCTTGGATAGATACTTAAGAGGGGAAATGCTGTGTCATCCAGTGAATTTATGTTTAACATTTTGAGGGACTGCCAAAATGTTTTGTAAAGTGACTACAGCCTCTTATATTCCCACCTACAAAGTATGAGGATTTGCATTTCTTCTTATCCCTCCCAACATTTGTTATGTCACTTGTCCTTTAAATTATGATTATATTCATTCTAGTGGGTATGGAATTGTGGCTCATTGTGATTTTAATTTGCATTTCCCTAATGATTAATGATACTGAAAAAACTTTTCATGTGATTAATGTCCATTTGCATATCTTCTCTGGTGGAAAGTTACTAGGATCTTTTGCTTATTTGTTAATTGGGCTGTTTCTTGATGAAACATACATTTTATTTGTATACTTTAGATATAAGTTCTTCGGGGCGCCTGGGTGGCTCGGTTGGTTAAGCATACGACTTCGGCTCAGGTCATGATCTCACGGCCGTGAGTTCGAGCCCCGCGTTGGGCTCTGTGCTGACCGCTCAGAGCCTGGAGCCTGTTTCAGAATCTGTGTCTCCCTCTCTCTCTGCCCCTCCCCTGTTCATGCTCTGTCTCTCTCTGTCTCAAAAATAAATAAACGTTAAAAAAATAGATATAAGTTCTTCATAGACTTTTGCAAATATTTTCTCTCAATCTGTTGCCTATCTTTTCATTTTCTTAATGGTGTTTTTTAAAGCTTAACATTTCTGAATTTTCCTTTTTTTAAATTTTTTTAAACTTTTTAAATGTTTATTTATTTTTGAGACACAGAGAGAGCATAAACAGGGGAGGGTCAGAGAGAGAGGGAGACACAGAATCTGAAGCAGGCTCCAGGCTCTGAGCTGTCAGCACAGAGCCAGACGCGGGGCTCGAACTCACGGACGGTGAGATCATGACCTGAGCCGAAGTCGGATGCTTAACCGACTGAGCCACCCAGGCGCCCCAATATTTCTGAATTTTCATGAGGTCACATTTATCAATTTTCTTTTCTTTTCTGAACATTGCTTTTGTATCCTATCTAAGGAATATTTGTCTAACCCAAGGTCTCAAAGATTTTCTCCTATAGTTTTCTTGAAAAACTGTTTTTGTTTTAACTCTTACACTGGCTGACCCTTTTTATTAGTTTTTTGCCCTTCAAATGAGTGTGTGCACATGCACATACTTGCATACACATGCACGTGCACAGGGTCTGTAAACTTGTATAAATAAATAAATAAATAAATAAATAAATAAATAAATATATATTACTAATTTCTCACTGTATTCACTATTAACTTATGTTACAAGTGAAGGTAACAAAACCATAGTAGTATTAGCAGTCCCTGTGAATTTGTTCCCAGTAGAGGTCAGAGATATTTTTATATCACGTTACAGTTGTTGCATTTAACTCATAACATTTGTACATTTTAATACTCAAAATTAAAATGGTTATTGCTACACCTTAATATGCTAATAAATAAATCTAAAATTTTAATATTTTAAAAATATTTTAAATTATATTTTAATATATTTGGTTTCCTTTGTAATACTATTATTTTACATTATGAATAAATTTATACTATTTTTCTAAAATGAGGTCCATGGATCCAATTGTGAAAGGGGCCTTAGCAAGCACAAAAGTCTAAGATCTTCTATAAAGGTGTCTTTTAAAGATATTTTCTGCTATTTTCTATTGTTGAAATGTCTCATTTTCCTGTATGATCAGTAACAATGATATATAGAAGGGAATGAAAGATTTTGGCAGAAAAATTGAAATTTTTAGTCAAGACGCTAGCCTTTGTTGGTGTAGTAAAGTTCAACTTCTTTCATTCAAATACTGTTTGAATGTAGGAGGGAGTTGGTGTGTGTTCTGACCTTATGGGTTTTGTTTGTTTGCTTGTTTGTTTCTGCAGAATAGTTAATGTCTTCTTCTTCTTTCATATACTTATCTTAAAGTCTGAACAGGCACCTCCTCTTTTCCAGCTGCCTCTTTTCTCTCCTTAAGGGAAACATTCGTGAGGCTGCTACCTCTGACCCTGTACATTTCCAAGCCCCCTTTTTGTTCCTTAGCAGCCAATGCTTTGATCTACCCAGCACCAGGCCTTTGGAGAGATTTTGTGTTAACTATTCCTAGGCTGAATCTTCATCTGTACTTTTAGTGGTGCAATTTCTGTTGAATCTTTGTGACAGTTTGGGTTTTTCTAGATTTGTATAATTAAACTTTTTTTTAATTTTTTGTTTTGTCTTCTAGTGAATTTGCATGCACAGGTTATGGGTTATTTTATTTGCTGTCATAGTTGATGTGTATGGACATTTCCTTCCTCCTATCCTTTTCCTCTCACCTTTGTGCCTCTCCTTCTCCCACTCTTTCCCCCTTTTTTGTTTTCTTTTGATAATAGGTGAAGAGATTTGGATTTAGGTGGTTGTCATCACCTTTGGGATATAAGAACATTCAACTTAAGAATATGTTCTTAATTATATTACTACTTCTGAATACAGTGCCTAACATATAGGGGTTGTTTAATAAATGTTAACCAGATAAATTCATCTAAAGAATTCTGTAACTGGGGTGCCTGGGTGGCTCAGTCAGTTAAGCTTCCAACTCTTGATTTCAGCTCAGGTCATGATCTCACAATTTGTGAGTTAGAGCCCCATGTGGGGCTCTGAGCTGACAGCACAGAGCATGCTTGGGATTCTCTCTTTCCCTCTCTCTCTGACCCTCCCCAGCTAATGTTCTCCTTATTTCTCTCAAAATAAATAAAATCTTTAAAAAGGAAGAACTCTGCAGCTATCATCCCAATCAATAAGAACAAAACTTCAATGACTCATATTACCTAAAATGGAAGCCTCCACAAAAAAACGGAACCCCATTTTTTTGCTATGACATTTTAGTACTTTTAGAACATTATTCAGTTGTATTAAATGAATTTACATTCAAGTCCTCTTCTTTACAAACCTCCATTGCACTTAAAATAGTCGATACACTTTCCTCTATATGAGGTATATTTATTTCTTCCAATTTCTTCTCAAAACTCTCCTTCCAGAAAAATAATCTTTCTCCAATACTGTTACTTATATTTTACCATTTGCTAGGTTTCAGTTTAGGTTTCAGTTCTTGAAATTTCCACTAACCTTCACATATTCCTTTGGTATTTCTTCCTTTTCACAATTTGAGCAAAACTTAATGCTAAAATTTCCCACCTGGAAATTAGTCTTTATGATGATAGTTTATGATCTCCACAGGCCCTCCACTGGCAAAGCAAACCATCACTGGACATGTGACATCTCTCAACAAACTAAGGAAGACCTAGGACTAAATCATGACCTTTATAAGGTAGTTCATTTAAACCTCAGTGTATTAAGTCACACACACAAGTCTTGTGTTTTATCATCTAAAAAATACATCATTTTCAGGGTGCCTGGGTGGATCAGTCAGTTGAGCATCTGACTCTTGATTTCGACTCGTCATGATCTCATGGTTTGTGGGATTGAGCCCCCTGTCGGGCTCTGTACTGACACTGCGGAACCTGCTTGGGATTCTCTCTCTCACTTTCTCTCTGCCCCTCCCCTGCATGTGCGTGCTCTCTCTCTCTCTCTCTCAAAAATAAACTTAGAAAAGTAAATGAACACATAAAACATACAGCATTTTCAAAGCCAGTATAGCCCAAAAGCTATGTTGTGATGGCAAATGGAATGTCCCTCTATTTCACGTTTAGTTTGAGTATGATAAAGACAATATTCTCTTTACACGTATGTTGCTTGGATTCTGAAGCTTTTTCCCATTAACTTCAACCATCACTGAATACTGTTTCACCTATTTCATGTATCCTCACCTTCTGGGTTTGAATTGCATTTATATATCTCCCACACTGAAAATAAGTGGAAAGTATAGACAAAATAGGCACATCTTCCAACTGTGAACATAAAGATTGAGAAGCTAAGAAGCCGAACAAGATTTCTACACATTCTTCAGCTTTAGGGCACAATTGGAGCTGCAGCCACCCCATGTGGGAAGAGCTCTGGTGAATATCCAGGCTCTTCACTGGAACACACAGAAAGCTACCACCTGGGAGTAACATTATACAGAAATTATACCAGACCTCACAATGAGTGCTATCCAGCTTTGAATCACTGAACTCCAAGATTCAGTTGTTATGGAATTGATAGATATGCTTGAATAACTGCCTTCCAGAAGCAAACTAAATCCTCTCTAAAGGAAGATACATATTCCAGAGTCTCAAACTCTCTCCCTACTACATTTTTTTACAAAACCAGGTAAGATAACCACATGTATGAATGATAAGTCATGCTTGAATAAAAACTTACAAGGAGGCGATAAAAATGGCCCAACAGGGGATATAAAAACTTGATCAGGGGTGGATTTTTAAAACTTTTGATTAATTTTTTAATAAAAGATAATAGCAGAGAAATTTTTAAAAACAATTAAAGTTCATGGGCAAAAGATTTAGAACCAAAGAAGGATAAATGTGAAATATAGTTAAGTACATCTCACTAAAAGCACTGAATATTAAGGAAAAACAAGAGGGGAGGTGAGATCCAGAAAAGTATCTCAAAACCATATATCCCTATGGCTAAGGAGGAGCACTTTCATTATTGGGTCTTCTTACTAATGAACTATTTTTTTAATGTTTATTTATTTTGAGAGAGAGAGAGCTTATGTGTGAGTCAGGGAGGAACAGAGAGAAGGAGGGAGGGAATCCCAAGCAGGCTCCGTGTTGTCAGTGCAGAGCCTGACAAAGGGCTGGATCCCAGGAACCATGAGATCAAGAGTCAGATGCTTAACCAATTGAGCCACCCAGGTACTCCACCGGCGAACTTCTTAAAACTTTCTATGCATTTATTTATTCATATAAATTTCTGGGCCTTAAATGAGGCTCTTATATTCACATAAGGGTTTCAGCCTCATGTGAATGAGCCCAAGGCTTTCTTCTTTTTACCAGATAAGCAACAAAACCTGAGCACCTAATTAAATATAAACCAAATGATGAGGAGGAATTTTATGGTGATAAAATAGGCTAAATTTTGTGAGCATTAGTTACTATGTGCCAAATAACCTTTCTACATGGCTCAGAGTTTATTCCATTTAATACACACACACACACACACACACACACACACACACCCCAAGAAAATCCTGAGTAAAATTCTATGAATTTTTTCATTAAAGAAGGAAATTAAAAATTTAAGTTAGGAAGGAAATTAAAAATAAATTGCTTGAGCATATACTAATGGTATGAGTTGGAGTCACTGTTTGAAACCAATATTTCACAGTCCACATTTTTAACCAACATGCCATATCATTTACTTAATTTCAAGATGGCCTTGAAAACCCAATTCAATATTATGCAAAAGACATCTAAGTAATAGGAAAGAATAGAATTAGATGCGCGGTACATCCATGTATCATCTGATTACAAATCTGAAAATTATCTTATCCCCATATATACTATAGAGATGATATGACACTAGTTACTAATTCTTTTACTTCATTTCTCTGCCTGTAGTTTATTTCCTTTTGTCAACCACTTGAAGATTTTCAATAAAGCAAAATAATATATTTTAAGGGATTACATGTCAATAAAATTTGATAAAATAAAACAGTGAACATAATCAACATACGTTTCCTAAAAGCATTACATTTTTTGTTGACATTGTAAATTAATCTTAATTTTTTACCATTATTAACCATGAAAACAATAAATAAATAATTGGTTTTATGAAAGAAACCAAGTAAAATAAAAAATTGTTACAGGTGAGGAATGCCATATGTGAAGTGACAGTTCACTGCGGGACAGGGCTTTAATTGCTTTCTTAATGTACTTGGTTCCGCCTGTGTTATAAAGGACATATGGTGCATTTCCCTGGGAATGAGAACTGTTTTAGGATTTTTATTATTTTTCAATAGAATTCAGAATTTAAATGTGAGCTTTCCTCAATTTAATCCATTGTACAATTGACATTCTATTTTCTTGTGACTTTTTAAACCAAGGGAATCACCATCTAAGATGTTGGCATTCAGAGTCATCAAAGGTTAATGTCCTTTTGCAAAGTCACAAAGCAATCATTTTGTAAATTTTGTCCTTCCAAAGATTTCTAACTAAATCTGAAGATGAAAATGCCTTCTTCAGTGTTATCAGCAGAGTAGATTGTTCTCCTGCCAATGTTTGTCATTTAAAATATTATTTGGTCAACACTGAAAGTCAATTTTTCTAAAGGCCTAAGACCAGGCAAAGTTAGTAAGTGTTTTCACTCTCATTCTATGAGTGAAATGAAATATGCCAAGAGTCATTTTGGGTGCTTTCACTTCATGTTTTGTTTTGGAATTTATGTATAAATTGGCAATTAATTCATAGGAAACAAAATAGTTTTCTTTGAAATGCAAATTTCTATAAGCTATAAGGTTGTGAGAGATTAGTCCTATTTAAAATGTATGAGAAATTTCCAGCACATCATTATTATTTCTCACAGGACCGTCTTGGAATTTAATATAATTTTTTAAAATCTGTGCACAAGGGTATGCCTATAGACTTGGAGTCAGAAGACATACTTCCAAATCACTGCTCATTACAACCTAATTTCATTCTATTCAGCAATATAATTAACCCACCTAAGCATCAAATCTTTTATCATAAAATGGAGAGTAATATAAAACTTATCCAATAGAGTTGTTGTATAGATTAAATGGGATATTGTATTTGAATGTTTTTTTGAATAAGAAAACAAATCTGTACAAATTTTAATTACAAATTCAATAGCCTATGACCCAAGTGCCCTAAGACATCATCCCAAATAACTCAGTAGCAGAAGCCAGGTTTGTATAGTGTTCTCTTGATGTAAATTTTCAATGCTTTTCAAAGCCCATATGATTTTTTGCTTCCAGGTTTCAAGAAGAAATTTTGTGTCTAAACTCAACTTCCCTGAGGTTAAAATGCTTTGGCTATTTCCTTGGATTGACAGAGGAAATGATATGGGGGGAAAATGCATGATGGAAAAATTCAAATGATTATCTCAATTGTGTATCTTGCAAATTATCTTTACATATTTATGAAAAGCAGTATCATAATTACACTTTTCATTATATTGAATTGTTTCAGCAACCATTTTGAATATATTGCCTTTCTTTAACTTCATATCCATGATTTTTGCAATCAATCATACATTTTCCCTATCTTACTGACATCCAAACTATTATTTCTGCAATTTCTCAGGAACCAGATGCAACTCTGAATCTATGCTATTAATGTGGAAGTGAGGGATATAAACCACCACCAAGGTAAAGCAGATGATGAGCTTAGATTTTCCTCAGTGTGTTGATCTTTAAATGAATTGCAGTTTTGGTATTAATAATTATCTCCATTAGTTACCATCTCTATAAATTTGCTTTACACAGTTGGCCCTAGTCTTGGAGTAATACAGGACAAATAAATCCTATTTCCACTGCTGATATTCACAGGAGTCATACATTAACCATACACATGCATTATATAAAAAGTGTGTGTGTGTGTGTGTGTGTGTGTGTGTGAATAGCCAAGAAAATAATGCTGAGCTAAACACCCTTAGAGTCAAATGCAAGCATGTATTTGCAAAGCCTCACTTAGTGACAGGAGATACTATTTGAACCAATAAGCTAAGGATAACGTCTGATGCCTCTGAGACCAGAGAAACCATACTTAAAGAAATGTGGGTCCCTAGGGGCACCCGGGTAGCTCAGTTGGTTAAGCATCTGACTTTGGCTCAGGTCATGATCTCGCGGGTTGTGGGTTTGAGCCCCACATCGGGCTCTGTGCTGACAGCTTGGAGCCTAGAGCCTGCTTCGGATTCGGTGTCTCCCTCTATTTCTGCCCCTCCGCCCCCTCTCAAAAATAAATAAACATTAATTTTTTTAAAGGAAATGTATCCTTTAAAAGTGTTAGTTGGATGTGGCTAGTGAGTAGTCAAAGCAGTAGATCAAGGTGAGACTGAAGAGGGAAGAAGGAGGGCAGACATAGCTCACCACATATTTTCAACTCTGAGAAAGGGAGTTGTTTTGGAGGAGGGAAAATGGAGCTGTAGTTCTGGAAGACGAAGTTTTTATTCAGACAACACTGATAGACATATGGAGCAATGTGGAGATACTGTAAGGGGTGAAGGTTTTCATTATTTTTCTTTCGGGCTGCTACTTTTGTTTTCTAAGCATCATTTTTGAACAATGTAGGGTGGTTGACAGTGTTCCTACTTTAGGGTTATGTCTTTTGTTACTGGAATATAACATAGCATGTGGTATTTTATATCTCATTGTAGCCCATGCTCATATCCTTATCCTTTTTTCTTGGTTTTCCCCTTTGCAGAGTGGCTTTGCATGTTTTCAGAGCTTGTGGTGGGAATATACACTCACTGGTGATATAGATGTTATCCTAACAATAGTCACAACAGAGACACATCTCTGAAATTGGGTCCAAGATCAGCTTGTTGCTTCAGCCATCTGCCTGCCCTGAAGTGAAATGGCATATCAAGAGTCTCCAAGAAAGAGAAACATGCCTCTGAAACACTTTGCTCTACTGAAACATTGTCTTGAAAAAGGGCATACCTATTAGGGAGGTCACAGAATCTCTGTATTTCTATAAACAAACTTTGATGCCAAGAAAAACACCAAACAATGTTAAAAGAGACTTTTCCAGTGAGAAAGCTTTGCCAGTGCCAACCCGAACTTAAGACACTCAGAAAAGATGCCAGAATATATACCATCAAAGAACCCAAAGCATTTTCCTTCAACCTTCTCAGAAGATCATGGCCATGACCCAAAAATAGTCTCTTGTAAATTTAATTTCCATTTGAGAATTTCACATTTGCAAACTTCATTACATGCCTCTACTGTAGTTTCAAGATAGTCTGAGTAAATGAAATAGCTTCCTGTGTCTATGAAAGAATCTTAATGCTAAAGATTGTAAAAATATAGGAGAAATATTCACCGTACCCTTATCCACACGCTTATCACTTCTATCTATACATGGGCACAGCCCAACCATGCTCACTGTAACACCACTCTCCAGCTCAGTGGTGCTTCCGGACCCTCATGGGGAACAGACCAGCTGCTGATAGCAATGCCTCCTCCAAAACTCAATTCAAGCATATTTTGTTAGCACATTTCCCTGCACAGTGACCACTGGGATACTGGAAAATTTAAATGAACTCTTTCTCATTAAAATTGTAGAAACTTTGTCCTATAATCTTATAATCACTACAACGGTTTAACTGTTAGGTTGCTTTATTTATTTCATATTTATAAATTGCATTATGTCAATGCAATTTTTTGCTTATATTCCAATCCTAAGGTGAATCTATGCCAATCCATCCCAAACTTTGAAATAGGACAAACTATCCTATAGTATGCATGGAAATAATTTTCCAGGTTAAGCTTATTTGTTTGCCCTGGTGGGAGATGATAATAATCCTAATGTGGAACAGAAACATCTACATTTGCACCAATCCTAATTCTAATCTTTGTAGCCAGTAAAAATGATCACATCCATTTTGTATATGATAACTCTTAATTATACTTATAAATGTTTAATCTTTCTCCCTATAGGTCTAACATGCTCTCTTCTCCAAATATTTCATTAGTTACTACTTTCACTTTGATTCTCACGGCTATTTTTCTGTTCCCCTTCCAGAGCACAACTCTCAGAATGAAATGTAATGAAACCATTTCCTTTTCTTTTCCTCCAAGGTATCCTAACTGATGCAGGGCACTTCATAGGTGCTTAATAAACTTTGGGATTTTCTTTACTGGAAACATGATTACATTTAGAAAACCATTGCATTAAGACCAAGTGATAGAATATGCATATATTGTTTGCTCTGTACTCTAAAGTAGATGTCTATACCATGCATGTCTATCTTCCATCTCCTTATGTGCCCTTCTCCAATATATTCATTTGCTTATTAAATACATAGTTTGAAGCACAAACCTCCTAGAGATTTTGGTCATGTTGGTTTATAGTGTTTGATGTACTTTTAAGACTGATTTTGCTACGTGGAAAGGAAAGATAGAAGCAATAATACATAACCACCCCTGCAAGGGGAAGATATCTTACATCAATGACCATCTATGACATTGGCTCCTTGGGCAACATACAAATTGTCACAAAATTTACTTGTGACATTACACAATATTTGTAATCGAGAGTCCCCACTTCCTGAACCCAAACATACTCTCTGCCTCACATTTTAATATACAATTTTGACACCATATCTGTATGCTTGAAATGAATAATTCATTTCCCTGATAGGTCTGGCAGAATGTTGGAAAGAGGGTACTCTCAAGAAATTAAAATTTGTATCAAGAAAAAAATTCCAGAGTTTGAAGTTCAAAAGATAATGTGTAATGCAGCAAGTGTTAAATAGGGAGATGAGAGAAATGTGAATGGGTAACAATGAGTTTTGAAAGATATACACACAAAAATATTAGTTACTATGGCAGCCCTAGTGCAATATTTAGACTTTATAACTGACTTTAAAGTGTGGCATCATATAAAGACATACATAATTTAACTCCCAGATCCACTCTATTCTTATGATCAATAAAGCCTTAAAATCTTGTATTTTGATTGATGTGAAGAAAAAACAAACAGCAAGAATATAGCTTAAGGTACTGAAGTTACTTAAAATAAAATGGGATTATGTGAAATAATATGTACCAAGAATCTTTACAAGTAAAGTGTCTTAAAAATGTAAGGTATCATAATCACATATGACAGGGAGAATGGCCTTGCATATGTCTCTCAGTTGTGGTCAGTCACTGGACGTGGTATCTTTCTGAAGGCTATAATAATTTCATAGCAGGATGGACTTTTATCCCACAAAAGTGTTGTTTTAGTATATCCTCCAAAGCTTTTCCAGCTATTTCCATTTAGGCAATGCTTTGTCTCCATATCTTTGATATTTTAGGAGTTTACTTTTTTCCAATGTGATTCACATTCCAAAGAACATGAATAATTCAATAGTGACAACATTTGAGTTTCCAATTCTCATTATTTTTTTTCAATATATGAAATTTATTGTCAAATTGGTTTCCATACAACACCCAGTGCTCATCCCAAAGGGTGCCCTCCTCAATACCCATCACCCACCCTCCCCTCCCTCCCACCCCCCATCAACCCTCAGTTTGTTCTCAGTTTTTAAGAGTCTCTTATGCTTTCGCTCTCTCCCACTCTAACCCCCTTTTTTTTTTCCAATTCTCATTATTTTTTAAGGTTGCATGGTATTCCATCATGTAGATATGCCACATTTATTCAACCCATTTCTTATGTATGGGCACTAAAGGTGATTTCCGAAATTTTGCAATTATAAGCAATGCTGCAATGAATAACGAGCCTATTAATTTATACATATCATTGGAAATATGCTGTCAGAATAAATTATCTGAAGTAGAATTACTGAGCCAAAAGACATTAGTTCACTCCTCTATTTGAAATGTATTCTTACATATACAATGAGGTATGGATCAAATTTTATATTTTTCCAAAGAGATACCCAGTCTACTATATATGCCAACACAGAGTCTATTTTTATATTAGTAATTTGATTTGTCTTTTTACTACATTTCTGTTTATACTTGGCTCAATTTCTTGACCTCTTATCTATGTACCAGTGTTTCTAGTTATGTACTCAGTACCACACATAAATACAGACGTTTTATAGTATATTTTAGCATATGGTAAGCTTCCAATTCTTGTATATCATTTTTACATGAATTTTAGAATGAAAATAGCTCCACAAAATAGCTTTTGGATGTATTTGGTTTCATTAAGCATATAAGTTACTTATGGAAAACTAAGATATTTATGATGGTGAATTTTCCCATCCAAGTACTAGTAATGCTTTTCTATTTCTTCAAGTTACTTTTATTTATATCTTTCAGGACTATTATAATCTTTTCTCCTATAGGTTCTGCACAGTTATTGATAAAATTCTTCCCAAGTATTTAATGTCTCTTTTGTTATTGTAAATGACATTTAACATTGTATTTTCTTAATATTTTTTAATGTTTATTTACATATTTTGAGAAAGAGCACGACCAGGGGAGGGGCAGAGAGAGGGAGAGAGAATCCCAAGCAGACTCTGCACTGTCAGCACAGAGCCCAACATGAGGCTCGAACTCATGAACTGGGAAATCATGACCTGAGCCAAAATCAAGAGTCAGATATTCAACTGACTGAGTCACCCAGGTGCCCCAACATTGTATTTTCTAACTTGTAATAATTTATGCATATAAAGTATATTGAATTATCTATGCTAATTTTACACTTTACTAGCTTAATAATTCTTTTGCCATTGTGTTAGTTTCATAATGGATTTTCTGAGATTTTTTTTAGGTATACCATCATATCATATGCAAATGCAAATAGAGACAGTTTCCATTCTTATTTTCCTAATTAATTTATGTTGTATAAATACAATGACTAGTACACATCACTTTTGATCATATTGGAGATACTGGGCTTTTTTGCTTTGTTCTCAACCTTAATGGAGATTTATTTTGTGTTTTCCTGTTAAGTGAGATGATGGCTTTATGGTTAGTAAGTTCATATGTATAATTAGTGTTAAGAACATGTCAAAAAAATGCTGAGTGTTTTTGTTTGTTTTTGTTTTAGTATTTTAATCAGGAATGCATGTAGCCAACAATTTTCCTACATGTCAAGATTATCATATTAAATCAAATCTTCTTAGATCTCTGAATTTAGTGATGGATTTTTAAAATATTGTGCATGTAAAATTACAAAATATTGTGGGGAAAGATCTGATTAAATAGAGTGATATATCATATTCATGAATTAGAAGACTGAATGTTTCTAAAACATCCATTCTCCCCAAGTTTATCTACAGATTTAAAGAACTCCCAATAAAATCCCAAAAACTAAATTTGCTTATTTTTGTAGAATTTGATAAGCTGATTCTAAAATTTACATGAAAATTTAAGTTACATATACTATCCAAAACATTTTGAAGAACAACAGTTAGGGAATTTAAGATGATTTCAACACTTACAGTAATAAGGGGTGCCTGGGTGGCCCAGTCTGTTGAGCAACTAACTCTTGAATTCAGATGAGGTCATGATCCCGGGGTCATGGGATCAATCACTGGGTCAGGCTCCACGCTGGGCATGGAGCTTGCTTGAGATTCTCTCTCTTTCTCCCTTTCCCCTCTCCCCCACTTGTGCTCTCTCTCTCTCACTCTCGCTCTCTCTAAAATAAAATTTAAAAAAGTAAACAAAAGACTTACAGCAATCAAAACAGTGTAGTATTGGTGGAAGAATACATTTATGGCCAGTGAAGCAAAATATAACGTCCTTAAATAGAGTCACACGTTTGGTCAATTGATTTTCAATGAAGATGCTAAGGTAACTCAATGGAGAAAAGAAAGGCATTTCAACAAATAGTGCTGAAATAATTGGATATACATATGCATGCAAATAAATGAACCCCACTCCTGACAAAACACTGTGCACGAAAAAATTTAAATAAAGTCCTACTCATAAAAGCTAAAGCAATAAAACTCCCCAAAAATGCATATGAAAAGTCAAGAGAGAATAGGTAAACAACATGTTTATCAGAAAGTGTACTGTTAGTAATAAAAAATAAACATGCAGCACAGATAAAACTCAAAAACATTATGGTGAGGAAAAGAAGTCAGATACAAAATGTACAACTATATATGCCCATTTATGTGAAAGTTTATAAAAAATAAATCAATGCGCAAGGGCAGAAAGAACAGATGTTGGCTGGACTCAGGAGTAGAGGTTATAGTTGATTTCAAATGAGCTTAAAGAAATTTTCTACTGTGTATTCAGTGTTTTCTCTTTTAACTGTTGTGTCTAAAACTCTTGAAGGAGCTCACCAAACTCCACACCCGAAAAACAAATAACCCAGTGAAGAAATGGGCAGAAAACATGAATAGACACTTCTCTAAAGAAGACATCCGGATGGCCAACAGGCACATGAAAAGATGTTCAGTGTCGCTCCTTATCAGGGAAATACAAATCAAAACCACACTCAGGTATCACCTCACGCCAGTCAGAGTGGCCAAAATGAACAAATCAGGAGACTACAGATGCTGGCGAGGATGTGGAGAAACGGGAACCCTCTTGCACTGTTGGTGGGAATGCAAATTGGTGCAGCCGCTCTGGAAAGCAGTGTGGAGGTTCCTCAGAAAATTAAAAATAGACCTACCCTATGACCCAGCAATAGCACTGCTAGGAATTTATCCAAGGGATACAGGAGTACTGATGCATAGGGTCACTTGTACCCCAATGTTCATAGCAGCACTCTCAACAATAGCCAAATTATGGAAAGAGCCTAAATGTCCATCAACTGATGAATGGATAAAGAAATTGTGGTTTATATACACAATGGAATATTACGTGGCAATGAGAAAAAATGAAATATGGCCTTTTGTAGCAATGTGGATGGAACTGGAGAGTGTGATGCTAAGTGAAATAAGCCATACAGAGAAAGACAGATACCATATGGTTTCACTCTTATGTGGATCCTGAGAAACTTAACAGGAACCCATGGGGGAGGGGAAGGAAAAAAAAAAAAGAGGTTAGAATGGGAGAGAGCCAAAGCATAAGAGACTGTTAAAAACTGAGAACAAACTGAGGGTTGATGGGGGGTGGGAGGGAGGAGAGGGTGGGTGATGGGTATTGAGGAGGGCACCTTTTGGGATGAGCACTGGGTGTTGTATGGAAACCAATTTGTCAATAAATTTCATTAAAAAAAAATTTAAAAAAATAAAAAAAAATAAAACTCTTGAAGGGTACATTTAAGATGGAAATATTTATTATATGTAAATTATTTAACAATATTGATTTAAAAAAAGAAATAGGCAATTTTTGAGATCTTTCTTCACGATCTTTCTTGAATTAAAAAAGTAGAAAACAGCTAGTGAATCAATTCATGCAAAATCAAATATCTAAAGAAGATCATTCATTATCTTAACTACAAAGATAGTTTTGTAACATGCTTCAGTGGAAATACGTACTTTCTTCAGCAGCCTTTACTTATACATACAATTCTCACTGACTGACCATTTCATTCTAATAAATTAAAAAAAATTAATGTTTATTTATCTTTGAGAGAGACAGAGAAAGACAGCATGAGTAGAGGAGGAGCAGAGAGAGAGGGAGACACAGAATCTGAAGCAGGCTCCAGGCTCTGAGCTGTCAGCACAGAGCCCCACGTGGGGCTTGAACTCACAAACTGTGAGATCATGACCTGAGCCGAAGCCGGATGCTTAACGACTGAGCCACCCAGGCCCCTCATTCTAATAATTGTTTAGTGAAATTTTTTTAAGTCTCATGAAATCATTTTTGTTTTTATGTCATCTTTTATTCACTCTCAAGTCCTTTATACAACTTAGGTTTTAGTCCATCTACGTCAAATACATTTGTAATATTTGCAATTTGTTCTTTTTGTGAACCTCAAAACTCCATATATGTGTAGTTGATAATAAAAACATGCATGTGGGCTATTTGAGGAAGATGCTGGCATAGGAGGACACTGGGCTCACCTTGTTCTGTTGACTACTTAGATTTCCACCCACATTTGCCTAAATAACCCAGAAAACCACCAGAAGACTAGCAGAATGGACTCTCCAGAGCCAAGCATAGATAAGAGGCCTATGGAAGAGGGTAGGAGGGGCAGAGAGGCAATGCATGCTACATGGACTGGCAGGAGGGAGCCAGGGGTGGTGGAGGGACGGCCCGCCCAGCAAGGCAGAGCCCCCAAAGTCTGGCTGGCAAAAGTGGAGGGGCCAGACTCCATGAGTTCTAACAGCCAGTGGGACTTAACATCTGGAATGTTAGAAGTCAATAGCTCTGCTCTTGGAGAGCGGGGAGGGCAAGAAGATGCCGGAAGGGAGGGTAGTTGAGCCCGGGGAAGACAAAGCTCAGCTAGGCAGGGAATAAAGGCACTGGCAAGGGCCATTTCCCTCTCCCACCCCCCAGCCAAAATCCCAAAGGGAACCAGTTCCCATCATCAAGCATGCTTGCACCGTGCAAACACCCAATGCTGTGCTTCTGTGGATCCATCCCTCAGAAGGGTCTGCCTCCCTCCAGGTGCTGCAGGGCCCCTCCTGCAGGGGACCATTGATGGTAAAGAGAGCTAAGCCTGCCCCTCCCGCCCCTGTGCACCTTGTGGATCCACCCTGGCTAATACACCAGATCCCATCAAAGCAGCCCCACAAGCCTGGCAGTGTGCAAGTAGCCCAGACAGGGGCCACACCACTCCACAGTGAGTCCTGCCCCTGTGAGAGGGGAAGGTAAGGTACACACCAGTCTGACTGTGGCCCCAGCGGTGGCCTGAGAATCTTAACAGAAGACCATGGGGGAGGGGAAGGGAAAAAAAAAGTTATAGAAGGAAAGAGACGAACCATAAGAGACTCTCAAAAACTGAGAATAAACTGAGGGTTGATGGGGGGTGGGGAGGGGTGGGTGATGGGCATTGAGGAGGGCACCTGTTGGGATGAGCCCTGGGTGTTGTATGGAAACCAATTTGACAATAAATTTTATATTTAAAAAAATCGTGCATGTGCATTAATCTTATTGTTTATAAAAGTCTAGTTTATTCCTAAAACATTAAATTTAAATGAATGTATATTTTAATTAATGTAAAAAAATATAGATATCCTATTTTCATGAGAGGAAATGTCTTTTATAAATTTAAGATCTCAAGGAAAACAGTATTTGTGAACCTAATACCTGTTCAGGACTTGGAAATAATAAAATACAAATTAATGTCCCTTTACACATATCAGAATCTGAGAAAATGTTTTCAAAGTGTATCCCATTCAAACTCTGTTATATTGATGAAACAGCTAACAAATGATGGTGAAGGTAGTATTTGTATGTTTATATGTTATTTACATGTTATATGGACATTTCTAAAAGCTGCTGCACTCTGAAGTCTTGCTGTCTTACACTACGATAAAATATGTAAAGAAATGTGCGGTAATTGGTAATTGTATTCATGGTACAGAAAAACAGCCTGAGATTGGCTTTTGATGGTCAGTTTAAGAATTTGTTATCTGAATGAAAATAAAATGCTGTGTCTAATATTTGAAACTTGTAGCAATATCCAACCACATTTTTCTTCAAATAATGTGTGTGTAGCTTTGTGAAAACACAGCATTGGGGTGTTTTAGTGTCACGTTCGGCTTAAATGGAAAACCAAGATGTATTTGGTGAAATATAAGTGGATTCTTGGGAAGAGTTTCCAAGCCTCTATGACTGATTAGAACTATGAAATATTTATGACTTCTAAGTTCTTTTATAGCAGTGAGAACAATAACATTGCTATAAACAGGGAAAAGTAAAATTATTAAATGTATAAACAGAACTTAATACTTCCCCAATATATTTGGTCATGAATCATAAAGGGACATTTGACAAATGAAAATATATTCTCAGAGGTTTGACAGAACTCCATCTGAGTTAATTAAATTCTTTTGCTTGTGTTTACATTTTTCTGTACCAATTTTGGGACACTGTTATCTTCCCAGATGAAATATTAATGATGCATATATACAGCCTGGCAAAATAAGTTTTTGTTGTTGTTGTTGTTATAAGCTAAGGAGCTTAAAAAGCTTATAGCAGCAAAATATCTGGAATGTAAAATTAAATGAGATTTTGGGGACATAAAATTTATCATGTAGCTGCAAACTCTGATTACGCCCTTGAAGTTCATTCTTTTGTTCCACAAATATTCTCTTAACTACTATCTCTAAAATGTATTTAAAATGCCTTGTTAAATGTGTGAGCAATTAAGTGACTAAGAAGATTAATCTTTGCCTGGAAATAATTCAGTGAGATTTAACCAACAGTTTCTGTAGCATGTTCTGTCTCCACATGAATATTAATCCCTTAGAGCCCCATGATAGGGCAGAAGCACCTTAGAGGCAACAAAGATGCTCAGTGAATGGAATTTTCCTATTCTGCTTTCTTTGCTATTCGTTCTTTCTTTGGAGTTCTTTCTTTCCTATTCTTCTTTCTTTGCTGTACTAATTTAGCCAGAAGTGTTCTACTTTTCTCCTTTTATGTAGGGGTATCAACAAAAGTTTTTGTTTGATAAATCTGTTCAATTTCTAATGAAAAAAAATTGAGTCCTTCCCATGGAACCTCATATAAGTATTAAAATAAAAGGTTTATTCAGATGTCATATATTTATTCATTATTTCAATAGATACTTGAGTTTCTAAAAATGTGAGATGTTTATTAATATTTTATATGTTTACTTTGTCCCAAATCCCATGTAATCTCCTAATCTTAGTAAAGAGTTGACTTTATGTACTCCCCAACCAACATTTGAGAGGCCCAACTTAAAGTAGCCTATTCTACAACTTTGACATTTCTCCTTTCCGCTGTAGTGACTATGTAGTTTCCCATAGTGTGAATAAAATGGAAAGAAAACTCAAAGCCACATTCTTCTGCATGGCCTTAATCTGCTCTTTTTTTCTAAATTACTTCTCTGGAGAGAAAAAAAAATCATTTATCTTCCTTCCTATAAACTCATCACCACCGCAGATCCTAAAACCCCTTCATAATTTTATTTTTAATTTTTGCCTTTAAAAAAATTGTACAGATTTAAAAAATCTATATCATCTATATCTATATCTATATCTACATCTACATCTACATCTACATCTATATCTATACTAGTATCTATCTATAGATAGATACTAGTATTCCCCCAATTGAGAGGCTTTCTTAAAGTTGAACGTGGATTGCTCCTATATTCTCATATCCTATCGTACATGTTCCCCTGTGAAAAGGTACCTGCTGACATGGTCTCTGCAGTTTCATGACAAGATCATGTTTTCAGAACAAGATCATGTGTTCAGAAAAATCTATTTGCTAAAGAAATCTACTATAGAACCCAATATATTAAACAAGTAGCAGTAAAGCTCATTTGTCCCTTTGGCTTTCTCAACCTTTACCAAGTATCAAAATACAGATAAAAGCCACTGGTTTTTGTGTTCTAATATCCCTGTGTTGTAAATAAATTCAGTGAATTCTGACACATTAGATATTATCTTGTTCAGGTCATATGGCTGGTCTACCTCTGATACTTGGTCTCCCTTTGTGTTCTAAAGCCAAACATCCATGAACTAATTTTTGTTCAAAAAGAATGGAGTTACTATTATTTTTTAACTTTTACCCAATTCTATTAGTCTATTTTTATCCATTAAAAGTTACACTAAGATTTGTGGCTTAATTAACTTTTACAAATGTCTGTCTAATTTTATAAGGCAAATACTTCCTAATATGCTTCTAACATCTTTGGATTAGCTTAGTGTGAATATGGAGATCCCTATTTTAGAGTTGTGCCTTCTAAAACAGAAAATGATTTTGGAACACACTTTAAAAGATCACATCAAGATTTATAAATAGATATGGAAAGGTTTTTCACATTGAATAGAGAAATGCTGAACCAAATAGGTTGAGTCAACTGAGGAAAGTGTGAAAATTTTTCAGTAGTCGCAATAATGCACTATTTTACTATTGATCTAATTTTCACTAGATGTTAGAATTAAAGCATAGTTTTTGGATTCATAGTGTATTTATAAGGACTGGATCATACCACATTTATATCTTATGATTATACTAATTAAATTGTCTATTTGAGTTATTTTCAAATAATTAAACATCAGTTCCAATTCAACTAAACACTGAGAAATTTTAAATGATTTTTTAAAACTTTTTTAAGTTTATTTTTGAGAGAGAGAGAGAGAGAGAGCGCGCGTACATGCGCGAGTGGGGAGGGGCAGAGAGAAAGGAATGGTGACCTTGATGTGACTAGAAGCCTAGGGGACTAGAAACCCAAGTGGCTAAGAGGCCGTGTGACTCAAGAACTGCAGAAAGCTGTGGAACTACTAGAGCTCTACAAAAACCCACCACATTTCAATCTCTCCTGATGAGATAAGAGAAAAGCAAAACCATATTAGGATTCGCTGTGGCAGAACTTGAGAGAATCACCATGGGAGCCTCCCTATCCGCAGAACAGAAACAGTACATTCATATTTTACAATCATTGGGAAAGATGGTCGGCACTACCCTCAATCAGCAATCACTTCTTAAGTTATTAATGACTATCCAGCAACATTGCCCTTGGTTTCCCAAGCAGAAAACTTTGACCCAGATATTTGGAAACGAGTAGGGAAAACATGAAAGTCTCAGGATTCTGAGGGAGCTAATGTTTTCCCTGAGGTAATCCTTACTTGGTCCATTGTCCTTACTGCCCTCTGCCCTTGAGCTCAGATGATGTGTATGAAGATGTAGGCTTACCCAAAAGAGAGGAAAGCCCTGAGCCTTTTTATAGTCAGCCTGTGCCTTAGGCTCAGGGGGCTACTCCCCCTCCCCCCAAAAGGTGGGAGGAGCTTCTAAAAACCTCACCAACAGGTTCTGATAAGGTCCTGTCATCAATGCAAAAGTGCCTTAAGGAAACGCATAAGGGTGATGAATTCCACCTACTTCCCTTTGTCAAGCAAAATGGACAGTACATCTACGAAGGCCTACTCTTTCAAATAGTAAAAGAATTGCAAAAATCAGTCCAACTATACGCCTCCACAGCCCTTTTACGTCGGTATTTTAGAAACTATCTGTGGCACTTACTCCATCTGTGCCTGAAACTGGGGCTCTCCTATAAAAATCATTTTGATCCCAGCCCAATAGGCTGTTTATGCCCAAGAATTTTATGACGTTTGTGTGGCTCGCACTATGCAGAATCTAAATGTCCCTGTCCCAATGTCCTTTAAACGATTGTTGAGCACAGGGCAATTGGTCCAACCAAGACAATGAGCCCGGGTCCAATCATTGTCAGAGAATAATGCACTGAAATACTGGGACGTATCTTACACAGGCCATCCCTAATGAAGGGGACTCTAACTCTCTCACTGTTTCTCCTAATACACTCTGGTTACTCTAACTGTATGTGGGGGCTTCTCCCTCATTCATTTCCTGGGTCGATGTCTTTGATAATTAGAACCGTCTCTGGTTAGTCTACCTTGGGATGGAGACTTTAAGAAATATTCCCAAGCAGCTGCCAAAAGTCCTTTTGTTTCGAGGAACTTCCCTGTCTTCTCTAGCCAGACATGGATTGCCTAATTCCACTTGGTGGAGAAAAAAAAAAAATCTGTATCTGCTCATCTGTCTAAACCGACAGGCTTTAAGACCAGAACTCCTTCTCTGCCCTCTGTGCTTTTATCTGCCTCCAGGCTTCTTGGAGGTACCTCACCTCTTCTCCCTTTCCCCTCCTCCGTTTCTGCACCACCTGGGGTGCAGCCTGAACGACAGGCCTTCAAAACCTCAGGCACTATCAGCTGCTTCTCTCTACATTGTCAAGGAGCAAAAACCACCCCCCAAGATTTCAGATTTCCTCACTGGTTCCCTGGGAAAAAATTGACAATGGTAAACTTTTAAGGAGACACAGATGAAATGTAATTAAGATAGACATGTCTTTTAAATTATCAGTATTAAATAATAAAATTTTATCCTACCCAGGTTTACTAAAGTTCAAATAATCTCATAAATATCTCTGTTGCAATTAGTTAACAAAAAAAATGGCTTAAAATAGTGGTTAATTTTGTCTCGAAGATTTCATGGGTAATTGTTAATATAGCTTTCAGGGTCTTTGATAATCTGAAACTTTACGTTTTTGCTTAGATGATAAATTGAATTAAATTCATGGGACATGTAGGCCTCTTCCAAATCAAATGGAATGCCGAAGCAGTGCTTGCTAAACATAGATTTGTGCTCTTGGCTTCTTATGTCCAAAACACTAAGGATATTTACATCTATTAAAAAAAACATGCTTTATGCTTAATGGATTCAGAAACTTGCCACCTAAAAAATTTCTGATGTAACAGTTCACAATGGGTTACCATGTAGTTTTCACCGGAGACTAAGGTTTCTAGGCTAAACTTCTGCTACAGGTAATTAGGACTAATGGAAATAAAAAAACGTAACTCTGTATATTAAAAAAATAGGAGATACATAAAAAAGATACAAAAAAAGAAACGCAATTTTATCAAAGATAATGCTCTAGTAGACAAAGTCATTTCCTAAGAATGTTACTCACTTTTTGAAGCCAGAGCCTCCCACAATCTTTAGCATCCAAACTGGCCAGCTTTAACCAATTTAACCTTATGGTAAATGAGGCCAAACAGATCATTGGCCCCTGCCCAAACTGTCAATTGCTTTCCCCTGTTTCCTTCCCAGCAGAAAAAAAAAACCCCAGGGCCTCACACCTGATGAAATTTGGCAAAGGCAAGTTGCAGTTTACCTTGTGTTTGGTAAACACAAATATATACATATACCTATAGATACCTAGTCAGGTGTTATTTTTGCCTCAGCTCATACAAAAGAAAACACCAAAGCAGCTATTCAACACCTTTTCCATGCTATAGCAGTTGGGGGCTTCCCTCACACAGTCAAGACAGATAATGACCCAGCCTATGTCTCGTCTTCATTTCATGACTTCTGTGCCCTATGGAACATCTGACATTATTACAGGTATCCCTTATAATCCACAAGGTCAAGCAATTGTAAAACAAGCACACAATATGCCCAAAAACATGCTAAAAAAACAAAAAAAGGGGGAATTACCCCTGGCTATCTACATTACAAATCTCCATTCCTCCTGCACCATGCTATGATCACTATTAACTCTTTAAACCTTAATTCTCAAGGACTGACCACAGCTGAGCAACATTCTTCAAAACCAGATAAATCCTCTCACCCTATGGTGCTATAAAAAACCCCTGAAGGGGGGCCCACATGGACTGGGCTCACTAAATTTCTCACTTGGGGTAGAGGATATGCTTGTGTTCTTTCAGATTCCAGACCTCTGTGCATTCTCTCTCAGTTAGTGAAGCCATACCATGGCATGGTGGAGACCCCCAGGATTTCTTCAAATGAATCACAACTTCCAGAGAATGACTCTGAATGAGCAACCACCACCCCATTTTTCAAGATGGAAGAAGCCTCTTCACTGACCCCTCATCCTGAAGCCACTCCACAAACGCAAGTCCTTGCCCCTGAGATAACATGGGGAAGCCTTAAATGCCTCTTTAATCAGGCCCGCGTCCTCTTACAATACAATGATATTGCATATACTCCTGAGTTCCATCTGATGGCCATGATCTCCATCACTGACAGGAATTCGATACGGGTAATCCTGATTCTTCTCCTTACCCTCTTTTGTCCAGGCCAAGCTCAATATTCATATCAGGCTCATCTCCTTAATCCACCTATATTTGACAGCCTAACACTCCTAGACTGGGATATTCCTATTAGCAATAATGACACTGAGTTCATGAGAGGAGCCAACCTTAACCCGCCTTTCCAAACTAAACAAGAGCATTGGCTTGCTATGCCCAGACCTCAATGGTGGCTTATTCCAGCACCTCCCATGTGTGTTACCGGACTCAGCAACTTACCTGCTTGTCTCAAACCAAGAATCAACTGGCTTTTACATGTACAGCCCAAAACCTCTACAAGGCCAGAAAATTTTATTTTTTCTCAGCCACAAGTTTTGAGATACCTAAAAAAACAAACATATCTCACATTCCTAATGTTCTAGCTTGTTCTATTTTCAAGTATTCAGACCACCCCTGGAATAATATTCCTTGGACAACCTGTTATGGAGGGACTGAGCATAATCTTACAGATGCTAAAAAACAAAAAAGGGGGAATTACTCCTGGCTGTCTACCTTACAATTGCTGGGGCAATTGGACTATTATTGACAGGGGTCCTAGAGGACATCTTGAAACAAAATATTTGAATAAGACCTTATCCTTTGACCAATATTGTAGGGAGAGTATTTTATGAAAGATGGAGGCGTGTCTGACCCCATAATTTCTGCGCATAATGAGAAATTAAAAGGACCTTGGCTTGTTAATCTTTGGAAACTAGGCCTTCCCTTCTTAACTTGTACTGTTAGCCACGGCGTATTTCATGTAAATTGAAATATTAACATGTCTTGGGCCACCCTACACAACCATCATTTTGCATGAACCACTATTTGTGTCCCTTCTCCCTATGTTCTGTTTGCTACTTCTACTTCACAGATCAAACAAATAAGAAATAATTATAACACCTCTACCTCCCAAGGCTGGTTCATGTTCTGTGTACATAATAATAACATTACCCAATTAAATATTTCTTCTTTAGTAGTACTTAGTGCATCTTGGCCTGGGTTCCTATTTTTTGAAAAAAATTTTTTTCACATTTATTTATGACAGAGCAAGACAGAGAGTGAGTGGTGGAGGGGCAGAGAGAGAGGGAGACACAGAATCCGAAGCAGGCTCCAGGCTCTGAGACTTCAGCACAGAGCCTGATGTGGGGCTCAAACTCACAGACCGGACCGTGAGATCATGACCTAAGCCAAAGTCCGATGTTTAACCAACTAAGCCACCCAGGCGCCCCCTGGTTTCTAGTAATAGCTTTGAGCCCTATATGCATCCATTGGGACTAGGTGCTCTTTCCAATCTTGTTCAACACTGGTACCCAACTAAAAGGCAAAAACGATTTGTTGAACTGTTGATCAAGGGCATCTTAGCAGCAGTAGGCGTTATTGCCTCTGCCACTGTCACTGGAATCAGTTTACATCATACTATCTAAACAGCCCGTGTCCTTAATAAATTTATGGTCAACACTACCAAAGAGCTAACAAGCCAAACTTCTATTGATAGACAAGTTCTGGGCCACCTCGAAGCACTTGAGACTATAGTGGAATTTATTGAAAAAAAAAGCAAGAGTTCTTCATCCTCTGCTCTAAACTGCCCTGTGACCCTAACTACCAACATGTTTGCGTGACCGGCATTCCTTATAATCACTCCCTATCTTGGGATGCTGTCCAGACACACCTCCACAGTGGTTTTCTTCCAACCTCTCTGACAATATAGACAATTTAGATGTAACTCCATACCAAGAGCTACAATATGCAGAAGACCAACCTAAAAATGAATGGACTGATTCCTGGGCAATGTGGCACAACCTAAATCCTTTCTCCCTTAAACCAGAACCCATCTCAAATTCTGGATAACTCTGAGAAGCAGAATACTGTGTCTTTTACTGTGTCTTTTTTATGTCTTTGAAGAGTCACCCTCCAAGCTACCTGATGACATAAGAAGATCAGGAGCTCATCATGAATGTCCTCACACACAAGACTATAAAAACCAAGAAAAACAAAAAAGGAGGAACTGTGGGAAATAAGTTTTAGAATTCTGTACACGTGCACCAATGGGTTAACAAGGCTCAGTGGGGGAAGCCCACAGGGCAAAAGCACCCAACGCTAGTCAAGAAAGCCCCTGCAGGGCGAAAGCACCCAGGGTTAGCTAGTGAACAGGATGCCTCGTTAGCCTTAAGTCAGTATGCTCCAACAATGTTAAACTTTGGAGATAACAGCTACTTAGCTGTATGGCCTACAGAGAAACACTGTCCATCTTGCATGTGGTTCCAGTCTATCATTGTGCTTTAATCTCAACTTCAAACACCACTTGCCCCCCAAACCCTTTGCTTCTTATACACACAAGTTCATGGTCACTGTCTTATTGTTTTCTTCTGCATGTTTACCACGTATGTAACACCTTGAGAGCTCAATACATACAGAGACAAAACTCCTGTTTGGGGCTCTTGTCTCCTCCTGGACATTAGTCTCTCTCTTTTTCATTTCTGCATTTTCTCTCTTGCTGGACAAAAGAGAACTCTAGACTCACGGTCTGTGACAGAGAAAGAGAATCCCAAGCAAGCTCTCTGCTGCCAGCACAGAGCCCAATGTGGGGCTCAAACCCACAAGCCGTGAAATCATGACCTGAGCTGAAACCAAGAGTCGAAGGCTTAACCGACTGAGCCACCCAGGCACCCTTTAAATGATGCCTTATAAAAATCATGTGAACTTTGTTTAAGCAATGGCATTAATTGCCCTCAGCTTGCCAAAAAAATAAGCAGATGTTGAGATCATATTGAGCTTCTTTTGGGTAACACGATTAGTCAAGCTATAGCTGATTTTGCATCTTTATTATGGATGGTAGTCAAGGTTTGTTGGGAGTGTTGAAATAGGAAATCAAAACTAGGTGTTTCCAGGGCTGCTAATCTTCATACACAAAATGTCATGTGAGTGAAATATAGAGACAGTAAAAGGAGAAAAAAATCAGATGAACATTTAGTTAGCTGTCAGTTACATGTTCAATTGTTATCACATATCTAGAAGGTGAGGGACAGTTGGAAGACAATTGTTTCTAATCTCTTGCTACCAACTGTCCATTATGAAAATGTTCCTGCATCACTGTTTGAAAAAAATAGAAACAGAAAATTATCTATTTCTTAATTACTGATCCTTTCCAACTTTCAGTAATTCCTCCACCCTTCTTCTGCAACATTTATGTTTCCCCATTCAAAATAAAGGATTAAAAATGAATATTTTCTTATTGACTGTAACCTCTCTTCTTCCCTCTGAATCCCATATTTTCTTCCCTCTTCTCCAAGAGTTTCCCCTCAATCTGCAAAACTCACATGAAGGTATTAATCCTGTATTTTTTTTTTTTTTTTTTGGAGAGGGAGAGAGAGAGAGCAACCAGGGGAGGGGCAGAGAGAGAGGGGGAGAGAGAATCCCAAGTAGGCTCTGTGCTGACAGCACATGCGGGGCTCAAACCCATGAACCATGAGATCATGACCTGAGTCGGATGCTTAACCAACTGAACCACCCAGGTGCCCCCTCTATCATTCTTAAATAGTCATTGTTAGACTAATCAAATGATGCATTTGCTATTTATAAAGTTCAGTGTGTTTCTGAATCACCCGCGGTGAGGGAGGAGGTATAAAAATAAAGATCCCTAGGCTCAATCTTTCAAGATTTATATTTAATAGGTTTCGTTAGGGTTTAGGAATCTACATGAAAAAAAAACTTACCTGAAGAATGAAGTAGATGGACTCCAATCAGATTTTGAGAAATACTATCAGAAAATTTCAAAGCCCTTTGAAATCAATCTGTTTTCAATATCTGAAGGAAAGAGGGTTTTCTCAGTGCTCCCTTCACCTCACATTCTATGGTGGGAGGGTAATTTCTTCAGCAATTAATCATTAATGTGTTTTAATATTTTTAAATGGACTTTCAGATCCATTGAAGTAGGCACTTGGTAAGCTATTTCAATCTGTAGGCACATATTACTTCTCAATTCTGAGACTCTAAAAAACGTTGAAAAAGTAGATATGGATCATTCCTCCCATGGCAAACATGACAATATTTCTAACATGTTTCATATAATAGCAGATCATTATAGATATGGCAAATTTTGACAGTGTTCAGCAATTGATTTAGTTATCGGGTGAGGAGGTCTGACAATATATACCAGCCTGAAACAAATATTAAATTGTGCTCATAACATATTCATCATCATAGAATTTCAGTTCTTCTAGTAGCCATAGCTATGCCTCAGTTTGCTTTCGATTAATGACCAAAAGAACAGAATTAGTAACTTACTTGGAATATGTTTTCCTAGAACAATCCTACATCTTCTGTACATACAAAGAAAATGCCCCCAAAATAAATATAATACTGATATAAAATATTCGCATTATGATGCATATTTCATTTTATTATATTAATCAGACCTTGCTGAGGTTTAGTCCACTGCCCTGGAATTATCTCCAGAACTTATAAAAATGACTCAAACATATATTAGGCAACTTGTCTCCAAAATATAGCAAGTACTATCATATTAATATAAAGAGTTGTAGACTCCTCATAAATTTAAATAATGTATTAATGAAAATTCTGCATGTCTATTCAACTTCCCTAAATTGCTCCCAGTCTATTCCTTTTATATTCAATAACAAATCAAATAATAATAGTAATAATACCATAGTAATTTATTCGATTTTTTTGATACTGGGTCTTGAAAAAAAAAGACAACTATTGGAATGATGCAATTTTTTTTACCTGTGCATTTCAGTTCTTTTTATGTCATATCTGAATAGATATTCTGCATAAAAATACGCTAATCTAATTGATAATTAGGAAATTGACATTTTAATATGCTATACAGCATTTACTTTTAACTCCTCTATTATTTTTATGTAAATATAAAATGGACTATTTCTCCCATAGTCATTATTTGGAATTATCTCTATTCATCTGTCCCCTCTGTACATAATAGAGAAAAATATTGTGCTATTTGCTTTGAGAAATTTTTCCAAGTATCTTTTAAGTTGTGTTTGTTACTGGGTACATTTGAGAACAAAGAAGGCATTTGCTTGGCATATAGGAAAGATGAGGAATAATTTTAAACATAAGCATCTTCTTGTCGATATTCTGTAAATGTACTCTCTGGCTTGTTGATTACCCAGTAATTGTTATTCCTGTGTTTTGTCAGAATGCTTTCATGCACCTACCTTTGCAAATATAGTTCTTTCTCTCTGTACACAATGGGGACCCTTTCAGTGTTTTAGTATATTCGTGGTAGTCCAGGTATTAGACTTGATTAATGTCTTTATTTATAAAGGAAATGGAATATGTTAAAAAACATTAGATTCATAAGTTTCATAAAATATGTGAAGGGAAAAGTGGAAACATTTGTGCCTGCAGCTTGCAGGATAATGAACTACAACAGTAGGACAAGAATGCTGTTGCTAGGAGAGCAGATGTGGACAGCTTAACTTCCTTGAAAAGACCTGCAGAGTTTAAATTCTAAAATGAACTAATGGATGATTTTGAGTAAAGCCTTTCCTCTTCCTAGCTGAGCAGAAATATATGTTGTTCAAATAATACTAAGAGGGCTTGCTTATCTGCAAAGCTATGAACAGTACTATTTCTTTCAAGTTCTCACTGAAGGGAATCTGGGAATTTTTTGGTGGAGATGAATATCCTAATTAGCTTGACTGTAGTAATCGCTTCACTATGCGTACATATATCAAAACCTCATTCTGCATACCTTAAATATATACAATTTTTATTACAAAATAAAATGAAAATAAACTGATAGCTCATAAGGTATTTTACTAGGCTGTCAGATTTGAAACAATCTGGTCTTGCATAATGCTCGTCTAAAAAGTAAACTCCTGCAGTCCTGAGGTCTTCTAGTCATTTTAATTTTAGAAAGTTGAACTGAGTAAAGAGGACTTAGATTCACATTCTTTAGTGTCTCTATATCTCATTCTCCTTTTTCCTTAGAGAAGTACACTATAGAGATATTTTATAAAGACATGAACACTCTCTGGTTCTTTGGCGAGCATCCTTTATGGACAGAAGAGATGACAGAATATTCCATAACAGAATATCTTAGTTCCTTTCTCCAGGCACTATAGCCATGGAGCTGTAACAGAGAATTTACTGAGCTTATTCATGTTCTAATATTTCACTTACTTCTCCATGGGAATGTCTGGGATATGTACTTTCCCTGTTAACCTTTGAATATTTCTAAGTAATTAGGTATAAATTTGCATATTTTACTGATATGACCTCTGAAAATATATCTTCTTCTCAGAATGCCGCCACTTTAATAAAAAAGACCAGATAATAAATGGCTGAAATCATATCACAAGAGGAGATAGACACATGTACACACTGTGGTATTTATTATTCTGTAATTTGTTGATAACCTTTCTGCCATTCTTGGATCTAAATATCAGCTTTGCTTCTTTTACTAACTTTAGGAAATTATGAAAATGCTCCGAGCAGCAATTTAGCTTACTAAAAAGGGAGGGATATTTGAGAACATTCCTCACTTGGTTATTGAGAGGAGACATGAGAGAACACATGTAAAGTGCTTAGCAAAGTGCACAGCAAGGAGTAGACAACCAATGTGAATTTTATTATGATTGCTGTTGATTCAAAATGGAAAAAAGGCTGTTCACAAAGATATTTTGGTAAAATGGTTGAGACCCCGTTCTGAGATTAAATCTTTCTGGATTCAAATCTCATTTATAATACTAATTAGTATAGCATTTTGGCCCCTAAATAAGTTATTTAAACTTTGTGCATCAGCTATTGCCTTCAACAAAAAAAGATTCTAAGAATGTTTCATTTGTAGAATTGTTAACAGGAGTAAATGTATGGCCTCAGGTCAGTCCATTATAACAGTGTAAATGTTGTTGCTATTTTCATTCTCTTTTCAGTTTTTGGGAAAACACTACATTTGTTTGTAAAAATAATCTTGATAAGGATTAAGATTGAACAGAAACTTCCCCTAGCTTCCATTATCAGGATCTGGGTGTTGTTGGTGACATGGCTTCAGAGGAAGGGGATCGAAAGCTGCAATATAGAAGCAACAAAAACTCCAGGAGTGGGGTAATCTAAGAGGGGGACGTAAAGTGAATGGATGTGAATGAGGAGACAAGAACATGAAGTTGAACATATCGTTAAAGGTGTGTGTTTCCTGCAAATAATTTTTTTTAAATAAAACTCAGAATATTGATCAGCTTTCTCTAAAGCCAACAAGTTCTTGGTGAGATGGATTTTTTCTTTTAACTCAACTCAAAAAGAACTATACAATACTGTAGGTGAATGGGTGAATCAGCAACTCAGCTTCTATGGAAGAAGTTTAACTGCAAGAATTCTCAGCTGGTAACTGCAAACCAATGCTTTCATACAACTAATATTGTGTGCCTTCTATGTGGCAGACATTATGCAAAAGGATCATTGTAATGTTACGGAGGGTTCTCAGGAAAAATCCCATTCGGGACTCAAATTTCCCCTGAAGCTGGCTTTTGAATTTTCCTTCTTAAGGATAGGAGATTTTCTAAAATTACAGGCATTCTTCTTATGTGTGGTAGGCCAATAGCCACATGACACTTCCTCATCGGAATGTTTTTGCACAGTTATAATAAAGAAAAAAAAAAACTAGTGTAGGTAAATCTGATATTTGGCTTGTTTATCCTGATACCTAGCTCTTTATTATATCTGTATGATTTCATAAATACGTAAAGGATATTTTTTTGTATCCCAAAAAGAAAAAAAATAAAATAAATGATTTGTAAACCATAACCACGATGTAGGATCTTGTTGGTAGGATTCCTAACCAGAATGATGGAGGTTAGTATCTCAGCCCTAGGCAAAGTAATCTAACAGGCCAGTGTCTCTTTCCTCTTTTCCCCTTTATATAGGAAAGATTTATAAAGCTGGCTGAGCCTTGATTGATTATAATCGCTGGGCTAAACACCACCTCTTTGTTCATCCAGTCCAAAGAACCAAGGCAAAGGGGCCAGCTCTGGACTGCAGAAACAGGCAGTGAAAGAACTGGGACTCCTATCTAAACATTTTTGAACTTTTTCTTCAATATGAAATAGACTAGATGAAACTTTCTGACCAGTTTCTATCTAATGATTTCCTGAATTTTTTCATGCCAGTTAAGGAATTCACATAAGGGGACATTCTGTCTCTTCATAGTTTCTAAAGTGTATATTCAGAGACACAGTCTTAGCGTATTTCTACTCTAAATTGGTAAAAGGAGATTCCAGAGATAGACAGACATGTAGAGTGTTTTGTCTAAAGATTTTTGAGATTAAAATTTTATTAATTAAATTGGAGTTAAAACATTTTCTAGCAATTGCAGGTGTGTAAAAGGTGATCACAGTTAGGGTGAACATATATGGTAATTGAAAATAAGACTCATATGAAAAGGGACACTGACATATACCCATATCACTTTATTTCCTGATACATTGGTCTATTCTACTGGTAGTCTCATAAAATCTTCTCATTTAAAAATGGTTTTTACTTTTATTTATTTATTTATTTATTTATTTATTTATTTATGATTTTTTAAATGTTTATTCATTTTTGAGAGAGAGAGAGAGAGAGAGAGAGAGAGAGAGGGAGACACACAATCCAAAGTGGCTCCAGGCTCTGAGCTGGAGCCTGACATGGGCTTGAACCCACAGACCAGGAAATCACGACCTGAGCCAAAGTCGGATGCTTAATTGACCAAGCCATCCAGTCACCCCTAAAAATGGTTTTTAAAAAATCCCTTTTTAAAAATGAAAATATATCCATGTAGAATTAGCAAAAGCTAATTCTTCCTATTTATTATTTGACCCTAACACAATAAACAGGATACTTTTTTTTGCTTCCGGGATATGTACATTAGATTATAAATCATATCTACTTTAACACACTCTCACTGTATTTTATTAGTGGATGTATATTTAAAATTTTTGACCTGGAAATTATAATATTTTATAAAACATTAAAATCATTTCAAAATTGTACATTATACTTAATGACTTGGAAATTGTTTCAACCTTTGTTTTACATTTCTCTGTGAACCATATTTTCTTTTTCTTAGTTGAGAAAAAAATTTCTCTACAAGTGCTGAGGTTTTTGATAAGCTTACTAGTACTTTTAAGTGAAGATATTAATTCTGTTTTTCTTTTTGCATGAAAGTATGTAAATATTTCAGTCTAGATATTTTCATAGATATCATTTCTCATACCCATGTAGGTATCTATTTATGAAAGTGCTTTTATAACCAAAACTTGTTAAATAAGTTGCTTCTATTTAATGATATTTTGCAATGGTTTGCCCTATTTAGATGATGCAAAAATTATAAACCTTTTGATTTTATTCTCTTCGAGTAGAAATTATAAATTTATCTAAAATATGGGCTCAATGTGCTTGAACATAAACAACCATCAAGTTAATATAGGCTGCTATACACCTACGGTGTTATAGAAAAACTTGATGATAACCACAAACCAAAAACTTACAATAGATATAAAAACAATAAAGAGAAAGAAATTCAAGCACAACACTAAAGAAAGCCATCAACCCACAAGTGAAAACAGCAGGAGAACAGAGAATCGGTCCCATAAGTGACTTCCAGGGAATATGGTGAAATAGAAGGAAACTATGCACACCTCATCCCATGGATACAACTAGATAACTCCCCAAATGACCGGAAGACTAACAGAACAAGCTCCACAACTAAATGTAGAGAAGAGGCCACATTGAAGACTGTAGGAAGAGTAGAGATGTTGTCACGAGTTAAACAGACCCACAGGACTGTCCACAGGAGGGAGGGATGCTGCGGAGACAGAGAGTAGAGAAAACCAAATGATCACACTGGGAAGCCCACATGAGGACTATAAATCCCCATAATACTTGGCATTGAAAACTACAGAGGCCAAATTGCATGAGTTCTTACAACCAGTAGGACTTAAAACCTGGTACTTTAAAAATCAGCTGGTTTGGCTCTGGGAAAGCCTGGAGAGCAAGATGAAACTGAGTCCCTGCTCTTAAATAGACAGCCTATAAAACAGTCTGCAGAGATACAGCATAGAAGCAGTGGTTTGAAAACTGCCTGAGGCACACAGAAGGGAGAGTTATTTACTAATTGCAGGGACAGAGAACTTTGGGAGATTTCTTCAGAAACAAAGGAGCTGAGAGTCACCATTTCCCTCCCCTGTCCCCCAGCATAGAAAATATGAACATCTGAAAGAAACAGCATGGCACTGACACTAACTAACTTTACATAACTTGCTAAAAATCCTGTTGTGCCCCCACACTCACTGCCCTTCAGTGGACTGCACCCTATAGTCAGGCATGCATCAGTCCCAACACTGGAGGGTCCCTCCTGCAGAGGACAAGCAGCAAATAACCTTGCTAACACTCCCACACCCCCACACCCCACACATTGCAGATCTGCTCCCTCCAATACACTCTCATCCAGAGCCTGGGCAAGGTAGTGCCACAGGACTGGCAATGTACAAGCAGCCCCAACAGGAGCCAGAACCATTCCAAAGCAACTCCTTCCCTAGAGACAAGGGAAGATAACCACACACACCAGTATGACTGTGGACCCAGCAGTTGAGGTGGAGACAGACAGTTAGTTTGACTGCAGCCCCTGCACACCAATGAAAGTTTCTAAGGGGACAACACAGAAGAAGCACGCTGCAATTTGCTGCTATTGCATCTTTGGCAAATGCCCAGCCTGATGAAACTGAAGACCAAGGTGACTCCAGTCTGTCCTACTAAACCACAGAGATCAAACACTTCCCACAACAGTCAAAAAGAGCCATTGCAGATGACTGTACTGAAGAAAAAATGTCTCAGACATAACAAGAACAGGGTGCACACAACACACATAAGAGGCAGTCCTGAAATGCTAGGTTCTGGTTAACAGAGGACCCCGAAAGGCAGAGCACTACAGGACCTCTTCTTCATAAAGCTATTACCTTCAAGAACAGGGGATGTGGCTGACCTTCCTAACACATAGAATTGGACACAGAAATTCATACAAAATGAGAAGACAGAGGAATATGTCCCAAATGAAAGAATAGAACAAAATCACAGCAAGAGGCCTAAGCAAAATGAATATAAATAATATGCCTGATAGAGAATTTTAAGTAATGACATTAAGATACTGATTGGACTTGAGAAAAGAGTGGAGGACCTCAGTGAAAACTTTAACAAAGAAATAAAAAAGAGTCGGAAAAGAAGAACACGATAAATGAAATTAAAAATACATTAGATGGAATAAATACTAGATTAAAGGAAGGAGAAGAGTGAATCAGTGACAGTGACATGGAGGACAGAGTAACAGAAAGTAATCAAGCTGAGCAGATGAAAAAATAAAAATAAGCAATGAGAATAGACTTAGGGGACTCAGAAACACCATCAAGAGTAATAACATTCACATTATAGGGATACCAGAAGGAGAAAAGAGAGAGAGAGAATGCCCAGGAAATTTGTTGGAAGAAATAATAGCTCAACCCACAGAGGTCTATACCAAGACATGTAGTAATTATAATGGCAAAAAATAATTATAAGAGAGAATTTTAAGAGTGCCAAGAGAAAACAGTTACATACAAGGGATACCCATAAGTCTATCAGCTAATGTTTTAGCAGAAAATTTCCAGGCCAGAAAGAAATGGCATGATATATTCAAAATGATGAAAGGACTAAATCTACAGTCAAGAATACTCTATTGAGCAAGGCTATTATTTTATTTTATTTTTTAAATTTTTTTCATGTTTATTCATGTTTTGAGAGACAGAGACAGTGTGAGCAGGGGAGGGGCAGAGAGAGAGAGACAGAATCTGAAGCAGGCTCCAGGCTCTGAGCTGTCAACACAGAGCCCGACGTGGGGACTTGAACCATGGACCATGAGATCATGACCTGAGTTGGAGTCAGACGTTCAACTGTCTGAGCCACCCAGTCTCCTCAAGGCTATTATTTTAAATGGAAGGAAAGATAAAGTTTTCAAGACAAACAGAAGTTAAAGGAATTCATCACCCCTAAAACAACTTACAAATTTTAAAGAGGACTCTTTGAGTAGAAAGGAAAACCCATAAGCAAGACTAAGGAAAGTAGGAAGCACAAAAGCAGTAAAAATAAGTATATTTGTAAAAATCAGTCAAGGGACTCACAAAATAAAAGAATGTAAAGTATGACCATATGCCTAAAATGTGGGAGGAGTAAAGAATGGGTTCAAACTTAAGACAGACTGCTATAAAAAAAGATGTTATATGCAAAGCAAATGATAAACTACAAATCAAAAACAAAAGACAGATATGTAAAAAAACAAAGAGAAAGGAATCCAAGTGTATCACTGAAGAAAGCCAACTAATCAAGAAGACAAGAGAAGAAAAGAATAAAGGAAAACTACAAAAACAATCCTAAAACAACTAATAAAAATGGCGATAAGTATATATCTATCAGTAATTACTCTGAATGTAAATGGGCTAAATGCTGCAAAGACACAGGATAACAGATTGAATAAAAAAGCAAGACTTAACCTATATGCTGCATATAAGAGATTCATTGTAGAACTAAACATGCATGCATATTTTTTTAAGTAGGTTCCATGCCCAATGTGGGCTTCAACTCGTGACCCTGAGATCAAGACTACTGACTAAGCCAGGCAAGCACCCTGACACATGCATACTAAAAGTTAAGTGAGGAAGGAGCATTCGTTACGCAAATGAATGTCAAAAGAAAGCTGGGGTAGCAATACTTACATCAGGCAAAATAGACTTTAAAAGAAAGAGTGTAGGGATGTCTAATAGTTAACACCTATTCTCTTGAAGCTGTTCCAAAAAATAGAAATGGAAGGAAAAAATCCAAACTTATTCTATGAACCCAGCATTACCTAGATTTCAAAACCAGACAGCGACCCCACTAAAAAGGAAAACTATAGACCAATTTCCCTGATGAACATGGATGCAAAAATTGTCAACAAGATATTAGCCAACTGGATCCAACAATACATTAAAAACATTATTCATCATGACCAAGTGGGATTTATATCTGGGATGCAGGGCTGGTTCAATATTGCAAAAACAATTAACATGATTCATCACATCAATAAAAGAAAGTACAAGAACCATATGATCCTCTCAATAGATGCAGAGAAAGCATTTGATAAAATACAGCATCCTTTCTTGATAAAAACCCTCAAGAAAGTAGGGATAGAAGGAGTATACCAACAGATCATAAAAGCCATATGTGAACGACCCAATGCTAATATCATCCTCAATGGAGAAAAAACTGAGAGTTTTCTCCCTGAGGTCAGGAACGACACAGGGATGTCCACTCTCACCACTGTTATTCAACACAGTATTGGGAATCTTAGCCTCTGCAATCAGACAACACAAAGAAATAAAAGGCATCCAAATTGGCCAGGAGGAGGTCAAACTTTCACTCTTTGCAGGTGACATGATACTCTATGTGGAAAACCCAAAAGATTCCACCAAAAAACTGATAGAACTGATCCATGAATTCAGCAAAGTCTCAGGATATAAAATCAATGCACAGAAATTGGTTGCATTTCTATACACCAACAATGAAGCAACAGAAAGAAAAATCAAGGAATCAATCCCATTTACAATTACACCAAAAACATAAGATAGCTATGAATAAATCTAACCAAAGAGGTGGAAAATCTATACACTGAAAACTACAGGAAGCTTATGAAATAAATTGAAGAAGACACAAAAATATGGAAAAAGATTGCATACTCCTGGAGAGGAAGAACAAATACTGTTAAAATGTTGACACTCCCCAAAGCAACTTACATATTCAATGCAATCCCTATCATAATAATGCCAGCATTCTTCACAGAGCTAGAACAAACAATCCTAAAATTTGTATGGAACCAGAAAAGACCCTGAATAGCCAAAGCAATCTTGAAAAAAAAAAAAAAAGCAGGAGGCATCACAATCCCGGACTTCAAGCTATACTACAAAGCTGTAATCATCAAGACAGTATGGTACCGGCACAAGAACAGACACTCAGGTCAATGGAACAGAATATAGAACCCAGAAATTGACCCATAAACGTATGGCCAACTCATCTTTGACAAAGCAGGAAAGAATATCCAATGGAATAAAGACAGTCTCTTCAGCAAGTGGTGCTGGGAAAACTGGACAGCGACATGCAGAAGAATGAACCTGGACCACTTTCTTACACCACACACAAAAGTAAACTCAAAATGGATGAAAGACCTCAATGTAAGACAGGAAGCCAGCAAAATCCTTGAGGAGAAAGCAGGCAAAAACGTCTTTGATCTGGGCCACGGCAACTTCTTACTCAACACGTCTCCAGAGGCAAGGGAAACAAAAGCAAAAATGAACTACTGGGATCTCTCCTCAAAATAAAAACTTCTGCACAGCTAAGGAAATAATCAGCAAAACTAAAAGACAACAGACAGAATGGGAGAGGATATTTGCAAATGGCATATCAGATAAAGGGTTAGTATCCAAAATCTATAAAGAACTTATCAAACTCAACACCCAAAACACAAATAATCCAATAAAGAAATGGGCAAAAGACATGAAAGACACCTCTCCAAAGAAGACATCCAGATGGCCAAATGACACATGAAAAAATGCTCAACGTCACTCATCATCTGGGAAATACAAATCAAAACCACAATGAGATACTACCTCACACCTGTCAGAATGGCTAACATTAACAACTCAGGCAACAACAGATGTTGGTGAGGATGGGGAGAAAGAGGATTTCTTTTGCATTGCTGGTGGGAATGCAAACTGGTGCAGCCACTCTGGAGAATAGTATGGAGGTTCCTCAAAAAACTAAAAATAGAACTAACATACAACCCAATAATTGCACTACTAGGTATTTATCCAAGGGATACAGGTATGCTGTTTCGAAGGGACACATGCACCACCTGTTTATAGCAGCAGTATCAACAATAGCCAAAGTATGGAAAGAGCCCAAATGTCCATTGATGGATGAATGGATAAAGAAGATGTGGTGTGGCGGCTTTGGAGGACGCTGGGCTCACCGCACGTCCTGCTGATCACTTAGATTCCATCTACACCTGCCTAAATAACCCAGAAAACCGCCAGAGGATTAGCAGAACGGAGTCGCCGGAGCCAAGCACAGACGAGAGGCCCACGGAAGAGGGTAGGAAGGGCGGCGAGGCGGTGCACGCTCCACGGACTGGCGGGAGGGAGCCGGGGTGGAGGGGCGACTCGCCTGCCAAGCAGAGCCCCTGAGTCTGGTTTGCAAAAGCGGAGGGGCCTGACGGACTGTGTTCCCACAACAAGTGCGACTTAGCGTCTGGGAGGTCATAAGTTAACAGCTCTGCTCGGAAAGCGGGAAGGCTGGAGGACAAAGGGAGGGAGAGCTGCTGAGCCCCCTGACAACAGAGCTCAGTTTGGTGGGGAACAAAGGCGCTCGCCAGCGCCAAATCCCCCGCCCATCCCCCAGCCAAAATCCCAAAGAGAACCAGTTCCTGCCAGGGAACTTGCTCCCTCCGCGCAAACACCCAACTCTGCGCTTCGGCGGAGCCAAACCTCCGGCAGCGGATCTGACTCCCTCCCGCTGCCACAGGGCCCCTCCTGAAGTGGATCACCTAAGGAGAAGCGATCTAAGCCTGCCCCTCCTGCCCCCGAGCACCTTGCCTACCCACCCCAGCTAATACGCCAGATCCCCAGCATCACAAGCCTGGCAGGGTGCAAGTAGCCCAGACGAGCCACACCACCCCACAGTGAATCCCGCCCCTAGGAGAGGGAAGAGAAGGCACACACCAGTCTGACTGTGGCCCCAGCAGTGGGCTGGGGGCAGACATCAGGTCTGACTGCGGCCCCGCCCACCAACTCCATATACACCACAGCACAGGGGAAGTGCCCTGCAGGTTCTCACCACGCCAGGGACTATCCAAAATGACCAAGCGGAAGAATTCCCCTCAGAAGAATCTCCAGGAAATAACAACAGCTAATGAGCTGATCAAAAAGTATTTAAATAATATAACAGAAAGTGAATTTAGAATAATAGTCATAAAATTAATCGCTGGGCTTGAAAACAGTATACAGGACAGCAGAGAATCTCTTGCTACAGAGATCAAGGGACTAAGGAACAGTCACGAGGAGCTGAAAAACGCTTTAAACGAAATGCATAACAAAATGGAAACCACCACAGCTCGGCTTGAAGAGGCAGAGGAGAGAATAGGTGAACTAGAAGATAAAGTTATGGAAAAAGAGGAAGCTGAGAAAAAGAGAGATAAAAAAATCCAGGAGTATGAGGGGAAAATTAGAGAACTAAGTGATACACTAAAAAGAAATAATATACGCATAATTGGTATCCCAGAGGAGGAGGAGAGAGGGAAAGGTGCTGAAGGGGTACTTGAAGAAATAATAGCTGAGAACTTCCCTGAACTGGGGAAGGAAAAAGGCATTGAAATCCAAGAGGCACAGAGAACTCCCTTCAGACGTAACTTGAATCGATCTTCTGCACGACATATCATAGTGAAACTGGCAAAATACAAGGATAAAGAGAAAATTCTGAAAGCAGCAAGGGATAAACGTGCCCTCACATATAAAGGGAGACCTATAAGACTCGTGACTGATCTCTCTTTTGAAACTTGGCAGGCCAGAAAGAATTGGCACGAGATTTTCAGTGTGCTAGACAGAAAAAATATGCAGCCAAGAATCCTTTATCCAGCAAGTCTGTCATTTAGAATAGAAGGAGAGATAAAGGTCTTCCCAAACAAACAAAAACTGAAGGAATTTGTCACCACTAAACCAGCCCTACAAGAGATCCTAAGGGGGACCCTGTGAGACAAAGTCCCAGAGACATCACTATAAGCATAAAACATACAGACATCACAATGACTCTAAACCCGTATCTTTCTATAATAACACTGAATGTAAATGGATTAAATGCGCCAACCAAAAGACATAGGGTATCAGAATGGATAAAAAAACAAGACCCATCTATTTGCTGTCTACAAGAGACTCATTTTAGACCTGAGGACACCTTTAGATTGAGAGTGAGGGGATGGAGAACTATTTATCATGCGACTGGAAGCCAAAAGAAAGCTGGAGTAGCCATACTTATATCAGACAAACTAGACTTTAAATTAAAGGCTGTAACAAGAGATGAAGAAGGACATTATATAATAGTTACAGGGTCTATCCATCAGGAAGAGCTAACAATTATAAATGTCTATGCGCCGAATACCGGAGCCCCCAAATATATAAAACAATTACTCATAAACATAAGCAACCTTATTGATAAGAATGTGGTAATTGCAGGGGACTTTAACACCCCACTTACAGAAATGGATAGATCATCTAGACACACGGTCAATAAAGAAACAAGGGCCCTGAATGAGACATTGGATCAGATGGACTTGACAGATATATTTAGAACTCTGCATCCCAAAGCAACAGAATATACTTTCTTCTCGAGTGCACATGGAACATTCTCCAAGATAGATCATATACTGGGTCACAAAACAGCCCTTCATAAGTTTACAAGAATTGAAATTATACCATGCTTACTTTCAGACCACAATGCTATGAAGCTTGAAATCAACCACAGAAAAAAGTCTGGAAAACCTCCAAAAGCATGGAGGTTAAAGAACACCCTACTAACGAATGAGTGGGTCAACCAGGCAATTAGAGAAGAAATTAAAAAATATATGGAAACAAACGAAAATGAAAATACAACAATCCAAACGCTTTGGGACGCAGCAAAGGCAGTCCTGAGAGGAAAATACATTGCAATCCAGGCCTATCTCAAGAAACAAGAAAAATCCCAAATACAAAATCTAACAGCACACCTAAAGGAACTAGAAGCAGAACAGCAAAGGCAGCCTAAACCCAGCAGAAGAAGAGAAATAATAAAGATCAGAGCAGAAATAAACAATATAGAATCTAAAAAAACTGTAGAGCAGATCAACGAAACCAAGAGTTGGTTTTTTGAAAAAATAAACAAAATTGACAAACCTCTAGCCAGGCTTCTCAAAAAGAAAAGGGAGATGACCCAAATAGATAAAATCATGAATGAAAATGGAATTATTACAACCAATCCCTCAGAGATACAAACAATTATCAGGGAATACTATGAAAAATTATATGCCAACAAATTGGACAACCTGGAAGAAATGGACAAATTCCTGAACACCCACACACTTCCAAAACTCAATCAGGAGGAAATAGAAAGCTTGAACAGACCCATAACCAGTGAAGAAATTGAATCGGTTATCAAAAATCTCCCAACAAATAAGAGTCCAGGACCAGATGGCTTCCCAGGGGAGTTCTACCAGACGTTTAAAGCAGAGATAATACCTATCCTTCTCAAGCTATTCCAAGAAATAGAAAGGGAAGGAAAACTTCCAGACTCATTCTATGAAGCCAGTATTACTTTGATTCCTAAACCAGACAGAGACCCAGTAAAAAAAGAGAACTACAGGCCAATATCCCTGATGAATATGGATGCAAAAATTCTCAATAAGATACTAGCAAATCGAATTCAACGGCATATAAAAAGAATTATTCACCATGATCAAGTGGGATTCATTCCTGGGATGCAGGGCTGGTTCAACATTCGCAAATCAATCAACGTGATACATCACATTAACAAAAAAAAAGAGAAGAACCATATGATCCTGTCAATCGATGCAGAAAAGGCCTTTGACAAAATCCAGCACCCTTTATAATAAAAACCCTTGAGAAAGTCGGGATAGAAGGAACATACTTAAAGATCATAAAAGCCATTTATGAAAAGCCCACAGCTAACATCATCCTCAACGGGGAAAAACTGAGAGCTTTTTCCCTGAGATCAGGAACACGACAGGGATGCCCACTCTCACCGCTGCTGTTTAACATAGTGCTGGAAGTTCTAGCATCAGCAATCAGACAACAAAAGGAAATCAAAGGCATCAAAATTGGCAAAGATGAAGTCAAGCTTTCGCTTTTTGCAGATGACATGATATTATACATGGAAAATCCGATAGACTCCACCAAAAGTCTGCTAGAACTGATACATGAATTCAGCAAAGTTGCAGGATACAAAATCAATGTACAGAAATCAGTTGCACTCTTATACACTAACAATGAAGCAACAGAAAGACAAATAAAGAAACTGATCCCATTCACAATTGCACCAAGAAGCATAAAATACCTAGGAATAAATCTAACCAAAGATGTAAAGGATCTGTATGCTGAAAACTATAGAAAGCTTATGAAGGAAATTGAAGAAGATTTAAAGAAATGGAAAGACATTCCCTGCTCATGGATTGGAAAAATAAATATTGTCAAAATGTCAATACTACCCAAAGCTATCTACACATTCAATGCAATCCCAATCAAAATTGCACCAGCATTCTTCTCGAAACTAGAACAAGCAATCCTAAAATTCATATGGAACCACAAAAGGCCCCGAATAGCCAAAGGAATTTTGAAGAAGAAGACCAAAGCAGGAGGCATCACAATCCCAGACTTTAGCCTCTACTACAAAGCTGTCATCATCAAGACAGCATGGTATTGGCACCAAAACAGACACATAGACCAATGGAATAGAATAGAAACCCCAGAACTAGACCCACAAACGTATGGCCAACTCATCTTTGACAAAGCAGGAAAGAACATCCAATGGAAAAAAGACAGCCTCTTTAACAAATGGTGCTGGGAGAACTGGACAGCAACATGCAGAAGGTTGAAACTAGACCACTTTCTCACACCATTCACAAAAATAAACTCAAAATGGATAAAGGACCTAAATGTGAGACAGGAAACCATCAAAACCTTAGAGGAGAAAGCAGGAAAAGACCTCTCTGACCTCAGCCGTAGCAATCTCTTACTCGACACATCCCCAAAGGCAAGGGAATTAAAAGCAAAAGTGAATTACTGGGACCTTATGAAGATAAAAAGCTTCTGCACAGCAAAGGAAACAACCAACAAAACTAAAAGGCAACCAACGGAATGGGAAAAGATATTCACAAATGACATATCGGACAAAGGGCTAGTATCCAAAATCTATAAAGAGCTCACCAAACTCCACACCCGAAAAACAAATAACCCAGTGAAGAAATGGGCAGAAAACATGAATAGACACTTCTCTAAAGAAGACATCCGGATGGCCAACAGGCACATGAAAAGATGCTCAACGTCGCTCCTTATCAGGGAAATACAAATCAAAACCACACTCAGGTATCACCTCACGCCAGTCAGAGTGGCCAAAATGAACAAATCAGGAGACTATAGATGCTGGAGAGGATGTGGAGAAACGGGAACCCTCTTGCACTGTTGGTGGGAATGCAAATTGGTGCAGCCGCTCTGGAAAGCAGTGTGGAGGTTCCTCAGAAAATTAAAAATAGACCTACCCTATGACCCAGCAATAGCACTGCTAGGAATTTATCCAAGGGATACAGGAGCACTGATGCATAGGGCCACTTGTACCCCAATGTTCATAGCAGCACTCTCAACAATAGCCAAATTATGGAAAGAGCCTAAATGTCCATCAACTGATGAATGGATAAAGAAATTGTGGTTTATATACACAATGGAATATTACGTGGCAATGAGAAAAAAATGAAATATGGCCTTTTGTAGCAACGTGGATGGAACTGGAGAGTGTGATGCTAAGTGAAATAAGCCATACAGAGAAAGACAGATACCATATGGTTTCACTCTTATGTGGATCCTGAGAAACTGAACAGGAACCCATGGGGGAGGGGAAGGAAAAAAAAAAAAAAGAGGTTAGAATGGGAGAGAGCCAAAGCATAAGAGACTGTTAAAAACTGAGAACAAACTGAGGGTTGATGGGGGGTGGGAGGGAGGAGAGGGTGGGTGATGGGTATTGAGGAGGGCACCTTTTGGGATGAGCACTGGGGGTTGTATGGAAACCAATTTGTCAATAAATTTCATAATAAAAAATAATAAAAAATAAAAAAAATAAAAAATAAAAAATAAAAAATAAATTAAAAAAAAAAGTCCTAGCCACAGCAATTAGATAAGCAAAAGGAATAAATGACAACCAAACTGGTAAGAAAGAAGCAAAATTTTCATGATTTGCAGAAGACATGATATATAGACAACCCTAAAGCCTCCACTAAAATACTACTAGAAATGATTAATGAATTAAGCAAGGTCAAAGGAGAAAAAATCAATGTACAGAGATCTGGTGCATTCTTATACACTAATAATGAAGCAGCAGAAAGAAAGATTAAAAAAATCCCATTTACAATTGCACCAAAAGTATTAAGATGCCTTGGGATAAAAGTAATCAAGGAACTAAAAGATCTGTACTCTGAAAATTATTAAAAAAATGATGAAAGAAATTAAAGATGACACAAAGGATTGAAAGACATACCATGTTCATGGTTTGGAAGAAAAGAATATTGTTAAAATATCTATGGCACCCAAAACAATCTATCCATTTAATACAATCCCTGTGAAAATACCAACAGCATTTTTCAAAGAAGAAACAAACGTAAAATTTGTATAGAACCACTGAAGACCCCAAACAGCCAAAGCAATCTTGAAAAGCAAAACTGTAGGCATCACTACTCCAGATTTTTGGTTATACTACAAAGCTGTAGTAATCAAAACACTATGGTACTGGCACAAATATAGACACATGGATAAATGAAATAGTATAGAAAACCCAGGGGGGAAATATGATCAATTAATCTTTGACATGGAGGCAAGAATATGCAATGGAAAAAAAAAAGACAGTCTCTTCAGCAAGTGGTGCTGGGAAAACTGGACAGTGACATGCAGAAGAATGAACCTGGACCACTTTCTTACTCCATATACAAAAATAAACTCAAAATGGATTGAGAGTCTAAATGTGAAACCTTAAACCATAAAAATCCTAGAAGAGTGCAGAGGCAGTAATCTTTCTGACATTGGCCACAGATATTTTTCTAGATATATCTCCTAAAGAAAGGGAAACAAAAGCAAAACGAACTATTGGCACTTCATTAAAATAAAAGACTTATGTAAATAAAGGAAACACCAACAAAATAAAAGACATCCTATTGAATGGGAAAAGATATTCACAAATGACATAGCTAATAAAGGTTTGGCATCCAAAATACATAAAGAACTGATACAACACAACACACAAAATAATAATAATAATCCATTTAAAAATGGGCAGAAGTTATGAACAGACATTTTTTCAAAGACAATCAAATGGCCAACAGACACATGAAAATATGCTCAACATCACTCATCAGGGAAATTTTAAATCAATACTACAATGAGATATCACCTCACACTTGTCAGAATAATTAAAATAAAAAACACAAGAATCAAGAAGTATTGGAAAGAATGTGGAGAAAAGGAACTTTTATGCCCTGTTAGTGGGAATGCAAACTGATACAGCCATCATAGATGACACTATGGATGTTCCTCAAAAAATTAAAAATGGGTTTATCTTATAATCCAGTAATCCTACTACTGGGTATTTACCGAAAGAATATGAAAACACTAATTCAAAAAAATACATGCACCCCTATGTTTAAATCAACATCTACAACAGTAAAATTATGGAAACAGTGCAACTGTCCATTGACTGATGAATGAATAAATAAAAGGTGGTGTGTGTGCATACACCGTGGAATATTACTCAGCCATAAAAAAGAATGAAATCTTACCATGTATGATGACGTGTATCCAGCTAGAGAGTATAATGCTAGGTGAAATAAGTCAGTCAGAGAAAGACAGATACCATATGATTTCACTTATATTTGGAATTTAAGAAACAAAACAAGTGAACAAAGGGGGGTGGGGGTGGGGAAACCCGAACCGAAACAGATTCTTAACTGTAGAGAACAAACACCCAAACAGATGGTTACCAGAAAGGAGGTGGGTGGGGGGATGGGTGACATAGGTGAAGGGGATTAAGAATAGATTTATCTCGAGAAGTACCTGGGGATACATGAATTGTTGAATCAATACATTGTACACCTGAAACTAATATAATTCTATATGTTAACTACACTGGAATTAAAAAATAATATAAGCTCAATCAAAAGACTATCCCTAACCTGAAGACATTCCCAGGTACATTTAACAAATTATGATTCGATATTTTGTACACCACTTTAATTCTTTTTATTGAGTGCTTATTCTTCTGTTTCTAACTTTCATTTGAAGTTCAAAATCTTGCTATTAGCAATGTTTGTTTCCCTAAAAAATATTTTTTAAAATATTTACAACACCATCAAACTAAATACAATCAAAATTGAAGGTACACCTTACCTGAAACTAACATATATGTCCAGTACACACACACACACAAATATATATATATATATATATATATATACATACACACACACACACACACATATATACACATATATACACATATATATATTCAATATATATTCAATATATATATACTGTATATATATATTCTATACATATATTCTATATATATTCAATATATATTCAATATATATAGATACAGTTTTGATTGTATATTGAATATGTATTGTATATAGAATATATATATTCAATATATGTATAGAATATATAGAATATATACATTGAATATATATTATATATATACACACACATACATACTAAGTTACACCTTTACAATAGTTTCAAAACAAGAACATAATGCTTATGTTGATTTACAAAGAATTATTCAAAGCCTCAAGCATTTCTAAAATATGATTAATAAAGGGTAAAGAAAGTACATACTGCTTTAAAATGTTTTTTAAGTTTAATATTAGCTCCATCTCAGAACATAATTTAACTATGTATACATCTATCTATGTGTGTCCGTGTATGTATATCCAATATTTGCTAACTAATTACAAATTTTATTTATTTATTTTTTTTATTTTAAATTTTTTTTTCAACGTTTATTTATTTTTGGGACAGAGAGAGACAGAGCATGAACAGGGGAGGGGCAGAGAGAGAGGGAGACACAGAATCGGAAACAGGCTCCAGGCTCCGAGCCATCAGCCCAGAGCCCGACGCGGGGCTGGAACTCATGGACCGCGAGATCGTGACCTGGCTGAAGTCGGACGCTTAACCGACTGCACCACCCAGGCGCCCCTACAAATTTTATTTTTAAATAGTGTAGCGTGTTTGTAAATATATATTTATTACTTGTGAACATAATCACTTCCAAGTACATTTTAGTTCCATACTTTCTCAATTTAGTGAGAACATTATTTTTACCATGACTATGTTCTATAAAAATTTATGTTCCTATGATCACTGCAAAACAAAAACAAAAAAAAACAAAAACTTCAATAGAGAATATCTAAACTTAGTCTACCCTACTATTCACACTCTTTTACCTTCAGTGAAATAAGCTTCCAAAGTATTTCTTTTGATTTCAAGATTGATTGAAAAAATGTTGAAAGCTTCTCAGAATTAACAAAATAGTCTTCAAAACAAGTGCATAATGACCCTAACATAAAACTTGGACTGCTTAACTCTGCAAAATTCCATTTCTGCTAATAACGTTAACACATTAAGAGTTATAACTTCATAATACATATTTGAACAAAAACGAACTTAGAATAAAAAAATGAGTAATGTTAAACTAGAAAACTCATTTGATGTGAATGAAAAGTCATGCCTTGCTTGGATGATGTATAAGCCTACTTTCTGAAGCTCCAAGAAGTTGCCATCTTTGAGCAAAGTCTTCTTAAATAACCGTTAATTTTTCAAGACTGTTATATTACACAATCCTTCCTCGTTTTATGTGGTCTATATGACTGTGGCTTCTTTGGTGAGATGTTATTTGTCAACATTCTCTGCAAAGTACACATCTATTAAAATTCTTGAGTAGCAGAAATTCAGCATTTATTTTTTCATTAGCATGAGATTTTCTTATCTTTTAATTCGTTTGTCCAAAACTGCTTTGTCACAGAATAAAAGCATTATCAAACAATACATCAAAAGAATTATTTTACTTTTACACATCCCATTAAATTGCAAAAACCCAGTAAGTCAGTCGTTCAGACTATCCTTGTCCTAAGGCAGGGCTGCTTATCCTTGCTTGCTTCTGTTTCACAAAGACCTAAGCTATAATTTCCACCATGCTACATGGTTTAGAAGGACTGACAGCCTGGAGACCAGGCATCTTGCAGATTGCCGCCATAGGGAGGGCACAACTGCCTGTTATAGCAAGTGGCCATCTGGCACGGGCTAGATTACTTTTCTTATCACTGAAGGAGACTGGAAAGAGTTATTTCACTTCAGTCCTGTCCAACCATAGTTTATTTGTCCATCCCTTGCATACTGTCCTTTAAAGTGAGAGGCTAATTTTAATCTGTCTAGAAAGGTAAGAAAAAAAAAAGGTTACCCCTGTTGGCTTTCAGTCTCTGTCACATGTTAAAGTATGAAGGTTGTTCATCATCCATGCATCTCACACTACTAGATAAGAACTTTGCACAAGCTAGTAGAAAAAACGATGGAGTTATACCAAGCTTATCTGGGTGTATTTTAATGCACCTATTAATAACAGTATAATAAAATTTAAAAATCTGGAAAAATGCTAAATTTGATGTAGTGCTGGGTCAACAGGCATGAACTGAGACTGACTACCTGTGTGCCAAACCCAGACATGTGTCACCCTAGCAGTAGGATAAAATCAGAATGGACATTTAAGTTTTAAAAGAAAGTAAAATGTATAAATGTTGTCTAACATTTTTATAGGTTCATATGACTGAGAGTATATAAATACAAGGTTGAAGGTAAGTTTTTTTTAAATAAGACTATAACTTCCTCTTCAAGACCCCCTAGGGAGAGCATCATTTTGCCAGAAGCTCTTCAATATCTTAGTTGCTGTCTAATCCGCTTGAATTATCAAGAAGTCAAGGGAACAGAGTTATTTGACTAAGATATTTTCTGAATTTGCATAGGTTGGCCCACAGATTTAGGCTCATACATCAGTAAGTTTTATTTTTAAAGTCAGAGAGTCTGGCAAAACTGGTGTAGCAATATGAGAATACAGTCATATGCAGACATAAGTTTGGCTCAAGTTCTTTATCTGAAAATATAGGAAGAAGTTAATGAAGTAGCATGAAACATAAACAAGGTGTAAAATAAAATAAAGGCAGTATTGAGGACAGCTATACAAATGTGAAGTGGCTGGAAGTCAGAATTTCTGAAAAGAGGCAGAGTAAAAGAGTCTAGGGAAAGCACATCTGCCATGAGAAAGTAAATCCCTACTGTCAATCATGGTATCAGTACAATCAAGTAAGAAATTTTTTTTTTCATTTGACTTGACAAACATATCTGGGTGCTGCACTCAATGGGTGTAATGATGTGAGGAGAAAACAGAACACTCACTCAGCAGTAACAATTTCAGCTCTGCAGAGGCCGATGTGCCCCAGCCTGCTTATCACGATGACTTTCTTCAGCTATTTTAGAGAATAATTTACACTGGTCTGTAGAATGATGAGCATGCCAAAGATAACCTGTAAAAAGGGGGGCTTTCTCCCTTCTTTAACTGGGACATGTGAGTGGAGATTTATATAATACAAATGTGGTGTTTGGAGGTGCAGCCAGATTCTACTACCTGAGGAGTAGTGGGATGGGGGATGGAGTGGCCAGCCTGGGAGTGAAATTTCACATTTGCTGGTGGGTTAACAGCAAGTGAGCGCCCCAACTCCACCTTCTCTGCTTGTCTCCCAGCCCTGTTTTCACAGTGTGATGACTAATATCTTCCAATCAAAGTGCTAATAACTGTAACTTCAACATACTATCTTTAAGGATGATGAAATGGCGGTGAATGTGAAGAAAGTGTTCAGAGAGAGCAATTACTCCATTTGGTCCCAGCCTACTTGTACTTCTGGTTGTGTCTAGCACATTAACACAGAGGCAGAGATGCTGCTTCTAGCGAATACTCTTCCTGGTAGTTGCCTATCGCTCCTGGTCTTATCCCTGAAGATGTAAATGTGTAATTATTCTGGAGCTGACCGTTATTGCTCAGGTCTTTTGCTCCAGGAGGAGAAATATTTCTGGCTGCTTTTATTTTTGCAAATGAGCCTTCTGAGAATTTCTGAGAAGCAGGAAGTCCAGACACATAATAACTAGATGGGCAGATAGATGATTGATAGACAGATGTATGACATACATGTATATATGTAAGTATGATTTTATTTTTTTTGAACGTACCACGGCAGGTCCAATTTGTGTTCATGTGTACTAAGTGGACAAATATCCTATAAAATACTTTAGAAAAAAATTACTCAGCTGTTTTCATAGACAGCAGAAGACTGAGGTAAGGTGAGTTATCTATATCCATGAAGCCAGTAATAAGGACATTTCTTGGGTTTAGTTCTTGGGGCTTAGAGACTGCCAAAGATGCACAGTTGCTAAAGGGTCACTTGTAGTTTTACAGAGACCAAGCTGTTTTGTGAGTGTTACAGGGAGGAGGTGGTAAACAGGGCAAAGAAGAGAAAGGAAACAACTTCTAAACTAGGAGGGGAACCTCTTGCTCCCACAGTATCCACTCATGGTGTGAAGGAGAAGAAGTGATGGAAACCAACTCCTCTCTCTATTGGCCCTTGTTATCCACCAGTTCCCTTGTCCAGCATTTATGCCCATTTTGGCAGGATTCCTTCAAAATTCCTCTTGTTATCCAAATTTTCAAAATTCAGATATCAGTCTTAGCTAGAAAGCCTATGAAATGACAGCTATAGCTGCCTAATTTGTGTTAGGTCTACTCTTGACTTCACACAGATTCTCAGCTGGAAGACATCACTACCTGGAATGAAGATGGGAGGGGAATAATTACATATCTGCAGTATCCCTTTCCTTAGTACAGTTTAATATGTAAGTACCTATAATCTCTCCTATTTGTAATATTTCATTTCATTATTAACAATCCTGAAGTCCAATCTGAATCTGAAGCAACTTGGTGTGGAGAAAAGAGAGGACAGAAAAACCCTTACCCAAGGCTCTTAGGTGGTCCAGAAAGCAAGAGCACCCTCTACGATGCCCTCAACAAAGACAAAGTCTGCCGAGGAAGAAGCTGACTTATTGTCAGGGTAAATCTTTCTAAATGAAAAATCTACTGTCTTTTTCCAAGGAGATATCTTTTTTCTCTAAAGTTGTTTTTTTCAAGGTAACATCTGTTTAATGAGATTCTCTGACTTTATTGATCTATGGGTGACTATTGTATATTTATTATGATGTCAGCTCCTTTATGTCCAAAAATTTTGTTCTGAAAAGCACCTCCTCAAGCATCTTTCGTATTAAGATGCTCAGTGAGAACCCATCAATAATTCCATTGGCTTTCTGCCTAAATCCTTCCACTGAGCAATCCTCCTGCAGTGTGGGATCATGTCCATATAGTGGTAGATCTCACAGTGTGCCTGCCCATCACAAGTCCATATCTTATATCCTGTTTATATTATTTCTTTATTTTTTTTCTTCTTATATTCTTTAGGCTGCAAGAATTTAACACTCAGAAGAATTTCCAAATTATCTTTGATTTAGTCAAATAAAAACCTTTCCCTGTTTCCCTTCCCTATCTCCTTAAATATTGTGTGCCATGAGAAAATACATTTGAAGAAAATTTAGCTACAATATTGAATCAGGGTATGAAGTTAGAGAGTGTCCACAGAAACCACAGGAAATAATGGAGTAAAGGACATCTTTGAAGGGTACACTGTGTTGTGGGCAAGTGAAATTTGTTCAACAGAACATTAAGTACACCTCTGAAGGAGCTACAAGGTGGCTGCTCTTTTGTGGAAGGATATGATTTACTAAATTGCAGTCTATAACTGCAAGCTTCTTTAGTCTTTAAAAAAAGCAGGCATCCTCTTCCTCCCAACATCTGGTTGTCAAATCAGTCACTTCAATCAGTGCTTTAAGAATACATTTTAGAAAGGCTACAGTGAGTAAAGTATTTACTCTTTCTTTCTTTAGATACACACCCTTTGCCTAGTTAATTGTAAAATTCGTCAAGGATTATAGACCTGCTTATTGTTCTTCCACTCTATAATTTCAATTAAGCATATACTGAAGAGTCCAAATTTGCAAACATTTTCAGCTCTGAATTCTCTTTGCTCCAGGGTTTAGCACATGATGTTTTTTCCTAAAGTGGATTCCTTTTTCATATTTCCATTTCAGTGAATGGTATCACTATTCATCCAGTTGTGCAAGTGAGAACCCAAAAGACCTTCTCCACCACCCCAAAATCCAGTTGATCTTACTTCTAAATTATCTCTTGAGTCTGCCTAAGCTCCTTCATCTGCCATGAGAAACTTATCCTCTTACTTCAGTGTAGGAAGAATTTAGTTATGTATTATCCACCCAGTTCAGGGCAAACTCGGCATGTCCAAAAGCTCACTAAGAGCCTTGATTAATAAGAAAATTAACTACTCTAGGACCGTATCCACTAGAAATCAGAAAAGTTTCAAAGGTATGTTTTTTCACCTGTTCAACCATACTTGTCTCTGTCAGTAGAAGGGAACAGTACCAAGATCTAATTTTCTCCTATTTTTGTTAATGATACCATGCCCTCTTAGATTTTAAGTGGATTTTTCCTTTAGCTATATTCTTATAAAGTCTAATACATAGTTATGTGTTCCTTCCTCCTACCCCAACACTGAACAATATCTTATTTCTCTTTATCAACATTAGTGAATGCTCCCTTTTCTGTTTATATCTAAATGGAAGACATAAAGACATACTTAACAGGACACAAGTTAATGATGTTATGGTTTTTAATTTTATAGTTTCATACTTGTGATATTGTAACCATATGGCAAATGAAATGGGATTGTTTTCTATGGTACAGGCTGAGATTCTACACGTATTGCATAAAATATATAAAATGCAAGTAAAGATGAGATAAAATTAGTATGGTATGGAATAAGGATGAGTCATTAGATAAATAACTAGTTCATCTAATTAAGAAAAAAAAACTATCAAAAGAATATGTATACAAAGGTTTCTTAGATAGACAAAGCTAGGAAATGAATAGAGGAAACTGGTTATTCCAACATGAAATCTCATTTGGGAAAGCTTCAGAGATGCCAGTGACTTGACTAATTAAAAGAGGAATGGAACAGCACTGCTTTGGAAGGGAAAAATAAAACTTAGCTATAGTATGACCTAATGTGGTATATTTTGATGGAGAAGTTATAAAGAATATAGAAGATTCATTACCTTAAAGTTCTTATCATTTTGTCAGATAACAAGATGTACGAGGGGATAATTAATTTTAAAAAATAAAGCTTGAGGGGCATCTGAGATGGTGGTACAGGAACTGAACTCATCTCCTCCTACTGACACACCAAATATATAGCTACGTATGGATCATTTCCCTTGAAAAGATCTGAAAGCTAGATTAACTGCTCTCCACAAGAAAGGATAAAATGATCATATCAATAAGGGTAGGAGAGGCAGAGACATGGTCTCATAACTCACCGCTGCCCAAGTGGCAACACACAGTAGGGAGGGATCTCACCAGACCGATGCTTCTCTGAGAAAAACAAGGGGTTAATGGCCAACATTGACCACCTTGGACCTGGGATCTATACTAGAAAGATGAATCCCCAGAACACGTAGTTTGGAAAACCAACAGATCTGATGTCCAAGGGTTTCCAAAGTGCTACAGGAAACAGATTCCTTTCTTGGAGGGCTTGCATGTGGTCTCACTCACCAAGACCCCGCAAAAAAAAAATTAGCAATTTGAAAAGGTCCTAGATTATATGTGAGGGAGATTCATTTGCTGATTTGGGGATATTAGCCAGAGGACTTGGGGAAAGTTGAAATGCTCCCCAAAGAAAAAGATACTGGTATATGCATTGTCTCACTCTCCATGTAGTCTGCCAGCACAGGCTGATGAACTCAAATGTGGTACTTTTCTACCATATTGCTGGATGGGTAGGGACAAGTGGTTGCAGCATTTGCTGAGAAAGAGAGTATGAGCAGTTGCAGTGTTCTCCCATCCCTGGTTGAGGCTGGTGAACATGAGCACTTGTAACACCCTCCCATTTCCAGCCTAAAGGAAGTTCATGCACACAGACAAAACTCCCTCTTATTACACTGCTGAAGCCCAGGGGCACACAAAAACATGACATTTTCCCAATGTCTTCTGAAACCAGTGAGTATACTTCACACCTTGATAAAGCCAAAACGCATGCACAATCCACACAGAGGATACCACTTGATCATATGGCTTTGGAGGCCAATAAGGTAGCATTCCAGAGTTCCTTGGGACTATAACAATCAGAAAGACACCTCTTGGCAATTCAGTACTCCCAGAAGGCTACCTAAGTAACAGACTGAAGCACAACCCATTTTTCAATGAAAAAAAGCCTATTTACTTAGTGTGGAGTTTCAGCCAGACTTCAGGTTTCACACATATCTAGAGTCTAAGGAGAAACTTCCAGGAAACAAGCAGTGAGACACCATTCTTGCACAAACCCTTGGTCTCACTATTACTTGTCAAGATTTCTCAAAAAGAACTTCAACACTTGTCTGGAGCTTTGATTTTTGCAACAATTACCCAGGGGACACCTTAAGCTCTCCTGGCCTGGAGGCCAACAGGAATTAAAATTGTGGCCTCACAGAACAGTATACATTTGCATACTTCAAAAGCTGCTCTCTGAAGGTCTTACTTCCAATAAGCCTAAAACTAGGTGCTAAATAAAATTCCTCCCTTCAGATCACTCACATATCTTGGCACACCTTCAATAATAGGATCATATCAATAATAAATCATAAGGTAACAACAATCACAAAGGTTTGAGAGATAACCAAGAGCTAGGGAAAAGTTGAACAAGAACAATCATCACTTAACAAAGCTAGTCCTTCAAGATAAAGAGAGGTAGCTATTTCACCTAATACATAGAAATGAACCCAAAGAGAAACAAAATGAGGAAACAGAGAAATAGGTTCCAAACAAACAAAAAAAACCCAATACCAAATCTCACAAAAAGATCTTAGTGATACAGAGATAAATAATCTATGTCATAAAGAATTCAAAGTAATGGTCATAAAGATGCATACTGAACTTGAAAGAAGGGATGAATCCAGTGAGAATTTCAACAAAGAGATAGAAAACATAAATAAGTACCAAAATGAAGTCACAGAGCTGAAGAACACAGTAACCAAACTGAAAAATACACTAAGAAAGCTTTAACATCAGATTGGATAAAGTATAAATAAGGATCAGTGAGCAATGGGACTCACTAGATAAAGCAGCAGAAACAAACAATAATGAAGAAAAAAGTAAATGTAACTGAAGAGATTTTTGGGGCAATAGCAAGTGGAACAATATGTGTGTTGTAGGGGTCCCAGAAGAAGAAGAGAGAAAGAGGCAGAAAACTCATCTGAAAAAAAGTAATAGTTTAATACTTCTGGAAGGAAAAAATATTCAGATTAAGGAATCCCAAAGAGTTCCAAGCAAAATGAACCCAAAAAAGGTCACACTATAATTAAAATGTCAAAGTTAAACATAAAGAGAGACTCTTAAAAGCAATAAGAGAAAAACAAGTTATTATGTACAAAAGAAATCCCACAAGGTTATATTAAGAGTCCTTAGCAGAAACTTTGCAGGCCAGAAAGGAGTGGCATGACATATTCAAAGTGCTGAAAGGAGGGGCGCCTGGGTGGCTCAGTCAGTTAAGCGTCCAACTTCGGCTCAGGTCATGATCTCACACTCCGTGAGTTCAAGCCCCGCGCCAGGCTCTATGCTGACAGCTCAGAGCCTGGAGCCTGTTTCAGATTCTGTGTCTTCCTCTCCCTCTGACCCTCCCCCACTCATGCTCTGTCTCTCTCTGTCTCAAAAAAAAAAAAAACCAAAAAACAAAAAAAAACCCAAAGTGCTGAAAGGAACAAACAAACAAACAAACAAAAAACAAACAACCAAACTTTCAACCAAGAATACTCTACCCAGTAAGATTATCATTCAGAGGTGAAAAAGAGAAAAAGAGTTATCCAGACAACCAAAAACTAAAGATGTTTATCAGTACTGAACCATATGAAAAACATTTCTTTAATCTGAAAAGAAATAGTACAAATTAATAAGAAAAAAAAAACCATGAAAGTTAAAATCTCACTAAAAAAGTAAATATATGGTAAAAGCATTGGATTAATTATGAAGCTACTAAGAAGGTTAAAAGACAAAAGTAGTAAAATTAACTACAATACTTTAAATAGTTAAGGGATGCATGAAACTTTTAAAAAATGTATAAAGTGACATCAAAAACATAAAACTTGAAAAGGGTAACTAAAAATGTAGAGTTTTGGAATGTGCTCACATTTAAGTTGGCATCAACTCAAAATAGACTGAAATATATATATATGTGTGTGTGTGTGTGTGTGTGTGTGTGTGTGTGTGTATGATGATATATGCAAACCTCATGGTAACCAAAAAAGCAAAAACTTATTGAAAATATACACACAAAAGAAAATAGGAAAGTAATCTAAACATAATGCTAAATAAAGTCATCATATCACAAGAAAGAAAAAGGAATAGAAACAATAAAATCAGCCCCAAATCAGTGAACAAAATGGCAGTAGATACACACCTATCAATACGTATACTAAATGTACATGGACTAAATGTTCCAGTCAAAACACATAGAGTGGCTGAGTGGATTAAAACACAAAACAAGACAAGACTCATCTATATACTTCCTACAAGAGATTCACTTCAGAAGCAAGGATACACACAGACTGAAAATGAAGGTATGTAAAAAAAATCAATACAAATAGAAACAAAAAGAGGGTTGGTGTAGCTATACCCATATTATATAAAACAGAATTTAAAACACAGAATAGGATAGGGTACTACATAATGGTAAATGAGGCAATCTATCAAGAAAATATAATATTTGTCAATATATATGCACTCAACATAGAACACCAAAAATACATAAAGCAAATATTAACAGACCTAAAGGTAGAATTGACAGTGATACAATAATAGTAGGGACCTTTAGACCTCACTTACATCAATGGATAGATCATCTAGACAGAAAACCAATTAGGAAAATCAGCCTTAACAGACACATTAGACCAGCTAGCCTTAACAGATGTATATAGAATTTTCCATCCAAAGCAGTATATGCATTCTTCTCAAACTGCACATGAAACATTCTCCAGGACTAATCACATATTAGGCCTACCAAACAAGACTTAATAAATTAAAGAAGATTAAAATAATATCAAGCATCTTCTACCACAATGGTATAAAATTAGAAATGAATTTTAAGAAAAAATAAACTACAAATACATGGAAATTAAAAACACAAACCAACATGTTACTGAACAACTAACGGGTTACAGAAGAAATGAAAACAGAAATAGAGGTACCAAAAGACAAATGAAAACATAAATAAGTCATACCAAAATTTATGGGATCAGAAAAAGCAGTTATAAGAGTGAAGTTCATAGCAATATAGTCCTACCTAAAGAAACAAGAGAAATCTCATTTTAACTTTACACCTAAAAACCTCTAGAAAAAGATGAACAAACAAAACTCCAAGTTACTAGAAGAAAGTAAATGAAGATCAGAGTGGAAATAAATGAAAGAGATTAAATATGACAATAGAAAAATCAATGAAACTAAGACTCGGTTCTTTGAAAAGATAAAAGATAAAATTGACAAACGTTGAGCTAGACTCACTAAGAAGAAAAAAGAGAGATAGTCCAAATACATAACATCAGAAATGAAAGAGGAAAAGTTACAACTGATACCACAGAAATACAAAGGATAATAAGAGATGACTATGAGCAATTATGCTCCAAAAAATTGAACAACTTAGAAGAAATGGATAAAGTCCCAGAAATTTACAATCTCTGAGACTAAATCAGAAAGAAAGAAAATCTGAAAGTTACTAGTGAGTTAAATTGGTAATCAAAAACCTCCCAACAAACAAACAGGACCAGACAGCTTCACTGGTGAATTCTACCAAACACTTAATAAAGAGTTAATATCTATACTTCTCAAACTTTTTCAAAAACTTGAAGAGTAAGAAAAACTTATTTTATGAAGTCAGTATTCTGCTGATACCAAAACCAGAGAAGGACATAATACAAAAATAAAATTACAGGCCAATATCCCTGATAAACAGTGGTGCAAAGATCTCCAACAAAATATTAACAAACTAAATTCAACAACTATTAAAAGGATCATACACCATGATCAAGTGGTATTTATTTCAGGGATGCAAGAATGGTTCAACATCTACAAATCATCAATGTGATACACCACCTTAACAAAATAAAAGCTAGAAATTATACGATCAACTCAGATGCAAAAATGGCATTTGGCAAAATTTAACATTCATTTATAAATGTCAACAAAGCGGGTAGAGAGATAATGTACCTCAACATAATAAAGGCCATATATGACAAACCCACAGTCAATATACTCGATGGTGAAAAGTTAAACCTTTTACTCTAGAAACAGGTAAAGAAAAGGATGTACACTATCCCCATTTTCATTCAACATAGCATTGGAAGTCAGGGGGTGGGATTAGGCAAAATGGGTGAAGAAGATTAATAATACGAAAGAGTAGTTAAATAAACCTTTTATAATTAACCTAACTCATAATCAATCACATCTTTGTTTATGGATTATCAGCACTTCTGAGCAATTCATTCAAATTTGAGAGTAGATTTCCCTATTTTAGTCACTGACTGGATCTCAAGCTTACTGAGTGTGAACTATGTGTTATAGGAGAGTATTTTTAAAGTACATCATATAAATATTTGAGATTAATAAATAACTAATAACCTAATGACTTTGAAGAAAAACAGTTGAGAGACAAAGCTGGAAAACTAATTTTAAGGTTCAATTTCCTCTTTAAAATTACATTGAAAACATGCAGTTCATCATATAGGGAGAGGGCCAGATAATACATAAAGAACTTTACAAAGTGAACCAAACACAAAAGGAAACCAAATTAGGTTCAAAAGGGTAGGATTGACACAAAAATTTTAAAACATCACACACACATAAACATGCATGTGTGTGTACATGCATTGTTTGTGACCAAGGAGAAAGAAACACTCACACCAAATCTACTTGGAGTCATTAACAGAACATTTCTGATAATGGAAGGTCTTCCATCTTAAAAACACTTGCTTTAGCTGTTCTCAGTTCTCTAGCTGTCTGTGACATAGTTATCGTATATACATAGTCATCACTAATGTTTACAGAGAGCTTAATATGATCATATATGTCATATTGTCACTTGGCTTAACCAACAATTATTTCCCTACCAACCCAAGATATTTAACCAGAGAGAAAAATCTATTTGATTATATTATCATTTAAATATGCTATTTTAAAAATAGTCCTCGGGGCGCCTGGGTGGCTCCCTCGGTTGAGCGTCCAACTTCGGCTCAGGTCATGATCTCATAGTCTGTGAGTTAGAGCCCCGCGTCGAGCTCTGAACTGAGCGCTCAGAGCCTGGAGCCTGCTTCGGATTCTGTGTCTCCCTCTTTCTCTGTCCCTCCCCCACTCACACTCTGTCTCTCTCCCTCTCTCAAAAATAAATAAACGTTAAAAAAAAATTAAAAAAAAATAGTCCTCAGTATAATATTAACTCAATCTATTAAAGTAAGAACAAAATTTATTGTAAACATTAAAATGCTGAATTCTAACTTTCTAAAGTAATTTTACATATTTGGAAGTTTATTATAATCTTTTCATACATTATGTATGACATCAGTTACAAATCCTATAAGAATTTAATGAATGAATATTTTGCATTATAAGTTTTTTTATACTTCTTCCACAAAATGGAAAAAAAAAGAATGCTGAAGTAAAATGTACTTCATTTGTCATATCAAGGTAAGCATTGTGATGTGCTAAAAAGCATAAAATATTTCTTAAGTATATAATGAACAAAGGATGCAGAAAGATATCTGGGGTACTAAATAGCAAGTTTATAAAAACTTATCAATGGAAATGAGAGTCTTTATAAACAATAAGAAACAAAAAGTTTAGGTAGCGTTTACAAAAGTCATCAAAGTAGAATTGTAGACAACCAGAGGTTGACCAACTGAAAATTTATGAGCAAACATTAATACTTCAGAAATTAGATAGATGTAATATAATATTCTTCAAAAATAATTATTAAAATGAAACATTAAGTAATGAAAGGAGAATATGCTCATGGAAAAATAGTAAGGTAAAGAAAATAGACATGGGAAGAAATAGTAAGGTGAAGAAAAAGACATGGAAAAATAGTAAGGTAAAGAAAATAGAGTATTCCAAGATTAGTTGAATGCATAGCTGCCGATATAAACTGAAATGGGAAAAGATTACTAATAGTCTTTAATAATAAAATAGACATTTTAAAAAGGAAGTTTTTATAAATGTTCAAACTAATAAATTTATATTAATATATTGAATATTGATAAGATAATGCTGATATATTTCTTTTTATATATAAATATTTTAATTAAGAAAAAGTGATTATAGACAAGAAACAAAAGGCATTCAAATCTTCCAGAAGGAGATCAAACTTTCACTCTTTCAGATGACATGAAACTCTATATGGAAAACCCAAAAGATTCCACCAAAAAATTGTTAGAACTGATCCACGAATTCAGCAAAGTCGCAGGATATAAAATCAATGCACGGAAATTGGTTGCATTCCTATACACCAATAATGAAGCAACAGAAAGAGAAATCAAGGAATTGATTCCATTTACAATTGAACCAAAACCCATAAAATACCTAGGAATAAACCTAGCCAAAGAGGTGAAAAATCTACATACTGAAAACTACAGGAAGCTTATGAAAGAAATTGAAGAAGACACAAAAATATGGAAAAATATTCCATGCTCCTGGATAGGAAGAACAAATATTGTTAAAATTTCAATACTACCCAAAGCAATCTATATATTCAATGCAATACCTACCAAAATAACACCAGCATTCTTCACAGAGCGAGAACAAAGAATTCTAAACTTTGTATGGAATCAGAAAAGACCCTGAATGGCCAAAGCAATGTTGAAAATGAAAAACTAAAGCTGGAGGCATCACAATCCTGGAGTTCAAGCTGTATTACAAAGCTGTAATCATCAAGACAGTACGGTACTAGGAGCACCTGGGTGGCTCAGTCAGTTGGGCATCTGACTTCAGCTCAGGTCATGATCTCACAGTTCGTGAGTTCGAGCCCCGCATCGGGCTCCATGCTGACAGCTCAGAGCCTGGAGCCTGCTTCGGATTCTGTGTCTCCCTCTCTCTCTGTTCTTCCCCTGCTTGCACTCTGTCTCTCTTGCTTTCAAAAATAAATAAACATTAAAAAAAATTAAAAAGACAGTATGGTACTGGCACAAAAACAGACATTCAGATCAATAGAACAGAATAGAGAGCCCAGAAATTGACCCATAAACGTATGGCCAATTCATCTTTGACAAAGCAGGAAAGAATATCCAATGGAATAAAGACAGTCTCTTCAGCAAGTGGTGCTGGGAAAACTGGACAGCGACATGCAGAAGAATGAACCTGGATCACTTTCTTACACCACACACAAAAGTAAACTCAAAATGGATGAAAGACCTCAATGTAAGACAGGAAGCCAGCAAAATCCTTGAGGAGAAAGCAGGCAAAAACGTCTTTGATCTGGGCCGCGGCAACTTCTTACTCAACACGTCTCCGGAGGCAAGGGAAACAAAAGCAAAAATGAACTACTGGGACCTCATGAAAATAAAAAGCTTCAGCACAGCAAAGTAAAACAATCAGCAAAACTAAAAGGCAACTGACAGAATGGGAGAAGATATTTGCAAACGACAATCAGATAAAGGGTTAGTATTCAAAATCTATAAAGAACTTATCAAACTCAACACCCAAAAAAGAAATAATCCATTGAAGACATGGGCAAAAGACATGAATAGACACCTCTCCAAAGAAGACATCAAGATGGCCAAACGACACATGAAAAAAATGTTCAACATCACTCATCATCAGGAAAATACAAATTAAAACCACAATGAGATACCACCTCACACCTGTCAGAATGGCTAACATTAACAACTCAGGCAACAACAGATGTTGGCAAGGATGGGGAGAAAGAGAATCTCTTTTGCACTGTTAGTGGGAATGCAAGCTGGTGCAGCCACTCTCGAGAACAGTATGGAGGTTCCTCAAAAAACTAAAAATAGAACTACCCTACGACCCAGCAATTGCACTACTAGGCATTTATCCAAGGGATACAGGTGTGCTGTTTTGAAGGGACACATGCACCCAATGTTTACAGCAGCACTATCAACAATAACCAAAGTATGGAAAGAGCCCAAATATCCACTGATGGATGAATGGATAAAGAAAGAGGTGGTATATATACACATGTATATGTGGTTACAGGTGAGAGTACAGCTCTAGATAACCAAGGAGGGCATGACCAAACACTAAAATTATAAAGATCAGATTAGAAGAAGTAAAAGTTACTTTAAGCAGAAAACCCAAAAGACTACAAACCATTAGAATTACCAAGTGAATTTAGCAATCTTCTAGATTCAGTCAATATACAAAAATCAGTTGTTTTTTATCATAGCAACAAATAAGTGGAAAATAAAAAAAAATTAATTAAAAAATCAGGAATATTGAATACAGAGCAACAAATGTAATACAATAATGGTAAATCTTCAATGCTCAAAACTAAATATTGCTAACAGCGATTAAAATAACAAAAACAAGGACACATCTATGATGCTCAAGAATTGAAAAGACTCCATGTTATGAAATGGGTCCACACATTTAATGTGTTCCCTTTCAAAATTCCAAGTTTTTCTTTTGTGGAAATTGACACATTGTATTCCAAAATTTCTGTGAAAATATAAGTGATCTAAAATACCTAAGACATTCTTGAAACCAAAAACAAAGTAAGAGGAAAATAGCATTCAGGAAAGGGCTTGAGTGAAATTCAGCTGGCAAAATATGTTTTTAAACAATTATAAAATACCCATTTAAATATTGTAAATTCTTATTCCTATCTCATGCCATACAAAAGTATATATATTTATATAAAAGAAAATAAATAGATCTAAATCTATATCTCTAAATATAAAAAAGTACATATAACCTAAATGTGAAAAAAATTAATAAAAACAATAATGTAAATAAAAATATAAAAAATAATAATAACAATATGGCTTAAAGAAGAAATTATAGGATAATATCTTCATGCTCTTGGGCAGGCAAAGATTTATTCCAGAGAATGTAAAATGCACTACTCATTAAAAAAAGGACTAATGACCTTGACTCACTAAAGTTAAGAACGTTTGCTTGTAAAATTTGTAAAAAGTGTTCGCAATACATATAATCCGTAAAAAATGGATATGTGGAGAATATAATTAACTTCCACAAATCAATAAGACAAAAACAAATAACCCAATAATAAATGCAGAAATACCCTGAATAGGTACTTGACAAATATCAAGAGAGCCAAAAAGCATATGAAAATGTATTCAGTATCTCAACTCTCAGACTGACAGTATCAGATGTCTCACAACATACTGTGTTAAAAGAGTCTGTTAGAAGCTGTGTACACCCTGATATGATTGCAAATGGTATGACTGCTACAAAGGGAAATTTAGCAATGCATAACAAACCTACAAGGCATTCATATAGTTTTGGCTTTTGGAAGATGTTAGTGTCCTACATCTTAAAAATAATTACATCGGCACATAAGAGGTAATTTTAAAATCTGAATACAGAGAGAAGTAAATGATACTTAACATTAACACACAGAAGAAAACAACATCCAGGTATTCTATGAGGACCACACTATGGCTATACACTTAGGTCGATATATTCTAGGAACAAAATCATCTTTAAAATCCTGCAATAGGGGCGCCTGGGTGGCTCAGTCGGTTAAGCGGCCGACTTCAGTTCAGCTCACCATCTCACGGTCCGCGAGTTGGAGCCCCGCGTCAGGCTCTGGGCTGACGGTTCAGAGCCTGGAGCCTGCTTCCGATTCTGTGTCTCCCTCTCTCTCTGCCCCTCCCCCATTCATGCTCTGTCTCTCTCTGTCTCAAAAATAAATAAAACGTTAAAAAATTTTTTTAAATAAAAATAAAATAAAATAAAATAAAATAAAATAAAATAAAATAAAATAAAATCCTGCAATTAACTTAGTTTCTTTCTTATTGGTAGTGAAATTGGTGTCGTAGTTCTCAAGTTGTTTTGTGTGCAAAATATGATTTAGTAAATCAATAGATATATTAGTGTTTTTGGAAGCCAGTTTTCTCACTGTAAGAAAAGGGAGCTAGAAATAGGGAATGGAAATAAGAAAACTCTCCAGTAACATATTGGAACTTTAGGTATCAGTATAAACTTAGTTTTTTTAAAATATATCTCCTAGCTCTTTGTATTGATACAGCTTAGAGGCTATCAGACCTCAGTGGAAATAGGTACATATAGAACTCAGTTTTCAATTCCAAAAACTGAAGGAATTTAGTTTAGAGGAGCAAGTTTTCTGGAAAAGTGGCTGATTTCAAATCTGGCCATGCCAAGGAGAAGTTGAGTTTAAAACATCATGCTGAGTCAGAAAACAGGCTCAAAAATTGATATAGACATGTCAAAAAGACAAGAACTGGTCAAGTTTGTTTCTACTGGCAAAGTTTGGGACAAATTCATCATTAAAACTCATAATGACAGAAAGAATTAAAGCATATATATTTTTTTTATTTCTTAGTGATTCTTACACACAGAGAACAAATAATGTGGAAGTATGAGAGAAATGAAAATTTTTCCTTACCTAAAAAAAGGGTAAATAAGAATTTTTAAAAAAATACTAGAAAAATCGACATTTTTTTGAAAAATTATAAAATTTAGACATTTGTAGAATTAGATCCAAACCAAAAGTGTGATACGTGAATATTTATGACCTAAATGATTCAATATCAAATATAAATCAATTTTCTTCAACATATTTCAAACCTCATGTCATTTCCAGTAAAGAATCAATAGTCTTTTTTCAAGAAACTAGACAGATAATATAATAAGATTGATATGAAACAAGAAGAGGACAAGAATATCTATGGCATTTACAATGTAAAAACAAAAACAAAACAAACAGTAAAGTCAAGGAGAAGAAACTATTGCCAGAGATGAACATTACAACTATAACAATGAAAATAGCAAAAGCAGCTGGCACAATGTTTAAAGATCAGTTAAGAACTGAGAGAAGATACTTGAAACTACATGTTATTTGAATATACTACAATTAGATAATATGTTAGTTTTCATAATATATAATGGATCCTTGAAGTAAGGAAGAAAAAATATATCCAATTTAATGGAAACATTAAAAAATGATATAAAGCAATTCCTTAGTAGGAGATACTTCAGAGAATCTTTGGATAGCCATTTGTAGGACTGGAAAGACACCATTTCTCATCAGAAATCAAAGAAATTCTGGTAAACAAAATGAGTTATCACTTGCATACAAAATGATGAGGGCAACAAAGATAAGAAAAATGCAGTTTAAGTTAAATTCCCTTACAGCTAGAAGCCCACTGATAGATGCAGGAGACCTGTAGTGTGTAACACTCCTCAAGAAGTTTATGGCTGCCTTAATGCCTTAATGTTTACACATCCTTAAAAACTAAAGGCACCCAACCTTATCTTGACAATAGCTAAGGTCCTGTGAGACCTTGCTTTCAGCATACAGAAATTCCTTAGAAACTAACTTTATCTTTATCCCCCCTCCCTCCACAAACTTAAAAGTATATAATCAGTTGCTCCTCACAATCCTAGTGCAGCTCTTTCTGCCCAGAGGTCCTGTCCCCCTGATTTAATAAAATCACCTTTTCCAGCAAAGATGTCTCAAGAATTCTTTCTTAGCCATTTGCTCACAAACCACACTTCAAATTCCATCAAGAGAATAGGCAAACAAAGAGTCTGATATTATGTAATTTTTATAAGGATAAAGTCAAAATGGGACCCCAATATACTACTGATTACCATTTACGGTAATTCAGCAATATATAGCAAATTAGTGTATAAGCCTCTCCAAAACAATATTGTGAAATAAAATTAACTTTACATGACAGATTAATCAGATTAACATCATATATCTAATTATGGTATATGCCAAGGGAAGAATCATCATTTACATAGTATTTTTGCCAAAAACTTTTAATCTGTACCTAACACGAATAAAATAGTGGAAACGAACCTAAATTAAGTGACTCTCTAAAAACAAACAAAATCTTATCCAGATTTTCAAAAATGCCATTATTTATATTAAAGACAAAATAAAGTAGAGACAGTGATCTAGATTAAGGTAGAGGCACAACAACAAAATACACAAAACATAAAATTGGTGTATGGATTAAAGAATAACAACTATCAAAAATATACTTGGGAAAATTGTAGAAACTTAAATAGGAACTGAATATTAGGTAATAGCATAACACTAGTAAATGTATTCAGTTTTCTAATTTTATTATGGTTTCAACAGAGAATGTTAAAGGAGACAGAACTCGCCACCTCAAAATACATCTCTTTGGTATAATGATTATTTTATGCTGGTTATTTTTAAGAAATAGCAGGCACAGGAAAAATCCTGAAAACAAAGTAGAACTTATCCTTTCATAAGAGAAATTTACATTTATAAAGGAAGTCTACATTTTTAAGGGTGTCTCCTTCTTTTTACAGGAAAAGGAAAACTGAATCTCAAGGAACATAATGAAAAAAGCATACCAATCCTATCCTTTAGGGATTTCCTTTTAGGGCTAGCAAATCCTATTTTCTAGAGTAAGGTAAAATGGCTAAAGCTGAGTTAGAAGACTGTGATTGTTGTATGTCAAGATTTCTTGACAGATATATCCCTATATGTAGGCTGACTTAGGTCTACATTTGTGATGTGCACTGGCCCACTGGGGCAGCCTTCATTTTACGAGCTCCAATATACAAACTAATTTTATATGTCTAATTTAATCTACCATCATGTATATATTAACATTTGTATTTGGAGAGAAATAAAGCAAATGTGGCAAAACAGAAATTGTTTAACCTAAGTAAAGATTTATAATATCTACTGAACTACATGAAAGTTTTAGTAGATTTCAAAATTTTCAAAGTAACAATCTGGAAAAAAATAAAAAAATACAACTGAAAAGTAAATTAAAAACAAATGACAGTAACAAAAAGAATGATTAAGATCCCTTATGATGAATTTTAACAAGTCTTCTGTTTCCTACCAGAAAGCTAAAAATAAATTCAGTTATTTAAAGAGTTAGTATTATTCCTCAATTGTCCAGATAGAGCTACTAGAATTATAAAATCTTTATTTCTTCTTACTGATATAGCCATTGCTCTCAGAACAGCCAAAGCAGTCAGCTTAATCACTCAATTATGCATCCCTTTCAGATTCATGGAACATGTAACACCTCCCCTTATTGAGCCATTTCTAATTTTAAAACTCTTGAATATAAGAATTCTGGATGAGTTTATTGACTGTTCATTGATTCATCTCAAAGTTGTTCAGGAGTTGTAGGTAAAACTATCAGGAAGCTTATTAGGTTTGACAATGCTAATTCAAAAACAGCAGGCAGCCATTTTCATACAGTGGCTGTGCCTTTGTTTGAGTGAAATTGGAGTCTTTTATAGTCATTACAAAATTGACTCCTAATTTTCCTTTTCCTGTCAAAAGTGCTATTGAATGGGTGAAATATCTTTTATAAATGTTGAGGCTCATAAAAGAAAGAGAAGGTGATGGAAATAAAGGTGACAGAAACAAAAGAAATAAATGACTTAAACAAAAGGTAAAGGTGCTTTTACTAAGAACAAAATTTTTAAACTTCCATTAAGACCAAGTTAATTTGTTCTACCATGCAGACATTCTTTATATATACCCCGACATCACTTGGGCAGCCACGTCTTTCTCTTCCTTATTAAAATGGCTCTTGGAAAGTGCTCTCCCCTGGGGAGGACAGCAGAGTGAGAGGACTCTAAGCTCACCTTGTTCCATAAATACAACTAGATAACACACCAGCGTAAATAACCCAGAAAATGACCCAAAGACTGGCAGAAGAAACTCCATATTTAAAGGTAGAAATGTGGACAGATTCAAGAGTATAGGAAGAATGAAGATGAAGTAGAGAAGAACACAGACCATAGCTGCCCAAGGTAGGAGGTGGAGGGAGCTGTGGGTGCAGAAAAGGACAAGAAACAGGCCATCACATTGGAGAACCTGCATGGAGAAGACAGATCCCCATAATATTAGGCTTTGAAAGCAAGAGGAGCTGAATTTCATGAGTTCTTACAACTAGTAATGAAAAACTCCTAACAAACAAAACTCTAGGAACAGATGGCGATCCTACCAAACATTTATAGAATTAACACCTATTCTTCTCAAACTACTCCAAAAAATAGAAGAGGAAGGAAAACTTCCAAATTCATTCTATGAGGCCAACATTATTCTGATTCTAAAACCAGTAAAAAAAAAAACACCACAGAAAAAGAGAACTACAGGCCAATATCTCATGAACATAGAGGCAAACATACTCAACAAAATATTGGCAAACTGCATACAACAATATATTTTAAAAAATCATTCACCACAATCAAGTGGGATTTATTCCTTCCAGGGATACGAGGGTGGTTTAATATTCACAAATCAATCAACAGGATACTTCACATCAATACAAAACAAATGATAAAAACTATATGATCATTTGAATAGATGCAGACAAAGCATTTGACAAAACATTCATTCCAAATAAAAACCCTCACCAGAGTAGGTTTAGAGGAAACATACCTCAAAATATGAAAGGCCTTATATGAAAAACCCACAACTAACATCTTACTCAGTAGGGAAAAACTAAGAGCTTTTTACCTAAGGTCAGGAACAAGACAAAGATATTCACTTATACCACTTTTTTTTTTAAACATAGTACTAGAAGTCCTACCCACAGCAGTCAGACAACAAAAAGGAATAAAAAACATCCAGACAGGTAAGGAAAAAGCAAAACGTTCACTATTTGCAAATGATACTCTATACAGAAAACCGTAAAGTCTCCACCAAAAAGTCTTCATCAAAAAACTAGAAGTGATAAATGAATTCAATAAGGTTACAAGAAACAAAATCAACATACAGAAATCCATTACATTTCTATACACCAATCGTGAAGCAGCAAAAAGAGAAATTAAGAAAACAATCCCATTTTCAATTACACCAAATAATAAGATATGTAGGAATAAACTTAACCGAGGAGATAAAGACCTCTATTCTGAAAACTATAAACCACCAGTGAACAAAATTAAAGATAATATAAATAAATGAAAAAAACATTCCATGCTCATGGATTGGAGGAACAGGTATTAAAATGTCCATACTACCCAGAGCAATCTACAGATATAATGCAATCCCTAACAAAATACCAAGAGCATTTATCACAGAACTAGAACAAAGAATCATAAAATATGTATGGAACCACAAAAGACCTTGAATAGCCAAAGCAATTTTGAAAAAGAAAAACAAAACTGGAGATATAACAATTCCAGTCTTCAAGTTATATTACAAAGCTGTAGTGACCAAGACAGTATGGTACTGGTGCAAAAATAGATACATACATAAATGGAACAGAATAGGGAGCCCATAAGCAAATCCACAATTATATGGCAACTAATCTTAAACAAAGGAGGAAAGAATATGCAATGGTAAAAAGTCAGTCTCTTCAACAAATAGTGTTGTGAAAACTAGACAGCAACATGCAAAAGAATGAAACTGGTCTTTTTCCTTACTTCATACACAAAAATGAACTAAAAATGGAGTAAGGATCTAACTGTGAAACCTATAAAAATCCCAGAAGAGAGCACAGGCAGCAATTTTTCTGACACTGGTGATAGCAAATCTTTCTAGATATGTCTCCTGAGGCAAAAAAAAAAAAGAAGCAAAAATAATCTATTTGGACTACATCAAAATAAAAAGCTTCTACACAGCAAAAGAAACAATGAACAAATATAAAAGACAACCTACTGAATGGGAGAAGATATTTTCAAATGACATATCCAATAAAGGCTTAGCATCCAAAATATATGAAAAACTTATATAACTTAACACCCAAAGAATTAATAATCCAATTTAAAAATGGGCAGAAGACATGAACAGTTTTTTCAAAGAAGACATCCAGATGACCAACAGACATGTGAAAAGATACTCAACATTATTCCTCATTTGAGAAATTCAAATCAAAACTATAACGAGATATCACCTCACACCTATCAGAATGGCTAAAAAAAGAAAAACAAAAAGAAAAAAAAACAAAAAACAAGAAAAAAGTCCCGGTGACGATTCAGAGAAAAATGATCCTTTTGCCCTGTTGGTAGGAATGCAAACTGGTACAGCCACGATGGAAGACAGTATGGAGGTCTCTAAACAAAAAAAGTTGGAAGATAGCAGCGTAGGAGGACACTGGGCTCACCGTGTCCTTCTGATCACTTAGATTCCACCTACACCTGCCTAAATAACCCAGAAAACCACCAGAAGACTAGCAGAACAGAGTCTCCAGAGCCAAGCGCAGATGAAAGGCCCTCGGAAGAGGGTAGGAAGGGCGGAGAGGTAGTGCACACTCCACGGACTGGCGGGAGGGAGCTGGGGTGGAGGGGCGGCCCGCTGGCCAAGCAGAGCCCCGAGTCTGGCTTGCAAAAGCAGAGGGGCTGGACAGAGTGTGTTCGGACAGCGAGCAGGACTAAACATCTGGAAGGTTATAAGTTAACAGCTCTGCTCGGAGAGCGGGAAGGCAGGAGGACAACGGGAGGGAGAGTTGTTGAGCCCCGGTTGAAAGAGATCAGCTTGGCTGGGAACAAAGGCGCTCACCAGCGCCATCTCCCTCGCCCATCCCCCAGCCAAAATCCCAAAGGGAACCAGTTCCTGCCAGGGAACTTGCTTGCAAGGCACAAACACCCAAGGCTGTGCTTCTGCGGATCCATCCCTCCAGCGGGTCTGACTCCCTCCAGGTGCCTCAGGGCCCATCCCAAAGCGGATCTCCGAACAAAAAGCTAGCTTAGCCTGCCCCTCCTGCCCCTGTGCACCTTGATGATCCACCCCAGCTAATAGCCAGATCCCCAGTACCACAAGCCTGGCAGTGTGCAAGTAGCCCAGACGGCCACGCCACCCCACAGTGAATCCCGCCCCTAGGAGAGGGGAACAGAAGGCACACACCAGTCTGACTGTGGCCCCAGCAGTGGGCTGGGAGCAGACATCAGGTCTGACTGAGGCCCCACCCACCAACGTGAGTTATTCCAGACAGCACAGGGGAAATGCCTTGCAGTTCACACCACTCCAGGGACTATCCAAAATGACCAAACGGAAGAATTCCCCTCAAAAGAATCTCCAGGAAATAACAACAGTTAACAAACTGATCAAAAAGGATTTAAACAATATAAGAGAAAGTGAATTTAGAATAATAGTCATAAAATTAATCGCTGGGCTTGAAAATAGTATAGAGGACAGCAGAGAATCTCTTGCTACAGAGATCAAGGGACTAAGGAATAGTCAGGAGGAGCTAAAAAATGTGATAAACGAGTTGCAAAATAAAATGGAAACGACCAGGGCTTGGATTGAAGAGGCAGAGGAGAGAATAGGTGAACTAGAAGATAAAATTATGGGAAAAGAGGAAGCTGAGAAAAAGAGATAAAAAAACCCAGGAGTATGAGGGGAAAATTAGAGAACTAAGTGATGCACTAAAGAGAAATAATATATGCTTAGTTGGTATTCCAGAGGAGGAAGAGAGAGGGAAAGGTGTTGAAGGTGTACTTGAAGAAATAATAGCTGAGAACTTCCCTGATCTGGGGAAGGAAAAAGGCATTGAAATCCAAGAGACACAGAGAACTACCTTCAGACGTAACATGAATCGATCTTCTGCACGACATATAGTGAAACTGGCAAAATACAAGGATAAAGAGAAAATTCTGAAAGCAGCAAGGGGTAAACGTGGCCTCACATATAAAGGAAGACCTATAAGACTCGTGACTGATCTCTCTTCTGAAACTTGGCAGGCCAGAAAGGAATGGCAGGAGATCTTCAATGTGATGAACAGGAAAAATATGCAGCCGAGAATCCTTTATCCAGCAAGTCTGTCATTTAGAATAGAAGGAGAGATAAAGGTCTTCCCAAACAAACAAAAACTGAAGGAATTTGTCACCACTAAACCAGCCCTACAAGAGATCCTAAGGGGGATCCTGTGAGACAAAGTACCAGAGACATCGCTACCAGCATAAAACATACAGATCACAAGGACTCTAAACCCGTATCTTTCTATAATAACACTGAATGTAAGTGGACTAAATGCACCAACCAAAAGACATAGGGTATCAGAATGGATAAAAAAAACAAGACCCATCTATTTGCTGTCTACAAGAGACTCATTTTAGACCTGAGGACACCTTCAGATTGAGAGTGAGGGGATGGAGAACTATTTATCATGCTACTGGAAGTCAAAAGAAAGCTGAAGAAGCCATACTTATATCAGACAAACTAGACTTTAAATTAAAGGCTGTAACAAGAGATGAAGAAGGGCATTATATCATAATCACAGGGTCTATACATCAGGAAGAGCTAACAATTATAAATGTCTACGCACCAAATACGGGAGCCCCCAAATATATAAAACAATTACTCACAAACATAAGCAACCTAATTGATAAGAATATGGTAATTGCAGGGGACTGTAACACTCCACTTACAGAAATGGATAGATCATCTAGACACATGGTCAATAAAGAAACAAGGGCCCTGAATGATACATTGGATGAGATGGACTTGACAGATATATTTAGAACTCTGCATCCCAAAGCAACAGAATATACTTTCTTCTCGAGTGCACATGGAACATTCACCAAGATAGATCACATACTGGGTCACAAAACAGCCCTTCATAAGTATACAAGAATTGAAATTATACCATGCTTACTTTCAGACCACAATGCTATGAAGCTTGAAACCAACCACAGGAAAAAGTCTGGGAAACCTCCAAAAGCATGGAGTCTAAAGAACACCCTACTAACGAATGAGTGGGTCAACCAGGCAATTAGAGAAGAAATTAAAAAAATATATGGAAACAAAAGAAAATGAAAATACAACAATCCAAGCGCTTTGGGATGCAGCGAAGGCAGTCCTGAGAGGAAAATACATTGCAATCCAGGCCTATCTCAAGAAACAAGAAAAATCCCAAATACAAAATCTAACAGCACACCTAAAGGAAATAGAAGCAGAACAGCAAAGGCAGCCTAAACCCAGCAGAAGAAGAGAAGTAATAAAGAGCAGAGCAGAAATAAACAATATAGAATCTAAAAAAACTGTAGAGCAGATCAACGAAACCAAGAGTTGTTTTTTGAAAAAATAAACAAAATTGATAAACCTCTAGGGGTGCCTGGGTGGCGCAGTCGGTTAAGCGTCCGACTTCAGCCAGGTCACGATCTCGCGGTCCGGGAGTTCGAGCCCCGCGTCAGGCTCTGGGCTGATGCCTCAGAGCCTGGAGACTGTTTCCAATTCTGTGTCTCCCTCTCTCTCTGCCCCTCCCCCGTTCATGCTCTGTCTCTCTCTGTCCCCAAAAAAAAAAAAAAAAAAAATTGATAAACCTCTAGCCAGGCTTCTCAAAAAGAAAAGGAAGATGACCCAAATAGATAAAATCATGAATGAAAATAGAATGATTACAACCAATCTCTCAGAGATACAAGCAATTATCAGGGAATACTATGAAAAATTATATTCCAACAAACTGGACAACCTGGAAGAAATGGACAATTTCCTAAACACCCACACCCTTCCAAAACTCAATCAGGAGGAAATAAAAAGTTTGAACAGACCCATAACCAGCGAAGAAATTGAATCAGTCATCAAAAACCTCCCAACAAATAAGAGTCCAGGACCAGATGGCTTCCCAGGGGAGTTCTACCAGACGTTTAAAGCAGAGATAATACCTATCCTTCTCAAGCTATTCCAAGAAATAGAAAGGGAAGGAAAACTTCCAGACTCATTCTATGAAGCCAGTATTACTTTGATTCCTAAACCAGACAGAGATCCACTAAAAAAGGAGAACTATAGGCCAATATCCCTGATGAATATGGATGCAAAAATTCTCAATAAGATACTAGCAAATCGAATTCAACGGCATATAAAAAGAATTATTCACCATGATCAAGTGGGATTCATTCCTGGGATGCAGGGCTGGCTCAACATTCGCAAATCAATCAATGTGATACATCACATTAATAAAAGAAAAGAACGATATGATCCTGTCAATCAATGCAGAAAAGGCATTTGACAAAATCCAGCACCCTTTCTTAATAAAAACCCTTGAGAAAGTCGGGATAGAAGGAACATACTTAAAGATCATAAAAGCCATTTATGAAAAGCCCACAGCTAACATCATCCTCAACGGGGAAAAACTGAGAGCTTTTTCCCTGAGATCAGGAACACGACAAGGATGCCCACTCTCACCGCTGCTGTTTAACATAGTGCTGGAAGTTCTAGCATCAGCAATCAGACAACAAAAGGAAATCAAAGGCATCAAAATTGGCAAAGATGAAGTCAAGCTTTCACTTTTTGCAGATGACATGATATTATACATGGAAAATCCGATAGACTCCACCAAAAGTCTGCTAGAACTGATACATGAATTTAGCAAAGTTGCAGGATACAAAATCAATGTACAGAAATCAGTTGCATTCTTATACACTAATAATGAAGCAACAGAAAGACAAATAAAGAAACTGATCCCATTCACAATTGCACCAAGAAGCATAAAATACCTAGGAATAAATCTTACCAAAGATGTCAAAGATCTGTATGCTGAAAACTATAGAAAGCTTATGAAGGAAATTGAAGAAGATTTAAAGAAATGGAAAAACATTCCCTGCTCATGGATTGGAAGAAGAAATATTGTCAAAATGTCAATACTACCCAAAGCTATCTACACATTCAATGCAATCCCAATCAAAATTGCACCAGCATTCTTCTCAAACTAGAACAAGCAATTCTAAAATTCATATGGAACCACAAAAGGCCCTGAATAGCCAAAGGAATTTTGAAGAAGAAGACCAAAGCAGGAGGCATCACAATCCCAGACTTTAGCCTCTACTTCAAAGCTGTAATCATTAAGACAGCATGGCATTGGCACAAAAACAGACACATAGACCAATGGAATAGAATAGAAACCCCAGAACTAGACTCACAAACGTATGGCCAACTCATCTTTGATAAAGCAGGAAAGAACATCCAATGGAAAAAAGTCTCTTTAACCAATGGTGCTGGGAGAACTGGACAGCAACATGCAGAAGGTTGAAACTAGACCACTTTCTCACACCAGTCACAAAAATAAACTCAAAATGGATAAAGGACCTAAATGTGAGACAGGAAACCATCAAAACCCTAGAGGAGAAAGCAGGAAAAGACCTCTCTGACCTCAGCCGTAGCAATCTCTTACTCGACACATCCCTAAAGGCAAGGGAATTAAAAGCAAAAGTGAATTACTGGGACCTTATGAAGATAAAAAGCTTCTGCACAGCCAAGGAAACAACCAACAAAACTAAAAGGCAACCAACAGAATGGGAAAAGATATTCGCAAATGACATATCGGACAAAGGGCTAGTATCCAAAATCTATAAAGAGCTCACCAAACTCCACACCCGAAAAACAAATAACCTAGTGAAGAAATGGGCAGAAGACATGAATAGATACTTCTCTAAAGAAGACATCCGGATGGCCAACAGGCACATGAAAAGATGCTCAACGTCGCTCCTCATCATGGAAATACAAATCAAAACCACACTCAGATTTCACCTTATGCCAGTCAGAATGGCCAAAATGAACAAATCAGGAGACTACAGATGCTGGAGAGGATGTGGAGAAACGGGAACCCTCTTGCACTGTTGGTGGGAATGCAAATTGGTGCAGCCACTCTGGAAAACAGTGTGGAGGTTCCTCAGAAAATTAAAAATAGATCTATCCTATGACCCAGCAATAGCACTGCTAGGAATTTACCCAAGGGATACAGGAGTACTGATGCATAGGGGCATTTGTACCCCAATGTTTATAGCAGCACTCTCAACAATAGCCAAATTATGGAAAGAGCCTAAATGTCCATCAACTGATGAATGGATAAAGAAATTGTGGTTTGGGGCACCTGGGTGGCTCAGTCGGTTAAGTGTCCGACTTCGGCTCAGGTCATGATCTCGCGGTTCGTGAGTTCAAGCCCCACGTCAGGCTCTGTGCTAATGGCTCAGAGCCTGGAGCCTGTTTCAGATTCTGTGTCTCCCTCTCTCTCTGACCCTCCCCCGTTCATGCTCTGTCTCTCTCTGTCTCAAAAATAAATAAACGTTAAAAAAAATTTAAAAAAAAAAGAAATTGTGGTTTATATATACAATGGAATACTACGTGGCAATGAGAAAGAATGAAATATGGCCCTTTGTAGCAACGTGGATGGAACTGGAGAGTGTGATCCTAAGTGAAATAAGCCATAAGGAGAAAGACAGATACCATATGTTTTCACTCTTATGTGGATCCTGAGAAACTTAACAGAAACCCATGGGGGAGGAGAAGGAAAAAGAAAAAGAAAAAAAAGAGGTTAGAGTGGGAGAGAGAGCCAAAGCATAAGAGACTCTTAAAAACTGAGAACAAACTGAGGGTTGATGGGGAGTGGGAGGGAGGGGAGGGTGCGTGATGGGTATTGAGGAGGGCACCTTTTGGGATGAGCACTGGGTGTTGTATGGAAACCAATTTGACAATAAATTTCATATATTGAAAAAAAATAAAATAAAATATGTCACCTCAAAAAAAAAAAGAAACTAATTAAAAAGTAGAAGTATCCTTTTATCCAGGAATTACACTACTGGATACTGACATCCAAAATATGAAAACACTAATTTAAAGGAATATATGCACTTCTATGTTTACTGCATTATTTACAATAGCCAAATTATGGAAGCAGCCTAAGTGTCCATTGTTAGATGAATGGATAAAGAAGATATGGTATACATATACAATAGATTATTATTCAGCCTTAAAAAGAATGAAATCTTGCCATTTGCAACAACATGGATAGATCTAGAGAGCATAATGTTAAGTGAAATAAGTCCGTAAGAGAAAGACAACTGAATTCACACATATGGAATTTAAGACACAAAACAAACAAAAGGGAAGAAAGAGAGATAGGCAAACCAAGAAACAGACTTTTAACTATAGATACCAAATTGATGGTTATCAGAGGGGAGGTGGGTGGGTGGATGGGTGAAATAGGTGAAGGGGACTAAGAGTACAGTTACCTTTAATGAGCCCTAAGTGATATATGAAAGTGTTGAATCACCATATTGTGCATCTGGAACTAATGTAACACTCGAATTAAAAAAAGACAACAAAATAATAATAATAATAATAATAATAATAATAATAATAAATAATAATAATAATAAAATGGTCTTTGGAAGTGACCTTGAGAGTTTCAGATCTTTTAGTGGCAGATTCTTCTTTTTAGTATATTTGTAATGCTGATTAGTGAATAACTACTAGATACTACAAAAAGAGCATTTCCCCTCCTGTTTTAGTTAGCATGGGATGTGCCCTCATTTACATGGTCCATCGATAGTGCCTGTCTTTTTATTGTTGAAATTTATGGTTTTTGTAATACATTTATGAGGTGATAGACTTAACTATTGTTTTGGGAACTTTTTCTATATTCATAAAGAACCTCAGAGCCTTCCCAATCTTCACATTTGTTATCTCAAGTATATGGATACTCACGGAAGATAAATCTTCACTTTGTGACCAGAAAAACAGCCACTTCTTAACCTCAGACACTATAATGCCCTCAAAGAACACCAATTATTTTTACAGCAATTTACAGAGCATTTTAATCTGATCTCTCAACCCCAGACATAAAGGAGCCCAAGACATTGGAGTTAACAAATGTTTAGTCACAAGAGAGTGAGTTAGGTTCATATAGTCCAGGTTAAGTGGTTCAATTTTAACTTCAAGAGTGCAGATCGGTTCTAAAATAGAAGCATTATTTGTAATAGTCCCAAAGTGGAAACAACCCATATGTTCATCAATTAATGAATGAAATAAAATGTAGTATATCCACACAATTGAATAATATTAAACAATAAAAATAAAAGAATTGATAACACTACAACATGGGATAAGCCTTGAAAACATTACGATAATTGAAAGAAGTCACAAAAAACAACAACAAAAACCACAATGATACGATTCCATTTACATGAAGTGTCCATAACAGGCACATGTATAGACACAGGAAGTTCATTAGTGGGTGCCTAAGGCTAGATGGTTTGGTAGGAAATGGTCAATGGCTACTGATGGGTAAGGCGAAATGTTCAAAAAACAATTGTCATGTTTGCTCAGTTCTGTGAACATACTAAAAACTGATGAATTGTAGAATTAAAATGGGTAAATTATATGGTATATGAATTATATTTTAATAAAGTTTTTTAAGAAAAGAATGGACAATTTGGCTAAAAAGAAACTCTGCACTAAAACGTTAACCAATGATATATAAATTCAGGGAAAATTAAACACACACACACACACAGGATGAATCTAATTAAATAAGTGCTTAAATATATGACAATGGTAGGGAAAATGCTTGCTATACTGGATATTTAAAATTTAAAATTTTCCTTTTCAGTTTAAATGTGTAAGCAGTGGCCCAATACTTATTTAATCCATTAAATAAAGCACACTAGTAAAAGGGCCCTGTAATAACTTGGCAAACATTAGATTCCTGATTATAGTTAATCAGCTTTATGACAGTGGTAGTAAATGTTACAGAGCTGGAATACATTAGCAGCAACCACTCATAGACCAGTCTTCTTCAACACCTCATTTTCTCTTCTCTAAAAGGTATTTTTTTTTTACTATCAACCCAATTCCTTCCTTGTGATAGAAGATTCTTGTTTCTTTTACTTTTCTAATTATCTTAAGAACTTTATAAGACTGCCAATTTCCTTTTTATTTTATGCTACGTATTGAAAATAAATCTTATTTATCCTGGTTTTTATCTTGAAAATAATTTAACTCTAGCTTTTATTGAAAGAATCTACTGAGCCTAGTATTTTAGGTTCCAATAAATAATCCATAATGTACAGGCTATATTCAGAGGAAGTAAAGGTAAAGGATAAAAACTAAACAGGCTATTCAACAGTCCTTTCTTGTCAATGGGTTCTTCCATCCCGACCCCCAGGAGTGGCTACTAAACCAGATAAAAATTCTAAAATTACTCTGTGACTCTCTGGGGAAGAACTTTTGTTGAAGAGATACTAAAGCTGATGTTTAAAATGAATCCAGAGAGTTCCATGGACTAGATTAGGTTTAGGGATATTTGGGTTTAAGTTTCAAAATCCCAACCCCAGCCAGAATCTGAGTACCATTACTAAAAGGAACTGCTAAATAAATGCTTGTCCTCATTTAAGTGATGGCAAATGAATTGTGCCAAGTCATTAAGTCATTTTTCCCAGCCAATGGCTAGAACTCAGGAGTTCTCAGTCAATCAGTTGTGCAGTTTCACTGTACAACACAAAGTAGAGCTAACACTTTACATCATACTTTGTAAAATGAATTCCACATTCCTGGTATACTTTCATACAAATAGGAATATTGTGCAACAGATCAAAAACTTAAGAAATGAGTAAATGGAACCTTAGAGATGTTGACAGTACAAGTGTTCTCAGAAGTTAGTCCTTAGACTTGAGTCTTCTGATTTCCAGTAAGATATTGATGGGATTCAGGACAGGGCATCCCTACTGGGCCATGTTGGCATGTGGTTTGTTGCTTGCTGAAAATAATTAAGGCCCAACCCATTCAGAAAGAACATTCTACCTCCCTGTCAACTGCATATAAGAATTTAGATAGAAGGCCTATACCAGGAAAGAGCTACAGAGATAACTTTTTGCATCAGACTTTTCCACATGGCATGGCAAACTTTTGTTTCCCAAACTTTTGTTCTTCCAATCATCCTATGAATTTTATTCTCCTTTGAAATCACATATTTCTACTCCCCTTCTCTTTAGCTCAGAATGGCATTTAAAACTTACCTGCCTGGCTGTTGGAGAGCCTCTCATACCTTTATGAGGCCCCTGTATGTACATAATTAAATTTGTTTTTATCACGCTAATCTCCTTGTCTCAATTTAATTATTAGGTGAGCCAAGGAACCTAGAAAGGAAGAAGGAAGATTTTCCTCCCCTACAATGTTTCATTGGGCTTGTTTTCAAAATCACAGTCTCATGTAAATCAGAGGTAAGGTCATGCACTTATTTTTAACTATACACATTCTACAGTGTTGGCTTTTCACTTGAAGTGAATTTGACCTAATTTATTTTTCTTTTAATGTTTTTTTTGTGTAATTACTGTTACTGTTGGTTTTCCTTTATGTCTAAAATAGAGAAATAATAAGGATTTCTGTTTTCTCCTCCCGGATATGCTAAACATTGATTTAAGAACAGAAAAAGATCCTCCACTTCTTGATGGAAATTGAACCTAAATTGGATTTGGACCATGTTTTGGATTTTTGTATTACCACATCTCTCAAAATAAGTCATATGATAACATTTATTCATTAAATATTTATCTACTGTTCTTTATATGTGCTGGGCTCTGTTCTTAATTTTGAATATATGATAAAAGGCTGATTACATCAGTCATCACCAAGGAAACTTTTATTGTTTTCGCATAAACAGAAAAACTAAGTAACACAGAGAATACACACAGCATATCATTTTCTTGTTGATCCTGGTGTTTGATGGTCCTCAAACACTCTTGACTTCATAATGAGTTCAATAATCAATTGCCTCTGGCCAGAAAAAAGATATAACTGACAACAAATTGCAATCTATTTGGTTTCTGCTACCTATATATTAAAGATGGGCTTGATCATTGCCACATCAGTGCCTCAGAGGAAAACACTACTTTGGAGTACTGTACTATGTAAGACCGAATTTAAACTGATTTAACTGGGGTAATGGCTAATTTCCTCCCAGCTGGAGAAATCTCTGATTAACAATCAACTTGTAATTGCTTTCTTTATTTACCAATCAAAGGGTATTAGGACAATGCAATGTAATGAATAAATTAAGACAGTGACTTTCAGTGCTTAAGGGAAAGTATGGCTTTTGTTAGATCATAGGAGGTAGTAGCTACTCTCCTTCCATAGACACTGTACCCTGAAGGCCTAGGAATGGAATGAGAAAGAGCATGTGTTAGGGAATAAATAAATAAATAAATAAATAAATAAATAAATAAATATAAAAACAATGTTTCCATATGAAAAAGAGTCTGAGCCCTTGATCTTAACTTTAGAAAACAATATTTTATTTTTACAAAGTTTTCTCCATTCACTAGAAGTTTTCTGTGGCCCTACCATGTGACCAATGGTGATCTACATGTCAGGTTTATGGCACAGCTCTTGCCCCCCAGGAATGGGAAAAGCATGTGGGTCAGAGTCCATGTCATTTAGCAGTTGTGTGACAGAACTCAGGTGTCTTTTCTCTGATTCTAAATGTCTCATTATTAAAACTATGGATGGGAAAATGTAATTCCAGCTTTGGAAAATTGTTTTATTAAGTCTACTAGGAGTAAAAGACATAATTGGCCACAGAATTCATACACAAACATACATTTAAAAAAAAAGATGTTTGGTATCCTCAATTTATAAACCATAATTTGGTAAAATGGAAAGCTATTCAAAGCTTATTCTATGTCATTTTGTGATTGAAGACTATGGGGCAAAAGTGAATACACCTAGGCTTTAGAGTGAAAGCATGGTGAGTAGTCACAAACCATCTCTTATTAGTTGTATAATCATGGGAGTATCATTTAATTCTAGCTTCAAAATGAGATTAATAATTATTTTAGAGGAAAGAGTAGGAATTTAATCATATTAAATGGTATGACGGCAATAAATTCCCTAATCTAAACGTGATTGGTGGTATATAACATATTTTGGTCCATACTTCATATTAATATATATAAAGACAACAGAATAGCATCAGTAAGTAATGAGGGTAGGTGAGGTTGAAGTGTCCATGCATTTTATTTTAGAAACATGTTTTTCCTGCTTTCACTATGTGAAATAAACAAAAAGAACTAATGCATTTCTGAGCTAACCTTGTCTTCTTCCGTGAAAAGAGTAAGCTTGCATTTCCCTTAACCCAGATCTGACAACTTGGGTGGGCTTTGGCACTTTTTTTTTTTCCTTTTGAAAGGAGACATGGCATAGTACACTAAAGAGTGTCTACATCAAAAAAAATTTTCCTGACTATATACAGAAAAAATAAAAGAAACCAAAACAGCAAGCAGAAATAGTTAAAAGTCTATAAATTGTATCTCATCTAAATGATAATTTGCCATATGTGAGTGATTGGATATGATTGTTTCCAGTTACATAATCTTTTGAGTTTGGAATCTGGTTGTCATTTAAAACAATAACTGATTTTAAGCTTTATCCAATGATGTAGGAGGGAGAAAAAAAAAAACTCGTCCTAAGAAAGCAAGAGATATAATTTACCCAACCATGAGTGACTCTATGATGTATACTTCATAGTTAAGTCAATTAACATTGATCCAAATGCATTTAATCAGAGTTCAGCAATGCCAGCAATCCAATTAAGGTAAATTTTTAGCTGCATAAGAGCTAAATTTTATTAATCAAATGACACTTAAAGTTGTTTTATTTTCTTCTTGCTTTTTGAGGAAAAACGTTACAAATTTGGAGGTTTTCCAGAAATTTAAAATATTCAATGTCAAATGAGTTATTATTTACTGATAAAAATTTGAGTGCAGCATAATATTTTAGAACATGCTCTGACATAACTAAATGCCACATATATTTTGCTATAAAAATCAATTAAAATTAGATGCCTTTTTAAAGTAACGTATCTGTTGAGAAGGAAAAATTTCTATCTATCCTTCATGATTCCTCTGGCTAGTCTAAGAATTAAATTGATAATAGAGTGATTAACAGGAGAGAATCAAAATTAATTATGTATGTGGAATCCACATAAATATGAGGGATTCCAAATACAGGTAAATTTAGGTATATATCAATCTGGACTAAGGACAAGTGGGTTAGGGATCTGGGGCCAGAAAGGAAAGGAAGGCAATTCACAGGAAGCATGGAAAAAGTAAATGTTTGGGAAACAAATGTTTGCCAGGTCATCCAGAAAACGATGGAAAATAGAGAGGACTTTGATCCAACAGGCCTTGCTATGTTCTTCCCTGTCTACCATACTTAATTCATATTATACCATAGTTATTTATGGTGATAACTCCCTTCCTGAAATAAGTTCTCTAAGTTCTTTTATGCAGTTGTGGAGGTAGGGAAGAGGCAAAAATTAAACTTGAGTTTTCTGTTCCTTAAAAATAATTAGCTTAAAATAAGTGATACAAACATTATTTCATAGTATATTTTATATTTTAATATACACATAACAAAATAAAATTTCCTACCTTTGCAAGTAGTTTCAAAACTTGAAATAGAATGGATACAACAGAATCATATCGTAAAAATTTTCTAATGAGTAATTTTTAACCTATTGGTATGCTACAAATAAATGAACAAACTCAAGAAAATGAATATCAAAAATTATTTATGTTGCTTAAGTCATCAAAACAAATGGTGATACTAAATTTAAGAAAATGTTTTCATTACATTGTGATGATTTGGGAGATTTTTGAAGCCTGATTCCCAGACCTATGACTACTTGAATAGTTTCAGGATAAGAACAGCAGTACCCAGAGAAAGTATCCACTCCGGCCCTCATGGGGGCAGTGGAATGTTTTTGGTGATTTGCAAGTCATATACACAGCATAAATTTATTCTCTATCTCATTCCACAGAGCCCCATTCAAAATTGTTATTTTTTTCTTAAAATACACATTTGTCATTGTAAATTTATATCATGTGTTATTAAATAGTCTCTTTGTAAAGATATTGATTTATAAAATTATTAAACATTCAAAAGTTATCATTGCCTCTTTTTCCTCCCCCTCCTTTTCCTCCTCCTCCTTCAGATATACAGCTTTTTAAATAGCAACAAGTCAGTATACATGTCCCTAGGGACCACTGAGAATAGGTATCATTGTGGTAAAGGAAGCATACTTTTCATTGCCTTAGGTAATTTCAAGAACAATATTCAGTTAATCATTCGTGCTTACTATTTCTCCTTTTGTTCCTGGTGGAAAAATGAATATATTCAACTAATTTTATACTGAATATTAAGAATTCAGTCTCAATAAATGTTTATTATTACTATTATTATTATTAACTGATATCCATGTTTTAGTAATGGTATAATACATTTATTTTCTCACCACATTCCTTTGCCAGAGAAACATCAGTGAGAGAAAGGAAGTACTCTATGTACAGAAGACTATTAAATGCCCCCTGAAGTGTAACCCTGCTTTTATTCTTGTTATCATTGCTGCATTGTAGTTAGACATTTATAAGCATCTTTCTCTTTACCGTACTATAAAGTTCATTTGAGCAAAGACTGTGCTTTGCGATCTATATTTTTTATGGCCTCCAGGACAGAGCTTCTAGCACTAAAGTTCAAGGAATAAGGAAGGAAGGGAGGGAGGGAGGAAGAGAGGAGGGTAAAAAGGAAGAAAACACAATAAAGGAAAGAAATGGTAGGGAGAATAATGGTACTAGGATAAAAATCTGGAAAGAGATTGTTTCAATTATTTATTGCTGCATAACAAAATTCCTTAAAATGTAGTGACTAAAACCAATACCTAGTTATCTATTTGTGCATAATTTTCGATTTGTATAGAACTTAGCAGAGACTGATCACTTTTGCTCTACGTTGTATTAGCTGAGAGTTTGTTTGGAGCTAGAGACTCCAAGATGGCTCTCCTCATATGTTTGGCCTCTTAGCTTGGATGGCAGGAAAAGGTAGGACCTGGCTGAGTTACTCTATCTCCCTTTGTATTCTTATCCTCCAAAGCCACCTTCTCTTCATGGGAACTCTCTCCAGCAAGTTAGTTGTTCTTGATGTGGTGGCTGTTTTGAAAACAAAAACAAAAACAAAAAACAAAAACAAACACAAAAATAACAAAGACAAAAAACCAAAAAAACCAAAAAAGGAAGCTGTAAGGCCTCTTAAGACTTCACTGTCACTTTCACCAAATTCTGTGAATCAAAAGAAGGTACAAGAGAGCTTGGATTTCAAAGGAAGAGTAAAAGATTGATTTGACAGGGAGAGCAGCAGGTGCATATAGGTGTGGGAGGAAGTGTCGGTAGTCCTCTTTGCAGAAATCTACTACAAGTGGTAACAGCCTGTTACTGGAGTGTCATAGAAAACTATTTTTCAAACTGAACTGAGGAAGTATAATTTGGCAGAGTTTTTGCCCCATTATTTTATTGCTTTTTTAAAGAGCACATAAAATACTTGCTGTAAGACCCCAGCCTGATCAAAACCTTAATCACATGTATCCTAAAAGTATTTAGGATAATTTTAATCATGTCTAAAAGCAACTATAAATGTCTATATTAATTCATGATGAAATATTTTAGATAAATTGTACATTTCCACATAATATAAAGCTAGTCACAAAACTAATTATTGTAACTGTGAACTAATTTATAGAAGGGTTATGCAATGTCCTTCTAAGCTTAGAAACTTAGCCTATTTTTCTGGAGCACAGAGCTAGCTGAAGGGTGGGGTGATGGGCCATTTCAAACACACAGTTGACTCTCAAACAACGTGGGGGTTAGGGGCACTGACCATCTGCACAGTGGAAAACCCACAAAATTTTGACTCCCACAAAACTACTACTAGTCTACCGTTGACCAGAAGCCTTACTAATAACATAAATGGTCTGTAAACACATAGTTTGCATGTTAGATGTATTGTATACTGTATTCTTAAAATAAGCTAAAGAAAATGTTAAGAAAATCATAAGGCACAGGAAATAGTTACAGTACCTTACAGTAAAAAATCCAGGCATAAGTGGACCCATGCAGTTCAAAGGTTCAAAGGTTAACTGTAACATTTTTCTTTTGAAATATGTTATAATTAGATTTATTTAAATGGATTTGTGCATATTTTTGCACAATGAAATTTGTGTAGGTAATTTGGTAGGTGATAGAAAACCTACCTACAATACAATGGAAGTTTTCCTTCATTGTTCCTTCTTTTTTTAAGTTTATTGTAACTATATGAAATTTGCTGTGTCACTGAAAGGAATTACACACACATACAGCATCATAAAGATGTGAAAACATATGATATTGCATTTCTATCAGATCAGCATTTCAGTTAGAATATAATCTGACTCTAATAAGATTGGCTTTCTTTTGTGAGCATGCACTCCACTGGGTTGAGAAAATATATCTAATATAGAGGATTGTTACAAAGGAGATGTCAACCCACAAATTGATATCCATTACCGGTCACCTGAGTGGTGGAAATGTTCACTGTGGTTTTACTTCATATTTTTAAGAGAATACTTTTTAAAATACGTAGTGAACTATTTAAAATTATTTTAGTTTCAGGGGCACCTGGGAGGTTCAGTTGGTTAAGCATCGGACTCTTGATTTTGGCTCAGGTCATGATCTCAATGTTGGTGAGCTCAAGATCTACATTGGGCTCTGTCTCTGATGGTGCAGAGCCTGCTTGGGATACTGTTTCTCTGTGTCCCTCCTGCACTTTTTCTCTCTCCGTCTCTCTCAAAAAAAAAAATATATATATATATATATATATATATACATATATATTAGTTTCAGAAGCTTTTTAATAACATTTCTGGCAGTAATGTTTAAAACATTGAAAATATATTTACTTAGAGTCTCTTTTGAATGACCCTAAAGTCATTAAGTCATTGGAAAAGCCTGAGTATGCTGTATAGTCTTCTGGAGATATAAATGATCATTAATATGTATCTTCCTAATATGAAAGGATTCTGTAGCTAATTTTATTAATTATACTATTTTTAGAATTCTAGTGCCATAGGTTTGTTAGGAAGCAAACACTTCAAGGTCAAACTTTGTTCAATAGTCTCATATAATCATTTCCCACTTTTGGTAACTAAGCTACTGAGAAAACAAACAAAATAACATATGGACAGTAGATGCTATTTCTGCTCGGCTGCAACTGCCCAGAGCTTCTTATTTCAACTTTTTTCCTCTGAGGGAGTTGCAGCTAATGTGACAATCAATCCATCTGTGCTTCTGGTCATTAAAGGAGAACCAGACAGCCTCTTTAATCAATCAATTTTGCTGTGCCAAGAAGTGGTGGAAGTTGAGGGGAGAGGTAGTGAATTACCTTAACTCTTAGGTCAGTGATATTCTTTGCAGGAGGAGGCACCTTAGGAAATCTATAACCTAAGGTGAGTATTTATTGGTCTCCTTTGATTTGTCTTTATTCTGAAATGACCTTGAGACAAAAATCAGATAATTTAGGCATCTCAGGAAGCAATAGCCCATTTCCTCAGAATTCTTAGAATGGAAGCACATCCCTTGTAGGTAATACATTTTATTTGCACCACTTTCCACAGTTTAACCTTAATCAGCTTCTAGATAACCTCCTAATCTAATTTTTCCAAAGATTGAGGTGTGTGTGTGTGTGTGTGTGTGAGAGAGAGAGAGAGAGAGAGAGACAGAGAGAGAGACAGAGAGACGGAGAGAGGGAGAGAGGGAGAGAGAGAGAGAGAGAGAGAGAAATTTCAAGCAACTCCTTTCCAGTCAGGAGAAGCAGAGTTTCTTTTGACTTTGGTTAGAATCCTAGTCAAGGACTCCTGTTTGGAAACCCACGTGCTTTTGTCTGGCTGTCACAGTTACCCCCTTAATCATTCATGAAGAACTTTACTCCAACCTCTAACATACAGTTCTCACTGTACTCGTCCTGGTTTTCTTCATGTCACACGTAAGATCCATTTCTATTTCCACTTTGAGGTCTTTGCTGTTGCTATTCCCTTAGCTTTGGAATTGCCTGAACCCTTTTACTCATTGCTATGTAGAATGTAATCTGTCTCTCAAGATCAACTCAGTCTTTCTACCAGTCTTATCCAATAAAGTCACAACCCTCCTTCCCCTCACAATACTTTTTTTCTGAGCTAAAGCAATTGCACTCAGTTTCACAAATGATTACATAATGACTTATCTAAGATTTTTATGATGTTTCGTCTGTCCATTTGTCTTGCAAAATTATAAAGTTGAAATTGAGGACTATATTCCTGCACATATATCAGTGAGTTAGGGGCTCTGGGGCGCTTTATTGACAGACGGATTGATTTCTGCTAGTCACTTGACAACGCGAGATTAATCTCTTCTCACTTTGTAAGATGCCACATGTCGCTAAAGGGAAAAATAGTTTTCCTTCCATATGGCAGACAAGTTTTTTAAGAATATATATTTTAGGGGATCGGAGTGGCTCAGTTGGTTAAGTGTGGGACTCGATTTGGGCTCAGGTCATGATCTCATGGTTCATAGGTTTGAGCCCTGCGTTGGGCTCCACACTAGCAGTGCAGAGCCTTCTTGGGATTCTCTCCCTCTCCTCTCTCTGTCCCTCTCCCGCTCTCACTCCCTCAAAGTAAACAAACTTGTACATATGTCATATATATATATATGTATATATATATATGACAATAAGTGGCATATTCCATGTAAGATCATTTTGCCGTGTTTATTTATATTGTTTTTCTTTCCTGCTGCTTGATTCTCTAATATTCCCCAGCCTACCCTGTTTTCATAGTTAAAATTTTGTTCGTATGCAAGCATTGCCGTGACGGGAACATCATAACTTGATTTTTACTGCTTCAACTAAAAAATATCTGCATTGCTTATGGATAACAAGTTAGGATAAGGAGAGCTTCTTTGCTCCAATTTTTGTATTCACAATTTATCCCTCCCTAATTGTTTCATATCGTCTGTCCTTATCAGGTTTCTTATTACATGAAGTACAGTAGCAGAATGGGAAAAAAATGGTCCTTTAATCCAAAACTGCTCTCTGTCGGGAACACTTCGTTCCAAGACACTATAATATGGTGAGAAAGAAGTCTATTTAACAATGCAATTGCCATTCTTGTCTATGTAACGTTATTTAATATGAGAACACATTCTGATTTGCTTTTTACAAAATGATAATTTTTCCAGCATTTAAAAATGGCAACGGCAAATTACAGCTACAAACACCAAGCCGCCCCAAAGGCTGTCATTCTTGTGCCAAACTAAAAGTATTTCATATTGTGGTTTGTAGGAAATGGCTATTAAAAGTAACTGTTTTATAAGTGAAACTGAGAGTAGATGATAAACCACGTAGTGGATCGCAAGCCACGTGTTTTGTGTAAGACACCCACTTAACAACATGTCTGGATGTCTACAAACAGAAACTGATTGGCAGCAAGTTGGTATGTCAAGGGATAAGGAAAGCTCGTACAGTCAGACAAATGCTACTGCTGTTTTCCAATGAAACACTATTTGAGCAGAATAATTCTTGGGATTGATTAGGAATTAGTTCAAATAAATAGAAAAGCACTACACTGATGTGCTTGTCCTTGTTAACTTTGCCCCCCCCCTTCTGACTCCTCACAGGTGTACTAAATCTGTTCTTCTTTCCTGCTTCAGATTCAGTGCCACAGTGGTTCTTGCAAACCTGACAAGCAGGCTCTGGCAGTGTCCCCGTGGGATTAGAATTAACCTAAGAACGCATGATGGAGCCCATGACTCAGTCCTGGTGGCAGAGGGGTCTGCAGTTCTCTTATTTGTAGCCTGTCTTAGGATCTGCTTCTTTCTGGGGGGGGGGGGGGCTTCCTTCTGGGACATCACTCCTTTCTCAAACATCTTACTGACCTCCTTATCAGAGTTTTTCTGCCTGTGTCATGATTCCAACAGATAATTAAGTTATTCTTTAGTTCTGAAAGCCATTTTTAGAAACCTTCATCTCCTTTGGGCACACCTGGATGGCTTAGTTGGTTAAGTGTCTGACTCTTGGTTTCAGCTCAGGTCATGATCTCATGGTTCCTGGGATTGAGCCCCATGTTAGGCTCTGTGCTGACAGCACGAAGCCAGCTTGGGATTCTCTCTCTCTCTCTCTCTGTCTCTCTTCCCCTGCCCTGCTCTCACTCACTCTAAATAAATAAATAAATACACTTTTAACAAATTATAATAAAATAAAATCTTAATCCCCCAAATTGGGATTTTATCACTTGGTGCAGATATTTACTACAGATTTAGGTACAGATATGTGCCTGGATGGCTTGTTTCTAAGTTCTGCGTTCCTAATTTAATGCCCTACTTCTGGAATGATGGCAGAGCCCTGGAGCTGTTTTGTTCTGGATGATGATCTAGTTCCCTGTGGATTATAAATCTATCTCATTTTATGATATTTCCTAATTGTCAGTAGAAAACTACCAGAATATTTATAGGGAAGTAAAGAGCTACAGAGAAGATCTTAGATATATTAGACATCTTCCTATGTAAGGTTAGTATGACAAAATTTTCTGTAGGGATTGAAGCAACTGCCTCTCCATCCTATTGTCTGTAGCGTTTCTCTTTGACAACTTAACAATCCCAGTAAGAGACTCAACCTTTTCACTTAACAATGTGAAGGTCATGGGCCTTCTGACCCTTGGAACTGCAAACACGTATCTCTGAAATTAATTTTCTTATGAGATTCATAGAAGACAATCATAAGATACATCTATTTATCTCTCATCGAAGAGAAATTTAATTGTTTTAAGTTTATGTGAATTTCTGTCCAGAACTGTAGTCACCTTCATGCATGTTGATCTGATAATGCTTATTCAATATTAAATAATTTCTTCTTTCTTCTATATTGGTACAGAGAGGTGTTCTGTTGACAAGATTGCTTTATTTGACCAATACCTATATCTTAAAATTTTTAAAAAATTTCCTGGGGCACCTGAGTCACTCAGTTGATTACGCATCCAACTCTTGATTTCACCTCAGGTCACGATCTCACAGTTCCTGAAATCAAGTCCCTTGTCAGGTTCTGCACTGACAGCACAGACCTGTCTGGGATTCTTTGTCTCCCTCTGTCTCTGTCCCTACCCTGTTCATGCTTCCTCTCTCTCTCTTTCTTCTTCTGTCTCTCTCTTTCAAAAAATAAAAAAATAAAATAAACATTTAAGAAAAAGAAATTTTTAAAGATTTCCTAATTAAAAAAAACATGTATGAATTTTTGTTTACTTGTATTTTTATTTTAAATAAATATATATTGAGTGCTCAATGAATATTACTCTCTTCCAACTCTTCCTATCGTATTTGCTTATTCTTATCATGAGAAACATTTTCTATCCAAATAGTTTTTCTTTAGAGAAAACCTGAATATATTACATCCAGAATAAGATGACTTTAGGTTCAGTACATCAAGCTCAAGAGGAAAAATGGCAAACTAGGGTTGTTGTTTTTTTCCTCATTAATATTGAAAGTTTAGAGAGCTTTGCCTTCCAGTCCTTAATATATGTGAACTTTAACCCTAACTAAATATTCAACTACATCTATCTTCTCTAATAAGGCCTTCCCAGTTCACCATAAACCACTTAATTACTCCTCTTTCTTAGCTTTCAAAACACATTTTTGTTTCAATCTCTAATTTGGCATTGATTTTACTAGGAACTTACATTATTTTTCAAGTATATGTTATATCTCAAGTGAGAATATAATGGGCTTAAAGCAGGGCTATTCTTGGGGCATCTGGGTCACTCAGCTGGTTAAGAGTCTGACTTGATTGCAGCTCAGGTCATGATCTCATGATTTGTGAGTTCAAGCCCTGCATTGGGCCCTGAACTGCTGGTGCAGAATCTGCTTAGGATTCTCTCTCTCTCTCTCTCCCTCTCCCTCTCCCTCTCCCTCTCCCTCCCTTTTCTCTGCCCCTCTCCTGCTCATACTTTCCCCCAAATAAATAAATAAACTTAAAAAAAAGGTATTTCTCTAGTCCTTGTCTATATCTCACAAAACCTTACACAAGGTAGGTAATTTTAATAATTGAAAAAAACATTCTGAGTGTGCAAACTTTAAAGTCATTTACTTCCATTACATTTCTCTTTTGTACTACATTCTACCTTTGGATTTATGATATATTCATAGAAATATTTTCAGAGATATCCACTGTTATTTTACTGGCTGGTCTCTTTGTTGGCCTAGCACACAAGAGAACATGAATATCTGAAGATGCGAATAAAATCCTTTCTAATTGAAGTTTTCACAGGTGACGGGAAATTTAAGAGTTTGAAATAAGAGGATTATTGGATATCCTTTAAGAGCAATACTGGAGCCTCTGAAGATTATCTGATTCTACAGCCTATTCAGGATTGTCTTCTTTCAGCTATTTTACAACTCTGTAGAGATTAGAGCTAAATTGTAGGGAACTGACGGCAACACAAATGGATTGTATTCAGCAGTGGAACAATTTACCCTCCTGTGCAAAAGCCAGTCTTGCAACCATTTGCAAGTTCATTTCATATTCCTGGTCTATAAACGTTATCTATTCTTTGGATTCTCCACTGATCCAGTTATAATATCTGTCTGGTTTCCTCATTCAATCATTGAGTTAAGTAATATCTTTGACATATTTATTTTAGGTTTATATGAGTAATTATTTTACATTGTCAAAGTAAAATCAAAGTCATGATTTTACTTTGTTTTGAAAATTATGTTTTAAAAGTACTTAGTCTCCTAACAAGTGCATTCTACTTGAAGAATGGAGTATCTCAGTAAAAAAAAAAAAAAAGAAAAAGAAAAGAAAAAAGAAAAAAGAAAAACAATAAAACAACAACAACGACAACGAAACAATTACTTCAAATATATTTTGGTCGTAGTTCTTGTGTTTTTTAGTTTATTGATGATGTCCCTCATTCTTAGCAGAAATATGAAGCTGAAGTACTTTAATTCAGTAAATCCTTCTATCTCTGTAGAAGCTATGGAAAGAATTATGGGAAGAGCTTAAAGGAACTAACTAAATATTTCATAAATCATGAGCAGAAAAGCATTGCAGTACCAGATTTCCTGGAGACTCTCTGGATTTTAATTATCCATTTTGTCTTTTAGCTAGTGTCTATATATCCTCTTCTAATGGATAGTTTTAAACTATTATTACCTTCTTATTCTTTTTTAAGCAAAATTAACAAGTGGCACGAATAACAACAACAAAAGATAAACTTTCTTCTCCTGGCATTCAAAATGCCACTCTCAGCTTGTCCTTTCTGTCTTATCTTTAACCACCATTAAAATATACACCATATATGTCCTAAATTTTCTCTTCCTACATGTTATAATGTATTTCCTAGTATGTCTCTTCATTCCATTGTTCCTTCCTTACATTTCATCAGGCTCCAGTTTCACTTAGCCCTTCTAGTTCAGTTCAAGTTACCCTTCCTCCACTGGACCTCTTACCTGATTTAATCTATTTCCTACAGAAGCCTATAGAAAACTTTCGGGAAAGTCAGTCTCATGCCTACAAGTCTTTCTGCCCCCATTTGACCACATAAGCATGGGCTTGTGACTTGGAACAGTTTCCCCAAAGTAGGGAGACCATTCAGCCTGTGCCAGGTTTAGCTCATGCATGGGAATATATTTGCCTGGTTTGGGTTCAATAAATGTTCTTTTGCTCAAAGCATATGTGCCATAGGAAACCTAGCCAATCCCGATGTTATATCTGCCCTCGAAGAGAAGGGGGTAGGATCCTTGTACTGTGGCACAAGAGGGGTGTGCATAGGCAATTTGTTCTTTGTTGGCTGCTAGGATTGACTCACCGGCCAAGGGGGACTAATGTTCACTACTGAAGATGATCTAACCCTGTTTCTTCTCTATACGAGTAAAGCATTGTTCCATCCAGTACTTGACTGTGTTCTTGTTGGCTTCAATACTAAGATACAGTGGGCAGAAGTGTTTGGACTACATTCCTGGTATTTGACAATCTTTGCTATCCCCCATGTACATATCTCCCCTGGGATATGTAACTGGGACACAGTGCCCTACTCTCTTAGGATTGATAAGTGATAATCTGCTCAACAAAAAACACTTGCAATTTTCCCATATTATTAATCATACACAGCATAATGAACTACTTCAGGAAGTTCTAATACAGGGTCAGGTTAAAATAACTGTTTAATAAATATTACAGATAAAACAGTAAATGAGTAATTATGGCAATATTCCACCATATGATTTAACTATAGAATTTCCAGCAGTATTCTAACAAACCCCTAATAAAAATAATCTCAGGGGTGCCTGGGTGGCTCAGTCGGTTAAGCATCCAACTTCGGCTCAGGTTCTGATCTCACAACTCGTGGGTTTGAGCCCCACATCAGGCTCTGTGCTGACAGCTCGGAGCCTGGAGCCTGCTTCAGGTTCTGTGTCTCCCTCTCTCTGCCCCTAACCCATTCATATTCTGCCTCTGTCTCTCTCAAAAATAAATAAACATTAAAAAAAAATAAAAAATAGTCTCAGAAGAAATTAAAATAGATTATTTTTAAATAAATGGCAGCCTTATTAGGAAATCAGTGGAGTCCCATGGGGGAGGGGAAGGAAAAAAAAAAAAAAGAGGTTAGAATGGGAGAGAGCCAAAGCATAAGAGACTGTTAAAAACTGAGAACAAACTGAGGGTTGATGGGGGGTGGGAGGGAGGAGAGGGTGGGTGATGGGTATTGAGGAGGGCACCTTTTGGGACGAGCACTGGGTGTTGTATGGAAACCAATTTTTCAATAAATTTCATAAAGTAAAAAAAAAAATTACTGTAATTAATCTATCTTACATATGGGTTTTCTTGCCACCACAAAACTATGTTTAAAATTAAATTTGATCTCTATTCTATCTCATGATATAGCACCTCAATCCACCCAGATTCACAACTCTAAAAATGAGAAGCTATCTCTAAATCATTTTATAAGCTTCGCTATTTCCATCAATAAACCCATGTAGTACTCTACTTCTGAAATATAACTAGAAAATAAATATTTCTCATGACATCCACTTTTAACATCCTAGACTATATTACCATTAATTAATTGTCTCTTGAAATAATACGAAGGTCTTATATTTGGTCCCACTGTTTCTCCCTCTCCCTCTCTCTCTCTCTATATATATATATACGTACATATATGTACGTACATACTCTCTCTATGCATATGTATATATACATACATATTTAAGTGGTTATATATATATATATATATATTCCCAAAGCAGATATGCAGACATATCATTTTTTGCCATATGTTTTCCTACATTCTAAACTCTGGAATGGCATCCAATGTTCTTGTTAGGATCCACAAAGCCATGCACAAGAGTGACCCTGGCTAATTCTTGGACTTCAATGCCAAATAATACCCTCTCACTAATTATACTCCCTACTCCTTGATGATTTTGAATACTTCAAGCTCAGTCCTTCCTCCAGAATTTTTACTTCCTCTTTCCTCTGCCTGCAATATTCTCTGCAAGATATTTCCTTGGCTTGTAATCAGCAGTGTCTATCATCTACAAAGGAAATACCAAAAACTGATTCAAAAAGACTTCCTAAGTACTTGCTTTAGGTCAGGCACTATGTCTTGGTGCTGGGAACGCAAATATAATCTTAACCTCTAGGCCCTTTGTGTCCTAGTAATAGAGATGATGTATGTAAATATATGTAAGAATAGGTAAATGAGCAAATACCACAAATGAATAAATAACACAAGAACCAGGAAAATGTTGTAAATCATTTGATGAGGCATTTTAGGAGCTATGAGATGATAGTTAAATTCTATAGAGAAATTAATATTGGTTTCATGAAAGATTTGTACTAAATCAGAAACATTTTATTTGTAACTATGTAACTTCTTTCTGTGATAATCAGTATTCTGGAGAATTTCCTAAATACATAGCTATCCTTGATGTGGCATGAGCATATTATGTATTTAAGTAGCATACTGACACTACGCTTTCAACATATATTTGTTTCATCTCATAATCTGAACATTAGCAAGCTTCTTGGGGAAATAAATTTGGAATGAGTGATAAGCTGTTTAATTTCTGTGCATTCCAAGAAAAGTTTGAGTTGTGTCTACTTAAAATCAAACACGTATCTTTGTTCATTAAAAACTTCACCAATGAACTGTACATGTATAAATATAAAACAGCTTTAAAATATATTTTATTAATATTGTCACAGAGCCCTTGTGATTCAGATCATGCCCTCCAATTATGTCAGGTGTTTCTTTGCTCCAAAATGAGCACACTTATGAAGGTCATATATAAATAGTTGTAGTAGTATTACATTTGTACTTAATAATTATAATTATTATAAATATAAAATATAATAATTATAATGAAACACACACATGTATATATGTATATGTGTATATTTATGTATATATATAAATATATACATATGTATATATATTTTAAAGAGAGACAATGAACTTGGGAGTGGGGGGGAGGGGCAGAGAGAGAGAGATTGAATCTTAAGCAGGCTCCATGCTCAGTGCCAAGCCTGATACAGGGCTTGATCCCACCACTCTGAGATCATGACCTGAGCTGAATCAAGATTTCAGCTCAAATCAACCAACCTAGGCACTCAGTGCTCTATAATGAAACATATTTGAATTTTATGACACGACAGGATATCAACATGGCAATTAGGACTGCAGACTGTGTCGCCAGAATACCTAAATTTGAATCCTGGACCTGGCACTTCCAGCTATGTGAGTGATTTTGACCAATCACCTTAAGAACATGAGCCTCAGTTCCTTACCTGCAAAGTGGTAATGACAGTATTTTTTTGTCCTGTAGGCTTTTTAGTTAAGACAACACCTTAGATTAGTGCTTTGTTTATAATATGTATTCAATATTTGGGGATTTTTTAAGTGCTATTTTTTTTAACACCTACCATGTAACCTTGAATAGAAAAATAAACTAGCAATTGAAAAACAGGAGACATTTCCATTATTGCTAACACTTGATTTTTCCGTTTCAATGAAAGTCTTTCTTTCAAGAAGGTGCCATTTGGAATGAGGTCATAATTATTAAATATGAGCTTCACTTGGTCATAGGAAAGCAGGTGGTTTAATTTTAATAGGACTATTAAGGGAGGCAGCAGCTTGAAGACCAATAATTTGAAGCAGTTGAAAAACAAGTTAAAAAAATGTACGGTTGTGGTAGATAGATCAACACCATTTCATAAAAAATGTAGATGGGCTTTTTTCTTGCACTGCCATAATGTGAAAATGCCCACAACATGTCTAAAAAAAATATTTTTTTCTACAAAGGGCAATAAAAATAGACAATTAAAATACTTCCATTTGCAATAAAATTGTTCATGCTATGTATAGACAATGATTTTGTTTCTTTAAAAAGTGAAGAATCTGAAAAAAATGTCAAGAACCTAAATGATTATACATTTGTATATGGAAAAAAACAAACATGACATAGAGGAACTCAACATGTTTATGTTTCTCTGAGCTTTCTTGAACATTTATCCAGATTTGCATTCTCCCAAAGAGATTTGCTTCATTCCGTTGGAATTATTTTTTTTTAATTTTTTTTTCTTTTTTTCAACGTTTATTTATTTTTATTTTTTTTATTTTTGGGACAGAGAGAGACAGCATGAACGGGGGAGGGGCAGAGAGAGAGGGAGACACAGAATCGGAAACAGGCTCCAGGCTCCAAGCCATCAGCCCAGAGCCTGACGCGGGGCTCGAACTCACGGACCGCGAGATCGTGACCTGGCTGAAGTCGGACGCTTAACCGACTGCGCCACCCAGGCGCCCCTAAAAAAAAAATTTTAATGCTTATTTTTTGAGAGAGACAGAGAGAGAGAGACAGAGCAAGAGCGGGGGAGGGGCAGAGAGAGAGGGAGATACAGAATCCAAAGCAGTCTCCAGGCTCTGAGCTGTCCGCACAGAGCCCCACGTGGAGTTCTAACCCACGAACTGTGAGATCATGACCTGAGCTGAAGTCGGATGCTTAACTGACTGAGCCACCCAGGTGCCCCTAAATATATGCATTTTTAGCCAGATGTAAGTATTCACTAAAATAATGCTTAATATCTTAAGAACACAGAATTTACATTTTACACATTCCTTCCTTCATTTTATCTTCCCATTTGTAGATTGTCATCTTTTCCGCCTTGAGTTTTTGCTCAGCCCTTAGAAAAGGAACCTGTGTTAAGGTACAAGGGAAGATAACTCCGCTATTTTTCACAGGAGGAAATCATTCATCTGATTGAAAAAACTGAAGGAAAGCTTATTGATCCTGCTGGCCCACCCTCTAGCTCAAACTCTCTAACTCATCTATCCCTCCCATTATTTATTGTTGCTTAACAGACTTCACACTTAGTGACTTAAAACAACACTACTTTGTTACGTGTGCTGGTTCTGTTGGTCATGGTTTGTATCTGCTCTACAAGGTCTTGGGCCTCCAGCCAGAAAGACCCAACGGGCTGAGGACAACTTGGATACACAGAAGCTATTTTGCTCACATATGTGGTGCCTAGGAGAGGATTCTTGAAAGCTGAGTTCAGCTGGCACTGTTAACAAGCCTATGTGATTTGGGCTTCTCACACGACGTTGGCCACAGGATAGCTGGAATTGCTTTTTAAAGTAATATCTACACCCAACGCAGGGCTCCAATACTCAACCCCAAGATCAAGAGTCGTGGGCTTTATCAATTGAGCTAGCTAGCCAGGTGCCCCAGGATAGCGAGAATTCTTACACATCATAACAGGACTCTAAAAGTGAGTTTCCAGTGAACAAAAGGGAACCTGACTGGACTTTTATGACCTTGCCTCAGAAGTCATATTGCATTACTTCTGCCATTCTCTAATAACCAAAGAAGTCATAAAACTGCTCATAATCCAAGAGGAGGAAATGTCGTCTGTACTTTTTGCTGGGATAAGTGTCAAAACTGTTGCTGCCATGTTTTGCAATGTGTCAAATTATGGACTTTCAGCTCTTTTTCCTCCTGACGTATGTGTGTGTATAGCTCACGGGTGTAGGTATGTGTCTTTCACTTATAAGACTGACATTCTTATTGGCTTTTTCTATCCTGCATTCAAGGAATATGAGTCAGGACACGTTCTTCAATGGAGCTGGCCAGGTAAATTTCTACATTAAGATCCACTATTCCCTAGAGTGAGTTTTAAGTTCTAGTTTGGGGACATATTGGGCACCTGAAGGGTTCAGTTGGTTGTCAGCCTCTTGATTTCAGGTCATGATCTCAGGGTCGTGGGATGGACCCTGTTTGGGATTCTCTCTCTCTCCCTCTACTGCTCATGCATACTTTCTCTTTGTCTTGATCTGTCTCTCTCAAAAAATAAGAAACAAAAAATAAATGCAAGAAAAAAGATGTTGTAATTTAATGGAACTGTAATTTACCGGAACAATTTGTTTTTACGTATTTTTTCTCTGGACGTCTAACACAGAGGCCGACACGCTGTATTATGTAGGCTCCCCTGCCACTTGGATTATGGTTAGGTTCTACCAAGGGGAATAACTCAAGACATATATGAAGGCTGAAGAGAGATAGAAGTCATGCTGTTTTGTTTCTAGGGGTCATCTATGAAAGCAGCAGTAGTTACTCTGCTTTGGTGGCTGAGATTCCAATCGCATTAGCAGCAGTGGCTCAGGGATGTACCAATGCTGGCAATGGAGGCTCTGGCACCATACGCAGAAGGAAACTGCTAGTCTAGCAGTGGCAGTGGTGGTTTATACACAGAAGCAGCTACTACAATCCTAAGTAGCATTGGTGAATGTACATGTGTACTTGAAACAAATGTGAACTATGGAATTCTTGGCTTTAGTGTTCCATAATGCTCCTTAGGTCAACATGGTTGATAGTGTTGTTTTGATATTTTAGGATTTCACCCTACTTTTTTATTTTTTGGGGAAATATCAGTAGCTGACAGGAGAATTAAATTTTCAATTCTGTGGAATTGTTTCTTTCTTTAATTCTGTCAATTAAAGTATTAATAGGTGAGGCATGTCTGGTAAGAAGTTGCCACAGCTGAGGTCAAAGAGGTTGCTGCCTGTTTTCTCCTCTAGGATTTTGATGGTTTCGTGTCTTACATTTAGGTATTTCATCCATTTTCAATTTATTTTTGTGTATGGTGTAAGAAAGTGGTCCAGTTTCATTTTTCTGCATTGTCCAGTTTTCCCAGCATCATTTACTGAAAAGACTTTTTTTTCCATTGGATACTCTTTACTGCTTTGTCAAAAATTTGTTGGCCATATATTTGTGGGTCCGCTTCTGGGTTGTCTATTCTGTTCCATTGATCTATGTATCTGTTTTTGTGCCAGTACCATACTGTCTTGATGATTACAGCTTATTAATACAGCTTGAAGTCCAGAATTGTGATGTCTTCTTTCTAAACATTACTTTGTCTATTTGGGGTCTTTTCTGGTTCCACACAAATTTTAGGATTGTTTGCTCCAGCTCTGTGAAGAACGCTGGCATTATTTTGATAAGGATTTCGTTGAATGTGTAGATCACTTTAGGTAGTATCAACATTTTAACAATATTCTTCCAATCCATGAGCGTGGAATACTCCTCCAGTTCTTTGTGTCTTCTTCAATTTCTTTTATAAGCTTTCTACAGTTTTCTTACCTCCCTGGTTAGGTTTATTCCTAGGTACCTCATAATTTATGGTTCAATTGTAAATAAAATCAATTCCTTGATTTCTCTTTCTGCTGCTTCGTTATTGGTATATAGAAATGCAACCGGTTTCTGTATGTTGATTTCATATCCTGTGACTTTGCTGAATTCCCTGATTTTATATCCTGTGACTTTGCTGAATTCCCATATCAGTTCTAGCTGTTTTTGTTGGAGTCTTTCAGGTTTTCCATGTAGAGTATCACGTCATTTGCAAAAAGTAGAAGTTTGACTTTTTTTACATTTTGGATGCCTTTGATTTCTTTTGGTTGTCTGATCACTGAGGCTAGGACTTCCAGTACTATGTTGAACAACAGTGATGAGAGCAGACATCCCTGTCATGTTCCTGATCTTAGGTGGAAAGCTCTCAGTCTTTCCCCACTAAGGATGATATCAGCTGTGAGCCTTTCATATATGGCCTTCATGATGTTGAGGAATATTCTCTCTATCCCTACTTTGTTGAGGGTTTTTATCAGGAAAGGGTGCTGTATTTTGCTAAATGCTTTTTCTGTATCTATTGAAAAGGTCACATGGTTCTTAATCTTTCTTTTATTAATGTGGTGTATCATGCTGATTGATTTGTGAATATTGAATCATCCCTGAGATCCACGAGGTGGGTGGGCTAATGGGTGATGGGCATTAAGGAGGGCACTTGCTGGGATGAACACTGAGTGTTGTATGTAAATGATGAATCACTGGGTTCTACTCCTGAAACCAATACTAAACTGTATGTTAACTAACTTGAATTTAAATAAATAAATTCAAAAAAATAATAGGTGAGGCAAGCATATATGAAACATGTATTTTTAAACACTGTTATTGGGAACATACACATGTATAATTTGTCACCCTGATAGATTGATATTTTTACCATTATGAAACTATTTCTAATGATAATTCTTTATTAAAAGTCAGTTGATCCGATACTAATATAGACACTGTAGAATTCTTATGCTTACTATTTGAATATGTATTTTTCTGTCCATTTATTTTCAATTTATCTGTATATTTTTATTAAAGGTACATCTTTTGTAGAGAGCATACAGTTGGGAATTATTTCTATTTTCAATTTGAATAATTTCTATCTTTGAATTGGGGTATTTAGTTGATTAATATTTATTGTAATTATCATATGGCTGAACTTAGGTCTACCATTTTACTATTTGTTTTCTTTTTATGTTCTGCTTTTTGTTCTTTTTTGCTAAACCATGTTGATTATGTTTAGTGATTGTTTTAGGGATTACAATACCCATTCCTAAATTTTACATTCTACTTACAATTAATATGCAAAATGTAGAGATGTGGGTCTACCCAATAACCCACATTCTTTATGCAATGATTTTCATATGTATGACATCTATAAGCATTATCAACTCTATAGTAAAATGCTAAAAGTTTTCATTTATTTTTTTTAATGTTTATTTTTGAGAGAGAGAGAGAGAGAGAGCTTGAGCATGGAAAGGGCAGAGAGAGAGGGAGACAGAATCTGAAGTAGGCTTCAGGTTCCGAGCTATCAGCACAGAACCTGGTGTGGGCCTCCAACCCACGAACTATGAGATCATGACCTGAGCTGAAGTTGGATGCTTAACTGAGCCACCCAGGCATCCCTAAAAGTTTGTTTTAAAATATCATCTGCATTTGAAAAAATTAAAAGGAAAGTAATATTTTATGTTAATCAACAAATCTGTAATTTCTGATGCCCTTTATTCCTTCCTGAGACTGTGAATTTCTACCTGGTAATATTTCCCTTCAGTCTGAAGAATTGCTGTGAGCATATCTTATATTGAAGGTTTACAGCTAGCAAATTATCCAAGATTATTTTGTAAATAAGTCTTATTTTGTTTTTATCCTTGAGGGATATTTCATTAGATACAAAATTCTGGAAAGGATTTTTTTTTTCTGTCAGCATTTTAATAAGTGTTTCACTCTATTCTTTCTATTGTTTCTGGTATGAATTTAGTAGTCACTGGGATAATATTACTTATCATTAGGGAAATACAAATCAAAACTACAAAACTGCCTCACACCTGTCAAAATTACTAAAATTAACAATTCAGGAAACAACAGATGTTGGCAAGGATGCAGAGGAAGGAGAACCCTCTTACACTGTTGGTAAGAATGCAAACTGGTAGTCACTCTGGAAAACAGTATGGAGTTTCCTCAGAAATTTAAAGATAGAACTACCCTACAATCCAGCAACTGCACTACTAGTTATTTATCCAGGATACAAAAATACTGATTTGAAGGGGTACATGCATCCAGTGGTTACAGCAGCATTATCAATAATAGCCAAAGTATGGCAAGAGCACAAATTCCCATCAACTGATGAATGGATAAAGAAGAGGTAGCGTGTGTGTCTGTACATATAATGGAATATTACTCAGCCATCAAAAGAGAATTAAATCTTGTCACTTGCAACAACATGGGTGGAAAAAGTTCAATAAGTCAGTCAGAGCAAGACAAATACCATATGATTTCACTCATGTGGAATTTAAGAAACAAAACATATGAACATAGGGGAAGGGAAGAAAAATAAGATAAAAACAGAGATATGCCTGGGTAGCTCTCAGTTGGTTAAGCATCCAACTCTTGATTTCAGCGTAGGTCATGATCTCACAGTTCTTGAGTTCAAATACTACACTGGGCTCTGTGCTGACAGTGCGGAGCCTGCCTGGGATTTTGTCTGTATCTCTCTTTGCCTCTCTCCTGCTTGTGCGTTCTCTCTCTCTCTCTCTCTCTCTCTCTCTCTCAAAATCAATAAAAACAGACTTCAAAAAAACAGAGTGAGACATACCATAAGAGACTCTTAAATATAGAGAACAAACTGAGGGTTGATAGGGAGAGGTGGATGGCAGATGGGCTAAATAGGTGATGGGGATTAAGGAGGGCACTTGTTTTGATGAGCACTTTAATATGTAAGTGTTGAATCAGTGAATTCTGCTCCTGAAACCAATCTCCACCATATGCGAAGTAATTTGAATTTAAATAAAATATTGGAAGAAAAAAAATTACCCTGAATATAATGGCTTATTTTTCTAAGACTACTTTTAAGATTTTCTTTTTGTCTTTGGTTTATAGCAGTTTGATGTGATGGTACCTTGGCATTTTGTTTACTTGTTGTTTGTTTGTTTCTTTTGTATGTGAGCAACTTACAGTTCCCCAACTCTTTCCAGGATTCTAATTAACCATATGTTCTACTGCTTGATATTGTCCATTTGTTCCTGAGGCTTTATTAATTATTGTTTCAATCTTTTTTCTTCATACTAGATAATAATTTCTGTTAATCTATCTTCAAGATTATGAACTCTTCTGTTTCTTCCCTTTGCTTTTAAACCCATTAGGTGATTTGCTTCCAATATCAGATTATATATATATATATATATATATTATATATATATAATATATATATATATATATATAACTTTTTGTATCTCCACTTGATTCTTTTAAAAATTGCTTTTATTCCTTTGCTGAAATTTTCTGCTTTTAATTCCTTATGCTTATGTTTTTTTCTTTGTCTTTTAGACTAATTAGAAAAGCCATCTAAAACCATTGTGTGCAAAGTCTAACATCTCTGTCATCTCTGGGTCTCTCCATTGAGTTCTCAACCAGGTGCCAGTAAACTGTACCCCACAGGTCAAATTCAATTTTCCACATGCTTTTCTAAATAATATTTATTAGAACACATCTATGCTCCTTCATTTACCTGTTGTCTATGGCTGCTTTCACACGACAATCGGCAGAGTTGAATATTTGCAAGACAGACTGCGTAGCCTCAAAGCCTAAAATATCCACTATATCATCCTTCACAGAAAAAGTTTCCCAACTCCTGTGCTTATGCTTCTATTTTTTTCACTTACTGAGTAATTTTGGATTGCATCCTGGGGCAGTAATGATGATATTCTGTGGTTTATGTTTCTGTATACAACAACAACAAAAACCACATAGGCAATAGGCAGTTCATGCCATTAAATACAACCTGCAAACTCTGCTTCTGCACTTTTGGGCAGCAGCTGAAATCTTAGCTATTCTTTTAGACTTTTAGACTTTTAGACTTAGCTGGGCTGCTTGATACTTGTCTCACATGTGTCTAGTTCAGGGTTCCCCAGAAATGTAGGTGGTGTTTATTTACATGCTTTGAAGCTCTGCAGTGCTCTCTTTTTCTTCCATTTTCCCCTTACTTTCCAGCCGTTGTGGCTGCCCTGACCTGCCCCCTAGTTTCTCCAAAGCAGCAAGAAGGTGTTTTTTATGCTAGAGTCAAAGCTGCCACATGTGGCACTGCCCTGGCTAAAAAGGTGACCAATAGGAATCTTACCCCATGTGGTTTCTTTCTTCTAACTGTTGACTCTCCTCCAGTATCTGCCTATTTCTGTTCACTCTCCAGGGCTTTCAGGTAGCTGTATTTGTTTTGGGGTTTGTGCATAGATACGTTTATGGTTGATCTCTGTGGAAAGATCGTTCAGATGAGAACCGATCCCGCAGTAGCTTTGGTGGGAGTGAGCCCAACACAGTGGAAAGCAGCCATGGAGCTTCTTACTGAGTAGCAGGGGCTGGAGTTGCAGCAGCAGCCAGGGCAAGTGTGACTCATGCATTTATTTCAAGGGGAGATAGTGTCACTGTATTTTCTGATGGATACCATCATCTCTCTTTCTTCCTTCTTTCCTGGAGAAATAGAAACTTCCTGATATTGAGCTGTTGCTCCCTTTTCTGTACCAGCTATCCCAATTTTTTTTTCCTTCCCTATATTTCCTGCATTCAATTCCTCTGCTTGAACTATCTAGGGAGCTTTATGTTTATTGACTAAACAATAATCCATATACATGATTGATGATAAATCAGTATCAACAGTGAACACTAATTCAATATTAGTAGAGGGAAGATTTAAGATAAACTCTTTTGATTTTTATTTGCTAGGTATTATTCTAGGGATGTGGACATAATGTCTAACATTTTTAACATTATCTTTTTCGCCCAGTACCATTATTACCCTCTTAAGTGTTTCCTTAATAAGTATCTATTGAATAAATAAATGAATGAATCAATACATGGCTAGAGGTTCAAAAAAAAATTTCCTAGTCTTTGAGTAATTTATAGTCCAGTGAAGTACTTTTCAAAGTTTTCTTTTTAATGTTTATATTTATTTTTGAGAGAGAGAGAAAGAGACAGAGTGTGAGAGGGGGAGGGGCAGAGAGAGAGAGGGAGACACAGAATTTGAAGCAGGTTCTAGGCTCTGAGCTGTCAGCACAGAGCCTGATGTGGGACTCGGACTCCCAGACCACGAGATCATGACCTGAGCCGAGGTCAGAGGCTTAACCGACTCAGCCTCCCAGGCACCCACAAAGTTTTCTCTTAATCTGAAACCAAAGCAGAAGAACAGAGGAATTGGGAACCAATTATAGGATGTATCTAGAAGTATGGAAGTAGAAAAACAGCTGTTGGTACAGATCAGAGGTGCTCTAGTAGGCTCTAGTGCCATCAAAGGATGGGGACTCAAAGAAACTGAGCCTACCATAAGACCCAAGCAGAAGAGAGTCCATATAAGTATGAACCCTTCCCCATGGAAATGGGAGGCACTGGTATTGATAAAACCACAGAACTTCCAAGGTGCTTGGGTGGCTCAGTCGGTTGAGTATCCGACTTTGGCTCAGGTCATGATCTCAGGGTCTGTGAGTTCAAGCCCTGTGTCAGGCTCTGTGCCAACAGCTCAGAGCCTGGAGCCTGTTTTGGATTCTGTGTCTCCCTCTCTCTCTGACCCTCCCCCATTCATGCTCTGTCTCTCTCTGTCTCAAAAATAATAATAAGTAAAGGTTAAAAATTTTTTTAAAAAAACCACAGAACTTCCTTTTGCTACTATCATAAGTATAAAATTATGTGGAGGCTTTGTTCGTTGTCTAGATGAGAACAGGTTATATATTGACTCATGATCTCAGTTGGAACTATAAACCTGCATATATATAACTGGACACTGATTAACAATAAAATTAAGGATACAGTGATAAAGAGAATAGAAACTGCACATGTACAAAATGCTTAAGTGTGCTATAATTCTAAAAGAAAATAACAGGAATGTAATTATGGCTTAATCTTTCATGTTCAAGTCCTCTAAAAACAGGATACTGACACATAGGAAACAAGGAGCATGCACTCGAAGATCCATAAAGTGTCTCTATGGTGAGGAAGGGATTGTGACCTGGGAGAAGGTCAGAGGCAAATAAATATCTTCTATCTGATAATAATAATGGGTAGATACTTAAATTGTAAATGTGATGTGAACCAAAAAAAGAGAACTGATGGAGATGCTGATTTTGACCTACCATAGAGAGAATACAAAAAGAAATTTCTTTTGATTTGCAAAAGCAAAACAAATTATCATTAATGTGAATTGCATACCAGCAATGCCAATTCGCAGGTAGTGCATGATGTGTATATTATGTCATATTAACTTTATGTATACTTTATTATACCCCTAAACTATTTATGCATGTTTAGCTCTCACTTTTTGTTGCTCAGTGTTAGAGAAGCATTAGCAATATACATTTATGTTTAATTCAGTCCTTCCCTCTTAATCGTATATAATAAACACATATTTGCTTAGAAATATATGTAATTGTCAATACAATTTTTACCTTGCCTTTTACATGTTATATTCAAATTAATTAACAACCCCCATTCTTTTCTCCTAGAAAACATGTTTATGTAACTCTTATAACATAGAGTTATAACATTACAAATGGGGGCAGCAAAGTGTCACAAATTAGTTGGAGATGTCCCATAGGTTAACATAGACCTTCTAGCCACTCCATGATAACCACCTTTTTTTCATCTTTTCTCCTGAAGGCCAAGAATATAAGGTTGTCTCTACATTGTACATTGCTTTAGCACAATGTTCTGGCTGCTATGGAGCAGTTCACTGCTTTGCAAATTACCACGGAGTTCCATTAACTCAAACAGGGCTAAAAGGGCTTACCTGTGTAATGGGCTCACGTTGAAGTATGGCCTACTCGTTGTATTTCATACATGAATCTCAGAGGTCATTCGTCCTTTTTTATAATGTTGCTAGATATCCCTTAGGACCTCAGCATAAATTCAGAGGACCTCATTTTCGAAGCAATTTGAGTGACATCCTCTGTGCTGTAATACAAATCTAAGCCCCTCTTTAAATGTGGCTCCCATTGCTTGTTTTGGCCAAAGATGTATGTTACTATACTCTACCCTTCAGAAAAGTTGCTTCCATAAAAGTTTCTCTTTAGAAAATAGACAAGAGCAGTACCATTTTTTGCTAATCCATTCAATATCCTGCACCAGTGGCAGGAATTAAAGGTTGAAAAACAGGAAAAGTCTTTAAGATCTTTGTTATGGGATATTATTTGTTCATTGCCCCTTTCCTTAATCATCATTAATCACTTGCTTGTAGGACAAGTTGTTTCTTGTGTAATACCTGTTTTTTTTTCCAACTAAAGCATAAACCCCAAGGAGCAGAGATTATGGCTGTATTGTTTACTGTTACTCAACATGCACCCAAGGCTTAGCATATAAAAGTGTTTCAAAAATATTTTTTGAATTCTTGGAATAATAAATGATAGATATAAGTGATAGAAAGCCAACATTTTTATACATTATGTTTTCTACTCCTTTCAAAGTCTTATTCCTCTTATCTGACATGTGGCATGAACATTTTTGAAAACAAGGACAGAGAGAAAAGAAGAATCAGCACAAATCCTAACTAAGAAGCACTGAATACAGAAACTTTGGAGTAGTATAAATAAATAATTACTTCTTTTGCTTTGACATTAGTGACTAGGAAAAATAGTTTCCCTGGTTCAGAACTTAGATAGCTTTAGGCAGTGATATTTTTCTTTTCTATTCTCTTCTTTAGCAGTTTAATGAAAAATCTAGATTGGATGCAGCCACGTGACCATCAAATTCTTGTTTCTCACCATGATTAAGTGATATTCATTTTGTCACTTCAATTAAAAATAAATAAATAATTGCACGTGTTCTTTTTGTAATAGTTTTCAAATATTACAGAGATTACAATGGCTCTGAATAATGAAATGACCAATGAAAATGTAAAAACTCTTAGTCAAATATAATCATCTCTAACTGTCAAAAGATAATTTTCTTTATAGGGGTCAGTTGCTGAACTTGTAAAAGGCACTACCATCAGCTGAATTTTAAATTCCCTCAATCACATTTAACAAAATACAACTATTTCACATTTTATGTATATACTGTCTATAAATTTCATCCCGCATAATGTTGTAATATTTGCAAAAAAAATTATATATTTTATTTTCCAAAACTTGGAAGATATGACTAGTTATTTTAACACCAATCTTAGATGGTTAGTCTTAAGATGATCGTTATTTGCTATTTTTTATTGAAAAATAACTTCTACAATGGTTGCTTGACATCTCTGGGAATTTGGAGTGTGGTTTTTTTTGTTTTTGTTTTTGTTTTTGTTTTTGTTTTTGTTTTACTGTAGTGTTAAAATATTAGGGGGAGCTATATAACCATAGAGTAATGGTGTCTGTCTACCCTGCCTTTAAAACTTAGGTTGAGTTTTGTAACTAACTTGACCAATAGAATGTGGCAGGAGTGGTTGCCATTCGCTTCTAGTTTTTCCTCTTAGGATGAGAAGAGGAGCAGAAATATGCCACCCCCAAGTCTCTTTTTGACACAAGAATTATTCCAAGATGATCATTTTTATGAAACTGCAAACACAGGAGAAGCTCAGAAAACAATACAAATTAGCCTTTTATAAGACACATTTACATTTATAAGGGAAATCTCCATGTGTAAGGATGTCTCCTTCTCTGTATTAGGAAGAGAAGAATAACTAACTCTCTAGAAAGATTTATCAACAATTATGAAGAAGGCAACAACTTAGATCTGCTTAACAACCTTACCTGTGTTTATTGTGTTTTTTCCTGGTAACCTCCCGTAACTGTCCTCCCCACTTCCCAACACCTTCTTTTGTCTTTAGCTGGAGATGCTATTTACAGTGGTGGCTTCAGCTAAGTTGGAGAGTTACTCAATTTTCCTGGGTATCTCCCATGTACACAGGAGGTATACATGTCATTAAACTTATTTTTTTTCCCTGTTAATCTGTTTATTACACAGGGGTTGGGGAGGGGAGCTTAGCCAAGAACCTAGAAATGTAGAGGAAAAATTATTTTCTTCCTCTACAGACACTTACTATCAGAACCCAATTACTGTGGTGTGAGAAGGTCGTGTTCACAAGGAAAAGCCTCATGTATCAGCTGAGGTTCTAGCCAATAGCTACCATTAATTGCCAGATATGTGAATAAAAGAGGCTTCAGATTATTTCAGCCCCTACAAAATGAGTTACCACCAGCCTCTGAGCAGCTTCTGCATGGAAAAGAAGAGAACTTTCCCTGGTGAGCTCTGCCCAAATTGCAGATTTATGAGCAAAATAAATCATTGTTGCTGTTTTAAGCCACTTAGTTGGGGTAGTGTTTTACGCAGCAATAAATTACTACAACAGGCACTATTTATTATTTAATTTAAGAACATAAAGGATGCAATTTTTCTTTCTAGATTTCTTCTCTAACATTTAAATAGGGGCTGTTAAAAAACGTCTATCTCATAAATATATTATTTTCGGTGGGGAAGGCATTTGACATAAACCATAATTAATCTGGAAAAAAATATATCCACATCCAAAGATTATATTACAGCCCAAATGTTAGAGGCAGTAAACTCTACTTTAGAGTTCTTTATTTTACTAGATTTTGTAATTTAAGTTCTAATAAATATTATTAACATTGTGTAAGTAAAGTATTAACATCCAAATTAAGTTTTATCTCTTCATTCTTACTTAAAAATATCATCATGGGCACCTCGGTGGCTCAGTCGGTTAAGCATCAAACTCTTGATTTCAGTTCAGGTCATGATCTCATGGTTTGTGAGGTCAAGCCCTGTGGAACTCTGCACTGGCAGCATGGAACCTGCTTGGGGTTTTCTCTCCTTCTCTCTGCCCCTCCCCTCTCTCAAAATAAATAAATAAACACTTTTTAAAAATCATCAAAATTTATTCAAGGATATAGCATAGAGGGGACACAGGCCAGTCATCATAACCTAATTATAATCTGTGTAAGATATAGAAATACCAAACTTTTTGTTCGGTACACTGGAAAAAAACATATGTTTTTCTACTAGTACCGTTTATGCATTCAGTGAAAAAATTGAAATTTTCCTTGGAGCTGATTCTTACTCTGCATTATAGTCAACCCTTTAGTGAACATTTTGGTTATGCAGTTATATATCTATCACTATTTTCATGAAAACCATGAATTCACAGAAGTCCTACAAAAGTACATGATTCAGAATGAAGGAATACTTTCTATTTCATGGTATAAATTGAATGTTACTTTGGCAGATGTATCCCTCTACAAAGATGGTGAATTTATTTTCTTAATCTAATCCAGATGTTTTTATAATTATTCTTGTAGACTGATCTATAAAGGAAAGACTTGGGATTTCTAGTCACTGACACTAGAAAAAAGAATATAAGAGCCAGATGGTATTTGGTGCATCAGAATCCAGACTATCCTCTTGCTGTTTTCAAAGACTAAGTAAAATGTCCAAATAATGTGAAATGCACTGTTATAATTAAGATACTTGATTAATTACAACTTAAGATAGAGCACTAACTGACACTTTCTAGAATTAAGCATTCTAGAGAATGGGAAGGATAATCCACTGTTTGTCTTCCTCAGAATATCTTAATCCTGGAGCCAGATATAAAATGCTAATTGAAGTATGAAAGAAAATCTTTGTGAAGGGTAGGCCAAGTTGAAGTAGAACTCTGAGGGATAGCAATGTGGGAACATTTCTGGTGATGGAAGTGAGTTAGCAATTGAAACAGGAGCAAGTAATTGCTAAGCCAGAAACTGAATTGGTAAGGGATTCTGAATTCAGTCTATGGAATATTAGAATAAACTCTAGCAACTGTTTTATTTCCATTAGGTTGTCTGTTTTACTTACTTTATGCCTAACCTTTAATAAAGTCTACTTGAAATTACATACGGGTCTTAGTCTTGGTGGAGAAAATTAGGAAGATTCACATTCTTCACAACTCATTCCTATGAGCTGCACAGAATCATGTCACTATACTAGCATGGAGACTTACCTGAGTCACCACCAGAGTCAAAACGGTAGTTTATATTTTAGTGGCATTGCCAGTTCTCCTAACTTCCCTGGGTCTTTCTTTCTATATTTAGGGAAATGAATTAAAACATAATACTGACAACTCTACTACAATTTATGTGGCATAAAGAAGCCACAATTCCTCAAGGAGTCTATAAAGAGAAGAGTTGCCCTTTTCGGGAAGCCAGCTAAAAGAAATGATGGTAGAGTCAGGTATGCAGTAAGTGTGTGCCCTTCTGAAATACTGTGGTTTATAGCAATGATATCATTGGCCAGATGACCAAAGTATATTTCTTATATATTTGGTCTTTGTCTGTGCTTCCTGGCTCACAACTCCCAAACCCTTGGAACTTCCTGAGCCTGGGAGCATCTTTTGTCTTATCAAAATGTGTAAAAGAAACATTATTTAAAATGGAGCGGGGGAGGCCCGAAGAAGTGCACATACCTCTCGTTGCAGCCTGGACAACCACCGGAAGGAAGAAAAGCAGAAAATTATTTTACAAAGGGAGGATATTTTTCCATAAGAATTGTATCTCCTGCTAACAACTGCTGGCAGCCAGTGAGAAACCATCAGAACTTCAAACTCTTGTTCTTCTGCAGTAAACTTCTGTTCAACGGATTCTCATCAATTTCCTCCTAAAATCTAATAAAAGCCGACCTTCCCCTTGTCTCTTCGGACATGTCTATGCTTCATCACAGCTTGCTTCTCCCAAGTTGCCATTCTTCTGCTATTCCCAAATAAACTCATTTTGCCGCTAAAATGACGGTACTGTTTCTTAAGGTTGACAGTCCTAATATTTGGTCTCTTGTCCTCAGTTGAAATTGTTTCCGAACCATAAAGGTGAAATAGGTGTCTTGGGTTATGTTCATGAGGTGACTTTTGGAAAGCACCTAAGCATGCAGGCCTATTGACAAGGGATCCCGCCCTGAATACCAGATGGTATTTGGTATAGAGGGTTGGAACCTTCGGTCTCATTCCCTGATTTCCAGATTGAATCGCCAATGACCAATGATCTAAGTGATCATGCCTATATAATAAAGCCTCCCTTAAAAACTCAAAAAGACGGGGTTCAGAGGGCTCCCAGTTAGTGAACACATGTAGATTTGGGGAGAAAGGCACACCTGGGGAGGGCATAGAAGCTCCCTACCCTCTTCCCATACCTTGCCTTATGACCTCTTTCATCTGAGTGTTACTGAATTATATCCCAGGATATAGCCCAGAATTCTAGAAAAACCCAGTATTCTAGCAAGTAAAATGTTTATTTAAATTCTATGAGCTGTTCTTGCAAATTAATTGAATTTAAGGAGGGGGTAATTGGAACTGGTCATCTCTAGCACATTGGGTCAGAAGCAGAGGTTATAACCTGGACTTGCAATTGGCCTCTTAAGTGTGTGTGTGTGTGTGTGTGTGCGTGAGCACGCATGCGTGCACGTGGGCCTGTGTGTGGCTGGGGGGGGAGGGGGCGTGAGGGAGGATTCCCTGAGGGACTGAACCCTTAACCTGTGGACTCTGATGCTATCTCCAGGTAGTTAGTGTCAAAATTAAGTTGAATTCTAGGACACCCAGTTGATTTCATGAGAATTGTTGGACATGGGAAAATGCTTACCCCCACACATATTGGAATTGGTATTAGAACCTTTTACCTTCTTTATCTTTCCCCAGTGTGGTTGGTGAACATGGACTGGCACCAACTATAGCCCTTTCATGCCCCCCTCCTAAAATCAAGTATAGCAATAGGCTTTTTTTCTATGGTATTTACCTACTAATAGGCATTTCTCTCTTTAATGTAATGCTCACCATGACTACTGAACAGTTTTTCTGCTTCTTAGAGGTCACCCAGCACTGTATCTTGCCTAATCAATAGTGGCCACAGAAGAAACGTTTGTTAATTGACTCAGGTATTTACTGAATACATATTCTCTACACAGCAAACACAGTGTAAGAACCAAGAATGAGGATCTTTTCCTTCTTTGGGTACCTAAAAATATCTAGGTATAGATTATACATAATGCATAATTTATATATATATATATGTATATATATATATACATATATATATATATACACACACACACACATACCTACATATATGTATATATAGGTAAGTATATATATAAAAATATACATATATATATATGATCTGTCAAAGTATAGTTGACACAATGTTACATTAGTTTCAGTTGTACAACACAGAGATTTAACAAGTGTATTAGGTATAGAGTTTTGAACATCAATGAACACATGATATATCAATTGAAAATAGAATACAAATAAGTTAAAAAAATAAGTTAAAACAAAATGTAACAAAAAACCAGATCTTCTCATAAAGCTAGTAGTGGTTAATGGAAGTGTCAAATCAGTCATGTAGCCTGAGTTTTCTAACATATTTTGTGGCAGGCACGTAACAAAATTATACTGTTTGTATGCCAGGCAATATCTAACTTTCTCAAAGGCAAACCTGCAACTCATTTTCAGCACACTGGGAACCTCTCAGTCAAGACCTATTAGAAGGGAAATACTTTAAATAGTCTAGAACTATCACAGACTATGATCATAAGTAAATGTATTAAGGTCGTTTGTAAATATTTTAAGAAATTATGTTGGTGATACTAAAGTATGTCAACCAAAACCGGGTCGCAAGCAGGGTAATGGAAGTGAAGAACTTGCCTTGGAAACAAAATCTGAAGAGCCAAACTGAGTACTTAAGATAAATAACATTTATTGTTCTATTAAAAAAAAACAAAACAAAAACAAGGGGCTCCTGGGTGACTCAGTCAGTTAAGCATCCAACTCTTAATTTCAGCTCAGGTCACAATCACATGAACCATGAGACTAAGCCCCACGTCAGGCTCCGTGGTGACAACATGGAGCCTATTTGGGATTCTCTCTCTCTCCTTCTCTATCTGCTTCCACCTCAAAAAAAAAAAAAAAAACTTAAAAAGATTAATCAACATCAATGCAAAAAAGCCATAATGTACAAAATATCAAAATTTTATAAAGACATGATCCCACTCTTCACTTGCACGACCCTGCTCCTCTAACCTCAACTTAATCCTAGCCCTGGTTCAAATAAAAACTTTGTTTACAACAGCAGACAGTGGACCTTTGGGCTGCAGCTTGCCATTTTTTGTCTTTCTGTTTTGCTTTGTTTTAATATAGCATAAATATTACCTATCTTAGTTACTAAGGTTTTTTTTTGAGGGGGTGTTCCTGAAATTTGTGCCTGATGCCAGTGCCCCACTCCACTCACCAGTGTCACTCTAGCTGGACCAGCCCCAAAAGATCACAAATGATGCCTTCAATACACATTTCTGCTATTTAAACATTTACTACCAGACTCAAAAATGAGGGAGAGTTCAACTAATGTAAATTAGGGTTTGGCAAAATATGGCCTGGCCTGTGGTCCAAAACCAGTCCACCATCTGTTTTTTTTATAAATAATAAATACAGCTGAATGGGAACATGGCCATGTTCATTCATTTATGCCAACTTTATGCTACAATGGCAGGGCTGATCAGTGATGGAGACCATACAGCCCACAAAACATACAACAGTTACTCTCTGGCCCTTTACAGAAAACATTTGCCAACTCTTGATGTAGACCATAGAAGATGGGCCTAAATTTTAAATTCTATTAGTATCTTTATCTAATGTAATTCTAACATCATTATATTTTAATATAAAATTGCTTTGGACAGAGTCATAAATACCTTCCAGGTTAACATGCCCTCTTTTCTTCCCAACGATAACTGGAATAATTTGAGATAAACTAAATCTATGTTTACCACAGAATTATATAAATAAGAAAAGCTTAATTTTATTTTATTTTTAAGAATATTTATTTATTTATTTACTTATTTTGAGAGAGCACACACACTAGCAGGGGGAGTGGGAGGGAGAGAGGAAAGAGGGAATCCCAAGCAGGTTCCCTGTTGTCAGGGCAAGACTGACATGGGGCTCAATCTCAGGAACCACAAAATCATGACCTGAGCTGAAACTAAGAGTTGGCTGCTTAACCAACTGAGCCACCCAGGGGCCCCAGAAAAGCTTGATTTTCAAGTCATCCTATGAAATAGTAATGATCCCCCCCTTCATGACTAACCAATAAAAACTATTGATATGATAAAAGTATCCAAGATTGCTTATATGTCTAAATATGTGGAGATACTTCATATTTGTAATTCGATGTATGACAAGCGCTGTGAGGTGGTTATTTATTTGTTTTCTTCTGGAATCCCTAAGCTAAATAACTAATCATTTGTCAGTTCATTTAATGTGGCTGTACTCTACGATCTCTTGGGGAGATTTTTAAAGATTCCAATATCCTGGCTCTACCATATTAAATCCAAATCTCAGGGTGGAGATTGGGCAATCTAGCTTTCAGGTCAAAGTTAGGATTAGGGTGAGGGAAACACTGGTTGCCCAAGTGTGAGTTCCAGTTCGCCTCTCCTTTTCTTGGCTTTCCCTAAATATAGGGCTCTCTGTCAAAGCTTTTAGAATTTATTGTGTTTATTTGATGCAGGGCTACTGATGATAATTTCTTTTTCTTTAGCCACTTTGGCTAATTAGGCCAGAAACTGAAACAATGGGAACAAAGCTAATTGCTGTAGTTCTCTAAAAAATGCTTTAACCAATTTATGCATTATGTAATTTTCCCTTCCCACTTTTGTGGTTTATAGTAATCCTAAAAGTGCTTTCCTGGTTGGAGAGCAACAGGAGTACAAAATGATTAACTACTTTACAAATATTTGCATCCATTTGATGTCATCCAGCTCCCTTATTTATTAATGAACTTGCAGGCAAAACATTTACAGTGATCAAATCTGACTGAAAATTTGCTATACCAGTCTTAGCTACCTGCCTGCTGCAGTGTCTAGCAGAAATCAAACATTTTCAGAAGACAAAAATAATCATATTAAAAAATATGCATATTAATGGCCAAAAAACCTTTCACTAAAAAATTATATATATATGTATGTGTATATATGTATATATTTATGTGTGTATTTATATGTGTGTGTATATGTACATATATATGTATATATTTAGCAAAACAATGATTATTCTCCCTTATTTTACTGAAGTGCTCCCTCTATGCCCTAAACATAGAAAACAGAATCCAAGTCACTGTGTTAATAGTTCTAACTACAACTTTTTCTAATTTCTTATCTATGACTGAGACATGTCTATTGAATGAATGAATAGATGGATGGATAGATAGATAGATAGATAGATAGATAGATAGATAGATTGATTTGACAAATGGAGTCAGTCTGAATGGACTGGGTAGCTGCTTATAAACAACAGAAATTTATTCCTCATAGTTCTGGAGGCTAGAAATTCTAAGATCCAAACATAGGCACATTTGTTACCTGGTGAAAGCCTGCTTCCTGGTCCATAGGTGACTGTGTCTTCACACGGGGGAAGGGGGAGGCTTCCTTTCTGGGATCTCTTTTATAACAGCACTAATCTAATCCACGAGAGCACTGCCTTTATAACCTAATCACCTCCAAAATGTCCTACCTCCAAAAACCATCATGTTTGAGACTAGGCTTTCAATACAGGAATGTGGGAAAGACACAAACATTCAGACTATGGCCACAAACATATATAAGGTGATTTGTTTTGTGATTGTTTTAAAGTTTCTTTATTTTGAGAGAGAGAGAGAGAGCAAGCATGAGTAGGGATAGAGAGAGAGGAGAGAATCCCAAGCAGGCTCTGCACTGTCAGCGTGGAGCCGGATAAGAGGCTCCATCTCATCACCAAGTCGCCCCTGTTTTGTGATAATTTAAAAATTACAATCTAGGTCCATCATGTTTTATACATTGGACAGAGCCTTGTGACTTGTGAGTATTTGAAGGTGTAACGTTATTTAAAATTAGATAATGCCTCTGTTTTATAAAAAAGGAAGTGAATGACTCCCCCTTTAATTCTCAAACATATACTTTAAAATGATAAGTGTCAAAAGAAACTGTGTTATACAGCACACTTATTTTTTTTAATTTTTTAATGTTTTTCTTTTATTTTTGAGAGAGACAGAGTGTGAGTAGGGGAGGGGCAGAGAGAAAGGGAGACACAGGATCTGAAGCGGGCTTCAGGCTCTGAGCTATCAGTGCAGACCCCGATATGGGCCTCGAACTCAAGGAATGTGAGATCACCACCGGACATGAATTCAGATGCCCAACTGACTGAGCCACTCAAGTGCCCCACACTTTTTTTTTCAATATAGAATACAGCAAAACTGTGTTTGTTTCCCAGATGCAAATGTGGTGAAATATTATAAAAAGAAAATTATAGGGGTGCCTGTAAGCGTCCAACTTCAGCTCAGGTCGTGATCTCGCTGCTCACGAGTTCGAGCCCTGCATCAGGCTCTTGGCTGACAGCTCACAGCTCAGATCCTGGAGCCTGATTCAGATTCTGTCTCTGTCTCTCTTCCCTCGCCTGCTCACACTCTGTCTCTCTCTCTCTCTCTCTATCTCTCTCCCTAATATAAAAACTAAACATTAAAAAAAATTAAAAAAAGAAAATTATAGTGGAAGGAGCATAATTTAATGGGATTTGAGGTTGGAAATTGAAGACTTATAGCATACTCCCAACATGTATACCAAACTACGTTTGTGACTATAACATAAATTGGTAAGAATAGTCTTTTCACATTGTCAGAAGCAATCTTGAAGGCACTATAAATCATGCCATATGGAGAATAACTGAAGCAATTTGGAAGGTGAGACTAATGAAGAAGATACATTATCACATTGTTGTGATTATTTGAAGAATTATCTTGCTAACGAGGGATTCTATTTGCTTTGGTTTTACAGGATTAAGAAAAAGGGCAGGACATTAGGAAAAGACAGGAGTTCAATAGAAGGAAAAGGCTTTTAATAAAATTGTTAAAAAGTGAAAACCAAAGCTTTAGAGAGTTCCAGTTTGAGACCTTGGTTCCTAAACAAAAGAAGGCATTTACAAAAAAATTTAAAAAAGAAAAAACAAGAAAACAAAACAAAACCCTCTTGTACTTTTTAAAAAAAATGCATATTTCTAGTCCTGCTCCCTGATATTCTTCTTCGTTGGTCATGCTTGAGCACAGGATTCTGTTTTACACTCTGACAGATAATTCTGCTACTAGTTGCTCAATTAGGCTCCTCCTTTTGGTTGCTGAGATTCTAAGACAATGACTAAGACTTTTTCTGAGGTAGAACTTTCAAGGTAACAATGACCACAAATAATTTGATTTGATAAAGTTTTAAATTGGGTAATTTTAGAATTTGAATTTCCAAAAGTTCCTCAGGCCCTGGTCCCTGTGTTTTCTGCTACACATAACTGGGAGTCTACTCCTACTGTTTTAGAAGCTCAAGATTAAGAAGGGCTTTGAAAATAAAGGACCTGGAAAATACATTAATCAGATAACAAATCACTTAATGAGAGAGAGTGGGTTATGATCCCGTGTTCCAAACTCAAGTGAACATGGACCTTGGACTGCATTCCTAAAAAGATACGGGGCACTTGATTCTCAAAAGAGTCACCTTATGCCTCACCTAGGAATACAACAGACATCCCCTGGTCACATAAGGCATTTTCTTCTTTAGAGCCACTGTCTCATTTGAAATGTACAATACCATCTTTCCTAAAATACTGTCACTTCTCTAATAATTACCCATAACGCAGTTAGAACCAGTAACGACCACCCAGAAAGAATAAGGACTTACTTGTTACTTTTCAAGTGGGGCGTAAACTGATTTATTTGTCATCTCTTTAGGGATGATTCTTAGTCACGCATGAAGCCCACAAGTTTGTTTCACTGATGAACATCCATAACAGCACAGTAGCTGAGACTGAAATGGTTCCTCTTTTCTCTTAGTCTCTCAATTCCTCTCCCAATCTCCTCCTTCCATCTCTTTCTCACTCTTTCTCCCACCTTTTTTCTAATTGCTCCCTTTGCCTCCATTTCATTTTTTAAATTTATTTTTTATGTAACTTATTGTCAAATGGGCTTCCATATGACACCCAGTGCTCATCCATTTTCTTCTTGAGGCATCGATCTAATCACCTTTAACAATCCACCTTTATATTTGAGTAGCGGTTTCTCCATGTCTTTCCCTCTACTTTACCAGTTTAATCCGTTGACTTTTTCTGTGTTCTAAATAATGGAAATTAAAAATCAACCATCTCGGGGCGCCTGGGTGGCTCAGTTGGTTAAGCGTCAGAATTCGGCTCAGGTCATGATCTCACAGTTTGTGGGTTCGAGCCACGCGTGGGGCTCTGTGCTGACAGCACAGAGCCTGGAGCCTATGTCTTCAGATTCTGTGTCTCCTTCTCTCTTTGCCTCTCCCTGTCTGTGCTCTGTCTCTCTCTGTGCTCTGTCTCTCTCTGTCTCTCAAAAATAAATAAATGTAAAAAAAAAATTTATCATCTCACTTCCCTCCCTTTCCTCCCTTCCTAAAATCAGCAGTGAAGCACCAGTAGGCCACAAAAATAAAGAAAATATTGTTAATGGTATCCCAGGTCACACAGCTGAATGTTCCTCTTTCCTCTAGGTCACTGAATTAAAAATCCCTATATGCAATCAGATAATGGGAAAATTTCAGGAACCTTTAAAGGGATCAGACCTGAGACCACTCTCCAGAACTAATGTTTAATCCCAGTTCTGCTCTATCCAATATTAATTTCTAGACTTTACAGAATTATACACTATTCATATACATGATGAATTTAAAAATCTTTTTTGAAAATATTAGGTGATACATTTTGTGCTCTATTAATCATATCTATCACTTTAGGGCAAGATCCTTAATTGGGCTTACTGTGTTTTTAATTTTAGAAATAAAACTCAGATATGTTTAAGTCATCATTAAATTACACACTTAAGCAAGTTTCCATCCAAACTCAGGGAAGTAATAATCTTGCTGAATGTGGAATTTAGCAAAAGACCAGGTGCTTGCTTTAGGTGATTCACAGTCTCTTTTTACCAGAACAATGCATGAGAAAGGAAAATAAAACGTGAGGATGCATGAAGTTCCAAAGAAGAACAGTCTCTATGTACGTTACAGGTTCATCATTGTTCTATTCGTAAAATGCACTAAACCTGTTTGGAGTCATTTTGAGTCCTTTCTTTTAAAATTTTTCCTTCTATATTCAATTAGTCAACAAAGTCTGCAGTGTCTACTTGACAACTCCTCTCACATCATTCCCACCTGTTTCGCTATGACTCTAGCAGGTTTACTTCAGGCTCCCATAGTTTTCTTTTCTTTTGTTTTGTTTTCCAGATAATGTCCTAGCTTGTACTTGACAGCAAAATCTCACCTCTCCAATTCATTTTACCCAATCAAGAGAGTTACAGCTGTAAACACTTAAAATAATTTTAATACTTATCAAAGCAGATGATTTGATAACTATTTAAATTCCTCATTTTGGTATTTAATGTTGTCTCCCAAATTTGACTCCAAAACTTAATTTTCTTAGTACAAGTCCTTGAGCACCTCTATGTCTCAGCTCCAAGGACATAATGGTAAGCATAGATAAAATCCTGACTTATATGGAGTTTATTTCCAAAGGGAAAACGGTCATTAATTTCAGATGCAAAAAAATAGGAAGTTTCAATTATTATAACTGCTGAAAATAACTAGCATGTAGAGCTCTGAGAATATCTATGAGACAGATTATGCACTCAAGGGCTAACTGAAGCCTGCCCTGGGAAAGTGATACCAGAACTCAGGTAAGAATAACTGATAGAAATTAAATAAGTTAGGAGGAGTACCTGCATTTTAGGCAGAAAAAAGAGTGGGTGCAAAAGCCCTGTGACACAGGTACTTAAGGACAAGAAACTGAAAGAGGTTCATCTCATCTGGAATGGGGAGAACAAGAGGGGTAAGGACATGGTAAAGATGAGGCTGGAGAGCTAAGCAAGGGATTGATATGTGGGTTGCCTTGGGGGCCATATTAAGGATGTTTGGTTCAGATTAAAGGGCAGACAGGGAAGTATCCATTAGGAAACAATTGCTGATAAGGACACAGGACCAACATCTTGGTTGGCGGTAGTAAAGATAGAATATTGGATTCATTCAACAGGAAATTAATTTAGTAGGAAAGGAAATAGCTGCAGGATTTAGAAAATAAATTCTACAGAACTTGATAATAGATTGAATATAAAAGGTGAAAGGGAAAGAAGGGTTAAGATTGATTCTTAGGTATCTGGCTAGTGCAACCGGAGGGATTAGCAGGCCTTGTTCTGCAAAAGAGAACATTAACAAGAAATCATATTTGTGGGAGAAAATCATGAGTATGAAGATGGACTGAGGTTGAGGTGCCTTTGAATCAACCAATGAGATATGTTTGCTGTTAGGAAATTTTCTATTTAAATTATTACTACACTTCCACACATACTATAAATTAATCACATAGAGTTATTTTCTATTGCCTGGACTTACCATAGATCTTCCTAGCAGAATGTTCTTACCACACACCAAAATTCTATTCATATTTCTGTCTTTTATAGATATACTAACGGACATTTTACATGAGTTTATAGTCTACTAGATATTGGGCTTGCAGTAAGTGCTTACAATTAATCATCTGGATTTCCCCCACCTAAAGAGTTTTAATACAAGAATATATATTTATCTATATGTCCACACACACTCACACTCTTCCTCAAAACTTTAATTAGAAATGTCCTTCTAGGACTAAGAAAGGGTACATAGAGCAGGTAACACAAGCTGAGTCTTGAGGAATAAAGAAATGTTCATCACATAAACTACTGGATAAGATATGGTATTCTAAATTACCACACTGTTTAGCTCAATTTACCCACACATCCCCTAAAATATATACACTAAAACAATTACTTTCTTCCTTCTCACTGTTTTCTTCAAATGTCTTGACAATGAGATAATCGCTAATGATTTATTTCCCTCACTAAATAATATGCACTCTGTGTTCAGGAATTGTTTCTTTGGGTCCTCAGTTACATTTGATATTTAGAATAATGTTCTATATATAGTAGGCAACCAATTAATACTTCATTGAAGCAAAGGATATAAGAAGAAAACACTGACACACAAAGTTCTTAAGTGTGTGTAGTATGGAAAATATTTTCTGATAAAACTAGGGAAAGTCTCAAGATAATCTGGGAAGTGGGGCACCTGGGTGGCTCAGTCAGTTAAGAGTCTCACTCCAGCTCAAGTCATGATCTCATGGCTCATGAGTTCCAGCCCCGTGTCGGGCTCTGTGCTGACAGCTGAACAGGAGACATAGTTGACTTTTCTAACACATAGAAACAGACACAGAGAGTTAGACAAAATGAGGATACAAAGGAATATGTTCCAAATGAAAGAACAGGACAAAATCACAGCAAGAGACTTAAATGAATCAGAGATGAATAATATACCTGGTATAAAACCCAAAGTATTGGTTATAATGGTTCTTCCAGCCTTTGGGTTATTTTCTTTATGAGAAAAGAGTGGGGACCTCAGTGAGACCCTTAACAAAGACACAGAAATCCAGATCCAGGAGGCATAGAGAGCCCTCACCAAAATCAAACCAAGGAGGCTCACACCAAGACACATAGGAATTAAAATGGCAAAAAGTAGTGATAAAGGGAGAATTTTACAGCAGTAAGAGAAAAATACAATAGGAAAGACAAGAGAAACCCCATAAGGTTATCAGATGATTTTTCGGCAGAAACGTTGCAGGCTAGAAGGGAGTGGCATGATATAGTCAAGTGCTGAAAGAAAACAACCTGCAGTCAAGAATACTCTACTCAGGGGCGCCTGGGTGGTTCAGTCAGTTAAGCATCTGACTTCAGCATAGATCATGATCTCATGGGTCATGGGTTCAAGCCCCGCATTGTACTCTACACTAAAAGCACAGCACGGAGCCTGAAGCCTGCTTCAGATTCTGTGTTTCTCTCTCTCTCTCTCTCTCTCCCCCCTTCCCCTGCTTATTCTCTCATTCTCTCTCTCTCTCTCTCTCTCTCTCTCTCTCTCAAAAATAATAAATAAATAAACATTAAAAAAAAGAACACTCTATCCAGCAAAGCTAACATTCAGAATAGAACGAGAGATAAAGAGTTTCCTAGACAAACAAAAGTTAAAGGGATTGATCACCAGTAAACCAACTCTATGAGACATGTTAAATGTAACTCTTTGAGTGGAAAAGAAAAGAGCATACATGGGAGTAAGAAAAGTAAGAAGCAAAAAGCAGTAAAATTAAGTATATCTATAAAAATGACTCCAGGAGTTTACAAAATGAAAGGATATAAAGTATGGTACCATATATGTAAAATGGGGGGTAGGTATGAATGGATTCAAACTTAAGCTACCATTAACTTCACACAGACTGCTAGATGGATAAGATGTTATATACAAACCTAATGGTAACCACAAATCAAAAGTTGGTAACAGAAAGGTAGCAAACCATGAAAGAAGACAAAAAAGGAACAGAGCTACAAAAACAACTATAAAACAAGTAACAAAATGGTAATAAATACATAACTATAAATAATTGCTATAACTTAAATTGACTAAATGCTCCAATCAAAAGACATAGTGTGACAGAATACATGAAAAAACCAAGACTAATCAAGATGTTGCCTACAAGAGACTTATTTCAGACCCGAAGATACATGCAGACTGAAGGTGAAAGGATGGAAAAGAATTTATCATGAAAATTGATGTGAAAAGAAAGATGGAGTAGCAATACTTATTTGGACAAACTAGATTTTAAAAGAAAGACTGTAAAAAGAAACAAAAAGGATACTATATAATCAGAAAGGGGACAATCCAACAAGAAGATCTAACAATTGTAAATATTTACACACCCAACGTGGATTCACCCAAATATTTAAAACAATTAATAACAAAGTAACTAATTGACAATCATGCAATAATAGTAAAGGGTTATAACAACCTAATTACATCAACAGAAGGATTATCTAAACAGAAAATAAAGAAGGAAACAAGCAAACAAGGACTTTGAACACACTGGACCAGATGGACTTAACAGATATATTCAGAACATTCCATCCTAAAACAGCAGAATACACTGCACTTTCTTTTGAAGTGCAGATCGAACATTCTCCAGAATAGATTATATATTAGGTCACAAAACAGGCCTCAACAAATACACAAAGACTGAAGTCACACCATGCACATTTTCTGACCACAACACTACAAAACTAGAAGTCAACCACAAGGGGAAAAAATATTGAAAGATGAAAATACATGAAGGATAAACAACATGCCAGTAAAAATGAATGGGTCAATGAGGAAATCAAAGAAGAAATTTAAAAAAAAAACATGGATACAATGAAAATGAAAACACAATGGTCCAAAACTTTGAGATGCAGCAAAAGCAGTTCTAAGAGGGAAGTATATACAATACAGGCCTACCTGAAGAAGCAAGAAAAATCTCAAATAAACAACCTAACCTCACACTTAAAGGAGCCAGAAAAAAGAAACAAATGATGTCTAAACCAGCAGAAGGATGGAATGATAAAGATTAGAGCAAAAATAAATGATATAGAGACTAGAAAAGAAAACAGAACAGATTAATGAAACAAGGAACTGGCTTTTTGAAAAAAAAAAAAGTAACAAAATTGATAAATCCCTAGCCAGACTTAACAAAAAAAAAAACAAACAAAGAGAAAGGACCCAAATAAATAAAATCACAAATGAGATAGGAGGAAGAACAACCAACACCATAGAAATACAAATAATCATACGTGAATATTATGAAAAACTATATGCCAAGAAATTGGGCAATCTGGAAGAAATGGATAAATTCCTAGAAATGTATAAATTCCAAAACTGAAACAGGAAGAAACAGAAAACTTGAACAGACTGATAACCAGCAAAGAAATTGAATCAGTAATCAAAATTTCCTAACAAATAAAAGTTCAGGGCCAAATGGCTTTACAGATGAATTGTATTAAATATTTCCAGAAGAGTTAATGCCTATTCATCTCAACTATTCAAAAAAGAAAAGAAAAAGAAAAAAAGAAAGGAAAACTTCCAAATTCATTCTATGAGGCCAGCATTACCTTGATACCCAAACCAGGTAAGTACTTCACTAAAAAAGAAAACCACAGGCCAATAGACCTAATAAACATGGGTTCAAAAATTCTCAATAAAATACTAGCAAAAATGAAGGCAACACTACATTAAAGAATCATTCACCACGATCAAGTGTGAATTTATTCCTGGGCTGCAAGGGTGCCTCAATATTCACAAATCAATCAATATGATATACCACGTTAATAAAAGAAAGGAGAGCTGTATGATCCTTTCAATAGATGCAGAGAAAGCACTTGACAAAGAACCACATCCATTCATGATAAAAATCCTCAACAGAATATAGGGTTGGAGGGAACATACCTCAACATAATGAAGAACATATACAAAAAACCCTACAGCTAATATCATCCTCAATAGGAAAAAAATTGAGAGCTTCTCCCCTAAGGTCATAAATAAGACAGGATGTCCACTTTAACCTCTATTATTTAACATAGTATTGGAAGTACTACCTACAGCAAACACAAAAAAAAAAAGGCATCCAAAGTGGCAACCAAGAAGTAGATGAAAAAATTTTCAATAAAATACTAGCAAACTGAATCTGACAATATATTTGAAAAAATCATCATGAACAAGTGGGATTTATTCGTGGATTTCAAGTGTGGTTCAATATTTGCAAATCGATAAATATCAAACATCACATTAATAAAAGAACCATATGATCATTTCAATAGGTACAGAAAAAGCATTTGAGAAAGTACTGCATACATTCATGATAAAAACCCCCAATAAAGCAGGTTTAAAGGGAACATACCTCAACATAATAACAAACACAAATATGAAAAACCCGCAGCTAAAGCCACTACTTGCAGATTTGAAACAAGATACAAAAAACTCAAGAAACTTCACCAAAAAACTGCTAGACAGATAAATGAATTCAATAAAGTTGCAGGATATAAAATCAACATAGAGAAACCTGTTGTATTTCTATACACCAACAACGAAGCAGCAGAAAGAGAAAATAAGGAATCAAGTGCACTTGCAATTACACCAGAAACAGTAAGACTCCTAGGAATAAACCTAACCAGAGGTGAAAGACCTGTATTCTGAAAACTATAAAAAAGTGATTAAAGAAATTGAAAATGACACAAAGAAATGGAAAGACATTCCATGCTCATGGGTTGGAAAAACAAATATTGTGAGATGTCTATACTGTACAAAGAAATCTACACATTTAAGGCAATCCCTATCAAAATACCAACAACATTCTTCACAGAACTAGAAAATATAATCCTAAAATTTGCATGGAACCACAAAAGACCCTGAATATCCAAAGCAATCTTGAAAAAGAATAATAAAACCAGAGGTATCATAATCCCAGATATCAAGATATACTATAGAGATGTAGTAATTAACACAGCATGGAATTGGCACAGAAAGAGACACAAAGAAGAATAGAAAAGAATAATTGGCCCAGAAACAAACCCACAATTATATGGTCAATTAAGTTAGGATGAAGAAAGAATAAACATACAACAGGGAAAAAGATGGTCTCTTCAACAAATGGTGTTGGGGAAACTGGACTACTTTCTCACACCATACGCAAAAATAAACACAAAATGGATTAAGAACCTAAGTATGAAATGTGAAACCATAAAAATCTTAAAAGAGAACATGGAATGTAACTTCTTTGAAATCAGCCATAGCAGTATTTTTCTAGGTATGTGTCCTGAGGCAAGGGAAACAAATGCAAAAATGAACTACTGGGACTACATCAAAAGAAAAGCCTTCTGCACAGCAAAGAAAACATTCAACAAAACAAAAAGACAACCTACTGAATGAGAGAAGATATTTGCAAATAGCATATCTGATAAAGTGTTAGTATCCATAATAAGTAAAGAACTTATACAACTCAACACCCAATATACAAATAATCCAACAGACACATAATAATGCAAATGGCCAACGGACACATGAAAAGATGCTCAATATCACTGATCATGAGGGAAATGCAAATCAAAACAACAATGAGCTATCACCTCACACTTTTCAGAATGGCTAAAATAAAAACAGGAAACAACAAGTGCTGGTGAGGATACGGAGAAAAAGGAACCCTCATGCACTGTTGGTAGGAATGCAAACTGGTGTAACCCCTCTGAAGACATTATGGACATTACTCAAAAGCTTAAAAATAGACCTATCCTATGATCCAGAAATCACACTACTAGGTATTTACCCAAAGGATACAAAAACACTGATTTGAAATATATGCACCCTGATGTTTATTGCAGAATTATTTACAATAGCTAAATTATGTATCAGCTGAACTGTCCATCAATAGATGAATGGATAAAGATGTAAGATACACGCACACACACACACACACACACATACACACACACACACACAAACACACACTGGAATATTGCTCAACCATAAAAATGAATGAAATATTGTCTTTTGCAACAACATGGATGGAACTAGTGACCATTATGCTAAGTAAAATAAGCCAGAGAAAGACAAACGTCATATGTTTCACTTACATGTAGAATTTAAGAAACAAAACAAAGTAACAAATAAAAAAGACACAAACCAAAAAACAGACTCTTAACTCTAGAGAATTGATGGTTACCAGAGGGGTGGTGGGTGGCGGGATGGGTGAAATAGGTGAAGGAGATCAGAAGTATACTTATAATGAGCACTGAGTTATATGCGGAATTGTCAAATTACTATACTGTACACCTTAAACTAATATAACACTGTATATTAACTATACTGAAATTAAAATTAAAAATATATATAATATAACTTTAGTCATTAGTACTAAGATTTGAGGAAAGAAGAGAGGGGACAAGGAGGAAAGTCTCATTTCATTATTGTTTATATGAAACATCCTTAGAAGAACTATAGAGTAAGAAATATATAAATGCATATATAATACAAAAAGGATAATATATACATGTTACTATATACATGCATACATATGTTATATAAAAGAGCTAATATGAATTATATACCCACACACATATGTACACAGGTACTTCCACAATATAAAGGGAATCTTAAAGTTAACCACTAGCATAAATATACTTCCTATTTATTTATTTATTTATTTATTCTCAAGTTATGTAACATTCAGTATAGTCTTGGCTTCAGGAGGAGATTTCCATGATTCATCACTTACATGTAACACCCAGTGCTCAAACCAACAAGTGCCCTCTTCAATGCCCATCACCCATTTCCCCCACCCCCACAAATCCCCACCCCCATCAATCCTCAGTTTGATCTCTGTATTTAAGACTCATGGTTTGCCTCCCTCTCTGTTTTTATCTTATTTTTCCTTCCCTTCCCTTATGGTCATCTGTTAAGTTTGTTATATTCCACATATGAGTGAAATCATATGATATCTGTCTTTCTCTGACTGACTTATTTTGCTTAACATAATACCTTCCAGTTCCATCCACATTGTTGCAAATAGCAAGATTTCATTATTTTTTTCATCACCAAGTAGTTTTCCATTGTATGTATGTATGTATGTATGTATGTATACAATGTATACAATGTATACAATGTATACATACATACATACAATGGAAAACTACTATGTATATATACACATCTTCCTTTTCCATTCATCAGTTGATAGACATTTGGGCTCTTTCCATAATTTGGCTGTTGATAGCACTGCTATAAACATTGGGGTGCATATGCCCCTTCAAATCAGCACTCCTGTATCCCTTGGATAAACTCCTACTAGTGCAACTTCTGGGTCATAAGGTAAATCTATTTTTAAATTTGTAAGGAACTCTCCACACTGTTTTGCAGAATGGCTGCATCAGTTTATATCCCACCAACAGTGCGAGAAGGTTCCTCTTTCTCCACATCCTTGCCAACACCTGTTGTTTCCTCAGTTTTTAATTTTAGCTACTCTGGTGTGAGGTGGTATTTCAATGTGGTTTTGATTTGTATTTCCCTGATCATGAGCGATGTTGAGCATCTTTTCATGTGTCTGTTGGCCATCTGGATGTCTTCTTTGGAAAAGTGTCTATTCATGTATTCTGCCCATTTCTTCACTAGATTATTTGTTTTTTTTTGGGTGTTGACTTTGGTAAGGTCTTTATAGATTTTGGATACTAACCCTTTATCCAATTTGTAATTTGCAAATATCTTCTCCCATTCCATCAGTTGTCTTTTGGTTTTATTGTTTCCTTTCCTGTGAAGAAGCTTTTTTTGATGAGGTCCAAATAGTTCATTTTTGCTTTTATTTCCCTAGCCTTCGGAGACACATCAAGTAAGAAGTTGCTATGTCTGAGGTCAAAGAGGTTGCAGCCTGTTTTCTCCTGTAGGATTTTGATGGTTTCTTGTCTGACATTTAGGTTTTCATCCATTTTGAAGTTATTTTTGTGTATGGTGTAAGAACGTAGTCCAGTTTCATTCTTCTGCATGATGCTGTCCAGTTCTCCCAGCAACATTTGCTAAAGAGACTGTCTTTTTTCCGTTGGATACTCTTTCCTGCTTTGTCGAAGATTAGTTGGCCATATATTCGTGGGTCCATTTCTGGGTTCTCTATTCTATTCCATTAATCTATGTGTCTGTTTTTGTGCCAATACCATACTGTCTTGATGACTACAGCTTTGTAATACAGGCTACAGTCTGGGATTGTGATGTCTCCAGCTTTGGTTTCATTTCAACATTACTTTGGTTATTCAGGGTCTTTGTGGTTCCATATAAATTTTAGGAGTGTTTGTTCTAGTTCCGTAAGGAATGCTGGTGCTATTTTGATTGAGATTGTATTGAATGTGTAGATTGCTTTGGGTAGTATCGACATTTTAACAATATTTATCCTTCCAATCCATGAGCATTAAGTGTTTCCTCATTTCTTTGTATCTTCTTTAATTTCTTTCATAAGCTTTCTATAGTTTTCAGCATATAGATCCCTTACCTCCATGGCTAGTTTATTCTTAGGTATTTTATGGTTCTTGGTGCAATTGTAAATGGGACCAGTGCCTTGATACCTCTTTCTGTTTCTTCACTATTGGTGTATGGAAATGCAACAGATTTCTGTACATTGATTTTACATCCTGTGACTTTGCTGAATTCATGGATCAGCTCTAGCAGTTTTTTTTTTTTTTTTTTTGTGGAGTCTTTCAGGTTTTCCATGTAGAGTATCATGTCATCTGTGAAGAGTGAAAGTTTGAATTCTTTGCAAATTTGGATGCCTTTTATTTCATTTTGTTGTCTGATTGCTGATGCTGTGACTTCCGATACCATGTTAAACAACAGTGGTGAGAGTGGACATCCCTGTTGTGTTCCTGATCTCAGGGGGAAAGCTCTCAGTTTTTCCACATTGAGGATGATATTAGCTATGGGTCTTTCGTATATGGCTTTTGGATGTTAAGGTATGTTCCTTTTATCCCAACTTTCTTGAGGGTTTTATTAAGAAAGGCTGCTGTATTTTGTCAAATGCTTTTTCTTCATCTATTGACAGAATCATATTTCTCTTATCCTTTCTTCTATTAATGTTGGTTGATTTGCAAATATTGAACCAGCCCTGTATCCCAGGAATGAATCCTACTTGATCATGGTGAATAATTCTTTTAATATACTGTTGAATTTGATTTGCTAGTATCTTGTTGGGAATTTTTGCATCGATGTTCATCAGGGATATTGGCTTGTAATTCTCCTTTTTAGTGGGGGCTTTGTCTGATTTTGGAATCAAAGTAATGCTGGCTTCATAGAATGAGTCCAGAAGCTTTCCTTCAGTTTCTATTTTTTGGAACAGCTTGAGAAGAATAGGTGTTAACTCTGCTTTAAATGTCTGGTAGAATTCCCCTGGTAAGCCCTCTGGCCAGGAGTCTTATTTGTTGAGAGATTTTTGATAACTGATTCAATTTCTTCACTAGTTATGGGTCTGTTCAAATTTTCTATTTCTTCCCATTTGAGTTTTTGTAGTATGTGGGTGCCTAGGAATTTGTCCACTTCTTCCATATTGTGCAGTTTATTGGCACAATATTTTTAATAGTATTCTGTAATAATTGTTGTATTTCTATGGTGCTGGTTGTGATATCTCCTCTTTCATTGGTGATTTTATTTGGATACTCTCTCTTTTCTTTTTGAGAAGTCTGGCTAGGGGGTTATTAATTTGGTTTATTCTTTAAAATAACCAGTTCTTGGATTCATCAATCTGTTCTATTGGTTTGTTGTTGTTGTTTGTTTGTTTGTGTGTGTGTGTGGTTTTTTTTTTTATTCTATATTATTTATGCTCTAATCTTTATTATTTCTCTTCTTCTTCTGGCTTTGGCCTTTCTTCACTGCTGCCTTTCTAGTTCCTTTTGGTATGGGGTTAGGTTGTTTATTTGGGACTTTTCTTGATTCTTGGGCTAGGCCTGAATTGCAATGTATTTTTCCCTTAGGACTGCCTTTGCTGCATCCCAAAGGGTTTGTACTGTTATGTTTTCATTTTAATTTGCTTCCATATAATTTTTAATTTCTTCTTTAATTTCCTGGTTGGCCCATTCATTCTTTAGGAGAATTTTCTTTAATCTCCATGTATTTGGGGGCTTTCCAAATATTTTCTCATGGTTTATTTTAAGTTCCATAGCATTGTAATCTGAAAATATGCATGGTATGATCTCAATCCTTTTATACTTATTGAGAGCTCTTTTGTGACCCAGTATGTGATCTATTTTGGAGAAGGTTCCATGTGCACTCAAGAAGAATGTGTATTCTGCTGCTTTAGAATGAAAAGTTCTGAATATACGTGTTAAGTCCATCTGGTCCAATACGTCATTCAGAGACATTGTTTTCTTACTGATTTCTTACTGATTTCTGTACATGGAGTATTAAAGTCCCCTACAATCATGGTATTATTATCTATACATTTATTTATGTTTATGATTAATTGATTTATATATTGGGTGTGCCATGTTGGGGGCATAAACATTTACAATTGTTAGCTCTTCTTGATGGAAAGACCACTCAATTATAATATATAATGCTCTTCTTCATGTCTTGTTACAGTCTTTGTTTTGAAATCTAATTTGTCTGATATAAGTATGGCTACTCCAGCTTTTTTGTTGTTTTTTGTTTTTGTTTTTGTTTTACTTCCAGTGGCATGATAGATGGTTTTCCATCCCCTCACTTTCAATCTGCATGTGTCCTCAGGTCTAAAATGAGTCTCTTGGGGCACCTGGGTGGCTTAGTCGGTTAAGCAGCCGACTTCGGCTCAGGTCATGATCTCGCGGTTGTGGGTTCGTGCCCCGCATCGGGCTCTGTGTGGACAGCTCAGAGCCTGGAGCCTGTTTCAGATTCTGTGTCTCCCTCTCTCTGACCCTCCCCCATTCATGGTGTGTCTCTCTCTGTCTCAAAAATCAATAAACGTTAAAAAAATTAAAAAAAAATAAAATGAGTCTCTTGTATGGCAGCATTTAGATGGATCTTGTTTTGTTTTGTTTTGTTTGTTGATACATTCTGATACCCTATGTCTTTTGATTGGGGCATTTAATCCATTTACATTCAGAGTGATTATTGAATAGGGATATAGGGTCATTGTGTTATCTGTAGTTTTGGCTTTTTTTGGCTTTTGTTTTTTTTTTGCTTGTGTTGATATATCTAGTGCTTTGTAGTCTTTGCTGCTTTCCACTCACAGAATCCCTTTAGGATCTCCTGCAGGGCTGGTTTAGTGGTCATGAACTCCTTTGGCTTTGTTTGTCTGGGAAAGCATTTATTTCTCTTTCTATTCTGAATGACAGCTTTGCTGGATGAAGAATTCTTGGCTGCATATTTTTCCCATTCAGCACATTGAATATTTCCTGCCACTCCCTTCTGGCCTGCTAAATGTCAGTGAACAGGTCTGCTACCACCATTATGTGTCTACCCTTGTAGGCTAAGGACCATTTTTCCCTAGCTGCTTGCAGAATTATCTGTTTATATTTGTATTTTGTCAGCTTCACTATGATATGTCATGATGTTGACCTGTTTTTGTTGATTTTGAAGGGAGTTCTCTGTGCCTTTTGGATTTGGATGTCTGCTTCCTTCCCCAGATTATTGAAATTCTCAGCTATAATTTATTCAAATAAACCTTTTGCTCTTTTCTCTCTCTTCTTCTGGAACTCCTATGATATGGATATTATTTCATTTGATTGAATCACTTAGATCTCTCATTCTCCCCTCATGGTCTAGTAATTTCCTTTCCCTCTTTTTTTTCAGCTTCATCATTTTCCATAATTTTATCTCCTATTTCACTTATTCTCTCCTCTTTTTCTTCCATCTTGGCTGTCACTGTATCTAGTCTATTTTACATCTCATTTACAGCATTTCTTAATTCATTGTGACTATTTCTTAGGTCTTTTATCTCTGTATCAATAGATTATCTGTTGTCTTTTATGCTTTTTTCAAGCCCAGCTATTAGTCTTATGACTGTTATTCTAGATTCTTGTTCAGATATATTGTTTATATATGTTTTGAGCAATTCGCTGTCAGTGATTTCTTCCTGGATTTTCTTTTGAGGATAATTCTCCTGTTTCATCATTTTGGCTAGGTTTCTGTCTTTTATCTGCTTTAATAGCTTGTTATGTGTCTTGCACCTGCCAGTACTACTATATTAAAAGGATCATACACTGTCCAGGGCCTGGTACTTCAGGAAGTGTTTTTGGAGTGTTTTATGTTCACTCTGTTGGTGCATATTTGGCTGCTCTATCCCACTGGTCAGTCCTCTACAAAGCCTCTCCTTGCTTGTAATGGTGGATTGTTTGGATTTCCCACCAGGTGTGCTTTGATTTGTTTGTTGAGGAAGCCTGGGAGAAAAAAAAAGGGCAGGGAGCCTGACCCCACACAAAGAGAAAAACAAAAGGGGCAAAACAAAGACCAAGCAGGGAATCAAAGGAACTCTAAGGCTTAATCCAGAGAGAAAGAAAGAAAAATAAAGAAGGAAGAGATATAGAAAAGGTGTAAAAAGAATAGAGTAAAAATGCCTGATTAAACAAACAAGCAAAACAGACAAAAAAATACATATATATGGTAAGAATTGACCAGTAATCAAATCATAAACTATGAGTCTGATTTCAAAGGAAAAAAAAAAAAGAAGAGGGTAGAAAGAAAAGAGAAGAAAAGAGGGAGAGGAAAAAAAGAGAAACAGATTAACACAAAACCACAGGACAGTTGTCTATTATTGCCTGGGACTGGTGGCTGTGCTGGTCTGGAAGAGGAGTCATCTGGTTTGGTCAGTGTCAATCTCACTCCAGTAGATAAGCAGTTACTAGGCATGGAAGGGCAGGTTTTGGTGTAAGCAAGTCCACCTCCACCGGGGGCTGCTATCCTCTTCACTGAAGCCCCACTGTGTTGGTGATGGGGAGAAAAATGGTGACACCCCATTCTCTCCTCCCCAGAGCGGGTGTCTCAAACCATGCTATTCAGGCAGTCCTCACAGAGTAGCACTTGTCCTGCTCCACAGTCTCCCTCACCTCCTAGGCATTTGGTTGGGATTCAAAACTGGAGGTCTTAAGGGGCCCAGCACCATGCAGATTCTGTTCTGGTGTAGTGCCACTCAGCCCTGCCAATAAAGGGCCTTTGGCTGGTGTCTGAACGGTCTTTTGTCCTGGGGGAGGGAGGGCAATAAACCCTCTTCCCATAGTACTGGAGGGAGGGGACTGTTCTCTCCCAGTGTGCCCCTGAGACTGCTACCATGCCCAGGGGCTGGCTCCTTCCCACCAAGGCACAATGCACATGGCCAGGCTTGGTTCTGGAGAAAGTCATGCACTTTTGAAAATTCCAATCTTCAGCTCCTAAAGCTGTTTGCAAAGTAGAAACTGGCACTTGCCGTATTTCCCATTCCCCAGTCTGTGGTCTGGAAAGGTGTTTGTCTTGTACTAACTCAATACTGCAATCCACAGCCTCTCTTTTTCTCCTTTTTGTCTCTCCACAGAAGGGGTCCCCTCTCCTCCATGCTTATGCTGTTTTATCTCCCACAACTCATATACCTGCACCTCTGTCCTACCAAGTTATCTCCCTCCACCTGTTGAAATTGTTCTGTCACTCTGCAGATTGATTTCCTGGGTGTTTCAAGAGTTCTGACTTCAATATAGCTGTGTTTGAGAGACAAGGGAAATCCCAGTATCCCCTACTCCTCTGCCATCTTAACTCTTGTGACCATATACTTATTTTCTTAAATGTCCAAGGAACCAAGCACTTATTATATACATGCACCTGAACACACACACATAAAAAAAAAAAAAGACCACTTGGGAAAGAATTAAAAAAAAAAAATCCAAACAAGAAACACAATGTCAGAATGGAGATAAGCCCCATATGTTATCTCATCTAATATAAATGGGCCTATCTCCCTAATTAAACACTGAACCAAAAAGCAGAGCCCAGTTATTTATATAAACAAGCATCATAATCTAAGCAGCATGATTCAAAAAAGTTGAAAATGAAAGTAAGTGGAAGTACCCCAAGAAAATGCGTATTTAAGTAAAGCGGAGGCAGAAATCCTGTTTTTAAATAATTTTTAAGTTTATTTTACTTACTTAGAGAGAGAGAGAGCACAGGATGGGCAGAGAGAGAGGGAGGGAGAGAGAAAGAGAGAGAGAGTCCCAAGCAGGCTCTTCACTGTCAACACAGAAACCAAGGAGGGGCTTGAACCTTGAGATCATGACCTGAGCCAGTATCAAGAGTCGGATGCTTAATCAACAAAGCCACCCAGGTGCCCCAAGGCAGCAATCTTAATATCAGAGTAGGTACAATAGCTAATTCAGTTCCTAATGAATATTAAATGTGAGTAGAATTCTGTCTCCTATAACAAGATTTATGGTAATAAACATAGAGACTTTTGACATGAAGATAAACTATAGGAATATATAACCTAGAAACTGATGCTTGTACATGTGAAAGCTTAATTTAAAGCTGAGCAGCCAACAAAATTTATTGAATGACTGATTCTGTAATAGATTTTTATTAAAATGCATTATTAAAATTATTAATTTTATTAAATGTGTATTTAATTACATGCAATTAACTATTTTTTATAATACATAAATATAAAAGGCAAATCTATAAACTTTATGAAGCAAATGTAAAAAATATATATAGAATCAGGTTGGGAAAATATGTTCTTTCACTGAGTGAGAAGAGTTTAAGCTATGAAAATGAATTTGTAAATTTAACTACCTTCTGGAAGAGATGAAGATAATGGTTATCGGGCTTCTCTCACACTGTACAATTGAATTTTTTTCTGGAGTAATAAAACACTTATGTCATAGAAAACCCACAACCATGCCGTGTCATTCCTTGTCCTACACCTTCCTCAGTATATTGCCAGATGGAGTGTAGGCATGGCCAGTGTTTGTTCTGCATGACAAGTGTATCACATGCACACAATTAAATTAAGGTGTCAAGTAGGTTCTCATGTTTCTGACTTCCAGGCCTTTTCTTCTTATCTCCAAAAGAAATAAGAATTTAGGAAATGTCTTTGGAAGGAAACTGATAAATATGTTCTCATGTGTTATTTTTAAATTTTTTTTTCAACATTTATTTATTTTTTGGGACAGAGAGAGACGGAGCATGAACGGGGGAGGGGCAGAGAGAGAGGGAGACACAGAATTGGAAACAGGCTCCAGGCTCTGAGCCATCAGCCCAGAGCCCGACGCGGGGCTCGAACTCACGGACCGTGAGATCGTGACCTGGCTGAAGTCGGACGCTTAACCGACTGCGCCACCCAGGCGCCCCTCTCATGTGTTATTTTATAGCAAAAAGAAGAAAACGTGTAAGATGCTTTCCTAACACTGTACTGTTTTATGATTTTGTACATTAAGTCTTTTCCCCCCAAAGTGAGATTTACAGTTAACTCATCTACTCTGTCCATTTCAGTTTTGGATTTTTCTGCTGTATCGCCTTCTTACTAGTCAGCACATAAGCTTAAAAAGCAACCTGCTTCCAAAAAGCATGGAGGTGCTATCAGGTATCAGATGAACAGTGTTTTGAAGCAGTAATGCACTTGATGTTCAAAAACTGATTGCAGTTTTGAGCCCTGGCTCAACATTTACCATCTGTGCAAAACTGGACAAGTTATATGCCTTGTCTTTGTCTCAGTTTCCTTACCTGCAAAATAAGTGATAATATAATTTAATTCACAGGTTGTCTTGAAGGTTCATAAAATACCTAGACCAGGTCTAAGATCAGTGTAAATGCTAGCTCGCTTTTACCATGAGCAGTAACTCACAAAATCATATGAGAGAATGGACTATAAATAATCTTAGAATACCTCTCTCAGGATGATCCATATTTCAATTACCATAAAAGCCACCCTGTTTTCTAAAATTGATTGACAAATCCACAGGCAAATGTTATTACTGATACAAATTGGTAATCCAAATGGCTTTTGAACCAAGAACACGAAATACACTTAATTTCCATGTCAATGTTTTTAGGGTAAAAGAGTTATGCATTCTTTATTTAATGTTTATTTATTTCTTTTTAAGAGAAAGAGAGAGGGGGGAAAGGCAGAGAAAGAGGGAGACAGAAAATCCAAAGCAGGCTCCATGCTCTCAGTGCAGAGCCCGATATGGCCCCCAGGTACCCCAAGCCGTATTTTAGAAAAGGATGGCTTAGGCAAATCTCACTCTAAAACTATTTCTATATAAATAGAATGTGAGCTGTACAAGTTCAGCAAAATCTATAACACATCAAAAATCTAATCATACTTTAAACTTTAGGATCCAATATTACAAGACATATTATAGTATTCTCTAACCTAGCCTGTAAAATCCTGGGGGACAGTTTGAATATGTTTTGTACCTGTCCATTTTCCAGATACAGGGATAGACCTATCTTAAAAGATCTCTAATAAATATGATTTGATTCTTATCAAAAGGTTCTCCTGTAGAAATTCTTTCCCAATGTTCTAACTCTATTTGGAATTACTACTAATCCTACTTACTGATTTTGATTGAGACAGAAAATATAAAATAAAAGATTATCACCAAAAAGATTATAAACGCTGACTGGAATTAGTGTACCACATAATCATTCACCCACCTATGTCTGAAAGACTAAGCATAGGAAATTAGGTTTTGCTGCAAGTGAAATGGGGAAGAAAATATTCTACTTGGCTAGGAACTATACTACAGATTATGTTATAGTTTAGGAGACACAAAATTAACAAAACGTGTGGAGATATTTAGGCAGGGAGTAAATAAAGGGGGATGGTTTGGGGAAGTAGCGCTGAGTGAAGCTAGAAATACAGGGTTATAGAGCATAGAAAGAACAGTGGAATGGAGAGGAGACACGGTGAGTTTTCAGAGGGAGCAAGAGAATCAGAAGAAGTCAGAGGATTTCTCAAAGTTATTTTAACTGTTGACTACAAAGATGGACATAAGCCACACAGATTAATACTCATTAGTTTTCAGAGCTTTCACAAAATTATGTATGTAGATTGAACTTAGTATCAATTGATTATGATCAGGGTCATTAAGACTGACAAGAGAGGCACTATTACCCAGAGCAGCTGTTTTCAACATTGACTTCATATTATAATCATCTGGGAACATTTATATCTTAAAATTTTCAATGGAAGTAACTTTCTTGGGATAAGAAGAAATAACTATTTCTTTAATAAATTGTTTTCAGAGGTAGGTGAAATGTTGGTTAATTTTAATTTTGCTTTTATTTTTTTGAGTATAGTTGACACATGGTGTTAGTTTCAGTATACAACAACTCTATACATTAATCTATGCTCACAAGTCACCTGTCACCATGAAACTCTATTATAGGACCACTGACTATATTCTCTATACTGTACGTTTTGTTCCCATGACTTACTTATTCCATAACTGGAAACCTGTATCTCCCACTGCCTTTCACACATTCTGCCTGTTCCCTCTATCTCCCTCCCCTCTAGCAACCATCCAGTTTGTTTTCTGTATTTATAGGTCTCATTCTGCTTTTTGTTTATTCACTTTTTGGTTCATTTCACATAAAAAGAACACATCTATGTAACATCTATACAGATCTAGAAGGGAATAGCACTGCCAACCCAAAACCTCAGTCAAGCTCTCTATCTCTACCCTCTTCTCTTCATCATCCAATGGTTACCAATATAATGACTTCTTATACTATATTAAATATTCTTATACCACTTTTAACTTTGTAAAAGTGGAATCACCTAGCATACATTTTTTGTGGTCTGGCCATTTTTGCTCAAAAGAATGTTTATGAGATTCATTTTATTGTTAGCAATAAGTGTATTTTTGTGCTCTATAATATGCCATTGTGCAAATATTTCACAACTTTCATCCATTTTTCTCTTGATGGATATTTAGGTAGTTTTCAATCTAGGATTATTAGGAATATTGCTTGCATGCATGGTCTTTCTTGGGCATATGAATGTATTTTTGTGTAAATGCGACTAGAAGTGGTATTGCTGAGGTAAATACTACTAGGCAAATTTCCAAATTAGTAGGAACAATTTAGACCTCTAAGCTAATCATTCCAATTTCTCTTCATTATCACCAATACTAGATATAGTAAAATAATTTAATATTCTGACTAGTGCATAGTGTTTTCTCACTGTGGTTTTAGTTTGCATATGTATTTCTAGGATGACTAATGATATTGAGTACTTTTTTATTTTTCATGGTCATTAAATAAATTCTTTATTTAAGCACTGAATCAAGTTTCATTCCCAAATTATTTCCGCTGATGTGTAGGAAATCTGTATATATGCTAAACACGAATCCTGTTTGCTGTATGTTTTGCAGATGTTGTGCCTTTTCACTCAGCTGAAGTGGTCTTTTGATGAACATAAATTCTTATTTTATTTAATTTATTTTTTATTTTATTTTTAGTTTTTTAAAAATGTTTATTTGTTCTTGAGAGACAGAGAGACAGAGCACGAGTGGAGGAGGGGCAGAGAGAGAGAGAGAGAGGGAGACACAGAATCTGAAGCAGGCTCCAGACTCTGAGCAGTCAGCACAGAGCCTGACGTGGGGCTCGAACTCACAAACTGCGAGATCATGACCTGAGCTGTAGTCGGACGCTCAACCGACTGAGCCACCCAGGCGCCCCCATATATTCTTATTTTAATATAGACCAAAATATCAAGTATCCTTTATGATTAAGACTTTCTTTATAAAACTAAACATCTTGAAGATTTAAAAAAATATTTTCTTATAGGACATACATATTATTTTGTCATGCAAATTAAGATCTACAATGCACCTGAAATTGCTTCTAGTATGAAGGAGAGTTTAAGAAGCTTTTTTCCCTCTCCCTATGCATATCCAACTGAACAACCACTTTTGTTGAGACACCATTATTTTGCTATAGATTTGTAGAGCCAACTTTGTAACAAATCAGACTATTATATTTGTATGAGTCTATATTTGGAAGCTCCGTTCTTATGACTGGTCTGCTTTGCAACTTTTACACAATTATCACACTATCACTGTAACTGTATGATAAAGCTTGATATCCAATAGAGTGATTCCTCTTACCTTATTCTTCAAAATTGCCTTGCATATTCATAAACTTGGAGTCAGCATGTCAATTATGATAAAAAGAAACATGCTGAAATATTGGTTAGGATTTTATTAGTTTTATAGATCAGTTTAGGAGGAATTGACTTTATCACCATATTGAGTCTTCCAAACTATAAATATTACACATTGTTTCACTTATTTAAGTAATCTTTAGCTTCTCTTAATAGTGTTTCATAGTTTTAGGTGTAAGTGTTGTTTACAACAGATTCGTTTTTACTCAATTTTTTGATATTGTGAATATCTTTGAGATTAATTTTTTTAATTATTTATGCTAATCTAAATAGATTTTTGTTTTAGACTAAATCTAGCAGTCTTAGTTTGCTTATGTTTTTAATTTTTTTTAATGTATACTTTTGAGAGAGAAACAGAGCATGAGTGGGAGAGGGGCAGAGAGAGAGAATCAGACGCTAGGCTCTGAGCTGTCAGCACAGAGCCTGATGTGGGGCTTGAACTTATGAACTGTGAGATCGTGATCTGAGCTGAAGTTGGATGCTTAACCGACTGAGCCACCCAGGCACCCCATCAGCAGTCTTATTAAACTATAAATTCTATATATCTGTGGATAATTTAGATTTTATTCATACACATTTATGTTATAGGTGAATATGATATTTCTTGCTTTCTTGTCTTTCATAATTTTTATTCCTTTCCTTTGATTTAGTAAATTAGTTAGTAGCCCCCTGTATTGCAGAGTAGAAATGAAGAAGCTGGCATTATTGTCTCATTTCTAACTAAGGTAACAACATTTTTTATAATACCCTTTACTTCACCAAATTAGAAAGTTCTTTTATGTTTCAAAGTTACTAAAACTTTTTTTTTATCATGAATGGATTTTAAATTTTATCAAAGACTTTTTATTCTAAATATGCTATCATGATTTTTCTCATTTAGTATGTTAATGTGGAGAATGACATTGATTTTCAAATGTTAACCAAACTTTCATCCCAAGAATAAATTAATCTTAGCTGTGATGTGTATTATATATTGTATTCTTACAATAAAGAAAAGTTACTAAGAAAACTTTAAAGAAGAGAAAATATATTTAAACTACTGAACTGTATTTACCTAAAAAATCTATGTATAAGTGGGCCCACACAGTCCAAACCTGTGCTCTTCAAGGGTCAACTATACACTGGACAAGAGCTCAGGAGACATGAACAAATTAGTTGTGTAGTTAGAGGATGAGGTTAACTTGGAATAAACCTGAAACTGTCACAGGAAAGGATCCAGTGTCTACATGGATCTTAGATGTGTGTGTGTGTGTGTGTGTATGTGTGTGTGTGTGTGTGTGTGTGTGTGTGTGTGTGTAAGAGAGAGACACAGAGAGAGAAAGAGAGGGAGCAAAAGGCAGAAATAGATAAGGTGTTCCAACAACAACAAAGAAGAAAAAGGAAAAAAAAAGATGTCTTAAGAGACTTTGTATACAATGTGCACCTGAAATATGAACACTTTGCACCTGAAACAAATTATTATTATTCTGGAATAAAAAAAAGTTGTGTACAGAACAAGGTTCTGAATATGTTGTGTTGTAGAAGATATTTTACCTTGTAGAAGAAGATGAAAGAATTGAATTTAATTGAAAGGAAGAATTAAAAGATATTACCTTAAATTTATGCAGTATATTGTTAACCCAAAATTAAGTACTCACTAATAAAGCTGTTTGATTTTTGATCTGCTTTTATTAAGGTTAAAATGTTTTGGAGACTTTGAACATATTTTTATATTCTGGATGATTTCAGAAAAATAAATTATTCAAAGCAGATATTGATGAGAACCTCTGGCAGCTTGAGGGTGTCCTATATTTCCAGTAGGTAATTTCTATTTATTTGACTTGTCTTTATGAAATATTTAACAGATCTACCATAGTTATTCTCAGTTTCTCTGTGATAAGTTTAGTAAATTTCCAAGCAGCTGGAGTTATATCTCACTATTTGAAAAGAGGTTGTATTGATGGCATGCATGTCTTAATAACAAATTTATCACTTGGCATATTTTACCCAACATGAGAACATTTATGAAAGACAAGAATCCTAATTCCTTAGCTTTTTTGACATGAACCCCAAGATTTAGAAAAGTTGAAGGATGAGAACTTTTAGAGCGCATCAGATTACTTCTCTATCTACCAAACCAGAGAGTAGTTAATACTATTTGGATTATTTGGAAAGTGATTATAGAAAACACAAAGTTGTATGCTTACACATACACGCAGTGAACTAGTAGGAAAGAAATATGGTTTCACTTATCAAGATTAACTTTTTAAAAATTTTTTAACATTTATTTATTTTTGAGACAGAGACAGAGCATGAACGGGGGAGGGTCAGAGAGAGAGGGAGACACAGAATCCGAAACAGGCTCCAGGCTCTGAGCTGTCAGCACAGAGCCCGATGCCGGGCTTGAAATCACGGACCGCGAGATCATGACCTGAGCTGAAGTCGAACGCTTAACCCACTGAGCCACCCAGGCGCCCCAAGATTAACTTTTTAAATATTTACTTCTTAAAGCAATTAAGCCTTTAAATACTTTCATTATTAACATTTTCCTGTCATAATGTGATAAGAGATTGCTTATTACAACACGTTGGGAGCTCTTTTTTATTATTGGCGGGTGGCAGAGAAAAGTTTTGCGTATGTTTTGTTTAGAGTTTAGCAGACATTTCTTTAACCTTGGTTTATCGAGTGCTCAAGAAGGTCCTGGTTGTGTGAAGCTGAGGGAAGGTATGATTTCTTGTTGCAGTTTTCTACACTCCATTTCTCTGGTCCTATCTAGTCAACCTGGTTCACAAAGTTTTAAAATGAGACCTGGAAAAATTCTCAGTGCGTTCCCTTTTCTTTGTTTTTGCCTTACCCACCCCCCCCATTACATCATCAGACACTGGTGATTGCTATCAAAGTCATCAAAAAGAACAGGTTCTTAAACACCAGAGGTCAAAATATGACAGGTTTTTACTTCTAAGAAAGTTTTCCCTCCAAACATATTATCTCTAAGTAATTTGTGTGATATAAAGATCAGTGAAAACTTCAGCCAGGCAAAGTTGTAAAAGCATGTTATATAATATGAATTAACATTAGCAGTATCTTAATTAAGCTAAAAGGAGGTTTTAACAAGGTTAACAACAAACACCTTAATTATATATTTTTTTTTCTGTAGCTCAGAAAAACTTGAAGAGAATAATTTTTAAAGACCCAAATAATGTCATAACTAATGATTAGATAAAGTCAATATCTACCAGTGTTGAGAAAGTCAATAAACCATTAGCAACAATAAAACATATTAATAATAGAGTCTGTGGTATGAAAATTAAAAAAAAAGTTTAACTCTGTATCCCCTCACATCACTTTTTATGAAATACTAATTGATGAAAAACCAAAGCTTGAAAATAGCAGCTTATTTTGATTGCAATTTAAGATAAACTCTTTAAACTGATTTTTATATATATTCCTGATTCTTATATGCACTTACTATTGACAGTAGAACTCTTTATTACAATCTAAAGACTGTAATCTCTATGTATTTATTCCTAGGCTGTACATTATACAAAACTAATCAAAGATGTATTTATCCTTTTATTTTTATCTTAATTTTTCACATGTTTTTCTCTTTCTGAATTGAAAGGTTACTTTTGGTTGCCTGGACAATATACTCCTCTTAATTTAAATTGAACTCACATATGTGACCAATAATAACCAATAATAATAACTAGTAGCAAGACGTCCTGATTAAACCTAAAAACAGACAATAAACAAGGGCTTATTTTAGTCCTATCATAAAACACAAGTCAATTCAGAGCATTCAGGGAACTCTGTTTCCACGTGCTTCAATAAGGAACAGAACATGAAATTTGCCATTCAATGGTGGTCCTTACTCTTCGTCTTGAGAGCAATAAAGGTCTATCATATCTCCGAAAGAGAATGTAGAAAAAGCAGAGATGGTTGAGATATTAATAGTTATTCTCAGTGCACAGACAAGTTCGAGAAAGGCACATAGAAGAGACAAAAATACTTTTTTTTAAATGGTAAACATTCTACCAAAAAAATACACCTGGTTCTCTAACCTAAACACACACATGTGCATACATGGCCTACACAGGCAGGGTGTGCTGAAGCTGTCTGGATGATCTACTAGACCTGATTGTGAAGTGCACGGACATTGTACACACTGGTTGCTAAACTCTTGATAGTTCAAAATTGGTCCTGGTGAGAGTATTTATGACATAGAAATTGCCAAATGCTACATAACACATTTTTTTTTTGATAAGCCATTTTAACAATACACCGCTGCCTACAAGGCCTTCATTTCCTTGTTTGTTTGTTTGTTTGTTTGTTTTTGTTGTTGTTCTTTACTCCTTGTTCTTTAATCTTTTTGTTTCTTGGGGAAGCCAAGCAAAGTAACTTACTCATTTTCTCCCCGTATATATTCACTTCTTCACAGAGACAAGTAGACTATATGTTTATTCATCCTCTTCACATCCCACCCCAACAGAGAAGACTCTTCCAACAGGAGGTGAATCAATGGTACTTTAACATTTGCCAAATATATACAAAACAGAAAAACTGGCAAGCATGTGCAGATACTTTGGCCACAAAGGGTCTTCTCCAACTTGGCATAAGCTATATGATAAGGAGTAGAAAATCTTGGAAAGAAAGAAGAAAATTCTTTTTGACTATACAGTCCTATTAAGGCTCTCTATAGATCCCAATGGAAAAGAAAAAAAAAAAAAAGAGCTGGGCTAAATATGAGATCCAACTTCTTCTCCCCTTTCTCCTACTGGCTCAGCTAGTGATTCTAACAGATTCTGCAGCAACAGTTGATAATATAAATAGCTGGGGTTCTAAAAATCCAACTCTACCTGGGTGAAATAATCAGGGTGCAGACATCAGTTAGAAGCCACCTGGGCTTTTTAGTGCTTCAGACTATTTCTAAGGATCACTGACCAGAGGAACAAGCATGATATAAAGTTAAATGATCAGTTGATGTTTTTACAACTACTAAGAATGTTTCCAGATACTACAATCAACTAAAAAGAAAACAACAACAACAAGAAGACTATCCTAACTGCTATTCCAATGCGCCAGATCTTTATTCCATCCAGTATCTGTGTAGTATTTGACATTACTAGCATTGCCTCTCTTGAGAAAATTTCCCTCTTTGTCCTCAAAGGTACTCACGTTGTACTCCTTTACACCCATGTTGATGGTTCTTGTTCTCCTATATTAACTCTTGTTTATCCATCCAGTAAATTCTGCTCTGTTATGTGTTTACATCTGTGAACTTGACCTTAACAAACAGTACAGCTAAAGGGCCTAGTGTCGTATCTTTTAAAAAATTTTTTTAATGTTTATTTATTTTTGAGACAGAGAGACAGAACATGAGTGGGGGAGGGGCAGTGAGGGAGGGAGACACAGAATCCCAGGCAGGCTCCAGGCTCTGAGCTGTCAGCACACAGCCTGACTCGGGGCTTGAACTCCTCAACTGCAAGATCATGACCTGCACTCAACCGACTGAGCCACCCTGTGTCTTTTACACAGTGGTAAATAGAGAAATGTCCTCTTCCCTCTGCTCCTTCCAAAACTAAAATACCCTTGTACGTTTTATTCTACACTTTCCTCCATCTCCATGAATAGTATTTTTTCACTTGTGATGAAAATAAGAAAGATCAGAGACATCTTTAATTTTCTCCCTTCTTCGCTCAAAACCTTCAATTTATTTTTACATTCTGCCAATTTTATAATCAATCCCCAAACTGAGTCACACCAATCAACCTCTGTTTTGAGGAAATATCCAGTGTTTCTTTCTTTGAATTCATTTACTTCACCTAATTAACATATTTATTTCTTAAAACAACCCTGTGTAGTAGGTACTAGTAATATACCCATTTTACAGAGAAGTAAACTGAGGCACAGGATGGTTAATTGACTTGCCCAGAACATAACTCGTCAGTATTTAAGCCAGGAGATGAACCCAGGCTCACCCTGATTCCATATCCCATGTTCTCCCTTGCTGTGCTTTCACTAGCAGATGAGAATCATATACAAAAGTAAACACATTAGTAAGTACAACAGCAAATGAAGGAGAAATTAATTGAAATTGATTTCAAGACCAGAAGGCCACTCAGAATACATTCATTTGTGAGCAGGGCACTGAGCCTCCGTCACTTTAATGGCAGATCATGGCCCTGTGGACCTCCTCCCTGTTCACTTTACGTTCCCCACTGACCCCCGACCCAACAGCAACCTCATTTGCTTTCATTTCTGCCAACATCTCGCAGGGTGGTGGACACTTCCACACTCCTTGCAACTACTGAAGAATATGATTATATCAGATGGTATGACAACACCACTGGCAGCTTATGCAAGAATGTATGTTCCCTTAGCTTTATAACAAAATGCTACTGACTTAGTATTTCTTAACTCAGTGTGTTATCAGCAGATAATTGAAGATCACCCTAATATTCATACCATTTTATAGTCACATAGGAACCCTGACTCTCCCTCCCAAGGAAGCTTTATTACTTATGTTTTGTGAACAAATGCCAGTTTTTTGACTGAATATTGCCTAAACCCCAAAAACTTTGAAGTGAGATATTTTATTTTAGCTCTGGTAAATAGTAAGTAATGATATTCACACACACACACGCACACATGCATTTGCTAATGCATTTATTTTAGCTAGAATCCAAATTCTTTTCTTCTAATAAATCTCCCAAGGATTGCTAACCTTTTGTCCTTCTCTAGCTGCTGGAAGAAAAAGGAAAAGCAAAAATGTCCTCTAATGCTGATCTCTTAAGCTGTATAAACAGCAAATTGATTCATCTTTTATTTAATCACTACAAATCTAGCAGAATATTTTTAGAGAAGGGATAAAGGGACTATGTTTTGAGCTGATTAAATCTCTTCCTCCTCCCTCCCCATCACTTCACAAACCTCTCACCTATAATCAGTGCACTGATGAAATCATAGGTCCAGCATTAAGTACTTCACTAAATTAAAAGAAAAAAAAATGATCTGAAAAATTCTTGAGTCATTAGTAGAAAAGAAAACAGGGAAATATGTTGTGCTTTTTAGGTAACCCTAAATCAGTGATAACTGATTTACAATATTTTTTGAAATGCCATAAACCTTTTTTATAACCCCAATGTATTGAAACTCTTTAAAGAGTATTATCTGAGGTCTCCTCACTCTTCTCCTGCCATTAACTTTCCCAAAAGGAAAATTTCATAAAAATTAAAAATGTAATCTTATTTAAAAAAATTTTTCAGTTTATTTATTTTGAGGAAGAGACAGAGCACAAGCAAGGGAGGGAAAGAGAGAGAGAGAGAGAGAGAGAGAGAGAGAGAGAGAGAGAGAATACAAAGCAGTCTCTATGCTTTCAGCACAGAACCTATTGTGGGGCTTGAACCCATGAACCATGAGAACATGACCTGAGTCCAAGAGTTGGACGCTTAACCGGCTGAGCCACCACATGCCCCCAAAAATGTAATCTTATTGGAGACAATGAAATATTTAATAAAACTTTTCTAAGGATTTATAAACAAGTGTGCCTCTATTACTTGTACATTGTCTATGGTTACGATATGACCTTGAACCTCAGTATTTTTCAACTATAATATGGGGTGGTGAGCAATCACACTGACTTTAGGGTTCCTAGGAAAGCATTTAACATCACAGTGCCTTCATAATGAGTTTGCTATTTAGGCTACTAATTTAGCAAGAGGAGTATGAAGAAGTACATGAAAATAATCATCAAATGAGTTTATTGTGATAATTAAACAAGCTGACAGATTTAAAATCAGTAGGCTAATACCTGGTAATTAATAATTATTTAACCTAAATGAAGTTGATTATCCTCCGCCATTCCCCAATTAGAAAATAAAGGGTTATTCTCTCAAATGAAGAAGTGGAATCTTCTTTCTAATTCACCTTGTATTTCCTAAGCCACTTGTCAGAAGTTATGTCCAAGGCCTTATTAGGCACTGAATTTCCTATTGGAAAAACTATGTCTTGATCACCTGTATATTCTTTCATCTTGCAATAGCACTTGGAAGGCCTTTAACCTTCTAGTTTTTTTTTATGTTTGGGAAATGTTTGAGATGAGGGCTGGGTTCCTGGAAAAAGGAGAGAGAGGGAAAATATGCACTATCAAAACTGGCTTAGCCTGAGGTGTTGGCATTCAAAATCAAACTTTATCTATTTTGTATTTTTTCAGTATAATTGATGGGGAGAGAGTGTGAGAGTGCTAGTGTATGCATGTGAAGAGAGGAGTGTGCATAGCATTTTTTTTTAAATAACCCATTGCATATTTGTGGTGCACTATTCATTGTGTTTCCTCTCTCTGCATCTGGAAACACAGTTAGTCTATAAATTGAGAGCCAAGCTACAAGTCTTCCTTGCAAAGTTTTTTGTCTTGTGTTTGTGTGTGTGTGTGTGTGTGTGTGTGTGTATACATATATATATATATTTTTTTTTTTAAGAGGCATTGTATTCAGACTGCCTCCCAGCTCAAAACAAAGGGAGCCAATATACTGACTGTACCCTTGCTACCCAGGAGGTTTCCAGAGAATGAACAGGACACAAATCTAATGCAATCAATTTTGATAACGTGACCAAAGCAAATAGAGAAAAAAAATTCAAACTGCACTGACTTGCATAGCGGTGCCTCAGGCCAAGACAAGACAGACCAATCAGAAATGACCTGGATTCCAAGACTGGAGGAAGAATGGAATCAAATAGCAAAAATAATCATGGCGTTTAGTGCAGTGATAAGTGGTTCTATTAGAGTGCATTGATCTACGCAGGGTACTCTTTTTCCAAAGGTAGCCAGTTATAAATCTTTCTTACAAAGCTCCTTATCAACTTCAAACTCCTATCACTTGGTAGAGGTTTTATGCAAGTGAACAGTGAGTGACACTTCATAGCACAGACTTTAAGGTTTTACATTAATATGCTTAAGATTTTTCACTTCCATATTCTCTGCACATTGTTCAATTTTCTTTTCCAACTGTAGTCAATACTTCTTTACATTGACTAAAACAACTATTGGCATGGATTTGACTGCTATAATTTATTAAAATTCACTTTAACATACAATACCGTATTCACCAGCACAATAATTCTGTGAAATAACAACGGCTAGTATTTCTCTTCGAAACATTTAGATGAAAGACTGAAACTCAGATTACCAATTCATGTGAAATAACTCAGCCAACATTTGACGTCTCTGCTCTTTACAGTCCTGTGTTCTTTCCAACTTCAGTTTTGTCCTCAGCATTGGTCTAAACAATCATTTTACCTGTCCCGGTCACCTTCCTCCTTCATTCTCCATACCTACTGTATTAAAAATTCCTAACTTTCCTCAAACCTCAAAGATCTATCTCCTCCTCCACCTCAACAGAACAGATGGTCAATTACATAGAAAAATAAATAAATAAGCATCTCAGACATAAACAGCCTCATTGTCCCATTTCATCATCATTTACCTCCACCCACATGCTCATGTCTTTTCCATTGCAAGATAAGCTTACATCCATTTGATTAATCAGCTCGTCTGCTTGTTCCTCTAATTGTGTTCCCTTGTGCCAATTCTGAAGCCTTCTACCAAATGCTATTGTGTCTCTTGTCTGTCTCAGTTCGAGGCATGTACTTAGGAGGCTTTCTAAGGACTACTCTGAGGCTCAACCCCTGTGAGGCATGTAGCAAGCAAGATGAAACAGAAGTGAAACTTCAAAGCCATGGTGGCAAAGCCTCCACATATCCTGTAGGAGGCTCTGGAGCTGACAGCTTGTCAAAGTTGTCTCAAGCGAGGCAGAGGTGAACTCTGTAGCCCTTTATCAACCAGTCATGGAATGTGGGCTGTCCCACGGGAATGGGTGTAATCTTGTAAGAAAGCTCCTTTCAGCCATCAACAAATCTGGGAAGGAAACTCAGTTCTGAGTTGTAGTAGTACCCTGGCACACAAGGGGACATACAACGTCCACTATACCCTTTGTCTCCCATTGAGATACATATTCTAATTGAAGCCACTCACATATCACAGAAAAAGAAGGGAAGGAACCTCCATTTTTTCTAAATATTATTCTAGTTGCAATACTCTTTCTCATTTCTTTTTAAAAAGTGGTCTCTTTTTATTTTAAGTTCATTTATTTTGAGAGAAAGAGTGCACACATGTGAAGGGAAGGAGGGGGGTTGTGGAGGGAGAGAGGAAGGATCCCAAGCAGGCTCCTCGCTGTCAGCAGAGAGCCCTCTGTGGGGCTCACGAACCATGAGATCATGACCTGAGCCAAAATCAGGAGCTGGATGCTTAACTGACTGAGCCACCCAGGCATCTCATCTCTCTCTTTTTTCTCAAACAGCCTGTTTTCAGTGACTCTCCTTTCTGCTTTTTTCCCCCTTCCCATCTCTTAACTCTCAAAAAATCTTATTCTACGTGTTCTCCTAAATACTTTTACATATTATTACTGCAATAGCTATTAGCTATAGTCTGATGGCTCCCAAACCTATACCTTTAATATAGATTCCTCTGGAGGAGGCCCAAAGGTTCTAAAGTATTTGCCAATTGGGAAGCTCTCCCTGGACACTGCACAGACCTATAAACTCATAATGTCCCAAACTGAAATGGAAGCAGACACGGTCTGTCCCCCTAGGCAAAAGCAGCCAAATATCCAAGACTTAATACAATGTCGCCATTAACATCTTACTCATGATATACATCAATGTGTTGCATAAAAAAAAAAAACACAGGAATGTGTGAAACAATGATATAGAGCTTCTACACAAACATATATACACATACGCACAATCAATATCAAGAATTAAGGGTGGGCTAGGGAGGTGTTTCATTCCCATTAGCATTCAATTATATAAGCGGATACGGTTTGGCCAGCCAACCAATTTTTCCTCCCACCCAATTCCATTGCTTAATACAAATTAAAAGTTCGTATCTGCTCATGCCATATGTCCTACCCAAAATGTTAGAGGACTGCTCTATACTCTCACTCAGAAACCTAGGGATAAAGGCACCAGCAACTTTTATCTGAAAATATAACCATCTTGGTCACTATGTAAGAGGAAAGAAGAGATAAGGGAACCATGCATTTTATTTTATTTTTTACCACCAAGCTATGGCAAATATCATTTGTATTCACATTTTATAATGGACATAGGCTAATAATCCCATTACTTACTCAATGGCAAGTGGTCTGAAAAGTGCAGTTTCCCATGTGCCTGAAAGGAGAAGAGAACCAGATATCAGTGTATGATTGTAATGTGCAGTAATATTTAGTAAATGTTACAAGTATTCATAAGGGAAGACAATCTATATATTACTTTAGCTTTATTAGAAAACAGGATATAGAAAATAAAATAGTAAAAAGGAAGCTAAGCAGTGAGTCTCAAAAAAGCGTTATTATTTTTCTGTTATCTCCTACTTCTAAATCCTGCTCATGCCCTCTGTCTACAAGAAGAAATATTCCTATTAGCTGCTCATTTCTAAAGCATCAAAAATGAGAAAGTCTTTACAATGTTTATGTTGCTGTTGTTTGTTTTCATAGAGAATCAGTTGGGTAATGAATGATTCTTGGAGATAATTATTAAAAAATATGAATTTTTATTGCCCTAACTTGTGTATCTGTGTGAAAAAATTTTGCAACCATAATAAATCATGAAAATACTGTTCACAGTAACCCATTTTCTGCTGTGTGCAAAGAAAAACCAATGAATATAAATTCTGATTTTCTTGCTTATGTGAGTACATGCTTGGTAATGGACTTGTAAACAGGAGCTAAATTTCTTCTGATATTTTCACAACTGAGCAGAGTAATTCTTACATCATTTACCTTTTTGCAGTTTTACCCCATATAAGTCAATAAATTTTAGGATGAATGGGCCTCAATTCAATAAACCTCAAAGTCTAGTAGGATGTTTTTTTTCCCCTTTCTCATAGTTTAATCTTAAATGCTTATCCATTATCATTGTCCTTAGCCAAAAATAAACATGTAAAAAGGTTGATTGTAGCAGCTCCATGAATACTCTAATGTTTCTATATTCTCAATGGCAACAGCCTTTTAATATCTGAAAACGTATCCCCCCCCACCTTTTTTTATTCTTCCCTATCAGTGAACATTCATAGATCCCATAAGCTTTTAATTTCTATACATATATTCTTGGTAAGTTTTATTCTGTATGGTATGCAAATAGGGAATGAAATTTTTGAGTTATAAATCTGCTGCATAACATTGTAAGTAAACATTATAGTAATGAATTTTATGTCAACTGTAGACTTTATGATGCAAAGATCATTGCCTAAAATTATGTGAGGACTTTCATAATATTTAGATCTCATAAATAGGTGTTTTAGTGTCACAACCTAACTTACTAATATCGTATGCCCTTAGCTCAATGCCCCCCCGGGGGAAAAAATCATATCTGTGTGTTGACAACCCACTTATTTCTTCAAACAGAATACCTATTCTTTTGTTTGTTTTAATAATGTGAAATTCTAGCTAAATCCTAAAAGGCACATATCCAGTGTTTGGATTAGTTAGGTTGTTTTAAGATGTAAATAGTAAGTAATCAAAATAAAATGTGCATGAACAAGAAGGAAAGAATACTCTTTGTTGTAACTATAGGTGCGTGGTGCACACAGGCATGAAAAATTGGCTAAATGGTATCACCAAAGATCTGGTTTAATTCAGTCTCTCCGATCTCTTTCCTTGAGAATTTGCTTATTCTAGCATCACCTAATTTCACCATGTCAGTATGACTGTCAGCAAGTAGCTAGTCAACTGTATGTAGCAGTAAAGAATTCTTCCCTCGCTCTCTATAAGTATCTGCGCATACTTGTATACACCTCTATACATATCTAGACAGTAGGATATCCTCACGAGGAAGAAAGAGCAGATCTCTGATAATCTGTCTTCAAAGGCAAATAAGTCATCCGGCATCATGTCTTTAAAGGATTCAGTATACTCTTTTTTGTAAGGCCTATGAATAACTTGAGGCTATACTTCTGAAGATTTGTTTTTCTTCATTTTTTCACCTAGCATTCAAGCAAATATTTGGCTTAATTCTTGAAATACAGAATTTAAACCTAGGTACTTCCCTCCTTCATTCAAAAGTAGAACTAAGAAGGAAGTTTGTAGCAATACAGACCTACTTCACGTGGCAAGAAAATTCTCATAAAAATTATCTAATTTTATACCTAAAAAAGCTAAGAAAAGAAAAATGAAGAAAACCCCAAACCAGTGGAAGGAATGAAAAAAAATAAAAAAGAGTACAAATAAACAAAATAGAAACTAAAATAATAGAAGAGATGAAACCAGAAGTTGGTCCTTTGAGAAGATAAACAAAATTGATAAAACTTTAGCCATATTCATAAAAAAAGACTCAAATAAACAAAATCAGAAAGAAACCAAAGAAATACCAACTGATATCACAGAAATACAAAGGATTGTAAGAGAATATTATGAAAAATTTTATGCCAATAAATTAGGCAGCCTTGACAAATGGATACATTTCTAGAAACATAATTTTCCAAAATTAAATCAGGAAGAAATAGAAAGAAAATGTGAACAGACCAACATCAACAATGAAATTGAATCAGAAAAAAACAAAACCCCTCAACACACAAAAGTCCAGGACCAGAACACTTTGCAGGTAAATTCTACCAAGTATTTTTTTTTTGATCTTTTTTTTTTTATGAAATTTATTGACAAATTGGTTTCCATACAACACCCAGTGCTCATCCCAAAAGGTGCCCTCCTCAATACCCATCACCCACCCTCTCCTCCCTCCCACCCCCCATCAACCCTCAGTTTGTTCTCAGTTTTTAACAGTCTCTTATGCTTTGGCTCTCTCCCATTCTAACCTCTTTATTTTTTTTCCTTCCCCTCCCCCATGGGTTCCTGTTAAGTTTCTCAGGATCCACATAAGAGTGAAACCATATGGTATCTGTCTTTCTCTGTATGGCTTATTTCGCTTAGCATCACACTCTCCAGTTCCATCCACGTTGCTACAAAAGGCCATATTTCATTTTTTCTCATTGCCACGTAATATTCCATTGTGTATATAACCACAATTTCTTTATCCATTCATCAGTTGATGGACATTTAGGCTCTTTCCATAATTTGGCTATTGTTGAGAGTGCTGCTATGAACATTGGGGTACAAGTGGCCCTATGCATCAGTGCTCCTGTATCCCTTGGATAAATTCCTAGCAGTGCTATTGCTGGGTCATAGGGTAGGTCTATTTTTAATTTTCGGAGGAACCTCCACACTGCTTTCCAGAGCGGCTGCACCAATTTGCATTCCCACCAACAGTGCAAGAGGGTTCCCGTTTCTCCACATCCTCTCCAGCATCTATAGTCTCCTGATTTGTTCATTTTGGCCACTCTGACTGGCGTGAGGTGATACCTGAGTGTGGTTTTGATTTGTATTTCCCTGATAAGGAGCGATGCTGAACATCTTTTCATGTGCCTGTTGGCCATCCGGATGTCTTCTTTAGAGAAGTGTCTATTCATGTTTTCTGCCCATTTCTTCACTGGGTTATTTGTTTTTCGGGTGTGGAGTTTGGTGAGCTCTTTATAGATTTTGGATACTAGCCCTTTGTCCGATATGTCATTTGCGAATATCTTTTCCCATTCCGTTGGTTGCCTTTGAGTTTTGTTGGTTGTTTCCTTTGCTGTGCAGAAGCTTTTTATCTTCATAAGGTCCCAGTAATTCACTTTTGCTTTTAATTCCCTTGCCTTTGGGGATGTGTCGAGGAAGAGATTGCTACGGCTGAGGTCAGAGAGGTCTTTTCCTGCTTTCTCCTCTAAGGTTTTGATGGTTTCCTGTCTCACATTTAGGTCCTTTATCCATTTTGAGTTTATTTTTGTGACTGGTGTGAGAAAGTGGTCTAGTTTCAACCTTCTGCATGTTGCTGTCCAGTTCTCCCAGCACCATTTGTGAAAGAGGCTGTCTTTTTTCCATTGGATGTTCTTTCCTGCTTTGTCAAAGATGAGTTGGCCATACGTTTGTGGGTCTAGTTCTGGGGTTTCTATTCTATTCCATTGGTCTATGTGTCTGTTCTGGTGCCAATACCATGCTGTCTTGATGATGACAGCTTTGTAGTAGAGGCTAAAGTCTGGGATTGTGATGCCTCCTGCTTTGGTCTTCTTCTTCAAAATTCCTTTGGCTATTCGGGGCCTTTTGTGGTTCCATATGAATTTTAGGATTGCTTGTTCTAGTTTCGAGAAGAATGCTGGTGCAATTTTGATTGGGATTGCATTGAATGTGTAGATAGCTTTGGGTAGTATTGACATTTTGACAATGTTTATTTTTCCAATCCATGAGCAGGGAATGTCTTTCCATTTCTTTAAATCTTCTTCAATTTCCTTCATAAGCTTTCTATAGTTTTCAGCATACAGATCCTTTACATCTTTGGTTAGATTTATTCCTAGGTATTTGATGCTTCTTGGTGCAATTGTGAATGGGATCAGTTTCTTTATTTGTCTTTCTGTTGCTTCATTGTTAGTGTATAAGAATGCAACTGATTTCTGTACATTGATTTTGTATCCTGCAACTTTGCTGAATTCCTGTATCAGTTCTAGCAGACTTTTGCTAGAGTCTGTCGGATTTTCCATGTATAATATCATGTCATCTGCAAAAAGCAAAAGCTTGACTTCATCTTTGCCAATTTTGATGCCTTTGATTTCCTTTTGTTGTCTGCTTGCTGATGCTAGAACTTCCAGCACTATGTTAAACAGCAGCGGTGAGAGTGGGCATCCTTGTCGTGTTCCTGATCTCAGGGAAAAAGCTCTCAGTTTTTCCCCGTTGAGGATGATGTTAGCTGTGGGCTTTTCATAAATGGCTTTTATGATCTTTAAGTATGTTCCTTCTATCCCGACTTTCTCAAGGGTTTTTATTAAGACAGGGTGCTGGATTTTGTCGAAGGCCTTTTCTGCATCGATTGACAGGATCATATGGTTCTTCTCTTTTTTTTTGTTAATGTGATGTATCACGTTGATTGATTTGCGAATGTTGAACCAGCCCTGCATCCCAGGAATGAATCCCACTTGATCATGGTGAATCATTCTTTTTATATGCCGTTGAATTCGATTTGCTAGTATCTTATTGAGAATTTTTGCATCCATATTCATCAGGGATATTGGCCTGTAGTTCTCTTTTTTTACTGGGTCTCTGTCTGGTTTAGGAATCAAAGTAATACTGGCTTCATAGAATGAGTCTGGAAGTTTTCCTTCCCTTTCTATTTCTTGGAATAGCTTGAGAAGGATAGGTATTATCTCTGCTTTAAACGTCTGGTAGAACTCCCCTGGGAAGCCATCTGGTCCTGGACTCTTATTTGTTGGGAGATTTTTGATAACCGATTCAATTTCTTCACTGGTTATGGGTCTGTTCAAGCTTTCTATTTCCTCCTGATTGAGTTTTGGAAGAGTGTGGGTGTTCAGGAATTTGTCCATTTCTTCCAGGTTGTCCAGTTTGTTGGCATATAATTTTTCATAGTATTCCCTGATAATTGTTTGTATCTCTGAGGGATTGGTTGTAATAATTCCATTTTCATTCATGATTTTATCTATTTGGGTCATCTCCCTTTTCTTTTTGAGAAGCCTGGCTAGAGGTTTGTCAATTTTGTTTATTTTTTCAAAAAACCAACTCTTGGTTTCGTTGATCTGCTCTACAGTTTTTTTAGTTTCTATATTGTTTATTTCTGCCCTGATCTTTATTATTTCTCTTCTTCTGCTGGGCTTAGGCTGCCTTTGCTGTTCTGCTTCTAGTTCCTTTAGGTGTGCTGTTAGATTTTGTATTTGGGATTTTTCTTGTTTCTTGAGATAGGCCTGGATTGCAATGTATTTTCCTCTCAGGACTGCCTTTGCTGCGTCCCAAAGCGTTTGGATTGTTGTATTTTCATTTTCGTTTGTTTCCATATATTTTTTAATTTCTTCTCTAATTGCCTGGTTGACCCACTCATTCGTTAGTAGGGTGTTCTTTAACCTCCATGCTTTTGGAGGTTTTCCAGACTTTTTTCTGTGGTTGATTTCAAGCTTCATAGCATTGTGGTCTGAAAGTAAGCATGGTATAATTTCAATTCTTGTAAACTTATGAAGGGCTGTTTTGTGACCCAGTATATGATCTATCTTGGAGAATGTTCCATGTGCACTCAAGAAGAAAGTATATTCTGTTGCTTTGGGATGCAGAGTTCTAAATATATCTGTCAAGTCCATCTGATCCAATGTCTCATTCAGGGCCCTTGTTTCTTTATTGACCATGTGTCTAGATGATCTATCCATTTCTGTAAGTGGTGTATTAAAGTCCCCTGCAATTACCACATTCTTATCAATAAGGTTGCTTATGTTTATGAGTAATTGTTTTATATATTTGGGGGCTCCGGTATTCGGTGCATAGACATTTATAATTGTTAGCTCTTCCTGATGGATAGACCCTGTAACTATTATATAATGTCCTTCTTCATCTCTTGTTACAGCCTTTAATTTAAAGTCTAGTTTGTCTGATATAAGTATGGCTACTCCAGCTTTCTTTTGGCTTCCAGTCGCATGATAAATAGTTCTCCATCCCCTCACTCTCAATCTAAAGGTGTCCTCAGGTCTAAAATGAGTCTCTTGTAGACAGCAAATAGATGGGTCTTGTGTTTTTATCCATTCTGATATCCTATGTCTTTTGGTTGGCGCATTTAATCCATTTACATTCAGTGTTATTATAGAAAGATATGGGTTTAGAGTCATTGTGATGTCTGTATGTTTTATGCTTATAGTGATGTCTCTGGGACTTTGTCTCACAGGGTCCCCCTTAGGATCTCTTGTAGGGCTAGTTTAGTGGTGACAAATTCCTTCAGTTTTTGTTTGTTTGGGAAGACCTTTATCTCTCCTTCTATTCTAAATGACAGACTTGCTGGATAAAGGATTCTTGGCTGCTTATTTTTTCTGTCTAGCACCCTGAAAATCTCGTGCCAATTCTTTCTGGCCTGCCAAGTTTCAAAAGAGAGATCAGTCACGAGTCTTATAGGTCTCCCTTTATATGTGAGGCCACGTTTACCCCTTGCTGCTTTCAGAATTTTCTCTTTATCCTTGTATTTTGCCAGTTTCACTATGATATGTCATGCAGAAGATCGATTCAAGTTACGTCTGAAGGGAGTTCTCTGTGCCTCTTGGATTTCAATGCCTTTTTCCTTCCCCAGTCAGGGAAGTTCTCAGCTATTATTTCTTCAAGTACCCCTTCAGCACCTTTCCCTCTCTCTTCCTCCTCTGGGATACCAATTATGCGTATATTATTTCTTTTTAGTGTATCACTTAATTCTCTAATTTTCCCCTCATACTCCTGGATTTTTTTATCTCTCTTTTTCTCAGCTTCCTCTTTTTCCATAACTTTATCTTCTAGTTCACCTATTCTCTCCTCTGCCTCTTCAAGCCGAGCTGTGGTGGTTTCCATTTTGTTATGCATTTCGTTTAAAGCGTTTTTCAGCTCCTCGTGACTGTTCCTTAGTCCCTTGATCTCTGTAGCAAGAGATTCTCTGCTGTCCTGTATACTGTTTTCAAGCCCAGCGATTAATTTTATGACTATTATTCTAAATTCACTTTCTGTTATGTTATTTAAGTCCTTTTTGATCAGCTCATTAGCTGTTGTTATTTCCTGGAGATTCTTCTGAGGGGAATTCTTCCGCTTGGTCATTTTGGATAGTCCCTGGCGTGGTGTGGACCTGCAGGGCACTTCCCCTGTGCTGTGGTGTATACCTGGAGTTGGTGGGCGGGGCCGCAGTCAGACCTGATGTCTGCCCCCAGCCCACCGCTGGGGCCACAGTCAGACTGGTGTGTGCCTTCTCTTCGCCTCTCCTAGGGGCGGGATTCACTGTGGGGTGGTGTGGCTCATCTGGGCTACTTGCACCCTGCCAGGCTTGTGATGCTGGGGATCTGGCGTATTAGCTGGGGTGGGTAGGCAAGGTGCTCGGGGGCAGGAGGGGCAGGCTTAGATCGCTTCTCCTTAGGTGATCCACTTCAGGAGGGGCCCTGTGGCAGCGGGAGGGAGTCAGATCCGCTGCCGGAGGTTTGGCTCCGCAGAAGCGCAGAGTTGGGTGTTTGCGCAGAGCGAGCAAGTTCCCTGGCAGGAACCAGTTCCCTTTGGGATTTCGGCTGGGGGATGGGCGGGGGAGATGGAGCTGGCGAGCGCCTTTGTTCCCCACCAAACTGAGCTCTGTTGTCAGGGGGCTCAGCAGCTCTCCCTCCCTTTGTCCTCCAGCCTTCCCGCTTTCCGAGCAGAGCTGTTAACTTATGACCTCCCAGACGCTAAGTCGCGCTTGTTGTGGGAACACAGTACGTCAGGCCCCTCCGCTTTTGCAAGCCAGACTCGGGGGCTCTGCTTGGCCGGCGAGCCGCCCCTCCGCCCCGGCTCCCTCCCGCCAGTCCGTGGAGCGCGCACCGCCTCGCCGCCCTTCCTACCCTCTTCCGTGGGCCTCTCGTCTGCGTTTGGCTCCGGCGACTCCATTCTGCTAATCCTCTGGCGGTTTTCTGGGTTATTTAGGCAGATGTAGATGGAATCTCAGTGATCAGCAGGACGTGCGGTGAGCCCAGCGTCCTCCTAAGCCGCCATCTTGCCGCCTCTACCAAATATTTAAGGAAGAGTTAATACCCAGTCTTATCAAATCATTGCAAAAAAATAGAATAGAAAGGAAAACTTCCAAATTCATTCTATGAGGGCAGCATTACCCTGATAACAAAACCAGGTAAAGACACTATAAAAAGAAAGAGAGAGAAAGAGAGAGAGAGAGAGAAAGAGAGAGAACTATAGGCCAATATCTCTGATGCACACAGATCAAAAATCTTCAACAAAATATTAGCAAACCACATCCACAATACATTTAAAGAAATCATTCACCATGATCAAGTGGGATTTCTTCCTGGGATGCAAGGGTGGTTCACATTTGCAAATCAATCATGATGCATCCCATCAAGAGAAAGGATAAAAACCATATGATCATTTCAACAGATGCAGAAATAGCATGGGACAGCGTACACTATCTTCATGATAACAACTATACCCAAAGTAAGTTTAGGGGGAATAAAGTTCAATACAATAAAGGCCATATATGAAATACCCACAGTGAATATCATGCTCAATGGGGAAAAATGGAGAATTTTTCCCTAAGTTCAGGAACAAGAATGTCCACTCTCAACACTTTTATTCAATAAGCTACTAGAATTCCTAGCTACAGCAATCAAAGAAAAGAAATAAAAGGCATCAATATTGGTAAGAAAGAAGTAAAACTTTTACTATTTGCAGATGACAGCATACTATATATAGAAAACTCTAAAAGCTCCACCAAAAAAAAATACATATATATATATATATATATATATATATATATGAATGAACTGATAAATGAATTCAGTAAGATCTCAGGATACAAAATCAATATACAGAAATCCATTGCATTTTTATACCTAACAATGAAGTAGCAGAAAGAGAAATTAAGAAAACAATCCTGTTTACAATTGCACCAAAAAGAATAAATTATCTATAAATAAACTTAATTAAGGAGGTGAGAAACTTGTACTCTGAAAACTATAAAACACTGATTAAAGAAATTAACAACACAAATGGAAAGATGTTTTATGCTCATGGACTGGAAGAACCAATATTGTTAAAATGTCTATACTACCCAAAGCAATCTATAGATTTAATGCAATTCCTATCAAAATACCAAGAGCATTTTTCACAGAACTAGAACACATAATCCTTTTTCTTTTTTTTTAAATTTTTTTAACGTTTATTTATTTTTGAGACAGAGAGAGACAGAGCATGAACAGGTGAGGGGCAGAGAGAGAGGAAGACACAGAATCTGAAACAGGCTCCAGGCTCTGAGCGGTCAGTACAGAGCCAACGCGGGGCTCGAACTCACGGACTGTGAGATCATGACCTGAGCCAAAGTCGGACGCTTAACCAACTGAGCCACTCAGGCTCCCCCACATAATCCTTTTTCATAAAATTATTTTAAAATCTTTATATGGGGCACCTGGGTGGCTCAGTTGGTTGAGTGTCCAACTTGGGTCAGGTCACGATCTCACAGTTTGGGGGTTTGAGCTCTGCATTGGGCTCTGTGCTGACAGCTTGGAGCCTGGAGCCTGGTTCGGATTCTGTGTCTCCCTCTCTCTTTGTCCCTCTCCTGCTTGTGCTCTGTCTCTCTCTCAAAAATAAACTTTTTTTAAATAAATAAATAAATACAATAAAATTTGTATGGAACAACAAAAGACCCCAAATAGCCAAATCAGTCTTGAAAAAGGAAAACAAAACCAGAGGTCTCACAATCCTAGATTTCAAGATATACTTTATAAAGTTAGTAATCAAAACAGTATGGTACTGACTCAAAAATAGATACATAGATCAATGAAATAGAATAAAGAGCCCAGAAATAAACTGACAACCATATGGTCAATTATTCTTCAACAACAACAACAAAAAAGAATATGCAATGGGGGAAAAATAGTCTTTTCAATAAGTGGTGTTGGGAAAACTGTATAGCTATATGCAAAAGAGTGACACTGGACCACTTTCTTATACCCTATACAACAATAAACTCCAAATGGATTAAAGACCTAAATGTGAGAGCTGAACCAAAAAAATAAAAAATAAAAAAAATTCAATCGAATTAAAAAGGGCAGACATTTCTCCACTAACAGACTAACACTAACAGACATTTCTCCAAAGACATCCAGATGGCGAATAGACATATGAAAAGATGCCCAACAGCATTCATCATCATGGAAATTCATACCAAAATTATATAGAGATATTACCTTGCACATGTCAGAATGACTAAAATCAAAAACACGAGAAAGAAGAGTTGGTGAGGATGTGGAGAAAAAGGAACAGTCATACCCTGGTGGTGGGAATGCAAATGAGTACAGCCGCTATGGAAGACAGTGTGGAGGTTCCTCAAAAAATGTAAAATAGAATTATCATATGATGCAGTAATTCCTCTACTGGGTATTTACCCAAAGAATACAAAAACACTAATTCGAAAAGATATGCACTCCTATGTTTATTGAAGCATTATTTACAATAGGAAAATTATGGAAGCAACCCAAGTGTCCATCAATAGATGAATGGATAAGAAAGATATTGTACACATATACAATGGGATATTACTCAGTCATGAGAAAGAATGAAATCTTCCTATTTGCAAACAGCATGGATGGATCTAGAAGTTATAATGCTAAGTGAAATAAGTCAGTCAGAGAAAGACAAACACTATATGATTCCACACACATGAGGAATTTAAGAAACAAACCAACAAAGAAAAAAAGAGACAAACCAAAAACCAGACTCTTAACTACAGAGAACCTGATGATTACCAGAGGGGAGGTGAGTAGGGGGATGGGTGAAATAAGTAAATGTGATTAAGAGTATACTTACCATTATGAGAATGAGTAATGTATAGAATTGCTTAATCACTATATTATCCACCTGAAACTAATGTAACACTGTATGTTAACTATGCTTGAACTGAAAAAAAGAAAAGAAAGAAGATATAGAAAAAACAGAAATAGAAGATATTAGAAAGGTAAAAACAAACTGCCATTATTTGTAGATCCACAGATGATATGATTATGTACAGCAGAAAATAGAAAAGAATCAGCAAAAGAATTATGAAAAATTATGAGTGTATACAAGTTACTTGAATACAAATTCAACATATAAAATTATTTTTCTGTATACTAGCAACAATGAGTAAAAAATAAAATGTAAAAAAACGAAACAAAATAAAATTTTTAAAATTCTATCATTTTCCAAAAACAAAAACAAATACTGAGCTACAAACAATAACAAAAAAATCTTCATAAAGAAATTGATAGCATTTTATTGAAAGATATTATTAAAACCTACAATTAAATGGAGAGATCATAGTTATATACTGAAAATTAAGAAATTTGAAGATAACAGATCTCCCCAAATTTATTTACAATGTAAGCAAGATATTGATATTTTTGTGGTGGATCTTGACAAATGGATTAAGAGATGTTTGTGAAAATGCAAAGCAACAAGAGGAATCAAGATGCTTTATGAAAATAATAAGGACAGGATAGAAGAATCATGCCACTTAATAACGGGACAAAATGTAAATGCAGCCTAAATAATATAAGGAGCCTAGAAATGTGTTCATGAATATATTAACATTTGGTAAATGACAGAGTTGATGAAAAGGGAAGTGAAGATATAATGGTTTTGTCAAAAAATGGTAGCAAGGGGCGCCTGGGTGGCGCAGTCAGTTAAGCGTCCGACTTCAGCCAGGTCACGATCTCGCGGTCCGTGAGTTCGAGCCCTGCGTCGGGCTCTGGGCTGATGGCTCAGAGCCTGGAGCCTGTTTCCGATTCTGTGTCTCCCTCTCTCTCTGCCCCTCGCCCGTTCATGCTCTGTCTCTCTCTGTCCCAAAAATAAATAAACGTTGAAAAAAAAATAAAAAAAAAAAGGTAGCAAAAAACTTGTTAGCCTTATCAGGAAAAAGAAAAATTGCATCCTTAGGTGGATTGAACTAAACCAAGAAGAAAATCTCTAACATTAAAATACCATGTAAGAGAAGGTCTTCATTATCTTGGGAAGGAAGATTTCTTAAGCAAAGCACTAAGGTAAAAATAGATCACATTAACTTCTTCCAAAAGACATCATAAAGAGAATGAGAAAACAAGCCACCACATAGAAGAATTTTGGAGATTTCACCGCACATATTGTTGACAAAAGACCAGTATTCAAAACATACAAAAGGAACTCCTGCAAATCAACAGTAAAGAAATAATTTTAAAAGGTAGAGAAGTTTTAACACAAATTTCACAAAAGAGGAAACTACAGTGATTACTCAACCCCAGTAGCAATTTGGGAAGTGCAAATTAAAACCTTATTGGAAAATAATCACACGCACTGCTTTAGAAAATGTTAAAATATTTAAAAACTCAGAGTTGTTGAGAGTCTGGGTCGAAGGAGCTCTTGAACACTTCTGGTGGTACGTAAATTTGTGTAATTCCCTTTGAGAGCAGCGCATCATTACTTGGTAATGTGAAAATATGATCAATCCATTTCTCCCATAGTTGTATACAGTTGACCCTGGAACGACATCGATTTGAACTACATGGATCCACTTACATGCAGATTTTTTTTTATAAGGTACCGTAAATATGTTTCTCTTCCTTAGCATTTTCTTATCATTTTCTTTTCTCCAGCTTAATTTATATAAGAATGCAGTATATAATACATAAAACATATAAAATTTGTGTTAACTGGTTGTTCATGTTACCAGTTAGGCTTTGGTCAAAAGTAGCCTATTATTATTTAACCGTTGGGGGAGTCAAAAGTTATACTCAGATTTTCAACTGTGGGGGGGGGATCAGCACCCTAATCTCCATACTGTTCAAAGGTTAACTGTATATCCTCAAGGATCTCTTCAAATAGCTATCAGCAGACACTAGAATGTTCACAGGAGCAATGTGAAAACAGGTAAAAGTAGAACCAACACAAATGTCCAATAAGACAAGTATAGTCAGATATGTTGTGGTAAATTCATATAGTAGTACACCATACAGAACTAAAAAATAGGAATAGATCCCACCAAAAAGGTAAAGTGAAAGAAGCAAGTCACAAAACAATAAAGTCTTCCATACATATAAAATATATGAAAACAACTAACATATAGTTTATTAATGTATATATAGATTAAAAACACTAAAAGACACGCCAAGGAATGATTTTACCAGTGTCAGGATGGTACCTAGTTCTGGGAAGTGGAGATACGCTAGGGAGAGCCAAACAGTATCTACAATGCAGGCAATATTTAATTCCTTCTCCGGGTGGGATTTGCCGGTTGATTTTTTAAATGTGCACCGATGCTCTATATGTTTATGCACTACTTATTTCATAAAACTTTTTTTTTTTAAGTTTTCAAAGGAGACTATCAAGTATGCAGCCTGTCTGTAAATTTACCTAAAGAGAAGCATCTCAGAATGACTGAAGAGTGGTCTAAATTCTTACAAAGGAGGATTAGGGTTGTGAGAAGACACTGATAGTAAGGACTACAATTCTTTTAATTCTGTTTCCCATTTCTGGGACCCATTGGTCACCAGGGGGGCCAGAGTACATCGATTCAACTCCACTTCTTACAACCAAGAAGGCCTGAACGAATGCGGACATAACGAAAGTGTAGTCAGCAGCAGTGTTCTCAGAGTGGAACCACCCACCTTAGCACCTCTCAAAATAAGCACTTTCCTTTTCCTTTCTGTCATCCAAAGTAGTCTGGATTTAGGCATTCCCTGGGCTTTGATAAAACCTCTATTCATTATACCTACGTGCCATTCAATTTGGCTTAAGAACCACCCTGGCTTTGATAATGTTTTCTTGGAAAGCAGGAGAGAGGTGGGGAAGCATGTTTGCGAGTGTCTAGAACTTTTGTCTAATCTTTGCACATCATGCGTGTCTTCTGTGGCCCTGGACAGAAAGCAGCCTTCCTGAGATGCTGAAAATCATTAATAAAGGGATGGCTAAGTGACTGCTTTTTATGTGCTATAATTCAAATATAAACTGACTATGAATCAACAAGAAAATGCAGACCTGCAACATCTCCCAGGTATGTAAGAGTGCTATTTCCTAACTATACTAGAAAATGCAATATCTTTAATGATTTTACAGTGGCAGTGGGATAAGTCTGTGTGCTAATGGGCCTTTTTAGACTATTATTTTCTGAGTAAGTAAAATTCCATAGTTAAAGCAGAAGACAGAAGTGTTTGTCTTTATTTTTATTTCTATTTTTCCTTATTTGTTTTTAATTATGAAACCAACAGAGGCTATATCTCTACAATTTATTCTATTTTACTATCTAACTATAATAATAAGATTAATGTAGTAACACTTAATATACTTGAAGCAAAAAGAGGGTATAAAAATAGAAAAAAATATGATGGTTTCACTAAAATGAGTTTCAGTGCCTTAGGAAAAAAATTAAGGTGTGCATGGGTGGCTCAGTCAGTTAAGCGTCTGGCTTTGGCTCAGGTCATGATCTCATGGTTCATGAGTTCGAGCCCTGCATCAGGCTCTATGCTGACAGCGCAGAGCCTGGAGCCTGCTTCGGATTCTGTGTGTCTCTCCCATTCCCACTCATGCCCTCTTTCTCTCTCCTTTCCCTCTCTCACTCACTCTCTTTCTCTCCCTCTCTCTCTCAGAAATAAACATTAATTTTTTAAATTAACTATAAACTAAAGCTGGTGACTCAGATAATTTTTTATCATTAACATTACATAAAAATAACTTTGTATACTAGCTTTCTTACTGTGTGAGAAGTATGCATGAATTAATTCATGATATATCTGTAGGAAAGCTCAAGGGCATTTCCTTAATCATTATAAACTAACATTTTGTGACTGGATACATTCAATTTAATTCAAAAAGTATCCAATAAAGAACATCTATTTTGTACAGTGTCTGGATACTCTAAGCAAGTCAAGGATGAGTAAATATCCTGTCAAGGAGATGGAGCATAAATTAATCAATGAACAGAAAGTCCTTTGGTGCCCTTGTTAGACCAAACACTTAGCCACACAAATTGGTACTGAAAAAAAAATGCACACACTCATCCATGTGTGTATACATTTGTGTGTGTTTGTACATATGATATTATGACTTCAGAAAAATGCACACACTCATCCATGTGTGTATGTATTTGTGTTTGTATATATGATCTTATGACTTCAGATAATTTAACATCTTGTAAAGAAAAAAGGTAAAAGAGAAAATCAACTCTAACCAGGTTGTAAAACTTCTAGTTGTAAAACTGGGAGAGACCGTTAGTGAGCAATCTAGCACTCAATTTTAGAGTATATGCACTTATTTTTTAGGTTTTTAAGGAGAAAAAGATGAGTGTGGACTGAGATACCTGGAAATAGCAGAAATTTTCATCTGAGTATTAGGTGATATATAGAATTTACACAGGTGAAGAGAAGATGACGAATATATCCAGGCAACTGAAAAAGCAAGATGAAAGACATTGAAGCGAGAAGCATGGCATTCAGAAGGAATAGTCAGGAAAAGCCTGGGATTTGAAAAAATAAATAAATAGAGAACTTCTGGAGAGAAAACATAGCAGGCTGCAAAAGTGTCAAAGACTGGGCAACAGAGACTGAAAGGTTACCCCCCTGCCTGGCTCTGCCCCCTGCTGGCTTTCTGAGGGGGTCAGGGCATTTAATGAGTCAGAGCTCACTCACTATCCATGAGGACAAGATAAACCCTGCCTCTGCCGTTTATAAAAATTAAATGAGATGACCTCTATGGAAGTGTGTTTTAACCTATAAATATCTAAACAAAGGGGATATTATTAAAGGTAAAAATAAGTATCCCTTTTTCCATTTGATATGCGCTCCTGCATGTGGAACATGTTACTGCAGACGAGATGAGGTTTGTAGTTGTATTAATTAGCTATGTGTGGTAGGTTGCTGCATAGTTAGGGTTGATAACAAAGTAAAGGCAATTTCTCTCTTTATGTAGAAGAATGTGCCCAGATGCCTTCAAATAAAATAGACAAGTTAGTCCTGCTTCAGGGGCCACTTGATTGTTTTGTGGTTTTGCTTCCTGTTTTATTTTCTTCTGTATCATTTGTTTTCCTGGAGACCATGGAGATGTCCAAGAAAGTATATGACATCTATGGTAGAAAGAAATCTGTATTCCTGACTGTTGTGGGTTGAATTGCATCCCCTGAACATTCATACATTGAAGTCCTAAACTTTAGGACCTCAGACTATGACCTTACTTGGAAATAGGGTCTTGTGGATGTAGTTAGCTGATGTCATACTGGAAGATAGGAGACAGGCATGGAACAGATTCTCCCTTGCAACCCTCACGAGGAACTAACCCGACTGACATCTTGACCTCGTACTTGTAGCCTCCAGAGATATGAAACAATGAATTTCTGTTGTTTAAAGAACCTAGTTTGTAGTACTTTGATATGGCAGCCCCAGGAATCTAATACAAGAGAATCAGATCCAGAGTCAAACACTGTATTAGCTTTATTCTCTACTAACTATGTTATCTTAACCATGGCACACGGTATCTCCAAGTCCATTTTTAAAAATATTTATTTATTTATTTTGGGAGAGAGAGGGAGAGAAAGTGAGCAAGAACATGGGTGGGGGGAGTGGCAGAGAGAGAGGGAAAGAGAATCCCCAGCAGGTTCCACACTGTCAACATACAGCCTGATGTGAGGCTCAATCTCACAAGCCATGAGATCATGACATGAGCTAAAACCAAGAGTTGGATGCCTAACCACCTGAGCCACTCAGGCACTCTTAAGTCTGTTTTCTTAAGCCAACAGCCACCTTTCCTACCTCATGCCTTTGCATGGACCAAGAACATAATATGTACATAGTCTATAAATGAGAAAGTGTTATAAACATTTTCTATGGATGGTCATGTGAACATATGAGAACTGAAATTGCTTATCAGTTAATTCCCATTAATTCACAATGCTTTGCCACAACTATAGAAGGCGTATATTACATATAAATATGGCTGAATACAATTCATCTTTTAGATGTGTTAGACACCTTTAGGAACAAATTTATAGGTATTCTGTATACAGGGATCCATGTGATATAGTCATGAATAATTTAACACTATTTGATCCTTTTTTTCCAGATGATGATGTGGAACACATTATTATAGCCACTGCAGTTGGGTACTGAGATTGAAGACATTTTTGTAGCTCTATTATATAATGGACAATTATATTTATACATACATATATACAAATGTATATGTAATATAATACACATATATTATACAATATATGTATATTATATTACATATACATATATTATATATGTATATATATACATATACATATGTATATTATATTACATATACATACCTATACAATATATACGTATATATAATATATATATATATGTATACACACACATATATACATATATACATATATATATATATGGGGGGGAGGGAGGAAAGGAGTGAGGAGAGGGAGTGAGTCATGGTCAATAACTGTTTTAAATACATATGCAATTTCATCACAGAATTTACCTAATCAGAGAAATCTTAGAGTTCTTACAAATCTTAGAATCATTATATCTGAGACCTTTAATCTGTCTTTCCTGTTAACATTCTTACTGTGACAGGATTTCTTCCTTTTTCACGTTATCAAATAGACATTGCTCTCCTTGGCATTAATTCCATACTGTAGCTGTTCTAATTCCAACTCCAATTACACAAAATACCTATTTTCAGAAGCTCTCAGGCCATCACTGTACTGATAACAAACATTCCCCACAATAACCTTCACCAGAGCTGTGCTTCTCAGTCACAGGGCTTATCTTAGTCAATCAGTCACAGTTACTCCAGAGGAATGAACTCATTAACTTGCATATCAGACAGAGGGAAGGCAGCAAGCACCCTTGGACTTTTCTTTTTATCCCCAACACTTTTTTTTTTCTTTTAATACCAGCATAAGGATTATACTATAACACTATTTGTTTTTCAGGCAATATTCAGTTGTTTCTGTAGAACATCACAGTGTTTCTTCCTGTGTGGGTCAGGACATGATGTAACGAAAATATATTTGTAGTAATTGTTTTCCACTCCTTAGAATCACAAGAACACTGGTCACATATGAAGGCCTGGCAGAGGCAGGATACAACTGTGTACCCATAATAGGCTATTAAAGAGTTACATGTCAACTAAAAACTAATAAGGCATTAAAACTATAGTATCAATAAAAAAAATAAAAAAAACAAAACGGGGCACCTGGGTGACTCAGTCGGTTGAGTGTCCAACTTCGGCTCACGTCATGATCTCTCTGTTAGTTCGAGCCTCACATTGGGCTCTGTGCTGACAGCTCAGTGCCTGGAGCCTGCTTCAGATTCTGTGTCTCCCTCTCTCTCAGACCCTCCCCAACTCATGCTCTGTCTCTCTGTCTCTCTGTCTCTGTCTCTGTCTCTGTCTCTCTCTCTCTCTCTGTCTCTCTCTAACATAAATAAAACATTTAAAAAATTTAAAAAAAAGCTATAGTATCAAAATTACAGGAAACCAATCATGAGATGCTCATGGGTTGAACTGTTGGTCTCTAGAGGTGCAAATGAGTTTATGTACGTTTATATAACAGAGCTGATAGCTGGGAAATGTTATGCCTTTTAAGTATGTATAAACATTCTGGAAACACTGATTAGCTGATAATTCCCCTGATAAAAATAAGTCCCTCTTTTATCTCCTTCAGAATTTGCTAATTCATTGCCATTTTTACTGTGTATTCATCTAGATAATCCCTTTCTTTCCCTTTTAAATTTCCTAGTGTAAGGATTCTCAAAGTGTGGTCTGGAGATTCCAATACAGAGGACCTGGAAGATGAAAACTATCTTCATAATAATACTAAAACATAATTTACCTTTTCAATCCTATTTTCTCACTAATATATGGTGGAATTTTCTACAGGTGACCTAGTATGTGATACTGGTAAGTGAATACACACTAATAAGGTTTGCAAAAATATAAAAAAACATTCTTCTAATATTTTTATTGTTTTGAAAAACATTTATTAAAAGCAGATTGATCACATTAACAAGTAATAGATTTTATGTTAGATGAGTATTTTTTTTAATTCTCTGTTTTAGTTTCTAATATAGTAGATATAGCTAAAATTTTTTTGGTTTCTTAGTTGTTGCAGAATTTTTGCAACTATTATTGCAGGATTTTTTACTATAATACCTGGGATTCGTTGCTTCAAAGAATGAAATGAGCAGCAGGCAAAAGTTTATTGGAATGTAAGAGTATAAAGGAAGAATAGTAGGAAAGTTCTCTTTACAGAGAGGGGACTCTTGAAAGTGAATGTCTGTGGACTATAGACAATAAAACAAGGGCCTTTGTTTTATAAGGTTCTGGTCACCCCCTCCCTTCCTTTCCTCCTGGTTCTTCTCAATTCTACCCTTACTGGCTTGATAGTTCTAGGTGCTATGTGTCCATTCCTGATTGGCTCATTTCCATTGTATGAGGGGTGGTCTATGCCATACTTAGGTCTTTGGTCAAATTCCTGAGGTAAACCTGAGGGGGAGTAGGTGGGTCTGTTACATTCTTAAGAGGAACCTTATGCTTGAGGGGGTTTGCTGTGGTCTGACATTCCCAGCATTGTTCCAAAATAGGTGTCTTTCTCTACCCAGGAAGCTCAGGTCCTGATCTTTCCCTCTCTGCCTACTGAATCCTGTCTTCTCCTACCATACTATTTTATATTATAAAGAATACCCAGATTAAAATGTTCTAGAACTGTTGTTAGAGAATACATGACAGAGATTTTATATTTCTTACTATGTCCCCAGAGAGTCATAAGCTGAGGAACAGTTAGCCTAAATAAATAAAATCACTGTTCCTCCCTCTCCCCTATTCTGACCCCAGCATTGGGAGAAAAAGAGAGTTAAACATTGACATGTATCTTTGAGAGAGTATCAGGAGACCTTCCCTTTTGCTCTTATTTCCTTCATATGAGTTCCAATGGGGGTCAGGGCAATGGTAAAAACCCTAGATAAATTTGAGGTGGTGGTGAATTCCACCATGAGGGTTTCTGTTTTGACTTCACTCAATTTATATACTCCTCATACCCTTTTAATTTAATGTCAATGCTATCACAGTATTTTGGGGTTAGACTAATGCAATACCCTACTATATGGCCTAAAATCTCTTCCCTCTCATCCAGAAAAATTACTCCAAACTGTACTTTGTCAGAGACTGTACTTTGTCAGAGACATCCTCATTCAGAAATATCTATCATCCTCCCCACCCCCCAATGCCTGCAGTTAAAGTCTAAATATCTTGGAATCTTAGGATCACAGACTTTTCAATCTTTAAGGGAACACATATCATCAGATCTAAGCCCCACGTGCTCATTTGAAACCCACAACTGATATAACTCCATTATGGTAATATAAGCAGTAGCAATATAATCAAAATGGGGATTGTGGTTGAGTCTGCATCTGACATTTGTGGTACTGCAAAATATCCTAATTCATATTTCCAAGAATATCTACTTATCAATATAGTATTTCTACTTCAGCTGCACTATTCTCATTGCCCTCGAAACATCCTATGTAAATTTCTGCTACTGTAATCTTGCCCATTTAAGTCTCCCAGATGTGATAGTCTCCTTTACTCTCTATACCACCTTTCAGGACTCCTCCAAGTTATATCTTTCCTGTATGATTGTCTTGGATCAATTCAACTCACAAAATCTCTTCCTGGTGTTTTGCTTATATTTTTCTATGAATAGCACTTCTTGTATTCCTATAATATATTGCCACGCACAATGCTTTATTTCTCACCATATCATTTCTTAAGTTTGCATCTTAAAATGTTATTTCATATTGAGCACATGCAGGATACTTAATTATATCAGTTAATTACTATAGAGGTTTTTCTCAACAACATTGGAGGGCAAATAATGTATTGATTACATCTTTTCATTTATAAGAATGTATTTACTATCTTATTAAAAAAGATGAGATAAATAGCATTCAGAAAGTCTACAATTGACTTCCTTAAAGATTTCTGGAGCATATTTTAGTCTCATTGATCTTTATGTCATTCCTAAGGTTACCTCAACATGCAAAATCAATTCAAGGGCAGTGATGAGTGAGGTTTAAAACCATTAAACAAATATGAAAGAAGTTTGAGTTAGCCTGATCTGATTTTGGAAGATTATGACAATGTGAAGACAGAGGGAGGATTTTATAGTTCAGAGGGGATGAGCACATATTTATTTTCAAAAGCAATCACTTGAGAGATACAGGAAAATGAAAGTGAGTATCTAATTCAAGTTCACTGTATCACCTAACAGTGAGCTATTAAATGAGAATCTTAATCCCTCTGCCTATCCCTCCTCATTCTATCCATCTGGTTACTCCACAGTGCTACAGAGCACCTTGCCTGGCCCTAGTGCCCTTTCTCCAATTCTGCTCAAAGGTGCAAAATAAACATCAGGAAGTATGTAAGTCGAGTCAAGGGAAGGACAAAACGGACTATTCTGCACAATCTCTGCCTTATTCTTGCCAGCTTTCTCATTGATTTATTGCTCATTTCAACAAATATGCAATTCTTCCTAATTATAAAAATGATGAAATAATTGCCTCATTAAGAGCATAAAATATAAGTACTTTTTTATTCTTCCCCAAAGTTAAATTTGCCAAATATTTTATTGCAATAAATAATGATGCTTACCTCACAGAGAAAATTTTTACTATTAAAATACAATTGTCATTTCTCTGCAGAACTGGTGTGCCATAGAAGAAAGATCATTGACTTAGGGGCTAGATAGTTCTAAATTTAAAGCCTTCCTCCCCAGCTTGCAAGGTGCATTACCTTGGGCAAATTTCTTTCCACCCAATTACCTACCTCTTTATCTGAAATAATGCTGATTTCATAAAGTGTTTCTTGGGGAAATATGGTAGATAATAAAAGTAAAGCAGTTGGCACAGAGGAATATTTTGATAAATAGTAATCGCTCTCCCTTATACTAATCACTGCCCATCACCCGGATCCTACACTAAACATGACCTTTTTTTAACAATAAAATATATCATATCTGAAAACATCATAGGGCACTACATTCGGTTCCAAAAGAAAACTGATATCACGTAGGGAAACTTTCAATCACAGTTCATTACAACAGTCCAACCTATTTTTGTCAATTTTGAGGGATGAGCACTGTGCTGAACTTTTGATTATAGAAGATCAATGGAATCTTTAATGTATGCTTAATATCTTCAGGTTCCATAAGTTACTGATTTTCTCTGAAAATCAGTAGAAGCTATTCATCAAGGCCCAAAGACGTGTAGAGCTACAAGAAAAAGAAGCCTTCAGGGGACTGATTCTGACACGAAATCATCACTAATTCCTTCCTCGGAAAATGTGAAAATTTCTGAAATGTGTTTAATACTGTTATAGGCTGATGCCATCCTTTATGGTTGAGCAGATTATTCTACCAATAGTGAGTATTCCTCCTAATTTTTCAGGAAAAATTGAGGTCTAAACAGGCATGTTGCTTACAGAGTCCATTTTCTGTTATCTGTGTCCTTAATTAAGGTACTTCTCGGACTATTGTAACAAAAGTATTTGTCATTTATCTCCCAGACCTTTTTAAATTTAATTGACAGATACTACAAAATTCAGTATATGTGTGTTCATTATTATGTGGATTTATGATACTTCACTGTAAGTTCCACTGACATTAATGGAGTAAAATAACCTGATACAGAGACCTGGCTTCAATTTAGTCATAGCCTACTGATTCAGTTTGATGTCATGCCATTTATTCTTCCATTTAAAAAGAGCATTCAGGGGGCCTGGGTGACTCGGTCAGTTAATCATCCGACCCTTGGTTTCAGCTCAGGTCATGATCTCACAGTTCACAGGATAGAGCCCTGCCTGCATTGGGTTCTGCACTGACAGCACAGAGCCTGCTTGGGATTCTCTCTCCCTCTCTGCCCCTCCTCCATTCATGCACTTGCTCTCTCTCTCTCTCTCTCAAAATTAATAAACTTAAAAAAAAGTCTTTAGAATTTTGTGATTTGGAATCCAATGGGCTAGTTACCTGGTATGCTGGTCCAGTCTTATTTTCTTCCATTCATTTTAAAATATATTTCATTAACATGTACCTAACAAAGAACTTGTAATTTTCTATTTCACACATTTCTAATCTATGTGCAGTAAGGCTGGTATGCCATGCTGTTTAGTTATTTGTAGAGGAGTGTTAATAAAGTTCATGTAATAATTTCACTCCCTACACAGAACATAAAAAATAACATATTTGTGTTCCAAAGACCTACTGCAGGTGTAACCATAGCCAGATATGTAATATGACAGGAGGCCACGCAATTAAAACTTTCACTTTTATGAGAAAAAATCACTCAAGTGTATACCCTGCTGATCAGGATCATCAGTATGCATGAACAGTAGACTCCTCAAAAATGGCACAGCGTCAAAGTTTTTGGATGAAGTTCTTCCTCAAAATGAGACCTGAAATTTCCTTCATAGGATGCTGGGTCATTCATTACAAATTTAAAGATAAAATTAAATGGCAGATTCCTTCTGGGAGAAGAAGCACAGGGACCAAGTCATTTCACATCACCATTGATTTCAAACACCTGACAAACAAGAGAGACAAAGCCACTGAGCAAAGGTACAGAAAGATACATCCCACACTGGGGATGGGAGAAGATGTAATATATATGCCATTCAGCGCTTTTACTATTACTCAGTAAAAAGGGTATTCAACTTATTTTCTAGTAACTCAATTTACAATAATAAAACTGGTATTACAAACTGAATTTTTAAACAGACAGCTATGATTTATCAGTTGTACACTCTTTTTTTTTAATGTTTATTTATTTTTAAGACAGAGAGACAGCACACACAAGCAGGGGAGGGGCAGAGAGAGAGGGACAGAGGATCTGAAGCAGGCTCTGCACTGACATCAGTGATCCCAATGTGGGGCTTGAACTCATAAACTGAGAGATCATGACCTGAGCCAAAGTCAGACGCTCAACTGACTGAGTCACCCAGATGCCCCAATCAGTTGTACTCTTAAGCCTATATCCATTGAAAATGCCTGTGCGTGTTCACTAAAAAAACATGTACAAGAATGTACATCAGTAACATAGTCGCATCCTAATGACAAAAAAATTCGAAACACCAAAAGTGTCCAGCAAACTTAGAACGGCATATTCATAAAATGGGATATTCTACAACAGTGAAAGTGATATACCTAACAATTTGAAAAAAAAAAATTATATGCATAATGCTGACCAAAGCAAGAACCACATACAATATAATGTATTTGTACAAAATTCAAAATATCTACAACTATACTATGCTACTTAAGGTTGAAAGTTTAGGAAATAAAATGCTGAGTATTTTCTAGAATTGTATGAAAATACAGAACTCAGATTATTGGTGGAGGAAGGGTAGTGATTGGAAGAGGATATAATGAAAGATTTTGAGATTCTGCAATAACTTCTTTTGTTAGACTAATTGTGTCCATGTAGTATTCACTTTGTGATCTATCATTGAGCTATATTTTTTGAGCTGGATTTTTCTAAGGGTGTGACATATTTCACATATCTAAAGCATAACAAATGTTCATATATTTATTTTCAAAAATCCCTTCAGAGCTGAGGGTTGGTCTATGAAGGGTTTGCATTTGCAGAGAAAACGGGAAAAAGAAGAAACATACTATATGGAAGGGTAATAAAATATTTTATGTTGTTCAAGTGCCATGCAAAATTTCAAATCCTATGTTTGTGTGCATGCACATGCATGTGTGTATATAAACGGTACTATTTGGTAACTTCATATCTGAATGATTTGTAGCTTAAGCAAAATCTGAATTTTAGAACTACTATCAGAACTCTATCATGTTATAGAGTCTAATTGAAAGTGATCAGACAACTATGTCACAGAACTTTCCTATGAAATAATGTTCATGTATAAAGAAACTCTTACTGTGGGTTCATATTTTACTCAAATTGAGATAGAGTGTGATATTATGTTTTTTTCTCCCTGATCTGTGCTAAACCCTGCCAGTTTTCCTTGTCTGACATGATAGTTGACTTCTAATAAGCTTTTACTATGAGGTTATTTTTATTTTTTGAAAATCAAGTTGGTGTGGCTCAGAATAGAAACAAAACAATAACTTAGAAATTCAGAGTCAACTTCGTGTCATGTTTCCTGAAGTAGGAGGTAAAGAGCAGTATCACACTGATGTACTCCACATTGACCTTCCAGTGCTTATCAGTCACATCCATATTTATGTCTGCTTTCATTGCCTCTTCAGGGGCATCTACATCTCTAAATATGGCCTCCCTATCTCTGAAACTCCTATTGACTTTTCCTAATCTTATTATTTCTGCTGATATTACTCTGCATGCCATTTCTGCTTTCCTGGCACTATACGTTGAAGTTCACCCCTGAGAAATCTTTACATTACCAGCCTACACAAATGAAATTAGGGAAGCAAGGTGGACAGACCTAGATCCTAACTCAACAGAAGAACAAGCATTTACCTGGAGGACACTGTAAAGAATTTAAACTGAGATAAGCATCTAAAGACAGCATTGACCATAATGATACAAGATTGGTTTTGCTTTTTTTTTTTTTAATAAGGTACTTAGTTTAACCATAAGGGGAAATCAACAAATAAAAATCTTATAATAAAACCAAAAATCTATTTTTTTTTAACAATTTGGTGAAGAGCAAAGACAAATCAAAATCTTTGATTTCAGACAGGACTAGGATCACATTCAATCTTCAACATTGATTAGTCTTATCTTAACATCCATAAACCCTAGTGTATTTATATGTAAAGTAGCTAATAATCCTTGAGAGTTTATCCTTAAACAAGATTTTGAATATAAAGTGCCCTGCATTATTTGACATTAATGAATGTTAACTGTTATTATTGCCACCACTGTCTTATTTTCTTTGACACTCCCATCATTGGTATCTGATCTTCCTTTTTCCCCCACAACAAGGGAACTCATAGAAGTTTTCATTTTCTTTGCAATGGGTATGGAAAAAGCACTGGCTTCCTAAGGCTTTCACAATATATCCTAAGTCAATGAAATGGAGGAAGGAGTGAAGACAGGATAAAGAAAAGAAGATGAGGCTGCAAGAGGATGGTAAAAGTGGGCAGATAGATGGATAAGTGTAAATAGATTTAAAAATTAAATAAAAAATAAAAGCTATGTGCGTATCTCCTGCTAAGAGAGACTTACGCTGAAAGGTGACTTTGATTTCTATATTTGAAGGCTGAAAATCCCCCAAATCCATATTCACATTTGAATTCAGGAAATGATTAAGCAAACTGTTTTTTGAATTACTTGGCCAATGCCTTTATATGTGAGTGAGAGTTTTGAGAGAATGACCTGGTAACCATATTTTTAAGGTATAAAATCCATAAAAATATTAAAATGATACCAAATGACTTGTAATGGAAAACAATGTCTTCTCACCGCACTCTTCCCTATCTCCAGTTTTATTTTCTGAAAATAAACAGTTATTTTAAATATTTCCTCTGATGTGTACTTCAGTATTTAATAGTATTTATATCCCCCCGTTAGATTTCTCAATTTTAGTCATGTATATTCTTCATCCTACTGCTCTTTAGAGTTTAGGTCACTCATAATGCCATCTCTACCATCCCTCCATTTTCCTTCCAAATAGTCATATTATTGCTTTTAGGTCCATTATGGGTTACTTTCGTAACACTTGTATTTTTATTATTTTGTATATCCCAACTATTTAGAGTCCTAGACTTTTTCTTATCTTTCCTTTCTCCCTTCTTCAGATATTCCTAATTACCGACAAGTTTGTTTCATGTTTAAAGACAAAGCAACATGGGGCGCCTGGGTGGCGCAGTCGGTTAAGCGTCCGACTTCAGCCAGGTCACGATCTCGCGGTCCGGGAGTTCGAGCCCCGCGTCAGGCTCTGGGCTGATGGCTCAGAGCCTGGAGCCTGTTTCCGATTCTGTGTCTCCCTCTCTCTCTGCCCCTCCCCCGTTCATGCTCTGTCTCTCTCTGTCCCAAAAATAAATAAAAAACGTTGAAAAAAAAAAATTAAAAAAAAAAGACAAAGCAACAAAGAAGATAATTGTGAGATATAGTTGTATGGATGAGGTTTGTTAACTAACGGATTTTGATGACTTTCTGAATGAAGAATGCTACCATTTTCATAAGCCATAGCTCCCCCTCATTCACTTCTCATTCCTTAGATAGGAGGTGAAATTCCTTGTCTACTATTTACCACTTTCTATTCCATTTTGCTGTAGAAATATCCTTATTTCTTTATCATTTTAATTGGGTAACTGGTGGGAGTGGAGATTAATGTTTATGATAAAGCTATTACTTGAAATTCAAAATCACTAAAGTATTTTAATGTTAGCATGGCTGGTAATTAAGAAAAATATTGCTAAATATAAAACCAGTGGAGCCTTTAGGTTATTATTCATTTACTACACATTTTACATGTAATTTATTTTAGTGTTTATTATTCCTAAATTTCAAGAAAGAAAATGAGGCTCCCAGAGATTACATAAATTCATCAAATTCACAGAAGCACTAAATGATAGGTCTGGGATTCGAACTCAGTTTTATTTCCATGAAAAGTCCTAGCTCTTTTTACCTTCCCAAACAGTTGTGTATGCACCACCCTTGAGAAACACTGCTGTCATTTTGAGTGGGGTTTGGGGATTCTACCACCATGGAACATTTCACAATTTCTTAAGATATTTTTTATTGTCAAAACTGTGGGATTATTCTAGCATCTAGTGTGTAAAGGCTTGGGAGGCTGCTAAATACCTACAATGCCCAAAATAATAATCCATCCCAAAACATCAACTGTGTTGAGGTCAACATATCTTGGTTTAGCTAGAATGCAGAATTTTTATGGAAATTAGAATTTATAGCAACAAAATGAACCTCCAAATTATTGCAACTTTTATTCTTTAGAACTATAACGCAATATGGTAAACATATAAACCACTTTGTTGGGGGAGTCACTTAAAAAACTCATGGTAGTGACCCAGATTTTTTTGATGATGGTATATAATATATAAAGTTCTGGAGATACTGCAGACTTAAAATCATATGAGTAAATTCTATGACCTTCCCCCTTTTAAATATGGTCTTTTTCTTTGATGATACTACATATTAGAGAAGCCATGAGAGTGAGGATCTGAGGAAAGACTTTGTGCTATTTTACTAATATTATACCTAAAGAAAGCCATCAAGAGTTACCATACTTCCTGGTTTAAAGATGTCAAAAATAATGACAAGATATATGCCGTATTTCCCCTTCTCTCACCTCTAATGCTATAGGAGAATCTAAATCTCTCTAAAATCTGTCAACTCTACCATGAATTCTATAGCTAACGTTCCATTTCCCACAACTGCCTGTGCAGTTTCTACATAACACAGAGCTAAAATCTGCCTGCTTGATGTTTTGTCACCCAAGGTAGAAAGCCAGCTTCCCAAAGAGCAAGTCCCACTTTAATGAGGGGAAGCTGTATCTACCAAACTGTACATCTGGCAGAGCTGTTCAGCTGTCTTCAGGCTTTGTACAAATGTTCATTCCACACAGCTCCAGTTTGGAGGGGGAAAAAATAACAGTCTAGCAGAGGATTTTTAAAAAATGGCATAATTTTAAGCAGGTCAAAAATGAATTTCCATTAAATTCTACAAAGAGCCACTTTCAGTTTCTGAGACTTACATTGTCTGGAAATTCTTATGTCATAAGCTTAGTGTCTGCCCTAAGCTATTTTGAGGAACCTATATTTTAACAATTTTATGATTCATATTAATGATTGGTTAAACATGTCTATTAAGTTATTTTTTAACTTATGTTTCTTAAAATAGGCTTTGGAAAAACGAAGAAGGTATTATTTATGTTGTTTTTTTTTTTTTTTACCTCAAAGCTGTAATTAATTCATGAAAAGTGTTTTCTTCACATGGTTTATGGGCAATTTAAACAGATAGAGTGGGGGAAAATCTTAGAGTACTATGTATTAATGCTACAGAAGCAGTGGTGTGAAACAGGAAAGATACAGGGGAGAGGTATTAATCTATCCCTGGAAGATAAGTGAAGTCTTCTAAGAGATAATCATTGAACAGAATCATAAACAGTATGTGGGATTTAGATGGTCAGAACAAAAGGAAAATAAATTTTAGGTCATATAAACAGCAAGAACAAAGGCACAACACACTACAGCATGATATTTTAACTCTGACATTGAGGAATGGGTTTATTTCTGGGGTGAATTCATAATTATTATCTGTGTAACACATACAACAAGCACCTTCAATTTCAAAAATATCCCTCTCCTTTTTTGTCTATTGTCTTAAATAATTTGGGGTCTGTAATGACATACATTTGTCATGCTGTATAATATGCTTACACTTATTAAATTTTGAAACAGTAGATGAAAGATAAATTGCTGCTCAATAATGAGTTTGCTCTCCATTATACACTATTTACAAGTACAGCATTTATTTTTAGAAGGTTTGTTAATGTGTCTTGAATTACCAGTGAAATTTACATGTCAAACTTATGGCTAAATTATTTCTGCTAAAACAAAGAATGACAAGCTACAGAAAAATCTTACTTGAAACTACATACTGGTGGTTTCAAATTCTTTTTCCTGAGACCATTCTTAAGCTTGTTAGAATGAAAAAAAAAATACATATATCTTAATAAACAATTCTAATTTTATAGTTGAGACATTCTCTTTTGTGAATAATTTTAAGAACATAAAGTTTACATCTATATATTCATGATGTGACACCTAACCATCAGGTTGTCCTTGAATGACCTTGTTTTTTTATTTTTACAGAGGTTTAACTTAAATGCAATAAACTGAACATAAGTATACAATTCGATAAGGTTTAGCTTGTGTATGTATCTGTGAAACTATCACCATTATCAAAAGAAAATATCTATTGGTCCAAAGAAAATTCCTTTTATTTTTTGCAATTCCTTCCTCTTCTTCATTGCCAAGAGTTCATAATTACCATAAATTGGCTGTTATAAAAGATATCTTTTCATTTTCTAAAATTTTATATTCATGCCATCATATACTATGTACTTTTTTGGAAAGGGTTAGATTTTTTTCACTCAAAATAATTATTTTGATATTAACTCATATTGTAGCATGGATGAATAATCTCTTTTTAGAGCTAAAAAAATTATATTTTTTATCCATTCACCTGTAGATGGACATTTGTGCTGTTTCTAGTTTTGATTATAACTGCTATGAACATTTGTGTACAAGTATTCATATGAACAAATTCTTCCATTTCTTTTGGGCAGATAGCTAGGACTGCAATAGATCAGATAGTAACATATACTTAATTTTTTAACAAGTTACCAAAATGCTTTCCAAAGTAGTTTACCACTTAAAATTCCTACCAGCAAAGCATTAGAATTCCCATTCCTCTATGTCTTTGCCAACATTTGGCACAGTGAGTTTTTCAATTTTAATCATTCTAATAGTTTTCCAAGAGTATGTCTTTGTAGGTTTCATTGGCACTTCCCTAATGACTACTGCTACTGAGAATATTTTAATTTACATATTTGATTTTGCTATATTTTCCTTGGTGAGGTGTTAAGTATTTTGTACATTAAAAGATTATGTTTTCTTACTATTGAGTATACACATGTATATAAACTGTGTGTATTTGTGCATGCATATGTGTGTGTATGAATATACATATACAAGTGCTTAATCATATATATGATTTTAATATCATATATATTATTGTCATCCAGGCCATAGTTATCTTTTTAGGTCTTCAACAAAACTGTTTGAAGAATACAATTTCTTAAAATTTTGATAAAGTTTGATTTATCAAATTCCTCCTTTATGTATTATGTTTTTGGTATTGAGTTGAAGAAAACTGCCTCAAAGAAGACTAATATTTTATTAATTTTTCTTATGAGAGGTCTAGATCCAAGTTTTTATTATTAAACAATTATAGAGATAATTAAATATTCCAGCAAAATTTTTGGAAAAGATCATTCTTTGTCAACTAAATTGCATTTACACTATTACTAATAATTAAATATCCACACATGTTCCAGTCTATTTCTGGAATCTGTATTTTATATTACGGATCTGTTTGCATATCTTTATGTCAATATGCCAAAGTCCTGAAAATTGCAGTGTTCACATTCTAATTTCAATCTTTTTCTGAAGCATTTTGACTACTCTAGCCTTTAACTTTTATACAAATTTTAAAATTGGCTTGTCATTTGTTGCAAAAATGCCTGCTATGATTGGGATTGAAACTGTATTGAATCTGTAGATTAAGGTCTTTTACCCATGAACCATGTTTTATATTGATCCCTTTAATTAAAGTTTTTCTTTTAATTTCCTTCATGTGTGTTTTGTAGTTTTTGGTGGACAGGTCTTTCACACCTTTGTCACATTTATATGTAAGTATTTCATCTTTCTGATGTTATTGTAATTTTTAATATGTGTTTTAGTTTCTGATTGTTTCATGCTACTGTACAGGGATACAATTGATTTTGGTATATTTACCTTGTATCTGATAGACGTGTAAGCTCATTTATTATTTCTAGAAACATTTTTTAATTAAAAGTTTACAAAGATAATTCCATGTCATCTGTGAAGCAAATCTATTTTACTTCTTCCTTTCCAATCAACATGTTTTTTATTTATTTTTCTTACTGCACTGACTAAAATGTCCTATATGATTGAAAAGAACTGGTAAGAATGACATCCTTGTCTTGTTTCTAATTTGGGGGAGAAAATACTCATTCTTTCATCATCATAGAGGAGGCAGTGATTCCCCCCACCACCACCAAAATTCAACCCAAAGAGGTCCAGAGCAAGACACATAATAATTAAAATGGCATAAAGCAGCAACAAAACAAAACAAAACAAAATTAAAAGCAGGAAGAGAAAAGAAGCCAGTTACATATAAGGGAAACCCCAAAAGGATCTCAGTGGATTTTTCAGGAGACACTTTCCAGGCTAGAAGGGACTGTCATGATAACTTTGAAGTGTTGAATGGGGAGAAACCTGCAGCCAAGAATACTCTATCCAGCAAGGTTATCACACTCACAGTAGAAGGAGAGATAAAGAACTTCCTAGACAAAAAATAAAGGATTTCATGGCCACTAAACCAGCCATACAAGAAATAATAAAGGGGACTCTCTGAGTGGAAAGGAAATATCATAAGTGATAGCATGAAAAGTTAAAAAAAAACAAAAACACTAAAACAGTAAAAATAAATATTCCCTTTTTATTCATAAAATAAAAAGATGTAAAATATCATACCATATACCTAAAACATGGGAAGGAGTAAAAAAATGAGTTTGAACTTAAGTTCAAACTTAATATAGGCTGCTGCTATCTGTATGCATAAGTTGTTATATATAAACTGAATGGTAACCACAAATCAAAAAACAGTAATAAATATGCAAAGAATAAAGATAAAGGAATCCATATATATCAAGGAAGAAAACCAACAAACCATGAAAGAGCGCGGAGAAAAAAGAATCAAAATCTGTAGAAACAACCACAAAACAAGTAACAAAATGGTAATAAATATATATCTATCAATAAGTACTTTAAATATAAGTGGACTAAAAGCTCCACTCTAAAAGCATATGGTAACAGAGTAAATAAAAAAAAAAATAAACAGACCCATCTATATGCTGCCTGCAAGATTCTTTTCAGACCTAAAGACACTGGTCTATTCAAAGTGAGGGGATAGAGAAACACTTATCATGAAAATTGATGCCAAAAGAAAGTCAGGGTAGTAATACTTATATCAAGCAAAAAAGACTTTAAAACAAAGACTAACAAGAAGCAAAGACAGACATTATATAATAATAAAAAGGACAATCCACCAAGAGGATATAGCAATTTAAAATATGCAATGTGGGATCACCCAAATACATAAAACAATGTACAACAAACATAAAGGAAATAATCAATAATAATATAATAATAGTAGGGCTCTTGAACACCCTACTCACATCAATGGATAGATCATCCAAACTGAAAATTAACAAGGAAAGAGTGGCTTTGAATGGCACATGAGACCAGATGGATTTATAAGACATATTCAGAACTTCCCATCCTAAAATAGCAGAGTATACATTGTTTTCAAGTGCATAGGAAACATTCTCCAGAATAGATCACATATTAGTCCACAAAACAAGTCTCAAAAGATGATAAAAAAAAAAAAAGTCAAAGTCATACCATGCATCTTTCCTGACCACAATACTATGAAACTAAAAATCAACCACAAGAAGAAAGTCTGGAAAGATGACAAATACATGAGGGTAAAGTAACATGCTACTAAACAATGAATAGATCAACCAAGAAATAAAAAAAATAATAAATAAAAAATTACATGGAAACAAATGAAAATGAAAAAACAACGGTCCAACACTTCAGGATGCAGTAAAAGTGGTTCTAAGAGGGAAGTTTATAGCAAAACAAACCTACCTCAAAAGCAAGAAAAATTTCAAATAAATAACATAACCTTACATCAGAATGAACTAGAAAATGAAGAACAAACAATACCCAAGCCCAGCAAAAGGAAAGCAATAATAAAGATTAGAGCAGAAATAAATAATATAAAAACTAAAAACAAAACAAAACAAAAAAACAATTAAAAAGATCAACAAAACCAGGAGGTGTTTCTTTGACAAGATCAACAAAATTAATAAACCTCCAGTAAGACTTATTAAAAAAGAGAGGACACAAATAAACAAAATTACTAATGAAAGAGGAGAAATAATGACCACCATCACAGAAATACAAACAATTATAATAGAATATAATGAAAACCTATATGCCAACAAATTGGACAACTTGGAAGAAATGGTTAAATCCCTAGAAACATATAACCTACCAAAACTAAAGCTAAAAGAAATAGAAAATTTGAGCATATCAGTCACCAGCAATGAAACTCAATCATTAACAATAATTTTAAAAAATCCCAACAAACAAAAGTCCAGGTCCAGATGGTTTCACAGGCAAATTCTACCAAACATTTAAAGAAGAAAACATAAGGGGGATCCTGGGAACATGGCGGCATAGGAGGACGATGGGCTCACCCGTCGTCCTGCTAATCACTTAGATTCCACCTACACCTGCCTAAATAACCCAGAAAACCGCCAGAAGACTAGCAGAACGTTGTCTCCGGAGCCAAGCGCAGACAAGAGGCCCACAGAAGAGGGGCCCCTCCCGAAGCGGATCTCCGAAGGAAAAGCCTGCCCCTCCTGCCCCTGTGCACCTTGCTGATCCACCGCAGCTAATACGCCAGATCTCCAGCACCACAAGCCTGGCAGTGTGCAAGTAGCCCAGACGGGCCATGCCACCCCACAGTGAATCCCACCCCTAGGAGAGGGGAACAGAAGGCACACACAAGTCTGACTGTGGCCCCAGCGGTGGCCTGGGGGCAGACATCAGGTCTGACTGCGGCCCCACCCACCAACCCGAGTTATTCAAGACAGCACAGGGGAAGTGCTCCGCAGTCCCGCACCACTCCAGGGACTATCCAGAATGACGAAACAGAAGACTTCCCCTCAGAAAAACATCCAGGATAACAACAGCTAACGAACTGATCAAAAACGATTTAAACAATATAACAAAAAGTGAATTTAGAATAATAGTCATAAAATTAATTGCTGGCTTGAAAACAGTATAAAGGACAGCAGAGAATCTCTTGCTACAGAGATCAAGGGACTAAGGAACAGCCAGGAGGAGCTAAAAAATGCTCTCAACGAGCTACAAAATAAAATGGAGACAGCTACGGCTCGGACTGAAGAGGCAGAGGAGAGAATAGGTGAACTAGAAGATAAAATTATGGAAAAAGAAGAAGCTGAGAAAAAGAGATAAAAAAAACCCAGAGTATGAGGGGAAAATTAGAGAACTAAGTGATTCACTAAAGAGAAATAATATACACATAATTGGTATTCCAGAGGAGGAAGAGAGAGGGAAAGGCGCTGAAGGTGTACTTGAAGAAATAATAGCTGAGAACTTCCCTGAACTGGGGAAGGAAAAAGGCATTGAAATCCAAGAGGCACAGAGAACTCCCTTCAGACGTAACTTGAATCAATCTTCTGCACGACATATCATAGTGAAACTGGCAAAATACAAGGATAAAGAAAAAATTCTGAAAGCAGCTAGAGATAACCGTGCTGTACATATAAAGGGAGACCTATAAGACTCGTGACCGATCTCTCTACTGAAACTTGGCAGGCCAGAAAGGCATGGCAGGAGATCTTCAATGTGCTGAACAGAAAAAATATGCAGCCGAGAATCCTTTATCCAGCAAGTCTGTCATTTAGAATAGAAGGAGAGATAAAGGTCTTTCCAAACAAACAAAAACTGAAGGAATTCATCACCACTAAACCAGCCCTACAAGAGATCCTAAGGGGGATCCTGTGAGACAAAGTACCAGAGACATCGCTACAAGCATGAAACCTATGGACATCACAATGATTCTAAACCCATATCTTTCTATAATAACACTGAATGTAAATGGACTAAATGTGCCAACCAAAAGGCATAGGGTACCAGAATGGAAAAAAAAAAACAAGACCCATCTATTTGCTGTCTACAGGAGACTCATTTAAACCTGAGGACACCTTCAGATTGAGAGTGAGGGGGTGGAGAACTATTTATCATGCCACTGGAAGTCAAAACAAAGCTGGAGTAGCCATACTTATATCAGACAAACTAGACTTTAAATTAAAGGCTGTAACAAGAGATGAAGAAGGGCATTATATAATAATTACAGGGTCTATCCATCAGGAAGAGCTAACAGTTATAAATGTCCGTGTGCCGAATATGGGAGCGCCCAAATATATAAAACAATTACTCACAAACATAAGCAACTTTATTGATAAGAATGTGGTAATTGCAGGGGACTTTAACACTCCACTTACAGAAATGGATAGATCATCTAGACACATGGTCAATAAAGAAACAAGGGCCCTGAATAATACATTGGATCAGATGGACTTGACAGATATATTTAGAACTCTGCGTCCCAAAGCAACAGAATATACTTTCTTCTCGAGTGCACATGGAACATTCTCCAAGATAGATCACATACTGGGTCACAAAACAGCCCTTCATAAGCATACAAGAATTGAAATCATACCATGCGTACTTTCAGACCAGAATGCTATGAAGCTTGAAATCAACCACAGGAAAAAGTCTGGAAAACCTCCAAAAGCATGGAGGTTAGAGAACACCCTACTAAATAATGAGTGGGTCAACCAGGCAATTAGAGAAGAAATTAAAAAATATATGGAAACAAATAAAAATGAAAATACAACAATCCAAATGCTTTGGGATGCAGCGAAGGCAGTCCTGAGAGGAAAATACATTGCAATCCAGGCCTATCTCAAGAAAAAAGAAAAATCCCAAATACAAAATCTAACAGCACACCTAAAGGAAATAGAAGCAGAACAGCAAAGACAGCCTAAACCCAGCAGAAGAAGAGAAATAAGATAGAGCAGAAATGAACAATATAGAATCTAAAAAAAACTGTAGAGGAGATCAACGAAACCAAGAGTTGTTTTTTGAGAAAATTAAAAAATTGATAAACCTCTAGCCAGGCTTCTCAAAAAGAAAAGGGAGATGACCCAAATAGATAAAATCATGAATGAAAATGGAATGATTACAACCAATCCCTCAGAGGTACAAGCAATTATCAGGGAATACTATGAAAAATTATATGCCAACAAATTGGACAACCTGGAAGAAATGGACAAATTCCTAAAATCCCACACTCTTCCAAAACTCAATCAGGAGGAAATAGAAAGCTTGAACAGACCCATAACCAGTGAAGAAATTGAATCAGTTGTCAAAAATCTCCCAACAAATAAGAGTCCAGGACCAGATGGCTACCCAAGGGAGTTCTACCAGACATTTAAAGCAGAGATAATGCCTATCCTTCTCAAGCTATTACAAAAAATAGAAAGGGAAGGAAAACTTCCAGACTCATTCTATGAAGCCAGTATTACTTTGATTCCTAAACCAGACAGAGACCCAGTAAAAAAAGAGAACTACAGGCCAATATCCCTGATGAGTATGGATGTAAAAATTCTCAATAAGATACTAGCAAATCGAATTCAACAGCATATAAAAAGAATTATTCACCATGATCAACTGGGATTCATTCCTGGGATGCAGAGCTGGTTCAACATTCGCAAATCAATCAACGTGATACATCACATTAATAAAAGAAAAGATAAGAACCATATGATCCTGTCAATCGATGCAGAATAGGTCTTTGACAAAATTCAGCAACCTTTCTTAATCAAAACCCTCGAGAAGGTCGGGATAGAAGGAACATACTTAAAGATCATAAAAGCCATTTATGAAAAGCCCACAGCTAACATCATCCTCAACGGGGAAAAACTGAGAGCTTTTTCCCTGAGATCAGGAACACGACAGGGATGCCCACTCTCACCGCTGTTGTTTAACATAGTGTTGGAAGTTCTAGCATCAGCAATCAGACAACAAAAGGAAATCAAAGGCATCAAAATTGGCAAAGATGAAGTTAAGCCTTCACTTTTTGCAGATGACATATTATACATGGAAAATCCGATAGACTCCACCAGAAGTCTGCTAGAACTGATACAGGAATTCAGCAAAGTTGCAGGATACAAAATCAATGTACAGAAATCAGTTGCACTCTTATACACTAACAATGAAGCAACAGAAAGACAAATAAAGAAACTGATCCCATTCACAATTGCACCAAGAAGCATAAAATACCTAGGAATAAATCTAACCAAAGATGTCAAAGATCTGTATGCTGAAAACTATAGAAAGCTTATGAAGGAAATTGAAGAAGATATAAAGAAATGGAAAAACATTCTGTGCTCATGGATTGGAAGAAGAAATATTGTCAAAATGTCAATACTACCCAAAGCTATCTACACATTCATTGCAATCCCAATCAAAATTGCACCAGCATTCTTCTCAAACTAGAACAAGCAATTCTAAAATTCATATGGAACCACAAAAGGCCCCGAATAGCCAAAGGAATTTTGAAGAAGACCAAAGCAGGAGGCATCACAATCCCAGACTTTAGCTTCTACTACAAAGCTGTCATCATCAAGACAGCATGGTATTGGCACAAAAATAGACACATAGACCAATGGAATAGATAGAAACCCCAGAACCAGACCCACAAACGTATGGCCAACTCATCTTTGACAAAGCAGGAAAGAATATCCAATGGAAAAAAGACAGTCTCTTTCACAAATGGTGCTGGGAGAACTGGACAGCAACATGCAGAAGGTTGAAACTAGAACACTTTCTCACACCAGTCACAAAAATAAATTTAAAATGGATAAAGGACCTGAATGTGAGACAGGAAACCATCAAAACCCTAGAGGAGAAAGCAGGAAAAGACCTCTCTGACCTCAGCCGTAGCAATCTCTTACTCGACACATCCCCAAAGGCAAGGGAATTAAAAGCAAAAATGAACTACTGGGACCTTATGAAGATAAAAAGCTTCTGCACAGCAAAGGAAACAACCAACAAAACTAAAAGGCAACCAACGGAATGGGAAAAGATATTTGCAAATGACATATCGGACAAAGGGCTAGTATCCAAAATCTGTAAAGAGCTCACCAAACTCCACACCCGAAAAACAAACAACCCAGTGAAGAAATGGGCAGGAAACATGAATAGACACTTCTCTAAAGAAGACATCCGGATGGCCAACAGGCACATGAAAAGATGTTCAGCGTCGCTCCTTATCAGGGAAATACAAATAAAAACCACACTCAGATATCACCTCACGCCAGTCAGAGTGGCCAAAATGAACAAATCAGGAGACTATAGATGCTGGCGAGGATGTGGAGAAACGGGAACCCTCTTCCACTGTTGGTGGGAATGCAAATTAGTGCAGCCACTCTGGAAAACAGTGTGGAGGTTCCTCAGAAAATGAAAAATAGACCTACCCTATGACCCAGCAATAGCACTGCTAGGAATTTACCCAAGGAGACAGGAGTACTGATGCATAGGGGCACTTGTACCCCAATATTTATAGCAGCACTCTCAACAATAGCCAAATTATGGAAAGAGCCGAAATGTTCATCAACTGATGAATGGATAAAAAAATTGTGGTTTATATATACAATGAATACTACGTGGCAATGAGAAAGAATGAAATATGGCCCTTTGTAGCAACATGGATGGAACTGGAGAGTGTTATGCTAAGTGAAATAAGCCATACAGAGAAAGACAGATACCATATGGTTTCACTCTTATGTGGATCCTGAGAAACTTAACAGAAACCCATGGAGGAGGGGAAGGAAAAAAAAAAAAAGAGGTTAGAAGGGGAGAGAGCCAAAGCATAAGAGGCTGTTAAAAACTGAGAACAAACTGAGGGTTGATGGGGGATGGGAGGGAGGGGGGGTGGGTGATGGGTATTGAGGAGGGCACCTTTTGGGATGAGCACTGGGTGTTGTATGGAAACCAATTTGACAATAAACTTCATATATTGAAAAAAAATAAAGAAGAAAACATAAGAGGAAGGAAAACTTCCAAATTCATTCTATGGAGCCAGGATCACCCTGATACCAAAAACAGATAAAGACACCACAATAAAAGGAAACTACTGGCCAATATCTCTGATGAACATAGATGCAAAAATCCTCGACAAAATATTAGCTAACTACATCCAACAATATATTAAGAAAACCACATACCACAATCAAGTGGGTTTTATTACAGGAATGCAGGAGTGGTTTAATGTTAACAAAAACAGTTAACATGATACATCACATCAAGAGAAAGGATAAAAACTATCTGGTCATTTTAATAGATGCAGAAAAGAATTTGGCAAAGTACAACATCCATTCATGATGAAAACCACCAAGAAAGTACATTTAGAGGAAACACACCTCAATGTAATAAAAGCCTCATATAAAAAACCCACAGCCAACATCATACTCAGTGTGAAAAAACAATGATTTTCTCTAAGATCAGGAAGAAAATAAAGATGTTCACCCTCACCACTTTTATTCAACATAGTATGGGAAGTCCTAGCCACAACAATTAGACAGCATAAAGAAATAAAAGATATCCAAATTGGTAAGGAAGAAATAAAACTGTCACTATTTTCACATGAAATAATACTATATATAGAAAATCCTAAAGACTCCACCAAAAAAAACTAAAAAAAAAAAACTGATCAATAGATTCAGTAAAGTTTCAGGATACAAAATCAATGTACAGAAATTTGTTTCATTTCTATATACTAATAATGAAGTAGCAAAAGTGACATTAAGAAAAGAATACCACTTACAATTGCTCCAAAAACAATAAAATACCTAGGAATAAACTTGGCCAAAGGGGTAAAATACCTGTACTCTGAATACTATAAAACAAAACAACACCAAGAAATACAAAGACATACCATGCTCATGGTTGAAAGAGAAAATGTTGTTCAAATGCCTATACTACCCAAAGCAATCCATAGATTTAATGCAATCTCTATCAAAATACCAATGGCATTTTTCACATAGCTAGAACAAACAATCCTAAAATTTGTATGGAACTGCAAAAGACCCCAAATAGCCAAAGCAATCTTGAAAAAGAAAAACAAAACTGGAGGTATCACAATTTCATATTTCGAGTTATATTCTAAAGCATTAATAATTAAAACAGTATGGTACTGGCATAAAAATAGACATACAGATCAATGGAATAGAACAGAAAACCCAGAGAGAAAACCACAATCATATGGTCAATTAATCTTTGACAAGAGGGTTGAATATACAATGGGAAAAAGTCTCTTCAACAAATGGTGTTGGGAAAACTGGATAGCAATATGCAAAAGAATGAAACTGGACCACTTTATTTCACAATATGCATAGATAAACTCCAAATGAATTCAAGACATGAATGTGAGACCTAAAACCATAAAAATCCTCGAAGAGAGCATAGGCAGTAATATCTCTGACATCTGCCATAGCAACATTTTTCTAGATATGTCTCTTGAGGCAAGGAAGATAAAAGTTTTTACATCAAAGTAAAAAGTTTCTGCACAGTGAAGGAAACCATCAGCAAAACTAAAAGGCAGCCTACTGAATGGGAGAAGATACCTGCAAATGACATATCTGATAAAGGGTTGGTGTCAAAATGTACAAAGTATTTATAAATCTCAAGCCCCAAAAAACAAATAATCCAACTAAAAATGGGCAGAAGACATGAACAGACACTTCTCCAAAGAAGACATCAGATGTACAACAGACACATGAAAAGATACTCATCACTCATTATCAGAGAAGTGCAAATCAAAACTACAATGAGATAGCACCTTATACCTGTCAGAATGACTAAAATAAAAAAAAAAAAACACAAGAAATAAGTGTTGTTGAGGATGTAGAGGAAAAGGAAACTTCTTGCACTGTTAGTGGGACTATAAACTTGTGCAGTCATTGTCGAAAATGGAGGTTCCAAGAAATTCAAATAGAACTACTCTGTGATCCAGTAATTGCACTAAAGTGTATTTCCCCCCAAATACAAAAACACTCATTTGAGGGGATACATGCACCGTGTTGCTTATTGCAGCATTATTTACAATAGCCAAAGTATGGAAGAAGCTTAAGTTTCCATTGATTGGTTAATGGATAAAGATGTCATTCATATATATATATATATATATATATATATATATAATGGAATATATATGTATATGTATATACATATGTGTGTGTGTATATATATATAATGGAATATTATTCAGCCATAAAAAAGAATGAAATCTTGCCATTTGCAACACCATGGATAGAACTAAACAGTATAAGGCTAAGTGAAATATGTTGTCAGAGAAAGACAAATAACATATGGTCTCACTCATATGTGGAATTTAAGAAACAAAACGAGTACAGGAAAACAAAAAGGAGAGAGACAAAACAAGAAACAAACTCTTTTAAGTATAGACAACAAACCGATAGTTATCAAAGGGTAGTTAGGTGGGAAGATAAGGGAAATAGAAGATGAGGATTAAAGAGTACACTTATCAAGATGGAAAAAAAAATGATAAGAAGACTAAAAATAAAAATTCCCTAAGCAAAAGAAAAAAAGAAATTAATCCTAGAGGAATTAAATAGTAGTTTGTAAAGCACAATGAAATAAGTATAGAGATATAGAGAATTAGTGAAATAGCTAGTATTTAGTTAGTCCTTTTAGTATTCCAAACATATTAATATTTCCTTAGCTTTACTCTTTACAACAAAGGGGGTGGGGTGGGGGGGGAAAGAATCCTTTCAGGCAAACTTGGATGCTAGAAGTTACTAGAGAAAATTCTCTTAACATACTGAGTAAAAATAATTTCCACTCTATATATCTATACTCAAGCAGGCTATCAAACAAGTGCATGATAGATAAAGAATATTTTCTCAAATAAAAAGCTGCAGATAATTGGTCTCATAAGAATGAGGAAAACAAAGTCCTTCTTCAGCAAGACAGGTCATTGGACTCAGAAAACAGGTGCCCAGTGCAGAAAGTGGTGAGTGCAAGTTCCATTTTGACAGTTCTCTGTCAGTTCTCCAGGGAAGCCTGTTCAGATAGGAGTAGGAGAGCAGGGAGGGCCCTGGTTGGTAGGATATAGAGAAAATGGGATTTCAGATTATCTGATGTGTTTTATTATTCGGGAAAAATAGTATTAAGCTGATTTGTATTAGCATTTAGAAAAGATGATTAAAAGAAACTTACAAAGCTGAGCAAATGAAAATGAAAGAATTTTATTATATATATGTATATATGCACACACACATATATATATGTATATACATATTATACATATATAAGGAAGATAGGAATGTCATTAAATGGCTACTGTACTAACTGACTTTATGCTGACTAGGGGACAAAGCAGTTGAGTGAGTTACTACAGGAGATGTGGATAAAAACGGAGCTCACAAAGGCCTAAGTACCTATAATTGAGGATATCATCATTGTTTCATTTTAAGGGAAACAGAGTGATCCAGAAAAAAAGTGTACTTGTATGCTCCATTCCCAAATTAGTTTTGCCATAAAACCCTTCCCTGAATTACCAGGAAACCTACCACACATTGAGAGTCCCGTCTTTTTCATTTCTTTTTCTTTCTAAATGACACTATTTCAGATCAACTCAATAATCATTTTTATACATTCAAAGAGCCTAGAAATCTATTGTGAAAAATAGGAGAGAGAAACCAAAGATTTAGATTTTAGTTATGAGAAGGATTCAATTTTAAGAGTATTATTTTAAATGTATGTCAATACAGGGAAATAATACTTTACATAGACTATCAGTTCTCACTCCAACTTCAAATTTTGTTTCATTCTTGTATTTTATACTCTCCCTCTGTACTTCCCATGTCCCCCCAGGAGAGATAAATAACCCAGAGGAAATTAGAATTTACTAGGGTAGCTGAGGCAATGAATGGAAAAGTATTGCTTTCTCAGCATGTCAGTAGTAAGATAGAAACATATTAGCAATAGGCTCCTAGACAACAAGGAAAAAGGCAACAAGAATTTGAAAGAAGTGTGAAGATTCGGTTTGCCAGAAGGAATGTGAAAACAAAACGAAACTTTCCCAAAATGAATTACTAATTTAATTAGTGCTTTCTGACCCTACAAGCAGGGACATTTCTAATTCCTAAATAGCAGTTTTTACTGTTACCCAAAGAAACTGCATATGTTTTTAAAAGTGATTTAAGAACAGATTAAACCTGAAAATCCAATCTCATTTTGACATCTGGAACTAAGCCAAAGAATTGTTTCCTCAAGGGGATAAATGTAACAGCATTGCTATGTGCCCAGAATACCAGATCTCCATACATGATTTCTAACAAGTACAGTCATATTTTAAAATATGAGCCACCCTTCCGAGCAATATTTTAGGGACAGGGAGTAAAAACAGACATTTTCATTAAGTTCAAGTGTTGTTAAAACAAGAAAAAGCAATAAGTACCCAAAGCCATGGCAGTGACAGCTCTGTTCAAGCATCTGTGCTGAGTAGATACAAGAGGAATGAAACATTAAACACAAAAATGTATAAAGATACGTAGGCCAAAATAGAAAGGCAAGAGTAATATAAAATACTATCAGAGAAAGCAAGAACCAGCAGCATAAAGGAAAAATATGCTCGGAATAATCAAACTTCTAAGGAAACCGAACATATCCTAGGAAAAACCAAAGGAAGGAGAGATTTATTTTTCTTATTTTGTTAGTCAACACTACTAATTCATGCTCCTTAATATAACATAATTTGTAAAGAAATGACATGATTTATAAAGAAATATATACACACACATATATACATATCTATAAATATGTTCTATTTTAAGAATACAATAAAGATATAATGTATAATTTATATAACGTATACACATCTATATTTTTAAAATATATTTTTTCTTTAATAACTTAATTTACAGCCCGTTTGAAAATACTTTTTATGCTTAAATATATTGTCTTCAATATTTTGTATTTCCCAAAGACAGATGATGTACATAAAAGAACATGTTTACCATCTATAATATGGGTAAATGCTTTCCTTCTTTTCTACTCTCTAGTTCGGGAGGAGTTCGCATAACTGAAGCCCTCAGCTATTTCCATTGCAAAAGTACTTCAAAATAATAGAAGAATCGGGAGAAAAGAACACAAGTGTTTACAAGAACCTTTATCTTTGGTGACACAGGTCATCTGCTTAGACCTGTTGTAGAGTTTTTTCTAAACAGATATTCTTAGCTTATATGGACACAGGGATAAATTTTGGTTGTCGATTAGGAGTTTGAGTATCCAATTATGTTGATGTTTATGCAAAATTCTGAGGAAAAAGTAGTGGTTATCGGATTCTTAAATATCTGCGATTAACAAAAGAAATTAAGATATCTACCCCACAGGGCTTGACATCCGGAACCATGCGCCACAGACCCAGCCCTCGTTAAATCTAATTTCTGCACAAGTAAGAGGCAGTAGCGGAGCATCAGATCATGAGAGTTTGATTCCAGTCTAATGCTACCCCTTGACAAATGGTTTTTAAGTTACTTCACCTCCCAGAGATTCCTTTTCTACATGTTTAAGAACAATACTTTGAGCTAAGAAAAGGTTTCAAAGAGTACACCTAATTCTAAGGATTCTCTCCTCTCACCTTTTCTTAATGTGTTAGGGACTTTTAACTCAAAGTGTTGCAAGCCGATGAGGACCTGGAATATTAGCATTTCTGCTCTCATTTAAGAAAGTATTTTTTGCCCAGAGAGTGCTTGTTTGGTGGCACTAATCCTGTATGTTTAGTGTGCATAATTTAATTAGAAATTAAATATGAGCTTCTGATTTCCTTTTCAAGATGGTAAATTAAGCATACTTTGCAACTTGCCTTTTTGGCATCAAATTCCTAGACGTGGTTTTAAATGTGAACGAATAAAGCTGAGCTTGAAAACAAAGATAGTGGTCCATGGAGTAGACATTCTAAGGAATACATGGGAGAAGAAAACTAGAATTTTATTTTATTTTATTTTTTAATTGTTTTTAATATTTATTTTTGAGAAAGAGAAAGAGAGAGAGGGAGCGGATGAGCACAAGCAGGGGAGGGGCAAAGAGAGAGGGAGACACAGAACCCAAAGAAGTCTCCAGTCTCTGAGCTGTCAACATAGAGCCCAACGTGGGGCTTGAACCCATGAACCATGAGATCATGACCTGATCTGAAGTCAGATGCTTAAGTGACTGAATCACCCAGGAACCCCAGAAAACTGGAATTTTAATTGAACATTACTTATTATTATTAAATTTAAGCTGAATTTCCTAGTAATGATGTGAAAAATCAATAAAATAGGTATGAAAATTAGAAAAGGGTATCACTACAATTATTTGAAAATATACAACTATCTATGTAGACAATCCAGAATATTTACTTGATAAATTATTATATCAAATAATTGAAACTATTGTTGAATACTAGGGAAAAACACAAAACTTAATAATGTTATAATTAAGACATACAGAAACAGCAAAAAAAAAAATAACTATCTAGAAATTAATGACAAATATCCAAGGACTTTTTAGAGAGAAAAAGTCAACTCAAACTTACCCTTGTATCCCAAAGCTACAAAATGTATTCTTTTTACCAATAAAATACATGTATAAATCTTTTGAAGTACACATGAGCTGAATGAACAGACAAGGTCATTGAATAAGAAGAAACAAAGTGAAAAGGTCAGTTCTCTTCAATTTAATAAATGAATTCAAAAAAATTTCCATACATTCTTAACAGTTTTCTCCAGGAATTTGTACAGAATGATTTTTAAATGCATATGAAAGTGATATGGGAGAGGATGGCCAATAATTCTGACTAAAGAGAATGTAAACAGAGGTTGGCCCCAGATGGCAATGTATGAAGGTCCTGAACTCACCTCTTCCACAGACACACAAAATGTATACTTAAATACAGAGCAATTCCTCTGAAGAATAACTGAGTACTGACTGAACAGCTTGTGCACAATAAATTATACAGGGACCATATAGAGAACATCAGAGGGATAGAGACATGATAACCTAAGAACCTCAGCCCCAACAACGGGGATCACAGTAAGGAGGGACAGTACATGGGAACTGGTACCTACACCATGGGACACAGAAGAAAAAAAAATTATGGTTTAAAAGGCAACCAAAATTTGGGATGCCTGTGTGGCTCAGTTGGCTAAGCATTGGACTCTTGATTTCAGCTCAGGTCATGAACTCACAGTGAGTTTGAGCCCCGCTTCAGGCTGTCTGCCGTCTGCTAGGATTCTCACTCTCTCCCCCTCTCCCTCTCTGCCCCCATCTTGCTCATGCTGTCTCTGTCTCAAAATAAATAAACTTTAAAAATAAATTAATGAATAAAGAAATAAATAGATAAATAGCAACTAAAATTTAAACAAACCAGGCCTGGAGTGTCTGTGAAGTGATAAGAGACCTGTGGAACACTCTCCAGGGTTGGAGGGTCTAGTGAACACCATTGTTTATTCTCCACTCCACTTTGATAACACAGGTGGGAGCAGAGTACAGGCAACCTGGCCATCTGGCTGCCTCAGTGAGCCCTGATGGGAGCAGGGTACAGGCAACCTGGCCATCTGGCTGCCTCAGTGAGCCCTGATGGGAGCAGGGTACAGGCAACCTGGCCATCTGGCTGCCTCAGTGAGCCCTGAGAAGCTTGACCACACCAGTCCTTGCTGTCTCTAAGGAGGTTCCTTCGAATAATCTGAACCCAAAACAGCCCAAGCACAGTGCACACCAGGACACCCCCAGAAAGCACCCAGTATGCATCCAGCCATCTTACCAGTATAACACAGGCACAGAGCACCCAGGGATACAACAGGTCCATACTCTCTTCAGTTCCAGATGACCTGCAAGTGTACCCCCTGATTAGAGCACCCCAGCAACTCCCAGCCCATACGTGTTTCAGCTCCAGGTGTCCCATGAGGACAGCCCCTGTGTGGAATACCCCAAGCCCTCCCAACCTGTGCCTGCCTCAGTTCTAGCCATCCCAGTAGGGTGCCCCCTGCATGAAGCACATGAACCACAAGGACTGAGCCTGTTTCAGCTCCAGCTGTCCTGCTAGGGTACTTCCTTCATGGGACACATCAACAACTGTGCCTCACTTGCCTCAGTTCCAGCTGCCCCACCAGGGATACTCTGCATGGACCACACCAACCACCAGGCCTGTGCCTGCTTCAGCTCCAGCTGTTCTGTTAGTATACCACTGTTCAGAGCACCTTGGAACCCTAGCCCACCCTCCCCCTTCAGCTCTAGCCATTCTACCAAAGTGGCCCAGGAGAAGAGTTCCAAGACAACCCGCTCATACCCACTATAGCTCCCAGCTCCAGCCAGCCAGCGAGCCAAAGCTGCCAGGCATACCCAGCCTACACAGGGAACTTTTCCGCCCAAGACTTTTCTTTCAAGTCTAGGAGAAGCAGCTCTTTCATGAAATACACAGAAACAAACCCAAAGTCAAATAAAATGAGAAGACAAAGAAATATGTTCCAAATGAAAGAACAAGGCAAAACTCCAGAAAAAAAAAAAGAACTAAATAAAACAGAGATAAGCAATATAACTGATAAGGAGTTCAATAAAATATTTATAAAGATGGCCAAAGGACTTGAAAGAAGAGTATATGAACTCATCAAGAATTTCAACCAAGAGAGAGAAAATGTAAAAAAGAACCAATCAGAATCGGAGAATATAATAACAAAAATGAAAAACACACAAAGGGAAATGAACAGATTAGAGGATGCAGAAGTATGAATCAGTGATCTGAAAGATTATTAGAAAGTATCCACATTGAACGGCAAAAAGGAAAAAAAAATTAAAAGTAAGCATAGGTTAAGAGATCACAGGGATAACATTAATCTATTAATATTCATGTTATAGGGTTTCCAGAAGAAGAGAGAGAGAATGGGGTAGAAAACTCATTGAAGTTAGCTGAAACTTATTTGAATAAAACTTACTTGACAATAGCTGAAAACTTTCCAACCTGCGGAAGGAAATCGATATCTAGGCCCAGGAATTGCAGAGCTCCAAACAAGATGAACCCACAGAAGTCCATACCAAGACACATAATACTTAAAATGTCAAACATTAAAGATAAAAAGAGGATCATAAAAACAGTGAGAGAAAAACATCTAGTTATATACAGGAAAAAAACCCTAAGGTGACAAGCTGATTTTTCAGCAGAAAATTTGCAGGCCAGGAGGGAGTGATGTAATATATTCTAAGTATTATAGATTATTTCTATAAACAAGAACACGCTACTACCCAGCAAGGTTATCATTCAGATGTGAAGGTTCCCAGACAAACTAAAGTTAAAGTAGCTTACCACCACAAAAATGACCTTAGAAAAAAATGATAAAGGGACTTCTTTAAGCAAAAAAGGCTATAACTGGAAGGAAAATATTTTTAAAGATTAACAAAAGCAAATATACAATAAAGGTAAGACATCACTTATAAAGCTAGTATGGAGGTTAAAAGACAAAAGTAGTAACACCAATTATATCTACAAAAATTAGCCAAGAAATACCCAAAATAAACATTAGTAAAGTATAACATCATATACATAAAACATGGAAAGAAGAGTAAAAATGCAGTACTTTAGGAATATGTTCTAAACTAAACCACCATCAACTTAATCAACTCTGAAGCCACCCACCATCAACTTAATATTGATCACTATGTATTTAGGATGTTACATATAAAACTCATGGAAACCACAAGTCAAAAAACCATAATAGATACAAATATAATGATAAAGAACTCCAAGCATAACACTAAATAAAGTCATCAAACAGAAGGGGATAGAGCAAGAGAATAAAGGGAACAGAGAAGGCCTATAAAAACCACAGAAAACAATTAACAAAATAGCAATAAGGACACACCTATTAATAATTACTTTGTGTGTAAAAGATCTAAACACTCCATTCAAAAGACATAGGGTGACTGAATAATTGTTTTTAAAAGATGCATGTATATGTTGCCTATAAGAGACTTACTGCAGATCTGAAGATCGTATGGACAGAAAGTGAAGGGATAGATAAAGTTATTCCAAGCAAATGGAAGGAACAAAGAAAAGTCAAGGTAGCAGTACTTATATTCAATAAAATAGACTTTAGGGAAGACTGTTACAAGGCACAAAGAAGGGAATTAATAATAAATAATAAAGTGATTAATCCAACCAAAAGATATAAATATTGTAAGTATCTATGCACCCAATATGGAACCAATTAAACAATTGGTTCCATGGAACAATGGAACAATGTCACAAAAACAGACACTCAGATCAAGGGAACAGAATACAGAACCCAGAAATGGACCTACAAACGTATGGCCAGCTAATCTTTGACAAAGCAGGAAAGAATATCCAATGGAATATCCAATGGAAGAAAGACAGTCTCTTCAGCAAGTGGTGCTGGGAAAACTGGACAGCAACATGAAGAAAAATGAACGTGGACCACTTTCTTAGACCATACACAAAAATAAACTCAAAATGGATAAAAGACCTAAATGTAAGATAGGAAGCTGTCAAAATCCTTGAAGAGGAAGCAGGCAAAAACCTCTTTGACCTTGGCTACAGCAACTTCTTACTCAAAACGTCCCTGGAGGCAAGGGAAACAAAAGCAAACATGAACTACTGGGACCTCATCAAAATAAAAAGCTTCTGCACAGTGAAGGAAACCATCAGCAAAACTAAAAGGCAACCAACAGAATGGGAGAAGATATTTGCAAACAACATATCAGATAAAGGGTTAGTATCCAAAATCTATAAAGAACTTCGCAAACTCAACACCCAAAAAAACAAATAATCCAGTGAAGAAATGGGCAAAAGACATGAATAGCCACATCTCCAAAGAAGACATCCAGATGGATGGTGGTGATGATTAGTGTTAAAAATCCAGTTGGAAAATATCTTCTACCTGGTGAGTTTACATTTATATTTATTTTTACTATTGCTACATTTCAACTGTTTCTACTACCTTATGATTGTACTGTCTCACATATCATGCATTTTTAAACATTTTTAAATTTATAATTCTTTCTTGATTTTTCTTTTTTGTATTTCAATTGTTTTGAATTCTATTTCTTTTAATGTTTAAGACAAACTCTTACCATGCAAATGTAACATATTTAAATATACATCTTAGCCTTATCCTTAACATTTAACATACACATTATTGATAATCATTGTTTTATATAGACAATGTTAGATTAAATTTAGCTCAAATATTTACCAATTTCTTTACTCACCATACTCTATTGTAACCTAGGCCCTGATTTGGGGATTTTTTCCTTTTTCTTGAAAGTACTTCAAGATTAGAATTTTCTTTTTTGAAGATAATTCTCTCAGTTTGTATTATAAACATCTTTATTTTTACATTATACCTTATTTTTCTTTGTCAATTTTTTATTTAAATTCCAATTAGTTAACATACAGTGTGTTATCAGCATCGGGTGTAGACTTTAGTGATTCATCAGTTACATACAACACCCAGCATTCATCACAACAAACGCCCTCCTTAATCTCCATCACTTATTTAACCCATCCCCACCCCCCCACCTCCCCTCCAGTAACCCCAGTTTGATCTCTATAGTTGAGAGTCTGTTTTCTGGTTTGCCTCTCCCTCTGTTTTTTCCCCCTATGCTCACCTACTTTGTTTCTTACATTCATAGTATTTGTCTTTCTCTGACTTATTTCACTTAGTATAAGACTCTAACTCTATCCATGTCACTAGAAATGGCAAGATTTCGGAACAGAATAGAGAACCCAGAAATGGACCCACAAATGTATGGCCAACTAATCTTTGACAAAGAAGGAAAGAATATCCAATGGAATAAAGACAGTCACTTCAGCAAGTGTTGCTGGGAAAACTGGACAGCGACACACAGAACAATGAACCTGGACCACTTTCTTATACTATACACAAAAATAAACTAAAAATGGATGAAAGACCTAAATTTAAGACAGGAAGCCAGCAAAATCCTCGAGGAGAAAGCAGGCAAAAACCTCTTTGATCTTGCCTGCAGCAACTTCTTACTCAACACGTCTCCGGAGGCAAGGGAAACAAAAGCAAACATGAACTACTGGGACCTCATCAAAATAAAAAAGCTTCTGCACAGGAAGAAAACCATCAGCAAAACTAAAAGGCAACCAACAGAATGGGAGAAGATATTTGCAAACAACGTATCAGATAAAGATCTTATAAATCTATAAAGAACTTCTCAAACTCAACACCCAAAAAAAACAAATAATCCAGTGAAGAAATGGGCAAAAGACATGAATAGACACTTCTTCAAAGAAGACATCCGATGGCCAACTGACACATGAAAAAATGCTCAACATCACTCATTATCAGGGAAATACAAATCAAGACCACAATGAGATACCAACTTGCACCTGTCAGAATGGCTAACATTAACAACTCAGACAACAATAGATGTTGGCGAGGATGCAGAGAAAGAGGATCTCTTTTGCACTGCTGGTGGGAATGCAAACTGGTGTAGCCACTCTGGAAAACAGTATGGAGGTTGTTCTTCAAAAAATTAAAAATAGAACTACCCAATGACCCAGCAATTGCACTACTAGGTATTTATCCAAGGGACACAGGTATGCTGTTTCGAAGGGATACATGCATCCCAATGTTTATAGCAGCACTATCAACAATAGCCAAAGTATAGAAAGAGCCCAAATGTCCACTGATGGATGAATGGAAGAAGAAGATTTGGTGTGTGTGTATATATATATATATATATATGTATATATATATATATATATATATATATATATATATATGCACAATGGGGTATTACTTGGCAATCAAAAAGAATGAAATCTTGCCATTTGCAACCATGTGGATGGAACTAGAGGTTATTATGCTAAGTGAAATTAGAGAAAGACAAATATCATATGACTTCACTCATACGAGGACTTTAAGATACAAAACAGATGAACATAAGGGAAGGGAAGAAAAAATAATATAAAAACAGGGAGGGAGCCAAAACATAAGAGACTCTTAAATATGGAGAACAAATAGAGGGTTGCTGGAGGGTTTGTGGGAGGGGAGATGGGCTAAATGGGTAAGGAGCATTAAGGAATCTACTCCTGAAATCATTGTTGCACTATATGCTAACTTGGATGCAAATGTAAAAAATAAATTAAATAAAAATAAACGCATAGAGCAAATGTTAATAGACACAAAGGGAGAAATTAACAGTAATACAATAATAATAGGACACTTTAATACCCTACTTATACCAATGGATAGATCATCCTTGCAAAAAGTAATAAGGAAACAGTGGCTTTGAATGACACACCTGACCAGATGGACTTAAATATATACAGAATATTTCATCCCGAAACAGCAGAATATATGTTTTTTTACAAGTGGTCATGAAACATTCACTAGGATAAATTACATGTTAGGCCACAAATATATCTCAAAAAAATTAAAAACCTCACAGTCATATCAAATATCTTTTTTAACCAGAACAACATAAAACTAGAAATCTACTACAGGAAAAACCCTGGAAAAAACCCCCAAACATGTGGAGGCTAAACAATATGCCACTAAACAACCAATGGCTCCATGAAGAAATCAAAGAGCAAATTTAAAAATATATAGAGTTGGGGCACCTGGGTGGATCAGTCATTTATGTTTCCAACTCTTAATTTCAGTTCAAGCTTTGATGTCACTGTTCTTGAGTTCAAGCCCCGCAGTGGGCTCTACACTGGCAGTGGGGAGCCTGCTTAGGTTTCTCTCACTCTCTCTCTCCCTGCCCCTCCCCTGCTTGTTCTGCCTCTCTCTCTAAATCAATAAACATTAAAAAAATAAAAAATATATGGAGACAAATGAAATGAAAACACAACAGTCCAAAATCTTTACAACACAACAAAAGAAATCCTAAGAGGCAAGTTTATAGCAATTCAAGTCGACCTCCAGGAATAAGAAAAATCTCAAATAACCTAAACTTACACTTTAAAGGAATTAGAAAGAGAAAACAAATCCCAAAGTTAGTAGAAATAAGGAAATAATAAACAGAGAGCAGAAATAAATAAAAACTAAAATTTAAAGAAAAGAAAAGAAGAACAGATCAAGGAAGCCAGCAGCTGGTTCTTTGAAAAAATAAACAAAATTGATAAACCATTAACCAAACTGATCAAGAAAAACAAGAGGAGAACCTAAGTAACAGCCAACACCACAGGGTAACAAAAAAATTTTAAGAGACTACTCTGAAAAATTATAGGCCAACAAATAGGAAAATATAGAACAAATATATACATTTCTAAAAACTAAATCTAAACCAGAAAGAAATGGAAATCTATACAGGCTGATTACCAGTAAGGTAAATATATCAGTAATCAAAAAACTCACAACAAACAAAAGTTCAGGACTGATGGCTTCACAGGTGAATTTTACCAAACATTTAAAGAGTGCTTTTCAAAATATCCCCACCGCCCAGAACAATAGTGGAAGGAAGGCTTCCAAACTCATTATATGAAGCCGCCATAATCTTGAGACTCAAACCAGATGGGACATTGTAAAGAAAACCACAGGCCAATATCTCTGATGAACAAAGAGGCAAAAACCCTGATCAAAATATTAGGAAGCCAAAGTCAACAATATTTTAAAAGTACTATTCACCACAGTCACCTGGGATTTATTCTAGGAATGTAAGAATGTTTCAATATCTGCAAATCAATCAATGTGATACAACACATTAACAGAATGAAGGATACAAAGCATATGATTATCACAATAGATGCAAAAGACGCAGTAGACAAAATTCAATATATATGATAAAAACTATCCATAAAGTAGGTTAAAGGCCCTATGTGAAAAACCCACAGCCAATATCATATTTAATAGTGAAAAACAAAGTTTTTTCTTTAAATTCAGGAACAAAGATACCATTCTCACCATTTTTATTCCATGTAGTACTGGAAGTCCTAGTCACAGCAATCAGACAATAAGAAACAAAAAGCATCCAAATCAATAAGGAAGAAATAAAACTTTCACCATTTGCAGATGACATGATCATATATATAAAAAATTCTAAAGACCCCACCAAAAACTATTAGAATAAATGAATTCAGTAAAGTTGCAGGATACAAAATTAAAATGCAGAAATCTGTTGCATTTCTGTACACTAATAATAAAGTAGCAGAAAGATAAAGAAAACAATCCCAGTTACAACTGCATCAAAAAGAATAAACTGCCTAGAAATAAGTTTCACCAAGAAGATAACTTATACTCTGGAAACTATAAGAGACTGATGAAAGAAATTGAATATGAAATCAAATATGTACCATGCTCATGGTTTGGAGAATACTGGTAAAATCTTCATACTATGTAAAGCAATGTGCAAATTTAATGCAATCTCTATTTAAATACCAACAGTATTTTTCACAGACCTAGAACAAGTGATCCTAAAGTCCATATGAAACCACAAAAAACCTGGAATGGCCAAAGCAATCCTGAGAAAGAAGAACAAAGTTGATGATAGCATAATCCTAGATATCAAGATGTACAACCAAACTATAGTAAGCAAAGAGAATAGTACTGGCACAAAAGTGGACACATAGACCAGTGGAACAGGAGAAAACACCCAGAAATAAACTGATACTTATATGGTCAATTAATTTACAACAAAGGAGGTAGGAATATAAAATGGTAAAAAGAAAGTCTCTTCAATTAATGATGCTGAGAATGACAGTGGACCATTTTCTTATACACACACAAATATAAACTCAAAATGGATTAAAGACCTAAATGTGAAAGTGGACACCACCACAGAACTCCTAAAAGAAAATACAGGCATTAATCTCTTGGACATTGGCATTAGCAACATAGTTGTGGACATGTCACCTCAGGCAAAGAAAAAAAAGAAAATAAACTATTGGGATTACACCAACATTAAATTTTTTTGCAAAGCAGAGGAAACTTACAACTAAATGAAAAGGCAACCTAATGAATGGGAGAAAATATTTACAAAATTTTTCTGATATAGGATTAATATCAAAAATATATAAGAAACTATTACAACACCAAAAAAAAAAAAAATCCAGTTAAAAATGGGAAAAGGACCTGAGTGGTATTTTTCCAAAGACATACAAATGGCCACCAGACACATGAAAAGACACTCAACATCACCAGTCAACAGGGAAATGCAAATAAAAACCACAATGGTTAGCATCAAAAAGGCAAGCAATAGTAAGTGTTGACAAGGATGTGGAGAAAAGGGAACTGTCATGTATTGTTGGTGGCAATGTAAATTGGTACAGCCACTGTGGAAATCAGTACGGATTTTCCTCGAAAATTTAAAAATAGAAATACTATGTGATCCAGTAATTCCAGTAATGGGTATTTACCATAGAAAATTAAAACACTAATTTGGAAAAAAATATATGCACCCCTGTGTTCTTTGCAGCATCATTTACCATAACCAAGACACGAAAGCAGCCAAAGCAGTCATCAGTAAATAAATGGGTTAAGAAGATGTGGTATACAAAAGACCCAAAATATCCAAAGCCATCTTGAAAAAGAAAAGTCGGAGGCATCACAATACTGGACTTCAAGTTACATTACAAAGCTGTAGTTATCAAAAGAGTATGGTACTGGCAGAGATAGACATGTAGATGAATAGAACACAATAGAAAATTCAGAAATGGAACCACAACAATATGGCCAATTAATCTTCAACAAAGCAGGAAATAATATCCAATGATAAAAAGACAGTCTCTTCAACAAATGGTGTTGGGAAAACTGGACAGCAACATGCACAAGAATGAAGCTGGGCCACTTTTTTAAAATACACAAAATAAATTCAAAATGGATGAAAGACCTAAATGTGAGACAGGAAACCATAAAAATCCTAGAGGAGAACATAGGCAGTAACTTCTTTGACATGAGCGGTAGCAACTTCCTTCTAGATATATCTCCTGAGGCAAGAGAAACAAAAGCAAAGATAAACTATTTGATACATCAAAATAAAAAGCTTCTGGGGCGCCTGGGTGGCTCAGTTAAACTTCTCACTTAGGCTCAGGTCATGATCTCGTGGTCCATATGTTCGAGCCCCACATTGGGCTCTGTGCTGAGCTCTGTGCTCACAGTCTGGAGCCTGCTTACGATTCTGTATATCCCTTTCTCTCTGTGCCTCTGTCTGTGTCTCTTGAAAATGAATTAACTTCAAAAAAGTTTTTAAGAAAATAAAAAGCTTCAGCACAGCAAACAATCAACAAGACTAAAAGGCAACCTATGGAATGGGAGAAGATATCTGGAAAAGACATACCTTATAAAGGGTTATTATCCCAAAATACATAAAGAATTTCTAAAGCTCAACACACACAAAAAAAATAATAATAGAGTTAAAAAGTGGGCAGAAGACGTGAACATACTTTTTCCCAAAGAAGACATAAAAATGGCCAACAGATACGTGGAAGAGGCTCAACATCACTCGTCATCAGGGAAATACAAATCAAAGCAACAATGAGATATCACCTCTTACCTGACAGAATGGCTAAAGTCAAAAACAGAACAAGTATTGCCAAGGATATAGGGAAAAAGGAACCTTCTTGCAATGTTAGTGGGAATGAATGAAAACTGGTGCAACCACTGTGAAAAACAGAATGGAGATTCTTCAAAAAATTAAAACTAGAAGGAATCACACTCCTGGATATTTACCTCCAAATTACCAAAACACTAATTCAAAGGGAAACATGGAATGTTTATAGCAGCATTATCTATAATAGCCCAGTTATGGACAGCCCAGTGTGCATCAACTGATGAATGGATAAAGATGTGGGGTGTGTGTGTGTGTGTGTGTGTACATAAACTGTGTACATAAACACACACACACACACACACACACACACATATACCTACACACACAATGGAATATTACTCAGCCATAAAAAATGAAGGCTTGCCATTTGCAAGGTCATGAATGGAGCTAGAGAGTATTATGCTAAGAAAATAAGTCGGAATAAGACAAATACTATATTATCTCACACAGATGTGGAATTTAAGGAACAAAACAAAACAAATGAGCAAAAGGGGAAAAAATGAGAGAGAGAGAGAGAGAGAGAGAGAGAGAGAGAGAGACAGGAGAAAGAAGAGAAAGAGAAACCAAGAAACAGACCCTTAACTATAGAGAACAAACTGATGGTTACCAGAGAGGAGAGGGGGATGGGTGAAATAGGTGATGAGGATTAAGGAGTGCACTCATTGTGATGAGCACTGGGAATTGTATGGAAGTGTTGAATCACATATTATAAACCTGACATTAATATACTGTATGTTACCTAACTGAAATTTAAATAAAATATTTAGGAGTCCATGTTCACAGTTTTGGAAAATGCATAAAGGACTTGCATTATTTTGAATTAATTTTTGTTTTAGTGTACTGTGTTCTTTTGACCACAAAATTTCTCAAAGGACTATATCACATAAATTTTGCTTCTGTAAAAAACAAACAAACAAAAAAAGATGTGGTATATATACACAGTGGAATATTATTCAGTCCTAAAAAGTTAGATCTTGGGGAGCCTGGGTGGCTCAGTCAGTAAGCGGCTGACTCTTGATTATAGCTCAGATCATAATCTCCAGGTTCATGAGTTTGAGTCCCTCACCAGACTCTGTGGTGACAGTGCGGGGTTCAAACTCTCCTCTCTCTCTTCTGGTCTCTCTGCCCCTCCCCAATGTGCATGCATCAATTCTCTCTCAAAATAAATAAATAAATTTTGGGGGCACCTGGGTAACTCAGTTGATTAAGCATCTGACTTTGGCTCAGGTCATAATCTCACGGTTCATTTGTGAGTTCAAGCCCCACGTCAGGCTCTGTGCTGACAGCTCAGAGCCTGGAGCCTGCTTTGGGTTCTGTGTCTCCCTTTGTCTCTGCCACTACCCCACTCATGCTCTGTCTTGCTCTGTCTCTCTCTGTCTCTCTCTCAAAAATAAATAAGCATTTAAAAAAAATTAAAAATAAATAAACTTTAGAAAAAAAATTTTTAAATGAGATCTTGCCTTTTGTGACATCAGGGATACATCTAGAGGGTAGTATGCTAAGTGAAATATGTCAGTCAAAGAAAGAAAAATATCATTTGATTTCACTTACATGTGAAATTCAAAAGTAAAACAAATGGACAAACAAAAACAGTCATAAATACAGAGAACTGGTGATTGCCAGAGCAGAGCTAGTATGGAGATGGATGAAATAAGTGAAAGGGATTAATACATACAAACTTCTGTTCTAAAATAAACATGTCAGGAAATCAAAAGTATAGTACTGGGAATATGGTCAATAACATTGCAATAATATTGTATGGTGACAGATAGTAACTATACTTTTCATGATGAGCATTGTGTAATGTACAGAATTGTTGAATCACTATGTCGTGTACCTAAAAAATAAAACATTGTATATCAATTATATTTAAATATTATCTTAAAAGAGAACATAACAGAGGAAAGTCAGAAGACATTATAAAGATAAAGTAATACCATCTAGAATAGATAAGTGTATCAATGGAAAAGATATGTGGGTCAATTATATATGTAAATTTATAATGTGATATTTAAAATGCATGGATAAAAACCAAAGCATTTAATAAGGAAATTGGGGAGCTGATTAGATTTTCTAAAATAAGTTACATTTTTATCTGTTAGTAAAAATAGAGTCCAGATTCACCAATAACTTAAATATATAATACAACACAATAAAAGTTTTATAATAAATACAAAGTACATTTCTAGGACACTTGGGATGGAAAATACTTATGAATAAGATTCGGAACTCACAAGCTACGATGGAAAATATGAATAAATTAGAGCACATCAGAATCAAACAAGTTTATGACAAAATGCATGAAAAACAAAGCTAAAAGATGACAAACATAAGAAAATATGTATAGATAGAATATAAAATGCAAGAAGAACTATATATATTTTAACTCACTAAAATACAGGACAATTTATTAAAGAAATACCAATTTTTAGTATATTTATTTTTTAAAAGAAATTATCAGATTTGATAAGATTGTGAATGAGGGTAAACTCTCATGCATTCCTTTGAGCATGGATCGCAATTTGAAATATATATACTACATACCTAAGCATTATCAGTTCTTATTTTTCCTCCATACAAGTACCTGAATATATTAATAAGAAAACAGGGGCGCCTGGGTGGTGCAGTCGGTTAAGCGTCCGACTTCAGCCAGGTCACGATCTCGCGGTCCGCGAGTTCGAGACCCGCGTCGGGCTCTGGGCTGATGGCTCGGAGCCTGGAGCTTGTTTCCGATTCTGTGTCTCCCTCTCTCTCTGCCCCTCCCCCGTTCATGCTCTGTATCTCTCTGTCCCAAAAATAAATAAAAAGTGTTGAAAAAAAAATTTAATAAGAAAACAAACATTAATATTTACCCAATCATTTAAATAAGCATTTAGTGGGGTGCCTGGGTGGCTCAGTCGGTTAAGAGCCGACTTCGGCTCAGGTCATGATCTTGCGGTCCATGAGTTCGAGCCCTGCGTCGGGCTCTGTGCTGACAGTTCAGAACCTGAAGCCTGTTTCAGATTCTGTGTCTCCCTCTCTCTGACCCTCCCCTGTTCATGCTCTGTCTATCCCTGTCTCAAAAATAAATAAAATGTTTAAAAAAATAAATAAATAAGCATTTAGTCTGCTTCTCCATGACTTTGGCACAATGTTAGACATCATTTTCTTCCTTGTAACATCCCTTGTTACCATTGCTAAAGACAAAGTATTCAGCTGAAATACTGATTTCAGTCATCCTATTATCTCATCTCATATCATAACTCTTAGTTCCATTCAGTGTCTCAAGTGTATCCAGTATACTAATTTGGATTTTTGTTTGTTTTTTTATCCCACTGAGACCCACAACCCATTGACCCCTTGATCTCTTCCTGCTTTCAGGCTCCTGTATTCCCTTTTCCGTTTAGATGAAATGAACCACTTTTATATTATCAGTCTAGTGTCATTGTCCTGTCATAACCCAAACCCAGAATGAATCATAGAGCATAGCTGAAGAGAAGCCTACAATTCTGTAGATGGAGGTCATACTAAATTCAGGATCTACGACCTTAAATATTAAGTTTTCAATATTCTCCAAATGCCACAATCTTTCCCACATTTGCCCTCTGACTTTCAACATTTTAATTTTCAATTCCTATAAACTCCCTGAAAACTGGAGCCCTTTTCCTAACCCCTACACTCTCCTCTATTTCAGCAAAATATACCTTCAGAGGAAATAATGCAAGCCAGCAGACTACAATTCTTTTCCTTTTCCACCTGCTCAGTCCATAAATGTCCCTAGACCCAGAATTTTTCTTCTTCCCTCTGTCAATGATACTCTGACTCTACCTGTGTCAGGGACCTCCACGTCCACCCTCAGGATTTATGACTCATGAGAATGGCTCAAAAAACTCAGAGAGAAAAAAAAACTATGATGAACACAGTTATAGTTTATCTTAGCAAAAGAATACAGATTAAATTCAGCAAAGGGAGATGAAGGAAGCCAAGTGTAGGAAAAATCACATGTGAGCTTACAGTTATCTTATCCCAGTAGACTAGCACAGGAGGCTTTTCATTTCTCAACAATGTATGATAATACATGGGGCCAACCAGGAGGAATCACCTGAGCATTGTGTCCAGAGTGTTTATTGGGGCTCAGTTATACGGGCCCGTAGTTATATAGGCACTTGCATGACACATTTAGCTATTCAGACTCCAGCCTCCCAAATGTCACCCTGATAGAGCATGGCCCAAAGCCTCAGAAATAGGTGTTCACCATAAATCATATTGTTAGCATGAAGTATCTGCCCTGGCCCAAGGCCTCAAGTATACAGATACTCTTCTAAGGCAGAATAATCCAAGGGTGCAGAGGTCATCTCCCAGGAACTGAATACAGGGCAAGTGCTGAAGACTTTGGGAATGTGTGGTTTGAGCAGCCCAGGCCAACATAACCCTTTTCTGCATAGCTCCTTCCCATTGTTCCATACTTGATTCAATTAAATTATCCTTATTATCTCTTCTGTATTTTCAGTCTCTCCTGACTTAGCCTTCATATCTGGGGACTTTTTCCTCCTTCCTCACACATATAATCATCCTGTCCCCTTTGTTAGGTGATTTCATACCTGCCACTCTTTCCTTAACTCACTCTATTCTAATGGCTTCTCTGTCTACATCCCCTTTTAGAGTTCAAGATCCTCAAGGGCAGAAATCTGATCCTATCTAATTTTCTAATTAGTCATGCTTGGCTCATAGGAGAATGTTAAAAATATTACAAAAATTACTGAAAAAATATGCCTAATGAATTGGGCTGTGTGGAACAGCTGCTCTGTTTCAAATATATTCTTAGTGTAATCATTTTTCTGTTTCCATTCATAATCACCATTCCTTGTGTCCAACGATTCTGCCTCTATCGTGTGTGGAACTGAGGGAATCACTAGTTACTGTTATTAAAAGGACCTCCTAGGATCTGTGCAATGAGGCTGTTAAGATCTAGTGTTTTTCTACCCACAGGAATCCATCCAGGCAATGTAAATTTTCCAGCCCAAGAAAACTTCCTGTTATCTAATATTTTAACTAATAAGGTAAAAAAAAAAAATCTAGAGCCAAAATCATACAAATAGTTGTCTTTCTTACTAGTAAATAAATGCGTGTATTATGACGTACTTTTTTGCCTCTTTTCTAGATAATCATCTCCTAACTAACTATTTTCATTTCTTCTCTTTCTTATGTTTCTCAGTTCTGACTCCTAACCTGCACTCCTCTCCTGACATCATCAGATCAAACTTGCTTCCCATTTTAGGATCCCAACCTGAAAATAAGTGGCACTACATGAAAGAAGATCCAAATAAATCATCTGTTTGGAGTTAAAATTTGTATTAAAGTAGTATTTTTTCTTAAAAGTGTTAATTGTGACTTGATCCTGTTACTTTAATGAATGTTAGCACAATCCCAAATGATACATTTTAGAAGGTAAAAAAAAAAATTAAAGATGATTCATATATAAATATATAAATTTATATAAATTTATATAAATCTATATAAATATATGATACCTACTCCCCTGGCTTAATTGAGGACTTTACCTTTATTTATTTATTTGTTTGTTTATTTATTTTTAATGTTTATTTACTTTGAGAAAGAGACAGAGACAGAGCATGAGTGGGGGGAGCAGAGAGAGAGAGGGAGACACAGATCTTAAGCAGGCTCCAGGCTCTGAGCTGTCAGTACAGAGCCCGACGCAGGGCTGGAACCCATGAACCGTGAGATTGTCACCTGAGCTGAAGTCCGACGCTTAACTGACTGAGCCACCCAGGCACCCTGAGGGTTTTACCTTTAAAAGATAATTTACATGCCATATATGGATGAATCTAAAATATAGAATGCTAATTAAAAGTGGACTTTTTCCATTCTGAGTGTTTCCACTCATATGACATTCTTATAAAACAAAAAGGGGACAGAAACGAGATTCGTGGTTGTCAAGCACTGGTACTGGATTGCTGGGAAACTTCTGGACGTGTTGCAACTGTTCTGTACTTTGAGTTGTATGTTCATAACTATATACATGTGTCAAAACTCACAGAACTGTACATTAAAATAATTAATGTTCTGCATATAAATTACTAATATTTAAAAAATTGGAAAAAAAATCAGGGATTAAAAAGTTGGGAGTAGTGCATTCTTTGCACAAACAAGTATTGAGTGCCTTTTGGTTTCCAGATATTATCCTTGCTGCTAGTGAGATAGTGCTGGAGAGCCAATGAAGAATAGTAAAGTGATAGAAAGGTCATGTGATAGCAGCCAATCTACTTCATCAAGCCTTTTGTGAGGGTCCACACTGTGCAAAATGTCCTAGGAGGCTGGACAAAAGGTAGAGAAAAGTCCCATCAGGAATGGAGATTCAGGACAGACGTTCATCAGTCCCATCTATGCCCAGACAATTGCCCTACTTACTAATGAAAGAAACATCTGGGGAAGAGCCACCTTTACCAGAACTGGTATAAAATTTTACTATTCATTGGACACATAATTGTCATATAAAAAATGTTAATTTTAAAGAAGTACGCTTCCGAATATTGATATTTTAAATGGTGACATAGCTCCTTATATTCATACGCCTTGGTCTTTAAGGCATAAACTGAAACCTAAAAGGAAAAATAAAAACCGAAATGTAAACTGAGACTCTCTGCTTTCTCTCATGTTTCTAAGCAATTTATTACTTCCTTCATGGACACACACTTGATGCATTAGAAGAGCTCTTGCCTCTCAGTATGCCTCAGTAATTTTCTGCTGCAGCTAGCTATCACAGAAAAGATTTCCATTGTTAAAAGAAATTCACTGATTTGTCTTACTGTTGCCGCAGACTTACATTAGTTATCTTTCATGCTTATGTTTCTGATATCCAAATGTTCATTTTACACTTCATAAAAATTCCTCTGACATTACATTTTTGAGGCCTATCCAGAGATCACAGGGAGTCACATATGATTATATGACCTTGCGAAGAGAAAAACTGACATTTTTAACACAGAGACCAAAGCATCCATCTAGATACTGAATATTTAGTATAATCAGGAAAACGTATAGTAATCATTGTATATCTTTAAGGTTGTAATTGATATAAATTTATGTTTCATTGATAATTTCTATTGTGTATGAAATGTGTGTGGGAGGTGAGATTATAGTTGCCGAGAAATACTGGGATTAACATTATGGTTTATAAATAATATGTATATATGAATGGCAAGGACTAGGCTCATATCTCTTCATCTCTGTTTCAGAGCCAATGTGACAATAGCTCATACAATTGAAGCTATACCTACTTGCTTTAGTATGAGTTTTACCACTACTCTGTTTTATGTCATTAGCCAAATTACCTGAATTCTAATGTGTTTTTTTCCCTCCACTGTAGATTAGAAGAACTGTATTACATCATTTCTAAGGTTGTGCTTTCTTAATTTGGATTCCCTTATCAGAAAACCTTGAAATGAGGGCCTAGGTGCAGGTAGTTTGGGGATTAATTCAAAGAAGCAGGAGTTGGGGAGCAGGAAGAGAGACCAGAGAAAGAAACTATAATAAAAGTGTACAATCAAGACTAATACTGTATCAACCTCATACCCCTGAACAGTGTGAAAATGTCTCCGTGATACAATTGTGCAAAGGATGGCCATACTATTATTCCCTATTGGATGAGGACTTGCCCTGAATGAGTTAACACTCCCCCACATCTGGGCTGCTCCTGGGCTCTGACTGGAGCCAAGAGGGAACCCATGGCTTTAGAGAAAGCTATAAAAGAGAAGAGCAAAGCCATGTGCAGTGGGTGCATATTACAGTCATGTCTATGCTTGGTGAGTGCGATGGCATTGGAGGAGGTCACTGAGAGGATGTGGCCTTCAGCTGAACTGAGGACTGAACACAGGTAATCAGAGGCTCCTCAGCACCCTTCCTGTATTTGGAATGTGTCTTTCACTTGCTTTCCCCAGTTTCTGAAGTGGCCCAATGACACAGTCTTGGGATAGTAATGTGGTATTGTGACTTTCTGGAAGGTACACATGACGGAACCCCATTAAAGTCTCTCTCTATATAAACTTTTACGATTTGGTGGACAGGTGCAGAGATCTACTCATCTCGTCGACACCCAAGACAAGCTTTGTAAACATGTTCCCTTGCTTATAAACACTGCTATCTACTGACCTGGAGTGGTCTGCCTCTTTCTTTGGTCTCTCCTTGCCCTCCACGTTCAATGTCGAGTTTTGGAAACAGTAATTGGTGAGGCAGGCAGGAGACCAAAGAAATGGTTTTTGGAAAAGAGGCATCTGTGGGGGAAATTCTGACTTGTTTATAGACCTTTGTGTAGGGAAGAGTGGCCCACATGGAAGATGGTAGTGGACCACCACATGAAGGTCAGAACACCCTAAGAATGCCAGGTGCGTTAATGCACTTTTTTGAAGGACTGCAAATAGCATATTGTGTCAAAGAGAAATGACTGCTTGCCACAGTGGGCTGGCCTCTACTGTGGGAAGTTCAGCCAGACACCAATACCCAACTAAAGGCTAAATCTTGAGTCAGAAAGTTGGAAGAGCTGAGATTAGGGAAGAATGTGCGGTTGTCCCTCATTCTGCTAGCTTCAGGATTGGCAGTCAAAGTCGAAGAGCAGGATAATAGATTGGAGACCTTAGCATCAGCCATCTTGCAAAGTTAGGAGGGCTCAAAACGCCACAGATTAAGATTCAAGCACTAATGACAAAGCCTGATTAGGATGCTAAGAGATGGAATCCCTGGGAAAGTGAGATTAAAGGGAAGAATGTTGTCGTGACTGACAGTGAAACAAACAAAATGCCTCAGGCTGTCTGACCCCTGAAACAAAAGAAATTTAAAATAGCAATTACCCTAGACTTCTGATAATACAGAAATATACCCCAAATGCCTAGGAGAAAACTTGCATCCTTTCTCTGCCTCTTGAAATTGTAAATCTCCTGTCTGTGAAATGTAAACACTGCCCTCAGAGACTGAGGAAAACAAAACAGAGAGGGAAAGAGTCTTTGTAAAATACAATCGCTGTAGAAGTTCCCTCCTACAAGATCTAATTCACAGTCTCCAGAAGATTGTTTACCAAGGGCAAATACAAATCTTGAAATCCTTCTCCACAAATACTATAATAAAAGTATTTAGCCATGTGTGTGGGTACCTAAATCATGGCCAAAGTTTTAGAATGAAAGCCATGGTGCATCCGTTTGTGTGGTTTTATGTTTGTCTAGGGTTATATATTATGTATATGCGATATTTTTCTACCTTTGGAGAGTATTACCAAAATTGAATGAGCTCTATTTAATTGATTTAAAAATGCTTTAATATTGGGGTGCCTGGGTGACTCAGTTGGCTAAGCATCCGACTTTGGCTCAGGTCATGATCTCACATTCGTGAGTTTGAGCCCAATCTCAGGGTTTGTGAGTTCAAGCCCTGCATTGGGCTCTGTGCTGACAGCTTGGAGCCTGGAGCCTGCTTCAGATTCTGTGTCTCCCCCTCTCTCCACGCCTCCCCCTCCCATGCTCTATGTCTCTTGAAAATGAATACACACTAAATTTTTTAAAAATGTCTTAAGATCAAAGTGTAGTTATATAAAACAAATTTAATTTTCTTCTATCTGCTAAAGGATAAAGTTTTTTTGGACTATTGCTCTATTCTTGTGGGATTATGAAAGGTTGCTTTCTCAAAATAATTCCCTGTGATTCACATTGCTTTAGCAGGTTTTTGATTACTTAATAAAATGGAATATATTCTATTAAAAGTTTTTTTATACTTATGTAACTTCCTGTATTTGCCTTTGAGGTATTTGTTATTTTGGTTAAACAAGTATTTATGCTCCTATATAATCAAGTGTTTTAACCCTTTTGATATTTGTGACAGAGTTCCCAAAAATCAAATTGTAAGTGAAGTCTTGTTGACCTTGAACTAACTTTGGGAAGTTCCAGAGGGTCCCTGAAACATCTCAAAAGATGTGTTCTCTTTACAAAAGAGATATATTAAACTAATTGGGCTCACTTCATATATTAAATTACATGGCAAGCATGTCAAATAGGTAATGCTATACTGTTTTAGGGTATAATTATATGAAATTCCTAAAAAAATTGATCTGTCCTGGTATAAGGTTATCAGTCATAATTTTAAAATGTCACAAAAATAACCATATTTCCTTGTAAATTAAATTCCAATAAACTTTTATCAGAAAATTAAATGACAAGAATTTTTCATTCTTTTGTCACTTACAGAGCTCCTATTTCACTCTGACACTTCTGCAAAAGTGCTTCATCTTTAAGGAGTTTCATAGAAAAGACTGACAACTTCAAGTCCCTGATAACTAAGATCACTAAGATCGGTTTGCCTTCACATGATTGGGGCAACAATGGACTCTGCAAATGCATCCCCAAGGCTACATGCTCAGCCATACCATGTTATGGGATGGTAAACAGATCTGGCCCTATTCTCCTTCCCACTTCAGTAAAATAGGTCCATTACTTTGACAATACAATGTTAACATGTGAAGGGTTGCCTCTCCTGCAGGCCACATGCGGATTTTGCTGAAACATCTATGATGGAGAGGATGGGAATTAAACCTGTAGGCAATTCAAGGCTCAGACTTCACTGTAAAGTTTTTGGAAATCATTTGGTTATGTAAAATGTGTGTTGTCCCAGAAGCTGTGATTGATAAGGTATAAATCTAACCTCTAAGAAGATGAAAAAGATGCAAGCCTTTGTATGGTTTTGGAGGTTTTAGAGGACTTTTTTATTCCCCATCTGGCATAGTGCCTTCATCCATTACCACCAGGAAAGAAAGGGCACATGTGAGACTAGGAGGTTGAAACAGCAAGCTACCTTTGAGAAGGCAAAAATACTAGCGAAGCAAATTAAAGCTCTGAGCATCATCTAAGCAGGGCTACCATTTGAGTTAGGTGCATATTTGACTTGAGAAGGTATGAGTTGAGAGCTGTGACAGAGATACCAGAAGGAGAGGACCCTTAGGATTTTGGTCCCCAGCTCTAGAAGGGATCAGAAACCCAATATACTTCCATAAATTAATAGCTCCTAGAAGTGTACACAGCATTTCTCCATGAAGAGCCTCTCACACAGTAGCCAGTGGACTAAATGCAGAGTGATTTGGCTGTTCATCACTCATGAGCCCTGGCCATTAACCCTTTACATGGACAATTGGGCTGTTCTAAAGTGATTATTCCTCAGGCTTGTACAACGGCAAGCCAAGGGAAGCATGATCATCAGTGGGCCCTTTTGAGGTCAGGATATGTGTGAGGACATTTAGGTTCACCTGCAAAAGCAGAAAGTATTCCTGCCTTCCATGTCCTAGATCATAAGGCACTGACACCCCCTGGGGATCAGGAATCTGATGCTCTAGCCTGAGTGAAAACTCTAACAAGTGACCCTTCAGAAGATATAGTAGACCAGGTGCCCAAGTGGCCACTATTGTGCCTGTGTGGGATGGTTTACTGACAAGGATACTGGATTGCCCTTGAAATACACTGACTTGGTTAACACAATAACAGTAGGTTTTGTGTTCTACACAACATCCATGGCAACTACCAAAGATGTCGGAGGTCATCCATCGGAGTTCCCAACAGGTGAAGGATTGGAAGATGGATTATATTAGCATTCTCTCTTCATGTGAATGTTCTAAACATATCCTGGTTTGTACAGACACTGAGTCTGACTTAATCCAAACTTCCCCCTATTGCCACACAAGCTAGGATGGTACCATTAGGGGATTAGAGAAGCTGAATACCATTTACAGATATCCTTGTCAAATAGACTGTAATCAGGGGGCCAATTTCAAAGGTCATGATATGCAAGACTGGGCAAAAGAACATGACATTAAATGGAGAGTTTTTACCTCCCTTGGAACCCACATGAGCAGGGTTGGTAAAAAAGGAAAAAATGGAATATTAAAGCAACAGATAAAACTGATGATAGAAAAAATCATCTTGGCTCTGGTGGCTAGAGTACTCTGAGGTTTTAATACATTTGAATGATCAATTAGTAGGGCCTATACGTATGCCAGACTGGGTATCACTGTTGTACCACAGTACCATAAAATATGGAAGTCAAGAGAAACAGCCATTGTTCCAATTCTCAATGTGGAACAACATGGTATGTTGCTGAGAACACCAAGCTCCATCACTCCTGAGAAAGGCATCATCTACTGAAATTTGCATTGGGACATCCCACTAGGATGGGTGAGTTACTTTACCTTCCCTCAGCTAGGGAGAACTATTCAATTTCTACTGGAATCCCACTGTCCTGCTACAAGCTGTTGAAACACACCATGCCTAGAACAGAACATATACCATTGAAAGAGGGGAAGAGGTAGGGGTTCTGGTCTGGCATATCCCACCACCTGTCCATTCCCTCATGCCTAAGACTACTCACTTTGGCAATGTGTATGGTATGCACAACCAGGTCAGGTTCCTACAACTGACAACTTCTATCTCCCTCAAGGCCATTTGCACATGTTCTGTTTTCCACTGGTATTATCATTTGGTAGCCATCTTTGTTCCCTCTATTGACCAGGAGGACATCAGAGCACACACAGAAGTCCTTACTAAATTCAACCAACAAGTCTTAAATGATAGCCAAAAGAGCCTGTCCTTATTGAACAGTGAAATGTCTCTAATGAGAGAAGCTGTCCTCCAAAATAGTATGGCTTTGGATATTATTACTGCCTCACAACGAGGCACCTGTGCCATTACCCAAACAGAATGTTATGTGTTCATATCTGATGAGTCTGCTAATGTGTCATCTTTATTAAAACACATAACAACACAAGTAAATTCCCTAAGTGTGCCCACCCTCAGGCTAGGAAAATTAATAAATCAGTGGTTAGAATCATGGGGATCTTGGTGGAAAATGTTGCCACTGATTTTAGAAATTAGTGTCTGACTATGTTTCTCTTACATATGACTGTATTGTTGTGGCATTTGCCTCCAGTGGAGCCAGAGAGCCACCAAATGAGCCACCTCCATGCTAATAAAATCCTCTGGTTACTTAAGGCACATTGCAGAAGGAGGAGCTCTATGAGATTGTAAGAACTGGTCAGGAGAAATGAAATGCCAGAGGAGGTCACTGAGAGGATATGATTGCCAGTTGACCACTAGCAAGCTGGACTCAGGCAATCAGAGTCTCCTCACCACCTCCTCTCCTTGGAATGCACCTCCACCTGTCTTCCCTGCATTGTAATCTGCCCCTAGACATAGCATTGCGATAGTAATGTGTGGTTGAGGCCACCTGGATACTATATGTGACTGATACCCAGGTAAGGCCTCCATTTAACTTTTAAGATTCAAGTAGATCAAAACAGAGACCTACTCCTTTTGTAGCCACCTAAAATGAGCCTCCAAAGTTCCATTGCTTACTAAAATGCCACCTGACCAGTCAGGAGCGCTCTGCCCTTTCTTTGATCTCTCTTTGACCTGAGTATATGGTATTCAGTTTGCAAACATATGAGACTCTCACTAGGTACAGAATGGAACTATTAAAAAGAGCAGTAGCTAAACTCAGAAGTATTTTGAGAGACTATGGTGGTGGTACCAGAAGTATTCAATACTCTTTCAGAGCTAAAAGCTATGGTTCTAAAGTCTGTATTTTCTGAGTTGAATTGAATATTATGATCATATGAGAAACAAATAAGAGTAGATAATAAAAATCCATAAAAAGTATGGTGATTCTCATGGTATTTGTAAAGAGAAAATGGAGGACTATCAAGGAATTTCACGTTACACTTTGATAATATCTGTGGAAAAAGATTATATATATAATCTATATTATATATATTTTACATAAATAAAATATCTGTAATTACACTATATATGAAAATATATTAAGTATTTGTATATTTAAACAGCATGGTAGGTTGAAATCTGTGTTAGGGAATAGTGACTCACCAGTATCAGTTTTACAGAATATCAGTCTTATGAAAATATTTTAAGGGCATCTGTCTACTACTCAGAAAGTTCTTACTTAGCTAGCAGCTTTCTTCTTAGTGACAAAGTTTTCCAAGTGCCAAGATATTGGGAAAGGAATAGCTTCCTAAAGATTTAGATATATGCCCCATTGTGAATAATAAATGGATTTCCTGATACATAAATCACTTTTGTTTTTAGTCATTGTAAATCAACACATGGTAGAAAGTAACATTTGAATGAGGGAGTTTTAAAATGTGCAGGTCTCAGAATTAGACCCTGTATAATGATGTGATAAAATACAGAACGCTTATAGAGTTCAGTATTTAGTATAGGGTACAGCTGGGAGTGTGTGTAGGGTGCGATATGTACATACATATATACATATTAGACCAAGCGTCACATTATTAACTCTCACACTCTAATGTTCATCTGAGCCTGATGTGTGAAAATGCTTTATGTCTTAGGAGACACAGGTGAGGCTTCTGAATAGATTTCAATTGGTTATGGTCTCTTCTATGGAGCTAAGAAAGTAAAGTGCAATTTAACCATGAAAAGCTAATGGGTATGAAGTGCTGAATGTGTCAGATAAAGCTACATCTAAAGATTGCTTTTAGCATACCAAATGAAAGGAAGGACTCGTGAAGGAATATTTAGCATTGTGGCAAAGGTATTCAAGATGAGACGGACAGGAAGAGAGTGTTCGTGGTACGTGGGCTTTCCTATCACTTTAATGCACAACCAAACGTTTAAAGACACAAGTATACTAGTTGTCCACTATTCTTTTTTCCTACTTTCCCCAATGATATGATAATACGTTTCATCACTTTGTCAGTTCTTCTCCTGGTTCTTTTACATAAATCTGCACACATTTCTGAAAATTTTCATGTTCACCCTGAGGCAAAGCAAACTCAATCTTTATTTTCTATATCTAATAGCATTCTTTTGGCTTCAGATGTTTTCTAATAGTTGATAGGAGTGGGAAATTCAGTGAGGAATAAGGGGATACAAATAAGAATGTGGGGCTGGAGAAAACACAGAAAAATGAAACAGAAGTAAATAAGTTATTCAGTCAATTCACACTACACAGTGTATTTTAGAGGCTTAGTCCATGGTAGATTGGGAATGTAACATAATCAAGTATGATGATTAACAAAAAAATTTCACAAGAAGAAACCTAGAGGCTCAAATGGATAGTGCATCTGGAATTATTGGGAACTTATTATGTTTTCATAAAATGTATTCTGTATTATTATATTCTACTTTAAAATTATCTCTAATTATCAAAAATGTTTAAAACAAAAAAAGGGGGGGTGCCTAGGTGGCTCAGTCAGTTAAGTATCCAACTCTTGATTTTGGCTCTGGTCATGATCTCTAGGTCATGGGATGAGCCCTGTCAAGCACTCCTTGCTGGGCATGGAGTTTACTTAAGATTATCTCTCTCCATCTCTCTCTGCCCCTCCCCTGCTCTCTCTCCCTCTCTCTCAAAAATAAATAAATAAATAAGTAAATAAATAAATAAACACATAAATGAAATATTTAATAAAAAAGTAAATAAAGAAAAAGGTAATAAAATAAAATTATTTCTAACTAAACAAGAAAATTCAAGGTAAATACCACCTGTGATAGTTTGTATGCAACCCAGAAAACCAACCAAAAACAACTACATAATGTATGTCACATCATAAGGTAGAGCTACAAAATTACTAGTCATGTTATAAGAAGCACATCGCAACTTACATGTCTGATCAAGTGTTATATCTCATGGTAGTCTCATTTTTTAGCGACTACTTTATGCTATTTTGATTAAGCTTTCTCTGGAACTTTACCATGTAGATGGACTCTGGAAATTAAAGTGTCACAGAAAATCTTTGATCTCATTATTTATAGATTTGTTTTGTTTTGGTTTATTTTCATGATTTATCTTTCATCCATATATACTTTATTTACCAGTGATGGGCCCTGCAAATTTTGACTATTCCTAAACATAAATTCCACCTGCTAAAAAAAAAAAAAGACATTGCCATCACTGTAGATATTTAAAATTATGCTAATACTTCTCCAAAGTTTTCTAAAATAAAGTTAAGAAAACATTTAGGTCATTGTTATAATAAATTTATAGAACCATGCAGTGAATTGAAAAATTAAGTATCATCCATTTTCCCATTGCACTCATAAATTAGGGGGAAAAGAGTATTAAATATACTGTGTTTGGAACTGGGAGATTTCTGGAGACAATTCTGAAAGTCTTATTTTCAATAACGTCAGCCTAGAAGTGCTAGAATGACTTGGCAAGTAGGTAACTTAACTCTGTTATAGGTATGACAAAAATTACAACTAAAAACCATTTACTAGATTGCTATATCCGAAAATGACAGAAATATTGGTATTAGTAGTAATTGAGAATATATCCATAACATCCTACTGTTAAGGTTTCTCTTAGCCAATAAACTAAAGATAATTGGGTATTTGTACTTCAACTATTGTACAAAATATTTTTAGGTTTCAAGTATCAGTTTATTGAAGGAATTTCTCTGAATGAGAGAAAAGTGGTGGAATATGACGATCCTGAGTACACCTCCTCCCACAGACACACAAAGACTACAACTGCATATCAAGCAACTCTCTCTGAGAATGACAGGAAGACTAGCAGGACAACTTTTCCACAGCTAAAGCTGTGAAGAAAAAGACACATTGAAAAGGTTGGGGGCAGACATGGTGTGACCCTGAGCAGAGCAACCTACAAGTGGGAGGGATATCACAGGCACAGAAGTTCTCCTTGAAGAACAGGGATCTGAGTACCCTATTGGGCACCTTCTGCCATGGGGATCAGCATCATGAAGATAAGCCCCCCCGACATTTGGCTTTGAAAATCAGTGGGCCCTAACTCTGGGAAAGTTGGAGGGTTGTATGAAACTGGAATGCCACTCTTAGTGTGCCTACACACAATCTATAAGGCTCCAAGACCCAACATAGAGGCAGCAGTTTGAAAAGTAGTTGGACCATATGTGAAGGACATCTACTGACTAATTTTAGAGTGTGGGCTAGAGGAACAGAGACTTGTAGGAACTTTCTCTGGGAACAGAAGAGCTGGCAGAAGTTATTTTTCTTGCCCTCCTCTAGCCTAGCTAGTCTGACATAGGTAGGTAGCAGTCCGTTTACCTTATTAGCAGAGCTCACCCTGCCACTGTATCCCTTTGTGAATGTACCTTGCCCAAACTGTCCACAGGTACTACTTTGAAGCCAATTCATGCCTGGGCATGGGGGGAACCCCATCCATCAATATGTCTACAACAGTCGCAGCCCAGTCACAACAGGAGAATGCATCAGTCCAGACAGGGGACGCTCCTGGAAAATCTGGTCCCCAAATTATACTTTCTGCATAAGGCCACTACTTTCAAGACCAGGAGATAGAGTTCATCTACCTAAAATATAGAAACAAAAAAATGAGACCCAGACAAAATGAGGATACACAGGAATATATTCCAAAATGAAAGAAGAAGAAAAACCTTAGAGAAAAAAAACTAAATGAAACAGAGATAAGTAATCTACCTGATTAAAAGTTCAAAATATGGCCACAAAATTTATCACCAAATTTGGGTGAAGGGTGGACTTACTCAATGAAAATGTCAATAATGAGAGAGGAAAAAAAACAAAACAAAACATTAGAGTGTATCAAGAGCAGATTAGAGGATGCAGTGATCTGGAAGGCAGGTATAAATCATCCAAGCTCAACAGCAAAAGGAAAAAAATAATTAAAAAAAAAAAAGAGGATAGGTTAAGGAAACCATAGGACAAAGGGAACTAATACTCACAGTACAGAAGTCCTAGAAGGGGAAGGGAGAGAAAAGAAGCAGGACACTTATTTGAAGAAACAATAGCTGAAATATTCCCTAACCTGGGGAAGAAAACAGATATACAGGTCTTGGAAAACCAGAGAAACAAGATAAAACCAAAGAGGACCACACTACAATACATAATAATTAAAATCTCAAAATTAAAGGTAAAGAAAAAATTTTAAATGCAATAAGAGAAAAGCGACTAGTTACCTATAAGGGAATACTCATAATATTATTGCTTATTTTTCAGCAGAAACTTTGCAGGCTAGAAGGGAATGATATGATATAGTCAAATTGCTGAAAGGAAAAACAAACAAACAAACAAAAAACCTATACCAATATACTATAACCATCAATGTTATTATTCAGAATTGAAGAAAAGAGTTTCCCAGACAAACAAAAGTTAAAGGAGTTCATTACCACTAAACCAGCCATATAAGAAATATTGAAGCGAGTTCTTTAATCAGAAAGAAGAAAATTATAAAAGAAAATTTTCACAGGTAAAAAGAAATACAAAGGTGGTAGATCACTTATAAAGCTAGTATAAAGGCCAAAAGACAAAAGTAGTAAAGCTAACTTTATCTACAATTAGTTAAGTTAAAAAAATAAAAATATGTAAGATACAATGTTGAATACAGAAATGTGGGTAAGGGGAGTAAAAATGTAATACTTTCAGATGTGTTTATCAATCATCAATTTAAACTGTCCACTATATACATAGGACACTTTGTATGAACCTCAAGGTAATGACAAACCACAAACCTATAATAGACCAAAAAAAAAAAAAAAAATGAAGTGAAAGAAATCCAAGTATCATGCTAAAGTCATCAAATTATAAGAGAAGAAAGAAAGGGAAGAATGGAACAGAGAGGAACTACAAAAACCACAAGGAAACAATAAAATGGCAATAAGTTTATTACTATCAGTAATTACTTTAAATGCAAATGAACTGATTACTCTAATCAAAAAACACAGGATGGTTAAATGGCTTAAAAAATGACCATTCCATATGCTGCCTATAAGAGACTCACTTCAGACCTGAAAACAATTATAGACTGAAAGTAAAGGGATGGAAAAAGATATTCCAGGCAATGGAAGTGAAAAAAAAAAAAAAAGGCTAGGGTAGCAATACTTCTATTAGACTATATAGACTTAAAGTAAAACCTGTAATAATACACAAAGAAGGGCACTACAGAATGATAAAGGGAACAATACAACAAGAGGATATAATATCTGTAAAGATCTACACACTCAATATAGGAGCACATTATAAAGCAAATATTAACAGACATAAAGAGAGAAATTTCAAGTAATACAATAATAGTGGGTACTTTACCACCCCACTTACATCAATGGACAGATTATCCAGACAAAAATATCAATAAGGAAAATGTGGATTTGAACAACATATTAGACCAGATAGACTGACACATATATAGAGACCATTCCAAATAAAAACAGCAGAACAAAAATTCTTTTCAAGTGCACATTTTTAAAAATTCTTTTCAAAATTCTTTTCAATTCTATAGGATAGCTCACATGTTAGGCTACAAAATAAGTCTCAATAAATTTGATTTGATATATAATGTATCTTTGCTGACCACAGCAGTATGCAATTAGATATCAATTAAAAGAAAAAAAATGGAAAACAGAAATATGTAGAGGCTAAGCAGCATGTTCCTAAACAACCAATGGATTAACAACGAAGTCAAAGAGGAATTCAACAAATATATGGAAGCAGATGAAAATGAAAACACAACAGTCCAAAATCTTTGGGACAAAGCAAAAGCAATTCTAAAAGTGATGTTTATATTGATACAGATGGACATCAAGAAACAAGAATAATTTTAAATAAACAAATTAAACTTACACTTATGTTAGAAAAAAAAGCCCAATGTTAGAATAAAAAAATAAAGATCAGAGCAGAATAAAAACAAAAACAAACAAACAAATGAAAAAGGCCAATATCTAAAATGAATATAAAGGCAAAATCCCCAACAAAATATTGGCAAACCAAATTTGATTTTACGTTAAAATATCATTCACCATGACCAAATGTGATTTTCCCAAGGATGCAAACATAGTTTGGTATCCACAAATCAATCAATGTTATCTACATTAAAAAATTAAAGATAATTATATAACTATTACAAAAGATATAGAAAAAGCATTAGAAAAAAATGAATGTCCATTCATGAAAAAAATGTCAACCCAGTGGGTTTAGAGGGGACATATCTCCCCTTATAAAGGGGGGGACATATCTCCACATAATAAAGCCCATGTATGATAAACATATATTTAACATCATACTCTATGGTGAAAAACCGAAAGCTTTTCCTGTAAGATCAGGAAATAAGGATGTCTACTTTCACCACTTTTATTCACCATAGTGCTGGAAGTCCTACCCACAATAAGCAGATAACAGAAGGCATACAAACTGATAAGGAAAACATAAAACTTTCACTATTTATAGATGATGCTAAATATATAGAAAATCCTAAAATCTCCCAAAAAGCTATTAGAATAAATGAGTTCAGTAAACTTGCATAATCCAAATTTACAGAAATCTGTTGTGTATACATACACTAATAATCTAACAATAACAGAAATTAAGAAAGCAATACCATTTAGAATTGTATCAAAAATAATGACATACTTAAGAATAAATTTAATAAAGGAGGTGAATATTGGTACTGTAAAAACTATAAGACACTGATAAAAAAATGGAAAATGACACAAATAAATGAAATGATACATCATGTTTATGGGCTGGAAGAATTAATTTTGCTAAAATGTTCATACTGCCCAATGCAATCTATAGATTCAATACAATCTCTATCAAAATACCAGTAGTATTTTTTACAAAACCAGAAAAAATAATACTAAAATTTGTATGGGACCATAAAACACCCTGAATAGCCAAAGCAATCTTGAGAAAGAAAAACAAATCTAGAGGCATCACAATCCTAAATTTCAAGATGTACTACAAAGCTATAAATATCAAAACAGTGTTGTACCGGCCTCAGAACAGACACACAGATCAATGGATTAAAATAGAGATCCCAGAAAAAAATGAGGTTCTATGGTCAATTACATCATAGGAGTCAAGAAAATACAATGGAGAAAATATCATTTCTTTAATAAATAGTGTTGCAAAACTGGACCACTTTCTTATACCACATACAGTATAAACTCAAAAGGAATTAAAGACTTAAATTTAAGACCTGAAACTATAAAACTCCAAAAGAAAATATATGCATCATGCTTAGCAATGTTATTTTCTTTTTCTTTCTTTTTTTCTTTTTCTTTTTTTTTTGGATCTGTCTCTTCACGTTACATGGGCAACAAAAGCAAAACCATGAAATTAGGACTCTATCAAACTAAAATGATTTTGCACAGTTAAGGAAAATATAAACAAAATGAAGAAGCTACTGAATGGAAGCCTATATTTGCAACTTATATATTCATTAAATGTTAATATCCAAAATAGAATCATACAAATCAACACTAAAAACAAACCAATGAAAAAATGGACAAAGGATCCGAATAGACATTTTGCCCAAAGAAGACATAGAGATAGCTAACATAAGAAATTACTCAATATCACTATTCATCAGAGAAATGCAAATCAAGTCAGAATGAGAGATCACTTCACACCAGTCCGAAAGACTAATATCAAAAAGACAAGTAATAAAAAGTGTTGGTGAAGATGTGGAGAAAATGGAACCCTCGTGCACTATTGGTAGGCATAAAAATTGGTGCAGTTGCTATGAAAAACAGTATGAAGTTTCCTAAAAAAATTGAAAACAGAAATAACTTAAGATCCAATAATTCTACTTCTGGGTATTTACCTGAATAAAATGAAAATAGTAATTCAAAATGATACATGCCTCTTATGTTTTGCAGCAAATCCAAAATATGGAAACAACCTCAATGTCCATCCATAGACAAATGGATAAGAAGATATTACATATATATATACACACACACACACAATGGAATAGTACCCAGCCATGGAAAGAATGAAATATTACTATTTGCAAGATGGATAGACATGGAGAATTATGCTAAGTGAATTAAATCAGACATAGACAAATACCATACGATTTCATGTACATGTGGAATCTTTAAAGCAAAACAGAAGGACAAATAAAACAAAAACAGACTTATAAATACAGAAAACAAAGTTTTCTGAAGGGAGGGGTGTGAGTAGATGAAGAGGATTAAGAGGTACAAACTTCTTGTCATAAAATAATTAAGTCAGGTAAGTAAAGTAGTGCATAGGGAATATTGTCAATAATATTGTAATAACTTTGTAAGGTAACAGATGGTAACTAAATTTAATGTGGTGATCATTTCATAATGTGTATAGATGTTGAATCATTATACTGTACACCTGAAACTAATATAATATTGTATGTCAACTATACTTCAATTAAAAAAATGTCAGTTTATAATGGTCCTTTTTATAAAGATATATTTGAATTATAGAATTCTGGGCACAAACAACTGGAACTGGAAAAGGGCCAATTGTTTAATTATTTTCCAAATAACCAGAAGTAAGTCTCTTTCAATAGGAAAAAATAAAAATCTTAGACTTTTCTATCCCTTATATACCCAAAAGGAGGGAGTTTTGAATCATATGTACTTCTATATTTAGTTTTTTGAACTCCATACTGGTTTCCATAATGCGTGCATCAATTTACATTCCTACCAACAGTAAACAAGGGTTTGTTTTTTTTCCCACCACATCCTCATCAACACTTTAAAAAATATATATTATAGACATCTTAACAGGTATGGTATTTCATCATGGTTATCATTTGCACCTCCAAAATGATTATTAATGTTAGGAATGTTTTCATACAGCTGTTGTCCATTTGTATGTCTTCTTGGGAAAAATGTCTATTCAGATCCTTTTGCCCACTTTTAATAGAGTTGTTTTTATTCTACTCAGTTTTATGAGTTCCTTTTATATTTTATTTATTTAAAAAGTTTATTTATTCATTTTGAGAGAGAGAGTGCAGGCAGGGGAGGGACAGAGAAGGAGGGAGAGATAGAATGCCAAGCAGGCCCTACACTGTCAGTACAGAGCCAGATGCAAGGCTAGGGCTTATGAACCATGAGATAATGACCTGAGCCAAAATGAAGAGTCAGACGCTTAACTGACTGAGCTACCTGGGTGCCTCAAGTTCCTTATATATTTTATATAGTCACCCCTTCCCAGATATATGGCTTGCAATTATTTTCCCCCCATTCATAAGGCTTCTTTTCACTTTGTTCATTATTTCCTTTGCTGTGCAGAAGCTGTTTAGTTTGATGTCATCCCACTTGTTTAATTTTGTTTTGTTGCCTGAAATTTGCATGTAATGGCCAAAAATCGTTGCCAAGTCCAAATCCGTACCTTGAAGAGATATCTGTGTTCTCATGTTTGTTGCAGCATTACTCAAAATACCCAAGATATGGAAACAAACTAATTGTCCATTGACAGAATAGATGTGTGATATACATATATAGAAATATTATGTTATTCATAAAAAAAACCTTGCCATTTGTAACAACATGGATGAACCTGGAAAACGTTAGGCTAAGTGAAATAAGCCAGACACAAAAAGAAGCTTCACGCTCTCACTTACATGTGAAATCTAAAAAAGTCAAATACATGGAAGCAGAGAGAACAGTAGTTATCAGGAAAAGGGAGAGGGGAGAAAGGAAGAGATAATTTGTCAACGGGTACAAAGTTGCAGTATGTAGGGCAAATAAGTCTAGAAATCTCATGTATAGCATGATGGTTGTAGTTAGTAATACATTATTAAATAGTGGAAATTTGCTAACAGTAAATTTCATGTGCCATCATCTCACACACACAGAAACAGTAACTTTGTGAAAAGGTACATTAACTTGACTACAATAACCATTTTACTACATATACCAAATCATGTTGTACACCTTAAATATATACAATTTTTATTAAAAATAAAATTAAAGTAGGGGATCAACATGATTAGTAAAAAGTAGAGCTCCCAGGCTTTATGTCTGAGACATAAATGTGTAATATCAGTGTCATTTATGTAAATAAATGAATCCAGGCAAGATCATTTTTATCTTGGTCTTAAATTGATGTGTCCCTGAGAGTGGACATGAAATGGTTACTTTTTTTTGTTAGTTTCATTTATTTTGAGAGAGAGAAAGAATGACCAGGGAAGGGGCAGAGAGAGAGAGAGAGGGATAGAGAGAATCCCAAGCAGGCTCCACATGCTGTCAGCACAGAGCCCAATGTGGACTCATGAAATGGGAGATCATGACCTGAGCTGAAATCAAGATTCAGGTGCTTCACCAACTGAACCACCCAGTCACCCTGAAATGATTACATTTTAAAATAATATAGGACTATAGCCAATGGGCCGTTTGCTTAATATTGCCTACTGGAATTACAAAAATCTTTATAATAAGAGAAGAGTTTCAGTCATTGGTATGGTTGCACTTCAAATATAACATAGATAACTTTAAAGTCCTACTTTTATTTTTTTAATGTCTGCATTGTTTTATTGTGTAACACGACTCTCTCTTATCAGGCTGCTCTTCTCAGGGTAGCTGCCCCATTTACTTCCCCACCTGCCTACTTTGACATCGTGCATTCAGGTATCATCTTTCTTCCACTTATATGGCACCCTCTCTTTTTGAACTCATCTATCATCCATAATTCAAGGTTTAATTACAGTTCTTTGTTTATAGAACTCCAGTTATTCTAAGCTACAAGAATTATATTCCTTGCACCGCTAATGAACTTTTATGCTATATAAAACTAATTAGCATACATCTACTATGTTATTAAATGATTGATAGTTTTAGAGCCCTAAATAGATTAAAAACTCCACCATCAAGACACTGGGATACACAGATTAGCCATGGCAAAGGACAGAGTACATAGTGGTAACACAGAAACACAGTAAACAATAGTTTATTGGCTCAGTAATTCATTTATTCACCAATTCCCACCATTTCTGGCAGTGGTGATGGCAAATTTACATTTTCTGTGTATTAAAAGTTGTGTAGAAATTTCTGATTCTGGTAGCAAAGAAATGGGACCAGATTTACTCTTTCGCATTAAACAAGTAGAAAACCAGATACAACTTACATAAAACTTTTTTTTTGTTTGTTTTTTCAGATACTGAACAACTGAGAGAAAGGAACTATGACCTTTGAGAAAAGATAATTACCTAATTGCCCGGGGTACTTTCCAGACCACAAGGGAGAAAAAAGAAACAGTCAGGCAATCATGCTGAGTCAAAGAGACAGGGATTCAAATTCAGGGAGCCCAGCTTGCCTAGAATTTGTAGGCAGAATCTCTGAGAGAAGGAAACTGTCAGAGATATTTAGAGGGTTCTCCTTGAGTCTCATGCTGAGTACTGATCTGTACTGAATGCCACTGGTGACCAGTAAGCCAAACAATTTCCTGAGTTTTGACAGGAATGGGAACAGTTTGTACTGGTCAGGGTAGAAAAGCTTCTTAATATATAGATCATTGAGCAGAGTCCCCAAACTGAGATTGTTCTAGAGTGAGACAATTAGCCATATATTAAATAAAAACTGTGTCCCATAACACAGCCCAGCAGTGATTTAAGAAAGCAAACACCAAGGGTGCCTGGGTGGCTCAGTCAGTTTTGCATCTGACTTCTGCTCAGGTCATTATCTCATGGTTTATGAGCTCCGGCCCTGCACTGGGCTCACTGCTATCAGCACAAAGCCTGCTTTGGATCCTCTGTCCTCCTCTCTCTCTGCCCCTCACCCCCACCTCTCTCCCTCAAAAACAAACAAACAAACAAACAAAAAACAAAAAACAAAAAAAACTTTAAAAAATAAAATAAAAACCTGACACCCAGGACCCAGCAAAGTAAAATGCACAGTGCACAGCAACCAGTTGAAAGAAAGAAAGAAAGAAAGAAAGAAAGAAAGAAAGAAAGAAAGAACCAGGAAGGCAAAGAAGTGGGAAATGATAAACTATACTCTGAAGAAAACTCAATAAACAAAAGGACACATAAGTGACAAATGTGATGCATTTAATAAGAAAGTAAAACTTTATGGTTAATATGATCTATATTTTAAGTATAGATGAAAATATGCAAATGTCAGGAGATAAATTAAAAATATAAAATAAATCCAAATGAACTGTAACAGATAAAAGCATATTCTCTGAAATGAAAAATACACTTTATTTTTTACATATGGTATGAGGAACTGTTTGAGGTTTCCCTTTTTTTCATATAGCTGTGTAATTGTCTCAGAGCCATTTGTTACAAAGACTATTGTTTCCACTATTGACTTGCCTTTGCATCTTTACTGAAAATCAACTAATCATATATAAATTATGTCATATACAGCATACATGTCTATATGTCTATCAAAAATGCCTATATGTCACTGGAATCTATTGTTGGAATTGATTTATATGACTATTGTTTCTCCAATACCATACTTACATGATTATTGTAGCTCTAAGATTTGAAAACAGCTACTTTGAATCCCTTATTTTGAATGGTGTTTCAATCTTTACAGCATTCCAAAATTTCAATGCACAAATGCAAAAAAAAAAACAAAACTGACATATACGTGCTCAGAAAATATGGTTTCTCTCAGCTTACTAACCCTCAGAAAAGTCTAAGATTAAAATGAAAAGTTCCATTAAAAACACAAAAATTGGTTTTGATCTGAGTGGGATTCTTTCAAATATCTATTTGCTGAGTAATTTTTTTTCAGTTTTCTCTCAAGTGAGAAAAGCATATTAATTTGTTCAAGCTTATTTTATCTTTGATATTTATGTTTATTATTTTTCCTATACTTTTCATTCCCAATATATACCCCAAGATGGTTTCACACCGAGTTTTCTTCCTAGTATATTATTGAATGCTTCATTTTCAGAATCTTGCAATTTCATACTAATTGCTGTCATTAACGTATCATTTACATATCTGCTAATTCTTACAGGATGAAAGGCTTGAGAAATGAGTAACTGTCTTGAGAAAAGGAAGATGATTGTAATAAGACCAATGACAAAATTTCTTATGTGAATTTAAAATAAATGAAAACTTAATTATAGCACATAAATTTATGTAAGAAGCATGAAATGACTAGGTTGTCATTGTAAACAACAAAATATAAAACCAATGTCTTTGTTTTATTCATTTATTTATAAGTGGCTTTGCAGCAAATATATTAAAACCAAGTTCTATTTTCTATAAAATTTATACCTGGCCCATTACATTACATTTAACAATAATGCTATATAATATTGAAAAAAAATATTCTTAATTATTGAGTACCCCCAAAAATGCTGGTTTTAGCACCATGCTTTAAAGCATTTTTTTTAATGTTTACTTATTTATTTGACGGGGGTGGGCAGAGATAGAGGGAAACGAATCCCAAGCAGGCTCTGTGCTGTCGGTGCAGAGAACCCCCATGCAGGGCTCAAACTCACAAACTGTGACATCATGACCTGAGCTAAAACGAAGAGTCAGATGCTTAACCGAGTGAGCCATCCATGTGCACCTTAGCACCATGCTTTATTTATTTTTTTTTTATTTTTAAAAAGTGTTTATTTATTTTTGAGAGAGACAGAGCATGAGTAGGGGAGGAACAAAGAGAAAGGGAGACAGAATCCGAAGCAGGCTCTAGGCTCTGAGCTGTCAGCGCAAAGCCTGATGTGGGGCTCAAACTCACAAACCATGAGATCATGACCTGAGCCGAAGTCGGATGCTTAGCCGACTGAGCCACCCAGGCACCCCAGCACCATGCTTTAAAATAGGAATCCCTTATAGAAAAAAACAAACAAAACAAAACAAAAAACAAAAAAACCCCAACTATCTCAGGGTGCCTGGGTGGCTCAGTTCATTAAGCATCTGACTCCTGATTTGGGCTCAGGTCATGATCTCATGGTTTGTGAGTCTAAGCTCTACATCAGGCTCTCTACTGTCAGCATAGAGCTTGCTTGGAATTTTCTGTCCGCCCCCTCTCTCTCTGTTCCTCCCCTGCTCATGCTCTCTGTCTCTCTCTCTCTCAAAAATAAATAAATTTTTTTTCAGTTTTATTTTTTTTAATTTTTTTTTAATATATGAAATTTATTGACAAATTGGTTTCCATACAACACCCAGTGCTCATCCCAAAAGGTGCCCTCCTCAATACCCATCACCCACCCTCTCCTCCCTCCCACCCCCCATCAACCCTCAGTTTGTTCTCAGTTTTTAACAGTCTCTTATGCTTTGGCTCTCTCCCACTCTAACCTCTTTTTTTTTTTTTCCTTCCCCTCCCCCATGGGTTCCTGTTAAGTTTCTCAGGATCCACATAAGAGTGAAACCATATGGTATCTGTCTTTCTCTGTATGGCTTATTTCACTTAGCATCACACTCTCCAGTTCCATCCACGTTGCTACAAAAGGCCATCAACTGATGAATGGATAAAGAAAATGTGGTTTATATACACAATGGAATACTACGTGGCAATGAGAAAAAATAAATAAAATTTTTTTAAAAAAAGAAAGAAATTAAATTTGTAAGCAGAAAGTAGAGCCAGAGCAGAATTCTCATGCTCAATTTTTGTTGTTGTTGTTGTTTCTTGGTCTTTTCAATAACCCTCCAATTTCTAGCCTCAACTTTGAACCATAAATCAACAGCACTCACTCAAGGTCTAAAATCACTGAAAAATTAAACTGGTGAATCTTTATCTTCTTTAATATTGAGGCTGTGTTATAATAAGCTTTCCTTCTATGTTTCTTCAACACCTACATGTTAGATCTTTAGTTTTTAGAGAATTTTTCCATACCTTAGGCGTTCAGGAGCTTTTACATTTCTCTTACCATTTTGCTTTTTCTCAAAATATTTTATATTTACCCCTCTGATTAACTTTAAATTTTTGAAATATTTCTGGTTTGATTTTAGTGTTTAGTTTTATACATTTTATAAAACCATACAGTTACAGAATTCAGTAACAGGTGTTTGATAGAACACTAGCAATTAGCAGGGACATTTTGGCATTTGCTGTAATAGGTAAAATATTTGAACAGACACCTCAAGAATTATATACTTCAGGAAGATATAAAATTTGTCAGTAAATACGTTTTAAAAAGATGCTCAACATTGGTAGCCTTCAGGAAAATGTGAAGACCTTTGTGAAATTCCACTATGCACATATTAGTATGACTTTTTAAAAAATGTTAGAAATAATGTAGAGCAATTGTAAACAGTATACACTGCTGATGAGAGTGTAAAATGGTACAACCAGTTTTGAAAATTGACAGTTACCTATTTAATTCAACATACACTTACCATATGACCCAGGAATCTTATTCCTAGGTTTTAGCCAAGAGAAATAAAATTTGTATCAACACAAGGATATGCACACCTAAATAGTAATTGCAGCATGATTTATAATAACTCAGAACTGAAAACTATGGTATATCCACAAAGCTAACACCACTTAGAAATAAGGAGAAGCGAACTATTGATATATGCAACAAGATGCATGAATTTGCAAAGCATTTTGACAAAATAAAGCCAATTCAAAAGGATATTTAGGGTAGGATTCCGCTTATTTGAAATTATAAGGCAGGACAAACCAACTGATAATCCCAGAGAAAAGATGAGATATTACCTGGGGTTGGTACTTGTTTGGGTTCACTGAAAAAGGACCGTAGAGATATTTTAGGGGCAATAAAAATATTGATTAAAAAGGTACATATGTTTCCCAAAGTTTATCAAACTCCACATTTATTTTTTTTTATTTATTTTTTATTTTTTTTTCAACGTTTATTTATTTTTGGGACAGAGAGAGACAGAGCATGAACGGGGGAGGGGCAGAGAGAGAGGGAGACACAGAATCGGAAACAGGCTCCAGGCTCCGAGCCATCAGCCCAGAGCCCGACGCGGGGCTCGAACTCACGGACCGCGAGATCGTGACCTGGCTGAAGTCGGACGCTTAACCGACTGCGCCACCCAGGCGCCCCCAAACTCCACATTTATAATGAATGTACTGAGATCCAGGGAAGATGGCAAAGAAAGAGGACCTTACTAAGCTTGCCTCATCCCATGGACTCAACTAGATAACCCAGAAAATGATCCAAAGGTTGGCAGAACAAACTTCACAATTAAATATAGAGAAAAGACCACATCGAAGAGGCTAGGAAGGAAGGGAAGAGATGCAGTGGGAAGCTAAACTAACTAGGAGGGCTGTCCACAGAAAGGAAGGAAGCCTTGGCACAGAGAGAGGAGAGAAACAGGCCCTCACACTAAGCAGCCCATGCAGGGAAGGCAAATCCCCATATCATTTGATTTTGAAAACCAGAGGGGCCAAACTTTGTGAGTTCTTATAATCAATAGTACTTCAAACTCAGCATTTTTTGTAAATGTCTATTTATTTTTGAGAGCGTGAGTGTGAACGGGGGAGGGGCAGAGAAAGAGAGGGAGACAGAAGATCTGAAGTGGGCTCTGCACTGACAGCGGCAAGCCTGATTCAGGGCTTGACCTCCCAAACTGAACCACGAGATCATGACCTGAGCTGAAGTAGGACACTTAACTGACTGAGCCACCCAGTCACCCCAAAACCCAGAATTTCAAAAATCAGTGACCTCCACTTTGGGGGAGTTGGGAGGGTGAGAGGAAACGGCATCCCTGCCCTTAAAGAAACAACACAAAAGAGCCCAAAAAGATATACCATAGCAGCAGCAATTTGAAAAATGCCTGGGGTGTATGGGGGAAAGAGTGGTTTGCTAACCTCAGAGCCTGTTCTGGAGGGACAAAGATCCTTGGGAGATTCCTCCAGAAACAAAGGAGATGGCAGGTGCCATTTCACACTCCCATATAAGTATATGTATATATACTTATATACATATATATACACACCCGCATATAAGTACACAGCCACCTGAGGGAAACAGTGCAATGTCAACACTTGACACAAACACCATACATTTCACCACAACCACCGCCCCCCCCCACCGTCGGGGTTGGGCAGATGTCACCCTAGCTGCCCCAGCGAGGCTTGCCTCAGTCCCTGCACTGTAGGCTCCTTCCCCACCAGAAGACACAAACCTTGCTTACAGCACACCTCCTACCCCATGAACATTGCAGATTTGCCCCTGCCAATATGCCCTTGGCCAACCCATCCAAAGTGGTTGCACAAGCCTGGCAGTGTGCAAGCAGCCCCGACAGGGACCATCACCACACTAAGGTAACTCCCACCTCAGGGAGATGGGAAAATAACCACATACACCAAGATGACTGTAGCCACAGCAGTGGGATGAAGGCAGGACTGCTGGCCTTGCCCACAAGAGAAAGCTTCTCAGGGGATGACACAGGAAAATTCCCCTCTAGTTTGGTGCTACATTTCTGGCAAATGCTTCATCTGTTGCAACTCAAACCCAAAGCAGCTCCAGACTGGCCCACTAACACCATGAGACCAAACAATGCCTACAACAGGCAAAGAGAACCACTGCAGATGACTGGCCTGAAGGGAAAAAACAAAAACAGAAACAAAAACAGCTCAGCCACAACAGCAGAGTACACACAATACACATATAGAGACACCCCTGAAGCAGCAGGTTCTGGAGAACAAGGGACACTACATAGCAGGGCACCACAGGACCTCTTATTTATAAACTAATTACTTTCAAGTCCAGGAGATGTAACTGACTTTCCTACACATAGAAACAGGCACAGAGAGTTAGACAAATGAGAAAATAGAGAAATATGTCTCAAATGAAAGAACAAGACAAAATCACAGCAGGAGACCTAAGTGAAACTGAGGTACGTAACATGCTTGACAGAGAATTTAAAATAATGACCAAAATACTGGATTTGAAAAAAAGAATGGAAGACCTCAGTGAGACCTTTAAGAAAGAGATTAAGAAAAGAACCATTCAGAGGTGAAGAACACAATAAGTGAATTTTAAAAATATGTATAAATGGAATAAAGAGTAGACTAGAACAAGCAGAAGAACAAATCAATGACATGTAGGACAGATAAATGGAAAATAATTAAACTCATAAAATGAGAGGAAAAGAATTATGCAAATAAGAATAGGTTAGGGATTTCAGCAACACCATTAAGTGTAATAATATCCCCATTATAGGAATCCCAGAAGAAAAAGAAGAGAGAAAAGGGGAAAGAAAAATTGAAGTAATAATGGCTGGAAACTTTCCAAATCTGGGAAAGGAAAAAGAAATTCAGATCTAGGAGGCACAGAGATCCCCCAACAAAATCAACTCAAGTAGGTCCACACAAAGCCATGTAGTAATTAAAATGGCAAAAAGTAGTTATAAAAAAATTTTTTTAAGCAGCAAGAGAAAAAAAAAAGTTCAATACAAGGGAAACCCAATAAGGCTATCAGAGGATTTTTTTAGCTGAAATTTTGCAGGTGTGAGGTGGTGACATGATATATTTTAAAATGCTGAAAGGAAAAAAATCTGCAGCCAAGAATACTCTATGCAGCAAAGCCATCATTCAGAATAGAAGGAGAGATAAGGAGATTCCCAGACAAACAAAAGTTAGAGGAATTCATCACCACTAAACCAGCCTTATATGAAATGTTTAATGGGACTCTGAGTGGAAAGGAAAGACTATAAGTAAGAATAAGAAAAGTAGAAAGCACAAAAGCTGCAAAAATAAGTATATCTGCAAAAATCAGTGAAAGAACTCACAAAATAAAAGGGAGTAGACTATGACACCATATGCCCAAAACATGATGAGGGAGACGGGTAAATAATGGGTTCAACTCAATATAGACTGCCATATGCAGAAGATATTACACACAAACTGAATGGTAACCACAAATCAAAAACCAGGAACGGGCAAAAAATAAAGAGAAAGTAATCTAAATATTTCACTAAGAAAGGTAATTAATCATCAGGGAAGAGGACAAAACAAGAAAGTAACAGAAAAACTACAAAAACAATAAAATAAGTAATAAAATCACAATAATTCTTACCTATCAATAATTTCTTTGAATGTAAATGGACTAAATGCTCCAGTCAAAAGACATAGGGTGAAGGAATGGATAAAAAAGCAAGATTCTTATATACTACCTACAAGAGACTCATTTCAGACCTAAAGATACATGCAAATTGAAAGTAAATGGATGGATAAGAATTTATCTTGCAAATGATGTTTAAAAAAAGCTGGAGTAGCAATACTTATATTGGAAAAAATAGATTTTTTTTTTTAATTTTTTTTTCAACGTTTATTTATTTTTGGGACAGAGAGAGACAGCATGAACGGGCGAGGGGCAGAGAGAGAGGGAGACCCAGAATCGGAAACAGGCTCCAGGCTCTGAGCCATCAGCCCAGAGCCCGACGCGGGGCTCGAACTCATGGACCGCGAGATCGTGACCTGGCTGAAGTCGGACGCTTAACCGACTGCGCCACCCAGGCGCCCTGGAAAAAATAGATTTTAAAACAAAGAGTGTAATGAGAGACAAAAAAAGACCCTATATAATCATAAAGGGAAAAATTAAACAAGAAAATATAACAATTGTAAATATTCATCTCACATGGGAGCACACAAACACAAAAAGCAGTTAATAACAAACATACAGTAATCAGTAGAATACAGTAATAGCAAGGGACTTTACCAAACCACTTACATCGGTGGTAGATCATCCAAACAGAAAACCAACAAAGAAACAGTGGCTTTGAATGACACAATGGGCCAGATGGATCTAAAAGATATATTCAGAATATTCCAACCTAAAACAGCAGAATACACATTCTTTTCAAGAGCCCATGGAACATTCTCCAGAATAGATCCCATTATAGGCCACAAAATAAGTCAAAATATTTAAAAATCTTGAAGTCATACAATGCATCTTTTCAGACCACAACACTATGAAACTAGAAATCAACCCACAGGGAAAAATCTGGAGACAGCAAAATATCTTAAATAACATGATATTAAACAATGAATGATTCAACCAAGACATCAAAGAGACATTCCAAAAATACATGGAGAAAAATGAAAATGAAAACCCAATGGTCCAAACCTTTAGGATGCAGCAAAAATGGTTCTAAGAATGAAGTTTATAGCAATATGTGTGTCCCTCAAGGAGCAAGAAAAATCTCAAATAAGCAACCTATCCTTACACATAAAGGAGCTAGAAAAAGAAGAAACAAAAATCCAAAACCAGTAGAAGGAATGAAATAATAAAGATTAGAGCAGAAATAAACAAAATAGAAAGTTAAAACAACAATAACAACAACAAAAGCAACACTAGAACAGATCAATGGCTATTTAAAAAGATAAACAAAATTGATAAACCTATAACCAGACTCATCAGAAAGAGAGAGAGAGAGAGAGAGAGAGAGAGAGAGAGAGGACTCAAAATCAGAAATAAAAGATATAAAAACTGATAACACATAAATATAAAGGATTATAAGAGAATATTGTGAAAAATTATAGTCAAAAAATTCGACAACATAGAAGAAATGATAAATTTCTAGAAACATAACCTATCAAACTGAAGCAGGAAGACACAGAAAATTTGAACAGACTGATCACCAGCAATAAAATTGAATCGGTAATCAAAAAACTCACAACATACAAAAGTACAGGACCAGATGGCTTTACAGGTGAATGCTACCAAACATTTAAAGAAGAGTTAATATCTATTCTTCTCAAACTATTCCAAAAAATAGAAGAGGAAGAAATACTTTGAAATTCATTCTATGAGGCTACCATTACCCTGATACCAAAACAAGATAAAGGCATTGCAAAAAAAAAAAAAAGAGAGAGAGAGAGAGAGAGAGAGAGAGAGAGAGAGAGAGAGGGACAGAGACAGAGAAAGAGAACTAGGGCCTATTTTCTCTGGTGAACATAGATGCAAAAATTTTCAACAAAATATTAGCAAACTGAATACAGCAATATACTAAAAAATTCATTCACCACAATCGAGTGGGATTTATTCCAGGATACAAGGATGGTTCAATATTTGCAAATCAATCAACATGATACATCATGCTAATAAGAAAAAGGAAGGGCACCTAGCTGGCTCATTCAGCTGAGATTCTGACTCTTGGTTTCAGCTCAGGTCATGATTTCACAGCTCATGAGTTTGGGCTCCACATCAGGCTCCACACTGAAAGTATGAAGTCTGCTTGGATTCTCTCTTTCTCTGACCCTCCCATGACCACTCTCTCTGTCTCCCTCTCAAAATAAATAAATAAACTCAATTATTTTTTAATTAAAAAGTAAGAGAAAGGATAAAAACTGTGGATCATCTCAACAGATACAGAAAAAGCATTTGACAAAGTCCAAAATCCATTCATGATTAAAAAAAAAATTAACAAAGTAGATGTAGAGGGAATATACCTCAACATAATAGAGATCACATATAAAAAACTCACAGCTAACATCAACTGAATGGTGAAAGACTGAGAGCTTTTCCTCTATAGTTAGAAATAAAAGGAGTCCACTATCACCACTTTTATTCATCACAGTACTGGAAGTCCTAGCCACAGCAATCAGAAAACAAAAAGAAATAAAGTTCATCCAAACTAATAAGGAAGCTATAAAACTGTGGCTATTTCCAGATGACAGGATACTATATATAGAAAATGCTAAAGACTCCACCAAAGAATTATTAGAACTTCTTAATGAATTCAGTGATGTTGCAGAATACAAAATCAATGTACAGAAATCCATTGCATTTATATACTCTAATAATGAAGCAGCAGAAAGAAATTAAGAAAGCAATCCCATTTGCAACTGCACCAAAAATAATAAGATATCCAGGAACAAACTTAACCAAGGAGGTAAAAGACCTCGGAAAACTATAAAACACTGATGGAAAAAAATTGAAGACGACACAAAGAAATGGAAGGATATTCCATGTTCATGGATTGGAAGAACAAATATTGTTAAATGTCTATACTGCCCAAAGTAATCTACAGATTTACTGCAATCCCTATCAAAATACTAACGGTATTTTTGAAAGAACTAGTATAGCAACACTAAAATTTGTATAGAAACACAAAAGACCAGAATAGCCAAAGCAATCTTGAAAAAGTAAAACAAAGCTGGAGGTGTCACAATACCAGATTTCAAGTTATACTACAAAACTTTAGTAACCTGTAGTATAGTACTGGCACAAAACCAGACACGTAGATCAATACAAAAGACTAGAAAGCTGAAAATGAAACCCATGATCATATGCTCAATTAAATCGTCAACAAAGGATGAAAGAGTATGCAATGGAAAAAGACAGTCTCTTCAATAAATCGTGCTGGGAAAATTGGATGTCTACATGCAAAAGCATGAAACTAGACCACTTTCTTACACCATAAACAAAAATAAATTCAAAGTCGATTAAAGACCTAAATGTGGGATCTGAAATCATAAAATTCCTAAAAGACCACAGGAATTACTTACTCTGATACCAGCCATAGCAACATTTATCTAGCAACAATCTTCTGACTCAACGTAGACAAAAGCAAAAATAAACTATTGTTGACTACGTCAAAATGAAAAGCATTTTCACAGCAATAAACAAAACTAAAAGATAACCTATGGAATTGGAGAAGATATTTGCAAATGACCTATGTGGTAAAGGGTTAGCATCCAAAATATATAAAGAACTTACACAACTCAACACCAAAAAAATCAAATAATCCACTTAAAAAATGGGCAGAAGACATGTACAGACATTTATTCTAAGAAGACATCCAGATGGCCTACAGACACATGAAAAGATACTCCACATCATTCATCATCAGGGAACTACAAGTCAAAACTACAATGAGATGTCATCTCACACCTGTCAGAATGGCTAAAATCAACAACACAAGAAAGAACAAGTGTTGGCAAAGATGTGGAGAAAAAGGAACTCTTGTGCCCTTTTGGTGGGGATGCAAACTGGTGCAGCCACTCTGGAAAACAGTATGAGGGCTCTTCCAAAAATTAAAAATAGAACTGTCATATGATCCAGTAATTGCACTACTGGGTATTTACCCAAAGAATATGAAAATACTAATTCAAAATGATATATGCACCCATATGTTTACTGCAGCATTATTCACAATAGCCAAAATTTAGAGACAAGCCCAAGTGTCTATGAATAGATGAATAAAGAAAATGTGGTGTATACACAATTTGGTGTATACACACACAACTATTATTCTGCCATAAAAATAATAAAATCTTGCCATTTTTAATAACATAGATGGATCTACTGAGTATCAAGCTAACTGAGTAAGTCAGAGAAAGACAAATAACCATATAATTTCACTCATATGTGAAATTTAACAAACAAAACAAGGGCGGGGGGGAAACAAACCAAAAAACAGACTTAACTACAGGGAACAAAACAGATGGTTACCAGAGGGGAGGTCAGTGGTGGGATGGGGGAAAAGGTGAAGGGAATTAAGAGTACATTTATCTTGATAAACCCTAAGTAATATATACAGTTGTTTAACCATTATATTGTACATCTGAAATTAATATAACACTGCATGTTACCTGTACTGGAATTTTTAAAATTCTAACAAAAAAATAAATAAAATTAATGTATTTATTTTTGCATTTTTTAAAAAAAATTTTTAATGTTTATCTATTTTTGAGACAGAGAAAGACAGAGCATGAGTGGGGGAAGGGGAGAGAGAGAGGGAGACACAGAATTTGAGGCAGGCTCCAGGCTCTGAGCCATCACACAGAACCTGATGCGGGGCTTGAATCCATAAGCTGTGAGATCTTCATGACCTGAGCTGAAGTTGGATGCTCAACCAACTGAGCCACCCAGGCAACACTATTTTTGTATTTTTGAATGACATTTTCTGAAAGAAGACATACAGATGTCCAAAAGACTCATGAAAAGATTCTCAATATCACAAATCATCAGAAAATCAAATCTTAATTGCAGTGAAATATCACGTCACAATAGTCAGAAGGGCTAGTATCAAAAGAAAAAAACAAGAAAAAAACAAGAAATAAGTATTGGGGACGATGTGGAGAAAAGAGAACCTTTATGTACTGTTAGCAGGAATATAAATTGGTGCAGCCACTACAAATAACAGTATGAAGCTTACTCAAATAACTAGAAATACCTTAATATTCAGTTATTCCATTACTGGGTGTTAACCCAAGTAAAGGAGAAACGCTACTTCACTTATTCGAAAGACATATGCACTCTTATGCTTATTGCAGAATTATTTACAATAGCCAAGATATGTAAACAATCCAAATGTCTATGGGTAAATAGCTAAAGAAGATGTGGATAGATAGATATGTATGTATGTATGTATATATATTACGCAGGCATAAAAAAGATGAGACTGTGCCATTGCAACAACATGGATAGATCTAGAGGATATTATGCTAAATGAAATGGGTCTTACATAAAAACACAAATGCCATATGATGTCACTTATATGCAGAATCTAAAAAACAAAACAAGTGAATAAATAAACAAAAAAACAGAATCAGACCTATAAAAACAGAACAAACTGACAGCTGCCAAAAGGGAGGAGAATGGAGGGATAGGAAAAACTAGTGAAGGGGAATGAATAAGTCTTGAGAATAAAAGGTATGCCTAGGGAATACAGTCAGTGGTATTGTAATAGTGTTGCATTGTGACAGATGGTAACTACACTTGTGGTGAGCACAGCATCGCATATAGAGTTGTTGAATCACTATGTTGTAAACCTAAAACTAATATAACCTCATGTGTCAACGATACTAAAAAAAATGGCTAGGAGAATGCACAAAGGAAACTGCCTCCCTTTTTGAAAGCTAAGTTGAAAATACTAGCAGAGATTTATACCATAAGCTTTAAGAGTAGTACATCAATGACAATGACTACATATTTTTCTGTCTATTATGTAGCTCCTCAGAAATATTCTTGAGATTGGATTTTTCCAAGGACTACTGAAAATCTAAAACACAAGAAAAGGCAGGAGAGTTTTCAGTTCACAGATAAGAAAATACACTCCAAATACAAGCAGTTCATCTTGTCATTAGCTGTCACACTATTGCTTTGGACATTCTTGATTAGAGCTAAGGAAGTTGAAGGCTAGCCTACCGATAAGCATATTTTCATGGCAAACCTACAACTCTAAGGTCTGTATTTTTGCAGAGCATACTATTTTGCGAAACTATGCAAAACAGAAAGAATGTTTTTATAGAAAATGAAAACTAACCAAGGCTCCAAAATAAAGGAATATAATTGTAACCTCCCAGACTTTCCCAGGTTGCATATTTATTATTTTTAGAAAAAAGCACCCATATGTAATACAACAAAAAATAAGATTCATTGGATTAAAAAAAAATGTTTTAATGACTTCAGAAAAAAAAAAGAATCAATATGGAAAGACTGGCCATTTTTAAAAATTTTTTAATGTTTTACTTATTTTTGACAGAGAGAGAGAGAGAGAGAGAGAGAGAGAGAGAGAGACAAAGCATGAGCCGGGGAGGGGCAGAGAGAGAGGGAGACACAGAATCCAAAGCAGGCTCCAAGCTCCAAGCTGTCAGCACAGAGCCCGATGAGGGGCTTGGACTCACAGACTGTGAGATCATGACCTGAGCCAAAGTCGGACGCTCATCTGACTGAGCCACCCAGGAGCCCCAAGACTGGCCATTTAAAAAAAAAAAACGTTCTTTGGAAGTGCTTTAATATTTCAGAGACTCCCAGTCAAAAGTAAGATAAATGAAAAAATAAAGAAGTTGATGAAATCTGCCTTTGTCATCCTTACCCCTAACTTTTAGCGTTATTTTCTCACTTCACATTGCTTTAACCCTCGTTTCTTTACGCTTTCTTGTACCTACCTGTAAACACTTATTGTAATATTCTACTTATTTCTCTGCGCTCAAGACATTTAAACCCTGTTAAGATACTGGCCCTCCTTTTTTCCCAATTAAAGTAAAACTAAGGAGATTTAGCCTGGGTTTAGTATTTTCACTGTAGATGTTCTTTCGTAAACTGGGAGACAGCCCCACTTTAATGGGTGTTAATAGCTGAGAATAGGAAAATATGTTTTCATAAAATTTCTCATGGAAATGAAATTTGTGCTGAGACACAGAAAATATTGTAGGTAAGCGATGATGGGGCCAGATGTAGGTACTAACCACCAGTAGGAAAAAGTGGGGAAGGGATAGAGAGAAATAAAGGATTCAGCTTCTAGCTAGCGAATCATCTATACTGTTTATTGTCTTTCTTCTTTGGAATGTGTGGATGGGATAAATTCTAAATGATACCTCCTACAGCTTGGCTTTGACCTCATCATTTTCAAATAATTGTCCTTTCTTCCTCTTATGTTAGTCACCCAAAGCTGCAGTCATTCTTTTGGCTTTGCCATTTCCCAAAATTGTACCACCACTGAAATCTCAATTTCAAGCACTCTATTTTCTGTCACTGCTATCCTTTCAACTACTTTTTGCCCTATTTTAACAATTCTCTATTCAAGTGGTTTGCCTCCTACTTCCCTGAAAAAATAGGAGCAATTTGTTGTGAGTTCCCATTATAGATTTACTACCAAATTCATTAATCTTTCAGCATCTGTACTGAAATCCCTGCTTCTATCAAAGTTCCAACCCCTTTTTGGTCTCAATCCCATTTCCTTATGGCCCATTTTATGCACATATTCCCCCACTCACTACATTGTCTATTTACAACTATTTACTTATTTGTTTCAAAATTTTCCCTTCAATAAGAGTTGTCTGTAACAATATTTAATAACCAAATCTGAGGCAAGGTGATGTTATTTTATAGTTGAAAGGGTCAAGTCTCACCTTAGTCTGATAAAATAATTATTTGGTATATTCATGTTAGCCTGTTTATTGATGACCAAATCAACAGATTTATATTTAACTTAAGCATAAAGTTATCTTCATATCAGTATGAATACTGACATTTATTGAAACACAAATCTAACTCCATAGTAAGAATGTTTATAGGATACTGAAATAAACAGCTTAATTTGATGTAAAATTTCTCAGAGCTTTTAAAAGAAATATGTTGGTATATAGCCAAAATGTGGCAGCTATCTAAGTGTCTATTGACAGATGAACTTATAAACAAAATGTGCTATAGATATATATACATATAATGAAACATCACTCAGACTTAAAAAAGAAAGAAATTCTGACACATGACATAACACGGATGAACCTTGAGGATATTATGTTAAGTGAATAACCTACACATAAAAGAACATGCACTGTATGACTCCACTTTAAGAAGAACACAGAATAGGGGTGCCTGGGTGGCTCATTTGGTTAAGCCTCTGACTTCGGCTCAGGTCATGATCTCACAGCTTGTGGGTTCAAGTTCCACATTGGGCTCTGCGCTGACAGCTCAGAGATAGGAGCCTGCTTCGGATTCTGTGTCTCTCTCCCTCTCTCTGCATCCCCCCCCCAATAAAAAGACATTTAAAATAAAAGCACAGCAACACAGATCAGTCAAATTCAGACAGAACATAAAATGGAGATTTTCAAGGGCTAGGTGACAGGAATAATGAAGAATTGCAATATAATAGGTATAGTTTTACTTTTATAAGTTGAAAAGAATTCTGGAGATTGGTTGTACAGAAATGTCAACTTAAGACTACTGAACTATACCCTTAAAAATTGGCCAAGGTGATACATTGTATTATATGTATAATATTCAAATACATATCTAGGGGTGCCTGGATGGCTCACTCAGTTATGCATATGACTCTTCATTTCAGCTCAGGTTATGATCTCATGGTTTATGAGTTTCAGCCATACATTGGGCTCTGCACTGATGGCATGGAGCCTGCTTGGGATTCTCTTTGTCTTTCCCTCATTCTCTACCTCTCTCTCTCACACACACACACACTCTCTAAAAAATAAATAAACTTAAAAAAATCTTTTCTAAATATATATCTATGTATGTGTATGTACACACACACACAAACACACACACTTATTTAGTGATGTGCATTAATTTCTCTAATAAGGAAATCTGCTGCAACTCCCTTAGTACAGAATTCTAATTCATTTCATTTTCACTTACTGGGGTGAAATTGATCTTCCATTTCAGAGTCTGTGAGGATTATGCAGGTAAGAATATAAATGAAAACCAATTTCAAGAAAACTGAACTTTTTATCAAATTGCAAATTAAAAGAAAGGATCAAGGAGTGCCTGGGTGGCTCAATTAGTTAAATGGCTGACTTTGGCTCAGGTCATGATCTCATGGTTCGTGGGTTTGAGCCCTATGTCCGGCTCTATGCTGACAGCTCAGAGCCTGGAGCCCACTTCGGATTCTGTGTCTCCCTCTCTCTCTGACCCTCCTTCTCTGTCTCTCACTCTCTGTCTCTCTGTACTCTGTCTCTCTGTACTCACACTCTGTCTCTGTCTCTCTCAAAAATAAATAAACATTAATTTTTTTTAAAAATAAAAGAAAACAAAATCTGTGGGGGAAAAACAAAGACTAAAAGTTCTTTTCTTTGTATGTCTCTACAAAATAATTAATTTAGCTTGCTCTCTGTCTATTGCTCTGCCAATGTTGTCACATTCCCAGTCATAAAGAACTAGGGGCAAGGCAGAACAATTGGGATTAGAGAAAATGGGGGGAGTGTTGCTGGGGAATGATAAACCTCAATTGTCTCTTAAATACTCTTCAAAATTCAGCCTGGAGTTAGTACTCTACTCATTTAAATATCCAGATGGTGAAAAATCTACAGCATCAGGCAAAGGCAGGCAGATCCCTCAATGTAGGAAGGAAATGAGAAGACTAACTTGTTAGAAAATATCAGGTCACCATTTCTGCCTGTCCCTCTGAATTAAGAAAGGATTTGAGTGGAAGATAGACACCATACTGTCATACAACTAAAGCACCAATAACTACCTTTGCTTTCCCAAATCTGAAGTTTGGCAATTCTGGGTTTAGTGGATTGATGCTTCACTCTGATATGCAAATTTAATGACTTTTCTATGTTCTGTTTAAGATATTTTAGACAAGGAGGGCAGAATCTCTAATTCTTATCTCTTTGGATTACTATCCACCAAAACACTCACCTTTATGCAGACATGAACTTCTTGAAGGCAGGATTATTTTATATTATGATATTTCCTTTCACCTTCTACTCAGCCACTAGTGCTCCTTTGCGTAAGTGAAAAGTTGGAAAGAAAAGGAGGTGGAGCACAGAAACAGAGATGAGAAGACTGCCACATACAGAGATAAGCAGGATGTATTGGACTAGGGATTTTGTTCATTAAACCTTAGTGAAAGAAACTTGGATTTACATCCAAGTTTTGTTGTCTACTAGCATGCAGTCCCCAAGTTTGTAACAGGATATGAGAATATTTACTACATTATTTTGATGGTCAAACAAAATAACCTAAGTTAAATTCCTTGGTAAAACTTATAATAATACTTGAAATTTGTAGGTTTCACTAAGCTGGAAAATTATTTTGTAAGCAAATTATAAAGGAAAACATGGATTTAATTGTGTATGCATTTTGGAAAACTGTAGAGATAAAATGCAAGGTATGGGAGCCCTTCAGCAGCTATTGTTTCCCTGTTGACTTTTTTCAGGGAATCTCCTTGTGAAACTTTCCACTGACTAGTGTATTTATAAATAGTACTAAATCCTAAATCATATGCAGGATTTTCTCCCTCTTTCCAGAGATTAGTAATTTCAGGTTTTCTCTCTTTGACCAAAGCAAACAGATGCTGATCTGAAGCAAATCATTTCCTCCACTTAATGAATCCTTGACTATTAATAATGTTTAATTAACTGCTGATTCATTTCAACACTCCAAGCAATAGCACGTTGTATTTAATTCTTAAGCTTTCATAATGGCTTCTTCATTCTCCTTTCTCTCTTTCTTCTCCCTCTCCTCTCATCTTTCCTTTCTTCTCTTTTTCATTTTTATTTTCAAAACATAACAAGAACATATTCTTGCCCCAATTGTAACTGAGTACCCTGAGGCTCAGGAAATATATATGATTTTCTCCCTCTGGCCCCAGGTCACATTATTTAGATTGCAAGATTATAATCAGAGGCCTTTAGTCTTCTATATATTTATTCATGCAAGAAATATTGAATTTCCACAGGTACCCAGAACTGTGAAAGGAAGTGGAGAGGGGTTATTGAATGAGAGAGACAGGCTTCACCCTCCAACAGTCAAGCCAGTCAGAGAAGCAATGAACAGGCAACTGAGAGGGCAAGAAAAATTGTGAAGGAAATTACAAAGTACATTGTGAGTAAATTGGGATGGGATTAAACAGGTCTCTGGAATCATAAAGTTATTTATCTCTGAAAAAAGTGGTGTTCGAGACCTGAGGGGAAAAAAGGAGACATTAGATAAAAATGATTATGGAGAATGGATGTTAAATTTAAGGAAAAAGAAAGTGATATGAATACCTGGAACATTTGGAAATGGAATGATACAGGCTAAACAAAATTACAGCGGGAGGTGTCTCAGGACTTGATCTTTGTTTTTCCCTCTGTCTAAATATTCTGTCCCAAGATATTCTTGGGGCCTACTGCTTCTCATTCAGATCTTGGCTCCAACGTGACCTTCTCAGTGCAGTCTTCTTTGACCACATGATTTTAAATTGAACACCCTCTAGAGGGTTCCTGGAAAGATGGGAAAGCAGGAGGATCCTAAGCTTACCTTGTCCCACAGCCACACCTAAACAACAACCACATCAGTCATCCAAGCCAGAAAACAACCTGAAGACTAGCAGAACAGACTTTCCACAGTTAATCATAGAGAGGAGGACACATTCAAAAGGGCATCAGGGGTGGAAACATGGTGGGGAACCAAACTCCCAGCAAGACTAACTTACAAATGGGAGAGACACCATAAGTGTGGAGAGAGAAGCAGATGACATACCAGGCACCCCAGACATGAAGGACCTATACTATAAAGACCAGTCCCCATAACATTTGGCTTTGAAAACTAATGCAGCTTAACTTCATGGGTTTTTATAACCAGTGGGGCTTAAGTCCAGGTACTTCAAAAACCAATGGGCTCAGCTCTGGGAAAGCCAGAGAGGAATAGAAGACTGAGTCCCCACCCTTAAAGAGACAACATAATAAACAACCCCACCGAGATGGAGCATAGAATCAGCAGTTAAAAAAAAAAAAAGCCAGAGTTGTAGAAAGGAGATTTATTTAGTAATCCCAGAACATGTGATAAAGGGGCAGGGATCTTTAGGAAACTTCTCCCAGAATTTACAAAACTGGAAAACACCATTTCTCTCCCCACCCTCAGGCCCAGACAGGTGGGAACCTGTGGGAAACAGCATGAACACTCTCCACCTACCTTTCTAACACTGTGTGCTCTGCTCCTACATTCTCCTTCAAATCCACCTCATCCAACCTGCCACTCTCAACAGGAGTCCCTCCAAAGCAGCTCCTGCCACATCTCATCCTATAAGCATCCATAGCAGGAACTGGAACTGCACTGAAGTGACTCCTGCCCTCAGGAAAGGGGAAGATAAGCACACACATCAGTACACCCCAAATCCCAAAGACCAAACCTTGTAACTGGCAGTACAGAGAGAATGCCCTGCCTATCAGTGCATCTGCTGTTATGGCAGGCATCTGGCCTGACTTCCAGCCCTGCCCACCATAGAAAGCCACTCAAGGGACAAGGCAGGAAGAGCATCCTGCAGTTTGGTGCAACTACAGCCTCAGCAAACTGGCTGAGTGCAGGTATGTGGTCTGACTGCTGACACCACCCAACTACACGCCCATGATGGAACTCTTAATAGCAAAGGAAGTAAACCCAGCCCATAATAGGTAAAGTGGGCCATTTTCACTAGCTGAACTGAAGGAAAACAAGACTCTGTTAAAACAGTAGGGCACACACAACCACATAAAAGACATTTTTGATGTGCCTGGTTCTGGTGAACAAGGGACATTGCACTATAGAGCACCAGGAGACATTGTCTTCATAAGGTCACTATTTTCAAAATCAAGAGACATAACTGACTATCCTAATACATAGAAATAAACACAAATAGACACAGAGAGTTATACAAAATGATGACACAGAAGAATATGTTCCAAATGAATGAATAGATAAAACTATAGCAAAAGAGCTACGTGAGATGGGCATAAGCAATATGCCTGACAAAGAATTCAAAGTAATGGTCATTAAGATACTTATTGAACTTGAGAAGAGTGAAGCATCTCAGTGAGACATTCAACAAAGAGAAAAAAGTTATTTGGAGATGAAGAACTCAAGAACTAAAAATTAAAAATACACTAAAGGAAATAAATAGCAGAAGAATGTATCAGTGAACTGGAAGACAGAGTACTGCAAAGCAACCAAGCTGAAGAGCAAAAAGGAAAAAATGAGAATAGGTTAAGGGAACTCTGCCACATTATCAAGGATAATAACATTCTCACTAGAGGGACGCGAGAAGAAGAGAGAGAAAAAGAAGCAGAAAATTTATTTGAAGGAACAGTAGCTGAAAAATTCTCCAATTTGGGGAAGGAAAGAGACATCCAGGTCCAGGAGGTACAAAGAGCCCTCAACAAAATCAACTCAAGGAGGTTAACATCAAGACACATATTTAAAATGGCCAAAAGGGGGCGCCTGGGTGGCTCAGTTGGTTAAGCGGCCGACTTCGGCTCAGGTCATGATCTCGCGGTCCGTGAGTTCGAGCCCCGTGTCAGGCTCTGTGCCGACTGCTCAGAGCCTGGAGCCTGTTTCAGATTCTGTGTCTCCCTCTCTCTCTGCCCCTCCCCCGTTCATGCTCTGTCTCTCTCTGTCTCAAAAATAAATAAACGTTAAAAAAATTTTTAAAAAAAATAAAAAAAATAAATAAATAAAATAAAATGGCCAAAAGTAATGATAAAGAAAAATTTAAAAACAGCAAGAGAGAAAAAAAGTTACATACAAAGGAAACCCCATAAGGATACCAGCTTACTTTTCAGCAGAAACTTTGCAGACCAGAAGAGAGTAGCATGATATATTAACAGTGCTGAAAGGAAAAAGAAAAAGAAAAAAAAAAACTTGCAACCAAGAATACAAGAATACTATGCCCAAAAAGCCTATCATTCAGAATAGAAAGAGAGATAAGGAGTTTCCCAGACAAAAAATGAAAGAGTTCATTACCACTAAGCCAGGCTCACAAGAAACCAGTTTAAGGGAATTCTTTGAGAGGAAAGAAAAAGCCATATCAGGAATGAGAAAATTAAGAAAGAAAAAAAAACACAAGTAAATGCAAACATAATAAAAGTAACAGATTAATCACTTATATAACCTGTATGGTAGTTAAAGCAAAAGCAGTAAAATCAAATATATCTATAAAAATCAGTCAAAGGATTCACAAAATAAAAGGATGTAAATTACAACAACCTCATATATATAAAATATGGGAGGGGTGAGTAAAAATTTAGTGCTTTTAGAATGGTTCAAACTTAATTATCTATTTAACATAGACTGCTGTGTGCATAAGATGTTATTTTTGAGCCAAATGGTAACTATAAATCAAAAATCTGTAATAGATATGCAAACAATAAGCAAAGAATCCAAATATATCACTAGAGAAAGCCATCACACGATAAGGGAAGGGAGCAAGAGAAGAAAGCAACTGAGAAGAACTATAAAAAACAACTATAAAATAGGTAATAAAATGACAATAAGTATGTACCTATCAATAATTACTTTGAATGCAAATGCTCAAATCAAAACACACTAGGTGACAAAATGGATTAAAAAAAAAGGAGGAACCATCTATATGCTGCCTATAGGAGACTTGTTTCATACCTAAAGACGTGTGCAGATTTAGAGTGAAGGTATGAGAAAACATTTATATGCAAATGGCAAAAGAAAGAAAGCAGGAGTAGTAATACAGACATCAGACAAAGTAGACTTTAAAACAAAGACTGTAACAAAAGACAAAAAAAGGACACCACATAATGATAAAGGGAACAATCCGACAAGATGGTGATGTAACAATTGTAAATATCTATGTACACAACGTGGGAGTACCCAAATACATACATAAACTATTAGCGTGCATTACAAAAGAAATTGACAATAATACATTAATAGCAGAAAATATCTTTAACACCCCACTTACACCAATGAATAGATCATTCAGATAGAAAATCAACAAAAACAATAGTGGCTTCGAATGACTTACTAGACCAGATTGGTCTAACAGACATATTCAGAATATTCCATCCAAACCCAGCAAAATACATATTCTTTAAGTGCACATGGAACATTCTTCAGAATAGATCACACATTAGGCCATAAACAAGGTCCTAATAAGTTCAAAGACTGAAATCATGTCATGCATGATTTCTTACCAGAATAGTATGAAACTAGATACCAACTACAAGAAAATATCTGGAAAGGACACAAATACATGGAAGGTAAAGAATATGCTTCTAAACAATTAATGTGTGGGGAGAGCCTAGTGGCTCAGTTGGTTGAGTGTCTGACTTCAGCTCAGGACATGATCTCTCAGTTTGTGAGTTCAAGCCCTGTGTCAGGCTCTGTGCTGACATCTCAGAGCCTGGAGTCTGTTTCAGATTCTGTTTCTCCCTCTCTCTGCCCCTCCCATGCTCATGCTCTGTCTGTCTGTCTGTCTCTCAAAAATAAACATCAAAACAACTAAACAATGTATCAATAAAGAAATAAAGAGGAAATAAAAAATACATGAGACAGTTAAAAATAGAAACACAATGGTCCAAAATCTTTGAGATGCAGCAAAAGTTGTTCTAAGGGGCAAATTTATAGCAATATAGGCCTGCATCAAAAAGCAAGAAAAATCTGGGGCGCCTGGGTGGCGCAGTCGGTTAAGCGTCCGACTTCAGCCAGGTCACGATCTCGCGGTCCGGGAGTTCGAGCCCCGCGTCAGGCTCTGGGCTGATGGCTCAGAGCCTGGAGCCTGTTTCCGATTCTGTGTCTCCCTCTCTCTCTGCCCCTTCCCCGTTCATGCTCTGTCTCTCTCTGTCCCAAAAATAAATAAACGTTGAAAAAAAAAAAAAAAGCAAGAAAAATCTCAAACAATGTAACATTACATGTAAGGAATTAGAAAAAGAACAAGCAAAACCCAATGGTAGTAGAAAGAAAGAATAAAGATCACAGCAGAAACAAATGAATAGAGACGTAAAACATAATAAAACAGATCAGTGAAACTGAGAGGTGGTTCTTTTAAAAGATTAGCAAAACTGATAAACCTTTAGCCAGATCACCAAAAAGAGCAGAGGATTAAAGTAAAATTAAAAATGAAAGTGAAAAAAACTGACACCACAGAAATACAAAGGATTATAAGAGAATACTATAAAAAATTATGCCAACAAAATGGACAAATGGGAAGAAATGGACAAATTACTAGAAATATATAAACTAGCAAAATTTAACCAGGAAATAAAGAGAAAATTTGAACAGACTAATTATTAGCCATGAAATTGAATTAGTAATCAAAAAACTATCAGACAAAATTCTAAGACCAGATGTCTCCACAGGTGAATTCTATCACACATTTAAAGAAGAGTTAATATTTATTCTTCTTGAACTATTCCAAAGTCATTCTATGAGACCAGCATTATCCTGATATCAAAAACAATAAAGACACTACAAAAAATATAAAAAAAAAAACTTTATAGGGCTAATATGTCTGATGAATATATATTAAAAAATGCTCAACAAACATTAGCAAACAAAATCAGCAATATATTAAAAAAATCATTCACCACAATTAAGGGGGATGTATTCCCAGGTTGGGAGGGGTGGTTCAATGTCACAAATCAATCAATGTGATACACCACATCAATAAGAGAAAGGATAAAAACCGTATGATGCTCTCAATAAATGCAAAAAAAATTTGAAAAACTATATCCATTTATGATAAAAATCTCAACAAAGTAGGGTTACAGGGACCACAGCTCTATATAATAAAGACCATGTAAGAAACCCCATAGATTATACTCAATGGTTAAAAACTGAAAACTTTCCCTCTAAGATCAAGAGCAAGACAAGGATGTCCAATTTCACCACTTTTATTCAACATATTACTAGGAGTCCTAGCCACAGAAATCAGATAAGGAAAAGAAATCAGAAGCATCCAAATTGGTAAAGAACACTTAAAACTTTCTCTGTTTGCAGATGAGAGCATACTATATATAGAAAACCCTAAACACTTCATTCAAAAAAAAACTATTATAACTGACAAATGGATTCAGTAAGGTCACAGGATACAAAATTAATGTACAGAAATCTGTTGCATTTCTATACACTAATAATGAAGCAACAACAACAACAAAAAAGAAATTAAGAAAATAATCTCACTTACAACTGCATGTAAAATAACATACTCAGGAATAAATTTAACCAAAAAAGTGAAAGATCTGTACACCAAAAACTATGAAACATTGATAAAAGTAACTGAAAATGACATAGACAAATGGAAAGATATCCCACGTACCTGGATCAGAAGAACCAATGTTGCTAAAATGTCCACACTACCCAAAACAACCTAGAGATTTAATGCAATCCCTACCAAAATACTAACATTTCTCACAGAACTAAAACTGTTAATCCTATAATGTATATGGAACCACAAAAGACTCAATATAGTCAAAGCAATCTTGGAAAATAAAAAAACAAAAAAAGAACAAACCTGGAGGCATCACAATCAGATGTATATATTAATGGAACAGAATAGAGAGTCCATAAATAAACCTAAGCTTTTATGCTCAACTAATCTATGACAAAGGAGGCAAGAATACAGAATCTTTTCTAAGAAAAGATAGTCTCTTCAACAAATGGTGTCCAGAAAACTGGACAATGACATTCAAAATAATGAACTGGGTCACTTTCTTACACCATACAAAAAAATATACTCAAAAAGATTAAAGACCTACAAGTGAGAGCTGAAACCATAAAACTCCCAGAAGAAAATGTAGATAGTAATTTCTTTGATATCAGCTATAGAAGCATTTTTCTAGATATGACCCTGTGGCAAGGGAAACAAAAGCAAAATTAAACTATTGGGACTACACTAAAATAAGTATTATCTGTACAGCAAAGGAAACAATCAACAAAATAAAAAGGCAACCTAGTGAATGGGAGAAGATTTTTGCAAATGATATATCTGATAAGGGGATAATATTCAAAATACGTAAAAAACGTATTCAACACCAAAAAAAAACCCCACTCCAATTAAAAATGAGAAGACAGGAACACACCTTTTTCCAAAGAAGACATGCAGATGGCCAACAGACACATGAAAAGATTCTCAACATAATTCATCACGAGGGAAATGCAAATTAAAACCACAATGAGATATTACCTTATACCTGTCAGAATGTCTAAACTAAAAAATACAAGAAATAACAAGTGTTAGCAAGGATGTGGAGAAAAGGAACGCTTGTGTACTGCTGGTAGGAATGTAAATTAGTAAAGCCACTGTAGAAAACAGCATGGAGATTCCCTCCAATATTTTTAAATATGATCCAGTAATGATCCCTATGATCTGGTATTGCTACTATTGGGCATTTACATAAAGCAGAAGACAATATCAACTCACAAAGATATATGCACCTCTATGTTAACTGCAGCATGATTTACAACAGCCACGATATGGAAGCAACCAGGTATCCATCAATAAATAAATGGATACAGAATATGTGCACACATGCACACACACACGCACACACACAATATTACTCATCCACAAAAAAGAGTGAAATCTTGCCATTTTTGACTACATGGATGGGCCTGAAAGGTATAATGCTAAGTGAAATAAGTCAGTCAGAGAAAGATAAATACCATATAATTTCATTCATATGTAGAATTTAAGAGGCAAACAAACAAGCAAACAAAACATCAGACAAATACAAAGAACAAACAGATGGTCACCAGAAAGGTGGTGGGTGGTAGGATGGGTGAAATAAAGGAGTAAACTTATCTTGATGAGAATTGAGAAGTGTATAGAATTGTTGAATCATTTTATTGTACACATAAAACTAACATCACTTTTTGTTAATCATACTCAAATTAAAAATGGTTAAAAAATGATAAAATTGAGCACTGTCAGCATTCCCTATTCTCCTTTAGAACTTTCTTTTCCTCTCTTGCATTACCATTGTGGCTGTACTCTCTGCTTTTGTCTCTCCCTCTTATCTAGAATTTAAGTCCAATGAGAACAAGGCTATTAATTGTTTCATTCCCCACAATGTAAAGAACTAGCACATGGTAGTCCGTAGGTGGTATCTTAAGTAAAAGATAAAGGAGGTAGTAGAAAAAGAACAGCAAACAGCAGGGGCAAATATTTCAGGATGTCCTAGGCCATGAAACATAATTTTTTTATCCTAACAATAATGAAAAAGACTGTGGATAGATTTAAATAAGGAAATAATTTGTGTTTTTTAAAAAAGAATACTTTGATTTAATGTAGAAACTAGCTTGCAAAGGGGAGAAGTGGATATAGGGTGAGTATCAGGGAATTCATTGTAGTGATTGAAACTACAAACATTAAGAATGTGTGTTAAAAAGTTGTAGATAGTGACCTGGGATCACTGAATAGGGTCTTGTGCACAATTACAGAAATTGAACTTAATTTTGCATATAGTTGTTCTAGGTGACTGACTCTATTAGGAGTATAAAATTTTGTGCTTTGGAAAGACGATTCTGACAGCAGTATCTAGAAAGTTGAATCCAGGGATTGATATGAATGAATGTGCCAATTGGAGGGTGACTTATTCAAGGTTACATGACCAAGGGATAGCAGTGTTGAAATTCTGGCTTCAAAAGTAATGTTATTATCACTAAACTATAACCTTTTTGCTATAATGATATTATTATAGTTGATAGTAGTTGACAGTAGTTGATAATAGTTGATAATAGTTATAGTTGACAGTAATAGTTGATAATATTATATCCACTTGGATGGAAAATTGTATATACATACATACATACATATGAGATCTTATGTATTCTGTGCAGTAATCCTGTTAGCTATTATATGTATATAACTATTGTAATATATAACTATTATATATAATATTATATATATATATATATATATATATATATATATATAATATGCATACACATACCCACCTACCTACCCTAACTCAGTGATGCAAAAACCATGGTCTTTTAGCTTCACTCCAGAAGACCCACAACACTGTTCAATGGCCCTTTCTTCCTACTCATCACAATTCTTCCCTGAAGATAAAGCTAGGATTTCCTGCTTTTGTTTATTTTCTCTCTACAGCCTTCTCATTCCCCTTATTGAGGAAGACATGTCTTTTGGGGTTTCTTTTGATCCAACAGCCTAAATACTCATTCCCTGGCAGTTTAAATCTTGGAGAATTTATAGGACTGATCAAACACATACTGTTTAGTGATATTTGAATTTTTATTACATTGAAGTTGACATAATAAGCAAAAGCCTGTGGGCCACAGGAAGCTATCTCATGGAGAACAAAATAGAATAGTTCAGAGGAAAAAAAAGAACTTAAGGCATGCAAAACAATCCCACCCACACACCCAAAAAACAATCAAGTTCTTTTTTATGTCAAGATCTATAATCTTTTCATTATGTCAATTTACTTGCATAATATTCTCTTGCAAAGTTAGTTAAAAGTATAACACCTTTGGGAAACATTTAGGATTGCTTCAAAATGGAAAGTTTCTGTTATAAGGAAAATTTTTATTAAGTATTATATTTCAATTCAGACTGGATTATTGAAGGAAAATGCTTACACAAACATCACATTTGTGAAAGTAAATTTGTATCCACTTAGAGCAAAAAGGAGAAATCTTACAAAATAACTCCATGTTTTCATTTTCATGGGAGTTGAGATGATGATGAAATAGAGTATCAGTTCTTGCTTACATAACTTAGCCTCTATGGGAAGGCAAGATTTTGATAGCTAGGCCAATCACATTGGCCCAGAAGCTATTTCAGGAAATTCCTCTAACTCTTGATGTAATTCTCCAGTTCACACACCTTAGTGTTTACCATGAATGAGTCTCACTTTTTTTTTTAAATCATTTTTTTTAATTTTTTTTTAACGTTTATTTATTTTTGGGACAGAGAGAGACAGAGCATGAACGGGGGAGGGGCAGAGAGAGAGGGAGACACAGAATCGGAAACAGGCTCCAGGCTCTGAGCCATCAGCCCAGAGCCCGACACGGGGCTCGAACTCACGGACCGCGAGATTGTGACCTGGCTGAAGTCGGACGCTTAACCGACTGCGCCACCCAGGCGCCCCATATGAGTCTCACTTTTTATTGAGGCACTGACTGCTCACTACAAAATTAGTTTGGGTTCTGTAAAGTTGTCATTATTTATAAAACATCGACACCTGTTCAGAGATCAAAGCACAAAAATAATTTGGCTTCTGTGCATGTGCCCAAGATAATTAGTTATAAACAGATTTCACCTCTTTGATTGGCAGAGTGAGCCTAGCAGGGATCTCAAAAGCCTATGGCAGCCAAGTAAAATGGAGCCATATTTGTCATGTACAAAGATGCCAAGCCTGGAAAGTGGATAGAGGCTGAAACACAGCCAACACTCAGCCTGCAGGTATCCAGAGAAGGTAACTTTCCCAATTTTCCCCAGTCATGTATAGTCTGGCTGAGGTTGAGGAACTGTGTGACCTTGGGCAGCACTCTCAAGGCATATGTACATAATTTACATTGTAAATTCTATATTCAGGCATATGTGTATTTTTGTTCACAATTTTAATGTGATTGACCTTTTTCCTGAATATATCCTGTCTCTCTAAAGAAAAAAATTGTCAGAAAATAATTAGTAATATATCATTAACTGGTAATTATTTTCTAGTAAAACCAGTTCTGTTACAAATTTGTTAAAATGGACACCATTTTTAAAAAATTATTTTGGTAAATGCTAGTACCATGAATAATTTATGAACAAATTAGCTCAAAAGATAAAAAAAAAAGGGCATATATCAGAGATATTATGGGTTCTATTCTAGATGACTGCAACAAAGCAAATATTGGAAGGAAGCAAGTCAAATGAATTGGTTGGTTTTCCAGTGCATATAAAAGTTTCGTTTACATTATACTGTAGTCTATTAAATGTGCAATAGCATTAGGTCTTAAAATAACGTCCATACCTTAATTTTAAAGTATTCTATTGCTTTAAAAATGCTAACCATCATTTGAGCTTTCAATGAGTCAATATTTTTGCTGGTGGAAGGTCATACCTGGATATTGCTAGCTGCTGACATACCTGAGTGGTGGTTGCTGAAGGTCGGGGCAGCTGTGGGAATTTCTTAAAATAAGACAATGAAGGTTGTCACATTCACTGACTCTTTTAAGAACATTTTTTCTCTGTAGCATGAGATGTTATTTTATACCATTTTACCCATAGTATAATTTCTTTCAAAATTGAAATAAATCCTCTCAAACCCTGCCACTGCTTTATCAACCAAGTGTATGTAATATTCTAAATCTTGTGTTGTCATTTCAACAATCTTCACAGCACCTTCACCAGGATATTTCATTTCAAGAAATAACTTTCTGTGCACATCCATGAGAAGCAACTCCTTATCTGTTCAAGTTTGATCATTGGATTGTAACAATTTTCTCCCATCTTCAGGCTACCCTTCTAACTCTAGCTTTCTTGCTATTTCCACCACATATGAAGTTATTTCCTTAACTGAAGTCTTGAAACCCTCAAAGTCTTCCATGAAGTTGGAATCAACTTCTTCCAAACTCCTGTCAGTGTTGATATTTTGACCTCTTCTCAAGAATCACAAATGTTCTTAATGGCATCTAGAATGGTGAGTCCTTACCAGAAGATTTTCAATTTACTTTGCCTAGATCCATCAGATGATCAGAGGAATCGCTCTCTGTGGCATCTATAGCCTTACAAAATGTAGCTCTTAAATAGTAAGACGTGAAAGCAGAAACTACTCCTTGATCCATAGGTGTAGAATAGATGGTGGTTAGCAGACATGAAAATATTAATCTCATTGTGCATCTCCACCAGAACACTTAGTTATCAGCACTTGTAAGCAGATGTGCTTTGTTTTTCCATTGAGAGAGCACAGGTAAAGTAGATTTGGTATAATTCTTAAGGGCCCTAGGATTTTCAGTATATTAAATAAGCATTGGCTTCAACTTAAGGTCACTAGTTGAATGAGACCATAGCAAGAGCATCAACCTGTCCTTTCAATGTTTGAAGCCAGGCATTGACTTCTCTTCTCTGTGAAAAGTCCTAGGTGGCATCTTCTTCTAATATAAAGCTGTTTTATCTACACTGAAAATATGTTTAGTGTAGCCACTTATAATTGTCTTAGCTAGACCTGGATAACTTGCTGCTGTACCTTACACTTCTATGTAATGGAGATGGCTTCTTTCGTTAAACTTCATGAATTAACGACCTCTTCTGGCTTCAGACTTTTCTTCTTACCTCTCTCAACTTTCACAGAATTGAAGAAAGTTGGAGGCTTTATATTGCCTTTTGGCTTAAGGTGATGTTGTGGCTGGTTTGATTTTCTATCTCGTCCACCAAAACTTTCTCCATGTCAGCAATAAGGCTGTTTCATTTATCATTTGAGTGTTCACTTAAGTACCATATTTAAGTTCCTTTAAGAACTTTTACTTGCATTCACAACATGGCGATTTGGTGCAAGCTTTCACTATGCCTTCCTTACTATGGTTGATCATTTCTAACTTTTGATTTCAAGTGAGAGATGTGTGCCTCTTCCATGAAGAGTGTCATTTGAACACTTAGAGGCCACTGCAGGTTTGTTAATTGACCTAATTTCAATACCATTGTGTCTTGGGGAGTAGGGAGGTTTGAGGAAGGAGAGAGACAGACAGAGGAGTGGTCAGTTGGTGAAGCAGCCAGAACACACCCAACATTTATCAATTAAGTTCACCATCTTCTATGGGCACAATTGATGGCCAAAACAATTGCATCTGTAATTGTTGCAATTACAACATAACATCAAAGATCCCTCATCACAGATCACCATAACAAATGTAATAAAAATATATGGAATATTATGAGAATTACAAGAATGTGACACAGAGACATGAAATGAGCCAATGCTATTTGGGAAAATGGTGCTGATAGACTTGCTCAGTGCAGGGTTTGACACAAAATTTAATTTTAAAATTTGAAAAACCTAGTATCTATGAAGTACAATAAAGTGAAATGCCATAAAACAAGGTAGGCTTGTGCTTAGAAATAAATTTTAAGATGTTTCTAACATACCTTTGATTTGGTTAGAAACATAAGGTGTAGTTTAGTAATTGTTCAAATGCATGTGGTAAATAAAAGCTACAATGTAAATTTCTCTTAATATTCTACATATTAATGTATCCCTAGTGGGCACTCCTTTTCCCACTTTGTACAAGCCTAACAGAAATCAGTGCATACTCCTATTGCCCAGAGATAATCCATTCAAATAATCCATCAGTGATTTATTAAGGTTTCATTGAAAATAATTGAGGTTTCTAAGATGTATACATCACATTGCACCACAACAAAACTTCTTTAAATAGAAATGTTTGGCTCCCAAACTCTAGTCTCCAGAAGATTGTCAATAGGATTAACCTAGTTCAGTTCCACACCCCATGCAGACCCTCCAAGATTTCTCAGTCTCCCATCTCCTTTCTCCTCACTTCTCAAACTGTAATCACATCCTTACTTTATTATACAGAACAATTCTGCACACCCACACCTACTCTACAACTCTCTAAGCAAGGACATTCCTTATTTCATTATAAAGAACAAATGTGCACACCCACACCTTTTCTACAGCTCTCTGAGCAAGGACATTACATTTTTAAGGACCCATTTCTCCCTAAAATGTCACAGGAAATGATGATAATGATACAGTCTTGATACTTAGATACATGAATTTTCCTACTTTATTCATTGGACAAGATTTTATCAAGTGTTTACCTTTATTTTCTGAATCCCACCTGGCAATCCCTAAAAGGCAACATAGCACCTGAATTTTAAATGTATTTCTGCTATGTTTATTCTTTTACATACAGTGGCTTTCTTCAAACACTTCAAAAAATCAGGCAGTGTGACCTACAACTGTAGAATGTGGGGTTTTGGAAACTTCTATAAACCAGGAGCCTCTTTGGATCACCTGGTCCCTTACTGCCTGTCCCAAGAATTTCCCATACCTGGGAAGTCAGAGGATATATGTGGGTATAGAGGGCAGAAAAGGTGTTGGCACTTTTTATATCCATCCACTAGATATTTTTCCCAAAAAAGAAAAAAAACCAAGCAAATTAAAGTATTACTCAGGGGACTTTACACATGAATGTTCAGTAAAATTTTAAGCTGGTTGAACCAGGACAGAGATGGTGGTGGTATAAAAAAGGTTTATCCATGTTATATACACACTTGATCTGTTTTTACCTACATTTATGCACAGACACATTTGTTTTATAAAAAGGGGAGAAAAGACAAGATTTTTCTTGCCCCCAAGGCCAGGGGGAAATTAAGGGAGGGTGTATGTATGTGTGCATAGCTAGGTGAGGGCAGGTTATGCCAAATTACGAGACTTGGTGTACAAGCAGAAGTGCTTTGTGACCTAGCAAATAACATGGCCAATAGCTGGTAAAGAGGAAGCTTTTTTCTCTGGCCCGCACCCCAAAACTCTGTTGGCATGGTGAAGATATGAGTTGAGAACATGTAAAAAAGCACATGTAACCAAAAGAAAGGGGCCATGATGCGGATTCTTGGAGAAGCTTTTTACTTAGTGAATAAAGATAACAAAATGGTTGATAACATTTCTTGATCTAAAGCCACAAAGTGGCAAGGTGGAGAGATCAGCACCCAGACCCTCTGAAGAATACTGATGTCCACTTGCAATTGGGAAATTAGGTCCATGGGCAGTGGGAGGAGAAGGCTTAGGGTTGTATCAGTTTCCCTGGAGAGGACTTACAGCTCCAAACTGATCTCATCTACACCTTTACCTCCTCAACTGTATTTTCTCAGGATGCAGAGGCCTAGAAAAATATGTGTTACTTGGGTTGTAGGTAAAATTGCTAACTAGATTTATGAACAGAGCCCAGGTAAACAATGATAGTCCATTAGATAAATGAAATAAAATATGCCTCCTTCTCCTTGGAGCCTCTCTCACTGACTGCTCACAAGATAGCTTGTGATTTCAAAATGAAAAATCACCTTAGGAGTAGAAATCATTTTTACTAAGATTGAGGACTATAGCTTTGGTTATTGCAACCCAACAAATATTGAATTTGTAGAAAAATCCAGGAAAGCAATTTTTCCAAAAGACATAAGATACAGTGAGGCTGTTTTCTTTGGTCTGTACTTCTTCCATATATCTCTATATTAACCATTTTAAAGTTAAAATATTAATGTTCATTTTTCCTTATATTTTATCAAATATTAAAGCCTTAGGCAATAAACTTTTTCTTAATACTTCTGGTATATTTAATTTACAAACAAAAATTATAAATTATGGTTATGGGTAAGAATTTGTCCTAAATTTGATTTGGGATAGAAACTCATTGCTTAATGTAATTAATATACTTTTCTTGGCAGGTGAAATGTATAAATTATCTAATATATTTTCTGTATTTGTCAAAGATGGGGGGGTAGAGGGTGGGAGAAATTAATAAAGGAGGTCAAAAGGTAAAACTAAAAGTTTTAAAATGCCAACCACATAGGCGGTCGTATATACACACGTTCACAAAAATAAAATTGGCACCAAGTATTTTGATGTCAAAAAAAAAGAAAAGAAAAGAAAAGAAAAAGAAATCAAAGAAATGATGACGCAGTGTATGAAGTTTCTTGGCAAAGTTGTGACATCAATCAAGATCGCCATTATAATAACAACCGTATTCATTTGGCTTTTGCCTATTCAGATTTTGTGTGGGTAGAAAAGTGCTTGGGCTGGAATGTACCTTTGCAGTACTTGTAGTTTCCAAAGCAAATCAATGAACTTAGGATATTGCCCAGGAAATTTACATTACATAATGAAAGATGGCTTGAAATTATTCCAGTACTCCCACTGACATACAATTGATTTGAAAATTAGAAATCAGTTTTATCTATTCACTTATATAATCTATATTCAATTTATGATTAGGATTGCCAAGGCTTCATTGTTTTAGGCACATGTAGTTCAGAATTATTTTTGTATTTAGGTAGAATTGTCACTCATGCTGTCCAAACAACTAGTTTTGTAATGTAAATTACATCTACTGATCATTTCCTATTAGTTTCATGCCCAGGATTATTTGGGGGCACTGGTATTTTTTTGTATGGAGTGGACACTAGAAATCTGGGTATCCAGTTAAAAAAACAGTAGCCTTCAAAGAGGTTCTTTTCATTTTTCTCACAAAGCAGTTGAGATGTTACTTTCCCTTGGGGGAAAAAAAAAGAGTTCTATGCTTAAGATTTTTCTAAGTAAAACATCCCACAAGGTAAAGGGTTTAATAAATCTAGGACATGCTGGGGTGCCTGGGTGGCTCAGTTGGTTAAACAACCTACTCTTGATATCAGCTAAGGTCATGATCTCATGGTTTGTGCATTTGGTTTGTGAGTTCGAGCCCCAGGTTGGGCTCCACACTGACAGTGCAGATAGTGCTTGGGATTTTCTCTTCCCCCCACTCCCTATACCTCCACCACTCACACACTCTCTCTGGCTCTCAAAATCTCCCTCTCAAAATAAATAAACTTAAACAAAAATCTAGGCCATGCTTATTCAATGTAAAGGAAAAAATGTGTACTTCATTAAGATTAAAATTTGTTCAGGGAAACCAATTATCCCACCCACCCTTCTATCAGTCAAGAGTCTAGAGATCTTTAATTGACATTTTTTCTTGCAGTAACTACTCAGGCAATGTTTATCTTACAAAATCTTGTCCCTGAAAAGATCCCTACCAAGAAGAAAATCATTGATTTAATCTATTGCACCATAAGTCTGTAATACACCTTTGATATGTTCAGCAAAATAAATTGCCCGAAATTATTGTTTAACAGATGTTCATGTGTCTGACATTACCCATGCACATGTACACAGGTTGGCTCCACTCACAATATGGATGTATATTAATAGTTAGGAAAATAAGCTAGGAAAGAAGGTAGGGGTTACTTCTTAGAACCCCAGGCTTTTTTCAGGCGGTGGTGGTGGCGGCAGCTGCTGCTGCTTCTTCTTCTTCTTCTTCTTCAAGACGTTACCTTTCACATTTTTAGTTTCCTCTTAATGGGTTTGCAGTTTGAGTTAATTAGTCCCTCAGAAACAAAGTTTTGATTATTTCCACCCATAAAATATAAAAACGGTCTTCTGCAGCGCTCTCATGAGGTCCTACTTGTGAAACTGTAAAGTTTGTGTTTAGAGAGCCAGGCTCCAGGGGCCAGTCTTTGAGGAACAGTCTCAATGTAAGGCCATGATAATCTCGAAGGGAACAAATCTGTATGAACGCCCATAAACAAACAAAAGCCTAGGAAGAGGAAGTGAAAGAGGAAAGCCAATCAAAGAGGCATGGAGGAATGTGTAGTCAAGCTGATTATCTGGAGCCATTGATCTTAATCCACAGGTGATAGAATATCTGGCCTCAGACTAGAATAACTGATTTCTCTATAAAAAAATGTTTATGTCCTGCTGATTAAATAATACAAGAATATTTTTAAAGATGATTAGATAAGTTTTCGAGAATACCTTGATAATAATTGATTCTATGATTCTAATTACTGTCTAAGTTGATCTATTTTCTACTTCCTCATTTCATTAAGGAAGTTTTACATAAAAAATAGAAAAGAAAAATGCCCCTATTGTAGCTACTGTGAATGTATTAAAAATATATATATCATACTATTTTGCTGAATCTTGATTATTCAGAGAAGGATTATAATTTCTGAATTATTGGTGCTCTTTTAAAAAGTCTCTCCTGTAGTAATCCTCAAACCAGCATGTGACATAAACAATATTCTCTCACTTTAAAGATGAGAAAAATAAGGTTTAGATAGGATAAGAGACTTTCTAAGGATCTCAAAGCTAATAGGTAGAAGAGGGAAGACTTGAACACTGGCCTGCTGCTGTTAGTCCTCCAGAGACTCAGAGATACATTGCAGGAGCAGATGCGAAGCTGGAAGGCCTTCAGAAGAGGTAGGAGAAACAAAAATCAAAGAGGAGCACCTCTTTCGGTGAAAACTTGGTAAGTGTGTCCACCACAGTCTACTGTGAACTGAGCCTAGAATTCACTTCTGGCAGGAGATCTTAATGATAGAGTAAAATAGGCACAGCCCTTCAATGATCAAGAACATTTAGAAAAAAATGTTAAGAGTAGAATAAGAGTAGAAGAAAACTATAAATGAGATACAGAGAGATTTCTCAGCTTTTCGAGAAGGGCAACTTAGGCAAATGGTGAATGGATACAAATTACTAGGGAAAAACAAAACAAAACAAAACAAAACTACCCAGAAGTAAGAGATGTTTCCAAATCAGAATAAACTCCTAGGACTTGTCACCATACTCTCCTCTTGCACGACTAGTGCCCAGATGTTGCCTTACAGCTCTACAGCAATACAGAGTTTAGGTCTTTGAGCTAACTGCCTAAGTACATGTTCAAATGACTTACTACAAAGAAGGGATAAAGTGGATTTAAAAAGTAGCAAAAAACCCCACAAACCCATCTTCCTAATTTTGTAAACTCAAAATTTGGTAACCTCAACTTTGAAATGCTCTTCAAATGTAATTTTAATAACTATATTAACATTTGTGTACATGGTACATTTCCCTCATTTCCATATATGTTCTTTTTTGTTTTAGCATTAAGGAATGTTAAATACATACTCCTCATCCTGATGGATAAGGGAATAAGGTTTTCTAAATTAATTCCATGCCATGGCAGGTAAATATCTTATACAAATGCTAATACTTATTGCCAACTTATGTTCCACTTTCTCTGTCATCTGAGAATTCATTTATTCACTCACTCAAGAAATAGTTATTGGGCACACAATATAGATGTTAGGAACTAGGATAAAAGATAGTGTGGTGAGACATCATGAGATTAATCATGGCTCATGCCTTCAGGGCCCTCAACCCATTAGGAAGGATGTGTCTTTCTCCATTCTATCCACTGTAGACCATATTGCTTTCCTTTTCTCTGAACTCTTACTTGCAACTGGTACTACAAAGTTTAGTAATTATTTTGCTGTTATAGCCACCAAAATAAATTGTAAAACAAACATAGAACAAGTATATTTCTCCATTTAAATTCCCATGATACCATGCACAGTTCTGACAACACAACCTAAAAGTATTTATAGACTAAACAATGGATATGTGAATTACTTAGTATTGACAATTGTAATAGATTTCTTCATAGAAAACATTAGCTATTATAAAATTCTTTAAAACAAGAGGCAATATATAAATGACTTTTAAAGGGTAACAGTTTTTGAGGTTGCTGGAGAAGAGTAATATGTAATATGTGCAATGATATCGAGGCATAAAATGGCATATAATTTAATAACTATTTAGTGGCTACTCTGTACCAGGTACAGCACATTCATTCTATGTGCTTATGTATACTGACTCATCTAATCCTCATAACCTTTCTGTAAGATAGTACTAATTATTCCAATTTTAAAAATTAGAAATTAGAAGTACAAAGAGCCTAGGTAACTTGCTCAAATCACAGAATTACCAAGTGGCATAACACAATTTTGAACCAAGCCATCCAGTTCCATAGTCCATGTTCTCAGACAATCTATAATACATCTCAAAGGAAAAGGGCTTGTCATTCAAATATGTTATAAATAATGTAACATCAGAATCAAGGGACCAGCTGGGGTCAGATTCTAATAATCAATTACAATATGCAAGGTAGAATGGAAGTAATATTTTAAACATAAAGATTTATGAAAAAATAAGGATCTAAGAGAAAGGATGCAGACATTAAATTCTTAAAGGAAACATTTCTGCAGGACTATATAAAATGAACTGAGTTTGTAAGGTATGTGGAGGGTTTTTAAACAACAAGGAGGTAACATGATAATATTTAAAAACTATGAACTGTAGAATCAGTAGCACATACAAATACTGGCTGGGTAATCATTAGTGTTGTTTACTGAAATTTCTAGTTCTCCTTCCAGGTATACCTCTTTGTCCCCATTAAATTAAGAAACTGAGGTGTATTGCTTTGACCAAAGAAATGCATACACAAGTTCTTTCTGGGTGGAAAACTTTAACATACAATGCATGATTTGCCAGTTCTCCTAATTCCTAAGGTGGGACGTTCATTTTCAATGTTCTCATCTTGAGATTTTGGTGTTTATTACTACAGAATAACCTATACTATCCTGAGAGACACACAGGCTTTAGCACTTAATAGTTCATTTTAATTCGTTTTACAACTCTAAACCTCCATCTCCTCACATAATATTGGTATGATGAGGATACCTGGGTTTTAATGTTGTTGTTGCTCTTGTATTTTGTTTGGCCTATCCTTTTTCTTCATGCCTGACATAAAGCTGTTAATTGGCAGATGCTAATTCATAGGGAATCAACTAAACAAGTAACAGAAGTACAAACATGAGGATTCTAAAGACAGTTTTGAGGCAAAATGAACAGAATTTGTGTCCAATTTGGTACATAGAATATTAAGAAAAAAAGAAAAGGAAATGAAGATGATTCCAAGTTTCCAACTTGCAGAATATAAGGTGAATAAAATAAAATAAAATACCAAGGAGGTGCTGTTGAAAGAGTAATATACTTCAGTTATCTGAAACAAGACATTTATATGTACTAATTTTGCATTGGAGGCTCTGAAACTAAGAGTATAGATTCAATCTAAAGTTATGATTTTAAAAACAATCATCATGTAAATAATTGAACAGTTGGGAGATTGTGGTCATAGGAAACTTAAGAGATTAAAAGCCTAAAGAACGAAACTTTTAGGTCAGGATTGGTAGGAGAGGCCAAGCTAAAAGACTAAATGTGTTGAAATAGCAAGAAAAATTGTTTCCTGGACGTGAAGGGGTGGGGGGGGGGGGAGTCAGAAAATATAGTGGAGTTCTCACTATAAATACTTTGAAGATGTTAAGTTTAATAACAGAGGTTTCTATAGTTACTAGAATGTCACAATATGGTTATTGCTTTACTTGTGTAGATAATTTTTAAAAATTTTTCTTCTGCTCATTATTGGAAGAAATGTTGATGGGAAACAATCATGAAGTAAAGACCAGAACCCAAGTAAGAATAAAAAGAAAAAGAAAGGTGTTTCTCTTTATTTTTCCCTAAATTAAGATGCCTAAAATGTTGAAAAATCTGCTACAGGCTACTGAAACCCACTGACCCATCATTGTGAACATTCCAGACACAGAACAAAATGATGACATAGATTAATTTTTCCTATTGTTCTTTTACTTCCTCCTTCAGTATCTTGCCCTTGGAATTACCTTTGGTCAAGTGAAATTAAGAGAAAATATTGGAAACAGGATTCTAGCACTGTTTTAGAAACTAAATTCATGTAAGTTATTTAAATCTCAGACTCTCATGTTCCTCAAATGGAAAAGAAATGAAATAATAGAATGTAACCAGTGAAATTGTTCAAAGTTTAATTGTGATAATATATGTTAAATGTTCACAAAACTTCAGAAACTCTAAGTGTGTTTCCTTGTCTCTTCCTTTTATTAATTGTAGTTTTTCAATTTTCAGAGGAACATTTTCACCTGGCTATCATAAAATTCTCTTTGTATTTTATTCCTTCCAGAGAAGATTTTACTTCTGGAAAATAAATAATATTTCAGAAGATAATTTAAAAAGAAAGAATTTTTAATAGACTTAATTCTACAGTTTAACAAAATTGAAGGCGGATATTTGTAGAACATTTCTATTCTGAGACAACTGCATTTAAAACAAAGGTTCTCAGCTATTTTGTCTGGAGCTAGGGAAGATGATGGAGTAGGAGGACCCTGAACTCACCCCACCCCATATTTTCAACTAGACCATCTATATCCAAGTCAATAAACCACAGAGTGATCTGAAGACTGGCAGAACAAACTCTAAAACTAAATATAGGGAAGAAGCTGCATCTGAAAGGTTAGGAAGGTCAGTAAAGTAGAGGGAGCTGAACACAGAGAAGGCAGAGAAATGGGCCCTTGCACCAGGGAGCTCACCAAGGGAAGACTACTCCCCATAATGTTTGGCTTTAAAAGCCAGAGGGGCTGAATTCCATGAGTTTGTAAAAACAGTGGGACTTGGAACTTGGAGGTTTAAAAGTCAACAGATTCAACACTGGGCAAGTTGTAAAGACTAGAGATAGCCCTTAAAGAAACAGTAGTCTGCATGGAGAGGCAACATAAAAATGACAATTTAGACAAGCTGGGAGAAAATGGGAGACAGATCTGTTAATACTTATTTCAGAGCATGTTGAGAGACTTCTACAAAAATGAGGGAATTGGCAGGTGCCATTTTCCTTCCCTGACCCCCAACATAAAAACAGGGACATCTGTGGAGGTAGGCTTATGGAGACACTTGCTACAGAAACCAATAGCATTACGCCATACCCACAAGTTTTTCTGAGAGCTCGCCTATTCCAAGCCTTCTAGCCTTAGCCCTGGGCTCAGAGCAGATTTTGTTAAAGCCACACATGTGCCTTACCCAGGTGCCAGGTGCACAGCTGCCACTAAAGCCCACACAATTCACTGCACTGCACCCAGCCATGGTCCCCCAGATGTCATCATGCATGGAGCCCAGCCACACAACCCTAGCCACTGTTGTCCATCTAACCCTACTTTACCCAACCATTGTAGCATGCTGTGCCCATCATCATGCTCCCAGCCACACTGGCATGCAACCCTCATCCACTATAGCTTTTCATAAGATCTGGCATAGGACTAGTGGCCCATATCAAATTTTGCTAACACTGCCACCCTGCTTTCAAGTTCCCCAGTCGGCACACCCCATCAGAACTGGACTGCCTGGGCCCCACTAAAAATATAGAGACTAAGTGCAACCTATAAAAGGGAGAGTGCATTCAGATTACTGCAGTGAAAGGAAAAGGGACCAAAACAACAGTAGGGTGCAAGCAACACACACAGGATACTCTCCTGAAGTACCTGAAGGTTCTGATGAACATGGCACTGAAGGGCACTCCAGGACCTATTCTTCATAAACAGCACTAGTTTTAAGGACAGAAGACACAGAGGACTTTCTTACCAGACAGAAACAGACACAGAGAGACATAAAATTAAAAGACAAAGAAATCTATCCCAAATGAAAGAATAGGAAAAGGCCATGGCCACAGATCTACTAACATAACTGAGAGGGAACTTAAAGCATTGATCACAAGGATACTCAGTGGACTTGAGAAAAAAGTGGATAAGATATGTGAGACCCTTAACATAGAGATAAGGAGTAACAGCAGAGAAAAAGTGTATAATAAACAAAATGAGAAACACACTTGATGGAAGAAAGAGCAGGATGGAAGAAAAAGAGGATGAATTAGTGACCTAAAAGAGTAATGGAAAGTAATCAAGCTGAACAAAAGAGAGAGAAAAGAATTATACAAAAAAAGAATACACTCCATGACTCCATAAAAAATAATAACATTCTTATTATAGGAGTCCTAAAAGAGGAAAAGAGAGAAAAGGAGGCAGAAAATTTATATGAAGAAATAATAGCTGAAAACCTCTCTAATCTGGGGAAGGAAACAGATATCCAGATCTAGGAGAACATAGAGAATGAACAAACATCAACAAAAGTAGATGTGCACCAAGATATAATTAAATTTGCAACTATAGCGAAAAAGAAAAAAATTGAAAGCAGAAAGACAAACAAAAAAAAAGTCATTAACTTGAAAGGGAAAACTCCTCAGCTAGCAGAAGATTTTTCAACATAAACTTTAAACCAGAAAAGAGGGCATGATATATTAAAAGTGCTGAATGGGAAAAACCATCAGCCAAAAATATTATATCCAGCAAGGCTATCATTCAGAATAAAAGGAAAATCAAGAGTTTTCCAGACAATCAAAAGTTTAAGGGATTAATGACCATTAAACCAGCTCTTCAAGAAATATTAAAAGGTACACTGTAGGACACCAGAGTGGTTCCATCGGTTGAGCATGTGACTCTTGATTTCCACTCAGGTCATGATCCCAAGGTCTTGGACTCAAGCCCTGTGTCAGGTTCCGTACTGAGCATGGAGCCTGCTTAAGACTCTTTTTGTCTTTCTTTCTGTCCCTCTCCTCTGCTCACATGCTCTCTCTCTGAGAAAAGAAAAAGAAAAGAAAAGAAAAAGAAAGAGACACTAAGAAAAAAGAACACTCTGAGTGAAAAGGAAAGACTAAAAGTGACCCTGTATAGAGGTAGGAAACACAAAAGCAGTACAAATTAATATCATTTCTGTAAAAAATTAGTCAAGGAACTCAGAAAAAAAAAGAGATATGAAATAAAAGAACATATACCTAACATGTGGGGATAAAAGGAGTAAAGTATGAGTACAAACTTCAACGACCATCAACTTAATATGGACTGTTATATGCAGAACAGGTTATATATAAACCTAATGGTAACCATATATCAAAAACCACTAATAAATATGCAAAGAATAACAAAGAAGATCAGCAAACCATGAAAGAGGAAACACAAGAAGGAATCAGAGAAAATCTCAGGAAATAACAACAGATAATAAAATGATGAGAAATCCATATCAGTAATCACTTTGAATATAAATGGACTAAATGCTCCAATCAAAGACATAGGGTGGGGGGAGGCAGTTAAGATGGTAGAGCACATTGGAGACCCTGAGCTTGTCCCCTCCCTGAAACACAGCCATATCAGCACCAAACCATTTTGAACACCTAGGAAATTGATATGAGAATAAACACAATGATCTGCATAACTTTAGCCACAGAACTCAGCAGCTATATGGTGTGGAATGGTGAACAGGGGGAGAGAAAAGTCATGAAGGGTAGGGAGCTGTTTTTGTAGAGAGAACAGAGAAAGATAAAGAGGGAGAATGCAGTGCACTGGGAGAGTGCAAGAAAAGCATGCTCCCAAAAGTAGCTGGACAGAAAGAGTGAAAACAATGGTAGGGGACTGAATAAGTAATCTATTCCCCAAAACTATTGGCAGAAAGAAAGGAGAGGTTTTCAATACCACCAGGATGCTATAAACATTGCAGCATAGAGTCTGAAGTTTTGGAGCTCAGTGCTTGGTGGTGCTCTAGTGAGGAAGCAGAGTGAATCCCCAGGAGCAGGCAGCAGTATATGAAGTGTCCATGTGCCAAATGGGGAGAAGCAGTTCCCCTGCTTGGAGTGCATTTGGTAGAAGCCTTATGGCCTCCCTACGGGCAAAGGTCCCAGTAGATCCCAGAGAACAGCCACATTTTGCTGGTATCAGGACAAAGACACTGGTATTGGGACAAAGATGTCAGAATGTAGGGAAACCTGGCACTTGCTGTGTATTGTAGTTTGCCATAATCTCTGAACCTCTGCCACTACATGATTGCAAGAACGTCTTCTGGGGCAAGTCAGCACCAGCTGTTGCTTAGTGCCCCCAGAGAGTCAGCGTAGGTCCAAGCCATAGGGGTCTCTGAAGTGTGGAGTTTTGAAACACAACCCCATCTGAGATAAAACTCTGGAGGCAGGTGCCACCTGGAAGTCTGATGGCTTGGACATGAACAGGGTAGAGGCAAGGAGTAGATGGAAGCCTGTGACAAAGGAGGGGTGATTGATCGTGGGGCAGTGAGAATATGAAGTTCCTGTGCCAGAGACTATAAAGTTGGGTGAAGCCATTTCCACTTCTCATGTGCACCACCCTGATTCACCCCAGTAAGCTAAGCAGGGCCGCCTAGTGGAGAACAGAGCCATTACACCAAACCCCGCCCAACTGTGTCTTCCAAGCACATTCCCTAGAAGACAAGCACAAGTGACTCCACCTGCTTAGGGTACAGCTATAGAAGGCTTCATAGTTTCAGTTCTAGGGGAAACTGGATGTAAATTCATTCTGTTTTCAGGATTCATTCTGTTTGCTAGTTCATTTTGTTCATTTTCTTCTATTTTTGCTTAAATTGTTTTTCTTTTTTTCTTTTTTTAAAAATTTCTTTTCTTCTTCATTCTTGGATACCGAAAGAAAATTTAGTTTTCATTTTTTAAATTTTTTTACTTCAGTTTTTAATTTTTTATTCTATTTCATTTTCTTTATTTCACTTTATTCTATTTTATTATATATATATTTTTTTATTTTTAAAATTTTTTTACCTTTTTCTTTTCTTTTCCTTCTTTCTCTATTCTGTCAACCTTCCTTCAAAAAGCAGACCAAAACACACCTAGGATCCAGCTTCCTTTATATATATTTTTTGTTTTATTTTTAATTTTTAAATTTTTTATTTTTTATTTAATTAATTTTTTTCTTCCTGCAAAATAGCAAAATGAAGGTATTTACCCAAAAGAAAGAAGAGGAAGAAATGACAGCCAGTGGCTTAATCAACACAGGTATAAGGGAGATGCCTAAAAATTACAACCACAGTAAAAAGAATACGAGGTGGGGTTGAAAAAGCAAAGAATCCCTTTCTGCAGAGATAAAATAAATAAAATCTAGTCAGGATGAAATTAAACATGCTGAACTAAGAGGCAAACTCGGATGGATGCCATGACTGCAAGGATAGATGAAGCAGAGCAGCAAACCAGCAATATAGAAAATCAAATTATTGAGAATAATGAAAAAGAAAAAAAGAATGAAACAAAGGCAAAAGAGCATGACACAAGACTCAGAGAACTCAGTAATTTATTAAAAACGAGTAACATCCAAATTATATGAGTCCCAGAAGATGAAGAGAGAGAAAAAGGGGCAGAAGTTTTATGTTAGCAAATTATACTGGAAAACGTTTCTGATCTGGGGAAGAACACAGATATCAAAATCAAAGAAGACAAAGAACTCCGATTAGATTCAACAAAAACCGACCATCACTAAGGCATATCATAGTCAAATTCACAAAATACACAGATAACAGAGGATTTTGAACAGAGCAATGGAAAAAAAAAGTCCCTTAACCTATAAGGGAAGACAGATCAGGTTCACAACAGACCTATCCACAGGAACGTGGCAGGCCAGAAAGGAGTGGCAGGATATATTCAATGTGCTGAATTGGAAAAATATACAGCCAAGAATTCTTTATCCAGCAAGGCTGTCATTCAGAATAGGAGAGATAAAATGTTTCCCAAACAAAAAGTAAAGGAGTTCATGAAAGCCATCTCTACGTGAAATTTTAAGGGAGACCCTTTGAGGGAGAAAAGACAAAACAAAACAAAAAAGACCAAAAGCAACAAAGACTAGAAAGGACAAGAGAACATCACCAGAAACCAACGCAACAGGCAACACAATGGCACTAAACTTATATTTTTCAGTACTCATTCTAAATGTCAATGGACTAAATGCTCCAATCAAAAGAAAATGGGTATAAGAATGGATAAGAAAATAATACCCATCTATATGCTGCTTACAAGAGACTCATTTTAGACCCAAAGTCACCTGCATATTGAAAGTAAGGGGATGGAGAATCATCTATCATGCTAATGGAGATCAAAAAAAAAAAAAAAGCTGGAGTAGCCATACTTACATCAGACAAATTAAATTTTAAAATAAAGACTGTAACAAGAGATGAGGAAGGCCATTATATCATAATTAACGGATCTATCCACCAAGAAGATTAAACAATTGCAAATATTTATGCCCCCAACGTGAAACACCCAAATATACAAACAGTTAATCACAAACATAAAAAAAAAATTCATTGATATCAATACCATAATAGGAGAATTCAACACCCCAATTACAGCAATGGACAGATCATCTAAGCATAACATCAACAAAGAAACGATGGCTTTGAATGACATGCTGGATGGATGGACTAATAGATATATTCAGAACATTTCATCCTAAAGCTGTAGAATACACATTCTTCTCGAGGCCGCATGGAACATTCTCCAGAATAGATCACATCCTGTGTCCCAAATGAGCCCTCAATAAGATCAAAAAGATCGGGATCATATTTTGCATATTTTCAGACCATAAAGCAATGAAACTCAAAATCAGCCACCAAGAAAAAAACTGGGAAGACCGTGAATACTTGGAAATTAAAGAACATCCTACTAAAGAATGAATGGGTTCACCACAAAATTAAAGAGGAAATTAAAAAGTACATGGAAGCCAATGAAAATGAAACATGACAGCCCAAAACCTCTGGGATGCAACCAGAGCGGTCATAAGAGGGATGTATATAGCAATCCATCTCTTCATAAAGAAGGAAAAAAGCTCTCAAATATACAACCTAATCTTACACCTAAAGGGGTTGGTAAAAGAACAGCAAATAAAGCCCAAAAACAGCATAAGAAGGGAAATAATAAAGATTAGAGCAGAAATCAATGATATTGAGGCAAACAAACAAACAAAACAAAACAAATAAAAAAACAGAAGAACAAATCAATGAAACCAGGATCTGGTTTTTTGAAAGAATTAACAGAATTGATAAACACCTAGCCAGATTGATCAAAAAGAAAAAAAAAAAGGACCCAAATAAATAAAATCACTAATGAATGAGGAGAAATCACAACAAACATTGTAGAAATACAAACAATATTGTGAGCAATTATATGCCAACAAATTGGCAAACTGGAAGAAATGAACAGAATCCTAGAAACATATAAACTACCAAAATGAAACAGAAAGAAATGGGAAATTTGAATAGACCCATAACCAGTAAAGAAATTGAATCAGTAATCAAAAATTTCCCAACAAACAAGATTCCAGGGCTGGATGGTTTTCCAGAGGAATTCGAACAAACATTTAAAGAAGAGTTAACAACTATTCATTTTAAGGTGTTCAAAAAAATAGAGATGGAAGGAAAAAATTCCACACTAATTCTACAAGCCAGCATTACCTTGATTCTAAAACCAGACAAAGACCCCCCAAAAAAGGGGAACTACAGACCAATTTCCCTGATGAACATGGATGCAAAAATTCTCAACAGGATGCTAACAAAACAGGTCCAACAATACATTAAAGGAATTATTCACCATGATCAAGTGGGATTTATTGCTGGGATGCTGGGCTGGTTCAATACCTACAAATCAAACAATCGGATACATCACATTAATAAAAGAAAGGATAAGAACCCAAGATCCTCTCAACAGATACTGAAAAAGCATCTGAAAAAATACAGCATCATTTCTTGATAAAAAAACCTGAAGATAAAAATCTCTCAAGGGATAGAAGGATCATACCTCAAGATCATAAAGGCCATAGACAAAAACCCACCTCTAATATCATCCTCAATGGGAAAACTCTCAGAGCTTTCCTGCTAAGGTCAGGAACACAACAAGGATGTTCACTCTCACCACTGTTACTCAAAATAGTGTTGGAAGTCCTAGCCTCAGCAATCAGACAACACAAATAAAAGACATCCAAATTGGCAAGGAGGAAGTCAAACTTTCACTCTTCGAGATGACATGATACGCTATGTGGAAAACCCAAAAGACTCCACCAAATAAAAACTGCTAGAACTGGTCCACAAATTCAGCAAAATCATGGGACACAAAATCAATGTACAGAAATCAGTTCAATTTCCATATACCAATAATGAAGATGCAGGAGGAATCAAGAAATTGATCCCATTTACAACTGCACCAGAAAGCATTAAATACCTAGCAATCAACCTCACCAAGGAGGTGAAAATCTATACACTGAAAATTATAGAAAGCTTATGAAAGAAATTGAAGACACAAAAGAATGGAAAAAATATTCCATACTCATGGACTGGAAGAAAACAATGTACATATTCAATGAAATCCCTATCAAAACCATACCAGCATTCTTTAAAGAGCTAAAACAAACAATCCTAAAATTAGTGTGGAACCAGAAAATACCCCAAATAGCCAAAGTAATGTTGAAAAAGAAAACCAGAGAGTTGCGGCAAGATGGCGGCTTAGGAGGACTCTGGACTCACCGCATGTCCTGCTGATCACTTAGATTCCATCTACACCTGCCTAAATAACCCAGAAAACGGCCAGAGGATTAGCAGAACAGAGTCGCCGGAGCCAAACGCAGACGAGAGGCCCACGGAAGAGGGTAGGAAGGGCGGTGAGGCTGTGCGCGCTCCACGGACTGGCGGGAGGGAGCCGGGGCGGAGGGGCGGCTCGCCAGCCAAGCAGAGCCCCCAAGTCTGGCTTGCAAAAGCGGAGGGGCCGGGCGGACTGTGTTCCGACAGCAAGCGCGACTTAGCGTCTGGGAGGTCATAAGTTAACAGCTCTGCTCGGAAAGCGGGAAGGCTGGAGGACAAAGGGAGGGAGAGCTGCTGAGCCCCCTGACAACAGAGCTCAGTTTGGTGGGGAACAAAGGCGCTCGCCAGCGCCATCTCCCCAGCCCATCCCCCAGCCGAAATCCCAAAGAGAACCAGTTCCTGCCAGGGAACTTGCTCGCTCCGCGCAAACACCCAACTCTGTGCTTCTGCGGAGCCAAACCTCCGGCAGCGGATCTGACTCCCTCCTGCTGCCACAGGGCCCCTCCTGAAGTGGATCACCTAAGGAGAAGCGATCTAAGCCTGCCCCTCCTGCCCCCGAGCACCTTGCCTACCCACCCCAGCTAATACGCCAGATCCCCAGCATCACAAGCCTGGCAGGGTGCAAGTAGCCCAGACGAGCCACACCACCCCACAGTGAATCCCGCCCCTAGGAGAGGGGAAGAGAAGGCACACACCAGTCTGACTGTGGCCCCAGCGGTGGGCTGGGGGCAGACATCAGGTCTGACTGCGGCCCCGCCCACCAACTCCAGTTATAGACCACAGCACAGGGGAAGTGCCCTGCAGGTCCACACCACGCCAGGGACTATCCAAAATGACCAAGCGGAAGAATTCCCCTCAGAAGAATCTCCAGGAAATAACAACAGCTAATGAGCTGATCAAAAAGGACTTAAATAACATAACAGAAAGTGAATTTAGAATAATAGTCATAAAATTAATCGCTGGGCTTGAAAACAGTATACAGGACAGCAGAGAATCTCTTGCTACAGAGATCAAGGGACTAAGGAACAGTCACGAGGAGCTGAAAAACGCTTTAAACGAAATGCATAACAAAATGGAAACCACCACAGCTCCGCTTGAAGAGGCAGAGGAGAGAATAGGTGAACTAGAAGATAAAGTTATGGAAAAAGAGGAAGCTGAGAAAAAGAGAGATAAAAAAATCCAGGAGTATGAGGGGAAAATTAGAGAACTAAGTGATACACTAAAAAGAAATAATATACGCATAATTAGTATCCCAGAGGAGGAAGAGAGAGGGAAAGGTGCTGAAGGGGTACTTGAAGAAATAATAGCTGAGAACTTCCCTGAACTGGGGAAGGAAAAAGGCATTGAAATCCAAGAGGCACAGAGAACTCCCTTCAGACGTAACTTGAATCGATCTTCTGCACGACATATCATAGTGAAACTGGCAAAATACAAGGATAAAGAGAAAATTCTGAAAGCAGCAAGGGGTAAACGTGCCCTCACATATAAAGGGAGACCTATAAGACTCGTGACTGATCTCTCTTTTGAAACTTGGCAGGCCAGAAAGAATTGGCACGAGATTTTCGGGGTGCTAGACAGAAAAAATATGCAGCCAAGAATCCTTTATCCAGCAAGTCTGTCATTTAGAATAGAAGGAGAGATAAAGGTCTTCCCAAACAAACAAAAACTGAAGGAATTTGTCACCACTAAACCAGCCCTACAAGAGATCCTAAGGGGGACCCTGTGAGACAAAGTCCCAGAGACATCACTATAAGCATAAAACATACAGACATCACAATGACTCTAAACCCGTATCTTTCTATAATAACACTGAATGTAAATGGATTAAATGCGCCAACCAAAAGACATAGGGTATCAGAATGGATAAAAAAACAAGACCCATCTATTTGCTGTCTACAAGAGACTCATTTTAGACCTGAGGACACCTTTAGATTGAGAGTGAGGGGATGGAGAACTATTTATCATGCGACTGGAAGCCAAAAGAAAGCTGGAGTAGCCATACTTATATCAGACAAACTAGACTTTAAATTAAAGGCTGTAACAAGAGATGAAGAAGGACATTATATAATAGTTACAGGGTCTATCCATCAGGAAGAGCTAACAATTATAAATGTCTATGCACCGAATACCGGAGCCCCCAAATATATAAAACAATTACTCATAAACATAAGCAACCTTATTGATAAGAATGTGGTAATTGCAGGGGACTTTAATACACCACTTACAGAAATGGATAGATCATCTAGACACACGGTCAATAAAGAAACAAGGGCCCTGAATGAGACATTGGATCAGATGGACTTGACAGATATATTTAGAACTCTGCATCCCAAAGCAACAGAATATACTTTCTTCTCGAGTGCACATGGAACATTCTCCAAGATAGATCATATACTGGGTCACAAAACAGCCCTTCATAAGTTTACAAGAATTGAAATTATACCATGCTTACTTTCAGACCACAATGCTATGAAGCTTGAAATCAACCACAGAAAAAAGTCTGGAAAACCTCCAAAAGCATGGAGGTTAAAGAACACCCTACTAACGAATGAGTGGGTCAACCAGGCAATTAGAGAAGAAATTAAAAAATATATGGAAACAAACGAAAATGAAAATACAACAATCCAAACGCTTTGGGACGCAGCAAAGGCAGTCCTGAGAGGAAAATACATTGCAATCCAGGCCTATCTCAAGAAACAAGAAAAATCCCAAATACAAAATCTAACAGCACACCTAAAGGAACTAGAAGCAGAACAGCAAAGGCAGCCTAAGCCCAGCAGAAGAAGAGAAATAATAAAGATCAGAGCAGAAATAAACAATATAGAATCTAAAAAAACTGTAGAGCAGATCAACGAAACCAAGAGTTGGTTTTTTGAAAAAATAAACAAAATTGACAAACCTCTAGCCAGGCTTCTCAAAAAGAAAAGGGAGATGACCCAAATAGATAAAATCATGAATAAAAATGGAATTATTACAACCAATCCCTCAGAGATACAAACAATTATCAGGGAATACTATGAAAACTTATATGCCAACAAATTGGACAACCTGGAAGAAATGGACAAATTCCTGAACACCCACACTCTTCCAAAACTCAATCAGGAGGAAATAGAAAGCTTGAACAGACCCATAACCAGCGAAGAAATTGAATCGGTTATCAAAAATCTCCCAACAAATAAGAGTCCAGGACCAGATGGCTTCCCAGGGGAGTTCTACCAGACGTTTAAAGCAGAGATAATACCTATCCTTCTCAAGCTATTCCAAGAAATAGAAAGGGAAGGAAAACTTCCAGACTCATTCTATGAAGCCAGTATTACTTTGATTCCTAAACCAGACAGAGACCCAGTAAAAAAAGAGAACTACAGGCCAATATCCCTGATGAATATGGATGCAAAAATTCTCAATAAGATACTAGCAAATCGAATTCAACGGCATATAAAAAGAATTATTCACCATGATCAAGTGGGATTCATTCCTGGGATGCAGGGCTGGTTCAACATTCGCAAATCAATCAACGTGATACATCACATTAACAAAAAAAAAGAGAAGAACCATATGATCCTGTCAATCGATGCAGAAAAGGCCTTCGACAAAATCCAGCACCCTTTCTTAATAAAAACCCTTGAGAAAGTTGGGATAGAAGGAACATACTTAAAGATCATAAAAGCCATTTATGAAAAGCCCACAGCTAACATCATCCTCAACGGGGAAAAACTGAGAGCTTTTTCCCTGAGATCAGGAACACGACAAGGATGCCCACTCTCACCGCTGCTGTTTAACATAGTGCTGGAAGTTCTAGCATCAGCAATCAGACAACAAAAGGAAATCAAAGGCATCAAAATTGGCAAAGATGAAGTCAAGCTTTCGCTTTTTGCAGATGACATGATTTATACATGGAAAATCCGATAGACTCCACCAAAAGTCTGCTAGAACTGATACAGGATTTCAGCAAAGTTGCAGGATACAAAATCAATGTACAGAAATCAGTTGCATTCTTATACACTAACAATGAAGCAACAGAAAGACAAATAAAGAAACTGATCCCATTCACAATTGCACCAAGAAGCATGAAATACCTAGGAATAAATCTAACCAAAGATGTAAAGGATCTGTATGCTGAAAACTATAGAAAGCTTATGAAGGAAATTGAAGAAGATTTAAAGAAATGGAAAGACATTCCCTGCTCATGGATTGGAAAAATAAATATTGTCAAAATGTCAATACTACCCAAAGCTATCTACACATTCAATGCAATCCCAATCAAAATTGCACCAGCATTCTTCTCGAAACTAGAACAAGCAATCCTAAAATTCATATGGAACCACAAAAGGCCCCGAATAGCCAAAGGAATTTTGAAGAAGAAGACCAAAGCAGGAGGCATCACAATCCCAGACTTTAGCCTCTACTACAAAGCTGTCATCATCAAGACAGCATGGTATTGGCACCAAAACAGACACATAGACCAATGGAATAGAATAGAAACCCCAGAACTAGACCCACAAACGTATGGCCAACTCATCTTTGACAAAGCAGGAAAGAACATCCAATGGAAAAAAGACAGCCTCTTTAACAAATGGTGCTGGGAGAACTGGACAGCAACATGCAGAAGGTTGAAACTAGACCACTTTCTCACACCATTCACAAAAATAAACTCAAAATGGATAAAGGACCTCAATGTGAGACAGGAAACCATCAAAACCTTAGAGGAGAAAGCAGGAAAAGACCTCTCTGACCTCAGCCGTAGCAATCTCTTCCTCGACACATCCCCAAAGGCAAGGGAATTAAAAGCAAAAGTGAATTACTGGGACCTTATGAAGATAAAAAGCTTCTGCACAGCAAAGGAAACAACCAACAAAACTAAAAGGCAACCAACGGAATGGGAAAAGATATTCGCAAATGACATATCGGACAAAGGGCTAGTATCCAAAATCTATAAAGAGCTCACCAAACTCCACACCCGAAAAACAAATAACCCAGTGAAGAAATGGGCAGAAAACATGAATAGACACTTCTCTAAAGAAGACATCCGGATGGCCAACAGGCACATGAAAAGATGTTCAGCGTCGCTCCTTATCAGGGAAATACAAATCAAAACCACACTCAGGTATCACCTCACGCCAGTCAGAGTGGCCAAAATGAACAAATCAGGAGACTATAGATGCTGGCGAGGATGTGGAGAAACGGGAACCCTCTTGCACTGTTGGTGGGAATGCAAATTGGTGCAGCCGCTCTGGAAAGCAGTGTGGAGGTTCCTCAGAAAATTAAAAATAGACCTACCCTATGACCCAGCAATAGCACTGCTAGGAATTTATCCAAGGGATACAGGAGCACTGATGCATAGGGCCACTTGTACCCCAATGTTCATAGCAGCACTCTCAACAATAGCCAAATTATGGAAAGAGCCTAAATGTCCATCCACTGATGAATGGATAAAGAAATTGTGGTTTATATACACAATGGAATATTACGTGGCAATGAGAAAAAATGAAATATGGCCTTTTGTAGCAACGTGGATGGAACTGGAGAGTGTGATGCTAAGTGAAATAAGCCATACAGAGAAAGACAGATACCATATGGTTTCACTCTTATGTGGATCCTGAGAAACTTAACAGGAACCCATGGGGGAGGGGAAGAAAAAAAAAAAAAGAGGTTAGAATGGGAGATAGCCAAAGCATAAGAGACTGTTAAAAACTGAGAACAAACTGAGGGTTGATGGGGGGTGGGAGGGAGGAGAGGGTGGGTGATGGGTATTGAGGAGGGCACCTTTTGGGATGAGCACTGGGTGTTGTATGGAAACCAATTTGTCAATAAATTTCATAAATAAATAAATAAATAAATAATAAATAAATAAATAAATAAATAAAAGAAAAAGAAAACCAAAGCAGGAGGCATCACAATCCCGAACTTCAAACTATACTACAAAGCTGTAATCATCAAGACAGTATAGTACTGGCACAAGATCAGACAGAGAGATCAATGGAACAGAATAGAGAACCCAGAAATTGACCCACAAACATATGGCCAACTAATCTTTGACAAAGCAGGAAAGAATACCTAATGGGGAAAAAAAAGAGTCTCTTCAGCAAATAGTGCTGGGAAAACTGGACAGTGACAGGCAGAAGAATGAACCTAGACCACTTTCTTACACCATATGCAAAAATAAACTCAAAATGGATGAAAGACCTAAATATAAGACAGGAAGATATAAAAATCCTCGAGGAGAAAACAGGCAACAACTTCTTTGACCTCAGCCACATCTTACTTAATATGTCTCTAGAAGCAAGGGAGCAAAAGCAAAAATGAACTATTGGGAACTCATCAAGATAAAAAGCTTCTGCACAGCAAAGGAAACAATCAGCAAAACTAAGAGGCAACTAACAGAATGGGAGAAGATATTTGCAAGTGACATATCAGGTAAAGGGTTAGTATCCAAAATCTATAAAGAACTTATCAACTCAACACCCCAAAACAATTCAGTGAACAAAAGGGCAGAAGACATGTTTAGACCAAAACATCCAGATGGGCTAACAGACACATGAAAATAAATTCTCAACATCACTCATCATCAGGGAAATACAAATCAAAACCACACTTTAGTGGTTTATTTAGTATATTTACTTATTTTTTGAGAAAGAGTGAATAGGGGAGGGGCAGAGAGAGAGAGAGGAAGAGAGAGAATCCTAAGCAGGCTTCACACTGTCAGCACAGAGCCCAATGTGGGGCTTGAACTCATGACCCATGAAATCATGACCTGAGCTGAAATCAGAAGTTGGATACTTAACTGACTGAGCCACCGAGGTGCCCCAGAAACCCTTAGAGGTTTTGCAGTTACAGCATCCTTCTGGATTTTGCAAAACAAGACTGAATGCAAAAAAACAGTGAGGTAGTAGGGTCAGAGTCAAAAGCTAAAAGTCAGAGTCAAAAGCTAAAAATTTATGTTACCTACTACCAAACATGGTTCTAAGTGCTGCGAGATGAAATGTAAAAAAAAAAACACAATTTGGCTTCTTAAGGAATGTATAATCTTGCAGAATACACATCAGATCCCTATGAAAACACAATTAGCATTAGCGACTGAAAGTGGTAAGGATGAGATAAATAGAGATTTGTTATAAATGCTATGGAAAGAAGAGAACATGGGATTAAGTAATGTCACTGTTAAGTGCCATGTTTCAGGTACTGCATTAAGGTCTACTTATCTCACAGAACTATCCATTTCAGTCATGCCTTGATAACAATGAAAGTTTGCCTAAGATTTGGCTAGTGTTTCCCTAAGCCTCAAATACCTTTTTGACATGTGTATTTTCCTACTTAATTCTGTAATCAAAGAAGTTGAATTCCAGTGATCATAGGATACTTGTATGTGTTCATAAAAAGATTAAATGAAAGAAGTAGGATTTGAAACCAAATTTGTTTCACTCCAAAACTCTTTTCACTTGGCTACTCTCCCCTGCGCTCCTTCACCTATGTCCCTATAGCATTGTTAGATACATGCTTTTTAGATACAGAATCAAGAATATTAAAATAATTAAGCATGGAAATTACTACTTTTCATTTTGTCTTTTCCCAATAATCCTAAGAAAGTCAATTCAGTATCTTTATGGTTCATAAAGTAATGATAATTACTTTTAGTTATTAGATCATAAGTATTTTCTAAAATATCTGTTGCCAGACTGTGAGCTCCATGACAGCACAATGTCTTATTCATCATTGTATCTCTAAGTTTAGCATAATTCTGGTTCCATAATAGGTACTTTATAAATTATATTGCATTGAATCCTTCATCCTATCTTTTCATCTTCTCTGATAGCAATACAAATAGACAAAATGTTATTACATATTTATATACATATTTTGTAAGAATCTCAGGTAGACTCTAGGTATAATAATATATAAAGTGCTTTGAATCTGTATCATATATATGGAAGTATAGATTCCATAATATACTTCTATAAAAAGCCACAGCACTGTTTTGTTCATAGCAGCTCTAATGACATAAAATTTACACGTCACTCAACTCACCTTTTATTCTTATGGCAAAGCAGTTAAGTGATAAGAATGTCACCTGAGCACTTATTATGTTACCTCCATTAATTCTCATAACATCAAGGCAAAGTAATCTGTATCCTGATTTCAAAAATGAGAGTGAGTTTTACAAAAAGGTAGTAACATGACCATTTAAATAGTAAATAACAAGACTAGAATTTAACTTTAAGCTTTCTTGTTACCAAATCTCCCCCTCTCAAAGATGGCTATATTAAGAGGGGATCCTTCCTAAATAAATTCTATGGGAGCTAAAAAAAATTGCATTCAATTTCTTATATGTCTAAGAGCCCTAATATTAAGGCCCCACTCTGTACAAATTCCCCTTTAACATCTCTGTATAGACAATGAAAAATACAGTTTAATGTGTATGCTGAATTTTGGTAGACCTTGTGTTTAGAAACATCCAATCCTGAGATTAGGGTTGATGAAGGGAATAGGCAATAGTATTGAAAAGGTGGTGCTTGTGGCATAAATGCTATAAAACCCACTCTTGAGATTTAGGCATTGAACAAATCTCGGAGCCACACTGAAAAAATTACCACAAAAATTGTGTAATCTATCAAAAATTCAAACACCATCAGATGTAGCCCAAACTTAAAAGGATACCTGAATCATTTATATCCCAGGTCCAGCAAGAAGTGGCCTGAACTCTCTTAATCTTCTAGCAAAGGTAATGTTTAGGTAATGCAGTCTGATTAAAGATAACCTGTTTTGGCATAGGTATGAAGGAAAGCAAAAAAGATTCAAGAAGGTAGGTAAGTGTCTATTTCTGTATCTCCATTTTCTAGAACACAGCAAACACTTATTTGTTGAATGAATGTATGCCAATTGAAATAGAAGAAAAATGCTATTGGTGGGAATGTAAATTGGTACAGCCATGTGGAAACCATATAAAGATTTGTCAAAAAAATTTTAAAAATAGAAATACCATATGATCCAGTAATTACACTACTGGATATTTACCCAAAGGGGAAAAACACTCACTAATTTGAAAAGATACATCAACCTCTATGTTTAATGAAACATTACATATAATGGGCCAAGATATAGAAGCAATCCAAGTGTCCATTGATGGATGGATAAAGAAGAGCTGGTGTATTACTCAGCCATAAAAAAGAATGAGATCTTCCTGTTTGTAACAATATGGATGGACCTAGAGGGTATTATGCTTTGTGAAATAAGCCAGGCATAAAAAGACAAATACCATATGATTTTACTTACAAGTGGAATCTAAAGAACAAACAAAATCAGACTCAAAAATACAGAGAACAAATTGGTGTTGGCCAGAGGGGGGGGGTGGGTGGGTGTGAGAATGGGCAAAATAAAGAGGACTAAGAGGTATAAACTTCTAGTTATAAAACAAAGAAGTCAGACAATAAGTTTAACATAGGGGATACAGTCAATAATACTATAGTAACTTTATATGGTGACAGATGGTGACTACACTTATCATGAGGAGCATCACACGATGTATATAAATGTCAAATCACTATGTTGTACATCTGAAACTAACAATGTATGCCAATTATACTTTAATATCTTTTAAAAATAAAAAAGCCACCACAACAACGAAAAAAAAGAAAGAAAGAAAGAAAGAAAGAAAGAAAGAAAGAAAGAAAGAGGAAAGGAAAGGAAAGGAAAGGAAAGGAAAGGAAAGGAAAGGAAAGGAAAGGGAAGGAAAAGAAAAGAAGAAAAGAAAAGAAAAGAAAAGAAAAGAAAAGAAAAGAAAAGAAAAGAAAAGAATAGAAAATGAAGGTATGGAGCAAGAGCAAGTAAATATTTTGTGCTACTCCTATTTTGGGTTGTGCTTGAGTTCTCAGATTGACCAATGATAGACTGAAGAGGAGGTTTTCCCACCATCCACTGACTGAAATAGTTTAACAAATTTTCATTAATTCAGCTTCAGCTAAGTCAAATTATAAATAAGATGAAGTTTTTCTCATCAAGTTCATGAATGGCCAGTACCAAGAAACTACAGTGAAGTAATTTTTCAGTGCACAAATGGAGAGATCCATCTGTGAATAAGACTAGTTCCTTCTCCATAGTAAACTTGGCTATGACCAAGGATGATGGTCAGAGAAAACAAACTCATACTCAAAAGACTTTGTTACAAACAGTTACATCTTTGATAAATTTTGCTTTTCAGAGCATAGAGGCCTGGTGATTTTCAATCTCAGCAACTTCAGAGAAATTTTACCACCCTCACAGTATGGTAAGGGGAGGTTCAGTTTATACAACTTATATAATATATTACTATTTTCAGGTGCTACACCAAGAAAGGGAGTCTTAGCTTATCTTAGAGAGTATAGACCAAAAGAACATAGAAATTTAAATGTGTAAATTCCTTGACAACTCACTTTTCAATCTTTAATTTTAATTTATCTCTCTAGAGAGAAAAATCATTTATTTTATTTTTAAAGATTATTTATTTATTTTGATAGAGACAGAGAGCAGGAGGGCCAGAGAGAGAGGGAGAGAGAGAGAATCCCAAGCAGGCTCCACACTGTCAGTGCAGAGCCCCAGGCAGGACTTGAACTCACAAACCGTGAGATTATGACCTGAGCTGAAACTCAGTCAGACGTGTCGACTGACCCACCCAGGGGCCCCATCTCACTAGCCATTTCTAAAATAAAAAAAAGAATTTTCTTTATTATGTATAGGTAGGCATACACCCACACACATATCTAATTTCTTCCTAACTTTCCAAACTTAAAAAAAATGCCAAAGTATTAATTTTAAACTGTTCCACATATTCTAGATAGGGGAATCTTATAAACATGGTTAAAATTAATTTATAACCTGAAAATTAAATCTTACACAAGATGTGTCCCTTCAGGCCATGTTAGAGTACCTAATGGAATTGGCTCAAATTGGCCTTATCAAGTTCAAAAGCCTCTGAATTATTGCCCTAGGGAGTAACACAACTGAGACTAGTAATTCTGAACAAAACGCTAGCTTGAATTACTTTATTATTTTTGAAATACATTCCTTGCACATCACCCAAACCACTGCTGGCATTTCACAGGCAGCTGAAATATTCTTGGGGGCTAATACAGTACAGTGAAAGCAAGAGGCAATTTTTATTTAAAAACTCGAATAATTCCAAAATATTTACAACTTGGAGTCATGATCTTTACAGTATTGGGTGACAGCCAGGTACATAAAAGTTTTATGTTTCCCCCCTTACTTTAATTCTTGCTCATGCCCAAATTTTCACAATCAAGAATTTATAAATTTAGCTAGAGGCTTTGATCTTTATTAGAATGCAAAATCCCCAGGGTTAGTCTTAACTCTGGTAGTTACGTTAGTCTTTATTGAAGAAGGAAGATTTTGACAAGAGCCAGGGGAGAAGTTAAGGCTATCATCACTGAAGATGTCACTTCCGTATTAAATATGGACATGACCCAAAAGGTCACAAAGGGTTCATCTTAAGTTTAGCCTTAACAATGTATATGAGGCATCAACTGTTTGAACAACACCATCTAAGCACTGGTACGACTTATACCAGCCTTCAAGGAAAACATAGTCTACTCAGGCAGAACCCAATTTAAAATATGAGAAATTCCAAATGAATACCAAATGAATTCCCATTTTGTATTTCCTTTCACTTAAGTGTTTAAAAAAATTGTCTGAGTTAAAGTATTATCTTATAGTTGTTGGCAAGATCCCTAACAGTCCCTAGAATTTATATATAACTACTAACATTATTAAGGAAATATAAATAGGAGTTAACATTAGGAACTATGTCCTAAATAAGCCAATGTCTACATTATGCCAAAATAATCTATTCCATTTTTTTAAATATCTTCTTTATTTTTAAAATATCCATCAAAATTTCATTTTTCATTTCATAAAGGCATGAGATAGATCATTGAAGAACAAAGGAAAATGTATTAGATTAGGTCTTTTGTTTCTAGCCCTGTGTCTATATAAATGCTATTGGGTCATCTTGTATCCCCCATCTTTTTTTTTTTTCTTATCAATTAACAGAAAAAGATTATTTTTAAATACTTTTTTTAAGTTTATTTATTTATTTTGGGAGAGAGAGAGAGATTGAGACAGACAGACAGCATGAGCAGGATGAGACAGAAAGGGAGAGAGAAAATCCCAAGCATCGATGTGGGCATCGATCCATATCATGAACCATAAGATCATGACCTGAGCCAAAATCAAGGATCGGACACTTAACTGACTGCACCACTCAGGCACCCCAGAAACAGATTATTTTAAAGTTTTATCTAACTTTATTTGATAATATTATATTCTATAAGGTTTAGGCTATTGGTTTTAATAGGTAGACTGATTTATTTGTAAATTATGCTGAATGGATCAGGAATGAGAGACTCTCATAGGGAGAGACAAGAAAAAAGTCACAGATCTTCACGTTTAGTGCTTACTATAAATGTATGTGTGGAGTTACTCACTGAGCTTTGAGAAAGTGACATTCAAGTAAGAATTTACGAGGTAAGTGGGTTTTAACATAAGAAGTTAGGTGTTAGGGGTGCCTGGGTGGCTCAGTAGGTTGGGTGTCTGACTTTGGCTCAGGTCATGACCTCATGGTTCAATTCATGAGTTCGAGCCCCGCGTTGGGCTCTGTGCTGACAACTCAGAGCCTGGAGCCTGTTTTGGATTCTGTGTCTCCCTCTGCTCCTTCCCTGCTTATGCTCTGTCTCTCAAAAATAAATGAACATTAAAAAAAATTTTTTTTTAAAGTTCGGTGTTAAAAAGTACTGAGATCTTATTTAATATATTAATGCTTTTCTGATTTGGGGGATGGGTTCATTGTTCTAGATTTTTCTATTTAGTGCAAATCTGACTTCCATGCTCTCATCTTGTGCTAGAACTATAATTGTAGAACTTTTATTGCCACATTATAATAAGACCACATTCATTAGAGGACTTTTAGAATTTTCAAAGTAGGCATCTTTATCATATGCAGGAGTAAGAGTTGGTAAAATACCAGACAAAAGTACTTTAAGGAGTCCTTTCTCCTTTACAGAGAATTTCAATGTAAAATGTGACTATTTTAAAATCTTTCCTTTTATATAGAATTAATCAATTACTTTGTTATGAGCTTTTATTAAACAATAATCAACTGACCTGGACCAAAGTTTAACTATAACATTTATGAATTGATTTTTAGTCTTGGAACTATAAATTCAGGTTTTCCAGCCTTGGCAAAATATAGTAGTATTTGAAAATTTTAAATATATTTGAGGAATATTTAAATAGAATGGAGGATTTCTATAATTCAAGCAGAATATTTTTATTTCTATTTCTCAGAAAAGCTCATATAAACACTATATGAAAGAAAGAAAACTGTGTAACTAAGGGACATTCTAACTGGTATAAAAGCATTAAAAATAAAATGTGATCGAATGTCTTATTTGTGGGTTTTAATATTTACCTAATATAGGTTTTACTGTGTTTGGGGTTTTTTTGTTTGTTTGTTTGTTTGAATTTTTTTAACGTTTTTATTTATTTTCGAGAGACAGAGAGAAAGCATGAGTGGGAGAGGGGCAGAGAGAGAGGGAGACACAAAATCTGAAGCAGGCTCCAGCCTCTGAGCTATCAGCACAGGGCCTGATGCGGGGCTCGAACTCACGAACTGTGAGGTCATGACCTGAGCCAAAGTCAAAGTCTTAACTGACTAAGCCACCCACGTGCCCCTACCACGTTTGTTTGTTTTTAATTTTAGATTAGATTACATGTTGTGCTAGAGGGAAGGATGTACTCAATCTACAGAAAACACTTTCAAATATTTATGTCTTTTTTTACACATTAATAATTCTTTTCCTATGAACCTCAGGATTTAGACATGGTACTTTAATCCATTAAGGAGCAAACTCCATTCTTAGAAAATTATGCTAGGAGCCCCCCTCTATACCCAGCTCTGGTACTAAAGAGAGACAAAGTCTGTAACTGCCTGGTGAGCTGAGCAATGTGTGTGGAATATAGGTTCTTGATATACACAAACTGTTTAAGAACAACAAGAAAATCTGGTCATGCCCGCAAATTGAGAGTTGAGTAATCATTTAAATGAGAACTGCGTTTTTGTTTTTTGTTTTTTTTTTCTTCTCTCCAAACATTTGGAGTATGTGCTTGGCTGAGGAGCCTATGGGGGAAAGCTACCATCTGTGGGGTTATGACTGAATGTGTCTAAATCAGAATCCCACCCAGACAGGACCATAGAGTAGTGGCACAGCATCTTGGTTAGCCTGGCATAGCCAGCCCCCCACTGTCCAGCCAGCAGCCTTCCCTGAGTGCCCTGTATGGCATGACATGGCCCACCAGATGAAGCCAGTGCAGAAAGCCCCTCCAGCCTCTACTGGGTGTGGCTGGAAAGGAGGCTGCCCAAGTCGCACACATTGGTAGGGAACCTGGTAATAAACGATTCCAAGACAACCTGCTTCTGGGCAGGGGTTTCATATTTAGTAGAGCAGCTCCCTCACTGTGATCTATTGAAAGGCAGCCCTTGATACTGAAAGGGCGGACCTACACCAGCCGACTCCATCTTGTTCTGTGTCCTTCACCTAGACCACGCCTCCTCCCTTTGAGTGACCTCCCGCTCACCCATTCAAGCTTCCTGATCAAAACACGCCACTTCCCCAGCCAATCGGCTGCCCCTAGACCCCTATAAAACCTTTGTGCTTTTGAAACTCGCTCTCTTTCCCTGGTATCTCACCGCTGCGTCGGTGCAGGTAGGGGATTGAGCTCGAGCTAGCTCGAATAAAGGCTCTTTGCTTTTGCATCGGACTCGGCTCCCTGGTGGTTTTTGGGGATCACGAATTCTGGGCATAACATTTGGGGGCTCGGCCCGGGATCCCCAAGACCCCCAAGGGACCCCCGACCCGGAGAGCCTGACTGGCCACGGTTAGTGTCTGTTTGTTCTGTCTTTTCTGTGTGAGCTCATTTCTGGAATTCTGGTAGTGCCCGACGCGGTCTAAGTGGACGCACTGGAGGACCACGGGCCGGGAGTTTCGGAAGACGTTCCGATTCTCCCTTCTGGAGGGACGTGGAATCCCCTCATCTGTTTCGGAGGGACGTGGAATCCCCTCAAAGGTCTGAGACGAGGCGGGTCGCTCCCGCTGGTCGGCGTGAGGCCGTCGTCTTTGGAGGGACGTGGAATCCCCTCATCGGTTTTGGAGGGACGTGGAATCCCCTCATCGGTTTTGGAGGGACGTGGAATCCCCTCATCGGTTTTGGAGGGACATGGGATCCCCTCAAAAGCTAGCTTTCAGTTTTGCTTCCATGGAGTTGGAAGACTTTCTAGAGGCCCTCTGTCTGTTTTTGTGTTTCTCTGTTTTGCTCTGTGGACTTACTGGACGGACGTTATGGGACAGACTCAGACTACACCTCTACCCACCCTCTTGGCTTAAGCCCTTCCTAACCCTGATCCCTCCGGAGCCAAAACCCATTCTTGCTTTGCAGGAGGCAGAGAAGAGGAAACGTCCTACCCAGCCTTCAGCACCCCTCTACCCTGTCCTACAGGGGGGTACTGAAGAAGAATTAATTTTTCCTCCCCCGTATAACCCCTCTAGGATGCCGGAAGAACACCATCCTCCCCCTCCGGGGGAGGCAGACGCTGTTCCGAGAGCGGGAGGCGGAAACGCTCCAGGGGGAAGCCCGCCCTTTACCAGACAAAGGGCTCAGAGGGAGCAATCCGCCTCCGCCGCCGACTCCACTATTCTGCCCCTGCGAGCCACCGGACCCCCAGACGCGGAGGGGAATCAGCCCCATCACTATTGGCCTTTCGCCACTAGTGACCTCTACAATTGGAAAGCTCAGAATCCTAAGTTTTCCGAGAAACCGGCAGGGCTTATTGATTTATTAGACTCTGTTCTTTTTACCCATCAGCCCACGTGGGACGATTGCCAGCAGCTTTTGCAGGTCCTATTCACAACTGAAGAAAGAGAAAGAATCCTCAATGGGGCCCGAAAACTAGTTCCGGGCGCAGATGGGAATCCCACCACCAACCAGGCTCAGATAGATGCCTCCTTCCCCTTAACTCGGCCCCAGTGGGATTTCAACACGGCAGAAGGTAAGGAGAGGCTCCGGGTCTACCGCCAGACTCTAATGGGGGGTCTCCGAATGGCTGCTAGAAAGCCAACCAATTTGGCCAAGGTAGGAAATGTACAACAGGGAAAAGATGAATCTCCGGCTGCCTTTTTAGAAAGGATCATGGAGGCATTCCGTACCTATACCCCCATGGATCCAGAGGCTCCGGAAAGCAAGGCAGCTGTTATCATGGCCTTTGTAAACCAATCAGCCGTAGACATTAGGAGAAAATTACAGAAAATAGATAGACTAGGAGAAAAAAGTCTGCAGGACTTACTGGTGGTAGCTGAAAAGGTATATAATAACCGGGAGCCTCCTGAGGACAAGCAGGCTCGCGCCATGGCGGCTGCCAGCAGTAAGCAGACTCGAGACCTGGCCAGAATACTGCTAGCTACCACTGCTGACTTCCCCGAGGAACGAGACCGCCGTCTCCGGCAACTGGCAGGCGACGCAAGAAAAGGTAAAAGCACCACCAAGGGGGGGAAGCAGAGGCTGCAGAAGGATCAGTGCGCATACTGCAAGGAGATAGGGCATTGGGCCCGAGATTGTCTGAAAAGGGCCGGCGGGAAGGGAAGCAAGACGGATCGAGTAAAAGTCCTAGAGCTGGATGAACTAAGTGATTAGGGGAGTCAGGGTTCGGACCCTCTCCCCGAACCCAGGGTAACTCTTAAAGTGGAGGGGACCCCTATTGACTTCCTTGTCGACACCGGAGCACAACATTCGGTCCTCCGCACCCCACAAGGAAAACTAGCTAGCAAGAAGTCCTGGGTACAAGGGGCAACTGGTATGAGCCAGTATTCATGGACTACCCGAAGAACAGTAGATTTGGGAACGGGCCGGGTATCCCACTCCTTTATGGTAATACCAGAATGCCCCTCCCGCTGTTAGGACGGGACTTACTGACCAAGATTGGAGCTCAGATAACTTTCAGACAAGGGGGGCCTCAGGTCACCGATGGCAAGGGCCACCCCATCCAGGTCCTGACCATGAAACTGGAGGATGAATATCTCCTCCACCAGGAGGCGCTCCCGAGAGAGGATAATATAGACAGATGGCTACAAGAATTCCCCTCGGTTTGGGCAGAGACAGGGGGGATGGGACTAGCCGCTCATAGGACCCCAGTCCTGGTAGAGCTCAAGCCAGGAGAGAGTCCGGTAAGGATCAAACAATACCCCATGTCTCAGGAGGCCCGGAAGGGGATCCAGCCACACATCCGGAGACTACGAAGCCTAGGGGTACTAGTTCCTTGCCAGTCTGCCTGGAACACCCCCTTACTGCCGGTCAAAAAGCCTCACGCAAATGACTACCGACCGGTACAAGACCTCCGGGAAGTAAATAAGAGGGTCGTGGACATACACCCAACTGTTCCCAACCCATATACTCTCTTGAGCTCCTTAGCGCCCTCCAGGGTCTGGTATACTGTACTAGATTTAAAGGACGCCTTCTTCAGTCTGCCGCTGGCACCCCAGAGCCAACCCTTGTTCGCCTTCGAGTGGCATGATCCGGAGGAGGGCTACAGTGGACAACTCACCTGGACACGGCTACCTCAGGGATTCAAAAATTCACCCACCATCTTCGACGAGGCACTACACGAGGACCTGGGTGAGTACAGAAGGAAGCACCCTGGCCTCACCCTTCTACAGTATGTAGATGACATCCTGATTGCTGCTGACACTGCCAAAGACTGTGAGCGAGGGACCCAGGACCTGCTGGCTACCCTGGGGGCCTTAGGATACCGCGCATCCGCGAAGAAGGCTCAGATATGCAGGGAGAGGGTAAGTTACCTGGGATATATCCTGGAGGGTGGACAGCGGCGGTTATCAGAAGCCAGAAAAGAAACTGTCCTAAAGATCCCTACTCCCACCTCCCGAAGAGAAGTGAGGGAATTCCTAGGATCAGCCGGCTACTGCCGCCTCTGGGTTCCAGGTTTTGCTGAGATCGCCAGGCCTCTATATGAAGCTACCAAAGAGGGGAAAACATTTAAATGGGCTGAAAAAGAAGAAACTGCCTTTAATCAGTTAAAAAGGGCCCTCCTAAGTGCCCCAGCCCTGGGCCTACCGGACATTACGAAGCCCTTCCACCTCTTTGTAGACGAGCATAAGGGAATAGCAAAAGGAGTTCTAACTCAAGCCTTAGGCCCCTGGAACCGTCCAGTGGCTTACCTGTCTAAGAAACTAGACCCAGTGGCTGCCGGCTGGCCGCCATGCCTAAGAATTATTGCAGCGACAGCACTCCTAGTCAAGGATGCAGACAAACTGACCCTAGGACAGGAGATCTGGATCACGACCCCACACGCTATTGAAGGGGTCCTGAAACAGCCTCCAGATAGATGGATGAGCAATACACGTATGACTCATTACCAGAGCCTCCTACTCAACCCTCCACGAGTGCGGTTCCACCCCAGTGCAGCCCTCAATCCCGCAACCCTGCTGCCCGACCCTGACCTAGGTGCTCCATTACATGACTGTGCGGGAATCCTGGAACAAGTACATGGATTCCGAACGGACCTGACCGACCGGCCCCTCCCCGATGCCGAGGCTACTTGGTTCACTGATGGCAGCAGCTTTGTGCGAGGCGGACACAGGTATGCGGGTGCAGCGGTGGTCACCGAAACCGACACCGTATGGGCGGAGGCTCTACCCTCCGGAACGTCAGCCCAGCGAGCAGAGCTCATAGCCCTCACCAAGGCGCTGATGCTGGGAGCTGGAAAACGGCTCAACATCTACACAGACAGCCGTTATGCATTTGCCACAGCTCATATTCATGGGGCAATTTATCAGGAGAGGGGGTTACTGACGGCAGAAGGACGGACTATAAAAAATGAGCAGGAGATACTTGACCTGCTTACAGCCTTATGGCTTCCTGCCAAGCTAGCCATTATCCACTGCCAAGGGCACCAAAAAGCTGATAACCCAGTAGCTAGAGGTAATCGAAAGGCTGACCAGGCAGCCAAGGCAGTAGCCCTTACTCCAGTCCCCACCATGACCATACAACTACCAGACCCGGGAGACCCAGTTTTACCAGACCAGCCCAAGTACTCCCAGGAGGAATTACAGCGGATCAAGAAACTCCCCATGGCCCAGGAGATAAAGGGATGGTGGTATACACCTAACAAGGAGCTCGTGTTGCCAGACCAGCTCGGAGTCTCAATATTAGAGCACATGCATCGGTCTACTCACATGGGGGCCCGAAAATTAAAAGACTTAATCCGACATGCCGGAATTAAGATTCACCAACAGGACACCAAAATAGAGCAAGTTGTATCTGCCTGCAAGACCTGCCAACTCACCAACGCGAGGGCCACATCAAATAAAAAAGGAACCAGGCTCAGAGGCACCAGACCGGGAGCCCAATGGGAAGTCGACTTCACTGAAGTCAAACCAGGAAAGTATGGTTTTAAATATCTTTTAGTATTTACAGACACCTTCTCTGGCTGGGTGGAGGCATACCCAACCAAGCATGAAACGGCTCAGACGGTGGCTAAGAAGCTACTAGAAGACATCTTACCCAGGTATGGTTTTCCTGCCCTGGTAGGATCAGACAATGGACCAGCTTTTATCTCGCAGGTAACACAGGCAGTAGCCAAGGTGGTGGGGGCAAACTGGAAATTACATTGTGCTTATAGGCCCCAGAGCTCAGGACAGGTAGAAAGAATGAATAGAACCCTAAAAGAGACCCTTACCAAATTAACCATGGAGACTGGCGGGGACTGGGTGACTCTCCTACCGTTTGCCCTTTACCGGGTTAGAAACACTCCTTACACTCTGGGTTTTACTCCCTACGAGATCATGTTTGGCAGGCCACCCCCTGTTATTCCCAGCCTTCGAGCTGAACTTATTGCTGAGTTTAAAGATCAAGAACTTTTTCTTTCCTTGAGCGGGCTCCAGAGGGCGCACGAGGACATTTGGCCGCGTCTCCGTGCCATCTACGAGGCTGGCCCGATCCCGACACCTCATCAGTACAGGCCGGGAGACTGGGTCTACGTCAAGAGGCACCACCGAGAGACTCTCGAGCCGCGCTGGAAGGGACCCTACATCGTGGTGTTGACAACCCCCACCGCTCTCAAGGTAGACGGCATCGCGACCTGGGTCCATCACACCCACGCCCAGCCAGCGGACCCCTCCTCGATCCGGAAGGACTTCGTCACGCCATGGGCCATCAGTCGGGACCAACATAACCCGCTCAAGCTCAAGCTACAGCACATTCGACCCACCTAATATTGGTAACTCTGTTAACTCTGCATGTCATTGCTCATATGCCCCCCAAAACATCACCTGGCAGATCATAGACACCAGCTCAGAGACAATACTTAATCAGACCTCCCAGAGCCACCCCAGGGACACCTGCTTCCCAGAACTTTGCGTAAACCTCCAAACTCTGTTCCCCTTGTCACCATAAATGCAGCCGGCCCCATGATTGGGTCTGTAAGCTACATGACAAGGGGGGAATGAAAGGGCGGGCCTACACCAGCCGACTCCATCTTGTTCTGTGTCCTTCACCTAGACCACGCCTCCTCCCTTTGAGTGACCTCCCGCTCACCCATTCAAGCTTCCTGATCAAAACACGCCACTTCCCCAGCCAATCGGCTGCCCCTAGACCCCTATAAAACCTTTGTGCTTTTGAAACTCGCTCTCTTTCCCTGGTATCTCACCGCTGCGTCGGTGCAGGTAGGGGATTGAGCTCGAGCTAGCTCGAATAAAGGCTCTTTGCTTTTGCATCGGACTCGGCTCCCTGGTGGTTTTTGGGGATCACGAATTCTGGGCATAACAATACAAGGGTTTGAAGGACCAGAAAAAAAAAAAGTCATAAAAAAACAAAAACCTAAAGAATGTAAAAAACAAAAAATGAAAACTGCTTTTTAAAAAATGTTAGAACCTACAAAAGTCTTCTTTTTGATGAAATGCCTCCTCATGACTAAGGTTATACAAAGGTCTAAAGTGCTACAGCACTCAATATAAACTCAAGCTATTATTCCATAATTATGAAACTAAAGTACCTCCTATTACTGAGGCTATTTTTAAATTGTAGTGCATTTTTTCATGTTTTCTAATTTAATCCCATTGATTTTTCATAGCATTGAGCCATTTTCACCTTTAAAACTGCTCATTTAAGCAGCTCTCCCATGAGTGTTTTTATACCATGAATCCTTTTCCGTCCAGTAAGTGGCAAAAAAAGATTTTATAAAAACAGCTAACTTTACTGCATGATGGATACGGATAGATTTCTGGAAAATTTATCTATGATGCTGACATTTCTAATTATGCCAGGCTTTCAGACTAAAGACTTCATTGGCAGATATCTTCTCCTGAGCAAAAGTGGATTCCAGTAAAGATTGTTCATTATGACTCCCTCACCCCCTCCTCAACTATACATTTGGAATACTCCCGCCCCTTCTCCCAACAGAATTACAGAGTTTCCACCTTACTTTATGTCTTTAAAATTCTGGCACTTTCCCAAATGCAAATTCCATTTACTTTGTGGGCCTCTCTCCCCAACACAGTGCAAAAACAGGCAACAAAACGTTTTTGTCAATTTCTGATAGGATATGAAACTGAGCTGAAACTGAACAACAGATCAGGTTTGAAATACTTAGTGGTGCATCCTATTTACAAAGACTGTGATTCCTCTGAGAATTTTTACACCAGTGAATGTTCAGGGTAATCTAGGTGTGCATAGTTATACAAAAATATGAGGCAGATATTTCTGTTCCTGCCTCGTTTTGCTGCACAACTGATTTTGGAAGATCATGCTACAATCAGTTCCTGGAAAAGTTGTATTGTTTGCATTTAAATACTAGAATTCATAACAAAGCAGAGATGGAGTCTACAGAGGGAAGGTAAATATTAAGTTTACAGAACATGGAGATTTACTTAAAGTTGTGGGAGGGAACACTTTTAAAACATGTGGTTTCTAAATATCAAATTATTTTCTCTGTAAAATTGGTCATATTTTCCATATGAAACCACCAACATAGGGATTCTCTAGATACTTCTAATTAAAGATCTAAGAGTCTCGATCAATCCATATTTTTTAAGCATTGATAAAGTGTCCTGTACTGCCTTCTGCTGCACTATAGAATGTACAAAAGTGGCAGCAAATTTAATTCTGGCTGCTATGCTCTAGAAGAGACAAAGCCAATCTGGAATATATTCAAAAACGTTAATAGTACAAGAAATTAAGCTTTCATTTTCTGAGCATCTGTTTGGAGAGTGAATGTGTTTAACTTAAAGAAAGGGGAATAAAACACTGTTGGTAAATACATGTCCAAGAGAACAAGATACAAGGTAGTGAAACTAGATCGTGAAATTTAATATTTTAAGGATGTTCTTATAGGAAAAACAAGTAGAATTCATCGGTCTGGCCTGTGGGCTAGAATTAGGATGGAAATGGAGATATTACAGTTAGCAATATTTTAACTTCACATTAAGGAATTTATTAAAGAACTTTGCAATACCAAGTGAGCTACCTCAACAAGAACTTAATTGCCCTTGAACATAAATAGCTTTAAAAAAAAAAGTAGCAGTTATTCTACGGAGCATGTGTAAGTAAAAGGTGACTTTTAGGATGTAGATAATCTTTGACTGAATGAATACTGAATCCAAACAGTAGGACCCTTGAAGTAACATATGTAAGAGGTTAATACACTAATATAAATGATGCACTAAATGATAACTTAAATTTACGTTCATTGTGATACTGTCACTCAAAGGATTATCACTCAGAGAATGGGTATCATATAGGAATGGCTCTGAGATTTGAACATATTTTGACTGTCCCCAAATTCCATATTCATCTCTCTCCATATATTGTCTCAAGAAATAAAGGTAGAGACCATGAACGTCCTGCAGGGAATGATAATGACACGTTGGTAAGCAGTTATGCTTATTTAATTCAACAAAACTCCCACACTCCCACATACGTATAGATAAATTAATTGGTATTTCTTTCTTCCCCCTTAAAACTTGACTGTTGGATGGAGCACCTTGGTGGCTCAGTCAGTTAAGTGTTTAACTCTTGATTTCAGCTCAGGTCATGATCTCACGGTCATGGAATCAAGCCCTGTATTGGGCTTGGCTCACAGTGCAGAGCCTGCTTAAGAGTCTCTCTCTCTCTCTACCCTGCTACCCCTCTCCCCTGTTTGTGCTCTCTCTCTAAAATAAAGAAAAAAAGAGAGAGAGAAAATGACCATTGGTAGGTTCCTCCTATTTTTCTAAAATACACTGGGAAATACCAACAAAAATGACTGTTTGTAACCCTTTTGATTTGCTTCATGGAATTAAAATGAAACCCTGTATATATGTTAATTTCATTTTAGCGTACTGGGTGTTATATTGATACAATAATATATGAAGTAAAAATAATTCTTTGTCAGACAATGATCTCTGTTGATAACAGTTAGAAAAGCAACTGCACTTGAATATTCTTATTGAGAAGTCCCTGTAAAAGATGTAACTTTCAAAACTGCTATACCGTAATACAAATGTAACATCTGGCCCATAATGAATTCAAATACTAAATGCTTAGATTCTGGTTCCTTTAGTCTACACAGACACAACTGAATAGACTGCCAGTTGTGCAAAGGGGTAAGTTACAACAAGTTTACATTCCAAACTCTGAGTTTCATTTAAATTATAATCCCATCAACTTTCTAAGAACCAGACAAGTATACCACATACCCACCAATATCTCAGTTGAGCAGAGACTATTAATCTGCTGTCCTGTGGTTCTTTTACTCCTTACCCATAACATTTTTTTTCTGTTTTTTTATTGCTATCATCCCAGCTGTTTATTTGCAGGATCATATTCATTTGGTAATACAAAAATGTAATGGGCACTCTTCTAGGCTCTGGGATTGTGGCTGTATCTCAGGAAAGAAAACTAACATGGGACACTGGATGCCTACCTGAACCCAACCCTGATGAATTTAAGAACTTAATATAACCCTGTAATAAATCCCTCGAGGAACGGAGAATATGTAGATAGAAGGATGTGTGTGTGGCAAAGGCCAATGAAAACGTAGAGCAAGAGAACGCTTTGGTAGTGCCATTTGTCTCTCCGCATTGTTCTAGGTAGATCTTTCCCCACTCTGACTATTCTGGGGTTAGGCAGGCAGCCAGTAAGAGATGGCATGGTCATATGGGGCAAGCCGTTGCCCAGTTATGACAAGAAGCACGTACAACATTGCTGGCAGATGATCAGTGGGCCCCTGAGCGTTCATTCCTTCCCCTGGGCCCACACCAGTCCTTCTCAAACTCTTCCAAATAACTGAAGACAAAGAAACACTTAAACTTATTTTATGAAGCCAGCATTATCCTGATAATAACTCTAAATAAGGACTTTAAAAGAAAATAGGTCAGTATCCCTGAATGCAAAAATTCACAACAAAATATTAGCAAACTGAATTCAACAGGACATTGAAAAAGATCATGGGGTGCCTGGGTGGCTCAGTCAGTTAAGCATCAGACTCTTGACTTTGGCTCAGTTTATTATCTCACGGTTCATGAATTTGAGTCCATGTCAGGCTCCGCACTGACAGTGTGGAGCTTGTTTGGGATTCTCTCTCTCTCCCTTTCCCTCCCTCCCCCTCTCTCCCTCTCTCTCTGCCCCTCCCTCACTCAGGCACACTATGTCTCAAAAAAAAAAAAACTTTAAAAGAAAAAAAAAAAGATCATACACTAAAACCAAATAGGATTTATGCCTGGAATGCAAGTATGATTCAACATATGCAAAACAATAAATGTGATACACCACATTAGTAGAAAGGATAAAAATCATGATCTCAATAGATAGAGGGAAAAAAACAGAAAAATATTTGTAATACAACCTTCTTTCATGATAAAAGGGGTCAACAAATTTGGTACTGAAGAAACATGCCTCAACATAATAAAGGCCACATATGACAGACCAACAACTAGTATCATATCCAGTGGCAAATGCTGAAAGCTTTTCCCTTAAAATCAGGAACCAGACAATGGTGCCCACTCTCACCACTCCTATTCAACTTTTTACTGGAAGTCCTAGCAAGAACAATTAGGCAAGAAAAAGAAATAAAAGGTAGCTAACCCAGAAAGGAAAAAGAAAAATTGTCTGTTTGCAGATGACATGATTTTAGATACAGAAAATCCTAATAATTCAATCAAAAACTGTTAGACCGAATAAATTCAGGAAAGGTGCAGAACACACAATCAACATAGAAAGGACATATCTGATAAGAGTGTGTTATCTAAAACATACAAAGAACACCTAAAATGAAACACGAAGGAAACATACAACCCAATGTAAACATGGGCTAAAGACCTTAATACGAACCTTCCCAAAGAAGATATACAGATGGAAAACAAGCGTTTGTAAAGATGCACCACATCCTATATCATCAGGGAAATTCTAATTAAAACAGTGATACACTACAATATATCTATTAGAATAGCCACAATCCAGAACACTGACAACACCAAATACGGGGAGAATGTGGAGCAACCAAAATTCTCATTCTTTGCTGATGGAAATCTATTAACCATATGCATGCTTGTAAAGACCATTTGGAAGGTTCTTATAAAACTAAACATACACATACCACATGATTCACCAATCACACTCCTTAATATTTACCCACAGGAGCCAAAAACTTAGGTCTACACAAAACCTGCAGTCCTGATACTTACATTTTTATTCATAATTGCCAAAACTTGGAAGTAACCACGATGTCCTTCACTAGGTAAGTGGATAAATAAACCTTTAAATCTAAAAAAGCAGAAGATTATTCAGTGTTAAAAAGAAATGAGCTATGAAGCCATAAGAAGACATGGGGAAATCATAAACACATATCACAAAGTGAAAGAAACCAATCTGAAAGGGCCACATACCATATGATTCCAGTTATTTGACATTCAAAAAAGGCAAAACTATGGAGACAATAAAAAGATAAGTTGTTGTTAATGTTGGAGGTGAAGCGAATGTAGGACAAATAGGTGAAGTACAAAGGATTTTTAGGGAAGTAAAAATATTATGTATGTTATGTCTGTATGATACACACAGAACATCCCTTTCATGAATCACCCTGACATTGGAACTTCCCTCTCTTCTCCCCGCTTTACTGTTTTGTTCAGTTTTGCTCCAATTCACTAAGAGAAATGGCATTCTTGTAATGTTGCTATTCCACAAGCAATTTTTTATGTGCCCTGAATAAGAAAAATCCATTTGCTAGAAACAATCGGTCCAATTTAAAACCACTGTTTTTCTTCAAACTAAAGCTTTCATACATAGATACAAAAGAAAGATTTGCCCAAATGGGAACTAGTCCCAGGACTCACATCAACAAGGTGTTCATCAAACCTATGTTAATGTGACATGACCAAACAACAGCCAAATGCTTTGTAGTGATATCAGTTTATTTTCCCAATATTTGATCACTTTGAAATGTAACATTTTAATTACTCTTTGCTAAAATACAACAGAATAAATTATTTTGATACTGCTGTATAAGAATTTTACTTTTATTATGTAAAATAGAGTCCCAATATTAGATGCATAAGAACTCAAAGATGGAATTTGGGCAAAGCTATTCCTAGGAGTCACTACTGTCATCTTTATCTCCTTCACTTGACAAAGATGTAATTGCTTCATAATGAACCAACAAGAAAAACAATTCCAAGTGAACTGCTGACAAGTTAAACTAATTCATTTAACTGGTATTTGGGAAGATACTTTCTGCCTATCTGCTAAAGGCTATGCCCAGGTATGGATGAAAACTTCCTCATATTTGAATAAGACTACACTTATTTTTTTTCAGAGAATGGAAAATGCATGGACTTTGAAGTAAGGCAGACATACAGTAAGTTATTTTATCAACCTTAGTCACAGTTTGGTCATTTGTAAGATAGGAATAATTAAATTTATTTTGAAGTATTGCTGTTAGTACCATTTATAAGATATATAAATTTTATGTTACATTGTTTGACATAAAGTCAACAGTCAATAAATAGTACCATCAAGAGTGAAACTTCTTTGAATAATGAAGCATAGGGATGCCTGGGTGGCTCAGTCGGTTAAGCTTCTAGCTTTGGATTTTGGCTCAGGTAATGATCTCACAGTTCATGAGATTGAGCCCCATATCAGGCTCAATGCTGACAGTGTGGAGCCTGCTTGGGATTCTCTCTCTCCTTCTCTCTGCCACTCCCCCAAAGTAATAAAAAAAACTAAAAAAAAAAAAAAGAAGTAATACCTTCCCCCCAAACCAACTTTGGCCCTTTATTTTTTTTAAGGTTTATTTACTTATTTTTGAGAGAGGGGCAGTGGCAGAGAAAGGAGACAGACAATCCTAAGTGGGTTCCGCACTGTCAGCCCAAAACGGGGCTCAAACCCACCAACCCTGAGATCATGACCCAAGGCGAAATCAGGAGTCAGATGTTTAAGCAACTGAACCACCCAGGTGCCCTAAAAGAAAGCGTTTAAAAAAATATATTGTTATTCTCATATTTTCAACTCTTCCATGATTCCCCATAACCTATGAAAGAAAAGCCATATTTCTTAGGACAACATCTGAGCCTTTCCATGATCTAGAAACCTGCCTTTCCATTAGAAAGCTAATTCTCTACACACAATGGTCCACATGTATCTATACTACCACAATAACAAACTAACTTTTTCTCCAAAATCTAACTCATACTGAGGAAAGGATTCCTTGTATGTAGTAGGTTGAGTTGCGTGACTTCCAAAACATATTTGTTGAAATTCTAACCCCCAGTACCTCAGAATATAACCATATCTGAAAACAGGAACATTGTAGATATAATGGAGTAAGGTAGATCCCTAATTTAATATGGCTGATATCTTTATAAAATGGCCATGTGAAAATACAGAAACACAAGGAGAACCCCCTACAGTGACAGAGACAGAGATTGTCAAGTCAAGAAAGGCCAAGGATTGACAGCAACACCACAGCAAAGAGACAGGTAGGGGAGAGACTCTGCTCTAAAACTTTCAAGATAGCATAGCCCTGTCAGGAACTTAACTTTGCACTCTGACCTCCAGAACTATGAGAGGACGTATTTCTGTTGTTTTAAGCGACCTAATTTGTGGTGATTTGCTAGAGGAGCCCTAGAAAACTAATACACTGTCCCTTTAAGAACTTCAGTAATCTAGTGTTCTATATTCTTGCAAGCATGGTTTGGCACATGAAATTACTCCTAGCTCCATGAGGAAACCTCCATCATTTTTGGTGTCAAAGAGAAAAAGTCAGCTGCTGTTTTCACATCCTTGTACCTTGATTTTACTCACTCTAGCATGTCTGATTTAATGACAGACTTCATTGGAATCAAATACTTCTGATAATTTGAAAACACTATCAAGAGAAAGAATAGATAAGCCACAAATAGGAGACAGGGATATAAACATCTAGATCTTTAAAAAAAGAAAGTCTTGTATTCAAAATACTTAAAGAACTATTACAACTCAATAATAAATAAACATATGACCCAATATACGCAAAAATTTAAAACAAATTCTATACACAAGCATTTACTCAAATGGTCAATGAGCATATGAAAAGATGTCCACAGCAGTGGTTCATAAGAAAAAGTAAATTAAAATCACAATAAGATACCACCACATGCCCTTTTCAATGGCTAAAATTCAAAAGATTGAAAATATCAGACATAAGAGAGGATGCGGAACAATAAAAACTTTCACACATTGCTGAGAGAGGGTAAAATATAACCTCATTGGCCAACTGCTCAGCAGTTTCTTAAATGGTCAAATAGCAACTTTAATCATTATAGACAAAAACTGGAAACAATGCAGAGATCCATTGACAGGAAAACTGATAAACTGTGTCATATTCACAAAACGGAATACTACTCAATATTTAATGGAAATAAACTACTGATGCATGAAAAAATACAACATGGGTCAAACTCAAGAAATTTATGCTGAGTGAAAAAAGCTGGACACAAAAAGTACATGACTCTATGTATGAGAAATTTAAGAGTCAGGAAAAATGATTTTTGAAAATAGATATCACATCAGCAGTTACTTTTGGGATGAGAGAATAGATTAACAGAAGGAATGAGTAAACCTGCCGGGGTGATGAAAATGTTTCAATCTTAATATGCATTTGTCAAAATTGACTGAAAGTTACATTTAAGATATGCATAAAATATATAATGTATAAATTACATTTAAATTATTAAATCAATAAAATAATCAATGACATTAAAGTAAAACAAAAAAACACATGTGAAGAATTTTATTAAAAAACATCTTAAGTTGTTGAAAAAAAGAAAAGTACAAAGGTGTTAAAATGTTTCAATAATGCAATTTTCTGGCACATAGTGAATTGTAAACAACAAACTCTTTAGATTATGGTGTTTTCCAACACCAATAGCAAATTCCATGATTCTCTGGACACCAGCTTGGGAATTCAGCAATTCAATTCAATTCTGACACAATCTACCTGGAGTTAGAGTCAGGTCTCACAAAGTTAAGGAGCTCAGCACTACATACAAGACTATCACCATTAAAGATGCCAATCACAGGTCCTGGGCCAAATGTAGTTCCAACTGACTGGCTAAAAATCAGGAGTTTCCAAGCTCCTAAGGTTGTATAACTTGCTAGAATGGCTCACAGAACACACTTTAGTTATGTTAATCAGATATTATAAAGGATACAAATGAACAGCTAGAGGAAGAGATACATAGGGAGAAGTTTAGAAGGATGCCCAGTGCAGGAATGTCTATGTGCAGAGTTGAGACATGACACCCACGCTGCAAGTGGATGCATTAACCATCCCCAAACCCAGTAGTTTAAGGATCTTTGTGAGATTTCATCACATAGCATGATAGATTTTTAACTCAGTTTCCAATCTGTCTCCCCTTCCCTAAGATTGGGAATTTGGTGGGGCTTAAAGTTCTAGCCTTCTGATCAAGTCTTGATCTTTCTGGTGACCAGCCTAGGACCCACCAAGAGTCACCATTTGAGAACAAAAGATGTTTCTATCACCCAGGAAATTTATAGGGAATGTAGGAGCTCTATCAGGAGCCAGAAACCAAGACAAAATATGAGCACAAAAGGCTCATATCAAACCTATCACTCAGGAAATTATAAGGGTTTTAGGAGCTCTTTGTCAGGAACTAAGGCAAATACCAAATATATATTTCTTATTATGCTATAGGAATGAAGAAAATTTTTTATGACTTGGTAAATTTTAAGATTAATCTAAGGAAGAAAATAATTTATTCTTATGTTTGCCTAGAATAAAAGTAACTATTACCAGATATATAACTATAATAAAATGAAGTGCTATAAATGCTGGGGATGAAGTGGCAATAAGAGAGACTGGAGTTCCTAAGAAGTAGAAATTATGAAGGACTTAGAAAACTAGCAAAGGATAAAAGAAGAAAGTTTACATGGGTAGAAATGAAAAAAAAAAAAGAAAGAAAAATGGAGAAAGAGTTTCTGGCAAGGGTTTGCCCTGATCATAGATTTTAAATAATGAATATAGCATATTCAAAGAACAGTGAAGAGACACATTTCCATGAGGTGGGAGATTTGTGAAAAGACAAAACTGAACAAAATATTTAAAAATAAAATACAGCCAAATTGTTAAGAAAGTCAATAATCAAGACAGAGTTTATCTTTTGAGGGACAATGAAAAATTCTTGAACATTTTATAATGATTATGATTATTTTATTTTAATCATGATAAATGTACTCTAATCCCCATCACCTATTTCACCCATCCCCCCACCCACCTCCCCTTGGGTAACCATCAGTTTGTTCTCTGTAGTTAAGAGTCTGAAAAATACATTCAAAATGGATGAAAGACCTAAATGTGAGACAGGAAACCATCAAAACCCTAGAGGAGAAAACAGGTTACAACCTCTTTGACCTCAGCGCCAGCAACTTCTTACTGGATATGTCTCCCAAGGAGGGGAAATAAAAGCAAAAATGAACTATAGGGACCTCATCAAGATAAAAAGCTTCTGCACAGTGAAGGAAACAATTAATAAAACTAAAAGGCAACTGATAGAATGATATTTGCAAATGACATATCAGATAAAGGGATATTATCCAAAATCTATAAAGGACCTATCAAACTCAACACCCAAGAAACAAATAATCCAGTGAAGAAAAGGGCAAAAGACATGAACAGATACTTCTTCAAAGAAAACAACCAGATGACTAAGAGTTACATGAAAAGATGCTCAACATCACTCCTCATCAGGGAAATACAAATCAAAACCACAATGAGATATGACCTTACACCTGTCAGAATGGCTAAAAATTACAACTCAGGAAACAACAGATGTTGATAAGGATGCAGAAAAGGGGGAATCCTTTTGCACTAATGGTGGGAATTCAAACTGGTGCAGACACTCTGGAAAACAGTATGGAGGTTCCTTAAAAAGTTAAAAATAGAACTACCCTATGACCCAGTAATTATGCTACTATTTATGCAAAGGATACAAAAATGCTGATTTGAAGGGAAACATGCACCTCAATGTTTACAGAAGCATTATCAACAATAGCCAAATTATGGAAAGAGTCCAAATGTCCATCAGCTGACAAATGGATAAAGAAGATATTGTGTGTGTGTGTATTATACACACACACACACGTACACACATATATACATATATGTATATACATATACATATATGCATATATATGTACATATACATATATGTGTATATATAGGTGTACGTGTGTGTGTGTAATGGAATATTACTTGGCGATCAAAAAAGAATGAAATCTTGCCATTTTCCACAATGTGGACAGAACTAGAATGCATTATGCTAAGCAAAATAAGTCAGCAAAGGACAAATATCAAAAGATTCACTCATATTTGGAATTTAAGAAACAAAACAAATGAACAAGGGAAGGAGAAAGAAGGGAAGGAGAAACAAGATAAAAACAGAGAAGGAGACTAAGCATAAGGGGCTCCTAAATACAGTGAAGGAGACAAACCACAAGAGACTCCTAAATACAGAGGGTCGCTGGAAGGGTGTTGGGTGGGGGGATGGGCTACATGGGTGAACATCTTTTCATATGTCTGTTGAACATCTGGATGTCTTCTCTAAAGAAATGTCTGCTCATGTCTTCTGCCCCTTTCTAAATTGGATTAATTTTTAGGTGTTGAGTTGTATCAATTCTTTATATGTTCTGGATACTAAATTTTTATCAGATATGTCATTTGCAAATATCCTCTCCCATTCAGTAGGTTGCCTTTTAATTTTGTTGATGGTTTCCTTCCCTGTGCAGAAACCTTTTATTTTGATGTATTCTCGATACTTTATGTTTGCTTTTTTATTTCCCTTGCCTTAGGAGACAGATTAGAAAAATGTTGCTATGGTTGATGTCAGAGATATCACTGCCTATGTCCTCTTCAAGGATTTTTGTAGTTTTAGGTCTCACATTGAGGTCTTTAATGTTTGAGGTTTGAAGTTTTTTTTTGTATGTAGTTAAAGAAAGTAGCCCAGTTTCATTCTTTTGCATGTTGCTGTCCAGTTTCCCCAACGGTATTTGTTGAAGAGACCGTCTTTTTTCCCACTGGATATTTATTCCTCCTTTGTCGAAGATTAACTGACCATATAATTATGAGTCTATTTCTGGATTTTCTATTCTATTCCATTGATATATTTGTCTATTTTTATGCCAGTGTCATACTGTTTTAGTTACTGCTGCTTTGTAATATAATTTTGAAATCTGGAATTGTGATATACTTCTAGTGGTTTTTTTTTTTCTATTTTAAGATTGCTTTGGTTATTCAAGGTCTTTTGTGGTTCCACACAAATTTTAGAATGTTTGTTATAGTTATGTGAAGAATGCTGTTGGTATTTTGATAGAGATTGTATTAAATTTATAGATTGCTTTGGGTGGCATAGACATTTTAACAATATTTGTTCTTGCAATCCATGAGCATGAAATGTCTTTCCATTTTTTTTTTCCATCGTCTGGTGATTCTTTCATCAATGTTTTATGGTTTTCAGAGTACAGGTTTTTCACCTCTTTGGTTAGTTTTATCCCTAGATATTTTATTGTTTTGGGTACAATTGTAAATGGGATTGTTTTCTTAATTTCACTTTCTGCTGTTTCATTATTAGTTTATAGAAATGGAACAGATTTGTGTGCCGTGGTTTTGTATGCCGTGATTTTATTGAATTTGTGTATCAGATATAGCAGTATTTTGTAGAGTCTTTAGGGTTTTCAATATATAGTATCATGTCATCTAAAAATAGTGCTGCTTCCTAAACATTTTGGATGTCTTTTATTTCTTTTTGTTGTCTAAATGCTGTGGCTAGGACTTTCAGTACTATCTTGAATAAAAGTAGTTAGAATGGGCATTCTTGCCTTGCTTCTAAACTTAGGGAAAAACCTTTCAGTTTTTCCCCATTGAGTATGATGTTTGCTCTGGGTTTTTCATATAAGTCATTTTATTATGTTGAGTGAGGTATGTTCCCTCTCGACCTACTTTGCAGAGGGTTTTTTTTTTCATAAATAGATGTTGTACTTTGTCAGGTGCTTTTTCTGCATCTACTTAAATGATCATATGGTTCTTACCCTTTCTCTTATTGATGTGGTGTATCATATTGATTGTTTTGCAAATATTGAACCACACTTGCATCCCAAGAATAAATCCCACTTGATCTGGGTGTAGATTTTTTTAATGTATTGTTGTATTCAGTTGGCTAATATTTTGTTGAGAATTTTTGCTCCTATATTCATGAGACATATTGGCTGGTAGTTTTGTGTGTGTCTGTGTGTGTGCGCGCACGCACGTGGTTTCTTTATCTGGTTTTGGTATCAAAATAGAATGAATTTGGAAGTTTTCCTTCTTTATTTGGAATACTTTGAGAAGAATAGGTATTAATTCTTCTCTAAATGTTTAAATGTTTAACATTCACCTTTGATGCCATCTGGTCCTGGACTTTTGTTTGTTGGGAGTTTTTTCATTACTGATTCAATTTATTTGCAGGTAACTGGTCTGTTCAAATTTTCTATTTCTTCCTGCTTTAGTTTTGGTAGATTATATTATTCTAGGAATTTACCCATTTCTTCTAGGTTGTCCCATTTGTTGGCATATAGGTTTTCAGAATCCTTGAATATTTTTAATTGGAATGATTATAATAATGCATTCTTTTCGAAAGATTAATTGATTCTACAAATGTGAAAATATTCTATATTATGCACGATTCTTAGAATTCTGGAAATGTAATTAATGATAGAGATTTTGAGTTGAAATAGATTATTTTCATAGATAGTAATTTGTATTCTTGAGCTAAAAATTGATGCTCATTATGTTAGTCCATCCTTTTCATTTACTACTCTTCTCTAATTTGTATTTAGCACTTTATCAAGAAGAGTTTGGTTTGAAAAACAGAAGTCATGTTTTTATCTACATACCTATTTTCCATACGCTTTGTTAATAATCTTCCAATAATGTTCGCTCCAAGTTTTAATAATTCAGGAAAACTGCTAGTCATGGCCCTTGAATCAATCAATATATGTAACTAAAGTCAAGCTACAATAGAAAGACATATTATAACATGAGGGACAGTGGGCACCATGAGACGAAGATGCACACTTCCTTCGACCAACCACCAGCCACTCACTCTGCTGCCTCCATGCTATTTACAGGGGAGAAAGCAGCAGCGGTACAATGAGAATTTGGAAAAAAATATGCATTTTTAAAAATTATGCAAAGTAATAAATGAATAATGTATTTAGATTGTCTTTATGTTGCAAAAAATGTCCTAATATAAAACGTAACAATGATTTGGGAGGCAAAGTGGCAGTAGTGAAAGCATAGCCTTTTTCTTTTTTAATCCTTCTAAACAGGAGTAAAAATATGACTGAATTAGATGCCAATCACAGTACAAAAATCAGATGTATATACTATGTAATTTGATAAATCCTTACCATGAACACTGGTAGATTTTATGATGCATAAAACAATATTTTAAGTTTTTGTTTGTTTGTTTTACAACCAACTTGTGGGGAATAATGTGAGACACAGAAGAAACTTCAGAGAGAGAGAGAGAGAGAGAGAGAGAGAGAGAGAGAGAAACTTTTCCTAAAAGGACACAAGAAAGTTGAAATAGGTAGTAAGATTAGAAAATGTGTTTCCTTCTAATTTGAGATTCTCAAAGCCATTGACAGCACATGTAGTTATGCTAAAAGTTGTATATTACATTTTAAAAGGCATTTCCTTAATTCTATCAGGCTTTGTCCTAATTTTTTTTCTTGTCTTATTTCACCAATAATGATATAAATTAATACATATTTAAGAGCTGCTCTTGGCCATGTATTTTGTGGTACTTCTTTTAATGTTTATCTATTTTTTGAGGGAGGGAGAGAAGGAGAGGGAGAGGGAGATCATGACCTGAGCCAAAGTTGGACAGTTAACCTACTGAGCCATCCAGGTGCCCAATGTATGGTACTTTTGTGTGTGTGTGTGAAAATATTTCTTTATTGGAGAAACATGTTCCAATGTTAAAAATTGTATAATTATTAGAAACATCTTTTATTCATGTGACTCTATAGTCACTCCATTCAACAGTGTTGTAAACACGTCTTTAAAAGAAGTAACACTGCAGTAATTCATATACAATGCTAGCATCCTTAAAAACCTCTTTCATGAGGCTTTAGAACGTGTTTTATTTATTTTATTCTAATTTTGTATAGTTAACACAGAGTGTTATATTAGTTTCAGATGTATGATTTAGTGACTCAGTACTTCCATACAACACCCAGTGCTCATCACGACAAGTGCATTCCTTAATCTCCATCACCTATTAAACATCTTCCCAATCCCTTTCCCTCTGGTAACTGTCAGTTTATTCTCTATAGTTAATTTCTCCCTCTCCCTCTCCCCCCCCCTTTCTATCTCTCTCCTTTTTTGTACATTTTTATAAACATTATCTCTGGTCTTTAAAAGGCTTCTGAAATATGCATAGTATCATCTTCATTGTCCAGATGAGGAAATTAAGTTCAGAGATATTGAACCTTTTGTCCAAGGAGTTAGAATAGGACATGGTACTTGAATATGATCTACAGCTACAATACCTGGAAGGATCATGGGTTCGAATTTCACAAATCTAAGATCATACAAGTCTTGTTGTCTTCATTTATCCCCTAAGAACCTGGCACAATGCTCTCTATCTTGTAGGTGATCAGTTAACATTTATTTATCTGACATGAATTTGATAAGGCATTTTATCATGTGCAACCAAGAATTCTGGTTCTAATTAATTGTAAGAATCACCAATTAAGCATAAGAATATGTCATCAGGGGCGCCTGGGTGGCGCAGTCAGTTAAGCGACCGATTTCAGCCAGGTCACGATCTCGCGGTCCGTGAGTTCGAGCCCCGCATCAGGCTCTGGGCTGATGGCTCAGAGCCTGGAGCCTGTTTCCGATTCTGTGTCTCCTCTCTCTCTGCCCCTCCCCCGTTCATGCTCTGTCTCTCTCTGTCCCAAAAAAATAAATAAACGTTGAAAAAAAATTAAAAAAAAAAAGAATATATCATCAAATCACTAGTAGCTTCAATTTCCTCAGTTATAACATGAAGATTACAAAGTTGTAAGAATTAAATGATAGTAAAACCAGTACTAAAACCAATACTTTAAGTGACTGTAAAATCAGTCTACATTCACACATAATGCTGTCACCTCACCAGCCAGGTTAATACAGCATTTAACCATGAAGCACATTGGTTCATCATTCTGAATTTCTTCCACTGAGTAAAAATTTCTATCCTGTCTTTTTCTGTCTATTCATAAAATGGCAGTCCTAGGGGATTTTTTGTAACAGTGGTAGAAAGAAATATAGGCGTTAGGATATAATCTGTTATTTAGGCCACAAATGAACACGTTTTTATCCTCCAATCTTTACTTTTGGTAAGTCCCACAGGCAGTAGTATATCAATGAATTTTAAACCATCTCCTGTTACTCATTTTTTTATTGGCTAATACTTCCTAGCTCAACCCTATGGTATGTGTTAGGCTTGCCAAAAATATTAAATTGTCTGGACAATTTTATGGGGTAATGGAAATGTATTTTCTCTCTTCTTGATTCTATAAAAGCAATAAGTGATTTGCTTGAGCTGTACATTATGTGATACAGGATATGCCCAGGGTACTATTATCATAGTTTATGGGGCTGGTCTGGATAGCTATCTCCTGTGACTAGAATGAAAGACAGAAGTAAGAAGGACAAAGTGACCTACAGAAAATTTGTAATTGTATGTCAAAATGTTCCAAATAGGAAGGCAATGTATCTTTTAAAATACTCTGAAAATATACTAAGGGAGAAATTTAACCCTGTAGTGAAGACCAGGAAAAGCATCAAGCTTCCTAATACAACATTACATGGTGACTTTAAAATCATCTTCAGGAAAAAATGATTAGAGGATTAAACGTTTCTTGAAAATCTTCTTTATATAGCTTGGTATATTTCCCCAAGCTTAAGCACTTACATGCTTGACTATGATAGGAAATACAGTGCTAAAGTATCTATCTAACTTGCTAATATTTGAGGCCTGAAACCCTGTTGGTGATACTGTGCACGTTATGGTAACCCAGTGTTGTTTTTTTAAATATATTGTCAGATTGGCTAACATACAGTGTGTAAAGTGAAGTGTTTTCTTGGTTTTGGGGGTAGATTCCCATGGTTCATCACTTACATTCAACCCAGTCAATGACATTCTTCTCAAAGCTAGAACAAACACAAAAGACCCTGAATAGCCAAAGTAATATTGAAAAAGAAAACCAAAGCGGGAGGCATCACAATCCCAGACTTTAGCCTCTACTACAAAGCTGTAATCATCAAGATACTATGGTACTGCCCAAAAACAGACCCATAGACCAATGTAATAGAGAACCCAGAATTGGACCCACAAACGTATGGCCAACTAATCTTTGACAAAGAAGAAAAGAGTATCCAATGGAAAAGAGACAGTCTCTTTAGCAAATCATGCTGGGAGAACTGGGCAGCATCATACAGAAGAATGAAACTAGACCACTTTCTTACACCATACACAAAAATAAACTCAAAATGGATGAAAGACCTAAATGTGATACACGAAACCATCAAAACCCAAGAGGAGAAAGCAGGCAACAACCTCTTTGACCTCAGCCACAGCAATTTCTTGCTCAACACACATCCAAAGGCAAGGGAATTAAAAGCAAAAATGAACTATTAGGACCTCGTCAAGATAAAAAGCTTCTGCACTGCAAAGGAAACAATCAACAAACCTAAAGGCAACCTACAGAATGGGAAAAGATAATTGCAAATGACATACTGGATAAAGGGTTAGTATCCAAAATCTATAAAAAACTTACCAAACTCAACACCCAAAAAAACAATTAATCCAGTGAAGAAATGGGCAGAAGATATGAATAGACATTTTTCCAGAAGATATCCAGATGCCCCAGTGTTTAAATTAAAAGATTATGTTCTTGTTTTTTTAATGTTTTATTTATTTTAGGGAGAGCACAAGCAGGGGAGAACAGAGGATCTGAAGTGGGCTGTGCATTGACAGCGGTGAGCCTGATGTGGGGCTTGAACTCACAAACCGCGAGATCATGACCTGAGCCAAAGTCTGACGCTCAACCAACTGAACCACCCAGGTGCCCTAAGTTAAAATATTATAAATTTAAGAAAGTGGACATGATTTTAGGAACATAGAGAACAATTTTACCTTTTATCTGTGCTGACAAATCCACTCTGTACTTTTCTTTACCCCTGTTTCTTCCATTTTTACATTGTGCTTATTTATCAAACATGTCAGGTGATCAACTATGTCCATTTTTGTCCAAGAACTGTTATTTATTTAACTGTCCAGACATACTTTCCTTGGATACTGATTTGATACATTGTTAAAGATATTAGTTTCATTGCTTTATTTGTAAAACTTTAAGACTCAGGTCATTTTGGTCACATAGTCTTTATGTATGCAATGGTTAAATTATTTATTTCCGTACAATAAAATTTGTTAACTGCTATGGGAGAAAACTTGCTGTCAAGTTAGTTAAAACAAATATTTTAAAACAAGAAACCATAGGGGCACCTGGGTGGCTCAGTCAGTTAAGCGTCCGACTTCAGCTCAGGTGATGATCTTGCAGTTCGGGAGTTCAAGACCTGCATCAGGCTCTGTGAAGACAGCTCATAGCCTGGAGCCTGCTTAGGATTCTGTGTCTCCCTCTTTCTCTGCCTCTCCCTCACTCGTATTCTGTCTCTCTTTATCTCAAAAACGAACATTAAAAAATGTTTAAAAAATATAAACCATATTATGATTGTAGTAAATCACATATCTGAAAGGCATCTACTCTCCAGAATATACAAAGAATACTTCCAACTCAATGACAAAATATAAACAATTAAATTATAAAATGGGCTAAGAACCTTGAATAAACATTTTTTCCAAAGAAGATATACATGCGCCCAACAAAAACATCAGAAGATTCTCCAACATTATTAGTAATTGGGGAAATACAAATCAAAACCATGATGTGGTACCACTTCAACCTACTAGAATAGCTATAAAAAAAAATAAAGAGAAAATTTTAAGTGTTGGTGAGAGTGTAGAGAAATTAGAACCTTCATACATCGATGGTGGGAATATACAATGGAAAACAATTCAGCTTTTCCTCAAAAAGTTAAGTATATAATTATCATGTGACCTAGCAAATCTACTCCTATATTTATTTCCCAAATAACTGAAAGCTAATATTCAAACAAATATTTCATGTTAGTACTATTCACAATAGCCAAAAGGTGGAAACAACCCAATGTCTTTAATTTATAAACAGATAAACAAAATGTGGCATATACACACAATGGAATATTATTTGGCCATACAAAGGATGGAAGTAGATGATGTAGCATGATACACACTACAGTGTGAACAAACCTCAAAAACATTGTGTTAAATGAACAAGGCTAGACCCAAAATGTCACATATTCTCATTTATATGAAATATCAAGAATAGTAAATCTATTGAGACGAGTGCATTGATGCTTACCAGGGTCTGAGGAATGGGGAAATGGTGAGTATTTTCAGACTTTTTGGTAAAGTAACAAAAATGTTTTGCAGTTTTATAGAGGTGGTTGCACAACATTGTGAATATGCTAAATGCCCCTGAATTGTATACTTTATAATAGTTAATTCTGTTATGGGGAATTTCACCTCCATTAAATTTTTTGAATGAAAATAATAGAGCCCGGTATTTGTGCAGGGCTAACAATAGCCCCCATTCCCATCATCCAAACTGGAAAACCTCAAGATTCACAAAGTATTAGAGTATGTAGAAAAGTGTTGTCTCAGAAGTGGGGAATAATTAGCCTTAGATTGAGCAAAGCTTCTCTCTCGCCACTTAATAAAAACAAAACCCAAACAGATAAAATTTATGGAGAACTGTAGTTCATAACAAAGCTCAAGAATACTTACATGAATACAAATATACACAGCACTCAACAAAGATAAAACTCACAATGTCTACATTCCATTGAAAAATTACCAGGTGTGTACATAAAACATGACACTTCATGGAGAGCAAAATAAATTCCTAAAAATTAACCTCAACTGGCATAGATGTTAGAATTAGTAGTTAGGGGGCGCCTGGGTGGCGCAGTCGGTTAAGCGTCCGATTTCAGCCAGGTCACGATCTCGCGGTCCGTGAGTTCGAGCCCCGCGTCGGGCTCTGAGCTGATGGCTCAGAGCCTGGAGCCTGTTTCCGATTCTGTGTCTCCCTCTCTCTCTGCCCCTCCCCCGTTCATGCTCTGTCTCTCTCTGTCCCAAAAATAAATAAACGTTGAAAAAAAAATTAAAAAAAAAAAAAAAAGAATTAGTAGTTAGAATTAAAAGTTGTTATTATTATTCTAGAATTAAAAGCTATAACTGCCTATCATGCAGTCAAAGAGTTAATCATAGATATGAAAGACAAATGAAACTCCTAGAGATAAAAATCACACTGTCTACGGTGCCTGGGTGGCTCAGTCAGTTGAGTGTCCAACTCGTGACTTCAGCTCAGGTCATGATCTCGGGTTTTGTAGGGTTTAGCCAGGTGACAGGCTCTGCACTGGCAGTGCGGAGCTTGCTTAAGATTCTCTCTCTCCCTCTCTCTCTGCTCCTCCCCTGCTCATACTCTCTCTGTCTCTCTCAAAATAAATAAACTTAAAAAAATTCATTTGTTTAAAAAAAATTACAGTGTCTAAGATGTAAACACACTAGATGGGATTAATGGAAAATTAAACACTGCAGAGGAAAATATTAGCAAATTGAAGATAATATTCATTAAAACTATACAAAGACACGTTTAGAAAATAAAATATTTAAAAAGTGGATAGGGCACCAATGAATTGGGAAATAATGTTAAATAGCAACATACATGTAATCGGAGGCCTTAAAGGAGAGGAGAGCAAGTATAAAATACAGAAAATATTTGAAGAGGAAACAACCAAAAATTTTCCAAATTTGATTAAAAAATATAACTCCTCAGATCTAAAAGCCCCCAAAAAATTTGAAACATAAGAAATATGACAAAAATTATGGCATATCAAAATCAAATTTCTCAAAACCAGTAGAAGTAGAAAGTATCCAAAGGAAAAACACATGGACCTGCAGAGGTTTAAAAAAAAATGTTTGGCATATTTTTCACTGAAAACAATGCAATTGAGGAGAATATTGAACATTATTAAAGCACTGGGAAAAAAAGAAAATAGCTGACAATACATGATTCTATACCCTGTGAAAATATCTTTCAAACAAAGGTAAGATAAGGACTTCTTCAGACATATAATAGATGAAAGAATCTGTCACTAGCTGACCCACACTACAAGAAATGTAATAGGAAGTCCTTCGGGCAGAAAAATTACATTAGATGGAAATACATATCTACACAATGGGATGACAAGTACCAGAAATGGTAACTATGTAAAAAGTGTGAGAATATTTTCTATTATTAAAATTTCTTTGAAAGATAATTGACTTTTAAATAAAAATAATACCAATGTAGTTTGGAGTTTATAACTTGCATAAAAGTAAAATATATGCCAGCAAATGCATAAAAGTAAAGAGTGGAAGAATGGAAGTCTACTGTGTGAGGTTATCATGGCTGAAGTGGTATACTAACACAGGAATGCAGACTGGCGAGTTAAGGATACATGGCTATAACACATAAAGCAATAAACCATAAAGCAATTTCTAAAGTAATAAAATAAAGAATTATAGATAGTAAGTTAACTAAGAAAATAAAATAATGACATGACAAATGGCTAAAATTAATAAAAATAATAGATTAATAACACAAAGTGTTGGAGAGAACATGGGGCAATAGAAACTTTCAGACACTACAAATAGTATATGTTGTGTTATCACTTCTAAAAATGTTTGAGAGTATTTAATAAATCTGAACATATGCACACTGTATGGTGATATAATTTCACCCTTATATATACCCATATGTATATAACTATACATATATGTGAAATTGATGAGTCTGTTAAGAAAGAAACAAGAAGTTAAAAAAAGGAGAAACTATTCATCAATATTATAATGAGGAAAGTGAAACATATTTATATAATAGGATATTGTAAAGCAATGAGAATAAATAAAGCATACTACACACAATAATATGGATTTCATAAACATATTATTGAGCTAAAGATGCCACATACATGAAACATATCTAGTATTATTTGCTTTATGTATGATTCTATGGTGCTAGAAGTCAGGACAGTGATTATCTTTTGGGTTCATTATAACTGGATTTCAGAAAGAGGACTTCCAAGATGCTTGTAGTGGTCTATTTCCTGAAATGAATGGTAGTTATACAGAAGTATTCACTTTGTGGTAATTTATTATTTATGGTATATACTTTTATTTATGTGCATATATTATACTTTTTAAAACTGCACTTAAAATTACATAGTGTGAGTTGTATATCCTGAGAGGAAATGTACCTTAAACTTTCAAGCCTTGGGGCGCCTGGATGGCTCAGTTGGTTGAACATCTACCTGACTCTTGATTTCAGCTCAGGTCAATGATCCCAGGGTTCGGAGATTGAGCCCCACGTCAGGCTTCATGCTGAGTGTGAAGCCTGCTTAGGATTCTCTGCCTCTGCCCCTCGACCCCGCTCTCTCTCAAATAAAAAATAAATAAATAAAATAAACCTCCAAGGCTTTCCAGTTTTCAAGGTCTTTCAAATGCAAAAAGCTCCTATTACAATGCTACCTAGTCCTATATACTTGAAGACTTGAGATGTCGAAGATAGGGTAGGTATGATGGTGAAGGTGATGGGAAAAAGAATGTTTCCTTTTGTTAAGAACTATGATGTAATTTTGCAATTCTTAAAAAAAAAAAGTGTAGAAAGAAAAGAAATTTGAAAAAGTTAACCTTAATCTTTCTACCCAAAGTGAACCAACGATGTTTTTGTTGCATTTACTTCCAGAGTTTTGTGTGTGCGTTTGTGTTATGTGTGCGTAGATGGTTTTATGTTTTGATTTATCTTGTTTTTCTATATAGATGGAAATAACAAACACATTGTTTTAAATGCATTTTTTGGTCATTTAGTAACACACATTGAACATTTTTTTTTCCATTTCAATAATTATACTCCTATCATAATACTTTAAATGATGATAACTGCAGCCTACTTTACATAAAGACACAAAGATTTCCCCTTAGTATTTAACAATTGGGCGGGCACTAATAGGGAAGGAAAAAAGATTAAAGATTTTATAAGTCAGTACTCAAAAAAGTCGACTTCCAGGATACACATAGTGAATATCAAAATATACCATTAATAATCTATTTGTTTTTTAATGCCATCTCTGCATGATTTGAATTTTTAAATGAAACATATGATAGTTGACAAAACTGTCATTCATCTAACAATTTAAAGTGTACATTACTATTCTGTCTATATTACACCTTTTAGCAGTGAGGTCAGGGAAGTAAAATTGGTGTGTACTAGGAGAGACTCTTCCGTACTTTCCAGTGGAATTTAGGTAAGAAGATACTTGCTGTGTTGAACTAGATAGAACTTACTGCTTTAAGTTCTCTCAAGAATTTTTTTTTCTGGGATTGCTGAGGTTATTTGGTCCTGTCTATAAATTGTCTATATTCTGCAAATAAATCAGTATTAAATCTTAAACATGAGGTGCATATATGATGAGCTGCCTCTTTGGAAACTGGTTCAGTGAAATTCCAAATTTGTAGCTCAGATATCTAAATATAACCAACTTCAACTTTTTGAGTAGGGCTTGGATTTTTAGCAACAGTATAACTATTAGTTATGATTGGGCTAGAGCTCTATGGCTTAATGTAGCTGTCTGCTGCTTGAGCATGCAGGACTGGCTAGATATTGAGTAAAATTGGGTCATGGTGAACTCTTTGCCCTTGGACAACAGCATTCATAGAGTAAACTTTCTCTTTTTGAGAGAGTTGAATTAGGAACAATGAGGATCACTTCACTGCATTGTTTTTTTGTTTTTTTCTTAACAAGCTGCAGCTTTCAAGTTGCATCTTGTCAGTTCCCAGAGCTTATTTGAATCGCTGATACTCATTAATATAAGTGTAAAATCTTAGGTCATCGTTATGCAAGTTAGCTGTCAGGTGAATCTCTATCAGTTTGCATTTTCTATATAAATCAAAAAGAACTAATTTAGCAGCATTATCTGTCAGTATACTGCAACCACACAGCCAACACATAGAAATTATCGCCATCAACTCTAATTGGTGCTAAGTTATAGAAATCACAGCCTATTTTCCATAGGACCACTGTGATTTCTTTAGGAGCAGAAGTCCATTCCTTAATCTGGAAAATAATCAGAATTTTTTTTCACAGTAACCACATCTCTAGGCCCTATTTCAGATTGCAATACAATAGGGACTTTTAACATGGTTTATAGATCCATTGAGTTGGATTGACAGGCATCATGAAGTCCCAAAAATGTCCATACATTGCCCACATTGTAACTTGCATATTTTATATATAAAATAAAAAAAGTTCTGTAACTTCCACAAGATTTACAGAAAATTCCACAAATCTGTAAGATTCACATAGACCCATTTCTAAGGTAATGACATTGTACTATACCAGTGAAATGTAGTGCTGTAAACAAGTTCCAGATCTTGTCTCCTTTTCCCTCTTAATGTATGTCTATTTCATGCATTCCTCCTATCCCATCTCACCTGCAAATTCTGAGAGCCCCCCCCCCTTTTTTGTAGCTGAGCTGCAGGATCCTAGATTTCCCAGCTCTGTTTATTGATAAAATTCAATGAGTATTTGTTGAATATATGTAGTACACCAACATTATACTGGGCCCCCTTAGCATACATGGCCAAGTAGAATCGGAGCTGCACATATTAGCAGGAAAAGTTGGCAAACACCTGTGTAGTCAGATTTTCAATATATCTGAAACAATGCTGTGACCTAAAATACAATTTGCAACCTCATGCAAATTTTACAAGGGAAGACTCAGGACTTGCATCTATTTTTAAGAGGCAACTGTTCTAGAAAATAAAACAAGACAGTAATCATTTGAATAATGAATAATAATGAAATAATTATTTCATACAATAAGATTTCTTTCCTCTATACAGCAAATTAAGACAGTAATCATTCATATGAAGCATGCGGCATGAATAAGAATGGGCAAATTTGAGCATGATATATACTAGGAGTGGAAGATGGCAGATCTTATCAACTACAGGCTGTAGAGAATTTCTAAGCATTAAGAAAAGAAAGAAGTGGCCAGGAAAGAAGAGATGTAACCAGAAAGGAAAGAAAGTCAATTCTCTCGGCCTCCTTCATAATTTTGTGATATCTAACTCTGAATACATACGGGAAAAGTCAAAATGGGCTTCCATATTACGGAAATAACTCTGGGCAATAGTCTTTATGCTGAGCACTGTGTACATCTCCATGGTCTTTTCTGAAAAGAAGGGATGTCAGAGAAGCAGGGTATAAAGGTGAGGCTAGGACTCAGGGAGCCTGAGGCTTTATCTTGACACAAGAGAAGTTCTGCATTAATTTATTTTAAATGTTATTCCTTAGCTTCTGAATAATGGATTCCATTATATAAGCGATAGAGAGATTATTGATAGGTTGATAATGAATGGATGGATGGATGGATTAAAAAAATTGAAATCTATAGGTACAAAGACAATACCTGATTCTTGTGAGTGACCCTCTAATCCCTGTGCTTTGAATCAGTCTCCTCTTCTTCTATCTTTCCTCAGGTATGACTCTATAATCAATTGCTTGGAGCAACAAAGTATTATTCAAGCATAATTTCTGAATATGTCCTGTATAACCACAATAGAAATGAAATATAGTCATCTCACTTCTATTACTACTCTTCTATTTACCCTGGCAAATCCATCCATATAACTCTTCTAATTTTCTTCCCAAACTCAACAGCCCTATGAAATGAAAGCCAAAAATCCTAAAAACAAGTAAGTTATAAGGAAAGTAATAGTTTCACATTGTATTCATTTACAGGAAGAACTAATGATAAAGAATGAAAACAAATATATAGGGTAAGGGTAAAACAAAGGGTAACAGCCAAAGTTTACAATCAGTAAAAGTTTTCATTTCTCTTTTTCAATGTTGAACAAAAATAATGTTTAAGTATTTAAGCCCTTGGCACTTTTCTTCTCTAAAAATACCCTTCTTCAGAAGTCAAGGGTAAATTTCATATACACTCTGTGAAAGACTGTCAACTGATCTCAATGTGAATGAATTTTCTAGATTTTTTTTGGTTGTTTGCCTTACCTGGTAGGGAAATTCCTGGAATGAGGAATAAAAATAGATATTCAGAGATCGGTATAGTTATTTGATTCATCACCTTGTCACTAGAGGAAAATTCACATAATTTAATTCCCCACCCTCCTGTCTCTGTATTTTCTCTGCTGTCTGTCACAGGAGGGCAATGCGGATGCATATTAATGAGACCAGGCTAGGCAGCCACCCAAGGCATTTTTCTCAGTCTAGAAAAAGTGTCGCAATGATATTTACAAAAGTCTCTGAGAGGACAGTTACATAAGAAATTGTCAACCTTAAGGGAGTTTAGGAGACAAAAAACAGAGGCAAGGTGAGATGTAGAGGTGGTCCTAAAAATCATGGCAAACAGTATTTATTTTTCATAGTCTAAAGTCAGATGATAGGATATAATATGAGCTTTGCAATATTGATCTATTTGTAAGGAAATGCCCTTGATCTAGACAGCATTTTATTACAACTGTCATTTGAATATTAATGACATAGAAAAACTAAATGAAGATATTTATTCAGAATTAGAAGAAAAATCTATTCATGAATCACTTACCATCACAAACTTTATGTTAATAGGGATATATTTAAGAGTAATTGAGGTAGAGAGAGCAGATACATTATATTTCACAGGATCAATCAAGAATCTGCTCCCTCCCTGCCCCTTGAAAAAGATTAGATTCACATTAGAACTTACTATACTAACTTGATATTAAAAAATAGTATAATTTTCTGCAAAAGTTTTAAAAGCTTAGAAATATATAATAAATGGAATGGTTAGTAAGTATACCTAATAAGTTACTTTATATATATATATATATATAGATATATATATATATATATATATATGAAATTTATTGACAAATTGGTTTCTATACAACACCCAGTGCTCATCCCAAAAGGTGCCCTCCTCAATACCCATCACCCACCCTCCCCTCCCTCCCACCCCCCATCAACCCTCAGTTCTCAGTTTTTAACAGTCTCTTATGCTTTGGCTGTCTCCCACTCTAACCTCTTTTTTTTTTTTCCTTCCCCTCCTCCATGGGTTTCTGTTGAGTTTCTCAGGATCCACATAAGAGTGAAACCATATGGTATCTGTCTTTCTCTGTATGGCTTATTTCACTTAGCATCACACTCTCCAGTTCCATCCACATTGCTACAAAAGGCCATATTTCATTTTTTCTCATTGCCACGTAGTACTCCATTGTGTATATAAACCCTCTTGCACTGTTGGTGGGAATGCAAATTGGTGCAGCCGCTCTGGAAAGCAGTGTGGAGGTTCCTCAGAAAATTAAAAATAGACCTACCCTATGACCCAGCAACAGCACTACTAGGAATTTACCCAAGCGATACAGGAGTACTGATGCATAGGGCCACTTGTACCCCAATGTTCATAGCAGCACTGTCAACAATAGCCAAATTATGGAAAGAGCCTAAATGTCCATCAACTGATGAATGGATAATAAGTTACTTTTTAATCCACTTAGGTTTATTTAATAACAATGCCATTACTTGGACAAAAAATTTAAAAAAAGGAATAATTACCAAATCCATGAGTGCCTTATAAATGAAGAGAGATGTGGCATGAGGTTTTAAAAGCCCAAAGTTCAAAATTATGTCAATCATCTGTAATGCTGGATAAAAAAACTGAAAGATGACACTGAAGTTATAAAGAAAAGGCTGCATTCGTGTGTGTGTGTGTGTGTGTGTGTGTGTGTGTGTGTGTTTGAGCCTGCCTTACTCCCTTTCAGAAGCCATCATTTAAATTCGCTTCCCTACTTGATTATAACCTAATCTCAGTAAAGTGCCGTATAAACACATTGCAACCTACGTTATAAACATACTGGACTCAAACAACATCAACTTTGAACTTTACAAGCCCACTTACAGGGAGATTTTTTACTGCAAAATACTGTAAATGTATTTCTGTCCCTTATAATTTTCTTAATAACATTTAACCTTATTTTATTATAAGAATACAATATATAATACTTATGCAAAATATGTGTTAACTGACTGTTATCAGTAAGGCTTCAACAGTAGGCTATTAGTAGTTAGGTTTGGGGGGGATCAAAATTCATAGGCAAATTTTGACTGTGTGGGGTTCAGTGCCTCTAACTCCCATATTGTTCAAGAATCAACTGTAAATAGTTGCTGGTTAAATGGAGATGGTGCCTATGAGTTTTTGCATGTTGACGGATGTTCTAACTTGAAATTTGGGAGAAAAGCAACCTTTATTTTTGCATGTGGGGAAACATTCCCAAAAGCCCATTAATAATATTGCATGTGAGGCTGGATAATCCATCTATCAGTACAGAAAGCATAACATCGCTAGACTACTGGGTCAGGGAATAATGGGTCCCACTCAGATGGGCCCAAGACAAAGGCATTAAAAAACTGAGTAATTTGGTAGTATTGACATTTTAACAATATTTGTTCTTTCTATCCAGGAGCATGGAATATTTTTCCATTTTTTTGTGTGTGTCTTCTTCAATTTCTTTTATAAGCTTGTATAGTTTTTGGTGTATAGATTTTTCACCTCTTTGGTTAGATTTATTCCTAGGTATTTTATGGGTTTTGGTGCAATTGGAAATGGGATTGATTCCTTGATTTCTCTTTCTGTTGCTTCACTGTTGGTGAATAGGAATGCAACCAATTTCTGTGTGTTGATTTTATATCCTGCAACTTTGCTGAATTCATGAATCAGTTCTAGCAGTTTTTTGTTGGAATCTTTAGGGTTTTCCATATAGAGTATCATGTTATCTGTGAAGAGTGAACGTTTGACCTCTTCATGGCCAATTTAGATGCCTTTTATTTCTTTGTGTTGTCTGATTGCAGAGGCTAAGACTTCCAATACTATGTTGAATAACAGTGGCAAGAGTGGACATCCCTGTCTTGTTCCTGACTTTAGGGGGAAAGCTCTCAGTTTTTCCACATTGAGGATATTGCGTTGGTTCATTCATATATGGCTTTTATGATCTCAAGGTATGATCTTTCTATCCCTACTTTCTTGAGGGTTTTTATCAAGAAAGGATACCTTACACCTGTCAGAATGGCTAACATTAACAACTCAGGCAACAACAGATGTTGGCGAGGATGCGGAGAAAAAGAATCTCTTTTGCATTGTTGTGGCAATGCAAGCTGGTACAGCCACTCTGGAAAACAGTATGGAGGTTCCTCAAAAAACTAAAAGTAGAACTACTCTATGACCCAGCAATTGCACTACTAGGTATTTATCCAAGAGATACAGGTATGCTGTCTCAAAAGGATACATGCACCCCAATCTTTATAGCAGCATTATCAACAATAGCCAAAGTATGAAGAGAGCCCAAATGTCCATCGATGGATGAATGGATAAAGAAAATGTGGTGTATACACACACACACACACACACACACACACACACACACACACACACAATGGAGTATTACTCAGCAATCAAAAAGAATGAAATCTTGCCATTTGCAACTATGTGGATGGAACTAGAGGGTATTATGCTAAGTGAAATTAGAGAAAGACAAATATCATATGACTTCACTCATATCAGGACTTTAAGAAACAAAACAGATTAACATAAGAGAAGGGAAACAAAAATAATATAAAAACAGGGAGGGGGACAAAACATAAGAGACTCAAAAATATGGAGAACAAAGAGAGGGTTACTGGGGGGGGGTGTGCGAGGGAGGGTGGGCTAAATGTGTAAGGGGAATTAAGAAATCTACTCCTGAAATCATTGTTGCACTATATGCTAATTCAGATGTGAATTTAAAAATAAAATTAAATTTAAAAGTAAAAAAAAACATGAGTAATTCACTCAACACTGTTAAGTACCTCTAATTTAGAAAAAAAAAATTAACAGAATTTCAGTGTCCTTGTGACCTATTCTTAGTCATCTCGATGGGTTCACCATCCTATACCTGAACTTTAAATTTCAAGCTCCTCAAACATCTCCCCCAACTACTTCCTCTTCTGATTCAGAATCCTCTATGGATCTTTTTGCTCTAATTCATACCATTGTCTTAAAGTAAAATATGAATGCAGGTAACTTTTTCAAATTTATATGTGTTTTCTTCTGAGTCTACACTCTTTCATCAAATTACTTTCCTAACATACATTACTGACATGCCTTAAAGGGCACTTGATTCAGCATATCCAAAATTAAATTTACTACCTTCCCTCAAAAATATTTCTTATCCAGGGTTACATTTTTTAAAAGTTTATTTATTTTTGAGAGAGAGCACATGAGTAGGTCAGGTGGGGAGCACAGAGAGACGGAGATGGAATCCCAAGCAGGTTCCACAGTCAGTGCAGAGCCCCGTGCAGGGCTTGAACTCATGAACTGTGAGATCATGACGTGAGTCAAAATCGGATGCTCAATTAGCTGAGCCACCTAGGCACCCCCAGGGTTACATTCTTAACGACTGAAACTAGAATTTGCAGAACTGTGCAAGTCAAAAATCTAGCATTTAACCCTGATCACTCCTAGTTCCTCACCATCATAACCAATACTCTTTTATTTGGTATTAATATTACCTTCTAAATATCTCTCAAAACTGTCTTTTTATCTTAACTCCTCCTCCCTCAGTTTCACCTACTTTCTTCCCTTGCTTGGACTATTCTAATTGTTAGGTAATAGTTTTCACCTCTTTGATTTCTGCCTCCTTTGAATCCATTCTATACAAGGCAAACCAGGATGATATTTTTAAAACTGAAAATCTTATTGTTCCTCAATTTCTCTCCCCAGTCCATTTTCTAGTTAAGCCCCTACAACCTCTTTCAGCTGTTAGAATATTGTTTTCCCCCACAAATCAATGCCTTGGCACTTGTCCTTTCTTCCATCTCCCTAGAATTTTTTATTCAAACCCTCTTTTCCTACAAAACTCCTGTTCTTCTGTCAGCTCTCAACTCACATGGCTTTTTCTTAAAATAGACTTCATTGATGTTCCATATTGAATCAGGGTCCTTCATAGGATTTTACAATACGTGTAACTTTTCAATATGTTTAGTACTTTGTAAATATATTTGTATGATCACTCTATGTCTGCTTTACCCTCTATGCTATAGATCCCACAAAGGCAGGTGCCTCATATGTTTTCATGACTCACTGTGTAGTGGATATTTAGTATACTCAGTATAACTTGTATACTAGTGTATGTATATACATATACAAGTTAAAAACTATGTGATGTTTGAGTAAATGAAATAATACAGGAGTAAAACCAAGTATTTAAAAATTAAAAACCTATAAAACAAACTTGTGGAGTATTAAAAAAAGGTTTTGCTTTATTTGTGCTATTGGTATTTAACTGTATTAACAGTTAAATCTTACTATTAATTCCTCAATTTCATTGGGTAGCAATGTAATTTGTCTAACTTTGAGAGAATTTGCTATGAAATCAAGGATAGGAAGTTTAAATTGATTAGGCATTGAACAAGATACTCTTTGGAACATCTTTAAGATTTCCCTCAATTTCTGACCAGTTCACAGTCATTTGTAGACCCACTCTTAAGAATATGCTATGGATTGGATAAAGGAGCTTGAATACAAAAGAGATTGTTAAAATCACTTTTCCCTCAAGATATTTATGTATTTAATGACATTTGTGCATAATCCTTTGTCCTTTATGTTTTTATATGAGAGGGACACCATTCCTCTTTCTCATTTTAAAAATCTAACACATATTCTACTGTATGGTCCCTTTATAATATGCTTGCACATGTGCAAAATAGAAATGTATATATATATATATATATATATATATATATACACACACTGTCTTGATTATGATTCAGTGGAAAACTCTTAATACACCAAACATTAATGGATACTGGACTACTTACACTTTACATTCAGGTACATGAAGTGGTTGAATGTAAAAGAATGAATAAATATCCCTCATACAAACATTAACCATAGTACTAATATAGTGACTTTACTAATATGAATCAGAATTTATTTTTTACAATGTTAATAGAAAAAAAGAGGGGTGTGTTATGATTAAAATGATAGCCAATTCATAAGGAAGTAAAGCAACTGCAAACACATACACTCCTGAAAACAGCACAAAAAATGCAGGATATGAAGCAAAAACTAACAGAATTGAAAAGAGGAGATAATACAACAAAATTAGTTGGAGACTTCAGTAACCCATTCCCAATAGCTGACTGAATAGCTAGACAGAAAATCAGTAAGCATAAAGAAGACACAAATAACACTGTCAGTCAACTTTACTTAACTTACATCTATAGAACACTCTACTGCAACACCAGAAAAAAAATTCATTACAAGTGTGCATGGAACACTCCCAGAATAAGTCATAGGCTCGTCCATAGAAAAGTCTCAATATGTTGGTAAGAACTGGATTCATACAAAATGTATTTCTTGACCAAAATGGAATTAAAATAGAAATCAAAAACGAAATTTGAAAAAAGTCACAAATATTTGGTAAATAAATAACACATTTCTAAATAGCCCATTGCTCAAAAAATAAATCACAATGCATATTTTAACTTAATGAAAAATAAAATTAAAAAATATCAAAATTTATAGTATTAATCTAAAGCAGTACTATAGAGAAATTTAGAGTCTTAATTGCCTATCTTAGAAAAAAAGAACATAAAATAGATAACTTAATCTTCTACATTAAGGAAAATGAACAAAGGAATGGCAAATTAAACCAAAAGTAAGCAAAGGAAAAATTAATAAAGATTAGAATGGAAATGAATGAATGAGAAAACAGAAAAACAATGGAGAAAATCAACAAAAGCAAAGGCTGGTTCTTTCAAAGATTGGCAAACGTTTAGCTAGACTGTCAAGAAGAAAATAGAGAAGACTCAAATTATTAAAATTAAGAATGAAAAAGGAAATATTACTACTGATCTTTCAGATCTTAAAAAAAAATATGAGCAGAGTGGGGTAGGGATGCCTGGGTAGTTCAGTCAGTGAAGTGTCTGACTCTTGATTTTAGTTCAGACCATGATCTCATGGTTCGTGAGTCCGAGCCCTGTGTCTCAGTGCTGAGAACACGGAGCCTGCTTGGGATTTTTCTCTCCTCCTCTCTGTGCCCTTCCACTGCATGTGCTTTCTCTCTCAAAATTAATAAATAAACTTTTTAAAAGTTTTTAAGAAAATTATGAAGGTACTATACACACACAATTTACATTAATTAGAAAAATTCCTAGAATGAGAGTAATTACTAGAACTAACTCAAAAGAAATGAAAATTCTGAAAGAAAAATAACAGGTAAAGAAATTGAAGTACCAATTTTAAAATTTCCAAAATAAAATGTCCATGCCTGGATAGGAGAAAACAATCCTCAACTCATTTTATGAGGCCAACATTTGGTGATACCAAAACACCAGGTGAAAATAAAACAAGAAAGCTACAAGCCAACATCCCTTATGAACACAGACACAAAATGCTCAACACAACAGTAACAAATTCCAACATCTAAGAACACAATGAGTATTTACAATTTAAAGGACAAAAACATATGTCCAGACAAAAGTTTGCTAACTTTTGAGTTTCTGACTCATTCTATCACCCATAATGGAATCACTAAAAATCTTGATTCTCTTTCTCTTTCTCTCCCTCTCCCTCTCTCTCTCTCTCTCTCTCTCTCTCTCATAAATAAACTTAAAAAAAGAAACCGATTTTAAGAGATAATTTATCCTCTATTTCCTGCCTCAGGACTTGACTAGTTTTGTATGAAATATTTTTAGAAATGGGAAGTGTTTTCTAATACCAAATTTACTCTTCAAGATTTTTAATGATTCCATTATGGGTGATAGAATGAGCCATTACCATAAGAGAAAGTGGCTTCCCCCAACTTTCTATCTTGACAACACTGAACTCAGGTTTGGATTGCCACATTCCCTTTCCTGTTCTGTTCTGTTTTGTTTTGTTTTGTTTTTCCCCCCAATCTGGGTAAACTGTCTCTTGATAAACAAAATGTTCCAGATGTGTTATGAAAAGGCCTGTCAGAGACCCACGCACTGAATCCCCAGCAGTGAAAGATAAGTCAGCCCTCAAGTCACTTCCATGCCAAACCCTCTAGGAGCCAGTTTCCAGGTATGTGCATCAAGGAAGCTCCTTTCTCCCTTCCCCTTCTAGAGAGAGTAGCTACTCCCCTCCCCTGATTGCAGGTCCATTCAGGACCAGATTCATAATTGGCAGGTGCATAATAAAAACGCTGGGTTTCTTGTTCAAAAAATCACTAAGAATTTGAAAACAGCGAGAGCAGAGCATTAAATCAAGTGTTGGGCCCTTGTTGTAAGGGGCCTGTGTGACTACACAGGTCACAGGTCCCTGAAACCTGTCCTGGTTCCACCGTTGACTTGAATAGCAGATATTCTTTCAAGCACTCAAATCCTAACGATTGGCACTTGTTATCCTGATTCTGCAGTTTGAAGAATGCTCTTAAGTGAGCACTAAAGTCTTGATTGGGAATGAGTCAGCAATGCTTACCTAATTACTGTCAAGAGGAAAGCTGTCTCTCAAATAAATGAGAGGTAAATAAGCCTCTTGTCACAACAGTTAAAGATAAAAAATAAAAATAAAAATGCTATTTTATGTAAGCTAAATGACTAAAAGAAGGAACAAAATATTTCTACTTAAAAGAAACTTGTACCCAGTACCTTAGGTTTTTAAGAACGTAGGACACCTTATGGTGTCTGTTAAGCTTTGTCAATGCCTTCATATTTTGTGATATAGAACTTGGATTAACTCCACAATTAAGACAAATCTTAATTGGTAGCATTTCTTATTTCAAAATTTTCAGCCATTCAAACAAGCTGAAAACAGGACCAGAATTTTAAAAGCGTAGATAGGAACTGTTTTTTTTGTTAAATTTGCTCACTTTTAGTAAGCACTGAGTGATAGAAGATATACATACTAGCACATTTGGACAAGGCTATCTTAATTTCACAGTCAAGAGGTTCCTATTTACTTTTCTCTACCCATTTATCCAGCACCAATTTCACTTTTTTTTTTTTCAGTTCAGCCACAAGATATTCTCTAGTTGCCTTCTGGAACTCCTGTCAGTATTTTGAATTTCTTTCTTCAATTGCTCTCGGTTCTGTGTGGAATCTTGGTAATGTCTGAAAATTTCCTCAGTGCTTGTTAGGTCCTGGGATTTCTCTGATATCTGTAAATGCCATTATGAGGAATAGATTAGGTTTCCAAAGTATCTTGTATGGTTGGACTGGCAAAATGACCAAGAGGATACAAATTTTGTACCTGACTCTTCACCTGTCTTCTCTGATCTAAATGGATCTGATGTTTAGAATGTCAGCTCGGAAACTCAGCTGGTCATGGAATCTGTTTTCTACCCTGTAACATTTTTCTTTTTCAGAAACTGATTTTAAGGGGCACCTGCGTGGCTTAGTTGGTTAAGCATCTGACTCTTGATCTTGGCTCAGGCCATGATCTCATGGTTTGTGATTCTCTTTCTGCCTCTCTCTCTGCCCTTTCCTCCCTCTCCCTTTCTCACAAAATAAATAAATAAACTTAAAAAAAGGAACTAATTTTAAGAGCTAATTTACCCTCTATTTCCTGCCTCAGGACTTGACTAGTTTTATATGAAAGATTTTTAGAAATGTGAACTGTGTTTTCTAATACCACATTTACTCTACTTTGTAATTTATTCAAACATATCTTCCTCCCTCAAATAGGAAATATTTGCTTTTCCGTTCAACTTTTAAGTTAATATCTGAAGATAACTATAGTTCTCATGAAGTTATAAGATATAATGCAGAGAATTCTCATCTATCCTTTACCCAATTTCCCCGGTGGTAACATCTGGCAAAACTATAGTACATCACATAACAAGGATTTGCATCCATACAATCTTCTGATGTTATTCAAATATCCCATTTCATGGCACTTGTGTGAGTGTGTGTGTGTGTGTGTGTGTGTGTGTGTGTGTGTGTGTTGAACCCTATACAATTTTATCATGTGTCAGTTTGTTTACTCACCACCACAGACAAGAAACAGTCTAGGTTTCTATGTCTCTGGGTTTTTGCTCGGGTTTATTCTATCTAGAAAAATATTACCATGTTGTCTACCTGATGAGCTCCTATTTCTCCTTTAAGAAACAGAAACAGTCTCAGTGTCCCCTTGGGTTACTGGATAGACCCGAAATCCTAGATAACAATTTCAAGAGGAGCAGAAGTTAGGATGCAACAATATCAAATTAAGACGTAAACATTTACCTTTTTGATTTCTAAGTAGTAAATACCCATTAGACAACAGATATGCAGTTTTGTGAATTTGTAGGATATTCGCAGCAAGAAATATCAATCTGGTACTATGTGAATTTTTGACATTAGGCAAGTCTTTCAGCCTCTGATCTAAGTGTTCTCATCCATAATATGGGGAAGGCGTACTTGATGACATTTTGTGGCTGTCATGCTCAGATGACCTGGTAGACTTGTCTTCCTAGGTGCCACATCTCAGAATCCACTGCTATGCATATCTTTTAAATGTTATTTATCTATTTTGAGAGAGAGAGAGAGAAAGCGTGAGTGAAGGGAGGGGCAAAGAAGGAGGGGAGAGAGAATCCCAAGCAGCCTCTATGTGTCAGCACAGAACCTGTTTCAGGGCTTGATCCCATGAAGCATGAGATCATGACCTGAGTTGAAATCAGAACTGAAATCAAGAGGTTTGGCATCCCTCCACTGCTATATTGACACAGAGGCCACACTTTCCATGAGCGGAGCTGAGCCAATGACTGAGCAGGATGGGCACTATTATGCCCATCCTGATGGTTTAGTAATTAGAATCTGATGACTTACTCGTTCTAATGACTAATGATCTAATGACTAATGATGATTAGCTCATTCTAATGACTCAATCATTTCAAACTTATTTGTATGTGGTGGAGAACTCCACAAAGTCAGTAGAGTTCACTAGTTATTGCAAACTTACATTGACAACCTACAAAGGAATAATGAGAAACTAAGGGACATTAACAAGCAATTAAAAGCACTCTGTGAGAGAAAGTGGGCCTTTGGGGGGACTTAAAAGAAGCTATTATTGGCTTCTGGGGAAGAGCATACATAGATAAGGAGCAAACTCAGGACCTGATAGAATTGCAAAGCTCCAAGGATATTCAAATGATCATCCAAGCCTGTTATACTAAAATCAGAGTCCATCCAAAGCACTGAGATCTTGAAAGAAGGAATAGGGATTTCTGGACAGATTCTCTGAGAATGTTGGCCCTGCAGTATCCATGAAACTTTAGGGCTTGCAGAAAGAGCTCATCTTTCCCTAGTTGGTACTACGACATATCACTACCACTTTAGAGGGCATTGAGGATGGTACTTCCTCACAATGAAATAGGTATCCCTTTTGGAAGCTATACCACCTCTCCCGGCTGTCATGAAGAAATCTAAGTTTAAATCCTAGCATCATCAGGCTGAGGATATAATGCACCTGAAAAGGGAGGGAAAAAAAGATTATATCCTAAATGGGGCAACAGAAATCAGCTAGCATGTTCCAGTAAGTGTCAGAATACTATATCTAGGATTGGATTTTAGGGTGTTTATTCAAGAGAGCTGGAATATAACACAGAATAAATAAGAATTCCTTACCTGGGGTACTTTATTGGAGTATAGATTATAACACCCTGGCAAAGAATCCACAGGATGAGGTAAACTCAGTGATAAGAGGATCTTATAAAAGTACCAATGCCACTAAGAAGTTCAGCGGTGGCTCACCTCTGCAGGCCAAAGCTGATGATAATAGAGAAGTCCCAGGCCAGGGCTCATTAATATTCATGGAGATAGAGCAGCCCTGAACCAATATAGACCAGGTGGTAGCATTTAACTGCCAGAAACCAGGAAGACACAATTATCATAATAACCATCAAGGTCAGAGGGACACCTGAGAAATCTTGGCCCACAGGGTTTTTACAGAGATGGTTAATAGTGTATGGTGTCCCTACGAGGAAAATATAGAGAGCCAACAAAGCTATGGCTTAGTATCTACAGCCAGAAAAAGGCAATAATGAATGAGTAGGAGAAAGAGATATTGCCTCAATAAAAATTATAATTTCTTTCTTAGTTCCCAGACCTGAGCTAATTTCCAGAGCTAGAACCTGTCATCTAACAAAGTGAAAGGTCCCTAAGAGGATAACCCTGTAATACTGTGGCAAGTACCATTTCCCTCATTGTGCCATTAAAGAACTTACTGCTGTTTACATTTTCCAAATATATTGAAGAAAATAGGACATGGAATCTAAGTTGACAGTGATACCCAGAGATTGAAAGAATTATCATGGCTCTCCTATAGGAAGAAGTTTGCAAGGGCCAGGTAATAAAGGGAGTCAGGGTATCCTGACTGAAATGTGGATACCATTGTATCCACTGCATTCACAGACCCACCAAGTGGTCATTTCACCACTCTTGAATCTCACAGTTAAAGTTTATATACTTGGAAATTAGAGCAATCCACCCCTTGGATTGCTAACCTGTGGAGTAAGAGTATGAAATAAAAAGCCAAAAGGGAACATCCTCAATTACCTTCTTCTTCTCCAAGACCAAAATAGTAATTCAGAAAAATGTTGTATCACAGGGGAAATGGTAGAATTAGTGCTTCCATTAAATACCTAAGGATGGTGGTGGTCTTTACCAAATCTCTTTTAAATTCATCAGTCTAACCCTTTGGAAACTGTATGGATCCTAGAGAGGGACTGTAGATTACTATAAACTCAACCAACTAGATACCCTGACCCCAGCTGTTTCAGTGAACATGGTATTGGTTGCTAGAACTGATTATATAGTACAAGGTCAATGATTTGCTGAATATGTTGTTTTCTATCTCAGTGAGAAAAGAAGATCAGAAACAATATGTATTTATGTGTAATGGACAAATACTTATTTACAGTTTAACCTCAGAGCTGCATTACTATTCATTCACTCTGTCATAATATAGTCTGAAAATATCTGGATCCCCTAAAGATCCAACAAAATAGCACACTAAACTTACATTTTGATTCCATCATTTGATCATATAGAATGGGCAGCAGATAGTTTGTACACCGCAGGTAATGCATTCTAGAAGGTGAGAAATTAGCTACTGGAAGTTGTAAAGTTGCTGGTCTAGAAGCAATACATTTTGAGATATAAATGGTATATCCGTCATCAGACCCTATCAGAAACCAAGGATACAAGTAACCTACGTAAGCAAGTAACCCAAACTCCCATGTCATCCCCAGTGACTACACCAAATAAACCTTTCCCAGGTTGCATTTATGACCATTTGGAAAGGAAGATGGTCCTGCATAACCAGCTGAATGTGGAGGAAAAAGCTCAAGCTTAGTTTAGCAATGAGTTAGCTCAGTGTCAGGGATGCAAGATGAAAGTGGTTGGTGGTTGGGGCGCCTGGGTGGCACAGTCGGTTAAGCGTCCGACTTCAGCCAGGTCATGATCTCGGGTCCGGGAGTTTGAGCCCCGCGTCGGGCTCTGTGCTGATGGCTCAGAGCTTGGAGCCTGTTTCCGATTCTGTGTCTCCCTCTCTCTCTGCCCCTTCCCCATTCAAGCCCTGTCTCTCTCTGTCCCAAAAATAAATAAACGTTGAAAAAAAAATTTTTTTTAATAAAAATTAAAAAAAAAAGTGGTTGGTGGCTAGAGAATAACCACATTTAAGGCTGTCTTGTGAAATAGTGTAAAAAATAAATATCTCCAGGGGCGCCTGGGTGGCTCAGTCGGTTAAGCGTCCGACTTCGGCTCAGGTCACGATCTCGCGGTCCGTGAATTCGAGCCCCACATCAGGCTCTGGGCTGATGGCTCAGAGCCTGGAGCCTGCTTCTGATTCTGTGTCTCCCTCTCTCTCTGCCCCTCCCCCATCCATGCTCTGTCTCTCTCTGTCTCAAAAATAAATGTTAAAAAAAAAATTTTTTTTTTAAATAAATAAATATCTCCAAAGGGAAAATCTAGAAGCAGTCCACCTGGGCATTCATCTTTTACCAAAGTAGCCTAGGGGGAGATGAAAGATTAGATAGATAGTTGATACACTCACACACACACACACACACACACATACATACGTACATACACATATACATATTCCTGGAAAGTGACAAATGACCTGGCCTTCTGGTTAGGTGCCTAAAAGGAAAATGACTAGAAACCAGATATGAGAAAGTCAGATCTAGTGGCATGAAGATGTACAAAAGGGGTAAGCACAAAGTGTGAACAACTTTTGTATTACGCTTTAACACTCACCAGAAAGTATGCACCCAAAAGGAGGAAGTGAATAATCAATTAGTCAATCAATTAGGGTTGACATTAGCCAGTCTTCATTATTGGCCACCCTGAAATTGGCACAATATGCACATGAGCAGAATGGTCCTAGTGGAAGAGATGAGAGACATGTATGGACCTGGAAGCGTATCCAATCAAGGCTGAACTAGCTACCGCTCCCTCTGTATACTGAAACTGTAAGCAACAAACACCAATGCAGAGCCACTGACATGGCACCTTTCCTCAAGAGGACAAATCACAGGCCACTTGAAGAACAAGTCAATTATATGGGGCCTCTTATGTTCTGAAAGGGCCAGTGGTTATTTTTCACAAGGATGGTTACTGAACATGTTTTTAGCTTTTCTGCCCATAGAAATCGGTAGCACCATTATCTGGGGGCTTAGAAAATGTCTGATACACAAGCACAGAACTTCAAATGAAAGAACATTGAAATAGGAGATCCACTGCATAGCAGAGCGGGTGTGGCAGTGGACTCATGACCATGGGATTCATGGATATTATCACATACTCTACTACTCAGAATTCATTGGCCTCACATTGTACTGCAACTATGAATTTAGAGTTTCAAAGGACACAACTGAAACTCCAGGTCAGAGGACACATTCTGACATGATGGTATGCCATCCTTCATAATCCAATATATACATTAACAGAATAAACACAGGAATCTAGAAGGAGGAGTGGCCTCAGGTAATCCGCTTGGTTGGATAGCGATACTTCCTTGCCCCATTATAGCTGGTAATAGATTTATGCACCATCCTTATCTTGAGGAAGCTAGAATTATAACTCAGACATCTCAGACATGTCTTTAGATTATCTGGCATCCACTAGCACCAGCTAAGTGATAGCAGTAGACATAAGAAATTTAGATTAGAAAGTAGAGGCTGATGGGACATCCGGGTGGCTCAGTCAGCTGAGTGTCCAATTCTTGACTTCAGCTCAGGTCATGATCTCATCTTTTGTGAGTTCAAGTCCCACATCAGGCTCTACATTGACAGTGCAGAGACTGCTTGAAATTCCCTCTCTCTGCCCCTCCCCCCCCATACACTCTCTCAAAAATAACTAAACATTTAAAAAAAAAAGAATGTAGATGCTGATGATGAGTACTAGTTGTGACCACAAGACCAACTATAGTAACAAGGATTATATAGTTCATCCCATTGACTTCATTCTTCTAAGCTGCTCCTTGGGAAGTAAGACTCATGTAGGACATGAATGTTTGTGGAAATTATCTGTGTGGTACATGAGATGGACTAAAGTGACCATGAAAATTGCTACTCCGATATCCTACTGGACAGAGCAAAGTAGACTGATAGTCCGAGCTGTATCTCTCTGGATCCTTCATAATGTTTCATCATGCCACACTTCCTTCATGATACTTCCAAACAGTGACTGAGTATCACAGGAATGTTAGTACATACCCATTCCTGCAGGACAGAGCACTCTTCTGAAGGGTATCTTTGCCTCAGCAATGGTCCATTGGCTTTGTCGAAATTCCCTCTAAGAGACTCCTAGAGAATGTTCCTCCCTTCCAGCTCTGCATTCACTGGTGTCAGATTGCATCACAGTCTACAGGATCACCCTGCTTCCGTCTCTCTCCTCTCTTTCATCTTTAATGGTATATCTCTTGCACATGTCTATTCATCTTGATGTCTGCTTCTCAGATGAGTCAAATGTGCACACCTTTAAAATCAATTCTATGTTGAAGTTGCTGTGATCTGGTGGAAATTATCATGTGTCATTCTCAAGATCCCACTTTTCCCTTAAAATGTTGTCTTCTCTTTTCCCTTTTGCTTCTTTCAAAAAGTCTAAAGTGCCAGAAAACTGGTATAAATTCAGAGACTGACTAAAGAGGCTAAGAGTAAGAAAGTGGTGTTTGCATTTCAGATAAAATTGGAGGTAAGTTTTCTATATTCTATTTTTCTAAAGCTGTTACATCACTTTTCCCATCTTCAAAAATTCAAAATGAAGCAAGTGAAAATAAGTTATATTTTTATGCAATCTTGGCCTACTTTGAAATGCTTAAAGGTGTACCTGTCTTTGATAAGTCACTTTACAAACCTACTCCTCCTCTCTAATTCACCCTGATCCTTTCTTGTTATAGTATTGAATATACTTTCTTCACAAGGCTAAGAAGTTGCACTTTGTAGCTTAAGTACATGTATATTCTATGGTGTGGGAGCATTAATTTAATATGTTCAAGCTATAAAAAGAGGCATTAATTCAGCAAGTCACTTCATCTCTCTAGGCCCACATTTCTTCATCTCTAAAAGTAGGAGTTTGACTAAATATCTTTTAATTCCTTTTTGCAAATTCCGTGACTCTGTCATCCTATAATATATACATTGCAGCACTTCTGAAAGAATTAATGTTTGTGAATTAATTTTCAACTCAAGGATGAGAGGTTTATAGTGTTGCCAAATGCTATATATCCTATTCAATAAAGCCGCAGGGAAGCTTACTTTGCCTGAAATGGGTACTGTCAGTGGCATCCCGTACTCTGCCTCTGTGCCTCTGCACAGCAGATATCTGAATAGGACAGAAGGTATAAGAATTCCCCCAATCAAGCAGCATACCATGGGAGGGGCAGTAATGAATTACATTGCTCTTCAGAGATCATCAACCCAGCAGGCTACGTTGATCAGAAGGCTATCCCTGCAGAAATTGCTTGGTTGGGGATTTCCAATGAAGTTGCTAATATAAAATCTGCTAGTACTGGAAATTTGCTGCACACCATAAGTGTGGAAATTTAACCTATGTAAAGCAAGGCATTTCAAATGTTGCAGGAGTTTGCTATTTTAAGACATAATGGGATGGATTCAGATAGAAGTTGGGGAGGTAATATATATTACATGTAGCCTGGTATAGTGAGCTTAGAGATTTAGCTATCCACACTCATGCTGATGAGTGTATCATCATGTACGTGGATGATAAAAGGTGGGTCTATAGGTCTTGGATGACTGATGATGTGATGGACTCATCATTTGTTTCCCCTTCTAACGTTTTTATTTCCCTCTGGAATATTAGAAAAAATACCAAACTTTGAACCCAGATTAAAATACTGATTCACTCACTTACTGACAGTGTGACCCTTCTGAATTTGAATTTCTTCATTTGAAAAATATTAACCACTTGAAAGTTTGCTGTTATAATTAGAAACAACAAAAGTATAACTTTTTCACAGGACCCCTCAGGCCGATGCGTAGTCAAATATCCAGTTATGATATAAAATCATACATACCTGTTAATAAATAATTGTTCTTTAGACAAGTATAGTGAATAGTTAAAAAAATCATAACAATTTTTGGATGTATACTTAGTCTACATCCAGTTAAGCTTAGCACTTCAATAAAGTTATAAATAAACTTACATGTACACAATTCTATGTGGATTTAATGTGATGGATAAAGCTGCTTATAAAAATAATTTGCATCTCTAAGCATTTTTAATCAAGAGTTCATAAACTATAAGAAATATGAAAATAAAAATGTTTGTATTTATATATATGCATATTATATATTTATATAACATTTAAATATTACCTATGAGCATTTATATCTAAAATATTAAATGTTCATCCATATATAACTTTGAGTCACAAGTCTACATGATAACCTTTTTAAAAATGTTTTTATTTATTTATTTTGAGAAAGAAAGTGTGCACATGTGCAGAGGAGGGGCAGAGAAAGAGGGAGAGAGAATCCCAAGCAGGCACCATGCTGTTAGCGCAGAGCCCAATGTGGGGCTCGATCTCATGAACCTCCAGGAGATCATGACCTGAGCCAAAATCAAGAGTAGGATGGGGAAAATGGGTGATGGGCATTGAGGAGGGCACTTGTTGGGATGAGCACTGGGTGTTGTGTGTAAGTGATGAACCATGGGAATCTACTCCAAAACACAAAACCACACTTTACACACTGTGTGTCAGCCGATTTGACAATATGTTAAGAAAGAAAGAAAGAAAGAAAGAAAGAAAGAAAGAAAGAAAGAAAGACAGAAAGAAAGAAAGAAAGAAAGAAAAATGCTAAGTTGAGTGAGTATATGGAGGTTTGAGCTCATTTTAAACTTCAAAATATTCATGGTGATCTGTAACCTTTTTTTGGCCTCTAGCACCCAAGTACCAGAAGTACAGTATCAAAACCTAAATGAAATAACTGACTTTTTAAGTGAAAAAAAAAAAGAGTGGGATGCTTAACTGACTGAGTCACCCAGGCCCCAATGATAACCTTTTTTAAATCTCTGAGAAAATACAGGAAAATCACAATATGACATCAGAAGATAGATCAAACAGAACATAGCCAAAAGTGAGACTTTATGACAGTGAAGTCTAGCAGAAAACAATGAGGAAAGAGAAGACTGTTATACATTGGGAAAGTGACAAAGTAATAAAATACAGGCAGTCAACAAGAAAAACGTCAGCAGTCATCAACATGGACGGCATAACATAAATTGTATGCATTACAGCTGAGAGCCCTGCCATGCAGTATATTGAACTAAAATTAAACTATTTCTAATGGGAATTTTTGTGAAATGTTAGGTGGAAATGGAGGTTGTATGAACAGAGAGGAAACAACTCTGCCATTTTTAATAATGTGAATCAATAGATCAATATGTATGCCAGAAGAATGCTCAGGGGTCTGAGAATTCCAAGAGCTGATTGTAGTTTTGGGCTTTCCAACTAAAGTTTGGTGTACACTAGAACAAGTTCCTTAATTTATCATTTTCTTTTATCGTTAATTTATCTGTTTTCTTTTCTTTAAACTGGACTACATAATTTAAAATTTGCTTCCATCTCTTTAACCTTTTTAAAGAGATGGTCTCTCAGAAAGTGATCTGTAGAGTATTAAACCAATACACCTGACATATTTGCTGATCTCTTTGAGGAAGAGAAGAGAAAAAAATAAAACCTGTGATATTTAATTGTTTTATTTTAAAGCACCAATGTCGTGACCTTGATTATATGTTGTAGGATTCGACTGCCTGGTGCAACAAGCATATTATCGTAGCTACAGAGAACATGGAAGGACCAGGTTGTATGTACTTCCAGCAAGGATATGTCAGCTGCACCTAAGTAAAGGGGGTCTAATTATGGAATGAACATGCAGGTGCAGGAATGTTCCCTTAAATTGACTGAAGGTAAGACATGTTGTCATATTCCTGTCACTTTCATAGAGTTTCCTGTGCAATTTAAATTTTCAAATGGCAAATACCTGTCTCTCAGACCCACTTATGTATTTTGTGCAGAGCCAACCAGACGACTGAAAATCAAAGGAGTATGCCAAAAAAAAAAAAAAAAAAAAAGGATGTATCTCCATTCACCAGGGTGGTAAAAGGAAATCCAAAGGCAGTCTCATCCCTTATTTTCTCCCACCCTGTATGTGTCAACACTGCTTGTGAAACATGAAAAAACATGAAAGTACCTGTCTGGAATTAAACTGAGAAGGCTCTCTTTATCATAGTATTGTAACAAAAATATCATTCAAAGATTTTTCTGGGTATCTTAAGTTCATTTATCAAATTCATTTATCAAATTCATTTATAAAATATTTATCAAATATCATTCATTTATCAAATATCAAACACTCATAATGAGTGATAGACTTGCTTGGTGTTGTGGGTAGTGAGATAAACAAGGAATGACCCCTGTCCTTCTTCGAAATGAAATACATAATTTTAACATTAACAGATATCATTTTGACAGCTGGTTTCTCATGCTTGGAGTAGAAACAATGATACAAATTCAAAAATCTCATTTCCTCTCCCTCCTGAGTACATATCTAAGCTGCCTCTCCCAATCTGTTTTTAATAACCTGCAGCCATATATATAATTTCTCTTCAGTGGAATATGGTGGAAGTAGTGTGTTATGCATGTAAACCTGGTTCCTACAAAACTCTTACACTTTCCTAGGTATCAGGTAAACTTCTATTCTCAATCAGGTCTCCACAACACAGGAGCAATTTTTAACTTTCCCTGCAGTGAAATGTCATCTGACAAGAGATGACGGGTGACACTCAGAGAACTGTTTCCTGAAATATACTTTGGAGATATCATATGTCCTGCCTTCTTTTGGTGAGAAATGCAGACAGTAGATACAGATTCTTTCTAAATATGTGGGTGTCAGGCAATGATAGGGAACCTAGAGAAACACATTTCTAATCATTGCTTATGCCTAAAATTTCATCTTATGAAAATTTCATTAGGAGGGTATTTCTCAGGTAGCCTTTAAATGATGAAGGACCATTGTCTGTTTGAATGTTTGCATTAGGGTGAGTGTATCTTAAATATCCACGGTGAAATAAGTGGGAATCTCACATAGAAAGTTGAGAAAACTAAATAAAAGACCCAAAGCTTTAGACAAAAGGCAGGCATAAGAGGCCAAAGAAGAAAAGGATAGATTAGTGGCTCCCCTAGTGTGCATGCTTCTTTGCAAGATACATCATAATTAATTAATCTTTACAATCACACTAGAAACTTGGGTATAATTTCTCCAACTTACAAATGAGAAAATATACTCAACATGTTTACTACTTTTCCCATTCATGGTGGAACCAAAGCTCACTCCATTGGTTTGCTATTTCCTGTTTACCACATTGCTCACACTATATTTTATACTGGTACATACTCTTATTATTGTCACTGTTATTTTCAGAACGGTGGCTTTTTTTTCTTCCAAATAAATATATATTCCATCTAAGATAAGATTAACCATTTATTATTTCATTCAATGGTTTAAAGAAAATTAGGATATTGCTTATTGACAAGTTAGGAAAATGGAGGATAAACTACAAGGATATAAACGTAATTTAATGAAGAAAGCCCAAGTTACTCTATATATCCATTTCCTCCCTAGGAAAGTGAGGTTCATTATTGAGATAGCTTTTGCTTATTGGTGTGGGGTAGGGCTTCAGAATATTAAAGAGAATTGGGGCAGGGGGAGCTGATGTGAAGCTCAAGCAGATCTATTTGGAAACACTGAATAAGATCTTTTGGAATCTATACATCACCTGTGGATTTAGAGAGGTAATTTTCCTTTCTAGTCAAAAGACTAGAACAATTAAATGTTAAGTATAATCACAGTTATTACTATTGTTAGTATTCACTAATTTTCTTATTTTAAACTTAATATTTAGTTTGATGTGGTTTAGTAGTCTACTAAGAATTCTGAGAAAAGTAAAGAACATTCAGAGGAATTAAATGAGAAACTCAAATTGCTCTTTAGTCACAATGAGCTCTCTTCCCACCCACACTCTGCCATAACTAGATCTCCCCAATTCCTGCCTCACCAGACCAACTATGCCAGAATTGGTCGCTGACATTATCTTATTCTCTGCAACAACACTGTCAGACATAGTCATTTTCAAACACAGGGACTGGTGGCTCTGGGTGCTTATGATCTTAGCCATGATGATAAATTCTCTTGCAACAGGAGAAAGAAATTTATTTCATTAAACCCCAGATGGCCTTAAAAAATCCTGCCTTCGCAGATAAGACATGGCCATTAGCCATGGCCCATTTCTTACTTCATTTTGAGGGACAAAGGGGTGAGAAGTTATCAAGGGTGTCCCTGGAGCATGATCCCACATGACCTGCCTGGGCCAGTGCATGCCAAAAAGATGTAAGTGAAGGAAACAGAAACTAAATATACTGTGCAGCATTTTACAGCTTGTTTTCTACCTTGAGAAATCATGCTTGTTTGCTTCTTCTTATTTCCATTAGGGATTAAAGAACTCATCTCTCAGGGTCCCAAGTGAAAAGTGAACAGCTGTAATTTGATGCCATCATGTTTAATCATCTTATCACAAAAGAGATTCTTGGTTCAACTCACCCCTCTGTGAGCCCTGAATCCTGACCAGAGGTAGACTTCTCCTTATCCACCCTTCTTAAGATGGAAAGAGTCTGTACTGTGTGGAAAGTAGAAACATAGAAACACAGGACAGGAACTCTTCCTACACAGCTGCCTGAGTAACCACTGAAGGAAATATATATTATTTATCTAACATTCCTTAACTCAAAAATAAAAGGAACATGTTTAAAAACAGAAAAGAAACAATAAAAAATGACTGATAGGTGTCCTCAAAATTTGAAAACTGTCACTTGCTATCTTATACCAAGAACTACATGGAAAAGACTATGGAAAAAAGGACCTTCCAATATTAAGCCAAAAACTCATAAAATACCACTTATGATATGTTAAGCTATTCTAGGCTTGTTTTTAGAGCTTCAAGTAGCTCTAAAGCCAGAGAGTAGTAAACAAAGGATACACCCAAAAGGAGAGGTTCTCTCTCAAAATGGAATGTATAGAGACTTTGCAAAACATTCAATTTCCAGTATGGAGATGCCATATGGGCTCTCAAGAGGACCAGAGCCGAATGTGGAACTATATGCCCACAGGCCATACTTCCTTCTGCTGACCCTTTTGTCTATTTTATTCAATGGAATTTGTCTAAAAGAAACTTTCATAAATGTCCAAGGCACTATATTTTTCTAAAGTTTGGGAAATTATATCCAAGAGGAGAAATCGAAAGGTGGCATTGACATTTCTTTTTCAGAATTAAGATTTTACAATGGTCTGAAGATTGGCACACCTAATGTTTTAGAGAGGAAGTTGTTTTCACTTTAATGAGCTCTGGTTATGGTGCAAATTAATCCAGTGTTCAAGTATTTTCTTCCCTGAAGATTCAGAAAAACGTACGTTCTTTTTCTTCCATGTTACTTTTGAATTTATTAAATGCATTATATTTCACTGTGTTTTAATTTATTTTAGTCCGCATTCATTGAATTAGTAATCCAATTGTTCAACAAATATTTAAAGAGCTTATGAGGTACTCATCACTGTGCTTAGTAATGAGAAAACTAAAGTTGATGTATAGGCATTTCTAATTGTAATGTTTAACACATTCATTAATTCGCTCATCCGTTCATTCAGGCATTTTGCACCAATAGACTGTTTTAGAAACAGGGAAACAATGTTATATAAAATAAGAAGCCTGTATTCTTGGAATCCAAGAATTCTAACACAGTAGTTAAAAATAAAGCACATAAAATATAAATATGAGGAAGACAGACACTGCATCTCACTTATATGTGGAATTTAAAAACAACAACAGCAAAGCCAAAGTCATACATGCAGAAAACAGATTGGTGGTTGCCAGGGGCAGGAGGTAGGAGAGTGGGAGAAGCGTGTGAAGGGGGTCAAAAGGTACAAACTTTTTATTTAGACTTTTATAACTTCCAGTTATAAACTAATTAAGTCATGGGGATATAATATACAGCATGGTGACTAAAGTTAATAATACTGTATTGCATATTTAAAGTTGCTAAGAGAGTAGACATTAAAAGTCCTCATCACCAGAAAGATAGATAGATATAGATATATATAAAATTATGTATGATGACAGATGGTAACTAGAGTCACTATGGTGATCATTTCATAATATATACAAATATTGAATCATTATGTTGTATACCTGAAACTAATATAATGTTGTATATCAGTTATACCTCAATAAAAATATACCCACTATATACACTAATAGTAAATACCACAGAATTTAGCATTTTATTGATTTCCACTATGCTCTGGGGCCTGCTTTCTTTGTTTTTTCTATCTATAATACTAGCTATTTTACAGTAGGGGTGATATTAGGGAACAAATGCTTCCTCTTATTCCGATTTAAAGTGTATTGTCTCCAAATGCATTATTATTTATCTCTAATCATTAGCACTGAGATTTTTATACTGTGACATATGTAAAAACATCTTACATATGTAAAAATAACTTAATTTTTTTTCATTCTGTGACTTAATTTTCTTATTTACAGAGCAAAATTGCAGTAATATAAATTTTTTCATGGTTAGTATGACAGCTAGGTGAAATAATATGATTGAGGTAATTTTTAAATATAAATAGGCATACAAAAACATAAGGGGTGCTGGGTGGCTCAGTCAGTTAAGTGTCTGACCAGCCCAGGTCATGATCTCATGGTTCATGAGTTCAAGCCCTGTGTCTGGCTGTGGGCTGGCAGCTCAGAGCCTGGAGCCTGCTTTGCATTCTGTGTCTCTCTCTCTTTCTCTCTGCCCCTCCCCTGCTCACACTCTGTCACTCTGTCTCTCTGTCTCACTGTCTCTCTCTCTTTCTCAAAAATAAATAAACATTAAAAAAAAAAACAACTAGCACAACTTCTCATAAAAAATTAAATTATATGTCTAACACCTCTAAGCAACTTATAAGCCTTTGAAATTAAGAAAAAGTCTTCTGCTGTTTGGTAGTTATATGTTTGTTGCCTTCCTGACAGTTACCTAAATCCCTCACCCAGTGCAGCAATTACTTCTGGTTAATGGGGCCTGTCCTCCAGCTCAGAGGGTGATACAGTCATTCTGGATGAGGAAACTAAGGAGAAAGGCCCTTGGGAGAGTTGAGGAAAAGATTCTCTCCCCTGAGAGGAGATGAGCAAAGAAAAACAACTTCATTTGTGTGTACGTGCCTGTAGCCATGGTTATATGAATATAAGATTTCCTGAGTTTTTTTGACCACCTTATAAATTGCAAAGATATAAGAGAGACCAGCCGGCTGATGTCGCCACACTGGAAAGAAAAAAAAACAAAAACAAAAAACCCTCTGGCTCCTTGATGATTGGAATAAGTCACTATAGCAATTCTAATTCAATTAGAATTCTAATTCTGCCTTGCTTTCAAATCTCAAGTGAGAAAATAAACTTCCTTATTGTTTAAGCCACTATTTTGCGATTTGCTTGAAAAGCATCCTAACTAATGTTCAACTATTTCCTTTACCTGGTGCAGAATACATGTGTAATGTTTTCATAGATTGTTTACAATTTTTACTCTTTATGTTATACTCATTTGCTGCTAAAGAAGCCAATATTCTTATTCATTTTGTGAGCAAAGACATAAAATCTTAGGACACTAAAGAAACATTATCCAGGTTATATGCCAACATGCTTAATGGAATTTTACAGGCTCAAGACTTGAAGTAAACAACATTTAAATTAAAAGACAGGCTCTAAGTGAGGGAAAAAAAACAGATATAAAGATTAAAACTGCATTTAGAGTGGATTTTTGCAATATGAGCTCTGCAGACTAGCGAAGTTTCTTAGCTTCATACTGAACGTTCTCTGTCCTGACTGCAGTTACTATGCAGGCTTTCTCTGTTGTATATTTTTTCCATCCTGATATCTTTTACTGGCAAAGTCCACACTATCAAATGTAAGGAACTTCTGGCCCACAGTGGATTTAAATTTAGAAATACTCACCTAATATATGCTCAGGAATGCTCAGATTTATGAGTAATGCTTTATTGGGGATGAGGCCTTAGATAGCCTCAACTTTATCATTATAATCCAAGTTCCTTAAATCAGTTCATCATGAGGGTTTCAGAAATTGTTTTTCAGGCTGTGATCATGATATAAATTGCATCAAATAAATTTTACCAGGTGAGCAATCAAGAGTGCTGAAGTATTGCTTTCCAATTCTATCCTAGCCAGCAATTTAGCTCTCAGCAAGAAGACACAATGTTTCTTGAATGACTGATGAATTCTCTTCTCAAATGATTGCAGGATGTTGGATGCATCGCTGGCAGGAAAGCTGGCTGGTTGTTCAGTGGCTAAAATGGTTTTATGACTCATGGAATTGATTAGGGGTATAATGGTTGTCCCCAGCAGCCGGCCAAGCTAAGGTCAATCCATTTGCAGTCACAGCTGGAGGTGCTGGAAACCCTCTTCCAGATGTCAGGGCAGAGAAACTTGTTCTGAATAGTTCCATCTGAAGTGACAAGTGAATTGCAGACAGCCTAGGCACCTGCTACACTGGCCTTGCCTTTCCTCCTCTTAACACTGCCAAAGATGTATCACCATTTGGGACTGAGGTTCATAATGATGTATTGTATTCCGAAGGCTCTGTTGCATCTCTGTAACATAATCATCTTCAATTTTTTTGTGCGTAAAAATTATTCTTGGTGCTTTCTGAAGTGCAGATTGCTGGTGTTGATTCAACCTCAGAATTCAAACAGTCTGAGGTACAAATTTTAACAGTCACTTCTCCAGAAGATTCCTCATAGGTGATCTGGCTCTCTTTTCAAAAAGTATGCTTGAGTGAAGAAGGAGGTAGAGTGTGTAGAAAAATCAGTATGGTTAGTTAGGAGCTGTGGTTAACAACTGAGGGATATGTTGTGTTTACACCTATAGTTTAAAGATGTGACATTAATTATAAGAAAAGTTCTGGGCATAAGGTTATAAGATTTAGCAAATAAAATTATAGATTATCAGTTAAATTTGAATTTCAGAAAAAATGCCTTTTTAAAGTATAAGTATGTAAAGTATAAGTATGAGCAATGTTTGGGACATATTTCTATTATAAACATGCTGCATTACCTAAAATTCAGGTTTAATTGGGAGTTCTGCATTTTATTCAGAAATCTTCTGTAGGCAGGAAAACTTAGCTATCGTTTAGACTTCATTGGGAGTTATACTTAGCTTACTAAGAGTGAAGTTACACAAGATTATTGCTAAGATTCCTTAATGATACAGGGATCTATGTTTCAGTAATTGGATCCCAGTGTTTCAAAACCCATAGAAGGTTGGATTTGCTAAACTACCTTTACTAAACTATTTGAATTTAGATATCGAGGACATGTTTATCAAATATTGGCAGTCATATCCCAAGAGGTGTGTAGGCAAATTTAATATTCCTATGACAAGTTCCTCATTAAGTCTTGCCTCCTCTCTCCCTTCCCTGCACCTGGAGCAGTAAAAAAATAAATCAGTTAAAATTAAGGCAAGAAGCTTTATGTGCAGTTAAATTCCAATAATTTAATACTTAATTATTATTAAGAGATAAATAAAATTTGTTTTTCAGTAATACTACATCAGTTTTATCCTGCTTTTCAGATTCTGTCCTTTAATTCTTTCCCCAAACCTGTACTTCTGGCCCACTTTTAAGTCCTATTTTATTTTGCCTTCTTTCTTCTCAGTACTAAAGACTTGGGTATTGTGCTAGGCTCTAAAACAGGGTTGGCAGGCTATAGACCAGGGGCCAAATTTAACAATATTCTATTTTGTGAATAAACTTTTATTGCATAAAGTTTTATAATTGTTTTTTGTACTATAATAGAGTTGTGTGGTTGTGTCATTGTTGCTGGGACCTTATGGTCCACAAAGCCTAAAATATTCACTATCTGAGGCCCTTCACACACACACACACAAGTATTACTTGTGTTGCTATAATGAAACACATTATATACATAATATTTATATGTACATAATATTTCATGAGATAAATATATAAACACATTTCATGGGAGATATAGGTACACAGATCAGACATATGTGTCTGTGTATATGTGTACAAATCACAATGTGTTCTTACACTTCCCGCTTCTACTTGGAAATGTAGAAAGCAAGAAAAAGCATCCTTATTATAGCAACAAAAAAGTCCAAACAAACTGCTAGTCCATCACATTTTTTGAGCCAACAGCAAGTGAAGTCTCAGGGCAAGCAAGTAGCCCAAATCTAAAGACAGATATCTGCTGGGAAAGATGGAACACAAGCTTGGCACTCGCTCATTTGGAGCATACACATCTGAACACCAGTACGAGCATTTCAGATAGAATAGCTCATGAATTCATAGAAGCTGAACGAGGGCTATGGATAAAGTATGGAGAAGACCAACAGGGTGCAAACTTTTGTTCCTTGGACTCCAAGGGATGCTCACCAAAAAAGATTGCCAGGAGCCTGAGAAAGGGCCCACTGTATAGTCCTGGTAGAAAGGAACATCAACAGCTGAAGGATGGAAATGAAACTCTGGGTGGACCTTTCTTACATGCATTCCCTATAGAACAAACGTGGTTTTTTGTTTTTGTTTTTTTTTGTTTTTAATTTTTTAATTTATTTTAATTTATTTTTGAGACAGAGAGAGACAGAGCATGAGCAAGGGAGGGGCAGAGAGAGAGGGAGACACAGAATCTGAAGCAGGCTCCAGGCTCCGAGCTGTCAGCACAGAGCCTGACGCAGGGCTCGAACTCACAGTATGAGATCATGACCTGAGCTGAAGTTGGACGCTTAACCAACTGAGCCACCCAGGTGCCCAGAACAAACGTTTTAATATGAGGAGGAAAGGGCAACAAATCCTGTCACTCTTAGGTTTCTGGCAAAGACCTGTTGCAATAGGGAGAAGGGGAGAGAAAGATATCTTGTCTTCAGGTGCAGGGGCAATAATATGCTGTGGCCTAAAAGTACTGCTGAAAGAGGGATAGAAGGCTGAGGGCACACCCTCAAGGCTTAGTGGCACATGCCTGCCTAAGACTCAGGGATGTGAGAACAGAGAACACTTCTCTCTCACAGGTTCACCACAGACTAAACATGCATCAGTTATGGCCACTGCAATTCTGCTAGGAAAGTTAGCTGCAAAAGCATCAGACTAGGACCTGTCTGAGGCAAAGGGAATACCTAAAGCTGAGGTTGGAGCAAATAGTAAGACATACCCACTGACAAATTAGCCCAACTCTGAACACAACGTATTGTTAGAGGAATTTGAAAACTGTACCATACCGATTGTATCCACAGAAACTTCAAATTCTGCTCAGTTCCTGCCTAGATTAATTTAAACCCTAAAGTTGTAGAAGAAAAAGACGTATGTTCATTTCCAGAAATGAAGCTTATTTAACTCAGGCTCTGTCTCCCATAAGATTCCCAAGTTTCTTTTTTTTTTAATTTCAAAGTCTCTTTATGCACTCCTGTTTGTAATTTTTTAATTATATTTTTTATTTTTTTAAATTTACATCCAAATTAGCATATAGTGCAACAATGATTTCAGGAGCAGGTTCCTTAGTGCCCCTTACCCATTTAGCCCATCCCCCTTCCCACAACCCCTCCACTAACCCTGTTTGTTCTCCATATTTAAGAGTCTCTGATGTTTTGTCCCCCTCCCTGTTTTTATATTCTTTTTTTATATTCCTTTATGTTCATCTTTTTGTCTCTTAAGGTCCTCATATGAGTGAAGTCATATGATTTTTGTCTTTCTCTGACTGACTAATTTCACTTAGCATCATACCCTCCAGTTCCATCCACGTAGTTGCAAATGGCAAGATTTCATTCTTTTTGACTGCCAAGTAATACTCCATTGTATATATATACCACATCTTCTTTATCCATTCATCCATCGATGGACATTTGGGCTGTGTCCATACTTTGGCTATTGTTGATAGTGCTGCTATAAACATGGGGGTGCATGTGTCCCTTCGAAACAGCACACCTGTATCCTGTGGATAAATACCTAGTAGTGCATTTGCTGGATTGTAGGGTAGTTCCATTTTTAGTTTTTTGAGGAACCTCCATACTGTTTTTCAGAGTGGTTGCACCAGCTTGCATTGCCAAGATTCCCAATTTTCAATAAAAAATTAACAGGCATACAGAAAGAGAAAGACAAAATATTGTACTGTTATCTGACAACGAAATCAACAGAAGAAGACTCAGACGTGACACAGATACTGGAACTATGAAACAGAATGTAAAGTAACTATAACATGAATAACAGTAAGTCAAATGACCATAAACAAAACCGCTATTAAAATACGTTAATTTCAAAAATAAAATATGTGAGTTGCATTCATGAAATTAAAATAAATTAGAGGAAAGAATTGATTGAAAATATTAGAGGTGAAAGAAGAAATAATGACCAAGCTAAGGAGTGCCTTCAGCGAACTCATCAGTAGACCCAATCCAGCAATTTTGCTCCTAGGTATATGCCTGAGAGAAATGAAAACATGTCCCCACAAAAACCTCTACAAAAATGTTTATAACAGCACTATCCATATTAATGTGGAAACAATCCAAATAATCATCAACTGATGACTGGATAAACAAATGTGCTAAATTCATATAGTAGGATTTTATTTAGTTATAAAAATAAGTGAAGTACTAATACATGTAACAGGGGCACCTGGGTGGCTCAGTCGGTTAAGCGTCAGACTTCAGCTCAGGTTATGATCTCATGGTTCATGGGTTCGAGCCCCACATCAGGCTCTGTGCTGACAGCTCAGAGCTGTGTCTGTTTCAGATTCTGTGTCTCCGGCTCTTTCTGCCCCTCCCCGACTCATGCTTTGTTTGTCTCTGTCTCTCAAAAATAAACAAACATTAAAAAGAAAAAACACTAATACGTGTAACAAGGATGAACCTTTAGCATGAAACGTCATGCTAAACAAAAGAAGTCAGTCACAAAAGACCACACATTATATGATTCCCTGCATATGAAAATCCAGAACAGGGAAATCTACAAGGACAGATAATAAATTAGTGGTTGTTTAGGGATGGGGTGGGAGCTGAGGATGCAAGGAAAAGAGGTTGGTAACTGAAGGGTATGGAATTGCTTCGTGAGGTGATAAACATGTTCTAACACTGACTGTGGTGATTGTTCACACGTAACTGTGTGCACACTAACTATTGAATTGTAGCTACATTTTAATGAATGGTTTGGTCTGTGATTAACATTTTCATAAATTTGTTTAAAAAACAACTAAACTATTTCATTCTTTTGAATGCTTGTAAATGACATATTTTTAATTTCTCTCTACATGTTCATTACTCATATACAAAAATGCAATATTTTTTAAATGTTTATTTATATTTGAGAGAGAGAAAGAAAGAGAGCCCTAGTGGGGGAGGGGCAAAGAGAGGGGGACAGAGGATCTGAAGGAGGCTCCACACTGACAGCAAAGAGCCCAAGGCAGGGCTCAAACCCACGAGCCATGAGACCATGACTTGAGCTGAAGTTGGATGTGTAACTGAGTGAGCCACCCAGGTGCCCCAAAAATACAATTTATATTTGTATATCTTTATGTAGATAGTGACAATGCTGAACTCACCTTCCTTTAGATCTCATTACCCATTACCATATCATTGTCTTAAATATTTTCCCAACCTACAATAAATGACCACCTTACCATGATAAAATCTTTAGAAAACTCAAAAAGAAAAGTAAAATGTATTATGTTTATCCATATTTTTTATTCTTTACATTATTTTCCTCACTTTTGACCATTCCAAGATTCCTGCTTTCATAATTTTCTTTTTGTTTAAGGAAATTCCCTCACTCATTCTTTTTTTTTTTTTTAATTTTTTTTTTCAAGGTTTATTTATTTTTGGGACAGAGAGAGACAGAGCATGAACGGGGGAGGGGCAGAGAGAGAGGGAGACACAGAATCGGAAACTGGCTCCAGGCTCTGAGCCATCAGCCCAGAGCCCGACGCAGGGCTCGAACTCCCGGACCGCGAGATTGTGACCTGGCTGTCTGACGCTTAACTGACTGCGCCACCCAGGCGCCCCTCACTCATTCTTTTTAAGGTAGTCTGTTGACAAATTTTCTTAGCTTTTTTTTTTCTTCTGGGAATATGCTCATTTTCCATTCATTCCAGAAGGATATTTTCACTGGACGTAGAACTCCAGGTTGACAGTTCTCTTTCAGCAATTGAAAGATGTTATGATGCTTTCTTCTGGACTCCATGGTTTCTGATGAGAAATCTTTTGTCATTCATATTGCTTTCCCCATATGTAAGCAAGATACCATTTCTCTCTCACTGATTTCAAGATTTCTTTCTTTGCCATTAGTCAGAAGTTTGGCAATGATATGGTTTGGTCTGAATTTATATGAATTTCTCCTGTTTGGGTTCACTCAACACCCTGAATCTCTAAGTTTATATATTTTGCCAAATTTGGAGAGTTTTAGCTATTATTTCTTTGGGTACATTTTTGGCCTCACTTTCTCTTTTCTGGGACTCTCGTGACACAAATGTCGGATCAGGGTGTGTGTCCTCTTTATAACATGGCTCATCACTAACTTGCACAGTAATGTAAAATATCCCACGTGTACATAATAAATGTTGACTGTAAAAAAAACTCAGAAACAACTCACAGGCAAAAAATGGAAATGGAAATCATACCCACTGTATTTCCACCCCTCTTCTCAGACACCATGATTACCGTTTTCATCTTTACCCTTCTCTGGAAATATACTGCCTTCTCTCTGGGAATAAATATGCCTGTAGGTATACATGTATAATTATAAAAAATGAATTCACAAAGTGACTATAATGTCCTGTGATCTGCTTTTCCCACTTAACAGGGGAACTACTTTTGAGGTAAATGTCACACTTATGTTAAACTCATTGGAAGTCATGTGACGGTGTGGCTAGGACCAGTTGGGACAGATCTACCACCTTTTTGCCCTGTAACCAACCTCCCACCTCCTGATTTGTGTCTGTTGGGGCAAATTCACTGTAGATTTCCAAGCACTGCTTTTGCCAGATTTCAAGCCCTGCCACTGCTCTCCACAGTTAGCCGCTGACTGACAAATTTTCTTCCTAAAATGCTGAATATGACTCTTGACATCTGCTCTGCTGCTGTGTCCCTGCCAGAAGAGTAAAATGAAGGGCAAATGCTCTTTTTTTTTTTCTTTTTCTTTTTCTTTCTTTGTCTTTTCCACTGCAGCACTTAACCATGGGCGAAAAAAGATAATGTGATCTCCTTCGGTACGGGAAAAAATTCCACTAATCTTCTCCTACTAAATCTGAAATAATGCAGACAGAGATACTCCGATTTGTTTAAGCTTTTAAAGTCTGTGAATAAAAAGGGTTTAGAGGGAAAGTCACCAACGCAAACAGGACTATAAAAGGCCAGTTTTATTCCCTTATAAAGAAAATAGTTTTAGATTCTTTACATATTTCATTTATACAAAACTAATATTCTAAGTATTATCTGTCATGTAATTTTATAAAATCAGGTTTCTACTTGATGCCACTTTTTAACATGAACCAACGACTTAAAAATCTGAGTTCAGTCTTCAAGTCCTCCCTCACTTCTATACACACACAGGCGTGCTCGCGCTGAAACAAGTCGCTTACATTCTTTGAGCCTTAACTTCTCCATTAAGAGAAAAAATAATTTCAACTGAACAAGATATTGGATATATTAAATTATAATATATTTTAAAATTTTCTTGTATTAGTTTAATTAAGTTCCAGTAGAAACCTCTCAAATTGTGACAAAACATGCTCAGATATTTATATTTATATTTATATTTATATTTATATTTATATTTATATTTATATTTATATTTATATTTATATTTATATTTATAGGCAAATACTCCCTGTTTGAGGTCCGCTCTACTAACCCATGCACAGGACCTGCATGAGAAGCCATACTTAAGCTTTCTGGGATCAGAGATACCAGGAAAATGGTACCTCTGTGAAGACCTCATAGAGTTAAGCAATCGTACATTTCTGCAGCCCACTCTGAATCAGAAACCACTGAAAGCAAATATAGAGAGAGAGCCATTGTAAAGTTTGGCCTTCATTCTGCCTCTTCCTCGATTAATCAGCTGCCCTGGAACTATTCCTGCCTTAATTTGTCTATGATACATTCAGGAAGGTAGAGCTGTTTCATGTTGAGAAAGATACTTATTAAGAAGAAATACTAGAGAAACACATATAACTGTATTGCCAAAAATAAATATAACTTTACTCATTCTTTCTGATGGCAAAATTCCTCCTAAATGGAGAGTACAACTAATTGTACACTTAAGATTCACACAATATTGTATGTCAATCATTCTTAAAAAAAAAGGAGGGTACATCTGAATTGCATAAAACTATAAGTCAGCTATAGTATACTATGTTTGTGTCGATTAACTAGTTAAGAACACTAGTAAGGACTTCCACTTGTGTAAAGCTTCACAAGTTTAGATAAGCCTTACTAGACAAATACCATATACTTTACTGTCTTTACAGAACTTTCACTTTCCTGTTTGTTGTTTCCCATAATCAAGAACGTAGCTGACCTCTTACCATCATACCTTCTAGGTTTGATTCAGCTGGTGCTTATTTTACATGTTCACTTACGATTTAGAGAGAAACTGGATAGGCTTGTATAATGTTAGAGTTACGGTCAGGAAAGAGTCTTGCTAGTATTAAAAGATGAGTCCTGACTAACCAAAATTATATTCCAAACACTATTGTTCTGTCCTCTTCCATATTCTTTTATCTCCTACTAATTTTATAAAGCTGCCTACAAAATACTCTTCCTGAGCCAAAGCATAAGAGACTCTTAAAAACTGAGAACAAACTGAGGGTTGATGGGAGGTGGGAGGGAGCAGAGGGTGGGTGATGGGTATTGAGGAGGGCACCTTTTGGGATGAGCACTGGATGTTGTATGGAAACCAATTTGACAATAAACTTCATATATAAAAAAAAAAATACTCTTCCTGACCACAATGTTTACATTCAAATTCTATTATTTGCATTGTCAAATACAATTTTTCATTAATTATGTGAGCATGGCACCTACTGAGGGATCCTGCTTCCTCCATTTCTATCCACTCTGTTTTGGAATTCGGTTATTTGCTATCATCTGGCTGATAAAGGATTGTTCCAGATTATCAGGTTTTTGACTTAAAAGGCTTATTTGAATCTTGATCTGGGCGTTTGACTCCTTTCCCAATTCCCTCATTTATGCAAAAAAATCTACAAATATAAATATATAAGTATATTACAATTCTTAAAGATATTCTATTTCAGGGGTTAGGTGACCTCCTAACCAAAACTGGCCATCTAAGGGAATATTTTATAGTAGTACCATTTAGGTAGGTTTGAGAGTCAGAAATGTCTTAAAAAGAAAAATTTCTGAAGCCTCTTCAACTTCTCTTCAGAAGACTGAGAATCTAAGTTACCTCAAATTTCACACCTGAGATGTTCTGCAAGATTTTTCTCTTACAGCTGGCTACAAAATGAACCTTGTCCATGTTTAGCCATACTTTATCCCTGTTAACATTTGTCTCCATTTTAGATATTTCCATTTGACTATTCAGCATTTGACAATCCAGAACAGAAGCTTCTATTGACTTATACTGTCCACATATGGCAGTGACTTGAGCCTGAAGTTTGATCAAAGTCATTAGGAGTAGAAATGCTCTTATTTGTTTCCTTAAAAATATATTTATAGCAGATATTGAACAGTAAATTACAAAATATCACTGAAACACCTTGTAAAATAAATATCTAGCTAGAATAATTCTGAAAACATTAGATTTTAGTTTTACCATGATCCTATCAGCAGAATGGGAGAAACCTTTTTTATTACATGCTAAATATTAACTTAAAGTCCAATTTCCTTCAGAGTATTTGTGTCAAAAACTCTTCCTAGCCTTTTACTTTTAGTCCCAATTTGCTTGACAGGTATAGGAATTTTAAAGAAACTTTGTCAGTCCTTATCCTAAAGCATTTCTTAACGGCATTCAACACTGGTGATCACTTATTTTTTGAAAGGCCCTTTTATCCCCCTTAACTTCTATAAGGTGATGCTCTCATGATTTTCCTTCTACTTCACTATTTGTTCCTTTTCTCTCTTTGCTTCAGATTCTTCCTTATTTTCTCCAGTGTTAACTACAAGTTACTCAAGGCTGAATCCTAGGTGCTCTTCTCTTCCCAGGGTATCCTCCCCGTACATTCTCATCCACACCCATAACACTAAATATTTCTCTACGCATAGGTCCTATAATAGGTATTTTTCCCTTACAGCCCCCATTTCAGCTCCAAACCCAGATTGATGTTTTCTCCTGTACACCTCAAAGACACCTCCATTCATGTGTTCCAAAGAAGACCCACAATTGATTATTCACAACCTCACCATCCTCTCTTTTGCTATCACAATAAACAGCCAAGCCATTAATCTAGTTCCACCAGCCTCCAAAATAGAATAGTCAAGTGATTTTATTCTATCCTTGCTTCCATGTCAGATTCATCAAATCTGTCTTGTCAGTTTTACCTCTTGTCTCTTGAATCCGTTTACTTGTCATCTCCATCACCACTTCCAAACTCCAAGCTAACATAACCTGAACCACTGAACTAGCCCTAGGAAGGCAAGGAGTGAGTCTCAGGCAGAAGCACACCTTTGCCTTCCCAATGACATACACGACAATTTTTGTTGTATGGCTCCCTCTCAGCACCATACTCCTTCAATTCCATCTTTCCATAGTAACTGGTCCACTTCAACAGTTTTTCATCTCTTGTAGTCTTTGTGTAACTGTCTAGAATTTTGTGTTTGTACATGCTATTATGTTTGCCTAGAACTTTTTTGCCTCTTTTAGAAAAATTCTACTTTTCCAAAAGATCTCAGTTGATATCACACTCCTTCTGGAAGCATTCCTTAACCTCTGCAGCTGGGTTAAAATCCACTATTAGGATTTGTCACAGAATCAAGAACCTCTCCATCTAGCTTACTCACAATAATTAATTTGCATAGTTGTTTGATTGACTCTGTCTCTCTCACCTTACTGGCATTAGGAGGGCAAGGTCTGTGTCCAGAATTTACCTGGCACACAATATATGCTCAGGAAATATTTGTTGAATAAATGAATGAAACCATGAGCCACTATTAGCATTTAATCTTTTTTGACACATTATCTTTTATCTCACCAAATTGAAATGTAGGTATAGTAAAAAATTAAAGTAATTAAAATTTAGAGTAATTAAAATTATGATGAAGAGCACAAATATATGCTTATTCTATAAAAGTTGAAATTCATGGTAATAATTACCCATAATCATCCCATCTCTCATATTCAGTAATTAACATCTGTAGAATTTAATTTTGTATGTTACTTAATAGCGGTGATTTTACATAACACACTGATTTTATATGTAGCTGACAAAGGAAAACCTACACTTACTCAATGATGCATGTATTTCCATTTAGTTAATAATTTTGTATTCAATTATAATTAACATACAGTGTTATATTAGTTTTATGTGTACAATTTGATGATTCAACATTTCTCAGTGTTCATCAAGATAAATGTAATCTTAATCTCTTTTATCTGTTTTACCCATTTCCCCCACCCCTCCCCCCTCTGGCAACCACCAGTTTGTTCTCTGTATTCAGGAGTCTGGTTTTTTTGTCTCTTTACTTGTTCATTCGTTTCTTAAATTCCACATATGAGTAAAGTTATGGAACATTATGCATTAGGTCCATCCATGTTGCTGCAAATGGCAATATTTCATTATTTTTTATGCCTAATATTCCAGTGCATGCATGTATGTGTATACATCACAGCTTTATCCATTCATATATTAATGGATGCTTGGGTTGCTTCCTTATCTTGGGTATTATAAATAATGCTGGAGCAAACATAAGGGTATGTATATCTCTTTGAATTAATGTTTTTGTATTTTGGGAATTAAATGCCCAGTACTGTGATTCTTGGATGGTAGGATAGTTCTATGTTTAATTTTCTGAGAAATCTCCATACTGTTTTTCCACAGTGGCTGTACCAACTTGCATTCCACCAAAAACGGCTCCTTTTTTCTCCACATCCTCACCAACACTTGTTATTTCTTGTGTTTTTGATCTTAGTCATTCTGACAGGTGTAAAGTGATATCTCATGATGGTTTTAATTTGCATTTTCTTGATGATTAGTGATGTTGATCATCTTTTCATGAGTCTTTCTTTTCTAATGTGTATGGCATAGATTGTTGTGTCAGTCATTGGGAAGGAAACATGTATATTTCTTGCTTGTGCTAAGTTATACATTTATAATATTTCAAGAAACCTGGAAATCACTGTTAGATATAATAAATTATTTTTCCTTTCTTGTTTTCATACCTTAGCACTTAAAAAAGAAGACACTAATACAATTAAATGAGACAACTTAGTCAACATATAAAAAGAAAGCTAGCTGTATATATTGTGATTTTAATAGATGGTAATAACTTATTTCAACAGTTATACTTAATTGAAGATTGCAAAACATTATTTTTTATATTATTAGTGCTACAACATTTTTTCAAGATTCTATTTGCTAATACCTACTCTATGAAGGCATGTACACAAAATATGTTAATTGTGATATTTCATAAGTGAATTTACCTGCCTCCCCATTTATCTTCAAAAGAAGAAATGTGTTAATTTATAAGATCAGTCTATATCTCACACTTAATCTCACAATTAATTGCTATTTAGGATTAATCCGATACATAAAGAAAATATGTTCTTTATTAATCTGAATCAATGTTTTCCAAATGATTATTTGTGAAAGATCAATTATATGTATCAAAAGCACTCTGAGTGAACTTAAATAAACATTTGAAAAAAATAAATAAATAAAAGCGTTCTGAGCTTACCAATTGTTGAGAAAGACTGGTGATGTGCTTCTTCCTATGAGACACAGAGCCAATCATGAGAACAAATGTTCTGAGTAGTCCTGCAATGAAACAGTCTGTTAAACTTTGTCGAAACCAGTGTTTTCCAGAAGTATTACTTCTTCTGACCCCATTTAATGTACCATAATGGATATTATACTACCTGACATATTGCATATAATTTTATATAACATATTAATGGTTGGGAAATTACAAATTTGCTTTGGAACTGAAGCTCTTTGGTCTGTAAACAGTTGAATTATGTATAACTTTCCTCACACCTTGATGAGCCTGGTTGTTTCAACAAGTCTAACCTGTGTCTGTAGGGCTGAGTGTAAGCAGTTTCACAGCATGGCCATCTGTTCCAAATTCCTGATATAAAAATATCCATTAATCTAACTCAGAAGCATTTTCCGTACAGCAAATTAACAGACTGGAAACTCATGGTGAGTGAATTCAGGGTCATTGTGTTCCACAGAACAGCTTTCTTTCCAGGGACACAGAGAGGGCTGTATTCCATTGTCCCCTGGTCATCACTACCTGAACTCCTGTACAGAGATGTCTGGAGGTCAATTGTTAGTAGTGTTGCTAGCAGTTACAAACAGTCCTAAAAACTGTTTTTGATCCCCAAAAATCTTCTTTTGCACAGTTCACAAACTAGCACTGAAACAAAAAACTTGAGAAAAATATAACTTATCCTTTTATGTTTCATACCACTAATAATAATTCTTCAACCTTAGCTGAGTATTTGGCCTATAGCCTGGATTTTAACATACTTCAAAAAATTAAAAATGTAACAGTATTTTCATCTAAAATTCATTTGAATTTTTCTGTACCTGCAAATACTCAATAAAATATTTTAGTTATTTAAAGTGTAATGTTAAAAGTAAAGCATTTATTTTTTTTTAATGTTTATTCATTTTTTGAGAAAGAGAGATGGAGTTAGAGCGTGATTGGGGGAGGGGCAGACAGAGAAGGAGACACAGAATCTGAAACAGGCTCCAGGCTCTGAGCTATCAGCACAGAGCTAGATGGGGAACTCGAACCCACAAACTGCGAGATCATGGCCTGAGCCAAAGTCGGGTGCTTAGCCTACTGAGCCACCAAGGCAACCCAAAAGTAAAACATTTAAAATCAGCGCTAATTTATCCTAACGTATTTTATCATCCAAAACTGTAATTGCACATTTTGTTTTTCAAAAGACAGTACCAACCTTCTGAATTTCGTGACAGTCTCTTGTTAATTTTCCTTCCAGTGTATTTCTGGCCCATGACCATCCCCTTATAAATAAACATAGTCAATTTTCCATGGCCTCCACATATTGGCTTTTCCTTAATCTCCATATCAGATTATTTTATTTGAGGTTTGATTTAATATGCATACACTAAGCTAACAGTTGCTGAAAACCTCTTGATAAGCCTTTTGGCAGCAAATTTTGCTAAGGTGTCCTCATAGAAGTAGGGTGGTAGCTTCTTTCATACAGGAGAAAATGTCAGAAAAGATGGTGAGAATATTCCTTTTCTAATAATTAAGGAGGCCAGAATTAAAATGTTGAGAGAATTAGATTATAAATTTCTCTGCTAGATTGTGACTTACCCGAAGGCCTCATTATATCCCCAATTGTGTATCACAATGTCTAACATTTTCTAAGTGGTCAATTAATGTGTGTCAAATGAATGAATGAAGTACATTATGTGGAAAGATCCATCACCCTTTGGAATTGTAGGAAATACCTTCAAGATAATTAAGCACAAAGAGGTACCTTGGAGCCTAGGACTAAGAATTAGGAACAGATAGCATAGTCCAAGCCTAAATGTAAAAGCCTAAAGTCCAAGCCTCTGAGTTAGAAACTCAAAGCTGTTGTAAAACCTCAAAAAAGTACAGTTAGGGTCAGAATTAGTATATGTGGATGCCAGCTTCTATTTCTTCCATCATGCCTCTTCCACTAATGCCATCCAAGAAAGAAAATCAGCCTCCTTTCTATGGACTAATGCAAATTTTCCACTTTGTTTTCTTCCAAAAGTTTTTATTTAAATTCCAGTTAGTTAACATACAGTATAATTTTAATTTCGCAAGTAAGATTTAGTGATTCATCACTTATAGACAACAGCTACTGCTCATCACAAGTGCCCTCTATATCAGGATCACTCATATTATCTCTCAAATATATTAGTTTTGTAATCTTAATAAATATAATCATGTATCATTCTCTAATTTATATGGGCTAGCCTTCTCTTCCAGTGAATCTAGCAGCCAAAGATCATGATTTTTAGGGTTTCCTGACCCATAAACACTTCAAACAATCCTTGGACCATATACTCTCTCAGTACATGTATTTTTTAATATAATTTATTAATAAATTGGTTTACATACAACACCCAGTGCTCATCCCAACAAATGCCCTCCTCCATGCCCATCACCCACTTTCCTCTCTCCCCCAGCCCCCATCAACCCTTAGTTTGTTCTCAGTATCCAAGAGTCTCTTATGGTTTGCCTTCCCCCCTTCTCTGTAACTTTTTTCCCCTTCCCCTCCCCCATGGTCTTCTGTTAAATTTCTCAAGATCCACCTATGAATGAAAACATATGGTATCTGTCTTTCTCTCACTGACTTATTTCACTCAGGATAATACCTTCCAGTTCCATCCAGAATCAGATTGTAAACTGAGAAAAAGCCATATGGAAAAATATTCACAAAGTAATCCTCAAATGCTTGATATTATCACCAACAATCAGTAACTGGTTTTTTCAAGAAAATATTGTCAGTAGGTAATAATTTTTCTTATAAAGCATTTAAAAAGGAAAAAAATAGAGGACCCTCAAATGGACCTAATGCATATTAAAAGGAGCAATGTAAATCAAAACATAGGGACACTGGCCAATGTTGAGTAGCAAGGGTCCTCCAGGTAGGAGAGCTGTCCCCTGGGAATTGGTGACATTCACTTGGGAGCAGTGGGAGTTAAGCATAGTATTCTACCCTCAGAGACTCAAGTGTCCATACCTGCCAGTGTTCTACTGGTGTATTTTAATTGGTATGCAAATTAATATTAGGACAAATTATACTATTTTCCTGAAATGGTAAATCAAACAAAAATAAAGAATAATAAGTTAGCTGTAAGAGCTAAACTCTGTCAAATCATGCACAAAACCATACTCAAATCTAGAAAAACATAATTAAAAGGATTAAAAGTAAAGTACATAAAAGACAAAGTAAAATCTTGAAATAAATAGCAGTTACAGAGAGGAAACTGAAAGAACAAGTCAGAAGAGTTTGCGCTGAGGAAAGACGACAACTTTTGGAATTAAATTGAATTAGGGTTTAGTAAATAAGATATTAGACTAGATTGAGACCCATAACTATAGTTTGAAGTGGTTCTTCACTGTTCTTTCCTCCTAGGGAGTAAAAATACATAAGATACGGTAACTCCAAGTGGCCTAAATGATTTTTTTAATGTAAAACTTATATTAACTGAAAAACCTTCATCAGAGAGATAAATGAATAAATTAGTAAAGGCATATGCATAGGTTCTTGTGGGGAAGAAGGATAAGATAGAAGTTAAAGTTCCTACTCAGGCATGTTGAAACTATGATGGGTGGGGTGCAATTTTTCCACTGCACTGTGTTTGGCTGGAATGGGTGGATATTGCCAAAAAGACTTTTTGGTTTGGGGCCATTATTCTCCTGATTCTTTGACTGAGGGTACAGGTTTTTCTTGGGGTCTTTGAGACTTTTTTTCTAGTGTCTATTGGCAATTTCAAGCTGGAGGTTCTACACTGACTTGTCTAGGTTATATGGGAGCAATAAGAAAACCAGTGAACTTACTACCGTCTCAGGCTTCAAGTCTTAAGGTCCTGAACTGTCTGACTTTCTACCTTTTCAAATCATCCAATACTTGTTAATGTGTGATCTCCATGGTTACTTGGTTGTAAGAGGTAGGACCTACGAGATATTTGTCTACTTCTCCTTAGTAGATTTAGTACTATTAGAAATCTTTTAAAATTTTATCACAGAACCCTTAAAATGAGAAGTATGTTTATGGCACAAAGTATAGACTCAAAACTTATAGGGCAAATTTGTTTTTATTTTTATGTTTCAAATAAAACATAAAAATGTTTTGTTTGAAAACATCAAATAGTTAACTTACAGCATATTAGTTTCAGGAGAATTTAGTATTTCATCACTTCCATGCCACACCCAGTGTTCATCACAAGTACCCTCCCTAATGCCCATCACCCATCACCCATCTTCCCTCCAGAAACCCTCAGTTTGTATTTTATACTTAAGAGTCTCTTATAGTGTGCCTCCCTCTTCTTTTTTCCTTCCCCTCTGTTCATCTGTTTCTTAAATTCCACATATGAGTGAAGTCATATGGTATTTGTCTTTCTCTGACTTATTTCACTTAGCATAATACACTCTAGCTCCATCCATGTCCTTGAAAATGCAAAGATTTCATTCTTTTTTATGGCTAATATTCCATTGTGTATATATGCCACATCATTTTTATCCATTCATAAGTCAATGGACATTTGGGATCTTTGCATAATTTGTCTATTGTTGATAATGTTGCTATAAACATCAGGGTGCACATACCCCTTCAAATAAGTATTTTTGTAACTTTTGGGTAAATACCTGGTGGGGCAATTGCTGGGTCATAGGGTATTTCTACTTTTAGTTTTTTGAGGAAACTCAATACTGTTTTCCAGAGTAGCTATACCTGTTTGCATTCCCATCAATAGTGTAAAAGTGTTCCCCTTTATCCACATCCTTGCCAACACTCGTTTCTTGTGTTGTTAATTTTAGCCTATCTGACATATGTGAAGTGGTATCTCATTGTGGTTTTGATTTGTATTTCCCTGATGCTGAGTGATGTTGAACATCTTTTCATGGGACTTTTAGGCATCTACATGTCTTGTTTGGAAAAGTGTCTATTCATGTCCTCTTCCCACTTCTTAAATGGATTATGTATTTTTGGGGTGTTGAGTTTGATAAGTTCTTTATAGATTTTGGATAGTAACCTTTTATAAGATATGTCATTTTAAAATGTATTTCCCCATTCCAAAGGTTGTCTTCAAGTTTTGTTGACTGTTTCCTTTGTTGTGCAGAAGTTTTTATCTTGAAATCCTAATAGTTCATGTCTACTTTTGTTTCCCTTGCCTCCAGAGACACATCTAGTAAGAAGTTGCTACAGCTGAGGTTAAAGAGGCTGCTGCCTGTGTTCTCTTCTAGGATTTTGATGGTTTCCTAAATCACATTTAGGTCTTTCATCCATTTTGAATTTATTTTTGTGTTTGGTGTAAGAAAGTGGTTCAGTTCCACTCTTCTGCATGTTGCTGTCAAGTTTTCCCAACACCATTTGTTGAAGAGACTGTCTTTCTTCCATTGGTTATTCTCTCATTCTTTGTTGAAGATCATATAGTTGTGAGACCATTTCTGTGTTTTGTATTCTGTTCCATTGATCTATGGGACTGTGTTTGTGCCAGCACCATACTGTCTTGATGACTACAGCTTTGTAATATAGCTTGAAGTCCAGAATTGTGATGCTTCCAGCTTTTTCCTCAAGACTGCTTTGACTATTCTGTGTCTTTTGTTGTTCCATATAAATTTTAGGATTGCTTGTTCTAGCTTTTTGAAAAATGCTGGTGTTATTTTGGTATGGATTGCACTGAATGTGTGGATTGCTTTGGGTGGTGTAGACATTTTAACCGTATTTGCTGTTCCAATTAGTGAGCATGGAATGCTTCCATTTCTTTGTGTCCTCTTCAATCTCTTACATAAATGTTCTATAGTTTTCAGCATAAATATCTTTTACCTCTTTGGTTAAGTTTATTCCTAGGTATCTTGGTTTTTGGTGCAAATGTAAATGGTATCGATTCCTTGATTTCTCTTTCTGCTGCTTCAACTGATTTCTGTACATTGATTTTTTTTTTATCCTGTGACTTTGCTGAATTCATGTATCAGTTCTAGCAGTTTTGGGGTGGAGTCTTTCAGGTTTTTCACACAGAAAGCCTACTTTGTTGAGGGTTTTTATCAAGAATGGACGCTGTACTTTGTCAAATGCTTTATCTGCATCTATTGACAGGAAAATATTCTTGTCATTTCCTTTATTCAAGTGGCATACCACATTTTTATTTATTTGTGAATATCAAATTACCCTTGTAACTCATGAATAAATCCCACTTGATTGTGGTGAATTAATCTTTTAATGTACCGTTGGATAGGATCTGTTAGTATTTCGTTGAGAATTTTTGCGTCCATGTTCATCAGGGATACTGGCCTGTAATTTTCCTTTTTAGTGATGCCTTTTTTTCTGGTTTTGGAATCAAGGTGATGCTGGCCCCAGAATAAGTATGGATGTTTTCCTTCCGTTTATATTTTTGGAACAGTTTGAGAAGAATAGGTATTAACTCTTCCTTCAATGTTTTGTAGAATTCTTATAGCGGCAAATTTGAAAAAATGTTCAATCCAAGACACAACAAAATAAGAAGTAGTAAAGTCTGTGACAAACTAAAGAATGCGTAGGATGTCTCAGGGAATTTAGATTCAAACTTTGTAAAATCACCAGGCTGGTCAGACAAAATTTAACCTAGCCTGAGAACCCTAAGTTTTAATTTTAAAGGAAGGTGAAGTTCTTGAGTCCAGTTTCTATTTTCTTCCCCCTCCCTCAATTATACTTTGATTCTAAAGAGACGTAAAGAGACATAGAAAATAATTCACTTACTAAAGGTGTAAGTTATTTCATCATGATATCAGTCAGGGTCAGGATAACAGAAAAGAAAATATCGGACAAAAAGTATCATATGGTTTCTATTTTCATGCATAATATGTTTGTTTCAGTACCTTAGAAAGGAAAAGACATTTTTCTTCTTCAAATAAACTAGACCCCAGCCTCTTCTCCAATCTCTTCTAATTTTTAATTATTTTCCTCAGAAAAGAAAAAAAAATATTAGGTAGTAAAGATTTAAACTTTGCAGATATTTCATTATGTAAATTAAGCATTAATGTTTGCCTTATGAGTGGAATAAATTCATAAATTTGAGTTTTGTCCTAAATTTACAGATCATTTAAAAGAAAACATTCTTCCTGCAGAAATATTCTCCTGGACTGAAAAATTTCTCCTCAGTCCTTTCTAAACCCACTAAGGGTAGAAAGTAGTGACAGGGAAGAGCACAGTTGTGAGCCTGATGAAGAAACCTGGCCTAATTATGAATTACAATGAAAACTCTTTCTGACCTTCAGCTAATGTTTAGATTCTTGTTGCATCTAATATGTGTCCATCTTGGTCTCTACTCAAGAAGCTGATAAGTATGGACTACATTATAGTCTGCTGCTTTGCCTTCTGATTCATTTTAGCTTCAGTCATTGAGAGGCTTCTGGCAGAAGTCAAAGGTGAAGAGAAGCGTAGGGTCAGAGTATTAATTCCTCAAGCTCCTCTCTTAGTAGGACATGGGTTGATAGTGGTTATACTCCCTTATCAAAAGTCAGAACTCCCGTTAGATGATTTTCTTATAGAATTCTCTCTGGAATATGGTCCCTTTACCTAGTTGGTCATGGAGGTGTTAACTCCTCCTCTGCTATATCAGAGGGGTTTCTTCATCCCTTTAAAAAAAATGTTTAAGTCTACTAAAACCTTTATAATTAGATACTCCATTTGAGTGTGTCATCCTTCCTGAAAGACCCTTTTCTGATACGCTTTTATTCCCTAAATGCATATCTTCTATGTCAGGACATTTCCACATCTCACAAAATTAAGACTGTCCAAATTTAGCTATTAACAAGCACTGTAGACTAACAGCATTTTCTTAGAACTGGAGTTAAGTAAACCCCAAAGTTATAAAGTAAGCAGAGTTGGACAGGAGTGCCATCTGGGGTGTCAGCACCAGCTTTGAGTCAGAAAACTGTTGTTGGAATTACATCCTCAGCATGTATTAAATAAATAATGTATAAGTGGATAAATAATGAACAATCAACCTAACCTAGCTGAGCCTCAGTTTCCCAATCTTTGGAATGGTAACAACCAAACTTACCTCACTGGCTTGTTGTGTTGATTGCATCAAACACAATACCACCATATTCTTTCTTGGTAAATACCATTAGCTTGAAGAAAGAATTCATTAATTACCTTCCTCATCTTCCCTCACCTAGGCATAATTCAGAGATTATTCTATTATTCTAAGTAGCTAGGTATGCGTTCCCCTTCCTTTCCTCACCCCCTTCTGAAATTAGATAAAACCATTCTTTTGCATAATAATTTAGGGAAAATATACTCTAGCACCCTTATATTTCTTTTTGGATTTGAGTCTGATAACAAAAGAATGTGCTTGATTTTTGATTCATTATCTGCACACCTTTTATGAGTTCATTGAAAGTAGGAAAGAAAATTATCTAGCTGGACATAGGTTCTCAATTTCTTCATTTTTAAAATTAGAGGAAGAGATGATGGCAACAAACCTTCCAACTGTAAGGCTCTATGAAATGCTTTAAAATATTTTTTTAAAAATTTAATGTTTATTTATTTTTGAGAGAGAGAGAGAGAGAATGCAAACGGAGAGGGGCAGAGAGAGAGGGATACATAGATTTTTGAGGCAGGCTCCACGCTCTGAGCTGTCAGCATAGAGCCCAACATGGGACATGAACTCACAAAACATGAGATCATGACCTGAGCTGAAGTCAGAAGTCAAACTAACTGAGCCACCCAGGCACCCCTAAAATAGGTTTTTTAAATAGTGTTAAAATCAAACAGTGATGCCACATACAATGAATTCCTGTTTTCTTCCATGGCTGTTGAATGATCTCCAACCAGTCAGGTGAGCACACCAAAGCTTCCCAGGGTAATATGGATGGGTCACTGCTGTGCTGAGACTTTTGACCCCATTGGTTCCTCAGAGCACACAAGTGATGTGTGATATTTGGTCAGTGACATGGCTATAAATTTCCTCTTCCATTTACTCCAGGGTGTCATTACATATTATCCCAAGTTATTTTGTTGGTGGTGGTGATGATTAGTGTTAAAAATCCAATTGGAAAATATCTTCTACCTGGTGAGTTTACATATATTTATTTTTACTATTGCTATATCTGGACTGTTTCTACCATCTTATTATTGTACTGTCTCACATATCCTGCATTTTTAAACATTTTTAAGCTTATAATTCTTTCTTGGTTTTTCTTTTTTGTATTGCAATTGTTTTGAATTCTATTTCTTTTAATGTTTAAGACAAACTCTTACCATGCAAATGTAACATATTTACATATACATCTTAGCCTTATCCTTAACATTTAACATACACATTATTGATAATCATGGTTTTATGTAGACAGTGTTAGATTAAATTTAGCTCAAATATTTACCAATTTCTTTACTCACCATATATTGTAACCTAGGCCCTGATTTGGGGATTTTTTTCCTTTTTCTTGAAAGTACTTCAAGATTAGAATTTTCTTTTTTGAAGATAATTCTCTCAGTTTGTATTATAAACATCTTTATTTTTACATTATACCTCTTTGTTTCTTTGTCAATTTTTTATTTAAGTTCCAGTTAGTTAGTATACAGTGTATTATCAGCATCGGGTGTAGACTTTAGCAATTCATCAGTTACATACAACACCTAGCATTCATCACAGCAAATGCCCTCCTTAATCTCCATCACTTATTTAACCCATCCCCACCGGCCCACCTCCCCTCCAGTAACCCTTAGTTTGATCTCTATAGTTGAAAGTCTGTTTTCTGGTTTGCCTCTCTGTGTTTTCCCCTATGCTCATCTACTTTGTTTCTTACATTCATAGTATTTGTCTTTCTCTGACTTATTTCACTTAGCATAATACTAACTCTATCCATGTCATTAGAAATGGAAAGATTTCATTCATTTTTATGGATGAGTAATATTCCACTGTATGTGTGTGTATGTATATGTGTGTGTGTGTGTGTGTGTGTATATATATGTGTGTGTATATATACATATATATGTGTATATATATACATATATATATATATACACACACATATACATATACACACACACCATGTCTTTTTTGTCCATTCATCAGGTGACTGATGGATATGTTTACATTATCATAAAAAATAATTAGCTAAATACACAATTCTCCTTCTCTACCATTTTTGTCTTTTAATGCTGTGATTATAAATACAATATATTATTCTATTTCATTTTATACACAATTCTCCTTCCCTATTATTTTTGTCTTTAATGCTGTGATTATAAATACAATATATTATTCTATTTCATTTTATCTTTTATGTCTCTGGCTATCTATTTAGTATTTTCCATCTTGTCTGTTTTATTCTGAATTTTGAAAGTTTCTTCAGCACTATATTGCAGTTTACTTAAGTATCTTACAACTTCTGTTGTCTTATCATTGTTGCTTGCAAAGTGACAGTCATTGTGTAATTTTCACTCTCTGACAAATTGTGATATGACCAAAAAAAGCAACAGCAGCAAAACTTATAGGATGGATGTTAGTAAACTAGAAGAGAACCCAGTGAAAATATTAGGGCAGCCCCTTAAGAAATACCAGACTAAAATTTTCAAGATTATACTCAGGAGACAATAGTGAAACACTTTAGATGATTAAAAAACAAGTATAAAAACCAAAAGCTCTTATTTAAAAAGTGATTCAGAAGAATTGAATTATAAATGGGAATAAGTTTTAGAAAATTGTAAACAAATTTATTTCATCTATATTTTTTTTTAATTTTTTTTCAACATTTTTTATTTATTTTTGGGACAGAGAGAGACAGAGCATGAACAGGGGAGGGGCAGAGAGAGAGGGAGACACAGAATCGGAAACAGGCTCCAGGCTCCAGGCCATCAGCCCAGAGCTTGATGCGGGGCTCGAACTCACGGACCGCGAGATCGTGACCTGGCTGAAGTCGGACGCTTAACCGACTGCGCCACCCAGGCGCCCCTATTTCATCTATATTTTTATATAAGTTTAATAGTGATAGATGATAAAAAAAAAACCCTAGGTCTAAATACACCTAAAATACTGTGTCAATGAGTATAAAAGTTTATTTCTTAGTTGTACAATCAAAGGCAGTTTAGATTTGAAGTATTAGGGGTATCAATACCAATAAGAATCAGATAGGATCTTATAGTATTGATAGAATTGCTCACATCCCTCCAGACTAGATAACTTTTATTAGAAAGTGTTGTATGCACTCCATTAGTTTTATTTTCTGACATTCATGTTAACATATCACCTCTTTAAATATGTTAAATACATTGATTGTATTCCTTGTGTTGTGGGTTTGGAAGACACAGTTTGTCTTTCTAACTTTGTGCTGATTCAATCAGTAATATTGTCAGAAACATAACAATTGTATTGATCATTGCTACAAACTGAAGTCCATTTGAAAGTTGAGAGAGGGCACCTTCATAGTCATTGTGCCAGGAAAACAGGGAGGAAGAGGGAGAGGGTGAAGGAAAGAGAGAAAGAGTAAGAGAGAGAGTGTGTGTTATACTAATGAAGTAACACATTGACCCCAGATATACACCCAGATATTAATTTACCTAGACCAAGCAAGAAATGATGACATAAAATTATTGAAAATTCTAGCAATAACAGAACAATGGGATTGTTTATTTTGTGTCTTCTTATTAACAAAAAATTGCTCCTGAATATGAACCAAGGTTTTCCCAATCCTCATTGTCAATCAGATTTCAAAATATTTTAATAGGTTTATAGAGAATTGACCTAAAGAAAAAAATGGTCCTAATTGCTTAAACTCCTTAGTTGAGTGAGGATAGAAACTTTTGGATCTAGATTTATTTTCTATGAAGATAAACATACCCGTGTATTGAGGATTTCAGCTCCCAAGTTATACAAAAAATCTGTTTGGTTACTCATTCAACAATCCGTTTCTATTTATCTATTTACAGTGCGACCCGCAAAGCACTGAGTACTGGACATCTGAATATGAATAATATAAGATATTGCCCTCAAGTATACAATGATGAAATATTAACAGTTACAATATAGTGCTATCAGATAGTATGTTCAATGGCAAGTATGGAAATAAATTTCAAGAGCTTAAATAAATACAATAAGTTTTCTTTCTTCTCACTAATCAGAAGTAAATATCTTGTACATCTATTCAGTGCTGTTGTCAGAAAAGAGAAAGGAGAGAGAGAGAGAGAGAGAGAGAGAGAGAGAGAGAGAGAGCACAGGAGAGGGGCAGAAGGAAAAAGAGAGATAATCTTAAGCAGGCACCACACTCAGCACAGAGCCAAATGCAAGGCTTGATTCCACAACCCTGGCATGACCTGAGCAGAAATTGAGTCAGACGCTCAAGCGACTGAGCCACACAGGCACCGCAACAATGTTCTTTTTTATACTTCAAATACTTATCATGTTCTCTTCATGCTTCTATCCTTACAGTAAGAGGATGTTCCTTCCAACCAGAGCCACTTATCCACAAAGGAAAAAGCATGTAGAAGGAAAAAAGGGAGTAGCAGGCCCTGAGTCAGAAAGATTTCCTTTATATCTGTCCACCTATATCTCATTTGGCAAGAATTGAAAGAATTGGATTGGGGCACCTGGGTGGCTCAGTTGGTTGAGCTGCTAACTTCGGCTCAGGTCATGATCTCGCTGTCCGTGAGTTCGAGTCCCGCGTCGGGCTCTGTGCTGACAGCTCAGAGCCTGGAGCCTGTTTCGGATTCTGTGTCTCCCTCTCTCTGACCCTCCCCCATTCATGCTCTGTCTCTCTCTGTCTCAAAAATAAATAAACGTTAAAAAAATTAAAAAAAAAAAAAAGAATTGGATGACCTACCCCCAGTATCGTAAGAGCATCTGATGGAACTAATTATATGACTGGACATATTGCTACCAGAGACAAACCCTGGGAAATCCCTTAGAAGGAAGTATATGGATGGCATTTAAGGTAAGCACCTGGCAGTGGATGATAAAATGTTAAAGTAACGTTTTTGCTACTGCAAAGCCCCCAGAGATTGAACGTCTCCCAAATATCCTCTAAGAAGCTTATTGTTTTCATGCACCACTTACTACATACATCAATTAAATTTGGAATTGCATGACTGCTACTACCATCCTAGGTACCGATGATTTTAGATGAATCTATTAATTGTAATTTTGATAAAGTTGCTTCAGTGGCTCGAATATAACTATGCCTTTCTATAAATGTCAATCTAGTGTTTGGTTTATTCACTCAAACGTAGACTTCATTGGCAAACTTTCCACCATTTAACAAAGGTGCGTTTAAATAACACTAAAGAGAATTTTTGCACGTACAAGGAAAACCAGTTCATTTCCAACTGTCTGATATATGGAAACTACAAAAAACTCATTTGATTATTTGGTCTGTCTGGCATCCTGCCCTGAACTGCCATTGCATACGGCCAACATTCTCTGAACATGACTACTCAAGCATTTACATCGTTAATGACAGAACAGATTCTCAGAGCAGCTGAGATCCAGATGGTGGCTTAGGTGTGCCTTAGGTACATGAAAAGAATTACCTGAAGATGCTGTTTTTGAGGAAAAGGATGGAAAAGAAGTCAGTCATGAATCATGTAAAAATCCTTATCAAAATGCCCCTTCACCTTTTTGATTCTGTTGCAAATATGCCTCAGGCATCTCCAGGAGGCAGTGACATTTTATGTAACATCATACAACAATTTATTCACTGGAAAATTTATCCTGTAGCACCACATGCCTCCAAACATGGAGAGCACTGAAAAACCCCATTTTAGATGCTGGAGCTCTGCACATAGGGAGGGTTTGCCAACTACCTTATCATAAATCAGACTTCCTAAAACAGTGGTTGAGATCTATACTATCTGTAAAACAAAGATAGAACAAACTGAAGGCTGATGGGGGGTGGGAGGGAGGGAGGGGAGGGTGGGTGATGGGTATTGAAGAGGGCATCTTTTGGGATGAGCACTGCGTGTTGTATGGAAACCAATTTGACAATAAATTTCATATATTAAAAAAATTAAAAATAGGGGCGCCTGGGTGGCACAGTCGGTTAAGCGTCCGACTTCAGCCAGGTCACGATCTCGCGGTCCGTGAGTTCGAGCCCCGCGTCAGGCTCTGGGCTGATGGCTCGGAGCCTGGAGCCTGTTTCCGACTCTGTGTCTCCCTCTCTCTCTGCCCCTCCCCCGTTCATATTCTGTCTCTCTCTGTCCCAAAAATAAATAAAAATGTTGAAAAAAAATTTAAAAAAATAAAATAAAAAATAAAAAATAGTCAGGCATATATGACCATATATGAAGTAGAGCTCTTCAAAGACGAATATTTATAGTTAACTCCCATGTATTTGTTACTATGTTTTCGCAGTAATTTGAATACACCCATATATGTGCATTTCTAGAACTTTTAGCATTTGTTGGAGGAGCTGTTCTTTAATGCATAGACAACATTTCTGTTTATATACAAATAACATATTCAGAGTTATTTATAACCAATGTATTCAGAATCCACAACATCTCAAAGATGAGTCATTCTAGTTTGTTATATTTTTGTATTTGATGGGTTTATCAGATAGCACCAGTGATCCACGGTATTAATTGGAATTTATTTACAATATCTTGACCAAATAAGGATTTCTTTTTATATGATAATGTGAAATCCAAAGAATGACCAGCACTAATGAGTAGCTTCCCAATGTCCTCAATGTCCTACACTCCTTTTGTCTTTCTGTTCCGCCACCCTTAGTATAGCGCTGCCATCCCCATGATAATCTCATAGTCACAAAGTACTTGCTCATCATTAGCTCCTGTCTGTATTGCTGGAGGAAGGAGGACAGATTAAGGAGATCCTAGAGGACCCTCTATCAGAGAAGGAATCCCAGCACTGGAATCTTTACTTTGTTTGGATAGGGTAACTGGGAAAAGTAATGTTTGTTTTTAACCTGTTTTGTCATAAATTCTGAGTAAAAATGGTTCTTTTCATAAGCAAGATAGAATGAATAGTACAAGATCTACTAGCAGAATCTACCAAGATGATTTTCTATTTCTATTATATCTATGTTTCCCTATATTCCTTCCCTAAAATACATATGCCGTTTTGATTAATTTTGTTGATGCACAAAAGTTAATGATACATTTCTAAAGAGGTCATGGCTTTGCATTCAGAAATGGGGTTACTGAATACACATTCTTTTCAGAGACCCATTTTCAAGACAATAGCAATTTTTCAATGAAAGGTGTGTCAAAATATTTACCTAACAATTATTCTAAAAAAGTGCTATGTAATCACATAGCCAATGTAAGTATAATGACAAGTATGATGTGGTACTAAACACCCTCATATACTTATTTTTGATCATTGCCCACATAAGAGAATTAATTTTTTCTTGGACCAATGAAATCATCTTTCTCATGAGTAGTTTTAAAATTAGATGCAACATATCTTATTTTGCATTCTATAAAACTATAATGGGAAAATCCCCAATTTTAATCCCCCTGCAGTTTAATTATCAAAGCGGTATCTGTGACTACATTAACTACAAGATTACTTTTTCTGATTTAATTACTTTCTGAATTACACTGGTAGGCTCTTCCAAAAGCAGAAAGCTGTGGTAGGCAAACTTCTGAGATTGTGAGTTAAACTTTTTGTGAGGCACGTGTACTAATTTCTACATTAGTTCATGGCCATCATTAACATCTCCTTTACTAGAAGGTATATGAAAAAGGTAATTTTTTAGTAAGACAAATATTTAGCAGTCTTAGTCTCAAAGATTAGTTATTGGCTTTTTTTCTTCCTAAAAAGAAAGGGGGAACTTATAAGACTTAACAGAAAGATTGCAATATGACACATAATCAAGACAATATTTCCCTGGCCATCATGCTATTAAGGCAAATCTTTTTAAAAAATTTTTTTTTCAATGTTTATTTATTTTTGGGACAGAGAGAGACAGAGCATGAATGGGGGAGGGGCAGAGAGAGAGGGAGACACAGAATCAGAAACAGGCCCCAGGCTCTGAGCCATCAGCCCAGAGCCCGACGCAGGGCTCGAACTCATGGACCGCGAGATCGTGACCTGGCTGAAGTCGGACGCTCAACCAACTGCGCCACCCAGGCACCCCAAGGCAAATCTTTTTTTGATACATCATTCTACATCATACCAAATATATTAAAATGTATCCATGTATTACATATAACACAATTTCCACATGTATACTTTGCATACAATTTTCCAGCTTTTTGAGGCTGATAAAAATTCTACATATTTAAGGTTTACAGGCTGATGATTTGATAAGCCTAAATGCCTTCCATTGCCTATGTTTTTGGTTATTTAAATGATTTAAGTTATTAGTAAAGTCTAATACTGGATAAGATCTCTGAGTCTGATTGAACAATCTAACTCTTTATGTTAACTCAGCTTTTCTCTGCATGAGGAAAAGTGAAAACCTGTTTGTACGTCCCAACTTAGTGAGGAACAACATACTGAAGAAATGAATGACTCTCCATAGATTCCTATTCTCTTTATTTCATAACTAAAGCAAAGTTTTCAAATTTTTCATGATTTTAAATGTAAACTTTGGCTCAGCTGCCCTAATTTACTATACATATTATTCAACCACCAAATTGGACCATGATTCTAAAAGTGATTTCCTTCTTAAAACCTCTTTGACTCAAGGAAGACTTGAAGGGTATTTCAATATCGTTAACTAGACTTTTAACAATGGCCTTTTGCCATCTGTGTCAGGTGGATGCTTAATTCTTCTAAATGTTAGCTCTGGGCCTCTCAAAATCCATAAGACTTATATGATCGATACGAGTAACTATCATGTACGTGGCCAGTATTATATAATTTATGATGCTATTGCTCAAGTGAATTTCATTTGAGCAGATATATTATTTAATAATCTAGAGGTAAAGAAAATAAATGTTTTATCTCAGATTGTAGCATCTTTTATTCATTTACATGTTCAAGAGCTATAGCATCTATATTCTTGATACATTTCAAGGACTGGCAGCAAATCATAGGGCATTTCACAACACCATATAACAATTCTAAATGGATGAGCTTATACGCATGGTACTTCTGACTAAATCAGATGGGATTACAGTGTGTACGTCCTACAAAATGCATTTAAAAGTAAGATATAGTAATAAGTCATAGATGATTTCTATATGATGCAGATAACATAGTGTATTTATGCATATAAAATATACTCTCTTAACAGACTATTCATCTATTATGTTGTAATTTATATAAGAAATGATTCTTATTTCAATATTCATCAAAACAGAGAGAAGAGAATGAATGTAGAGCTCTATGCTCTCAACATCCAGCTTGATATTCTCTACTTATCTATTTATAAAACTTATTTATACAGTAGGAATGGCTTTCTATTTAATAATTTCCAGGGAAATTTCTATTTAATAATAATAAATAAATAATAAATAAATAAATAAATAAATAAATAAATAATAAATTTCTATTTAATAATTTCCAGGGGAAAAAAAGGGGGGCAAAATGAAGTGAGATAGATGTACCTAGTCTAGTATATGTGCTGCCGAAGCAAGCACTAGATGTACCTAGTCTAAAGATAAGATAAACTGTTACAATTTTTCTAATGAGGAAAGATAGGGAGACATCTGTCAATACCTATAACAGCCACTCTTAGGGGTAAAGCAATATGAGCTAGGTACATTATTAATACCCTTTATGAATCAACCATATATTTTATATTAAGTCGAGAGTTAACATGAAAGCAAGCTTCTGCTAAAATGCAATATAACTGTAAAAAAGCTTCTATTTGTAAACGTAGCTAAAACATCATTTTATATTGGAATAAAAAAATCACATATGTTAAATGTTCATTGCAAAAACAACTGTCCTCATTTCTCAAATGCAAACACACACATACACACACTCGAGCCTTGTCATTTAGAGTCACCCTCCTATCCCCAATCTATCCTGAAATTGCTGGCAAAATCAACATGGGCTGGATAGAGACAGTTGATGTAATAATTACCATCCGTTATGGATCTTAAAAACAATGAGATACCACCTTACACCTGTCAGAATGGCTAACATTAACAACTCAGGCAACAACAGATGTTGGCGAGGATGCAGAGAAAGAGGATCTCTTTTGCATTGTTGGTGGAAATGCAAGCTGGTGCAGCCACTCTGAAAAACTGTATGGAGGTTCCTCAAAAAACTAAAAATAGAACTACCCTACGACCCAGCAATTGCACTACTAGGCATTTATCCACGGAATACAGGTGTGCTGTTTTGAAGGGACACATGCACCCCCGTGTTTATAGCAGCACTATCAACAATAGCCAAAGTATGGAAACAGCCCAAATATCCACCGATTGATGAATGGATAAAGATATTATATATATATATATATATATATATATATATATACACACACATATAAATGTATATATATATGTATATATATATATATATATACATACATACACACACACAGTGGAGTATTACTCAGCAATCAAAAAGAATGAAATATTGCCATTTGCAACTACATGGATGGAACTGGAGGGTATTATGCTAAGTGAAATCAGTCAGTCAGAGAAAGACAAAAATCATATGACTTCACTCATGTGAGGACTTTAAGAGAAAAGACAGATGAACATAAAGGAAGGGAAACAAAAAAATATAAAAACAGGGAGGGGGACAAAACAGAAGAGACTCATAAATATGGAGAACAAACTGAGGGTTACTGGAGGGGTTGTGGGGGGGGTGGGCTAAATGGGTAAGGGGCACTAAGGAATCTACTCCTGAAATCATTATTTCACTATATGCTAACTAATTTGGATGTAAATTTAAAAAAATTAAAAATTATAAATAAATAAATAAATAAATAAATAAATAAATAAATAAATAAAATGTAGTAACGGGAAATTTGAAATGCCCCATCTTAGTGGAAAAGTTACTGATAGAGTTCATACCTCCAAAAATATTCCTGGCACGGGAGAAAAACATTCACTCATTTATACTCTTGTTCAATTACAGTTGTCTAGTTCCATAACACAAGTATATGGCTATTCCCATTATGATGGGATAGATTATTTGGGCTATTTTTATAATACTTCGGCATTTTTACCTTTTTAAGAAAACTTGTCCCCTGTCAACTTGTAGGAAATATTCTTGTCCAAGTATTTCCCTCATTTCTCAAAATGAATGTCTTAAGGGAATCTTCCAGGTATTTAGATTATTAGTAGGTAGAGGTTAAATTATGGTTAAAAGCGTGTAGGGTAGGCAGAGGAATAGAAGAGAAGCTTTAAGTAACCACTTCACTCCTAAAAACTAAGCAATTTTCTCAGAGGAAAGTCATAGTCACTGGAGATTTGCAATGTGGTTAGAATATCTTCCTCTCTTGATATCAGGTGCCTGGAATGGAATATACAGTTATTCTCTCTCTGGTATACTGGCACAAGTACAGAGACAGCAAAGAATTTTGAAAGGATTTTTAAAAATCTCTCTTTCTTAGAAAATAAGTATTCCTTCTTGTTCTAGAAAATATTAACTTTTTAACATATAACTCAAGGCAGAAAACTGTTATGGATGTCATTGCTCCTCCACGGTACCCAGAACTTGTTTTCTTTAGCTGCATCCTGAGCTTGATATATTTTCATGTTTACGATGGATACATTCAAATCGGAAAAGGCACCAGATGTACATGATGGTATTTAAACAATCTCAAATAATTAAAAATATTGGCTTCCCTTTACTTTTGAATTTATGTTTTATACTAAACCATGTGTTTTATATAACGTATCTATTTGCATTCTCTGTATTTCAAGATAGGGCTTTTGATGTTGCAAACTGATAAAATTGAACTTGGTTTTTCATATTATTAAGTTCCCATCAAAATATTTATCACCTCCAGTAATAAGAGATATGTAGATGTTCTAATATGACATTCACCTATGACAAGTGGAAAAAGTCACAAATTGTCATGTGAAAACAGGGTTTTAATTTAAACAGTATAATAGTCTTACAACATGTTCTGCAAATTCACTGCAATGTTAATAACCTCTCCTTCCAGGCATGGCGATAGGCCCCTTGCATGAAAGATATAATACAGGCTAAAGTAGCAATGCTCTTATGTCAGAACTCAGTCATGTAAGAATCCTCTGTAGGATGCTGAATAGAGGACCAGTCAGAATCCTAAGCCTAGGGAACCATTCCAACCTATATAAGCTACTATATAGAATCCCCTAGATTCTGACACCTTATTTATTAGGATTGAGGTTATGTGTACAATATTTTTCAGCCAACAAAACTACTTCTTCATCCATTATGCTAATTAATGAACCTACTGGTCCTAAAAGAGATAATCATGATTGGAAATTTTGGTTAAGAGCCACTTCTGAATCTTTGAACTTTGAACAGCATCTAACACACTACCCCAGATTTTGTATTCTAAATTAGAGAACATCATGGGTTAATTAACCATTCCTAGGGTACAAGTTAAAATTAGCATATTAAAATATTGAAAAATAATTTCAAACAACTTAGCAAGAACTTAGAACGCAAATATGTTCATATTATGGAAATTCATGTTTTGAATCAAGAATACTGAATAAACCTCATAATGTTGGATAAATGGCTTTATTAAATAAATTCCTAGGCACATTAATTAATAGCTATAGTTTATGTTCCATATATAAATGACGATTTGTTTTCTTCCATTCTCAGAATTCCTGTAATCTGAGTTCATTTAAAAAAGAAAGGAAGAGAAAGAAAATGCTGAAGAGATCATGTTACATGGTTATTGCGAACAAGGCAAGAAAGGGACAAAAAAAAAACAACTGCCTTAAAGGACAACTTGAAACATCTGTGTTATTTGCCAGACAAAAACTTCATTTGAAATGCATACAAAATCACAGAGCAATCAAGCTATTTCAGTCTGAGTCACTATCTTTGTGTAGCTGGTATTAGGAAAATTAAGTGCCTCAACATTGAAGTGTCCTAAAGACAGTGTAAATTACATTGAATTACATTGATAGAGTTAGGTAGAACACAAATGGTATATACAAAATAGTACTTCAGCCTGTATAATTGAATCTAAAACCTTAAAACATTTATGATTTTAAGTTTTTTATTTTGTTTTTAATGGGAAGCTATAACTATGACATCAGTGATAGAGAAGGAGGAAAAATATTTCAAACCCATATAGTAATTAGTATTTAATATCATTCCAACCAGTAGATCATGTATGATAAGGGAAAATTGACAACTTCAAATGTGTACCCTGAAGCCTTATTTGGCTAGATCAAGATTTTATTAATGGCTTACTACACTTTGGTTATGTTTTGTCCAATTATGGGATATCTAGGCAGAGAAATATTAATACTTTCTGTACATTCTTTAAAAACAAGACATTTTCCCTTTTAGATGAGGACCTTCTAAAGAATTAGTGGCAGCAACATCTCAGGAATACAAAATTGACCAGGGATGTCATATGCATAACTTAGAAGTAAACCCAGTTTAGATCTCTGTAGATTAGTTTTCATTCAGCATTTAATTAATACCTACTAATACAAATCATCACTAATAGCTCAGTGATCTTTGGTCATTGTCTGTTGACTCCAGATGATTATTGATTAGTTTCTCTTAGATATGAAATATTAAATAGAGGTGCCTCAGGCTAAAGGGAAAGCAAAGATTATGTTTTTATTTCTAACTCTGTGTTTCTGCTTAATGCCCACATTAAGCATGAATCTTTCTACTTTTACCTGTTTTATATAATAAAAGAATTCCCCAAAAGTGTTCATGCATTTATCAAGCACTTCTTGAGCCACTACTGTGGTGACATATCATGACTTCTCCCTTAATTTTGCTCAAAAACCACTGAATATACCATAGTATTCCCGGATAATTTATCTTGTCCTAAGCCATTTTAAAAGTCCTCTCACCATCCATTCATTTGTGCATTTATTTAACATTATTTAACATTATTATGACAGAGTTATCCATTGTTTTTGGTGTTCCATGGGATTTAATTACTTTCTCTGATCCCTATTTCTCTGATCTATTCTATAATTAGCCTTTTGAGGGCTAGGTATTAGAATCTTTCACCACCATTTGTAAGCATCTGTATTGTCCTTTATTTTATTTTTGAATAGTGTTAGTAATAGAAATAAAATTGCAAAAGTAATACAGAGAATTCCTGTATGTTCTGAGCCCACCCTAATGTTAACATCATCTTACAAAATCACAAAATCATACTACAATTTTCAGGAGTAGGAAACTAACAATGACACAGTGTTATTAACTGAACTACAGACCTCAATAGGATTTGAGGCAACATCCTTTTTCTGTTTCAGGATCAATTCAGGATTGTACAATGTATTGAATTATCATACCTGCTTAGTCTCCTTCAAATCATGACAGTTTTCCTGGTCTCTCATAGCCTTGACTTATTGAAAAATCACTGATTGGTTATTTTGTAGATTGTTTCTGAATTTGGGTTTGTAAAGGTTTTATCATAATTAGATTGAGGTAACCCATTTTTATAAGAATAATACAGAAGCAATATTCCCTTCTCTGTGTATTATATTAGGATATATATAATGTCAATATCTTATTACTCCTAATGTTAACCAGATCACTCAGTTAGGATGGTTTCTCCACTAAAAGTTACTATTTTTCCTTTTGTAAGTAATAAAATCTCTTGGGGGAGATAATTTGAGACTATGTCATACATATCCTGTTTCTTTTCAAATGTTCACCACTAATTTAACATCCACTGGAAAATGTCTGCAACAATTACTGTGGTGTTTATCTACAATTTTTTATTTTTTATATTTTCTCTCATGTTACTAACTAAAAATTTCCTATAAAGTTGTTTCTCTTCCCCATTAATTTCTTCACTTATTTGCTATATCAGTTTTGACTCATGAATATTAAATTTGTTCTCTGGGCTATACTCCAGCATTATCATTGCTTTCTTGACCAAATAGCTGTATCTCTACACATTAGGATCTCTTGTAGGCTGATCCTTTTGACCTGTTCTCATGCTTTTGGAACACCTCTTACTTTCTGAAACCACAATACATCCCAAGCTTATCTTGTGTTTTCTCTGCTCTGACACAAGACTCAACTATTTCTCCAAGGAGAGTTGATTCCTTTAATTGGCGAATAGTGTTTCCAAACAAAAATTGAAGTACTAGTTGTGCTACTAGGATATTATTGTTACTAGACTTTCACAGTAGACAAAGCTAGAAAGTATATCTTTGTATAATAGCACATGCACACACATAAACATCTATATTTATCTACATATGTGTGATATGTGTGTATATATAGGTGTCTATGTATGTATATATGTATGTTTAGGTATATATATACATATATATGTGTGTGTGTGTGTGTGTGTGTGTATGACCATGAGTTCATATTAATATATCTGATTCTAATTCAATACTACATGGATCATTTGGTCTCCTCCTTTTCCTTATTTGCAATTCTTTTCTCTAACATCTTACATTCATTATCATTCATCATCAATGAAACTCTATCATTGTCTACAATATATTTACTTATTTGCATAACTTTATACATAAAGCAGTTTCAGAATTTATAACCCATACCCCTATGAAAAAGAAATTTATTAACTAGATTATATTACTTTCATATAGATCATTTTGTCTTTAGCCTTAAAGTAACCAGTTAAAATACCATTTTCAAATTTACTTAGTTTTTTTCTTTCCCACCTCTTGAAGTTTTCCAAGCATTTTAATATTCCTACTTTTTCTGCCAGCTTACATCTGAGCTCTGAACCTATAAGCTTAAGTATAAGGCGACTGCAAAGCCACATTCTTCTTAATTAGGTCCTATCCAATTCTGTTCCCCTCAATTCACCTTCATCGTGGTAGCAACTATTTCTTTTCCTACAGACTTGGACTGACTCTAACCTCAATCAGGAGAAATAAAAAATTTCTAGCTGACTGCTCAGATATCCACCAAGATTACATTGATGTTACACTACTCTGTTTTTAACTATTTTTTTCTTTCTTCCTTCCCTTCTTTCTTCTTTTTTAGCTCTTTGTTGTTTTTTTATGAAATCAAGATTTCAGACAGCAGAACTTGTTCCACTGGATAGTATTTGTTATAAAAATTCAGTATGTGGTATTAGCACAGTGATAAATTAACATGCCAACGCAAAGCACAAGACAGTATAGACAAACATTAAAACTTGATTTATGATGAATTTTACTGAAGATCCTTGATGAATTTAAAGTATGACAGGAGGATTCCAAGTTGGAATTCAATATTCCCAGACCCTGGAGTACATATGTCTTCTTCCAGTCATTCAGTTAAATACTAATCTAGGTGCTGCTGTGAAGAGATTTTTCAAATGTAATTAAGGTTCCAAATCAGTTGACCTTAAGATATGGGTTGGCCTTACCTAACTATAGGAGCTCTTAAAAAGCAAGGTATCAGGGGCACCTGTGTGACTCAGTCAGTTAAGCATCTGACTTTGGCTTAGGCCATGATCTCATGGTTCATGGGTTCAAGCCCCATATCAGTCTCTGTGCTGACAGCTCAGGTCCTGACGCCTGCTTCAGATTTTGTGTCTCCCTCTCTCCCTGTCCCTCCCCTTCTGGCACTCTGTCCATCTCTCTCTCAAAAATAAATAAACATTACAAAAAAAAATTTTAAGCAAGGTATTATTTCCAATTGGTCAAACAAACATGAGGAAATCAGCAAGATGTACATTGACCTGGAAGAAAACAAATATCCATTTTCTGAACTGCTTAATGGCACCACATGCCAAGACACTGTGGGTAACCACAAGGAACTGAGATCAGGCCCTCTGATAGTCAGCAAAGAGACAGGAATATCAGTCCTATAACCACAAGGAACTGAATTCTGCCAGCAGTTGGAATGGGCTTGGAAGAAGACCACCCCTAAGGGAAAACAATATGTGTTACTACATGTATGTAATTTTAAGTCACTAAGTTTGTAGTAATTTGTTATGCAAAAATATAAACTTAACAGAGAAGGGCTATTCAATGGTTAATACATAAGAAATTAAGCTGCTATGAAAGAGTCTGTGAAATAGAACCACATGCACAAAGATGGCAGGTCTTGGGTTTATCAGATAAAGACTATTACGTGTATGCCATGTTTAAAGAAAATAAGACACTAAAAAAGTAGTAATAAATAAAAATTAATAATAATACAAAATAAAGAAAATAAGATCTTGAAATTATGGTAAAGGAAGAAAGGTCTGTAATGAGAACAACTTTCATGGGGTGCCTGGGTGGCTCAGTAGGTTAAGCATCCGGATTTGGCTCAGGTCATGCCCTCACGGCTCTTAAGTTCATGCCCTGTGTCAGGCTCTGTCCTGACAGCTTGGATCCTGGAACCTGCTTTGGATTTTGTCTCTCTCTCTCTCTCTCTCTCTCTCTCTCTCTGCCCACCCCCAGCTCTCACTGTTTCTCTCTCTCTCTCTCTCTCGAAAATAAACATTAAAAAAAGAGCAAATTTCAAAAGTAAAGTAATATAATTTCTAGAAGTGAAAAGGTAATAAATTGAAACTCAGTGGATGAGGGGCACCTGGGTAGCTCAACTGGTTAAGCGTCCAACTTTGGCTCAGGTCATGATTACCTGGTTTGTGAGTTCTAGCCCTGCGTTCAGCTATGTGCTGACAGTTCCAAGCCTGGAGCCTGCTTTGGACTCTGTGTCTCCCTCTCTCCCTGCCTCTCCCCCTCTCATGCTCTGTTTCTCTCTCTCTCTCTCTCTCTCTCTCTCTCTCTCTCTCTCTCTCTCTCTCAAAAATAAATAAACATTAAAAAAAAACTCAATGGTGATACTGCATGAAAGTTTTACATGGTTCAATTTATTAAAGGAAAATTAATTAATTAATTAGGTTAAGTAAAATAAAATCTTCTCCAAAATGTAGGAGGAAAAAAACTGTTCTTATCTCCATTTTCAGGTTAAGTGAGTAAGGCTCAAGTAAGTAATTTGCAAAAGACACTGAAGCTAATAAGAGGTCAAGTGAGGATGCAAACCAGGTCAGATTTAGTCTCTTTCTCTCTTAGTTCTTTAAATATGCTTAGTGGATTATATCACACAAAGAAGATATATTTCAATTTATCTATGAAGAAGAATAGTCAAAGTTTCCCAGTTTTTATAAAAATAATCAAATTTATATTCAAGAAGAAGTGTATGACCTATAGATTTTAACCCCTGTCCAATTCTGTTCCTACAAGTTCTGCAGGCCCTGGTTCTACCCTCACACCTATTGACTGGATCCAATTGGATTTCCTGTTACTCCACCTTTCAAACGTCTGAAATCAGCATCTATCACAGTGGCTGGCCTACTTCCTTTGACTTGGAGATCCATTCCCACCTTCTTTTGCATGGAAGCTGAGAAAGGACACAGGGCCCTAGATGGGGAAAAGTGCAGCCCTTGGGTCTTCCTGTGCCATTTGACTTCAATGTGATTTAAGTATCCATGCTACTCCTCCATAGGGATAAGATCAAAGGGGAAGGAGGGGACCTGAGGGATCCTCGCCTGAGGCTTCTGCTGCTGCTCTCACATCAAGGGCAACTGCCACACTTTGTTTCTTATGGGCAGTAAATTGCCGGTGGTCTTAATAAGAGTCTAAACTTTTTTTTTTAACCTTCAAAATATTATTTCACTTGGATTGTTATTGAACCCTGGGACAATCTCTCAAAGGCAGTACCCTTTCTGAGTTGACTTACCGTGAGCTTATCTGGTCTCTACTTAGATGTCAGCTCCTCCCTGAACAACAGTTTTGCCATGAAACCTATGCATAATGTAGGGGTTTTGAGTGAATATCTGCTAATAACCACAGTGCCACTGAGCAAGCCAGGCCTCTTGGGAAAATCTCCCCATGGTGCAATCTCCCAGCAGCCTGAGCTCAGCGTTACCTAAGTATGTGAATATGCTTGCTGATCACCAGGCCTAATTTCAGCCTCCGTTTTCTTTCTGTTTTGCTTGCATAGGTTTTCCACCTCTTGTGGATTTCCAAACTAGAGCTATCGACAATGAAATGAGAATACTACCCTCCTGCTCACTGGCAGCAACCATTTAAAATGACTGGGAATTGAACCTGATTATATTACTTTCCCACTTTCCTCAACCAAAGTGACGTGAAGAAGTGACTTTAAAGTCTAATTAGCTGCAACCATAAGCAAAAAATAGAGGGTTGAGAGAAAGTCTGTAGTAACCATGGGGAATCATTGGAGGCTGGGCATTCCTCCATCCCTTGTAGGGAGAGTTGTGAGGCACAGAATGTGTGTTAATAGGAACTTCAAAGGCAACTGTGCAAGAGAAATCACAATGATGAGAAAGGTGACCACCTGGTTGAATCAATAAGAGAAACAATCCTAAATGCTCATTGATGAAGCTTTTTTATAAAATGGGACAGTGAATATCAACTCTTCTCCCAACATTTGGTTTTTTTTCCTCAATTTATTTGTTGTTGTTATTGTTTTTTTGGGGGGTGAGGTTTTGTGTTTTGTTTTGTTTTGTTTTTTAATGAGCTCTATGCCTGATGTGGGGCTTGAACTCAGGACCCTGAGATCAAGAATCACATGCTCTACTGACCAAGCCTGCTTCTCCTGAATTTCAGATTGAGTGCCTTAATTCTGGCATGAAAGTAAATTTCCCTCAGATCCCATATGATCCAAAGAAAATATCTCAATTATAGTGCTTCATGAAAGGTTCTGAGCCTCTCATAGAGACAGTGTACATTTCACCCGAGCAACGACTCTAGGCTTTTCTGGGTCTTCTGGTCTCCTGAGCCATTAAATGAGGGGAGGGGACATCCTCAAGTCTCTGCCTGTGACATGATAAGAAAAATATATTTGGTTTCGTCCCCAGTTTCTGGCACAAAGCTGCTAAAACCCTTTTACTCTCCAGAGTGATGGGGTGATGGAAACATCTTCCACAGAGCTCCAAAATTCCTTGGTGTTTCCCAGATGACAGAAGCAACTTTTGTTTTAATGAGGTTGCTCTTGGTGGGCTCCTGGATGGGGCCAGGTGACCAGAAAGACTAAGTATGATTAGAGGTTGGGAACTTTCAGATACATCCCTTATACTCCAGGGAGAGGAGAGGGCCTAAAGATTGAGTTAATTATTGATCATGCCTATGTGATAAAGTCTCCATATAAAATCCCTAAGCTATGGGTTTCAGAGAGCTTCCCAGGGAGTGAACACATCAACATGCCAGGAAAGTAGTGTACCCCAATAGCATAGGTACAGAAGCTCCTACACTTAAGATACTTCCAGACCTTACCCTACATACCTCTTCATCTGGTTGTTCATCTGTATCTTTGATTATATCCTTTGTAATAAACCAGTGAAGGTAAATAAGTATTTCTCTGAGCTCCTATGAGCCATTACGGCAAGTTATCAAACCTGAGAAGTAAATTGTGGGAACTCTTGATTTACAGCTGATTGGCCAGAAGTAAAAATGACAAGTTAGGACTTGCAACAGGAGTCTAAAGCAGACAGCAGTCTTGTGGGACTGAGCTCTTGTCTGTGAAGTTTGCACTAACTCTAGATAGTGTCATGATTGAAATGTAGGGCATCCAGGACCACCTGAGTGACTCAGTTGGTTAAGCATTTGACTCTTGATTTCAGCTCAGGTCATGATCTAGCTGTTCGTGAGATCGAGCCCCATGTTGGGTTCTGGGCTGACAGTGCAGAGTCTGCTTGGGATTCTCTCTCACTCTCTCTCTCTCTGTCTCTGTCTCTCAAAATAAATAAACTTTTTTTTTTTAAATCTTAAAAACAAAACAAAAGAAATGTAGGACATCAGTTGGTGTCCAGATAGTTGCAAAATTGGTTGGTGTGGGTAAAACCCCTACACATTTGGTGCCCAAAATGTTGTAAGCAGGAAACAAGAGCTTTTTTTTTCCTTTTATTGCTCTCAGTTCTATTTTCATTTGCCAAATATACATTAATGAATCTAAAAGTTACTCTTTTAATACCAAACTTCAATATCTACACTGTATCGTCAATTCTAAGATACATTTTTCAGATTTTAACACCTCTAAAATCTGGATGAATGTTGAAATCAATGTTTTTATTCCTTTTAAGGGGCACATAAAATAATGGTGCATGTCAAAATCAAAGTCACTTTACTTTTATTTTTTATTTATTTATTTTTTTAAATTTTTTTTAACGTTTTTATTTATTTTTGAGACAGGGAGAGACAGACCATGAACAGGGGAGGGTCAGAGAGAGGGAGACACAGAATCTGAAACAGGCTCCAGGCTCTGAGCTGTCAGCACAGAGCCCGACGCGGGGCTCGAACTCACGGACCGCGAGATCATGACCTGAGCCGAAGTAGGCCGCTTAACCGACTGAGCCACCCAGGCGCCCCGTCACTTTACTTTTAAAGGTGTACGGAAATACATAATATGTTTGCTTGGATGTATAAGGAAAGTCAGACTTTCAAACTGAATCCCCTTTCTGTACCCCCACCCCAGAGAAAGGTACCTCCATTCCTCCAGGTACACAAGCCCTAAATCTGGAAGTCCCCTCCCACATTCTCTATTCCCACCCATCTCCTGTGTCCAGCAACTTCACGTCTTCAATATTTAATGTTGTAATCATTTTCTTTTAAACTTTTGATTTTTAAATCATTGTCTCTTTGTTTTAATCAACCCCCGTGAAGTATAATCTACATACACACATCTGTTTTAAGTATACAATTCACTGAATCTTGACAAATACATAAACTCATGTAACTACCACCGCAATCAAGATATAGAAGTTGCCACCAAAAAATTCTCTCTGCTCATCTGTATTTATTTCCCCAATCCACTCCTCTGCCATGGGCAACTACTGATTTCTATAAGCCTGTAAGTTATTTTTATCTCTTCTAGAATTTCATATAAACAGAATCATATGCCATAGACATTTTTGTGCCTGCCTTTTTCTAGACAGCATAATGTTTTTGAGAATCATCCACATTGAGGCATACAATAGCAATTTCTTCCTTTTTATTGATATGTAATATTCTATCATATGCCTCTAGCACAATTTCTGCTTATCATTCACCTGGTAATGGACATTTGGTAGGTTTTCAATTTTTTGCTATTATGAATAAAGCTCATATAAACATTTATGAACAACTCTTTGTACAGTCATAGAATTAAATTTTGAAGACATATTCTAGATACATGTTTAACTTTATAAGAAACTGCCTAACCATTTTCTAAAGTGCTTATACAAAATCATCTCACTCAAAATATATTTTAAGTCATCATTTTTTTTACTTTTCTTTTTTGTTCAAACTCTTAAATCATTTAACTCTTCCAGATACTCACTCATCAATGTGTTTTTCCATGGTTAAAGTATTCCAACAACACTTTATGGATTTCATCATATGGATTCTGTATTTTTTAAACAATGGAAAATTTTACCAGCAAGTTAACTGATTTATGTTGTATTACAAATGTTTAAAATATGCATGAAAAATCAGAGGCTGCCTAACAAGTACTTCAACCCAGTAAGTCTACATAATAAAGAGTTTGACTTCACTTTTGGTATTTGACTACTGACAGGTCTCAAGCTCCCTCCCTCTCACCCCCATCCCTTTTTGCCCCATTCCTGGGCAAATCAGTAAGAAATCCTCCTCCCCTACTTTCTCCCTCTCTCTCTGCCAAGGGAAGCTATCCTCATTTGTGGAAACCCCCACACAGATACCACCTCGTAGCCACAATTCAAGACAAAACCAATGTACCACTCCTTTTCTTAAAATCATCTTGGACCAGCTTGTGCAGGTCCTTCTTTCCCTAGAAGATACTTGTGTGAATGATAAACTTCTTTCCAAATGTTCTTGGTGTATGTGATATCATTAGTATCAACATACCAACCACTAACTGAAGGAGTCTCTGTACCCCTTTATAGGGTAGCCACAAGAGTCCAAGAGCTAGTGTTAAACCCAGAGGGGGTGTTTAAGCACAGAAAAAATGCATACCCTGCTCATGATTTTGTGTTATGGTAGCATTTGCTTTCATCACGGCCATACAATTGCATAACTTCAATAATAACAAAGAACCGTATGTCCTTAACTTTCCATTTCACAAGTTTTTTCTATATAAATAAGCCATAATATGAATTTCACAAAAATTCATAAGCATATAGGAATGTCTAGATAATTAAGATCAAAAATCTTCTGAACAAGGAAAGTTTGAATAAGCCAATGCAACATAAAGCATGGTCCCAAGCCCACCATCAACTAGGAATTTGTTAGAAATGCAAACCAATGGATAGCACTGAGTCAAAATCTTGAGAGTGGGGCCCAGAAATTTGTATTTTAACAAGCTCTCCTGATGATTCTGATGCATGTTAATTATTAAGAACTACTGCTTCAAGGGACATGAAAAGCAATTGCTGGACCCAGAGTTACCAAGTGATAAAACTTTTGAAGAGAAGAGGCTTATAAGAAGTCTCCATAGGCATGCTTTCATAATAAGATAGATCTAATAAAAGTTGTCAAAGGAAATAAATTATGAAAACGAGACATTACTCAGAAGAAAGACTGTCTTCAATAAGAGATATTTATTATCTCTATATTAAGGGTCAGAGGAAGTAAAGAAGGTATGCTAAGGATATTTATGTGCAGTTCCTCTTGGAGTGGAAGTTTTTAAAAGGGGAGTTATAAAAGTGAATAAGGGTGATTATAAAAAAAGAGGAAAGAGGTTTAATAGGCTAATCAGCATGAAAGTAGGATTTTCAAAATTAAATATAACGATTCCAAAAATAACTATCTCAAATGTAACCATTATATATAATATAAAATAAAAACTTCTTACCATAAGCTAGAACCTCCTAGACGACTCAGACTCTGCCTATTTTTCCGATCTTATCTCTCATATATCTCTGACCTTCCTCTCTCTCTTATTTTATGCCATCAGTCTATTCCTCCAAAGTTAATGGCCTCTCTCCTAGATTTGCAGGTGGGCCCTGCTCATCAGTTTCAGTGCCACAAAGGAAGAGAAAACTTTCTTGACTACTCAAACTAGTATAATGCCATTCTGTATCCTATTATCATTGTATTTTCTTCATAATACTTATAATTCACACGAATTATTTTACTTATTCCTGTGTTTATTACATTGTACACCATTAGAATGTAAAATCTGGGACAGCTAGGACCATGTGTGCCTGCAAAACTATTTCCTCAATACTTAAATAATAGAACATAGCACATCAAGGCGCCCGTGTGGCTCAGTCGGTTGAGTGTCCGACTTCAGCTCAGATCATGATCTCACAGTCTGAGTTGGAGCCCTGCATCTGGCTCTATGCTGACAACTCAGAGCCTGGAGTCTGCTTCCCATTCTGTGTCTTCTTCTCTCTCTACCTCTCCCCTTCTCCTGCTCAGTCTCTCTCTCTCTCAAAAATAAACATTAAAAAAAAACACATAAAAACTGTTCAATAAATATTTTTTTGAAATATGCAAAGTTTAACACTATCCTTTTATTTTATTATCTATATGTCAACATTCTCTACTGTGTTAATAGTTCTTTGAGGATTAAGTTCACATTGCTTTTCTTTGGCAGGCCCCAAAGCTAGAAAAATACATAGACTAAGGTAAAATTCTCAACACATTGATCATCATAGACAAATTTTTTGCACAACCCAATGAGTATTTAGTGGTCAGTAAAATAAGTTAAAACTATCATCACTTCTGGGATTTTAGAAAATCCCATTTATTTAGCTGTAAAAGGGGTCTAAAATTTATTATTATCTATTAGATAATATCTAACTTACATTCTTTCCCTTTCAGAATATTTGTGTTAGATACAATTACTAACCCTTGCCTTTGTAGTATGAAAACAGCTATAGAATAAGAAATATGTGAGGGATTGAGTGTGTGTGCACTAATAAACTTTATTTATGAACACTGAATTTTGAATTTCATATAATTTCCATGTGTCATTATTCTTACTTTGATTATTTTCAACCATTTAGAAATGTAAAATCTATTCTTAGCTCTCAGATTGTATACAAACAAGCAGTGGGTGAGATTGGGCCCATAGGCCATATTTTGCCAATCCTGGCCTAAGGAACAGGGGAATAAAAGAAAAGAATAACTTTTAGTAAATAGAGAAGAACAAATAGATCATGAGATTATTCACTGAAACTTTACTGCATGTTATTTCACTGAGACCATGTAGCCTGCAAAGTTAAAAATGTTTATCATCTGGTCTTCTGAAGAAAAAAAAATTTCAGAACACTCTTTAGACCACAACTATCACATATATACCAGTCTGCTCTTGCATTTATTCTGATCCTTTGCTCCCTGGCTGCTGACTCATATTTACATTCATAATACCCTATACTTTCTTAACATAACCCACACAATGTTTTATTAAGAGATTGTGTTGAATTCTATTTTCTGTATTCTCTCTCTCTTGGACCATAAGCTCCACAATGGACAGAGTGGGTGTTAAAAAGTCTAGTTCATAATTATTTCCAATGAGCTAATATCTGTAGAAAGAAAAAAATAATTCTTTATTCAAAGAATTAATATGGGAACATGTATTTGAAGTACATGGATATATAAAACAGTTTTCTTTACCATTCTAATTTCATACCATGGTAACTTCAACAAGTTTTTACATTCTTATCAAGAAGCAATACTAAAAATTTTTTTTTAAAAAGGGGGGTTGTGCCTGGGTGGCTCAGTCAGTTAAGTATCCAACTTTGGCTCAGGTCATGATCTCAGTTTGTGAGTTCAAGCCCCACGTCGGGCTCTGTGCTGACAGCTCAGAGCCTGGAACCGGCTTCAGATTCTGTGTCTCCCTCTCCCTCTGCCCCTCCCCTGCTCACACTCTGTCTCTCTCTCTCAAAAATAAATAAACATTAAAAATTTAAAGAAAAAAAGAAGCAATACTATCTCGTTATTTAAAAAGTTAAACATTCCCTTTCATTTGTCAGGCATGGTTATTTCATTATAAAATGGAATTCCAAATTCCCTCTACATCAATATAGCTATTACATATGAAACAAAGTGCTGAAAGACATCAGCTTAATTTCCCCATTAGGAATTCCATTCATATATATGGAATGTTTAATATCACCTTTCTTTAAGCCATTCCTAATTACAAGACACTTGCACACAAGAACTGATTGATAAGTCACTGATTATTCTCAGAGATGGCAAAGAACTGAGAGTTAAATCCCTGCAATAGAAAAATAACCCAGCGAGGATTGCAACCTGCTATTCTGTTACTAGTGTTATTATTCCTCATGGTTAGAGTTGGAAATATAATGAGTTTAGTCAATAATACAATTGAAACATAGCCTTTCCCTATCCAGAGTGGCAATGAATAGTGAGGCATCTTTCAGAAAAAACTAGGGTTGATTTATAAAGGAAGATGCGAAGTAAATAAGAGTAAATAAATCATCTTAAAATGATTCAAGAAAGAGTCAAAGACTTAGATAAATTTACCAAGGGAAGTGCAGGCCTTTGAGTTTTTTCTGACACTGAGATAAGATGTGGTACTATTACTCAGATATATGTATATATACACATGTGCATCTTGGAAGCTATCTTTTTTTTTTTTCTGTAGAACATTAGGTCTTTGATTTGACCTTGGGTTCTAGGGGACACTAAGTGAAAGTCTTCATTTTTCTGGATAAGATGATAGTCTATATGGGCCATTCTGTGGATTGCTAGGTATAATGTAAGAATCTTTTTTTCCCCCTTGTGCTTTGTTTAGCATTGACATGCTCATATCCTTTGCTGTTCACCAAAATACCTACATTCTCATTATTGACAGGAATCCCCAGCCCAGATGTATATATAAGGGTAAATAATATGCAAACCTCTTACAATAGTAATTGCTACTTTCGTAGAAATTTTACAGATATTTCTTCTTCTTCCTAATGAGATGAATCCTCTTAAGCTCCATGTCTGTTTCCCTAAGTAGGTGAGCTATGCATCAATGATATATCTTCAAACATGCCATCATTATACATTTATACTGCTATATTGTGTCAAACAAGATGAATCCAAAAGAGCAATGCATTTGAATGATCCCCCTAAGAAGCAGAAAGTAGGCTGAAAGAAACCTCACCCCTCCACTCAGTGAAATAGCTCTAAGCTTGTGGATTTGGTCAGAGGCAGGAAGGACTCAGTTTATTAAAACCACAAGAAGCATGGACATATTTTACCTCCAAGAGTCAGATCAGTTTTGTAAACACGCAGAGTGTAAGCCAGAATTCAGAGATTTACTGTTTTAAATGAACTTCAGGTCACATAACTGTGAAGATTATGTGAAGGACTTACTAATTCAGTGTCACTCATCTAATAATTACATGGCTTTGGTTCTACCAAATGATCAATCTGGCATCTGACACTTCAGTATTTACAGTTTAGTGAAATAGTTGAGATAAAGGACTATGCACTTAACCATGGTGGGTACGAGCCAGGTTGAAGAGACGAGAAGACTTTCAAAATCTTCCATTCTGACCTGACAACAATTTCAAGAAACATTATATTTGTATCTTTGGCCCACATTCTTTCTTCTGCAGACCAAGACTCTGAATGATAAACTTATAAAAGAGGCTTGGGAATGCTGATGTAGACGCAGAAATTAAAAAAAAAAATGTTGAATGTAATATGAATGCATTGCTTCCTTCCCAGTTTCCCTGCGGGAAAACTATGTAATTCAGATAAGAGCAACTACCCAACAAACATAGTTTTGTTTTGTTTTAATACCAGTGGAATTCATAAAAAAGGGAAAAGAGAAGATCTAAAAATGGTTATAGGGCTGAATGGATTGGTAGTACTGAAAACATTTCTTCTGACAGTTATTTGAAAACTTTGGTTGGTTGGTTGATTTTTTGTTTGTTTGTTTGTTTGTTTTACTATAAAGACCGTGGCCTAATCTTCCTTGGGAAAGATACCTAGAGTCTCATAAACCACCAGATTTCTGACAGATTTCTGTATTTAATCAACACTAGACCTGCCTGTTGGAAATGAATGTTAAATGTATGAACATATTAGCAGTAATCTCACAGAAGCCTGATTTAATTCCTCTACTTTAAAGCCTATGGGGAGAAAATGTTGTTCTCAATGAGTTCCCTTCCTGTAGATATAAAACTTTTGAACATTCTAATTAACTCTACCTTTGCCTATTTAAGGACTATAAAATTCTGTCTCTCCCCCCCCCCTTTTTTTTTCCTTTAAACCAAATTCTCTCTAGGGAAAGGCATGAAAACGATAAGTTTTAGGGGCAGATTTACCAAGAGTAAAGTCTAAAGTTTATCAGAAACTTTAGAAAAATGTATTACATTAAAGACCTATTTATTTTTAAACCTTAATCTCCTAGGCCTAACTAGACTCAGATTGTTCCATCTCATTTAACAGAAAAAGAAAACTCCACTAGAAAATTTGGCCAATTGTACAAAGCAACACAACTACTGATAAAACTCAAGTTTCCCAACATGGAGATTGCTAACGATTATTATTACTATTATTAATTGCTAATTACCCATGTACTAGTACAATATTATGTATCATCATTGGACAATATGAAGTCATGCCTGATATTTTTATTGTGTTTTATAATTTATAGTGGTAATTTAACATAATTTTTTGTTTCAGATTTGTGTAAAAACTGCAGAAGAAAGTAGTTCAAATATATCATTGAATTTAATTTTACAAGAAAGAGAGGAAAAAAGGCCCAAGCAGGTTTGGTGGCCAACACTACATAGTACTTACAAGCTAGAATTATTTCTTCCTGTTTCATTTCAGTGCTGTCAGTTATACGTCTAAAACATTTATTGGATATGTATCTGGTAAGCACCTGTCATACTGGAAGTGGATCTGCTTGTCGTAAATTTTTCAAGAACCACTGTATTCACTCTGTCGTGGATGTTTTCTCCCTGCCCTCCACCTCCATGAAGCTGGGTCACAGAACCAAAGACCCCACAAAGTCAGGAAAGAAGAGCTTGCCTGTTTGTTAAGTCCAGCACTTTCCACCTGACTGGATCTCGAGTTGAGATTGAGATTTTTCTTTTTTGAATACTAATTGTACCTTTTATTTGTTTTAGCTGTTCTGAAGAAAGATCTCTTTATTTCCCTAGTATCATTTAGTAAGCCAAAGGCTATCTTTGGAAATGAAGCCTGCTTCTCTTTCTTACTAATTTTAGAATCTTAGACAAGTTACCCACCTTCTTTAAGGCTCATTTGTCTCATCTACAAAATATGTATGTGGCTGCCTCAAAAGTTTTATTTTTTACTTTTCTTAAAAGTCTATTTATTTATTTTGAGAGAGAGCAAGGGGAGGAACAGAGAGGAAGAAAGAGAATCCCAAGCAGGCTCTGTGCTGTCAGCACAGAGGCTTGAACTCAAGAGTTGTGAGATCATGACCTGAGCCGAAACCAAGAGTCAGATGCCTAACAGAATAAGCCACCCAGGTGCCCCTCAAAAATTTTATTTAAATGAGAATATACATGAGAATATCAGTTAGAAGATACTTACAAATATTAAATAAATATATTAATCATGATGATGATAATGGAACCAAAGGAGAAGAATGTATAACAGATAATTAAATATCGGGAATGTATAGAGTATGCCTTCTGTTCCTTTTTTCTTGACATCTTTAGATTTGTCTCCTTCAAAGTGAGCTCTAGCTAAAACTGGAATGCCTATGTCTCTAATTTGTATTTGGAAATCAAGAATTAGTTTGGGGGTCAATAGAAGTCGTGTGTGGCGTAAAAATTACAGAAAAAAAGATGCAAAAACAAATATACAAGATAGGAAATATTAACTTCTCCTCACATAATTCACAAAATGGCTCTGTCAAAGCAAACTTATTTATAAATGACTATAATTTCTCAAAAGTTAACAGGATTGTTATTGCCCATTAATTTTTGGCAGATGGTTTTTAAACATCCTTACATCAAATAAAATGAATTGAATTTAAATAGCAGTTAAATTGCTAAGGAAATTTGTTAACTGGGAGTTTTTTTAAAGTTAATTACAGCTGATGGTGTATGTTAAACACTCATTTGTTCTCAATTGAAACAACAGGATTTTTCTCTGCTTCATAATTCAAATATCCTAGAAACATGTTTCTAAACATTCAGAACATAAAAGCCACAATATATTACAATTATAAGGGCTCCAAAATTTGGAGGAGTGAATGAAAAAGAATGAATAAATGAGTCAGTGTGGTAAGATGACCCTTCATGATCTCAACTTCTCACTAGTTGTCTTTCTCTAGTAAATACTGACTAGTTGTCTTTTTACAATGTTTACATAAAAGTAAATTTAGATTTTTAAAAGCATTTGTTATATAGTCCTTAGAGTAAAGCTGATTTTGAAATTTTATTTTGGAGAACATAGGATACATTTGACTGTAAAAATAATGAAGGATTAAATCAAAGGACAGATCCCATTTCAAAAACTAAGATGTAATAGACTGAAATAAGAAAGAAAAATGCAAACTCATCTCAGATGAATGGAAAACCGATAACGGGTGGAGGGTTTCTATTCTAGTCTGGTAAATCCCATTAATGTTTTCTCTAAAATTTCCTGAAATTCCCCCATACCAAGTGAATTGTAATTTATTTTAAGTTAGCAACTATTCATAAACCACAAAATATGCTTAATGAAACTAAGAACATGGTCACAAAATCAAAATGACATAAATAGGCATTTCTTCTATAAATGACATTTACAGAATGTCTCTGATAGCTAACATACCTATACCTTTCTTATGCATATGCCATATTTTTAAAAAAAATCTTCTGAATTCTAACTATTAAAAACTCCTTTGTCATACTTTTCCTGGGTTGTCATTAATGAATGAGTGGGTTGCCTGAATGATGAGATTCTTTCTAGTCACGTTGTCAATTGAGATTACGATAAGACTGCCATCTAAAAGAGATAGGATTTCAAGACTGCTGAATAACAGAGGAGGAAAAACCTGGCCCAGGAAAGCACAAGATGTAATTTGTCTTAGTTATTAGTCACTTTATGATATGCACTTCACACTGAAGCCATTGCAGATTGATCTAAGGGCACTCTATTCCCAGCAATGCCAGTAGATCAATTAAACTTAAGTCCATAAAAGAATAGGGGCTTTATTAATCAAGTGTATTTAAGACTTTTATTTCATTCTCTGCTTTTTAAAGGGTATGACAGATTGTAATCTTGAAAGTTTTCCGATAATGAAAAATATTCATTTACAAAGGAGTTGGTACCCATTGATAAAAAGCAAGGCCTTGAGAGTTAATAAAGCTGACTTTTTGAAGACTCCAGGCAGTAATCAATAAGACTGAGCAATGAGTGATAAAAATCCATGAAGACTCAGTTCTGTAGTAAAACTCAAGAATATGGCCTTTCCACCTGTTGATGGAAAGTTATTTTGGCTATGGTAACTCGTGGAAGAAGAAGGCATGACAGAGATGAAAGAAACAAAGAAATGAGATTTGAGAAATCTATACAGAGATGAGCTTTGATTATGCATTTGGCACATGTAGCCATCAGGAAAGAAATAAATCAAAAGCCAAATTAGTATTTCAGGCAATTTTATCAATAGAGAAACCATGCACGTGAACTAAAGTTTATGATTGTTGGAGCCTTGAAAAATTCTTATATTCATTAATGTGTTCCAAAGTAGCCTGAGAAGACATAGTTGAGAAAACTGTGTAGCCTACAGGAAGGGCTTCTTCACCTTCAGATACGGACGTGATATCTCAGATATTGATCAACCTCAGGTATTGATTTGATGGGGTGGATAGGGTATTTTCTTTATCAATTGTAGTATACAGGCCCATGAAGAAACACCTCCAGGTTAGAGAAAAAGAACTTCACATTCATCAGATGTTGACCCTCAATACAGAATCACAGACTACATGGGAAATTGAAGATAATCTTTCAGAAAAAAAATGAATGTTCTTTGTCTGGGGAGAAAATAAGTTGGATACCAAAAAGGTGGGCTGAGGAAGAAACTGGTCAGTTAATCACAAAATAATTTCCATTCTCTCCCAGGCACAGCACTAGACCACATTTCTGACTCTTAGAGAAGGAGGTACCTGGAATGAGATCTGTCCACTGGAATATGAGCTGAAGTGATGTGTATTATTTCCACATCGGCCTATACAACACCTAGATGTTCCTCCATATTGTCTCTCTTCCTCTCCTACTGGTGGATGCTAATGACCCAGGTGACCAACCTCAAAGGGCAAGTGGGAAAGATGCCCTGAATCAGTTTGTGTCCCTAATAATGGTGTGAACTAGAGTTTCCCCAAACCCTACCCTATCCATTGATTGGACATTATGTGAATGGGAAATTTTATTGTCGTATCTATCACTGACTTTTTTTTTTCCCTTAGTGAGAACTATTTCACCAGAATTAATACAAAAACAAGTCATTTGTGGTTTGGCTCACATAGAAATGTGAGCATTTTGGTAATGGTAATGCCTCTGTCCCAGTATATTACTAATATCCTTGGTAGGTGGTTTGGACCCTGGACCTTATTCTTGAACATAATGTTCTGATGGGTCTCTTTGCTTCATATAATATATCCATTTCAGAATGCCCACTCTCTGGTGCTTTTTAATCTTTCCTCCACCATCTACAAGGCAATTCATTCACAATGGCTTATCACTTTTTCCAGGCTCCCAAGGGCCTAGGGTGAATTTACACCATCCTAGTGACCTTGTCACAGTATTAAATGTCATACCCTGAGATATTTGTTTAAAATTAAAAATTGCATAATAATGTATAATTAGTTTAAGGGATTTTAATAATGTGTCCAGAGCACTGGAATCCTTTCTGTACTACATATTTGGTTAGGGTACAGGGTAGAAGCTGAAGATTAGAATAGCTACATAAAAGTGAGTCATATAATGGAATTTGATAAAGTGGAACTTAATCCATAAGGAATTGATGAGATTGCAACAGGAAACCTTTACTATCATATGAAAAAGGCTATGTGCTTGATAATTTGTTTTAACTGAGTGAACATTTAATGGACTCCTTGAAATTAGCTATATTTACTTGCATTCCAGTAAAATTTTAATATACATTTTGTGATAGTTATGACTTTTTGTTAAATCAATAAGTCCAATTAATATTGTTATTCTATATAAACATGATTTTTCTTTTATGCCATTAATTTTCATTCTATGAACTTGTCTAACTAAAGAAGTTATCTTAGAATATTGGAATTAGAAGGGAGATGCCAGCCCAGGGCTCAAGATCTAGTATTGATAGCTCATATGCTGTTAATAGTGTTGACATCTTTTTTAATTCTTCTTTTTTTTAAGATTTAAAAAAAAAATTCACACTACTGATTAAATTGCCTTATCCTTTCAGAAGCTGTTCTTAATTTATGAAATGTCTAACGAGGTTTTAAAAAGTATTAAACATGTCGCTTCATCAGAGCCTGTTTGTAATGAGACTAAAGCAATTAAGTAATTGGAAAAGCATGTCTGAACATGCTGAATAAGCTTTGCTGAAAGAAATAATTTATTTTAATATTAAAATATGAATATGTGGCTAATTTTGTCAACCTCACTGTTTTCACTTATTTGGCAACATAAACTTGTCTTATGATACCCAAGTAGAAGTTTGGTTCACCATCCCCATATATTTATCTCACTTCAGGTACCCTTTTTTGGTTACTTAGGATACAATGTATAAATAGACATAAGCTCTTGGTGTGAATATTCAATGCTAGTATTTCAAGTCCCTTATTCCAGGCTTATTACTGTCAAAGCAATCATCAATTCATGATCCTGGGTTTTAGATGGACATACGGACATCCAGCTTTTAAATATTTGCCATTGTTGAGGGGAAGCAGGAATGAGGAAGAAGTGGAGAACTATCACCAAATCGGAGACAGGAATACTGTTTATGAAGAAAAGGCCAGTGAGAATATATAGAATACAAAAGTGGTTTGTTGTTCTGTTTTGTCTTTTCTGATATCCTGAAGTGGCTCTTGAACCCACATCAGAGACAGTCCTAGAAGCAAGAGTCTAGTTCTTTAACATTGTCACCTGAACCTATTTAAGTATGATACATTTTTTAAAATACTAGTAATTCATGTTTAAAACATAAAGTCTTAATTTCCAGGAATGACTAGGAATGATACTAAGAAGGGGTATTTCTAAGGTAATAAAATGTGAGTTAAGAGCATTTAAATGTAAGACCCCCAAGGGCACTTGGGTGGCTCAGTTGGTTGAGCATCCAACTTCGGCTCAGGTCATGATCTCACAGTATGTGAGTTTGAGCCCTGCATCGTGCTGTGTGCTGACAGCTCGGAGCCTGGAGTCTGCTTCACATTCTGTGTCTCCCTCTCTCTCTGCCCCTCCCCTTCGGGCACTCTGTCTCCTTCAAAAATAAACAAACATTAAAAAAAATTTTAATGTAAGACCCCCAATAAATGCAATTTTCCTGGAACTTCTATAAATACGAACCTGTGTAGCTCATTTTTAGAGACCACTGAGCTACGCTATAGATCCTAATAAAGAAATATCCAAGCTGGCTAACTTCTGAGGAGCGATTAGGAATCCTTGAGATAAATACAAACCATGGGTGCTTCAGGCTGTGGTAGCTGCACCATCTGATGTCCATTCACACCACACAACCCTTAGGCCTGGCAGTACAGTGGGTCTTGAGCCAATTCTCAGTGAGGTAGGAACCTTCAGAGTGTCAGCCTTAGCTTCTGATGGGTTTTATATTAAATTTTCCACTCAGATCTGGTGCCTGCTGACTGATATGTTCTTTGTCTCAGGCTTTGCTTTCTTCTATCATAAAGGAAAAATAACTTTAGAAAAGACCAAAAAATTCCTGAAAGAAAAACTATTCCCATATTATAACCAGAATAAGATAGTATTACTTTTAGCCTACTCCATCCTGATCAGACCTCACCCCAAACATTGTGTTAAGGGCATGATGCACCGAGGAATATTCTAAAATTTGATTTTGTTTCTACTTAAATTTGAAAGACCTCCTATGTCTAGAATGTTCTGCAGGCTTCTTGATCCAATTTGAGATTTCTCCCATTTACTAGAAGTCCAGATTCAACTGTATCTTCTGGGATTATAGGATTAGTAAGCAGAACCAGGAATGAAATATCATGGGTTTAAATGCACAATGGGAAGATGTTTACTCATGTGTTAGATCAATATTAAATACTATTAGGCGGAAGTCTGCAGAACAATGTTGAGAAGGGACACGCTGTGGTAATGAAATGTGAAGTAAAACTTTTTTACGTAAGACCCTCCATAAACAGATGGCTATCATGATGTGGATATTGGAAAAACAATGAAGCTAGAGTAAAAAGTATGTCTCCTGGTCAATACAGTATCATATTGCACAAGCCATCGATACTGTTTTTCCCTATGTAAAATAGGTAATAACTTGCCCCCTCGAGTTGTTGAGACTAAGATAAGAATATGCATGTGAATCATTTTAGTGATTTAATAAGTAGTAAAGTCACAAAAGATAGCGAAGGTAAAAATATTTTTATCAATGTCACTGCTCCCTTTGAAAGAAAGTAACTCCTGGGGCGCCTGGGTGGCGCAGTCCGTTAAGCATCCGACTTCAGCCAGGTCACGATCTCGCGGTCGTGAGTTCAAGCCCCGCGTCTGGCTCTGGGCTGATGGCTCGGAGCCTGGAGCCTGTTTCCGATTCTGTGTCTCCCTCTCTCTCTGCCCCTCCCCCGTTCATGCTCTCTCTCTGTCCCAAAAATAAATAAAAAAAAAAAAAAAAAAAAAAAAAAGAAAGTAACTCCTCTGATTAACAATGGCAAGCTTAGAAACTAAAACTTGTTTGAAAATTTAACAAAGCAGCAGGTACTGAGAAGTTTCCATACTATATTATTTTAACCATTGACTATTTTATACCCAGGAACAATTTTCTATACACACACACACACACACACATATATATGTATATATGTGTATATATATATATATTATTATATTATTTTTTTATTTAAGAGAAGGTCTCACCATAGAAAAAAAACCTCTATTATTTTCCCCCTTTGGGAATTTTCATTAATCCACAATTTATCCATGGTTACATTTTTTCTATTTTAAAAAATAAGAAGTACATAAATTCCATCAACTTAAGAACTAAATTCAGAATTCAGATATTGTCTTTCCCTAATTCTTTTACTCAAACCATTGATTTTAGAGTGCTTTTGTTTTTAACTGTTGAGCAATTTTTGCAAACATGTTACCAGATCAGTCAATGCATAGCTCAGAGCACAGAGAAGCCTTGTTACAGTAAATGTCAGACCATTCCCTGGCATCCACAGAGGAGCCTGAACAGTCCTCATCAGTCACAGGGGACAATTTCTAAGAAGGGGATGAGTCTCAAAGCAATACCATAAGCAAATGCCAATTGCCTAGCCTCAACAAGGCAGGGTCTTGTCACATTTTGGAAATTGCCTAGAGACGTGGCTTTTACAACAGGCCCAAAAGACAAATCACTTACATCTTCATGTTTATTCCCTAAACCTCTATTATATGACCCAGGTAAGGTATTTGGGGCATGGCATTCAAAAGCTAAATGAAAAAAAAAAAAAAAAAGAAAGAAAAAGAAAAAAAACATAAGAAAATATTCTAACAAATGTCCAGAATAAGAGCTGTCTTCATAGTAAGGTTGTCTATGAACTCAGCCACAAAAACCAAAGGCTTAACAAGAATTTGCAAAGTAGTAAGTTGATTACAGAATATCCTGTCAGCTTATATAGGAAAAAAATAATATCCAGAGAGATTTTAAAAATTTATTCAAAAATAAAAATCTCAAGAGATGTCAATCATTAATCAGTCTTTCCATTTTTTTATGTAAAGATAATTATAAATTATCCAGTAAATTTGTAGTTTAATTTTAACATTCTGAATTCCTTAGGTGAAAATTCTTTTAAATTCTATTTCTAGGATAATGTTTACATGATTTGGACTCACCTGAATATGCCATGCTAAAAAGATCAAATTTGGACCATTGAGACAGAAACTCTAATATTCTACCCCAAAGTCCTTGACACTTAGTTTCAGTTTCCTCGTCCATAAAAATAACATAATAATCCCTATTTTCTGACATAGTTTTGAGGCCTGCAATAATATATGTAAAGACATTTTGATCAGTGCTGGATACACTGCAAGTAATGAACAGGCGGTATTTTCCCATTTTTTTTTTACTCTGATGATATAATCAGAGATTTCTGTCAATAAATTCTATTATAAAGTGTAACACTACTGCAGAGTATTAGAAAAATATAAATGGCCAACAGAAGCCCTGTAAACTAAGAAGAAAATTTAGCAAATGAAATTCAACGTAGAAAATGTTTTTTTCTGGAACCGAGATATGAGTAGCTGGGAAATAAAATTTGGCTTTCCCATGTAAGAACTCACACAACATCTCTAAAATCTTCTTTATCAGTAAAATGGCAATTCTTTTTAAATGGCTATTCTTTATTGGTAATTCATTATTGGTAAAATGCTAATGATAATATTTAATTCTGAGGGCTGTCATCAATCTGAAATGAGAAATATGAAAGTCTTTGTTAGTTGGATATTACTATTGGGTATGATTATGTTAATTTTTTTTTAACATTTATTTATTTTTGGGACAGAGAGAGACAGAGCATGAACGGGGGAGGGGCAGAGAGAGAGGGAGACACAGAATCGGAAACAGGCTCCAGGCTCTGAGCCATCAGCCCAGAGCCCGACTCGGGGCTCGAACTCACGAACCGCGAGATCGTGACCTGGCTGAAGTCGGACGCTTAACCGACTGCGCCACCCGGGCGCCCCTGATTATGTTAATTTTACCCCCAATGTTTTAAATTGCATAGTAATTGGAATTTAGGTAAAGTAGAATGAACTTCCACATTTTATATATCTGGGCTTCATAGAAATTTTCTTTAATTCATTCCATTTTTGGGAGGTTTTGTAGAACTAGAAGATAAGGGGAATATTAATATGTTTTAGAAGACCATACTTGATTGTATATTCCTGTAGTTCTTTATGAAAAAATATAATTCGAAATAAAGAAAAAAGTAAGTGCACTTGTGTATCTCTGCAATCTATTTCACACTCTTAAGATGTGTAGCAGATGGTCTTTTCCAAAAAAAACCCACAACATTTCCATCTCATATGTTTCTTTACAATGTGACTTTGACCCAGCCCTATCAAAATGGGGAAGTAGGGCCCTATCTTCTTGAATCGGAGCAGTCTTGTAGCTACCTTGAGTAAGGTGGAAATGATAATGTGATTTATGAAACTAGGTCCTAAAAGGAAAGTGGCCTCTTCTTTGTCCACTTTATCTTGGAATCATAACCCCCATGGGCTCTCCAGAGGCTACCATACTGTGAGGAAGCCACATACACTTGTGTGAGTGTCCTGGTCAGCATTACTATCCTTTGAGTCATCCTATCCTTGCCAGACATGTGAGTGAGCCTTCAGATCATCTTATAATCTAGCTGCTGAATAAGCCCCACCTTCAGGTCTCCCAAATGGAGATCCTCATCACTGTAGAGCAGGAATGGGCAAACTTTGGTTTGCTCTGGTTGATTCTTCTTGCCTCAGAATCTGTGAGCCTGACAAAAACAGCTGTCTTAAACTGCTAATTTTTGGTTGCTTTGTTATGCAGCAAGAGTAACTGGAACAGGATATTTAAACATCCTAATATTCTCCTAATGAATGTAATACAAATGTACTCCTAAATTTATTAATAGAACACAAATGACTTTTACATCAGTAAGAGCTAGGTTAGGAATACATGATAACTTACTGACTGGGTTATGAGTTGTTAAAACAAATTAGAAAAAGGAATTCTGAAATAATCTAGCACGACAAATTTGAATAACCAGATTTAAGTGCCCTCTCTGGATACATTCAAGGAATATTTTATTAGTAAAAGAATAAATTCAGTTAGCTCTAATATCCTCTCCCAAGTCTGTATTCCTCTGAGTGTTAGAGGAAGTAGGTCACTGATGTGTGATATTCACCAGGAATGGGGTATAACACCAAGTTTCACTGAGTGGATTAAGACCAGAAGTGTAAGATTTCCAAAACTTCCATTTATGCTGTGTCCTCAGGTGTCTCAGCATGTGCCTGCTGGATAATGTATAGAAGGGATTTCTTTAGGTAAGTATTTTATCCTATAGACAGGAATTGAGCTATGATTCAGATATTGCAATAAGGGAGGATCACAGATAAAAACATCCCACAAACTTCACATGGGAATTGCTAGCTCAATTTTATTTTGAAACTAATGAAATTTGTGTTTATGATCCACACCATAGAAGAAAATTGCTTTAGTTGATGTGCATTTATTCTTTTATTCAATACTTATCCTTATTGCTACTTTCTTCCAAAATATAAGTGAAATAGTTTCTTTTATTAAGCCTTTACATTGTTTCTATTTTCACATTATAAGGCATGTTGCAAAAAATAATATTTTAATTATTTATTAGTGTAATTATTGGGAGGGCAATACTGGGTGTAAGCTTAATTTTTTTTAATTCTGCCAATTTAAATATTAATTCTCAATGCTGCAAATAAATTCTGATTTATTTTTAGGGTCAAAAGCTAGTTAGAAATAGATTCCTCCGCCCTGTATGCCAATGTCTACCACTTATGCTAGGTCTTGAGAGATTCAGGATTCATAAGTATTTATAGAATATAAACCCAAAGTTCTTACAGTCCAACCCAAAATACTGTGACCCTTCTCCCTTCTCTAATGAATGATTATATAGTGCAAACAAATATGGAACACTCATTTCTATATATTAAATCAAGGCCACAGGGATTCTTTAAGACTCTTCAATTCTATCTAACTGGGTGCTTGAAGATTTAACTGGAACTTTAATAACTGTTAAATTACATGAGAAAGAATAATTTATATATATTATATATTATACATACTATATATTAGCAAATAAAGCTAAAAATTCAGTGTAAAGATAGATACTTTTATTAACCAAAATTGTCTATATTCAAAATAAAATAGTACATATTTAAGAAGAAAAAGAAGAAAAGGAGGAAAGTGGGGAGAAGGAGAGAGGAAGAAGAAAAAGGAGGAGGAGAAGGAAGGGGCAGGGAGGGGAATGCTAACAACAGCAATAGCAGCAACTTCTTTTCTTACCATCTGCTAGGAACTTTTCTAATCACCTATTTGTTTCTTCTACACAACAGCCCTATGAGTTAAGTGTTATGACTACCTATGTTTCTCAGAAGAGGAAACTGAGGGGCAGATAAGTTAATTTGTAAAGGTCACCCAGTTAGTAAGTAATGTGGCCTGATTTGATATTCGATAGCCAAATTTGAGACTTTACATATCATGTGACACTGCCTCATGGAGGGAAAAAAATGTAAACTAACGAACCTGGAAAGTTAGTTTAAAAAATGAGTTTGGTATGCAGAAATAGGTTGCATTTTATACACTAATAGTGAAGTAACAGAAAGATAAGTCAAGGAAACAATCCCACTGACAATTGAACCAAAAAGAATAAAATACCTGAGAATAAAGCTAACAAGAAGGTAAAAGATCTGTACTTTGAAAACTATAAAACAATGATGAAAAAAATTGAAGAAAACATGAATAAATGGAAATATATTCCATGCTTATGGATTGGAACAACAAATATTTTTTAAACAGCATACTACCCAAAGCAATCTACCAATTAATGCAGTTTTTAAAAAAATTTTTTAACATTATTTTCGAGAGAAAGAGACAGAGCGTGAGTGGGGGAGGGGCAGAGAGAGGGAGACACAGAACGGGAAGCAGGCTCCAGGCTCTGAGCACAGAGCCCAATGAGGGGCTCGAACTCACTAGCTGTGATATCATGACCTGAGGTGAGGCCCGACGCTTAATGACTGAACCACCCAGGCGCCTCTCCCAATTAATGCACTCTTTAACAGAATACCAACAACATTTTTCACAGAACAGGAACAAATAATATGAAAACTTTGTATGGAACCACAAAATATCCTGGCTAGCCAAAACAATCCTGAGAAGGAAGAACAAATTGAGATATGATAATACCAGATTTTAAGATGTACTACAAAGCTATAGTAATAAAAACAGTATGGTGCTGGCACAAATATATATCAATGGAACAGAATAGAAAGTCCAGAAATAAATGCGCATTTGTACAGCCAATTAACTTACAACAAAGGAGACAACCATATACAATGGGCCACAGTCTCTTTGATAAATGGTGCCGGGAAAAGAAGACTGTTAAATGCAAAAGAATAAAACTGGACTACCTTATTAAACCATAAAATAAGTTAAAAATGAATTTAAGACCTCAATGTGGACTTCAAACCATAAAACTCCTAGAAGAAAACATAAGCAACAATTTCACTGACATCAACCATAGAATTATTTGTCTAGATATGTCTCCTCAGGCAAGGGAAACAAAAGTAAAATAAACTATTAGGACTATACCAAAATAAAAATTTTTTGCACAGCAAAGGAAACCATTAATACAAAAAAAAAAGGTAACCTACTGAGTAGAAAAAATATATTTGCAAATGATCTACCCAATAAGGGGTTAATAACTAATATACATATATTTTTAAAAAGTATACAACTTAATACTACTACTACTACTACTCATCCAATTTAAAAATGGGCAGAAGACCTGAAAAGATAATTTTTCCAAAGAATACATATAAGAGACCAAACAGATGCTCTTCACTAATCATCAGGGAAATGTAAATCAAAACCATAATGAAATGTCACCTTATACCTGTCAAAATGGCTGGAATCAAAAAGGTAAGGTAAGAAATCAAAAGTGTTGGTGAGAATGCAGAGAAAAAGAAACTTTCATGCACTGTTGGTGGCAAGGCAAGCTAGTACAGTCACTGTGAAAAACAGTATGGTGGTTCCTCAAAAAATTAAAAATAGAATTACCACATGGTTCAGTAATTCCACTACTGAGTATTTACCCAAAGAAAACAACAACACTAATTCAAAGGGATACATGCACTGCATTGTTTATAGTAGCATTATTTATAATAGCCAAGATAGGGAAGCAATCCAAGTGTCCATTAACAGATGAATGGATAAAGAAGGTGTGGTACATATGTATACTTATATATGTGTATATGTGTGTGTGTATATACATATATACACAATATTATATTCATTTCAGGTGTACAATACGATGCTTCAACATTTCTATATGATACTCAGTGCTCATTACAATAAGTGTACTTTTAATCCTCTTTATCCATTTCACCCATCCCCCTAGCTACCTCCCATGTGGCAACCACCAATTTGTTTTCTGTATTTAAGTGTCTGGTTGTGTGTACACACACACACACACACACACACGAATATTACTAAGCCATAAATAAGAATGAAATATTGACATTTGCAACCACATATATGGACCTACAATGTATTATGCTAAGTAAAATAAGTCAGACAGAGAAATTCAAATACTATATGATTTCCCTCATACACAGAGTTTAACACATAGAAAAAAAAAAGAAACAAACAAACAAACAACAGACTCTTAAATACAGAGAACAAATTGGTAGTTGCCAAAGGGGAGGTGGGTGGGGAGATGGGTGAAATGGATAAAAAGGATTAAGAGTACACTTATTGTAATGAGCATGGAGTAATGTACAGAAATGTTGAAGGATTGTATTATAACCTGAAATGAATATAACATTGTATGTTAATTATACTTCAATAAAAATGTAAATAACAAAATAGAGAGAAAATCAGTTTAGTTATTCAGTTGGAATTGATATTTATTGAGCAAATTAAATCTTAAAGCCCCAAGGCATTCAATGATGTGATGAATTTAGTTCTATCCATTTAGAATATACTAATTATTTGTCATCTTTTTAACAAACCAAGGACATAGTCACTCAAATCACCGTTTGTGTTCTGTGCCTCAAAGAATCCTCATTGCAAAAGATTGCAGGATCTTTTGAATCAGTTTACTGATTTCTCTCTGTGTCTCTCAAAATCAACAAACATTTAAAAAATAAAATAAAAACAAAATTAAAAAAACAGAAATTTTAGGAAGTTCAAGGAAGTGTGCAAACTCTTAACTAAATTGATCAAAGGAAAACAGAAGATTCAAATTATTAAAATCAAGAATATAACTCTTGATAATTCAGCAGTCCCACTACATACCCTACAGCCCTATAGTGTGTCTCAGGGTGCTCAAAGGCCCATTCCCATTGGACACATCTAACCCACAAACAATTCAAGCTCTATATTTGTAAAACTAAACTGTTGCCTCCTGATTGTACCATTTTCAAGCACTAATGTAAGTTTTAATACAGCTTAGAAGGGGCACATGTTATACAAATAGCAAGTCAATTTAAAAATTTTCAGTGGAATAGTTAAAAAACGGTGTCAGAGTAGAAGGACCCTAGGCTCACGTTGTCCCACAAATATAACTAGATAACTATCAAATCAACCTAAATACCCAGAAAATGACCTAAAACTGGCAGAACAAATTGCACAACTAAAGGTAGAAAAGAGGCACATCAAAGAAGGTAGGAAGTATAGAGACATGTCTTGGGAGAGAAATGGATTATGGCCATTGCATTGGGAAGAAAGGAGTGTTGGTTGGGAGAAGGGTAAGAGACAGATTAACACACAGGGGAGTGCATGCGGAAAATGAATTCCCATAGTAATTGGCTTATAAGTGAGAGGTGCCAGATTTGATGAATTCTGGCAACTAGCAGGGCTTAAAGCATGTCGTTTTCAAGGTCACTAGGCTTGGCTGAGACAGAGTCCTGAGGGCATCATGCTGCTCTTGGAGAGAAGGCAGAAAAAGATCCCGTGGACACACAGCACAGAAAAAGTGATCTGAAGAACACCTGGGGCACACAGTGGGAAGATAATTTGCTCATCTCAGAGTGCATTACAGAGAGGTAACATTCACAGAGAGACTTTTCCAGGAACATACTGGCATCATTTCTCTCTCCCACTCCTCAGAAAAAGCATAGGGCCATTTGTGGCAACTAGTGTAGCACTGACTAACTTGCTTACACTAAACCCTGCCCCCTCAGCCTCTGGGGGAACTGCCCTTCTGAGTCACAAGTGCCTCAGTACCAGCATGAGAGGCTCCCTCCCCCAGAAAACTGACCCAAATTCCTGTTCACACTGCATCTGCTGACACAGGATTTTTGCAGACTCTTGGTTCCAGCAGCAGTGGTGACGGTCTCATTTCACAAACAGACCAGAGCACACCTAATTAAAACAAGCCACTTTTAGGTCAGGGACCAAACACTGCCCACAATAGGCAATGAGAGCCTCTGCATATTAATGGCCTGAAAGATAAATGGCCAAGACAAAACAGCAGAGCACAAGCAGCACATTGGAGAAACGGATGGAAGCGCCAGCACCTGGGAAATAGGGGGATACCATATGGCAGGGCACTATAGGACCTCTTCTTCATAAGACCATTACCTTCAGGAATAGGAGAGGCAGATGACTTGTCACACACACACACACACACACACACAAACAAACAGGAACAGAGACACAGACAAAATTGGAAGACACAGAAATTTATCCCTAATGAAAGAACAGGAAAAGGCCATGGACAGAGACCTAAATGAAACAAATATAAACAACATGCCTGATAGGGAATTTAAAATGGAGATCATAAAGATACTCACTAGACTTGAGAAAAGAATGGAAGACATGAATGAGACCCTTAACACAGAGATAAGGAATAAGAGCAGAGATAAACAGTATAATATACAAAATGGGAAACATGGTTAATAGAATGAACAGCAGGATAGAAGAAGCAGAGGAATGAATTAGTGACCTAAAAGACAGAAATGTAATCAAGCTGAACAAGAGAAAAGAATTATGCAAAAAGAGAATAACCTTAGGGAACTCAGTTACTCCATTCAACATAATAACATTCATATTGTAGGAGTCTCGGAAGAAGAAAGAGAAAAAGAGGCAAAAAATATATTTAAAGAAATAATAGCTGAAAACTTCCCTAAATTGGGAAACAGAGATACCCATATCAAGGAAGGCACAGAGAACTCCCATCAAAATCAACAAAAGCAGATACACAGCAAGAAACAATGTAATTAAAATGGCATAACATAGTATTAAAAAATTAAAGCAGGAAGACAAAAGAAGACAGCTACTTACAAGGGAAAACCCATAAGGCTAGGAGGGATTTTTTCAGCAAAAACGTTGCAAGATAGAGGGGAGTGGCATGATACATTCAAAGTGCTGAATGGGAAAAATCTGCAGCCAAGAATATTCTATCCAGCAAAGTTATCACTCACAATAGAAGGAGAGATAGTTTACTGGGTAAGCAAAACTAAAGGAGTTCATGACCACTAAACCAGCCCTGCAAGACATAGTAAAATGGACTCTTTACATGGAAAGAAAAGACTAAAAGTGACAGTATGAAGGCAGTAAAAGCAAAAGAAATAAAAATTAATATTTCTATTAAAAAAATCAGTCAAGGAACTAAGAAAATAAAAGAATATAAAATAAAACATTTACCTAAAACATGAGAAGGATAAAAGTAAGAATGAGTTCAAACTTAAATGATCATCAACTTCTATTATATGCAGAAGAGGTTATATGCAAATCTAATGGTGACCATATATAAAAAGACACTAATAAATATGCAAGAATAAAGAGAAGGAAATCCAAACATATCACTAAAGAAAACCAGCAAACCATGAAAGAAAGGAAGGATCAGGAAAAATATTCAGAAACAGTCACAAAACAAATAATAAAATGACAATAAATACATATCTATCAATAATTACTTTGAAGTAAATGGACTAAATGATCCAATCAAAAGACACAAGGTGATAAGAAAAGATTAAAAAAAACAAGATCTGTCTATATGCTGCCTACAAGAGACTCATGTTAGACCTAAAGACAACTGCAGATTGAAAGTGAGGGGACAACAAAACATCTACCATGAAAATGGATGTCAAAAAAAACTTGGAGTAACAATACTTACATTGGACAAAACAGACTTGAAAACAGTGTAACAAGAGACAAAAAAGACATTATATAATAATAAAGGAGACAATCCAACAAGAAGATATAATGATTGTAAATATTTATGCACCCAACATGATAGCACTCAAATACATAAAGCAACTAGTAATAAACATAATGTAACTAATTGATAGTAATATATTAATAGTAGGTGACTTTAATGCTATACCTATATCAATAGACAGATCATCTAAATAGATTTTACAAGTAAGCAATAGCTTTGAATTATACACTAGAACAGAGGATTTAACAGATATATTCAGAACATTCCCTTTTAAAACAGCAGAATATACATCGTTTTCAAGTCCACATGGGATATTCTTCGGAATAGATCACACATTAGGCAAAAAAAACAGCCTCAACAAATTTAAGAAGATCAAGATCATAACATGCATCTTTTCTGACCACAATTCTATGAAACTAGAAGTCAACCACAAGAAAAAATCTGGAGAGACCACAAACATATGGAATTAATTAATATGCTACTAAACATTGAATGGGTTGACCAGGAAATAAAAAAAGATAAAAAGCACACAGAAGCAAATGAAAATGAAAACACAATGGTTCAAAACTCTTGGGATGCAGACAAGGGAGTTCTAAAAGGGAAGTTCATAGCAATGTAGGCCTGCTTTAAGAAGGAAGAAAATTTTCAAATAAATAATCTAAACTTACACTTAAGGATCTAGAAAAAGAACAACAAATGAATACTAAAGCCAGTAGAGAGAGAGAGACAGAGACAGAGAAAGAGACAGAGACAGAGAAATACTAAATATTAGAGCAGAAATAAGTGATATAGAAACCAAAAACACAATATAACATATGAATTAAAACATTGACTGGTTCTTTGAAAAAATTAATAAAATTGATAAATCTAGCCAGACATATAAAAAAACCCAAAAACCAGAAAGAACTCAAATAAAATTACAAATGAGAGAGGAGAAAAAACAACACCACAGAAATAAAATTATAAGGGAATATTAAGAAAAACTATGTCCACAAATTGGACAACTTAGAAGAGATGGATAAATTCCTAGAAACATAAACTACCAAAACTAAAATAAGAATAGTAAATTTGAACAGATCAATTATCAGCAAGGAAATTGAATCAGTAAACAAATCAAATAACTCCCAACAAACAAAAGTCAAGTACAATATGGCTTCACTGGTAAATTCTACTAAACATTTAAAGATGAATTGATACCTATTCTCCTCAAACTATTCCTAAAAATAGAAAAAGGAAAACTCCCAAGCTCATTCTACAAAACCAGCATTACCCTGCTACAAAAGCCAGATAAAGACACCACTAAAAAAGACAACTATAGGCCAATATGCCTTATGGACACAGATGCAAAAATCTTCAAGAAAATGTTAGCAAACAAAATCCAACAATATGTTAAAAAATGATTCACATAATCAAGTGGGATTTATTCCTGGGTTGAAAGGGTGGTTCACTATTCACAAATTAATCAACATGACACATAACATCAATAAAACAAAGGATAAGAACCATACTATTATTTCAATAGATGCAGAAAAAGCATTTGAGGAAGTACAACATCCATTGATGACAAAATCATTAACAAATAGGGTTAGAGAGTATATCATTCAACATAATAAAGCCCACATATAAAAAACTCACAGATAACATCATCCATAATGGGGAAAAAACAGTTTTTCCCCTAATGTCAGGAATAAGGTAAGAATGTTCACTCTCACTACTTTTATTCAACATAATACTGGAAATCTAGAAATGAGATAACAACAAAAAAAAGTCTCCAAATTGGTAAGGAGGAACTAAAACTTTCACTATTTTCAGACGACATGATACCATATATAGAAAACCTAAAAGACTCCACCAAAAAAATTGACATAACTGATCAAATTCAGTAAAGTTGCAGGATACAAAACCAATGTACAGAAATCTGTTGCATATCTATACACCAATAATAAAGCAGCATAAAGAGAGCTTAAGAAAATAATCCCCCTTACAATAAATAATAAACAATAAGATACCTAGGAATAAATGTAGTCAAAGGTGAAAGACTTGTTCTCTGAAAACTATAAAACACTGATTAAAAAAAAAAAATGAAGACAACACAAAGAAATGGAAAGACATTTCATGCTCATGAATTGGAACAAATATTGTTAAAATGTCTATACTACCCAAACAAACCTACAGTTTTAATGCAATCTAAAGCATTAAATACCAAGAGCATTTTTCAAAGAAATAGAACAAGCAACTCTATTATTTGTATGGAATCACAAAAGGCTCTGGATAGCCAAAGCAACCTTGGAAAGGAAAGGAAAAGAAAAGAAAAGCTGGATGCATCACAATTCTGGACTTTTTATTACAAAGCTATAGTAATGAAAACTGTATGGTATTGGCACAAAAACAGACACATAGGTCAACAGAACAAATAGAAAACCCAGAGAGGAACCCACAATCATATGGTCAATTAATCTTTGACAAAGCAGGAAAGAATATGCAATGGGAAAAAGACAGTGTCTTCAACAAATGGTGTTGGGAAAACTGGACAGCTAAATGCAAAAGAATTAAATTGGACCAGTTTCTTATACCATATGCAAAAATAAATTCAAAATGGATTAAAGACCTAAATGTGAGACCTGAAACAATAAAAATTCTAGAAGATAATTTAGGCAGCAATTTCTTTGACATTAGCCAAACCAACATTTTTCTAGTTATTTCTCATGAGGCAAGGGAAATAAAAGCAAAAATAAACTATTGGGACTACAAAAAAATAAAGCTTCTGCACAGCAAGAGAAGCAATAACACTAAAAGGCAACCTAGGGGAGAGGAGAGATATTTGAAAATGACATAGCCAATAAAAGGTTGGTCTGCAAGATATATAAAGAAGTTATGAAACTCAAGATCCAAAAACGAATAATCCAATTTAAAAATAGGCAGAAGACATGAACAGACATTTCTCCACAGAAGACATACCAATGGCCAACAGACACACAAGATGTTCATCGTCACCTAAGAGAAATGGAAATCAAAACTACCATGAGGTATTACCTCACATCTGTCAAAATGGCTAAAATCAAAAACATAAAGTTCTTGTCAAACTCAACACCCAAAAAAATAAATAAATAATCCAGTGAAGAAATGGGCAAAAGACATGAACAGACATTTTTCCAACAAAGATATCCAGATTGCCAACAGAAACATGAAAAGATGCTCAATATCACTCATCCTCAGGGAAATTCAAATCAAAACCATTGTGAGATACCACCCCACACCTGTCAGGGTAAAATTAGCAACTCAGGAAACAACAGATGTTGGCAAGGATGCAAAGTAAGGGCAACACTTTTACACTGTTAGTAGGAATGCAAACTGGTGCAGCCATCTGGGAAACAGTATGGATGTTCCTTAAAAATTTTTAAATAAAGCTACCTTACAATTGTGTTTATCCAAAAGGTACAAAAATGCTGATTCAAAGGGGCACTTGTGTCCGAATGTTTATAACAGCACTATCAACAATAGCCAAATTATGGAAAGAGGCCAAATGTCCATTGACTGACAAATGGATAAAGAAGATGTAGTGTGTGTATACACACACACACACACACACACACACAATGGAATATTACTTGACAATCAAAAATGAAATCTTGCCAGTTGCAGGTAAGATCATTAGACATACATATGCAAAAGAATGAATTTAGATCCCTATCTCATAAAATTAACTCAAAATTGATCTTGTACCTAAATGTATGAGTTAAAGCCATAAAACCCTAAGAAGAAAATGTAAAGTCTCTTATGGTTTACCTCTCTCTCAGTTTTTATATTATTTTTCCTTCCCTTACCATATGTTCATCCATTGTGTTTCTCAAATTCCACATATGAGTGAAGTCATATGATATCTGTCTTTCTCTAACTGACTTAACCATAAGAGATTCTTAAATACAGAGAACTGAGGGTTACTAGAGGAGAGTCAGGTGGTGGGTCGAGGGATGGGTTAAATGGGTGATGGACATTAAAGAGGGCACTTTTTGGGATTGAGCACTGGGTGTCAAATGTAAGAGATGAATCAATGGGTTCTACTCCTAAAGCCAAGACTACACTGTATGTTAAGTAACTTAAATTTAAAAGAACACGACAACGAAGATGACTAAGACTAAGGAGGAGAGGAAGGAGGAGAGGAAGGAGGAGACGAAGGAGGAGACGAAGGAGGAGACGAAGGAGGAGACGAAGGAGGAGACGAAGGAGGAGACGAAGGAGGAGACGAAGGAGGAGACGAAGGAGGAGACGAAGGAGGAGACGAAGGAGGAGACGAAGGAGGAGACGAAGGAGGAGACGAAGGAGGAGACGGAGAAGAAAGTAAACCAAGAAGTAAACCTCCATGACCTTGGATTAAGCAAGGTGTTATTACCTATAACACTAGAAGCACAAGTGTATACACACACACACACACACACACACACACACACACACATATATATTGGACTTTATCAAAACTAAAACCTTTTATGCTCTAAGCACCCATCGAGAAAGTAAAAGACAACTCATAGAATTGAAGTACTTGCAAATTATGTGTCTAAGGCTCTATTATCCAGAATATAAAAAATTCCCACAACTCAGTAATCAAAATACAACTCAAGGAAATAATGGGCGAATGATTCAAACAGGCATCTCTCCAAAGAAGATAGAGAAGTGGTCAATAAGCACATGAGAAGATGTTTAAAAATAGCATTAGCCTTTAGGGAAATGCAAATCAAAACCACAATGTGATACTACTTTACACCCACTAGAATGGCAAAAATCATAAAAAGAGATAATAAAACATCTTGGGGAGAATGTGTAGAAGTTGGAACACTTATAAATTGGTGGTAGATATGTAAAACAGTGCAACTACACTGGAAAACATTTCAGTAATTTTTCAAAATATTAAATATAAAGCTAACAATTTACCTGCTGATTCCACCCCTTGGTATATATAGTCAAGAGAAATAAAAATATGTCTATACTTAAACTTGCATAATAATGTTCATTGCCACATTATTTACAATTACCAAAAAGTGGAAATAACTTAAATGTCCATCAACTGAAAAATAAATGAAATGTGGCATATCCATACATGGAATATCCTTTGGCAAGAATGAAATACTAATATACATGCCACATCATGGATGAATCTTGAAAGCATTATGCTAAGTGAAGAAAGCTAGTCACAAACGACTGTATATGATTCCATTTACATGAAATGCTCAGAATAGACACATTCATAGAGAAAGGAAACTGATAAATGGTTGCCAGTGATGAAGGAGAAGGGAAATGAAAAGTAAGAGTAACTTCTAACCACTATATGTTTCTTTAGGAGATGATGAAAATGTTTTAAAAAATCAATACTTGTGATGGTTTTTAAACCCTATGAATTACTAAAGAAAGCCATGAATTATGCACTTCAAAAAGTAATATTTATGTATGCAATTTATATCTCAAATGTCATTAAAAAAAGAAAAAGAAAAGTCATGCTAAAATCACTTCAAGAAGGGGGTTCTGCTTCAAGATGGCAACTTGCTGTATTGAACAGACCAAACCTACACCCAATAGAACAATTCCTCCTGAAGAAGAACTAAAGGCTGACTGAACAGCTACTAAACAAGAAACGATAGAGAAAACAGCAAGAAATACATAGGGTAATAAAGAGAACCCCCACCACCAATGCTGTGAATGGCAGTGGGAAGAATGGTACTGTGGACCTGGGAACAGATCCCTCTGTCCTTGAGCACAAGAAAAAAAGCTATGGCTTAAAAGACCAACTAGCATATAAAAGAGACAACACTAAAATGCTCCCAAGTGGACGAAGAGCTGCAAAAAAGCTCTCTAGGTCAGAGGGACTTGGAGAACAATACTTTAAAAGCCTAGAATAGAATGGGGCCCAGACACCATAATGGTGGATCCCACCTTTTCAGTGAGCTTGTGACTTCAGAGAGCTCAGGTCCATAAGCCCACACCAGCCCCAGCTGCATTGGGGCACAGAAAAATAAGCCAAAGTTTAAAAGAGCATAGCAGCCAAAGTTTAAAATGGCCTAGAGAACATGGGAATATTCTCTCTCCCTCCACCTTAAAAGCCCAAGACCTGAGCTGGATTGGGCTCACAAGGAACTTATGAACTCACAGCACAGGGTCCATAAGCCCATCCAGCCATCCTGTGGTGCTGGTAACAGAAAATAAGCTGTGGTTTTGTGTTGTTATTGTTGTTGTTGTTGTTGTTGTTATTTAATTATTTTTTTATTTTTAAATTTTGTCTTGCCTTTTTCTTTTTGTTTTTTTTTCATTTTTTTTCTTTTTTACTTTTCCTTTTTTCTTTTCTTTTATTATTTTCTTTCTTCCTTTTTAAATTTATTATTCTTTATATTAAAAGCCATGGTTTAAAAGAGTAACTAGTATACACAGCCACATCTGCAGCTAGCCACCAAAAGTCACAAAGCATACACAGCCTGCATAGGGGATACCAAACACAAGATTACTCCTTTAACTTTAGAAGAAGCCATTTTGCTTAACCCATAAAAACAAAAAGAAAAAGTCAAGCAAAATGAGAAAACAAAGAAATATGCTCCAAAAGAAAGGACAAGAAAAAAAGCCTCACACACACACAAAAAAAATGAAACAAATAAGCAATATGGCTGATAAAGAATTTAAACTAATGTTCATAAAGATATTCACTGGACTGGGGAAAGACTGGGAAAATTCAGTGAGACCCTCAATAAAAAGTTAGAAAATATTAAAAAGAACTTGTCAGAATGGAAGAATGCAACAACTGAAATAAACATACTAGAGGGAATCAACAAATTAGAAGATAAAGAACATATCAGTGATCTGGAAGTCATGGTGATGGAAAGTACACAAGCTGAACAGCAAACAGAGAAAATTTTCAAGATGATGATAGATTAAGAGATCTCTTGAAGAGTATCAAGTAAACAAACATTTGCATTATAGAGGTCCCAGAAGAAGAGAGAGATAAAGGTATAGAAAACTTATTTGAAGAAATAATACCTGAAAACTTCATAACCTGGGAAGGGAAAGAGACATCCAAGTCCAAGAAGCAAATAGGTCCAAACCAGATGAACTCAAGGAGGCTCACAGTATGGCACATTAGAATTACACTGTTATAATGTTAAAATACAGAATCTTAAAAGCAATAAGAGCAAAACAAAAAGGTACCTATATAAGAAAGTTTACAAGGCTGTCAGCTGATTTTTCAGCAGAAAATTTGCAAATAAGAAGGGAATAGCATGATATATTCAAAGTGCTGAAAGGAAAAAAACCTACAATCAAGAATACCCTACCTGGCACGGCTATTCAAATTTGAAGGAGTGAACCCAAAGCTATCTACACATTCAATGCAATCCCAATCAACATTGCACCAGCATTCTTCTCGAAACTAGAACAAGCAATCCTAAAATTCATATGGAACCACAAAAGGCCCCGAATAGCCAAAGGAATTTTGAAGAAGAAGACCAAAGCAGGAGGCATCACAATCCCAGACTTTAGCCTCTACTACAAAGCTGTCATCATCAAGACAGCATGGTATTGGCACAAAAACAGACACATAGACCAATGGAATAGAATAGAAACCCCAGAACTAGACCCACAAAAGTATGGCCAACTCATCTTTGACAAAGCAGGAAAGAACATCCAATGGAAAAAAGACAGCCTCTTTAACAAATGGTGCTGGGAGAACTGGACAGCAACATGCAGAAGGTTGAAACTAGACCACTTTCTTACACCAGTCACAAAAATAAACTCAAAATGGATAAAGGACCTGAATGTGAGACAGGAAACCATCAAAACCCTAGAGGAGAAAGCAGGAAAAGACCTCTCTGACCTCAGCCGTAGCAATCTCTTACTCGACACATCCCCAAAGGCAAGGGAATTAAAAGCAAAAGTGAATTACTGGGACCTTATGAAGATAAAAAGCTTCCGCACAGCAAAGGAAACAACCAACAAAACTCAAAAGCAACCAATGGAATGGGAAAAGATATTCGCAAATGACATATCGGACAAAGGGCTAGTATCCAAAATCTATAAAGAGCTCACCAAACTCCACACCCGAAAAACAAACAACCCAGTGAAGAAATGGGAAGAAAACATGAATAGACACTTCTCTAAAGAAGACATCCGGATGGCCAACAGGCACATGAAAAGATGCTCAACGTCGCTCCTCATCAGGGAAATACAAATCAAAACCACACTCAGATATCATCTCACGCCAGTCAGAGTGGCCAAAATGAACAAATCAGGAGACTATAGATGCTGGCGAGGATGTGGAGAAACGGGAACCCTCTTGCACTGTTGGTGGGAATGCAAATTCGTGCAGCCACTCTGGAAAACAGTGTGGAGGTTCCTCAGAAAATGAAAAATAGACCTACCCTATGACCCAGCAATAGCACTGCTAGGAATTTACCCAAGGGATACAGGAGTACTGATGCATAGGGGCACTTGTACCCCAATGTTTATAGCAGCACTCTCAACAATAGCCAAATTATGGAAAGAGCCTAAATGTCCATCAACTGATGAATGGATAAAAAAATTGTGGTTCATATACACAATGAAGTACTATGTGGCAATGAGAAATAATGAAATATGGCCCTTTGTAGCAACGTGGATGGAACTCGAGAGTGTGATGCTAAGTGATATAAGCCATACAGAGAAAGACAGATACTCTTATGTGGATCCTGAGAAACTTAACAGAAACCCATGGGGGAGGGGAAGGAAAAAAAAAAGAGGAAGAGAGCCAAAGCATAAGAGACTCTTAAAAACTGAGAACAAACTGAGGGTTGTTGGGGGGTGGGAGGGAGGGGAGGGTGGGTGATGGGTATTGAGGAGGGCACCTTTTGGGATGAGCACTGGGTGTTGTATGGAAACCAATTTGACAATAAACTTCATATATTGAAAAAAAAATTTTGAAGGAGTGATAAAGAGTTTTCCCAACAAACAAAAGATTAAAAAAAATATATCACCACAAAACCCTACAAGAAATTTAAAGGGCCTTCTTTAAGTAGAAAAGAAATGGCCATAATTAGACATAAGAAAAATATGAATAAGAAGATGTAAAACATGACAACATATACATAAAATGTGGAGAAGGGAGTTGTAAGGGAAGTAGAGGATAAAAAAGAAAGATTTTTTTTCTTTTTTGTGGTTTTAATTATTTTTATTCTTTTGTTTTGTTTTGTCTCAGAATGTATTTGAACTTAAATGACCATCACATTAATATGTACTGCTATTTACTTAGGATGTTATATATGAAACTCAATGCAACCACAAACACAAAATCTATGATAGCTATAGAAAAAATAAACAGAAAGAAAGCCAACCATACAACAGTATAAATACACATTGATCACAAAGAAAGAAAGGGAAGAAAGGAACAAAAAATAACTACAAAACAAGAAACAAATTTTAAAAATGGCAATACTATCAATAATTACTTTAAATGTAAATACCCTAAATGCTCCAATCAAAAGACACAGAGTAGAAGAATGAATAAAAAAAACAAGACCCAACTATATGTTGCCTACAATATAGAGATGGAAAGTGAAGAGATGGAAAAACATTCACCATGCAAATGGAAGCTAAAAACAACAATAACAACAACTTGGGTAGCTATAATTATGTGAGACAAAATAGACTTTAAAACAAAGACTGTAAGAAGAGACAAACAAGGACAATACATAATGGTAAAAGGATCAATCCAACAGAGTATATAACAATTGAAATATCTCTATACCCAGCAATGGAACACCTACATATATAAAGAAAATACTAACATACATAAAGAGAGAAAGTGTCAGTAATACAATAAGAGTAGGTGACTTAACACTCCACTTACATCAACAGATAGATCATCCAGACAGAAAATCGATAAGGAAACAATATCTTTGAATGACACATTGAGCCAGATAGGCATAACAGATATATAGAGAACATTACATCGAAAAATAATAGAGTATACCTTCTTTGCAAGTGTACATAAAACATTCCCAGAACAGATCACATATTATTAGGGCATAAAACAATCCTCAATACATTTAAGAATATCAAAATAATACATCTTTCCTGACCACAATGGTATGAAACAAGAAATAAATCAAAAGAAAAAACAAAAACAGAAAAAAAAGTGGAGAATAAACATGATACTAAATAACCTATAGCTCAATGAAGCAAAGAAAAAAATACATGAGACAAATGAAAATGAAAACACAATGGTCCAAAATGTGTGGGACACCAAAAAGTAATCAAAGAAGGAAGTATATAGCAATACAGGTTTACCTCAAGAAATAAGAAAAAAACTCAAACAATCTAACTTTACACCTAGAGGAATTAGGAAAAGAAGAATAAACAAAGCCCAAGGTGAGTGGAAGAAAGTAAAAAGATAAAGGTCAGAGAAGAGAAAAAAAAAAAGATGTAGAAACGGAAAAACTAAAGAAAATCAATTAAACCATGAAACCAAGAGCTGGTTCTTTGATAAAATAAACTAAATTAACATACCCTTAGTTAGACCCATCAAAAAAAAAAAAGAGAGAGAGAGAGAGAGAAAGACCCAAATAAATAAAATCAGAAACAAGAGAGAAGTAACAACTGATACCACAGAAATACCAACAGTTATAGAATACTATGAAAAGTGATATGCCAAAGCAAAAAACAAAAACAAAAAACAAAAAAAAAATGGACCATCTAGAATAAATGCATAAATTCCTAGAAACATACAGCCTTCCAAAGCTGAACCAAAAAGAAATAGAAAATACAAAACAGACCAATTACAAGTAACAAAATTGAATCTGTAATCTAAAAGCTACCAAAAAACAAAAGATCTGGACCAGATGGATTTACAAGTGAATTTTACCAGACATTTAAAGAAGAGTTAATACCTATTCTCCCTAAACCATTTCAAAAACATAGAAGAGGAAGGAAAGCTTCCAAATACATTTTATAAGGCCAATGTTATTCTGATACCAAAACCAGACAAAGATACCATGAAAAAAATAAAACTACAGGACAATATCCCTGATGATATACATGCAAATTCTTCAACAAAATATTAGCAAACCACATACAAAGATACATTAAAAAGATCACACCATGATCAGGTGAGATTTATTCCCAGGATGCAAGAATGGTTCAATATTTGCAAATCAATCAACATCATACACCACATCAACCAATGAAGGATTAAAACCATACTATTATCTCAACAGAGGTAGAAAAAAAGCATTTGACAAAATTCAACATCCATTCATGACAAAAACTGTCAACAAAATGGGGATATAGCTCAACATAATTAGAGGAAATATACCTCAACATAATAAAGATCATATATGAAAATCTCACTACTATCATCATCCTCAATGGTGCAAAATTGAGAGCTTTCCCTGTAAGGTTGGGAATAAGACAAGGATGTCCACTCTCACCACTAGGTGAGAGGAAGTCCTAGCCACAGCAATCAGAAAACAAAGTAAGAGGCATCCATATTGGTAAAGAACAAGTTAAATTGTCATCATTTACAGATGACATGATACTATACATAGAAAAAAACTACTAGAAGTAATAAATTCATTAAAGAGGTAGGATACAAAATTAATACTTAGAAATTGATAGCATTTTTATACACTAACAATGAGGTCACACATAGAGAAATTTAAAAAACACAATTCACAGTTCACAATTGCATCAAAAAAGAATACAATACCTAGGAATAAACTCAACCAAAGAAATAAAAGACCTTTCCTCTGAAAACTATAACACTGATAAAAGAGATTGAAGATGACTATATGGAATATGGGGAAAGATATTTCATTCTCATGCATTTGAAGAATTAGTATTTCAAAATGTCCATATTACCCAAAGGATTCTACAGATTCAATACAATCCCCATCAAAATACCAACAGTATTTTTCACAAGACTAGAACAAATAATACTAAAATTTTTATGGAATCAGCAAAAACCGCAAATATCCAAAGCACTGCTGAGAAAGAGGAACAAAGCTGGAAGTATCACAATCCTAGACTTCAAGATATACTCTAAGTTTGCAGTAATCCAAACAGTATAGCACTTAGCACAAAAATAGACAGATCAGTGAAACAGAATAGATGCTCCAGAAACAAACTCACACTTACATGGTTATTTAATCTATGATAAAAGAGGTAAGAATATACAACGGGGAAAAGATGGTCTTTTCAATAAATGGTGTTGGGAAAACTAGGTAGCTACATGTGAAAGATCACTTTCTAACACCACCAACAAAAATAAATTCAAAATGGATTAAAATGGATTAAAAGTGTGAGAATGCTGAAACCATAAAAATCCTAGATGAGAATACAGTCTTTGTCTGACATCTGCCATAGCAAAATTATTCTAGATATATCTCCAAAGGCAAGACAAACAAAGAAAAAAAAACAAAAACCAAACAAACAAACAAACAAACAAACCACCAC